>NC_139829.1:1560000-3000000 GCF_963691815.1 Echiichthys vipera | reverse complement strand
TGGTGGGGCTGGGCGCCGGGGAAGGAGCTGTGAGAGGAGGAGGAGGGAGCCTGGAGGGGCAGGCTGCCGGCGGACGGGAAAGAGGCTTGCTGCGAGGGGACGAGAGGATGGTCGAGTGGTGATTATCAGCGGCGCTTTCTAACATGAAAACACGCTTTAACAGCACACACGCACGGGTGAGACACTTTACTCTCGGACACGAAGTGTAAAGAGGATTCAATATTCAGGCAACAACTTGCACTAAATGTCTGAAACACAGTTAAAGTGTCCAAATAGTAAGTTTCTAAGTGTGTGAAAACAGTAGTAAAACGTAAACGCGTTTAAAAAGGAGGAAACCCTGACGCGTAAAGTCCTAGTGAAGTGTAATAATCCAGTGGAAATAAAGCTGGACTCTTACCAAAGCAGATTTCGTTGCTATACTCGCGTTATCAACCATGCTTCTGTCCGTCAGATGAGCCGAATATTACCAACCGGGTCACAAGAGTCTTCCTTCAGTCAACCTCCAGGTCTGGAGGTGTCGATAGTTGTCTGAATAAATACTTGAAATGAGTTTGGTGTTGAACGGTGGAGCCCCGAGCTGCTCTGGCAACAAGTGGCAACTGTGGTGAGAATGACCTCTGGAGGCAGAGATCAGCCCCCTGCTCCATCTGCGAACAACGCGGCAATACTGCCTCAGAGTGTCGCTGTGCACCCGCTCACACACCGCTCACACACCGCTCACACGCCGCTCACACACCGCTCACACACCGCTCACACACCGCTCACACATCGCTCACACACACACCCCGCTCACATACCGCTCACACACCGGTCACACACCGCTCACACACACCCCGTCAAACACCGCTCACACACCGCTCGAACACCCACACACACCGCTCACACACTCTCACACACCGCTCACACACCACTCACACACCGCTCAGACCCCGCTCACCTACCGGTCACACACCCATTCACCCACCGCTCAGACACCGCTCACACACCGCTCACACACCCATTCACACACCGCTCAGACTCCGCTCACACACCGCTCACACACCCATTCACACACCGCTCACACACCCATTCACACACCGCTCAGACTCCGCTCACACACCGCTCGAACACTCACCTATGAAGAACAGTAGTCTTGATAATAACAGACCTAATGCATTCATTAAGAGTAAGTGATAGGGAAAGGTGTGGACGGATGTCAATAAAAAACATCTCATTCCATCAATACTACACATAAGGATTCATGGCATTATTAAATATAAGGACTTTTTTAAGAGTTTGGGCTGTTTTCTTTCCATAACATGTTTTTTTTTTCTTTATTGAACATGTTAAAAAAATAATGATAATAATAATACAAACTAAATAAAGCCAATGAGCAGTAAAAAGGGAAACAAAAAAAAAGAAAAAACAAGCAAATTAGATCCTCAGAATCCTAAGCAATAAATACATGACTCAAATAATAGGGTTCATTAAGGGACAGGACGGAGGTTAAAACTTTTCTGGTCTTACCCCCTCTTATTTTTTATAATTATTTATAATTATTAATCATAAACAGAGAAAAGATTGGTCTGCATCTAATCTTTGGCTTGTGGGTTAAAACAAATCACAGCAAAACAAAAAAAACAATTGATGTATTGGCACATTCTTTCATCTCATCATCCCAGTTGTTCCACAGACTAACAGCCTTTGTTGTGACACAGTGGACTTTTGTATCAGTTCTTATTGGTGTTTTTTTTTTAATATACCAGTTCCTCTTAACTTATATTTGCTTTCTCTAAGTTGGAACAACTCCTGGACGTCATGAGGCAATTGGTGATGATTTGCTTTGAACATTATTTCTATAGTTTTATAGTCAATCCGATGAAGAAATGTAAGTGTTTTGTTCAATAAATAATGGATTTTCTGTAAGTGGTTTTCTTTATAAATGTTTATTATATGTTATATTATTGTATAGCTTTTTTTGCCGGATGAAGATTGGATGTGTATTTGTTTTGTATGTGGAAAGAAAACATGATTTGACTACACTTTATCTTTTTTTTGTCTGTAGACTTCCCCTAAATGTACTCAAAGTTAGCATTAGATAATGCCTCATTTGCTTATTTGAACATAACATTTCATACAGCTTGTAATACAAAATGAATTGTCTTAATGTCAGTAATCAACTGGGGAAGTTTCACGGTGATATCTATTAGTCAACAGTGTTTACTATTTCCCTGTCTCAAATTTTATATTGCCATATCCCTGTATATATAGTGAAACTTGAACTGTTTTTACAATAATACAATATTAATAAATAATACAATTAATTAACTAATGTTTTTTTCTTTATTATATATTTTACTTCAGTGCTCACATGTGTTTTACACTATATCAATGCTCATTGTCACCTGTGCACAGTATTAATGTGATGTGTGTTCATGTTCATTGGTGCTATCCTGACCCTCGTGTTACATGTGTGCTCACAGATGGAGAGAAAAGGGACACCTGTCCTCCACTGACTCTCACACAGCCACTGCTGCTGCAAAACGATTCAACTGGGAGATTATGCTACAGCAAGGGCCAAAATTCAATATGATCATTAATCAGTGAAATCATATATCGAGGTATTGTAATACACAGTGACATAATTTAAACTGAAATCAACCAGCAACTCAATCTGTGCAATTTTAAGAGATGTCATATTATTTTAACATCATCTGGACGACGCTTTCATTTTTGATTCACGCACGTTATGTTAATTTTGCCCAAAGTTCTGTTAAAATGAGGAAATACTTTTCATTTGTCAAGTATTTAATTCACACAGGAGTGTACAAAAACATGCTTTATGCTATAACACGAACTATATCATTATCGAGACAGGAAATGATCTATATTAGGATAGAAGAATATAATGCTGCTCAGCTCCTTAAAATGAGAACCGGGCTTTATAAAGACAAAAATATATTTAGAAAAAGTTGTTTGCTCTTTTACGTTTTGTTGTTGTGATCCATATCTAAGAGCAAATAACTTACTTTAAATCATATTCACTTTCAAAGCATTGTTTTAAGTCGTTTTTTTAACTATTATACTATACGTTCATGTCTGCACTGCGGTGTAAACATCTTTTCTGTGAAGCCTGTAATTTACCACAGTGACCCTACAATTAAGGCTTACTGTGATGGAGAATATGTCCTTTGGCTGAAGCCAATCAATGATCAGCACTCGGCAGGGTCAGCACTGGTTTGGTCGTCTATTCTCAGCTTCTTCTGGAAACTCCGTATATCTAGAAGCACTTGGAGATTCATTTTAAAAACATTTCCAACTTAAAGGTTGAATATGGAGAATTAGCAGAACACCGCCATCTAGTGTCTCAAGATTGAAGTCGCAACAACAAAACATAATTCAAGCAGACTTGTTGCCAGGTTGGTCAGATCCGGCCCAGTAGCCTACAGGAGACCAGAGTCTGTTTGAGCCTGTTTGAACCCATCCCCTCCAGCAAATCCAGTGGGGAACCTTCAGGGCCTTCTACGCCTTCAGAGAAGGCCTAAATAAATAAGAAATAATAATAAATTCAATAATAATAATAATGAAGTATTCAATAAAAAAAAAAATATTTTTTTTTTTTTATTTCTATCGCATTTAATTTAATACAATATATTAATACATTTTCTCTCATCTTTGTTCTAAAATTAAGCTTTCTGTCAAGTTCATGTCCTGAAAACCTGTTATCCAATCATAATCGTCTGTCTCTATTAAGGCCAGGTTAGCTGGCTCATTCATTGGTTAGGACTTCACGAATCCCGGGGAAGGCCAAGCTATATGTTTTGGTGTGGTGAGTGACGGGCAAATCGACCAATCACGGTTTGATTTCTAGAGGGCGGGAATTAAACAAAAGATCGAAGGCCTTCATGAAGTCCAAGCAGCGAATCTATGCAGAGTGGTGAGAGCGGTTGATTTAAATGGCGGAAGACGAGAGTGACGTTGTGGCTAGCTTGATAGCATCGCCTTTTTCAAGGCGGGCCTTCACAGAAAAACTTGAAATAATAAAAAACGGAAGACCAACTCCAGAGCTGGAATTAAAAGAAAAGGTTAAGAAAGTGGAAAGGCATTTCAAGACCGAAAATTATCAGCGATATCCATGGATGACTGGCTGTAAGGAAACAAACAGGCTGTACTGCTGGAGTTGTTTACTTTTTACAACTGACAAGTCATCCACCTGGGTCAGCGGCGGATTTGTCAGCCTTACAAATCTGACAAAGTCAGCCCATCGACATCAAGATACTGCGGCACACCTGCAAGCGATGGTCAATTTGAAAACTTTTGGGGACACAAGAATTGATCTTCAGCTAGATGAGCAGCGCCGGAATCATACAACGGCCCACAACAACAAGGTCAGGCAGAACAGAGAAATCCTGAAACGTCTCATCAATGTCGTCACATTTCTTGGAAAGCAAGAGCTGGCATTTCGAGGACATAATGAGAGTAAAGATTCTGAAAACAAGGGGAACTACTTGGAGCTTCTGGAGTTTTTGGCGGGGTATGACAGCCCTCTGCGCTGTCATCTGGATTCGGCCACTGTTTTCATCGGCACCTCCAGCAAAATTCAGAATGACCTGATTCAATCGGTGGCAGATGTAATGACCGAAGCAATGAGGGAGGAGGTGAGGAACACGCCTTTTGTCTCCGTTATGGTAGACGAGACAACTGACGTAAGTAACTCTGCTCAGATGTCATATGTCTTGCGTTACACCACTGACGGTGGTGTCAAGGAGCGGTTTTTCCAGTTTGGTGATGTCAGTGTTGATAAGCGCGCAGAGGCCATAGCTCGTCAAGTTTTGGAGTTTCTGGAGGACTGTGCCTGCACCAATAAAGTAATTGCCCAGTGTTACGATGGAGCTGCAGTCATGGCCTCCGGACTGAATGGGGTGCAAGCTAAAATAAAGGAAAAAATTCCACAAGCTCTCTTTGTTAACTGTTATGCGCACTCTCTGAACCTCGTCATGTCTCAAAGTGCTGCCAAAATCAAAGAGTGCAAAAATTTTTTCTCCCACCTAAGTGGCCTCGCAGCCTTCTTTACAAGGTCAGCCAAACGCACAGAACTCCTGGATGAAATATGCCAGCGAAGACTGCCCAGAGTGACTCCAACACGGTGGAACTTCTCATCACGTTTGGTTTGCACTGTGTATGAGCGGAGAGAAGAACTCTTGGAGCTCTTTGAATTCATTGTTGACAACCACAATGATTTTGATGCTGATGCTGTACACAGCGCTGATGGATACACTGCACTGCTGACGGACTTCGAGTTCTGCTTTCTCCTCGCCACATTCAACGTCGGAGTGTTTGCCTACTCCGACGTGCTCTTTGGGATCTTGCAGAATAAGGAGTGTGACATGCAGTTCCGTTTGTCCAGCATCGAGGACTTTTGCAGCACCACAGAGAGAGAAAAGGCAAAATTTGACTCCATCTATGAGGACACTGTGCGCGAAGTCGGGGTTCCCAGCGGGCGCAGGGCACGGAGAGTCGGAGATGTGCGCGCAGCGTACCAGCGGCTGCACAGTGAAATCTTGGACAACATCCTCACTCAGCTGAGGAACAGGTTCAAGGATCATGAAAAACTCATGTTCCTTGCCCTTCTGGACCCCAAGAAGTTTACCTCACACAGAGAAAACTTCCCCAGCTCTGAGTTCCAGAGCCTCACGGAAAGCTACGGGCTGCATTTTGACCTCCCCAGGCTCAAGACTGAACTGACGGTCATGTACAACATGGCAAACTTTGAGGCAAGGAGCCCAGCAGACCTGCTGCACTTTCTGACTCTTAAAGAGCTGACTGAGAGCATGCCACAGCTGTATCACCTCACCTGCCTGGTGCTGACCATCCCCGTGTCCACCTCCTCCGTGGAGTGGTCTTTCTCGGCTCTGAAGCGCATCAAGACGCACGCTAGGAACAGTACTGGACAGGACCGCCTGGGAGCTTTGGCACTGATGTCCATAGAGAAAGGACTTCTTTTGGAGCTCAAATCAAAGGACAAACTTTATGACGCCGCCATCGCCCACTTCACAAAGAGAGACCGACGAATGGACTTCGTTTTTATTTAAGGTAGGCCTCTGTTATAATACACCTTGATTATTATTTCAAGGGATTAAGATTACTGGCCAAGTGGACATTTGGGAATTTGTATTTATTGCGGAGGTTGTCCCAGCGCAAATTGCCTTGAATTCAGTATGTGATCAATCAATCAATCAATCAATCAATCAATCAATCAATGTATCAAACGTATCATAAGTGTGTGGTTGGATTTTTCAGAGGGTTTTTATTCTCTTCATGTTCACTTGTCTGTCCCTTTCCCTGTGGAGAATTAAGGAGGTATAGTAGTAAAAATTGTGACTTCAATTTATTTGACATCGGTATTCATTGCGCTATGCGTAATTGCGCATGGAGAGGCATTTGCACTTCATTGCAACTTTAAAAAATAGTCTTTGTATTACAAGCTTTGTGTAACTTTTGAAATTGTATTGTAGATTGATAATGCTAATGAATTTATGTGTGAATGATTTGTCATGCGCCGTGATTTCATAGCGCTGTCCAAGGTGATGAAATGAGCCTCTGTGTCCGCAGCGTCACGGGGTGACATTCTGGGTGACCTTTTATATTTCCAGATTTTCCGAAGTTAATGTTGAGAATGTTTCTTGTTGCGGAGAATGTTATTGACGTTATCGTCTATTTGTTTACATCCTTGTCATCGTTAATTAAATTTGCACTTGTTAAACCCTTTTAATTCGTTGTACTGTTGCTTTTTTCCGCTATGATTTTTTTTCTTCTCGGCGGTGAGGTGAAGGCCCAGCTGTAGTGCTCACGGTTCGCCACTGAGCAAATCACACCATAAAAACAAGTATTAGAGGAGTTTGACTGACAGTTAGCATTAGCCATTAGCCATTAGCATTAGCCGTTCCAGCTAAGTAAAGATGAAAGTGATTTTAGCGATCAAGGAGAAGCGTAGCCATTTGGGCTTGCGTTTTAATGGTGTTTCTCTCCTTTCTCTCAGTCCATGGAGTGAATGCTTGGCCTATATTGACTCTGGTTTTTGCCCGTCTCCGCTCACTCAGCTGCTGGGACAAATAACGCCCCCTTCACTGAGGCTAAAAGAGCCTGGGATGATTTTACGCCGGATGATTTCACATTAATGTCTTTAAAACAAAATAAGTCATATTTGACAGCTGCAGCAAAACTACTCCAAATAACTCCAAAATCATCAACAACGAACAAGCAGAGATGGTTGACAGCTTTAAATACCTTTGCATCACTATCGACAACAGACTCACCTTCAACCAACACACCATGGACATCCAAAAGCTCTGCCAACAGAAACTCTACATCATCTGCTCACTCAGGTCCTTATCTGGGCACTCTTTTCACATTGCTCCCCAGCAACAACAGAAACAGTCTCACAAAAGTCACTGTCACCTGCTCAAAAAGAATTGGCCTCCCCACCCCTAATCTTTCAGCCCTGGTTGAAGCTGCCTTAGACCACAGCATATGACCCCTCACACCCCCTTTTCCCCTGTTTCACTCTCCTCCCCTCTGGTATCAGATACAGACAAATCACCCACAAAAAGTTTGTTTTAAAAAAGTTTATTCCATCTGCCATCACCGCCCTGAACAATCTGGAGAGAAGGTAGCACTACATGTTTGTTTTTTTGATTCTCTGTTTTGTGTAAATGTAAATGTGTTATGTGTTTCTATATGTAACTTGTTAATGTGCAGACCTGCGGCTGACCGTGATTCTGATACAGTATAAGAGATTATCCAGTGTCCTAGGTAATGTTATGATTCATTATGTTTTATCTCATCCATTTGTCATCAGCATGTGTGCTGAGCATATCAGCAACATTTTGAAGAAGAAAAGGGATAAAAGAGTGAAGTAAAGTAGTAAGACTGATGCAATATGTTGTGCTAAAAACGTAAAACATATAAATGACACATATTTCCAGGCATGCCCTTAGTTGGTTTGTTGCCTGATCAGTCTTTTTCTCTATTTCAACTCTGAGGTTGGTGTGTAAGCAGGCAGACACGATACAGTGTGCAGTAGAACAGCGCTGCCTAGTGGAGGTCCAGGATACTTCACTGGAGCTGACAGTGCTGTACTCTCGCACACTTTGGGCGTGTAAATCACTACCTGAGGGGCTGATTTCATCACAAGACCATATACTGTGTCCATGGACAGCAGCTGTATAAAAATAAAGATGTGGTTTGACCTCCCTCACTATCAGTCCTGTTTTTCACATTATTGTATAAGGGAGAGCGGGGTGATTTGAGCCTGTGGGGAAGTTGTCTCGTTCTCTGTTTGTCTCTATGTGCCCTGTGATAGACTGGCGTCCTGTCCAGGGTGGACCCCACCTTACGCCCATGGTCAGCCGGGTCCATCCTCCCGCGACCCCGTCAGGGACAAGCGGTTGAAGATGATGGATTTAATTTTTATTTATAAAGCACCTTTAATAACGTAAATGCAGCTTAAATATATTACTAATTATGTTTTTTTCTGGCCCTGCAGCCATTGGTTGGTGAACTTTCCATAATGCATATACTGTATCTCCAGAAAACAATAGAAAAAAACCCATAAACATTCAATCCAACACATGGATTTGAATGAATGGATTTATCGGGCTGAGGGAGAAAGAAAGACATTGACTAGGGAGAGAAATATCAGAGCAGATGTGAAGGTCAATAATGATCAGTGATATTGACCAACTACTTGGAAATGGAAACATAAAAACACCGGGCTGGCAGATAGGATGGGCATTCGGACTCATGTCCTTGTCCATGTTCTGGAGTAAATCACTTCAATGCACTCATGCCTCGACAGAGATAATGAATGAAGGCATGATTGCTTTTCTTTTCCTCTTTTTTCCAAAAAGTTATTATCAAACCGTTATACTGAAGACAGAAGAAATAATAACAAAAGCTATTTTTTTGTAATTTAACCCATAAACAATTACATCTCTTTATTCCATTGTAGAACATCCTCTGGGTACACTGCCACGAGTTGCTTTGGATAAGGCATGAAAATAATAAAGCAATAGATAATAATAATAATAATAATAATAATAATAATAATAATAATAATAATAATAATAATAATAATAATAATAATACATTTTATTTATAGGCGCCTTTCTGTTAAAAGAAGGCGGTTGATGTTGCGTAGGTGAAAATAAGCAGACCGGGTAATATTACTGAGAGTGGAAAGATAAAGTATTGTCGAGGATGACACCCAGACTCTTGACCTGTGGGGAGGGGGAGACGGTGGAGTTGTCGATGGCTATTAAGAAACTGTCGGTTTTGGATAGTGTTGATTTGGAACCAATGAGAAGAACCTCAGTTTTGTTACTGTTTAGATTGAGAAAATTGGAGGAGAACCAGGATTTTATTGCAGTTAGGCAGTCAGCAAGGGATAAGGGTGGGAGGGCGGAGGTGGGTTTATTTGAGAGGTAGATTTGGGTGTCATCCGCATAACAGTGAAAACTAATGTTGTACTTACGGAAGATATTGTCGAGGGGAAGAAGGTAAATGATGAAAAAGGAGGGGCCCCAGGACTGAGCCCTGTGGAACACCTGAAGTGACGGGGGAATGCATGGATGTGGATTTGAGTTGGATGAACTGAGTGCGGTAGAGGTAGGATCTGAACCAGTTTAGTGGAGTGTGGGTGATGCAGATGGAACGTCATCTATTGAGGAGGGTGGGGTGGCTGATGGTATCAAAGGCCGCACTCAGGTCGAGGATGATGAGGATAGTGAGCAGACCTGGGGCCTCATGTACTAAGAATTGCGTGGCTTTCTTACTAAAACATGCCGTACGCTAGAATCCAGAAACTGGCGTAAGCACAAAAAAATTCAGATGTATCAAAGTGTGCGTACGCATGGATCCAAGCACTTTTCCTTTGTACATCCCAATCAACGTGGAATTGAGCGCACATCTAGAAGTGCTGAACTCCTCCCTGTCCACGCCCCCATTTAAATATGCAAATCAATGTAAATAGGGCCTGCACCGGGGATTCCCTCTCTGCACTATCAGATTTAAACGATGAGTAAAGGTAAGAAGCGCAACTTCAACGTGTCTAAGCTCGACATTTTATTCAATGAAGTGGAGACCCGAAGAGCTGTTTTATTTGGTAGCCTCTTTTCAGGGATAAACACAAAGAAAAAGACATTTCTGGGGAGTGTGTGTGTGAGGCAGTGAACGCTGCGGGGTCGGAGCAGCGCACTCCCACTGAAATAAAAAAAAATGGTCCGACGTGAAGGTGGAGGTGAAGAGGAGGATCAGAGAGTGGCGGTTATTGTGGAGGACACAGCTCTAAGCGGAGTTGTGGGGGACCATGAAGGCGACACAGATCATACTCAAGGTAAATGTGTTAAACTCAGAAATGTCATTATACTAGGCTGCTCACATTACACATGCTCGTGTGTTAAGTTGCCAGGATATAAACACATTGACTCATGTTTAATTACTTTTATATATATATATTTTTTTATTATTTCTCAATAGACGATGAGACAGAAGAGGGCTCATCCCTCTGCACCGTGCGCCCTGGCGTCTCCACCGGCACCTCCAGCACCACGCGCCCCGGCGACTCCACGCCAGCTGACGTCCACCCGACTGGCCGTGTCCTTTCACAAGCTGTGCTGGAATCACAGGAGGAAATAGTGAGAACAATCCGTGGCGTCAGTGATCGTCTAGATCAAATTGTCAATGCACTGGGAGATATTTATCATGCAATAAATGCACTTACAAAGTAAAGTGTGTCCTTGCCTCTTTACATCGTTGAAATCAGACGCTGCCGGGCCCGTATCGCTTCACGGGGTGGGTCGAGGTTGACGGGCATCCGGTACCTCTGGTGGTGGGGGGATGTGCTCTGGCAGTGATATGCCATGGCGGTGTGCCAAGTTGTGCAGGACACCATAGGCCAGCACGATGCGGCACACCTTCTCAGGTGTGTACAGCAGCACCCCGCCCGACCGGTCTAGACAGCGCCAGCGCCCCTTCAATAGGTCAATTGCCCTCTCCACCACTGCCCGAGTTCGGGAATGGCGGTCGTTGTACCTCCCCTCTTGGTCGGTGCCGGGGTTAGTGAGAGGGGTCAAAGCCACGTTCTCAGGGGGTAACTATATATATATCACACTTCTGTTCGCGGGAAAACAAACAGGACAAAACAACTTCATTACAAGGATTGACAAGACTAATCACACTTATATTAATGACTACAGAGGTGCGCCGTGGCTACTGAAGTTTACTTTACGCACGCGTTTATTGAGAAAAATACTGAACACAAGGAGACAAGATAGCTCTGCCATTCTTTTTTCACCAGGGAAAAAACAAATACACATATTTGAATGCGCGTGTCCAAACGGGTATTGTGCTGGTTTAAATTCGGGGCGCATTACACGGATAAATTATTTACTCACCGAGAAGCCACCCATCGCGCACCGTGCCAGCCTCTAATCTGTTACCAACCATGCTATTGTTTAGATTGAACGATTCATGCGTTGCCAGAAACCCCAGAGTGGTCAGCACCTGTGTGGGAACGGACAACCCCTGGCTTCTGGCTGTGTGTCGTTCTAGGGCTGGCCGCAGCACCGCGCAGAGCTCCAGTAACACTGGCCTCGGCAACCTGAAACGACTCATGAGCCAGTTGTCGTAATTTGCCAACAGATCTTCCCGCTCTCTAAACACCCTCTCACGTCTGATATAACCATTTGCGATGTCCTCTAACAAGGCCAAGGCTGCCATTGTTGATGCCATTTTTCATTAAATTGCGCATGCTTTTATATCCATCGATATGATTGCAAACACGTGTGTGTTAATTTTCCATTAATGTGTCTCTGATGCGCAAATTACACTGAGGATGAATTGTTTTCACATAACTAACAGTTTCCCAGCATCACCTCTAAGTGTCGCCAACGAAACAATAGCTGTAGAAACGTGCTTACGACAGCCATGAAGTTTGCGTGGCGCACCGCACGTTTCCACGGTCATTTCACTTTTGATACATCTGAACGTTGGCGTGGAAAATGGCGTATGCCACGTTTTTGTGCGTAGGCAACATTGATACATGAGGCCCCAGGTCAGTAGAAGCAGAAGAAGAGTTCCTTTATTAATTCCGCAAGGGGAAATTCAATTTTTTCACTCTGCTTTAAATTCAGGTTACACACACACCGGCCCGAATACACACACATGCACAAACAGGCCTATATACATGCAATTAATGGAGAGATGTCAGAGCGAGGTCTGCCAAATGGATCGGCGCCACAAGCAGTTGGGGGTCTGTGCCTTGCTCAACAGCATCTCGGCAGTCCCCAGGAGATGTACTGGCACCACTCCAGCCACCAGTCCACACAGGGACTCGAACCAGCGACCCTGTGGTTCCTAGCTGGTGGAGTTTGAACCTAGGTCCTGATGGATTGTCTGGATTTTTCGGATGGTATAGAAAGTGGGGATCGTGTGATATTGGTGAACAGTGAAAAGAGTGACTTGGTTTACCTACATTTGAACAGATTATGCTTGAGTAATAGTTTGATTTGGATTTAGTAATACAGTCCTAGTAGTGCAGAAAATTATTTTTGTACATCTCTTTGTGAACAGTCAGTCCAGTTTTACGGTGAAGCCATTCAAGCTGCCTGCCTTTGGCTTTCATAAGCCGGAGTTCAGGCGTAAACCAGGGAGCAGAGAGGGAGAAAGAGACAGATCTGGTTTTTAGTGGAGTGAGGAAGTTGAGGATGTCATGAAGTCCGGTGTTATAGTATGAAACCAGCTGTTCAGGGGTGGATAAGTCTTCAATGTCCATGAAATTGTCAATACTGGAAGAGAGAGAGTCTGTGTTTATGTCCTTAATATTGCAAAAGGAGATCAGAAGAGGGGACTTAGTTATGGAGAGACTGAGGTCGACGTTGAATGAGAGGAGGAAGTGGTCGGGGATGGGGAGCTCAGCTGCTGCACAGTCAACAGGGGTGACACCAGAGCAGCATATTAAATCCAGGATGTGTCCTTTGGAGTGCGTGGGAATATGGGTGTGCTGCTGAAATCTGGAGCTCTCAAGGCAGGATGCAAAGTCTCTGGTAAGAGGATGGTTAATATTGTCAATGTGTATGTTAAAATCTTCCAGCAATATTGTGTTCGGTGAGAGAGTGGAAGGGTGTGCGAGAAAAGCAGCAAAGTAATTTAAAAACTCTTGCTGTTTGGTTTCGGGGGGGCGGTAAACAGTTGCAATAGTTGTAGGAGTAGGTCCAGGCAGTTGGCAGACAGTGGATTCGAAGGAGCTGAAGGCAGGGACAGACAGTGGCGAGACTTTCTACGTATCTTGGTAAATTACCGCTGAACCTCCTCCCCGGCCGGAACAGCGGGGTTGACAGATGTAAACAAACCTCGGAGGAGTTGAGTCGTTGGGAAAAGTTTTTGGGCTGTTGCCATGTCTCAGTTAAACAGATAAAATCAAACTTGCGGTCACTGAGGAGATACTGGATGAGATGCCCCTTGCTCGTGAGTGAGCGGATGTTTAGCAGACCAAAGTTGAAAGTGGTGGTGTCGTACTTGACAGCTGTGTTATACGACCGAGCTAGGCTGGTTAGCACGCTGTGGTTGGCAACACAGCCCGTGTTGGGTGGAGAGCGACGGGAGTTGGACCAGATGGACTTGATTGTTTTTGAAGAGTCCTCTCTGAAGCTCCGGCGGGACCCCCGATAGATGTATCTCCGACGGGGCAGGAAAGCGATGTCCGGGTGGAGGTGTAGTGGAGTATGCGGAGGCTCGAGCAGGTGGAGCAGGTGGAGGTCTCAGGAGCTCCACAGCTGAGTACTGGAGCAGTCCCATCATGGGCTGGCAAGCAAGCGACAGGACAGTCCAGGCAATCACGGACCAGGTGTATATCCTGTCAGACCACATTGTTGGCATGGACTTGGGTAGCTTAGGCGAGGTGAGCAGCCAACATTCAAATAAGTTTAAAAGTGCTTGTGAGCAGTGGCAGCCAGTCGCGCCAGCGTTCACTCATCCAGCTCTCAGCGCCATGACCGGATGAGATATTGGATCACACCGTGTTGGTGGAACCTAACAGCACCTATTCTTGTCTTGCTATAGATGCCTTCATCCGGCCAGACGACTCCTCGTTTAACATTACCAGCCGTGACAGCAATGCTGGTATTGTTTTCAGTGTGTGTGTGTGTGTGTGTGTGTGTGTGTGTGTGTGTGTGTGTGTGTGTGTGGTCCAGTGGCGGCTGCTGGTCTTTCAAGGAGGGGGAGCTAATTTTTCCGGCCTACATCATAGATGTGTTTGTTTATTTATATGTTAATTCTACCCCTCGTTCCTTTTCAAGAAAATGATCTGTGACCTTGTCGTACCAACTAGGCGTCTTTTCCAGGGACTTGACCAGTGTCCTCTCAATGGCCAGCAGAGCTAGGTTGCTTAAACAGCCTTGGCCCAGCTGGAGCTGCTGCGCCAGGCTACTGTGAAGTGTGACCACCTGTGAGTGTGAGTGACGGGGGGAGAAGCTCCGCAGCTGCCGCTGCGCGTTGGGGAAAGAAACCGCAGAGTGACAGAACAGAGTCACCAAACACAACACTAGTCGTTTTTAACAAAGACAAAGTCTCTGGGGATACGCAGCTGCCGCTGCGCGTTGGGGAAAGAAACCGCATAGTGACAGAACAGAGTCACCAAACACAACACAAGTCGTTTTTAACAAAGACAAAGTCTCTGGGGATCGGTAAAGTCTCCGGATCAGTTCAGAACAACGGAATTCAAAACTTGGAAAATGCTCAGCTGGATGTTTATTCTCCAAGATCGCTGGTTGGCTCATTTAGCTGTCAATCAAAAAAGGATTCCGCCTCAAACAGCTCATCCAATCATCATGCAGAAGACGAGCGTCCGGGCCAGCCCACTGTCCCATAGACCCCCAGAGACGCTGAGGGTCCGATGGGCGGGACAAAGCCCAGCATTTATCCAATGAGCATCTAGTTTGGCTGCAGTGGAACAACCCGCTCTACGCTTCCCCATTGAAGTGAGTAGAAGCTCAGCGTCCGACTGTGTAAAGCTCTGTGGAGCTGTGGGGATGAATGAGAGGGAAGTTGCTCCGGTTACCTGTGATAAGTAACTGATTCTGAACAAAAGATGAAGGCATTCTAGCGAGCGCGTATTTAGTCAATGAAATGTACACACAGCAGTACATATTTCACCACTTTTTTTTGTTACATTTTAGGGGAAGCGGAGCTTCCCTTGCAGTCTTAGAGCAATCACCACTGATGAAAGAAGTTAGTTATAAATTAATGGCTGAATCCCATGATATCTTGTCATATAGATGGGTTGTTGTGGTGTTTCCATTTGCTATGAATGCCTGAATTTGTACTTTAAAATGATGTGGTTATATTATATATAATAATGGATTAATGATACATATAAATTTAGTCCAAGTGATGTTCCTTAGTTTATATATAACAGCTGTTAGCCACCTGCAAAGCTTAGAACCAGACATTTTGAAAAACAAGTGTTTTTAAAATTTGCCATTTCCCCCCCTAATAATTCAAACCATTCCAAAAACATATAGTTTATTATTTCCACAGAAATTTTGAATGAAAATACACATTGAACCCGATGATATGGTGTATCTGCCCACACTGAAAAAAAATAACTTGCCTTTAAGCGTAACATTTGTGAAGAAATCAAGTAAATGTTACTTAACTCTTATAAGTTATATTTATCTAAATGAATTAAGTTAAGTTTTCATAGAAAGGATATTGTTGTTAATAAGTAGATTTCAGTATTTTCATTTAAATGACTTAATAGTATGAATGCTAACTAACACACTCCTGTCTTTTTCTCCCGTATCTCAGTAACAGAAGATCGTAGAGAGATGGAAGTTGATTTCTTGAACATGTTTTCACGTATGGGCTTTCCAACGGTGCCACCCCTGAGTGTCTTCGACCTTCTGTTCCAGAGATGCGTCACAGTTATCACAAATATGAGAAGAAAGGTTACATTTACTACAAATTACTCTATGATCAAAAGATTTTCAGAGTCAAATTGAATTAGTATTTCAAAGTTAATGTGCAGTGACTATAAATCATTTCAATTGTATTTGTAGATATATAATAAAATGTACTCTTCCTATTCAGGGAATTTATTACATGAATAAAATGTGTAAATATTAAAACATTTTCTTAAGATACACGGTGGTGTAGTGGTTAGCACTGTCGCCTCACAGCAAGAAGGTTCCAGGTTCGCATCCCGGCCTGGGCCTTTCTGTGTGGAGTTTGCATGTTCTCCCTGTGTATGCGTGGGTTTTCTCCGGGTTCTCCGGTTTCCTCCCACATTCCAAAGACATGCACGTGTTAGGTTAATTGGTGTCTCTAAAAAAGGTAGGTGTGAATGGTTGTCTGTCTCTGTCCGTCTCTATGTGCCCTGCGATAGACTGGCGTCCTGTCCAGGGTGTACCCCGCCTCACGCCCGATGTCCGCTGGGATTGGCTCCAGCCCCCCCGCGACCCCGACCCCGGGATAAGCGGTTGAAGATGAATTTCTTAAGATATTCTAGTTCCCACTGAATTTTAATTTTACTGACTATCTCTCTTATTATCAATTACTTATAATAGCATTATGGACTACATAGAAATACTATCATACAGTCTGTTGTGTATTGTATTGTTTAAATCGTCCCCATCATTTGCAGACGGCTTGTTGCTCACCTGAACCCCCTCCTCATCCTCATCCTCATCCTCCAAGGCCCTCCATGGTGCTAATCTCTTCATAAAGTTGGGAGCTATATTGGTGATTTGAGTAGTGGCAGCACTTGAGACAAATTCTCAGCAAGTTCCAGATGAAGAGTTATTGAGCGACCCGGTACGCCTTGAGCCATGGAGAGGTTGACCCCTCCATCCTGTCAATGATTAACCTCAAGGGATTGTAGACCAGATCGCCGGGTGCAATCAATCGTTTCACGCATCTGTCACACACTGACCACTTCCACTAATGATGACTAGCTAATTAGTTGCTTCTCACTGCAAGGGCATCAACTCTTCAATAATGTATTTAGCCTTTTTTTATTCTGAGAAGTATAATGACTGTGTCCTGTGGTTCATGTCTACCCTTCACCCTGCTGTTGTTTCCACTCCGCTCTCTTTATTCCAGCAATCAGGACAACTGAATCTGAGGGGGAGAAATGTTTTCGATTTCAGCCAGCATTACTGTCTTAAAAGGCTGCAGAGGGCTCTGTTTTAAAACTAGAGTGGAGATACATGGGGTTACTTTTGCTTCTTTATTTTGATATCTATCAGGATAAGTTTGAAAGATAAATTCAATTCAATTCAATTCAATTCAATTTTATTTATAGTGTCAAATCATAACAAAAGTTATCTCAGGACACTTTACAGAGTAGGTAAAGACCACACTCAATGACTTATTTATGATTTACATAGACCCAACAATTCCTCTGTAGAGTACAGTGGCAACGAAAACCTTCCCTATAACAGGCAGGAACGTCAGACAGACCCAGCTCTGTGGAGGACGGCCATCTGTCTTGACCGGTTGGGGAGGAAGAAAAGGAGAGAGAAAGAGAGAAAAGACACACAGATGGACAGGGAGAGACAGACAGACACACTTCCAGAGATGCAAGCAAAGCCTAACAGTAACTATAATATTTATAGTAATGTGAATATGACGTATATGTTAAGGCAGTTAATACAACAGAATAGTAGAAACAAGCACAGCTAAAGTGACAGAATATGAAAATGATAATAATTATGGTGGCAAACATGATCAATGATGAGTAGTGGCAATAGCAGCTACAATACAGCTACAAATTTTATAGTTTATTAAACTAGTGATAGTATATATGAGTAACAGTGACAATAGCAGCAGGAAGCGTCATGTAGGACCACGGCAGCAAGCACCACCACGATCAGCAGAGACCTGCGAGACGACAAAGCACAAACAGCTCCGGGGAAGAAGCTGAATCAGTAACATGCATTGATGGGACATGAATGATTCAGACAGAGAGGAGAGAAGCTCAGAGTATCAGGAAAAGTATTATCCCCCGGCAGACTAGGCCTATAGCAGCATCATTAAGCAGAATAAAGTCTCATCGTAAGCCCTAGCTGTAAGCTTTATCAAAAAGGAAAGTTTTAAGTTTACTCTTAAATAAGGGGACAGTGTCTGCCTCCCGAATAACATTTGGGAGTTGGTTCCACAGGAGAGGAGCTTGGTAGCTGAAGGCTCTGCCTCCCATTCTACTTTTGGAGACTCTAGGAACGACGAGTAGCCCTGCATTCTCAGAGCGCAGTGATCTAGTCGGGTAATACGGTACTATGAGCTCTTTAAGATACGACGGAGCCTGACCAATAAGAGCTTTGTACGTAAGGAGAAGGATTTTAAATTCTATTCTAGATTTTACAGGTAGCCAGTGCAGAGAAGCTAATACAGGAGAAATATGTTCTCTTCTATTTGTTTTAGTTAGTACACGAGCTGCAGCATTTTGGACTAACTGGAGACTCTTAACAGACTTATTGGAGCAGCCTGATAATAAGGAATTGCAATAGTCCAGCCTAGAAGTAACAAATGCATGAACAAGTTTCTCTGCATCTTTCTGAGACACAATGTTCCTAATTTTTGCAATATTACGCAGGTGAAAATATGCAGTCCTTGTCGTTAGTTTTATGTGAGAATTGAAGGACATATCCTGATCAAAAATAACACCCAGATTCCTTACTGTGGTGCTGGAGGACAACACAACATCATCCAGAGTAACAATGTCTTTAGCTATTGAGTTTCGGAGGCCTTTGGGGCCAAGTACAATAATTTCAGTTTTGTCTGAGTTTAACATCAGGAAATTGCAGGTCATCCAGCTTTTTATTTCCTTAATGCACATTTGAAGTTTATCTAACTGATGGGTTTCTTCTGGTTTGATCGACAAATATAATTGTGTATCATCAGCATAACAATGAAAGTGTATGGAGTGCTTCCTTATAATAATTCCTAAGGGAAGCATATATAAGGTGAAAAGAATCGGTCCAAGGACAGAACCCTGTGGGACTCCGTGACTAACTTTAGTGTGCATGGAGGATTTGTCATTAACATGTACAAACTGAGATCTATCTGATAGATATGACTTAAACCAGCTCAGTGCGGTTCCTTTAATGCCGATCAGATGCTCTAGTCTGTGTAGCAGGATGTGATGGTCAATAGTGTCGAAGGCAGCACTAAGATCTAGTAAGACAAGTACAGAGACAAGTCCTTTGTCTGAAGCTATTAGAAGGTCGTTAGTAATTTTCACCAGTGCTGTCTCAGTGCTATGATTTGCTCTAAATCCTGACTGGAAATCCTCAAATAACTCATTATTATGTAAAAAGTCGCACAACTGATTGGCAACTAATTTCTCGAGGATCTTAGAGAGAAAAGGAAGGTTAGATATAGGTCTATAGTTGGCTAGTACCTCAGGATCAAGACTGGGCTTTTTAAGAAGAGGTTTAATTACAGCTACTTTAAAAGACTGTGGTACATAACCTGCTGACAAAGACATGTTAATCATATCTAATACAGGAGTGCTAATTAAAGGTAACACTTCTTTAAGTAACCTAGTTGGAATAGAGTCTAGAAGACAAGTAGAAGGTTTTGATGCTGAAATAGTAGATGTTAATTTGTTAAGGTCGACTGTAGAAAAGCAGTTCAAGAATATTTCAGGTCGTACAGTTTGTAAGGTTCCTGGGTTTGATGAACAAATAGTGCCAAGCGAGTTGATTTTGTCTCTAATAGTTATAATTTTGTCATTAAAGAAGGTCATGAAGTCGTTACTACTGAGGGTTATAGGAATACATGGCTCAATAGAGCTGTGGCTCTCTGTCAGCCTGGCTACAGTGCTAAAAAGAAATCTAGGATTGTTCTTATTCTCCTCTATTAAAGATGAGTAATAGGCTGCTCTGGCATTACGGAGGTCCTTCCTATAGGTTTTAAGACTTTCTTGCCAAACTAAGTGAGATTCCTCCAGTTTAGTGGAGCGCCATTTACTTTCCAACTTTCGCGATATTTGTTTTAATTCACGGGTTTGTGAGTTATACCACGGAGCTAACTTCCTCTGTTTTATTATCTTCTTTTTTAAAGGAGCAACAGAGTCAAGTGTTGTTCTTAGAGAGCCTGCAACACTTTCAACAAGGTGATCAATTTCAGAGAAACTAACGTTAGTGCAGGAATCTTGAATATTAGGATAAGGCATTAAAGTAAATGCAGATGGAATCGCTTCCTTAAATTTAGTTATAGCACTATCAGATAAACATCTGGTGTAGACACTTTTACCCAGTGGTGAGTAGTCCTGTAATATGAATTCAAAAGTTATTAAATAATGGTCTGATAAAATAGGATTCTGTGGAAAGACTATTAAGTCATCAATTTCCACACCATAAACCAAAACAAGGTCGAGGGTGTGATTAAAACAGTGAGTAGGTTTATGTACACTCTGACTAAAACCAATCGAATCTAATAGAGAGATAAACGCGATACTGAGACTATTATTATCGCTGTCCACATGAATATTAAAATCACCTACAATTATTACTTTGTCGGATTTAAGGACTAAATTTGACAGAAACTCTGAGAATTCGGACAGAAATTCAGAGTAGGGACCGGGAGCACGGTACACTATAACAAATATAATTGACTGCACAGTTTTCCAGGTTGAATGTGAAAGACTAAGAACAAGACTTTCAAATGAATTATAATTTAGTTTAGGTTTAGGGTTTATTAATAGGCCTGAATTATAAATAGCTGCAACGCCTCCTCCTCGACCACTGCCTCGAGAAATATGAGTATTAATATGACTGGGAGGAGTGGATTCATTTAGGCTAACATATTCTTCGGGACGCAGCCAGGTTTCGGTCAGACAGAGTAAATCAATATGGTTGTCTGATATCAGATCGTTTACTAATACAGCTTTAGATGAGAGAGATCTAATGTTTAAAAGTCCACATTTTATTTTCTGATATTGTTGCATTGTCGCAGATTTTGCGTTGATTTGTATCAAGTTTTTCTTTATAGCTCCTCTTCTGTTCATTTTTGATCTGTTTAATTTAAATAATCGTGGGGCAGACAGTGTTTGTATACTAAACTGAGCTGGAAAATGCTCCACAGGGAGCGCAGAGAGGTGTGTAAGACTGCCACTCTGCTTCCTGGGTACCTGCGATAAGGGCAGCGCAGAGAGGTGTATTAAACTGCGACTCTGCTTCCTGATCCCAACACTGGGTTGTCATGGTTTTAGACCGCTAACAACTGCGTCCAGGTTCTTAGATATGAGAGCGGCACCCTCCAAAGTAGGATGAATACCATCTCTCCTAATAAGACCAGGTTTTCCCCAGAAAGACTGCCAATTATCTACGAAGCCCACATTATTTACCGGGCACCATCCAGACAGCCAGCGACGGAATGATGACATGCGGCTATACATGTCATCGCAAGTCAAGTTGGGCAGGGGACCAGAGAAAATTACGGAGTCCGACATAGTTTTTGCATAAGAACACACCGACTGCACATTAATTTTAGTGACCTCCGATTGACGTAATCGGGTGTCATTACCGCCGACGTGAATAACAATCCTACCATATTTACGTCTATCCCTAGCCAGAAGTTTCAAATAGGATTCAATGTCGCCCGCTCTGGCCCCTGGGATGCATTTTACTTTTGTCCCTGGTGTCACTAAGTTCACGTTTCTCAAAATGGAGCTGCCAATAACCAGTGTTGTTTCCTCAGCAGGCGTGTCACTGAGTGGAGAAAACTTGTTTGAAACGTGAACGTGCGGATGGTTAACCATGGGCTTCGATTTAGAACTATGCTTTCCTCTCACAGTCACCCAGGAGGACCCTGGCTGCTCAGGGATTGCCGGGGGAGGGCTAGCAGGAGCTAACGCTACACTATGTGGCTTCGCACCGGCTAAAGTTGTAGGTGGCTGGCTAGCTACTGTAGCGTAAGACTGAGCTTCCATGGTGCGGAGCCGTGCCTCTAACTCACTGAGCCTCGCCTCCAGCGCTACAAATACACTACACTTATTACATTTACCATTATCACTAAAGGAGGCAGAAGAGTAGCTAAACATACGACACTCCGAGCAAGAGAGAGCAGGAGAGAGAGCGGGGGAAGCCATCACCAGCCGTGAAGCTAACTGCTAAGCTAAAGTGGCTAACAGCGTGTAACGATTAATTAGCCAGAAAGCGGCTGAAAGAATGAGAGCTGTGAGTGCTTGAGTAGAACTAGTGGATGTTTAAATGTTAAGCGGTAGTTAGCCGCTGTGGTGAATAAATCATCAACATTGTAATCTAAAAAGTGTTGTTGCAAGTTAAATACATTTATGATTAAAAATGTATCAATGTGAATCCAATAGTTCTGTTCACAAATCCTAAAGTTTTACTTTTGAATCCAAAATTTGAAGTTCAAATGTAGGTTGAGTTGGAAAGCTATCGCTCTGAGCAAGACTGGCCAATAAAGAGGTCATACTTTTTTCAGTGCAGGTCGCACCCACAGGATTCAACTTAACAGCGAGAAAAACTTTTGGATTGAAATGATTACATTTTTAATCACAAATCTATTTAACTTGCAATAAAACATTTTTTGATTGCAATGTTGCTCTCAAATCTATTCCATTTGACTGCATAATAAAAAAATAACCCCAAAAAGACATTGGTAGAATTTAAAACTAGATAATCGAAGGAATCCATCGGTAGCAACCATGCCATGCTAGCTTGGAAGTGTGGTAAACAACCCTCCGAAGTTAGGCTAAATGTTGGCGAGGGAAAAACTGGCACGTCTATTTTCAAAGGGGTCCTTGACCTCTGACCTCAGGATATGTGTATGAAAACGGGTTCTGTGTGTATCCACTGTTCTCCTCTTCAAAGAGATGTCCACTTTATGATAAACCAGACAGTTTGGAGATAAAACCATGCAGTTTTTCTACTGAATTAGAAATGTGTTATTTTGGCCTATTCTAAATTCTATATGTATTGTAATATTTTTGCATACTGGGGTCCATAAACAGCCTTGAATGTCATAAACTTTGAAGACTGGAATGACTCCAAATTACAGCATTGATTGTTCAGTGTTGTTGCTCAAGGTCTGGGTGTCTTGTGGTATTTTTTAGGACTGTAATGCCCATGCATGAGCACACTTGAAATGTATATTTTGTTACACCTGACTTATACCTTATCAATTTCACTTGTAATTGAAGGGGAAAATATAACAACAACAACAACAATAATAATAATAATAATAATAATAACAATAACAATAAATACGATGAACTCAAGTTCATAAATATTGCAGAAATGAGTGACTGATTGTGATTGTGGTCTTTGACTGCCCTCCAGTGGCTCTGTGTTATTTAACCTACAGGCCATCAACGACATTATGCATGAACAAAAGAAGGGTGAAATGATGAGGGAATATTTATTATGCTGACACGTACACGTAGCTATAACCTGCATAAATTGCTGCTGCCCCTCTCTCTGTGAAATATGTACAGGTTTTTCCACATCACAATATTACCTGGCCCCAGATTTGTGTTGAAATGTGATCATTCGGTTATTACTGATATATTAATAATTATGCTGCATTATGTGTTATGTGTAGTTTAGGCCAGTGGTTCCCAACCTTCTTGGTCTGAGGTACCCCCACAGCCATGTCAGATGAACTCTCCTACCCCTTTATTGATTCCAAATGTATGTTCCAAATATATAAAAGTGGGCATTGTTAATTTTCTCATACAACTGAACTTTCAATATAAGGTTGGTTTGGTCAGCACTAACACGACTACTCTACAGGGGAATTGTGTCTATGTAAATCATAAATAAGTCATAGAGTGTGGTTTTTACCTACTCTGTAAAGTGTCCTGAGATAACTTTTGTTATGATTTGGCACTATAAATAAAATTGAATTGAATTGAATTAAATTGAATCAGGCTCCATGAATGTTTCAGCCATTTATCCATTACTGTTGCTTTTATTTAACTAAGTCAACCATTTAGATAGCTATTTTAACTGATAAACTAGTACTTTTAGTGAACTGTTTTAATGGTTTATCTGTTACTTTTAGCTATTTTTAACTGTTTCAGTACTATAAACTATTTTAAAAGATAAATCACTACTTTTAGCTGAGTAGTCTATTAGCCAATCATTTGAACTGTCATTAATTTTGGTTATGTATATTACCATTTATTCATTACTATTAGCTACCTGTTCTGTGCTTGCTTGGTAACTATTTTCACACACTCAGGTGTCACAGTTGACTTTATATTAATAATAATTAATTGTAGATATATTCTTTTGATCAAATCATATTTTTCATTTTTGAGCTACTCTACAATCTTACCTCCAGGGGTCCGTTTCACAAAGCAGCTTTAGTGCAAACTCTGAGTCTGTTAACCCTGAAATGAGGGAAACTCTGAGTTTTCCGTTTCACAAAGGGAGGTAACTCAAACCAGAGACAGAGGGGTAACTCTAGCCTGTTTCACAAAGAGAGGTAACTTAACCTCTCGGTCAGTTTCTCTCTGTCTCCGCCCTCTTTCAGCCACACACGGTATTTGATTACCTCATTCATTCAGTCAGCAGGCGAGTTTTGCCGTAGTATAGTTCTGTCGTCTGTTTTTTCAGAAAATTATTGCAAAAATCAGTCATTATAAGTTATATTAGGTGGCGACTATTTCCACTACCATGGCAGACACACAGATGGACAGAGAGAGACAGACAGACACACTTCCAGAGATGCAAGCAAAGCCTAACAGTAAGTATAATAATATTTATAGTAATGTGAATATAACGCATATGTTAAGACAGTTAATACAACAGAATAGTAGAAACAAGCACAGCTAAGGTGACAGAATATGAAAATGATAATAATTATGGTGGCAAACATGATCAATGATGAGTAGTGGCAATAGCAGCTACGATACAGCTACAAATTTTATAGTTTATTAAACTAGTGATAGTATATATGAGTAACAGTGATAATAGCAGCAGAAAGCGTCATGTAGGACCACGGCAGCAGGCACCACCACAATCAGCAGAGACCTGCGAGACGACAATACATATACATATACACATACACAACCTCATCCGTCCTTACATTACCAACATTAACAACCAAAGTCATGCTCTCATATCCCAGCAGATATTGTGTGTTGCGCTGCGTTTTTTTGCAAAAGGGAGTTTTTTTATACCACGTATAAAACAGCCACTTAGGGTAATATTTACTTTACAATGTAAAACATGCTCAAAATGAGGCGTCACCATGAGATTGTGCTGAGGTTTTACCTGTTTAAACATTTTTTTGTTTCATCTTAAGCTGCTGCCGAGTGCGCTTCCCCCCCGTGGGAATGCACCTAAATTAAATAAATTAATAGGCTACCACTTAAGCAGTTTCCCCTGTGATATTATTGTGATTGCAACAGGACTATATTTAAACTTACGCACAGACCCGAGCAGCAATGTTCTCCCGCACCGTCTCCCTCTCTTTAGCTGCTGCAGCGGTGTTACACTTTCGGCGAAAAACATGCTCAAACTCTCCGTATGAGCGCATTAATATTTCCAATTCCAGTGGTAGCGTAGCCCTTCTCTTCCCCGTTACCATGGTGACTCATCGAATCAGGGCTCCATTAATGCTGTCTTTTTATACTTGTGGTGCATGTGCTTAACTCCAGGTCAAACTACTCTGAGTTGATAAAACTAACTAAAATCTGCTCTTCTGGAACTGAAAACTCAGAGTTTCCTATCTCAGAGTAGATCAACTCAGAGTTCAGGGTTAGACTCAGAGTTTGTTGAACCTGCTTCGTGAAACAGACCTCTGGTAACTACAGACGTACCCCCTGGAGTATAGTGGGCTACCCCTGTTTGGGAATCACTGTTTTAAGCAGTTAGTCTTTGGTCTGGTCCGCCATATGTTCCCCTCCGGCTTAAAGAGAAATCACACATCAAATAAGCCCTCGGGACAATCATTTTCGTCCATGACCTATTATCGGAGATAGTCGCTAACAGCCAGACGTCTGTTTTAACCACTAACACTGCTCAAAACAACACCAAACCTCTGCAGCAGCATGAGAAGAGTCCCTACACAGAAAACAAAGCACCAACAACGTAGTTAGTGAACCCAGAGTTTAGTAAAATATTGTTTTAAAGACTTACCTACTGGCCCCTGTACCAGCTCCTCTCATAGTAAAGTCCATTGCAGTGGATTACCAAAGTCAATCCCAAAGGAAGGAGCCCATTGGTGCTTTGTTTTCTGTGTAGGGACTCTTCTCATGCTACTGCAGAGGTTTGCCGTTATTTTGAGCAGTGTTAGTGGTTAAAAAAGACGGTTTAATGCCTTCACCGTACTGCCCCGAGCTAATCACTGTTAGCCACATTCAGCTGTTAGTGATTTCTCCGTAAATCGTTCATACATCCAAATAAACTGTCTCAATGGCTTATTTGATGTATGTAAGTGTCAAAAAAGACCATGAAATGATTTTATGCCGTAATTACACTTTAAGCTTGTTAGGTCACTTTAGTCTGCTCAGTTGGCCTTTTTTCATGGGCACAGAACATTGTTGCTAAGTTAGTGTGACTGTGACTCCTCATGCCTGCCAGCCAGTGTGAGCAATATATAGGGCCTACATTATAAATGCTGACATGACAGATCAGTCCCAGTTAACATTTTCAAATTCAAAGGATTTTCTATTTGTTCCTTAAATAGTGATTTTTTCGGTGAAATATGAGTCATAGACATGTATTCCTAAATCTTTATTGAATATCAAACATAATTTCAATACTACTGCAGTAGCTTGTGGAAAATGACTCATTTTTCTTTACATACGGTATATCCTGTAGGTAACCAACAGATCATGATGAAAAATGACAAGAATTTAAGATAACTGAAAATAAAGGGCTTTAAAACATGATGTGTCTGACTGCAGTAACAACAGTAACAAGTATCATGTATTACACACATGATAGTGTAGTCCAGAGGATGGATTCAACCAAATATAGAAGGCACATACAGAAGGTTAGTTGCTAGCACTGGCAGTCAAAGTTTAGGTTAATAAACTGAATGCACATTATTTGTGGGAGACCTTCTCAGAAATACAGGGTCTAGAGGTCAGGACAATAACAGCTCAACAGTGGAGTACAGAAGGACATCTACGTAAATGCACAGCAGAACACTCAGAGGTTTGTAGCACGTATGGTTGAAAAGTCTGGAGGAGCTGTATGATGCTAATGAGTCAGCATGGGTCAAACCTCTAGGGAAGGTTTCCAGCACCTTACCCAAGCCATACCTTGATACTGATGTACAGATGACACAGGTTTTACCAAAAATTTGACCAATATCTGTAAGTGCCTAGATTGTTGAATGAAGCTGGACTTTGATCCTTTGTCACAGTGGAACTAACATAAAAATAATTGTGTGAAGTCTCATGAAAAATACCGAGACCATAGTTATATTCTTCCATGAGATATGTGAGAAATATCAGCACTATTGGTATTCAAACTCTAAACTCATCCGCAGCGCAGTGCCTAAGTCTTCCTGACAAAAGGCACGTTTCCTGAATTCCCCTTCTCTTGGACCTCAATCTATTTGAAATTTCTTTTTTTTCATTTTAATCAACATATACTGTATATACAGAACAGAAGTACATAAGCAAACATCGGTGCATTAGTGGAAGGCCACATAAAAGGATTATTGACTATTCTTCATGATTTCATGGTGTGTTATGTGGATGTGTGCTTTGTTTCCACATGGCAGCAGTCGAGGCCAGTGCCACTATGCACCAAGTGTTCAGTTCAGTGTTCAGCCGGGTTAGGCTGAGCCATGACCCCCCTGAACAGAAAACTTGATTATCGGATTCTAGAGTAAGGGGAGGGAGGCGATACGGCTGTATCATAGCTGCATTATGGGCATTCTGTGGTTTGGTCTGGTTTTATCCGTCACTCACAAGTAGGGGTTTCATGATTTCTATTATGAATCTATTATAAATCGAAATTTCGATAATCAAAATAGCTTATTTTAAGCTTAATTTAAAGTTTTAAGTTTACTGAAACTAAACTTGTAACTTTCCTCTTTGATAAAGCTTATAGTTAGGGCTTACTAACCCTTAGCTATGTTGTTATTAGCATTCAATTTCTCTTAGAGCCTGCATGTGCGGGGCCTAAGCTGATTGTGTTCTGCTTAATTCTGCAGCTATAGTCCCAGTCTGCCAGGGGGATAATCCTGTTCCTGATCCTCTGAGCTTCTCTCCTCTCTGTCTGTATCATTCATGTCTCATCAATGCGTGTTACTAATTCAACTTCTTCCCCAGAGTTTTTTGTGCTTTGTCGTCTCTCAGGTCTCTGCTGATCGTGGTGATGCCTGCTGCCGTGGTCCTGCATGACGCTTCCTGCTGCTATTATCACTGTGACTCGTATAAACTATCATTAGTTTTTGTGTATCACAGCTGTTATTATCGCTACTCATCATTGAGCATATTTACCACCATAATTATTATCATTGTCATATTCTATCACCTTAGCTCTGCTTGTTTCTACTATTCTACTGTATTAACTGCCATAACATATAAGTCATAGTCACATTGCTATAGATATTATTATAGTTACTGTTACTTTTGTGGTTGCTTGCATCTCTCTGTCTGTCTTTGTCTCTCTCTGTCTGTCTTCGTGTCTGTCTTTGTCTCTCTCTGTCCATCTGTCTGTCTTTTCTCTCTTTCTCTCTCCTTTTCTTCCTCCCCAACCGGTGCAGACAGATGTCCGTCCTCCATAGAGCTGGGTCTGTCCCACGTTCCTGCCTGTTAAAGGGAAGGTTTTCATTGCCACTGTGGGCACAAGATTGCTGCTGCTGCTCATGGGGGAATTGTTGGGTCTCTGTAAATCATAAATAAGTCATAGAGTGTGGTCTTTACCTGCTCCATATGTAAAGCGTCCTGAGATAACCTTTGTTATGAATTGAATTGAATTAAATTGAATTGAATTAAATTATTAGTTTCAACTGAAAAGCAACTGGGCATACACTTAATTTATGTGTTGGTTTATATCTATAGAGCCAGATCACACCTGCATCAAAAAAGTCATGATTCCTGAACAACAAATTGTCGGTGTGCATTGTTTAATATGTGCACTATATAGCTCTGAATGAAAATGGCAGATAAGTAGTGCTTTGTAAGTGAAATAGTTATATTTTCATTGGCATATTTGGCAAATATCTGAATGGTTTCTGTGCATAGTGTCAACAGGCCTCGACACTGGATTGTAGTTGTGTGTTAGAGTGTCATGACAACAAAGTGTGACTGTTATGTCATTAGATAAGGTTGTCACAAGGAGAAATCCCGACCATTTCCCAGTGTGTGAGCCAATTCCATTATCTTGAACTGTAATCAGAGAAACATTGAGAATTAAAGCATAGACATTGAAATGACTGTAATGGGACATGAAGGAAGTCAGCTGTACAGTGTGATGAAGGTACTGGCTGCCACATAAGCATTGCTCTACAACTCTGTAAATTGTCTCGCTGGATTGTTCACATTCACACTTCTGAAAAGCCACCCAGCCAAACTCTAAAAACTATCAAGCATTTATACAGAAAGACTTCCCACCCGTCTCAGTTCTCAATCTCATTGAAATACTCTGAGAAGCCTGAGTATGGAGTGATATCGCCAGGATCTGAAGAGGAGGACAAGACAACACAGATATTATAGTTCCACTCATTAAACAATGTATATACAGTAGTTTTGCATAAAGCTGCAATGTGTAAACTATGGCCACATGCACCAACAAACTAGGGGGCAGCGTTTCACCTTGCAAGAATTGTGATTTCAGTGACACTGTTCTAGATTGTGTACAGTTAGACACTTGCAATGTCCTTAAAGAAGGCCACTCGTTAACTCTGCATTTTAAGAGACTGTCACAATGGATGGGTCCCTAACTCCATCCCCGCCTTGATTACTCGATTACCACCAAACACAGCAAAGATAGCCGATGAAAATGATGACCTTGCTGCACGAAAATATCCCCAACTTCGCTTTGGAGGCCGCATCGCCCATGTAGTTAGATTCTCCGGCAACCATTGCGACAGCCTCTTAAACACAGAATCTCAGTTCAGGTGTACTCTAGGTCATAGTTTTAGTTGTGAAGCTGCTAACTGCTGTACACACGCATCTATCAAGTGAACTGGATACAACACTGGAGCCATCTATTCTTATGAAAGTTGCTTAGTGGTGCATGAAGCCAAAAAAGTTCAAGTGCCACATATAAAATTGGATCATTGGTTCAACTTCTGCACTGTTTGGCCCACATAGGAAGTGCACTAGAGAGTTCCACCAGCCGAGCAAGCTCCTTTCAGTTAAACATGAATGGGGATTAAATGATTCAATTGTGTGGCTCTTCTATGTATCTATATTAATGTTTACAGAGTGTCTATTTACACTTTACAAAATAGCCTTTGCCCCGTGATCTGACTATTTACACCTGAGCCCTCATCCACCGCCTCAAAGAGTGACAAAGTGTGCTACAACAGTAGTTAGCTGTGGTGCTTGGGTTAAAGTGAAATTCCGGCATTAAATCATCCCATGGTCTTTTTCGACACTTTCGGAGCAGTACGGTGAAGGCATTAAAACGTCTTTTTTAACCACTAATACTGCTGAAAATAACAGCAAACCTCTGCAGCAGCACGAGAAGAGTCCCTACACAGAAAATAAAGCACCAATGGGCTCCTTCCTTTTGGATTGACTTTGGTAATCCACTTGAATGGACTTTACGATGAGAGGAGCTGGTACAGGGGCCAGTAGGTAAGTCTTTAAATCACTCTTTTAATAAACTCCGGGTTCACTAACTACGTTGTTGGTGCTTTGTTTTCTGTGTAAGGACTTTTAACATGTTGCTGCAGAGGTTTGGTGTTATTTTGAGCAGTATTAGTGGTTAAATAAGAAGTTTTATTGCCCTCACTGTACAGCCCTGAAATTATCAGTGTTAGCTACGTCCGGCTGTTATCGACTCTAGAGGATTTCTCTGTTAATAGTCTATACACAGAAAAAAATGTCTTGATGGCTTTTTTGATGTGTGCAAGTGTCGAAAAAGACCAAGGGATGATTTTATGCCAGAATTACAATTTAAGCATTGGACTTTCACCCAGGAGACCATGGTTCCAATAGAGCTTGGGATATGACTTTGATATTTTTGCAGTTTGGTTAGGTTTATTCAACCACACTACTTGGTTAGGGTGAGGCAAAAAAGATGGGCAAAAATAGTATTACGGACACTACGGTACAAATAGAATACATTGATATTTGTACCAGTGTGAACAGAGCGAGAGAGTGAGAACTGCCTTTGCCTCATGTTTATCCACTAAATTACAGGCGTCTCTTTTGTAAGTCAATGGGGTAAAAGCCTTTTTGGGCCCCATGACATCACATGATGGACACAGAAGCTGTAATTCCACCCTTTGGCCTCTATGTCAAATTGACTTCAGTGTATCTGCTTCTGTGAGCTCTAGTTCATCATCCTCTCATGTTGGCAGATTGGATGCTACAGTGACTCACAGGCCGGGGCAGCACAATACATAGACATATTTGACATAACATCATAGCTTACATCTTCACACTCTGTTGATGTTAGTTCATTTTTTAACATTTTTAAAATGAAAAATCTGGCCATATTTTACACATTGCACCTATAAACAGTGTGAAAAAGGTAGGGTTTTTAGACTGTGTATTATACTAACCTTCACATGGTCCCCTTTTAAAATCTATGTCATCAATAGCCATATCACTTCGTAGTGATGGACCTCGGATGGCTTCAAATATAATCTGCAGGAAACACAAACTGTGAAACAGTGTGATGTCTACTGGCCATAGAACAGTGTGATGGGCTGATTTATTTAGACTTTAATTTGTATTTAAATTCTGACACATTATTATCAATATTAAATAATTAATCTAATGGCATTCATAGAAGCGTGGCTTCATTTGGAACAGATACAGTTGAATTTGGTGTTGTTCCACCGAGCAGTATAAAGCAATGAAATGAACCATGTCAGAGGGACTAGGTTATGTTGGCACACTTTGGTCTCAGTAAACACAATACCGATCAAAACCAAGCTAAATAGTTCCATATCTTACAACATGACAGTGCATTGTTTGTTCATGTCAATCCACACCGGATTATCCCACAGATTAAATTAGATAAAAGCTGTAACTATGTGACTCAAATTCATTCACATTTAATTATTTTGATTTTCTACTTTTGCAAGAGGTCTAAAATGGTTCTTAAAGGTGCTACATACAGCATCCATGCATCCATTAATGCATTATCATTTCTTACTTAAAAGTTGAATATGGAGAATGAGTAGAACACCGCCAGAAAGTGCCTCAAGATCGTAGTCGCAACTACAAAAAATAATTCCAGCATTGGGGTTGCCAGGTTTGTGTGTCAATTGAGGAGACAGGCGACCAGAGTCTGTTTGAGTCTGTTCGAACCCATCCCCTCCAGCAAATCACACCATAAAAACAAGTATTGCAGAGGAGTTTGACTGACAGTTAGCGTTAGCCGTTAGCCTTAGCCGTCACAGCTTAGTAAAGATGAAAGTGATGTTAGCGATCAAGGAGAAACATAGCCATGTGGGCGTGCGTTTTAATGGCGTTTCTCTCCTTTCTCTCAGTCCATGGAGTGAATGCTTGGCCTATATTGACTCTGGTTGTTGCCCATCTCCGCTCACTCAGCTGCTGTGACAAATAACGCCCCCTTCACTGAGGCTCCGAAGCAGCTGCAGGATTGGCAAACTCCATTTCACCCAGTGCCAGCCTACAGTAGCTGCACCCAACAACAGACAACCCTGGCAACCAGCAACGCCCAACGCTATTGGCTGCTACCATGGAAACACAACGGGACAGAAAGTCATTGTCAAACCCAAACAATACTTTCATTTTGTACCCCTCAAAAAGCCCCGTGGGTGTATTTTTATTATATATAGCATTTCTTTTAAATATTTTTTTCGGCAGTTTTTCAAGCCTTTACTAGATAGGACAGACGGGAAATGGGGTGAGAGGGGGGGGGCATGAAGCAAAGGGCATCAGGTCAGAGTCAAACCCGCTGCCTCGAGAACCTTCAGCCTCATAACACGAGGGGACTGCTCTAATCACTCAGCCACCGGCCACCTTGAAAAATTTAGCTTTTAATAAAGATTTTACATATTCAACCATTAATTACTTTATGCAAAATATTTTGCAATAGCTTGTTGTACCATGCAGTCTTCATTGGGTAGATTAATTCAATGATGAGCAGAGACGATGGAAGCTTGTCTCCATTTGGTATTTATAGGTGTTTTCTCACTCCCTTTGTATAATGCACATAGCCGTACCTGGTGTCGCACATCACAGTGGTAGTCCAACCTCGCCCTCATCCAGCTGACACTCTGTTCACCCCGGCGCCTCCACAGCAGTGTGTCCCTCTCTCTGTTGCTGTGGCGCAGAAGCACGCTTAGTATGCCGGTGCCAGATCCATACATGTGGTAGTAGAAGATCAAACACTGAGGGGACGAGGAGCCCCGCAGATCCGAGGTCAGCAGTCTAGCTTTGTGACCTGGACGCATGAGTGACGCCTCGATGTACATGAAGTAACCTGGAGGAAACACATGATAACACACTTAAAGGACAGGACTTGTGGGACTTTATTGATATCCATACATACAATACCCAAAGAAGAACAGAGCACAAAGCACGTATTAACATCAGACAGCCAACTACTCGTTCTTTAAGTGTAATTCCAGCGTAAAATCATCCCGTGATCTTTTTCAACACTGGCACGGAGAAATCTCGGAGAGTGGCTAACAGCTGGACGTGGCTAACACTGATTAGCTCGGGCAGTCCGGTGAAGGCATTAAAATGTACTTTTTAACCACTAATACTGCTCAAAATAACACCAAACCTCTGCAGCAGCATGAGAAGAGTCCCCTCACAGAAAACAAAGCATCAACAATGTAGTTAACGTAGAGGTTTGGTGTTATTTTGAGCAGTATTAGTGGTTAAAAAAATCTGTTTAAATGCCTTCACCGTACTAACCCAAGCTAATCAGTGTTAGCCACGTCCGGTTGTTAGTGACTGTTAGCGACTATATCTCATTTAATAGTTGTTAATAGTGTCCACGTGTCAAAAAAGACCATGGGATGAATTTACGCTGGAATTTCACTTTAAGCAAAATTATATGAATAGAATTTTGTCAAAGTCTGATTTCCAGAGATTCAAATCTTAAACAGTGGGATGATAAAAGAATCATTTTCGTGTTACATCACACACAAGGTTCCATCCAGCCATCATCTGGGAGTAAGACCTCTAAATGAATGAATAAAGCAATGAATGAGGGAGTGACTCACCCACCCCAGTAGTGTGGTCTCCTCTGGGTCCTGTGTAGGAGGTGGGGGTGTGTCCTCTGACTCGCAGCCAGTCGGCTTTGTCTTCTTTCTTGTCCTGGATGAAGCCACAGACTCCACTTTCAAAGTTACACTGGCCTGGGAGGGAGCCTGTGGAGCGAACACAGTGAAGGAGGTGATCAAAGACATCAGAGGGTAGAGTTACTAAGAAAAGGACTCAGCTCAGTGTGAGCTGCAGTTTTCATGAAAACGCCCGGATCATTCTGTGAGTGAAGGAGAGCCCAGAAGGCACAGGTCAGTGATAGGGTCAGCTGACTAACAGATGTACAGTGCTTGGATAAAGCCTGACATCCAGCATATCTCTGTTAGTGATAGACCGATATATCGGTCGGCCAATATTTGCGTTTTTTAAGTGTATCGGTATCAGCCGTTGCGGGCTACTGCATTCACTGATTTTTTTCCCAGCATTATTTACAGACAGGTATCCACAGGCAGCTCCGTGTTGCTGGAGACGCCTTTTTAAGTTCAATAAATATTCCTTTTTTTAAACTTTGACTCGTAACATTTGTTATCATCATTGTGTCATTTTTATGATGTAAATTGAGGGAGCAAAAGAAGTATCTGCTCCAAATATCGGCTCAAGAAAATCGGCAGCCCGTATTAGTCATCGGCTAAGGCTGATGAAAGAAAAAACGGCATCGGCATTGGCCCTAAAAAATTCATGTAGGTCGTTCCCTAATCTATGTCCGGCCCCTTATTTTAAGCACCTTCGCTGCCCCCGGGGCATTGTGCTGCCAGCCAACCCAGAGAGTTTTTTCCTCTATCCCAGAATGACGAACCGGTGAAGCCACTGTGGAGAAAGGTGGGGCTATGAAAGACTAGTGGCAGGATCACCATACTCGGAGAAGACACTATAACGTAGTGATCTTGATTCTAAAACATAGGCCCAGTCCATACAAAAATAGTTATTTTCTCCTTTCTCCGTTCTCCAAAAAAAAAACATTCCGGAAACAAAATCTCAGTCCAAATAAAACACAAAAACACAGCTGTAGAGAGCATGCCAAACCAACAGGCGGCCGACATGGCATTAGGGTTATATTGGGGTAAAACTGAAAGACAGTAGACGGATTTCGAGGAGAAAATACTGGTATACCATTGGAGTTGAGATTTATTATCTATTTATTTACTGTAGGATTATTTCAATTTGTTATTATACTTACGTATGTTGTTTCTCATAAGCTGTTTGTCAAAACAAACAGTTGAGTGTTTGGCACAAGGCCGTAATCATCTATCAAATAATTTGCGGTGGTTAAAGTGAAATTCCGGTGTTAAATCATACCAGGCTCTTTTTATGCAAAAACACTTATCAAAGAAGCCATCGAGACAACTTTTTTCGTGCACGGACAACTAATGAAGAATTCCGGGACAGACGCTAACAGCCAAATGCGGCTAACACAGATTAGCTCAGGGCGGCGAGTTCTTCCTTGGTTTGGCAAATAAGAACTTAAGCTGTGGTTCACTCCGAGAGAGACCTGAGAAAACATCCTGAACCAACACTTTGAGTCATACGTGTTACATGAGCATGAATGGTTGAGTGTCTCTTTAGCACCGTTCACACTGCAGGTCTTAAAGCAAAATTCTGATTTATTGCTCAAATCAGATTTATTGTTTGTCTGTTCACATTACGTCTTTAAATGTCGCCTGTCTATGGATTGCTTTGTGAACAGCTCACGCTCCTGAAGTGACCCGCATGTGCAGCTGATCATTGATGACATCACGCCACAACAGTGTTTACGGAAGAGAACATGGCAACGACAACTGGTATTGTAACGTCAGGACTTTATGGCTTAATGATATAAACAGTGTGGGGCTTCAAACCCTCCCTCTCCCTCCACCGGCCGCCTGCTTCACTGCTGTCCTCCATGTTTTTTTTAAATCTGTTCCTGGCTCCTGTGGCACAGGTTTTTTTTCAATCAACTTTATTTGTTTTTCATTTACAAAACAGTTCAGCGCGGGTCAGAATGACGTCAAAGTCACATTAAATGTGACCTGGCTGTTCAGGTTAAAAAATCTGATACGTATCTGATTCAGTAGCACATTTAAAAGTGGCCTAATTCTGATTGGAAAATGTCAGATTTAATGTGACTTATTTGTGCTTTGTCGTCTCTCAGGTCTCTGCTGATCGTGGTGGTGCCTGCTGCTGTGGTCCTGCATGATGCTTCCTGCGGCTATTATTACTATTACTCATGTATACTATCACTAGTCTTATAAATTGTAAAATTCACAGACATAAAAACACCATCAGTGGTATGTCTCGCTGTATCTCCGCTGTTATTACCACTACTCATCATTGATCATATTTACCACCATAATTATAATCATTGTCATATTCTATCACCTTAGCTATGCTTGTTTCTATTATTTTACTATATTAAACTGTCATAACATATAAGTCATATTCACATTACTACAGATATTATTATAGTTACTGTTACTTTTGTGGTTGGTTGCATCTCTGGGACTGTCTCTCTGTCTGTCTGTGTGTCTATAAACTGTGTGCATCTATGATCATAAGCTCAATATCCGACTCTGTGATTCACTCTTTGATCATATTGACTGTAAAACTCTGAAAGTCATGGACACCATTGCACCTGAAGTGGTGGAAACCGGTGGGAACCTAACATATGGCTGTGCCGTGTATGACTAAGTGTGGTAAATCATAGCCAAATGATTACACAGATAGTCAGTGGTAGTGTCTTTTAATGTGAAGCAGCATCAGCAAATGGTTAACATATGCAGTTTCTTAATACAAGGTGTATTAAGATACTACTTATTCTAACCAAACATGTCCTATTGCTGCTGCTGCTTCACATTAAAAGACCTCAACTGACGGGCAGGATCCTCCCATTGGTTCTGCCTCATTAAGAGAATTGGCAGATCTGGCAATATATTTTCTTGTTTTGCATTGTCGGTCATCAACGATAGTTTTCAGTGTATGTCTTGGTGAGTCTTTTACCTGCTGTCATTTGACAGTCCCCCAGGCTGACAGTGATGTCATCGATGGCTGCCAGGCCACATTCCCAGAAGTTCTTACATATGCTGACAAACACTACCTGGGGAACAGAGGAAAGGACTGAAAGCTGCTATCTAACCATTTATCAACGTATCATCCATCCTCCACATAGATCAGCCATCTAATGCTTCATACCTTGGAAAGCATGGGCTTCATGTAGGTGATCTCCACCTCAGTCCATACAGCCCTGGAAGTGTCAGCCAGGCTCCACACCTTCTCCTGGGCGACATTGTTCTCGTCATAAATATATAGAACCAGAGCATTGCCTATTTTCCTAAATCCATGAAGCAGGTAGTAGAACCTCAGGCAGTATTTGTGGTTCCCAGGTAAAAAGGGACCATGAAGCCGACCCACATAGCCGGGCCTCGAAGTGAAACGAGTGTTTGCCATGAGGAAACAGCCTACGAAAGATCAGACAAAGAACATAATTACGAACAAAGTTTAACCACAATGTGTTTAACTATTTTCACCAAATTCACTGTTTTGTCACATATAGTATAGCGAATGGATGGAGACATTTTTAGTCTGCAACCAGTGTTTATCGATGTGTAAAGATTATAAGTTGATGAGGCATTTTAAGACAAATCATGCTAACTTCAACAGCTTTTTTCCACTGTACTGTAAAAAATACGCAAATTTTTGTCAGTCCAGGTCTGATGAATAAACTAATGTTTCATATGTAATTGTCAGCTTGGTAAAGTAACTAGTTACTGAAGTAATCAGATAAATGTAGTGCAGTAAAAAGAAGAATATTTCCACTGATTTGTAGTGGAGCAGAAGTATAAAGTAGCATGTAAATAAAATACTCAAGTAAAGGAGAAGAACCTCACACTTTACTTTAGTCCAATAATTGAGTGAAAACCTCTGGTTCACGGGATTGTTTTTGACAAGCTTGTTGCACTTGGAGTTGGCCTATTGCTACTATTTACATTTATAAAATAAAGACAATATATGCACCCCTATGACGCTGCATTGTTTTTACAATATCCATTAATGTGATGCTCATATTTTTCCGGCCCCTCATCCCCAGGTTCTATGTTCCCCAGGTTCTATGTTCCCTGGGTTCTATGTTCCCCGGGTCCTATGTACCCCGCTTTGTATGTGACCGGGGAATATTGGATATTTAAGAAAAGGGTCCTATGTTCCCTGCTTTTCACAGAAAGGGTCCTATGTTTCCCAGTCTATTATTTTTTACACTATCAGTGCCAAATTCCCTGGCAAATAGGCCTATGTAGACCCTAACACTACCCCAATAACCCTATCCGTAACTTCTAACCCTAACAAAATGCTGAATGAAATCAGCGAAGGCGCAGGCTAATGCGACTGGGGAACATAGGGATGACCCTCTACCAAATACCCCATAAAAATTACAAAGTCCAGCCTGCTTTGTATTTAATGGTGTATATTTAAATGTTCTCATTTTTGAAACACAGTACAGAAAGAACCTCTTACTGGAGGCTCACAAGGTTATAGGGGGCTAAGGTTACAGCTTGTTAAGGTCCTGCCTAACAATCATCTGCTTTTATGTTACAGAGTGATCCCACACTGGAGCCGCTGAGGTGTGTGTTCAGCACAAACAATGCAATCCCAGGTCCATGGTAAACCGAATATCAAACACAGCAGGGATGTATATATAACTGTGTACCTTAATAAAGTTTACTGTATCGTTGCTATTTTTTTATTTTTTTGGCGCAGATGTGAAGCAAAATAAATCAGAATCAGAACTACTTTAACAATCCCAGAGGGAAATTATTTTTGCTACGAAACTCACTTATACATTAATACGAACAACAAATATGATACAGCCGAAAACATATATTATATAAAACTTTTAGGAAATATATACAAGATAAAAAATACCAGACTAATGTGCAATAGAACAGATTTAAACCACAGAGAGGAGATGACAGACTCTCCTAGGGATGCATTGCAAAGTTTAATGAACACATGCAGGAAAGATTTCCTGTGGCGCTCTGTGGTGCATCTGGTTGCGAGGAGTCTTCTGCTGAAGGTGCTCCTCTGCTGGGTCAGTGTGTCGTAGAGAGGGTGGGAGACATTGTCCAGGATAGACCGGAGTCTGGACAGCATCCTCCTCTCTGCCACGGTCGTCAGGGTGTCCAGCTCCTCCCCCATGACATCACAGGCCCTCCTGACCAGTTTGTTCAGTGTGTTGGTGTCTGCGACCTTCAGACCACTGCCCCAGCATGTGACAGCCAAGAAGATCGCACTGGCCACCACATACTCATAAAACATCCTCAGCATCGTCCGGCAGATGTAAAAGGACCTCAGCCTCCTCAGGAAGAAGAGTCCACTTTCGCCCATTTTGTAGACAGCCTCTGTGTTTCTAGTCCAGTTCAACTTATTATTGAAGTACACCCCCAGGTACTTATACTCCTCTACAGTGTCCACGGGGACCCCCTGGATGGAGACAGGGGTCACCGGTGTTCTCACCTTCCTCAGATCCACTACGAGCTCCTTTGTTTAGTCAAGTTGAGCTCCAGATGATTCAGCTCACTCAAAGTATTGCAGAGTCATCAGAAAACTTCTGAAGGATGCAGGACTCAATGCAATAGTTGAAGTCTGAGGTGAAGAGGGTGAAGGGAAAGGGAGAGAGGACAGTCCCCTGTGGGGCTCCAGTGTTGCAGACACACAGTTCTGTAGGCGTACATACTGTAGTCTGCCCATCAGGTAATCCACAATCCAGGACACAATGGGGGCCTCCACCTACATGGCACCCATCTTCTAACCCAGTAGAGCCAGACGGATGGTGTTGAATGCACTGGAGAAGTCAAAGAACATGACTCTCACAGTGCTCGCAGGCTTGTCCAGATGACTGTAGTCTCTGTTCAGCAGGTAGGTGATGCAGTCCTCAACTCCCAGGCAAGGCTGGTAGGCGAACTGTAGTGGATCAGTGAAGGGCCTGACAATAGGCCTTAGCTGCTCAAAGACGAGTCTCTTCATAGTCTTCATGATGTGGAACGTCAGGGCCACCGGTCTATAGTCCTGAGGGCCACTGGGACGTGGTGTCTTTGGCACAGGCACGAGGCAGGACGTCTTCCACAGCACAGGGACTCTCTGGAGGTGCAGGCTCAGGCTGAAGACTTGACTGTAGAGGTGTCCATTGGGGGAGGGCTGAGGTCGTCAGGTTGTGGAGGACATGATGTAGAGCGGGGGGGAGGGGTAGAATAGGCAGGTGAAACACATGAGACTGCACTCAAGGTACTCTAGCTGGCTCCGCATTAGCGCTGTCAGTTTATCCATTTTGTTGTACCGAGACCGTACATTACCCATAACAACAGAGGGGAGACACAGCTTACATCTTCTCCTCTCCATAAGCCCGTCCTGTTTTGACCCTCCTCTATTGCCCCAACGTTGTTTCCCACCTCTGCGTCCACTGTGTGTTTTTATCCAGAGTTCAGGTGCAATATCAGCTGTTCTCCGGAGTAAACAAAGGAAGCGTGTCCCGGGGGAAACGGCATTGATAACAACAACACGAAGGGAACAGGAGAAATAGCAAAAATAACCTCATTGTAGAGGGCAGAACCTTACATAAGTTAGGGGGAAGAAACAGAATGAACAAAAGGAGAATAGAAGTTAAGAAAGTTGAAAAAAAGCGAACTCAAAGACCGGAGCAGCAACAGGCAGTGTGCATGCGCAAAACATAGATATATAAATATATATATATATACATATACATATATACGTATACATACATAGATATGTACATATATATGGACTCTAGATTGTGACAAAGTTTGGATTGTTCATCATGCATGTGTTGTGAAGCGTGACCCACCTGCTCCTGTGGTATGGTCTCCTATCCTGTAGGCATTAGGCTTGACTGAAACTCTGCTCCACACCTTACTCTCTGATGTCTCTTGATAGTACAGACACAGGCCATCCTCAAAGTCACAGTTGGCTATTGAAGGGTCAACTGTCGGCTCTGGAACACAAACACATCCAATATGAACCTGTCTTGATAACAGTTAGAGTGTCTGTTATAACACCATGGAAAAAGACCAAATTACATTGTACAGTACTTTCATAATAGTGGCTTTGCTTGAGAACAGCACTGAATACAGTATACAATACCTACCAAAAGAACTCATTTTCATTCATATTTGCTTACATGCTGTTGTAGAGTTTTACAGACTGATCCGACATGAGGAGAATCTCCTGAACAGCTTTAAACCGGCTCATTCACAGTGTTTTGCAGCTGACTGGAGTTTTATCTGTGTGTAATGAACCTTGTTTTGTTGCAGTTGTTAATGTGAAAACATTCAATCACATGGGGGCAGCAGTAGCTCAGTCAGTGGGGACTCTTAGGAACCGGAGGGTGGCCGGTTCAAGTTCAGCATGAGCCACGTGGACAGGTAGCTTGAGAGGTGCCAGTTCACTTACTGGGCTCTGCTGAGGTGCCATTAAGCAAGGCATGGAACCTAACGTAACCTGACTACTCTGACATCTCTCCAACTGCATGTCTCTGGGTCCTATGTGTGCATTTTTTTTGCCATTACATTGAATTGCCTGCCTGAGGGAATATTAACATTCACAATGTTTTTAGATATATGCATTACATTGCATTGCATATATGCATTAACGCTATGGTTTTTATTACATGAACTATCTGAATTTGATTGTTTTATCTATTTATTTTGAGCACTTTTAGTATAGCACTTAATTTATCGCCTTTTTAACCTTTTATGATGGCAGTGTATATGTGATTTTTATATCACACTGGCAATCAATTCATTATGCACATTATAAGATCCTTTTTAATATTTTTAATATATGTATATTTTTAATATTCTAAATGTTAGTAAAGTAGAATTATATAATTTATGTATTATTTATTACGTACGATTATACAAAATGAAAGGTCATGATAACGCACAGCAGGATTTTTATTTTCACCCAGGGGAGATGGGAGGAACTAACTACTATTAAATGAATACACTCCTGCTGAACACCCTGTCCAGTGTCTCCTTTAATCTCTCTTTAGAATGCTGTCAAAATGCTGAAAAATGTTTTACCACACTTGTCCCCCTTGAGCCCATGCCCCTTGTGGCGCCCATCCAGGGCGCTACGTTTTAACCCAACTCCCTAAACAGTTAACCCTGACTCTGGTGCCTGACCCTAACCCCCCACTGTCTCATTCTCTGTTATAGCTTCTTATTTTTTTCCTCTCAACTTTTCTCCCCCCTGTTCCTTTCTCCCCTGCTTTTTTTGCCCTTTTCGCTCTTCTCCGTCCTTCATTTTCCTTCATTACACTTCTCTTCATTAACCCCTTTGGGATGACTCCCGCAAGGAAACTAGATTTCTAGCAGCTTTCATACCTTATTACAAAATAATAAGGTATGAAACAAAAATACATTATAAGAAGAACAATAAACAACTCTTAGCTAAATAAACAAGCAAAGTAAAAGCTGATTTTGTAGAGATAAGAATACAAATAAAATAAAATTCACGGAAAATGAAATCAACAAGTTACGTGTAGAGAACTGTATAGTGGATGAATATAGATAAATATAGATCAAATATATAGGACTGTATATAGCGTTGTGTTTTATACAGTTGATGATATTACTGACATTTGCGGAATTTAGCGGTTAAATTCAATTATTATTATTATTATCATTAAGTTGTTACACGAAAAAGAAAAAGAGTGTCCAGGTATGTATGAGTAGTGGGTGGAGTCGTTGAAAAGCTTTGAGACTCAACTTTCTAACTCTAATATTAATAGCAAACTTGTTAGTATACTCCTCCACTTGTGGCCACAAGTAAAATTTTATACTTTGAGTCAGAATATTTACCAGCCAGCCTTACTGAACCAGGATTGAGATACAGAACAGTCTGTGATTGTCTAACCCCCTAGAATCACCTGTGTCAGTGTGGCAGAATTCAGGAGAAAATGAGATGTCATCTATGGCCACATATCCACCTCGGGCACTGTTGAAAGCCACCTCGAACACCACCTGGTAACATACACAGACATAAACAGCAACCACTAACAAATGGGTCACAAGCAATGTATGACTTAGACCCTAAGGCGCACATTGCTCTTGACCTGTTTACCCGTCTCAGTCTTAGACCTATCCATTAAGACATGTTGTGAAAGTATGACATATATAGACGATAGATAACAGCTGTAGAAGCCAGACAGTGACATCAGTTTAGGGTATATTGAGGAACATGGGTTAGTCAGCGGAGTTCTGCTTGATGGAAAAGATCTGTAAACTCTTGGCTGGACTGAACAGAGGAACTGACCCAGTTAGTAAAGTTACGCAAGGTTCTTTCCACAGCGACAGCAGCAGGCTGTGGGAGGTGTTCTGGCTGAATGCATAAGGAAACCGTGGAGTCATAGAGAAGAATACACATTAAGATGTGCAGAGGAAAGCCAGAGGAGAGTTTATGTGAGTGTGTCCACTCAGCTACACATAACGAAAGAATGAGACAGTGAAGTATTGTGTTATTTTCTTCTTTCATGATACTAGGAAAATTGTGATCTTTCTGTAGAGTAAGGAGAAAAAGAAAGAAAGGTTCACAGCAACATCTGCCTGTACAGCAGTGAACAGCTGAAAAATGCACTGGAGTAATAACAGAAACGTTTTTGAAACAGGTTGATTAGAAAGAAATGTAGGTAGCAGAAATCATCTCTCACCAACCCACTAAGCAAAAACATACCTCTAAAAGCTGAGAATAAAAACTAGCTCATTCACAGTTGCAGTTTAAAGCTGCTGATATGAAAGAGTGTTGCCAGCAAAAGGGTAAACCTATAGCTATGGTCGAATAATGAATTAATTTGATATATATATTTTATTCATATTGAAATTGCAATTTGACAAAGTGAAAATCTTTTCTTTTTTTAAAGATTTTTTTGGGCAGTTTTTCAAGCCTTTATTATGTAGGACAGACAGGAAATGGGGTGAGAGAGAGAGGGGGAGACATGCTGTAAAGGGCCACAGGTCGGAGTCGAACCCCCGGCCGCTGCCTCGAGAACTTTCGGCCTCTTTATATTGGGCGACTGCTCTAACCAATCAGCCCCAAATATCTTTCTTTAAAGGGTCTTAAGCGTGAGGGGTGAAAGTATTAGCTAATAACAGAAAAAATCATAGATTTCTAAGTTATAATAGCTGCCAACATAACTTGCCCGGGGTTAAGGTGCTAACCACAACTGCTAACCCTCACCACCTCATCCAGGATAAAAAAATTGATCCTAAAACTGCATTTCAAAGACCCATATTAGCCGGAATTTACAGGCACATTTGAAGAATAATCCGGTCTTTAAGACTGACAAAACACCCTTTCAAAATACTATTTACCGTCGAACCCTCCGTCGAACAAAACAAACAACAGTGGACAAACCTGTAAACATTTCACAGTCGCTTCTTTCTGTCTTTCTTCTTTCCGTTTTCATCCATGCTAAAGTGGTAAAATGAAATTCCATTGTTATTTTTTACTCAAATCTATTAAAACAACAGGGAGCACAGCACTGCAGCGCTGTAGAAATACGAGGCTTAGACTGGCTTGTTCCAAGGATGAACAATTAGTTGCATGTGTGATAATACCACAATATAATAAAATGCAATTTTAACTGTGCCATTACATGGGTCACGTGATACGCAAGCGAGTGAAGCATTGGGTTTCAACAACAAGCATCAGTTACACTGCACTTAACCTAACCAATGACCTCAAGCAGAACAGTCGGAAACTGATACAGCGGAGACTTTAGTCTTGCAGAGGAACAGCACGTCGGTTGTATGGATCTACTCTGGTTTTCAAAAGGATGGTGCGCAGTGTTGGGCGGGGCTGTTATGGAGGGCTATTATGCAGAACATGCTGTGCTACCATTGCTACTTCGCGGGACAACACTACAAACCTGTATCAGGCAAGACAAATCCCCCCAGACAAGGATCATTGACGGAAATGTTTGAAAGTGTCATACCATATGAAGGCAATTCAAAACAGACAGGGGCGGGTGTGTGAGTATGTATATGTTTGAGAGAGAGAGAGAGAGAGAGAGAGGGGAACGTGTGTGTGTGTGTGTGGATCAGTAAGATTGGCCTAAATTTGGTTTGTTTGGAAGTTTAAGCTTCCATTTAATCCTGGTTTAAGCTTTGATATTCTGCTATGTGGATATTAATGTAAGTCTGTTCTAGTATCATTACAATTCTTTGATTGCATGCATAGAAAATAAACTGTACATTTTTAAGTTCTGTATAAACTTATATACATATAAACTGACGTGGGGCAAGTCGCAAGGGTGAGATTTTACCGTATCAGCCAAACGAGCATTGGAGTAGTGACGTTAGGAGAGCCAGCCACTAAATGAGTCACATTTAACAACTTATGCTTCATCCACACACCACTGTGTAGTGTGTGTCACCATGCAAGTGACAACTTGCTTGCTTGCTTGTTTTTCGTGACTGGTGATTTTGGGGCATGGCGGAATTCGCAAGGTAACTAACCAACCAGCTGTTGGGTGCTGGCTTGCTGGTTCTGTCATGTTTTTATGCTGCATTGGCTACAGAAAATGACCTGAACTCACTGGAGGGAGCCCGAGCCTGGAGCACTGCAGTGGGACACTATGGGAGACGGTCTAGCACTGCCCAACGATCCCTCCTCCTCACTCACTACTACTCTGGAGAATGTCTCACGAACTGCATCAGCTCTCCTCCCAGCAGGTGGCGACACTTTATGGCCCCAATGCCGTGTGTTCACCATGACAACTAACAACAATCTCCATTTTGTTTAGCCAAATTACCAAGCAACTCAATTAACCTGACATGAACTTACAGATAAAAGGCACAATTTCAGGTGCCGGGTCCATATTCCACCAGAAGGATCCAAAAGAAAAAAGCGTTAGCGAGTGGCTAACAGAATTACAGCTACCGCTGTCTAAAAATGCGTCTAGATCAGGTCAGATTTACATGCGTTGCTTCTGCTTGTTTGGTAGACTAGAGGAGGAGTTCGCCGTTGGCGTCACACATAAACTTGCCTCAAAACCAACGCTGATTGGACGTTCGCTTAGCAAGCAAATTTTCTCCGTCAAACATTACCAGACTGATCTGTGAGTAAAATACAATGGAGCTTGCAAAGTCAAGATGGTCTCACAAGGCGACGGCTCAATGCCCTTTCAGTCCAATTTCAATTTCTTTGGTTGCCATTCATACCCCTCCCTCTCTCCTGTTTCCCCTCTGTCAAATAAAGGTGTAAATGCCACATAAAGAAGATGGACAATGGATCTTGTGTCCTGCAGATAAGCATTAGGGTTGAGTTCATTGTATGGTGGCAGGCAAAGCCAGGAACCTTGGCGTGCTGACCCCCAGCATCGCTGACTGGTTCTAGCGATGTGAAACTTCTCTCAGGTGGGGAGAGAACCAGAGCTAGATGGAGCGATCACCAGCGAGCGGTGAATGGGATCAGATGGCGTGGGAGGCCACCTGACAGACCAGGTAAACCCAAATGTGTAGTGAGGGTGAACTGGGAACATTTGGCTGTTGCCCCATGTCCACAAGTTCTTTAACTGCAACTGCAATCCGGAGGACGTTGGAGACATGGTAAGGCATGTTGAAAAAGCTTCCATTGCGGGAGCGGCTGCTAGTTGTGGTCAGAAGGTCATTGGTCCCTTTCATAAGCAACCTAAGAACCTGCTGGTGGACCCTGGAGGGGAAGGATTTAGTCAAGCTAAAGAAGTAGGCATTTTGGGCTATGTTGGCCCAGGGATTTCCAGAAGCAGCAGATAAATACCGGGAGGTCAGGAGGGTTGTGGCTTTGGTGTTCAAAAACCTGGGTGTGGGAGGGGTTCTGTGAGGCTTTGGAGAAGGACTTTCAGTTGGCCTCAAGAAGAGAAGCATTTTTTCATGGTGGAAAAACACTCTAGCAGAGTGTAGTGTCTGACCAACTTGCAGCACAAAAACCCTCAAACAGTACAGGTTTCATCCAACAGTACTGCATTACTTCTATAGTTATTGAATCAAAAAGTTGTCATGCTGAATCCATACAAGAGAAAAGCAGGATTCAAAACCATGTGAGGGTGGTGTAATTGGTTGAATGCTTCTTTAGATGTGGAATCATTAGCAATTCTTTATAGTGGAGTCTTTCATCTTCAGCAGTCAGATAAACTCCTCCACCGTCGAAAGGCCAACACAGACAGGCTGAGGATGAGTTTTTCTCCATAGCCCTGAAGGATAATGTATGGAGGCTGCCAAGGGTCAGGACAACGATCCCGGCTGAAGACAGCAAAATCAGTATTCTTGTCCGCCCCTCTCACGCTACCCACGTCCTTCAAACCCACTGGCTTCTACTGTTACAGTTTCTGTTATAAATGTGAGGTGTCTAAGCCCAAGGTGAGATCACCCTGATGACATTATCAGGGTTATTTTCAGATTCTACAAAGCTCCTCCAGAGCCACATAATCCATTAAACTGTAAATACATTGATTCAACTATTTCACAATAGACATTTTGACCTGTAAATTAAAAAAAATGCATAATGCAGTTTGTTTCTTGTCTAATTGTCAGCTTGCTCTTGTTTCTTGATACAGTGATGTCCCAGTGTTCCAGACCTATCCAGATATTATTATATTATATATAAATATTATTATAGTATCACAACCGACAGAGAAGATCTAATAAGCTAAGCGGTTCGAGTCCCTGTCCCTCCTGGGCACCAAACTCCCAACTGCTCAGGGTGCTGGTCACTGGCAGCCCCCTCGCTCTAACATCTCTACATTAATTGCATGTACTTTGGGCCAGTGTGTGTGTAACATGAATAATAATAATAGAGTGAAAAAATTTAATGTCCCCGTTGCGGGACTAATAAAGGAATTCTTCTTCTTGCAGACCCCATGCAGCCATTTTCCATAGCTGACCACACCTTTTTAAATTGACGTGTTTTCATTAATTTCCAGTCATCATAGGTAGCTGACCTACTCATTATACTTGGGAACTCTAGCTCCAGTACTGACCTCCATTGGGTGTGGGGCCTTGATATCAACGCTGACAAGAGTCCAGCCAGCAGTGGCATACACCTCTGGCCTCCAGATCTCCTCATAGTGGCCCAGCTGGTCTCTGGTGAAAACTGAAAAGATGTTCCCCCTCTCCTGGTCCCTGTGGTAGTAGAAGGTCAGACAGCCAGCTATGGGCACCGTGGTCATGGGTGAGGTGAGCTTGGCTACTTCCTGGAAGTGCTTGGCGTATACAGAGTCCACGTACATGTAGTGACCTGGAGCAATGGAGGATATAGATGAGCTGGTTTTACAACTAGCCAAGAAATAAAAAAAAGCATTGGATTGTTACGTTTACTCATGTTTAGTGATTTATACACACCTCCATAAGTGTTTGGAGATTAAACAGATAGTTTCATTACAGACAGCAATGAGCTTTGACTGTGTTGTTACTTCTAAACGTATAAAGCAGAGATGGAGTTCCAAACCTGCAGGCCTTTGTCCTAACCAAACAACAGAGCAGTTCATTTCATCGGCCAGTACACCTTCCTGATTATAGTTTCTGCCTCCAGAACCATCAATCCATGTAAACTGAGTGTCAAACTACAGAGCCTTCATATGCAGCTGGGGCCTGGTTGCTTCAGACTATGAGCTGTTAAAAAAAGGAATATTATATTTATTACCTAGATTGCGTTATGATTTGGAATCTCAATGGGGATTTTTCCTGATTCAAGTTTATTAAAATGCAGAACAAGATGGTTTACAGAGGAATGAAGTTAGAAAGGTAAGAACAGTAATACAATGCAGTGACACTTTGTTTGATAGAAAATTAAAATGAGGCATTGTCAAGGTCTACACAAATCAGATATTACAGGATAACTTGAAATAAGACACTTTTTTCTTGACCTAAATTTTGTCCATGGTGCAAAGCTGTCAAATGACCATTGGTTAGCGCCACCTTTTCATGTTTGTAAGATTTGATTGTCAGCACAACTGAAGAACCTCAAATTGCTGTATAATGCTACAGTTTTATTCACATGAATATTACCTAATAGTAAAAACAAATAACTTAAAGTCCGAACCTACTTAACACTGTAGCAATATTAGGGCATCGAATCAGAAAATCCTAATGTGTCAACACAGAGCCATACTTCGACAGAAATAAATATTTGACATGAAGTTAAAAGTCCTATGCAATTTGCTAAAACAAAGCGTCATGGAGATGGATGACTATATGATCGTACAGTCTGTTCTGTATCTGTATAAAGACCCTGTTCCTAACAACCACACTTCTAAATGGACTCTTTAGGTTGATGATGAAATATATTTTCTAGTGAATCAAAATTCAAGCCATGAAGGTGCATTGTTATGATGCAGCCATGAGCCTAAATTATGATGTTGCCTCACATCATGAGCAAAATGGACAGTATGGCTGCCAGGTCTGTCAGAAGCAGCAGTCTGCCCTCAGGACTATCCAGCATACTGCACAATAATAAGCAGTTGTGAGCTGCAGACATAAACTAGCTAACCACACTAGTGACAAAAGAAAGCTGTATATTTAGCCATATTTTGGCAGAAATATGTGTTTGGAGAGGTTAGAACATATTGTGGACTGTGCTGCAGTGGTGGTTTTCACATTTCTACGGGGAATAATTTTTGCAGTAAAATTGGACTTCTCTTGGAATCCATTTGAAGTTATGAATGTAGGATATTAATTTTACTATATGCATGTTGCTTGGTGCAATAACCCTTTACATGCAGAGTTCTGGAGAAGCATTTACATGAATATACGAAGAATACTGAATACACTGTTGGAGGTGGAGTCCTGTTCATTCCTATAAAAGTTGCTCAGTGGTGCATGAAGCCAAAAACTGCAGCGTCTGTAAATACCTGGATGATCGGCACTTCATCCTCGCTGTTGTGCTCATAGAGCAGGCGCAGTAGAGACTACTACCAGCTGAGCCAGCTCCTTCCGGTTTAGTGCTCCGGGTAACTTGCTAAGATATTTAATCATGTGGCCCTAGACTTTCAACATTTTATCGAAACCAATGGATCAAATTTTGACTGTGACATGAGTCATTTCATGGGGGTTGTGATGCAGGAAAAAAAATTGTCTGAATCTGAAATCACTGAATTACAGATGTCTCTTTCTTCATGTGGGTCAATAGGGAAAGGTGTTTTTGGGCCAGAGGCAATCATCCATCCATCACCTTCAACCGCTTGTCCCTATCGGGGTCGCGGGGGAATGGAGCCGATCCCAGCTGACATTGGGCGTGAGGCAGGGTACACCCTGGACAGGACGCCAGTCTATCACAGGGCACATAGAGACAGAGACAGACAACCATTCACACTCACATTCACACCTACGGACAATTTAGAGTCATCAATGAACCTAACACCTGCATGTCTTAAGACTGTGGGAGGAAGCTGGAGAACCCGGAGAAAACCAATGCAGACACAGGGAGAACATGCAAACTCCACACAGAATGGCCCCAGCCAGGATTCAAACCAGGAACCCTCTTGCTGTGAGGTGACAGTGCTAACCACCACCCCACCGCCTCGCCCCAGAGGGCATCATGTGATTTGTAATTCCATTGTTGCCACTATGTCAAATTGGCTTCTAAACCCTGGTGCACTTCCTGTGGGCCTGTGTGTGTGTGTGTGTGTGTGTGTGTGTGTGTGTGTGTGTGTGTGTGTGTGTGTGTGTGTGTGTGTGTGTGTGTGTGTGTGTGTGTGTGTGTGTCTGTGTGTGTGTGTGTGTGTGTGTGTGTGTGTGTGTGTGTGTGTGTGTGTGTGTGTGTGTGCATATACCTCTCTGGTTATTGTTGGTGTGGTTTACAAGCAGGTTAGACTCCGTTGCCACACTCCCCCCAACGTACCAGTTGACGTTTGGGTTCCAGCTGTTACTGTAGCCACACAGGTGATGCTCCTCAAAATTGCACTCTGGAATAGCAAAGATGACCATTATTCCTTACTCAGTCTTACACTTTTGTATGAATGAATGCAGTTTCATATCTGTATCTAGACTGTACAGCAAAGGAGAAACATGTCACTTGATAAAACACACTGACCTATACAGTAACCAGAGACTATGTGAATTTCAAAGATGGCCACGCTGTTCCCTGGGCCACGTTCAGGTCGACCTTCCAGCAAAACCTGTGGAAGAAAATGGAGACTTAATTGTCTTTCAAGTTCCTCTCTATCACAGAGAGAGTTAAAACAATGTTGACTGATCATGTGACCCACTAATGAAAGCCCTTGTTGTCTAGTATTCACATCTGTGTGTCTGTGGAGACATTCCCTCTCTAGATGGAAATAATCCTCCATGTTAGTGACTCTGCTGACAGCTGTTGGTCTGTCGGCCCAGGTCAGTAATGCTGCGTTCACTTGTAATCGGAAATCAGGAACCTCGACTTCTGAGTCAGGCTTGTAGTAAGGACAGAAGTATAATATGAACGTGTGTGTGTGTGTGTGTGTGTGTGTGTGTGTGTGTGTGTGTGTGTGTGTGTGTGTGTGTGTGTGTGTGTGTGTGTGTGTGTGTGTGTGTGTGTGTGTGTGTGTGTGTGTGTGTGTGTGTTGTAATGGATTTAAGAGGGAAACATATAGGGACTGAAGTAAGTGGAAGTAGAGAGGTGAATGTGTTTCAATAAAGTTTACAAAAGATTGGTTAAAACAGTATGAACAGCACAAATCACATGGAATCGGATCTTTTCACTTAAGATTTGGGCCACTGCCATACAGTATGTTGTCCTAAATCATACAGGTTGGATTTTTTGTAATGCCACCTCAGTCTGAAAAGTCATCAGAATTCATATTACTTTTACGTCACTCACTCACCGGCCCCCACTGCCAGCCAAAACAACACAACAGGTGTGTTTCGACTATGGTTGAACACCGAAACGGAACAGGTCTAACTCATAAAAACTAATTTGCATGAGTCACTCGAGCGGCCGTTTGTTTACCCTGTGGGAGAGCCGGTCCAAAAAACGGCCGCTCAAACTCCTGAGAGAAGCCTGATTGCTGATTGGATGTAGCTCTTAGCTGGATGTGACGTGTTTTAGTACAGATGCCACAATACCTTTACCTATGATGGTCGAGATGCTCAGGGTTTCTGCAATCTACTTTTTTTTTGTTTTGTCTCCTTAAGCTGCTACGGTGTGCGTGTGCGTGTGCGTGTGTGTGTGTGTGTGCGTGCATGCCTGCGTGCATGTCTGCATGTGTGTGTGTGTGTGTGTGTGTGTGTTGGTGTGTGAGCTTGTCATTTTAAATGTGTCTTTTAAAGGTCCAGCCTATTCTTTTTGATGCTTTTAATGTTAAATTATTTTATGCACTTTAAGGGATTGTACTGTAAATTTTGTTGTACTGGTACAATGACTTGACTTGCTTTTGTCCGTCACGACAAGCTGATTATACATCCATGCAGCAGCACCCAAAGACAGCAGGGAGATGTCTTACCCCAGCAGGTATGCGCTGGAGCTGAACACCATCTTAACTGATCGAATACTTATAATTATATGGACTGTACTGATTCACATGACCCTGATGTCAATTTCTTTAGCAGATTTAATAGAGTCTTATTCATATAACTACTATAATGAAGATGAATTTCATATGTTAACTGGAAACTTAACCAGAAATGTAAATGTCTTCTCTACAATTCACTTAAATATACGCAGCCTTCCTAAGAATAATGATCAATTTATGCATTTCTTGTCATCCCTAAAACATGAATTTTCAATCATTGCCTTGACAGAAACTGTAGCTGTACAATATACCTCAGTACACTTTAGTATTTTCAAATAGGAAGGAAAGAGCTGAGGAGTTGCTGTTTTGTTCATAACAAATATCAGATTAAAGTAAGAAAGGAATTGAATTTAATCTCAAATGAAACTGAGGTTGAATCTGTCTTTCTGGAATTATTGTCTTGCCCTGTTTTTAGTGGCAGAAATGTCATAATTGGTTGTATTTATCGCCCACCTCATGCTGAAATTAATTATTTTAATGACACACTCATAGCTTCACTTAATGTTATTAGTAAGGAAGGTAAACTTTGTTATTTGCTTGGAGATCTTAACATCAATCTTATCAATACTGAGAACCATTTTTCTACTGTAAATTTTCTAAATGCATTATATTCATCTTTTTTCCCCCCTCTTATTGACAAGCCAACCAGAGTGACCTGTAAAACAGCCACTCTTATTGATATCATTACTATCCTATAAAATCAGGAATATTATATTCTGACATTACTGATTACTTGCCTGTATTCCATATCACTACAAGTAATAGTTTCAAACACAAGGGACCCAATGTCAGAACAGGTTTCCGCAAATTTAATGAAAATAACATCAAACGCTTTGGAGAAATGCTTGAACTAGTAAATTGGAATGATGTTTATGATCAACAGGATGCCAACAAAGCCTATCAATCTTTTATTCATTTGTTCAAGATCGTATTTAATGAGTGCTTTCCACTTGTAGGCCTCAAAGTCAATAACAGAAATGGTTTTAATAAACTACTGGATTCTTAAAATCCTCAAAACAGATTATATAAAAGGTTTATCTCTAATCCAACTCCACAGAACTCTAACACATATAAAAAATATAGAAACAAGTTCACTTATTTATTTCGTATGGCAAAAAAGAAATACTATTCTGATAAATTCAAAGAATCTACTAACAACATAAAAAATACATGGAATATTATTAGTGAACTATTAAACAAGAAAAAGGCATCTGCAAAATTCCCATCCCAATTTGCTGATGGCAAGTCCACAGTCTCCAATCTCTCTGACATAGCAACTGAATTGAATCATTTCTTTGTAACTGTTGGTAGCACCTTTGCAAAGAAAATCTCTATTTACATGTTTCAAACATCTCAGTTTATGTCTAAATGTATTTATAACAAACAAGACATTCCAGGCACTTTCATAAGTTTTTTTTTTTTGTTATCATCAGATATTCATTCTTATTCAGTAAGAGATCTGAAGAATTTTCATTTAACTCTTTGTCGTACCTCCAGTAATAAATATTTTATCAAATTCCATGGCCCCCGACTCTGGAACTCTTTAGATAGGTCTCTTAAACTTATATCATCCTACAAAATGTTTAGGACTAGTCTGGTGAGGTATCTTCTATCCAGGCAAAATAATACTCATGTCTAGTATAACTGAAATGAATTTGCAATTTTATGGATATTTTTCACTCTCTGTTTATTCTGTTTATCTAGTAATATGTTCTGTTAGCCTAGCTCCCGGGCAGTGGAGCTAATGGGGCTAATTCTGTAAACGTCAGCCAGACGGACGTATCTCCCTCCCTTCAACGTCACATACATGCCCTTTTTTGGTAAAACGAAATGAGGATCCAAAGTCCATTAAAATGGCGATTCCCAGAGGCGAGTACGATTGGATCAAGTTGAGAGAATAGCCCCGATGGAGAGGCTACGTCTATTTTTGATACAGTATATGACACACACACACACACACACACTCAGAATTTTTAAGGTGGGGTGTTTTCTTTCATATTACTTGTACATAAGTTGACGTTCGAGGCAAAATCTCTGCCTCCATGATACGAATCATACGGGTCACCTTAAATCCAACTGCAACTATTCTGTATTTCTCTTGAGAAAGAACGGCACGCCGCTGTATCACTGACCTAAGGGTAGAATTTACTTATAAATAAACAAACATATTTATGATGTAGGCCGGAAAAATTAGCTTCCCCTCCATCAAAGACCAGCAGCCGCCACTGCTCCAGCGTCTCCTAAATCCCTCTTGGGCCTTTTTTTTTGTAATGGAAACACGGCGAGTGAACGTGCGCTTAAACTTTCCGAGCAGCCACATTTTAAACTAATGGAAACGCCAACTTCTACACATTTTCACAGGCAGAAAGGTCAACTGAAGTGAGTGTGTTTGCCACAGGAATCTTGTGGGGAGGAGCACATGAAGTTAAAAGGTGTCCTTACATCGACGTTTTGGATGAAACCTGATTCTGCGAAGCCACTCATGTCACAATCCCACCTCTCCTGGCATCGACAACCACCACCTCCACACCGTTCAAACTGAAATCTGATATGGGCTACATTTAAATAATAATGTGAACAGCAAAACAAAACAATCTGAACAATCATCAGAATTGAGTCTTAAGTCTTGCAATGTGTTCTAGAAGGATCATGAGGAGAACACGTCCTAGTCCAGTGAGTGATTTGTAGAGCAGTATCAATATTTTAACATCAATTTTCTGATGTACTGGTAGCTACTGCAGAATCTTTAGAGAGAGTCTGAGATGTCCATATTTACTCGGAACATGCATATGGGGGAACAAAATCCCATCATCAGGAAGACACCCCAGGCAAAATCATCATTTGGTCAGTATTGAGATTTTGGCCTCTATTAACATGTCTTCCTTCAGACTGATGGAAACAAAACATCCACAAAACACATTTAGGTGTTTATTTTGCTACACTTTGTCTATTCGACATATATATTTAAACATATCATTTCAGAAAACGTATAATACAAAAAAAGAATCGTAAGTAATCTAATGTAATGTAATTAATCACCTGTGGAAGTATCATGGTGATATTAGCTAACGTTTTCCTATTCGCCTGTAGTTTCTCCCTTTAAAATGCAAGTGCTAACTAAATCAGAATTGTTGGTCTGCCATTTCAAGTCTGGGGAAAAAACTTTGACTAACTTACCAACTGTAAAAGAGTTCATATCTGCTTACAGACAACCTTCTCAGTCCGTGCATTGGAGCACACAGGCCAGTAATACAAACCTAATCCTAGAGCTATAAACACTAGTCTGCAGCTATACTTCAGTCATTAAAGATAACAGTCACCCTTTTAATGTTTGCCATGCCATTACTTTAAGTACCAACATGATGTAGTTCTGTTTTCCCCTCATAACTCAGCACTGCATGTGGAACAACCTCACAGTCACCAGTACTTACACTTTTAAACAAATTCCATTGTATCCTTTATTCTTTCTCAGGGTCTGTATGTTCACCTTAAGAATTGTTCCCAAAGAGCACTGGATGGAGGGGGCTACAGCTCTGCTTCACAATAAGGAAGCTAGGATGCTTAGATGACATCAACTCTTCTTTTATAGTACTTATGGGCTTTGGCCTCAAACCTACTCTGTGTTTAAGGAAGGTGGGCTTTCATTATATTTAGATTAGCAAATAAAACTATATTTATATACAAGTCATTCTAAAGGCATCATAATCTGCTTTACAGAAGAGCAGAGGGCATTAAATGCATGTATACTACAGTACATACATACAGCAGCAATTAACTAACAATCAGAAACAATGCAACCACAAATATTAACACAACTCCCATGATGCTGCACCAGATCAGAATGTTATCACTCTATTGAATGACTCATAGATATGGATTAGAAGATGCCTGCTACAAATACCAGTAGGTTCAAAAAGACCATTACCGTCTATTCACATGGTATTAGTTGCCGTTAGAGACCTTGGATATAATAAAGCTGAGGTACAAAGTTGAGAGAGACTCAACTTTTGGAGAAACTCAACCTGACGTCACACTGCAGTGGCCAATAACCAAGAATTGTCACAGTCCTTTTGAGGTGCCGATTGCTCCTGCAACAAACTCCAGCACAGTCACTCCGTCTCTTTCTTTCTCTCTTTTTTCTGTGAAATGAAGCTGCCTTCAAGTGCGGTCGGAAATGTGGAGATCATAACAACAATTTGACAACAAGTAAAATCAGTCTACTGAAATGTTGTAGAATCTTTATTAAAAGCTATATTTGAAAAAAAAATAATACATCCACAGGGCGTTTTGAGGGGTACAGAATGAAAGTATTGCTTTTCCAGAAAAAAATATATTTAGTCTGAATAAGCATTTTAATTTTTTTTACTGGTTTAACGATGACTTTCTGTCCCGTTCTTTTTCCAATGTAGCAGCCAATAGTGTTGGGCGTTGCTGGTTGCCAGGGTTGTCTGTTGTTGGGTGCAGCTACTATAGGCTGGCACTGGGTGAAATGGAGTTTGCCAATCCTGCAGCTGCTTCGGAGCCTCAGTGAAGGGGGCGTTATTTGTCCCAGCAGCTGAGTGAGCGGAGACGGGCAAAAACCAGAGTCAATATAGGCCGAGCATTCACTCCATGGACTGAGAGAAAGGAGAGAAACGCCATTCAAATGCACGCCCAAATGGCTAAGGTTCCCCTTGATCGCTTACATCACTTTCATCTTTACTTAGCTGGAATGGCTAACGCTAACGGCTAACGCTAACTGTCAGTCAAACTCCTCTGCAATACTTGTTTTTATGGTGTGATTTTCTGGAGGGGATGGGTTCAAACAGGCTCAAGAAGAAGAAGAAGACGAAGAATTCCTTTATTAGTCCCGCAACGGGGAAATAAGATTTTTTTCACTCTATTATTAATATTCATGTTACACACACACAGGCCCGAAATACATGCAATTAATGGAGAGATGTTAGAGCGAAGGGGCTGCCAGTGACCAGCGCCCCGAACAGCACCTCAGCAGTGCCCAGGAGATGAACTGGCACCTCTCCAGCCACCAGTCCACGCTCCATTCATGGTCCACACAGGGACTCGAACCGGCGACACTCCAGTTCCCAGCCAAGTCGCCCTGCCGCCCTCAAACAGACTCCGGTCTCCTGAAGGCTACTGGGCAACAAACCTGGCAACCCAACTGCTGGATTTATTTTTTGTTGTTGCGACTAGGATCTCGAGACACTACATGGTGGTGTTCTGCTCATTCTCCATATTCAACCTATGTCTATGGGTCTATGTTTATGTCTATGTTTATCGTAAATAAGTCATAGAGTGTGGTCTTTACCTAGTTTGTAAAGAATCCTGAGATAACTGAGAAAACCCACACAGACACAGGGAGAACATGCAAACTCCACACAGAAGGGCCCCAGTCGGGATTCGAACCTTGAACCCTCTTGTTGTGAGGGGACAGTGCTAACCACCACCGTGCCATGCAGCATTCCATTAAAACTAAAACAGCTTCACGAACTGTTGATTTTTAACACCTGAAACAAGACACACCCCAAGTTAGCCACAAGCCACTTGGAGGAAGCCAGTGCAAGATTTTGATGCTGTTGTGAATCTTACGAGTTAACAATCGTCAGTGTCTTGAATTATCTGCAGCTGCAGCCTCCAGTCTTCTCTGGCAGAACAGCGCGGAAGGTCTCTAGTACTCTGACTGTAAAAGGAGACCTCTTCCTTTGGATATATAAGGGTTGAATAGCAAACACTGCTCTAGGATGTAAGAAGATTAGAAGACAAATATGTCAGACACAGAAAAACCTGCCATTCTTACCTGGTAGGGGATTGTGGTGTTTGGTAGGTCCACACTAGCGATGAGCCAGCTGTCAGAAGCTTTGTTGGCAGTCCAGAGTCGGTAGTCAAAGTTATCACCATCTGGTCGGAGGTGGAGCTGCAGGGAACCCAGTCCAGTGATCTGGTACACCAGCCTTACACAGCCCCAGTCCTGGTGGTCCAGGACTGGACTGACAAGAACCGCCTGCTCCTGGTCATTTAAGAAGGCTGAGTCCACTGTTATTAAATGCCCTATAACAACAACAACACAGATATGTCATACACATATACAGTTCACATGAATATTATACCTGAGGGGTGTACTACAAAGTGCACTGAACGTCCCCAGGGTTTCTTTGGATAACCAAAAGAATTTCAAATATGAAACTCTATATCAGAGTTAAACGGTACCACGAAGCTCACTTAAGAGTTAATTTGTCAAGTCAGGGTTTCTGCTTTAGTTTCAATGCACGTTCTCATAAAAAGGGCGTGTATGGCGTCATTTGACTCTGGGACGCAGACTTCAGTCAAGCGGAGCAGATCATTATAATCATTATTAAAAAAAAAATAGCAGATGGTGTAAATCTGTAAGTGAAAAGATTTTGCATATTGTCTAAAAGTAACAAATGCAGATTTGTTTGCCATTAATCCCAATAGAGTGATGATGATTTAAACATGCAAACACGTCCAACCTGCTTTATTTTACATTTCAGGGAATGCAAAGGTTTAATACAACACACTGGCCATAATTCCATAACCTTTAGTGAATAACTTTTCCATGTGACATAAGAGCAGGATTATTTTTAATTACACAAAGTCACATCGGATGGGAGACAAACCCTGCACACAGAATTACAAGACTGACGCGCTGCCTCCACTCTACAGAGCCAGCAGTTTTCTTTTATATATATATATATATATATATATATATGTATATATATATGTATATGTATTTTTGCATTACTCTGATTATTTATTTGGAAATGCAATTAGTGGAAAATAATTTCCTGGTAGCCTATTCACCTTATTATGACAGAACACTCTGACAGTCAAATACTACTGAGCCAGAAAATGCAGGTTAGGAGCAACAGGCTAATGTTAGCGCCTCTGTTAGCGCCAAACATGTTGCTATATCTGCTGTTGCGGAGCTGTGGCTCAGGTAATATATATATCAGCATGTCGGCTGATATTTGTAGGGTTAGTGGTTCAATCCCCGCCTTTCCATGTGTCAGGATCGTTGTGTCATTGGGCAAGACACTTCACCCACCTTACCTTGTCTGAATGTTTGAGGTGACTGGAGTGGCTAATAATGCTTATTGTTATTATGAAAGTAGTCTAAAATTACTCTCAATTGGATGTTGAAAAGACGTCCACAAACGATCACAATTAGCCTTTACGGAGGTCAAAATAGAACGTTTGGTAAACATAAAAAAAAGACGTCACCTGGCCTTACAAAGCCAAAATGGATGTCACATTGCGCAGTGGGATGGGTGATCATATTTATATCCATATTTTGTATATTAACTTATATTGAATGGACAAACAGTCTCAATTCTGTTGATCTAGATGCTAATACAAATCATGCATATTAAGATCATACAGCTTTGGATATATGTATTACTTGCTTGCCATATCATGAACTAAAGAGAGACTATGATATATTTTCTGAAGCAAATAAGTAATGACTGGAACAGTGTAATAGAATTTCCTTCTTCCCTTTGTGTCACAGCTGAGTCTTTTTACCCAGGTCTGAGAGAGCAGAGAGGATTTTAGTGGATACAAACAGTGTTTATGGAGGGGTGGGGGGGTGGGGTTACAGTTGTATCTGTGATCCCTTATTTGGTCAAATGAAGTTCAAGGAGAATCTTACTAGCAGGAGACGTCTTTGAGCAGTAATGTGTTCAAACAGTGGCCCATGGAAGAGCAGATAGGACAGCCCCACATGTCTGCAGAAAAGACAACACAAGGCTGCAGGATCTTAAAGAGACATACCACTAGTTTTGCAGGTTTAAGTCAATATACTGCAAATCTCATGAACTTTATATCACAGATAACCATTGTGCAAACCATTCAGCTATGTTGAATAGCTGCCTGTAGCTTGTGTAGCCTTTTGAAAGTTGCCTTTTGAAAGTTGCTTGAGTTATGTTATCCATCATAATACTTTCAAGTGTCATTTTTTTCATTGTTACGCGCTAATGCCGTACTGACCATTATAATCAGTATACACATGAACTGCTATATTATGCAACAGTCAACACTATAAATAGAAACTTAATGTCAACTGGATTTTAGGTTTAGAAAAAGTCTCTGGTCTGGTTTGATACAGAAAAGTCTGCAGTGACTTCAGATCCACATGCTCTCATCAACAGGTTCCTTAGATATCTTATGAAACATGACATTCTTAAATGCTATGAAATAGCGACCAGTATATGCCTGTATGGTTCAGTTTAGGCACTAAAATGACTTGATAGAGTCATAGAGTTGAAGATTTGATAAAAGCTAGTGGTTTGGCTTAGAACTTCCAGGACATGAACACCGATCCCCAGGGTAAAAGGCCTTTTCTTTGGGACTCATCCACCACACCAACCCTCCTCGCATATTTTAGCACCTGCAACACCTGCTTTCTTTGGACATTTATTAATTGTGTCTATTTTTGCATATAAAATATGCACAATACACTTTTTATACATGTCTAGTTCTAACATGCTAATCACACAATGCACTTAATGTCCACTGTGGCATGACAGTGCTTGTATACAATAAAAAAAAGTATTTTATTCTTTTATTTAAATCTATGGTCTACCATTTGGAATATTGGTAATTATTATTAACATCGGTTATACGTTGATTGTGGTCCTGTAGTCCAATCTACACGATATATTTAGCAAAAAGAAACAATAAATCCATTCAGTCTATCAGCCGTAGGCCTGCATAGAAATTGACCAATGGGAGCCATCTGTCACAGAAGGCTCCCATTTGCTCGTACCTTCCATCCAATCCCCTCGACTCCCCTGCTCCTCGTCTCCTCCCACTACCCCTCCCTCTCTGTAAACTCTGAGAGGCTAGTGATTAGCTTAGCAGCTCAGCTACCGGAGCTTCTGTTACCATGGAGAAGGAAAAGACCGATACCAGCAAGTGGCCTCTGCTCACCCCAACAGAGAAGGTTAGAGAAAACGTAAGTGGAGCGAGGAAAAGGCAGAAACCAAGAGGAAATGTGATCGACGCAGGAACAAAAATAAAAAATAAAACTAACTACAAAATTGTGCATTACTTTTCGTTGGAATAGCCCATGTACGGACAATGAATGAAGGCAGCCTGTTCAGATACATCCTGTTTATAAACCAAAACCACATTCTTTCTCTGTCATTAACTTAAGTGCTTTTGTTGCTTGAACCTAGCCACAGACAGGATGTAGCACTTATTTCACTCAAAAAGGTCTCGGTTTGTCAACGTAAGTGAGGAAAAAATGTAGTGCTATATAGTTTCTAGGAGCCATGGTTGGAAGGGAAACCAATGGGCACTAGCAACCAAAATTCTAAAAGATAGACTACAGTTGAATATTGTCAGTAAAAATAGAAACTCTACATTATTTGTAGTTAAGGACCTACACTTTCATTCTCAACAAATCTCATAAAAAGAACCCAAGCCAACATCGTGCCTGTCTGTCATTCAGTATTTTCTGACTACCTTAGACTTAGACTTCTCTTTATTGATCCTTTGGGATGAACTCCTGCAAGGAAATTGAGTTTCCAGCAGCTTACAAAAACACGAGGGATGTATAAAAAATACAGTATAGGATAACCAATAAACTCTTAGCTAAATAAATACAGATTGTATAGATACAGTAAGCAATAAACCCTTAGCTCAATAAATACAGAAAGTATAAAATAAAAAACATAAAAAACTATAAACAGTAAGCTATAAACTCTTAGCTTAATATATACAGAAAGTATAAAAAAAATAAACAGTAACCAATAAACTCTTAGCTAAATAAATACAGAAAGTATAAAAAACAACAAACAGTAAGCAATAAACTCTTAGTCAAATATATATGAGGTAGACGTAAGAATGCAGGTCAAATAAAATTCACAGAAAGTTAAATGAGATAAGTTAAATGTAAAGGAAATGTATAAGATCAAATATGTGTGACTGTATATGACAGAAATGAGCAGTAAGATTAAATTATTGCACTTCAGTGGTGGATAAAGTTATTGCACAAAGAAAAGAAGATAACTGTCCAGGTATGTAAGAGTAGATTATTAATTGCACAGTGAGTGGCTCCCACTCCTTCCCTTCTGTCCTCTTTATTTCCTCCTCTGCCCAATGAGGAGTTGTAGAGGATGATGGTCTGAGGGACAAAGGAGTTCTTGAGTCTTTTGGTCATACCCATCCTATCTGTGGCTCTGAGCTCATTACTGAGGATGTAAATCTTTAAAAACACTTCACAACTATATAGTTTAATATTTTAAACAATGCTTGTCACCCTAGCTTTTAGCAAACAGGAGAAAATAGATCATATGTCGGGGACTATTAATCCACATTTGGTGCTCTGGTGAGTATTTGTGGCAGCAGGACAGTGTGTGGGGGATTGAGTCACAATAAACTGCATTGTGTGTGTTCATGTTAATGACATAACATAACATGACATAATGTGTCACCCAATGCAACAGTGAGGGTCCTTGATGTGTTTTTGGACAACAATGGAGCTCTATGGCCCAGAACAAGAGGGTGGATCAGGCTTTAACACACATGCTTGTTAGTCGCAACACTTGGGGCCACATGAATAAACGATGTGTATGAACAAAAGACATTTGTACACCTTTCCCCACACATAAACTGGATTCAATTAGACCAGCTAAAGTCAGTTTTATCTGGGACCCCTGCTGGTGATGTGATGAGGAGGAGACATTGTTTTCACATTGTTTGACAATCTCACTGATTGTATTAGTATTTTTATTAATCAAAGGTGCATTTAAGAAACTTCTTTTTAAGGTGATGAATTTCATCATTATTTTCATTTAAATTTGACCATCATTTCATTAACAATGAATGTGGCCCCTGGTCTTTTCCTGGAACTTGTTGATTTAAATACACAGAATATCACCACATCCTTTAATAGTGTCAAAATAATATTTACTTTGGCAATGCATTTGTAGCTACAATATGATAAGGCAAAGAACAAATCTGCTGACATCAGCTTATTCAGCAAACAAGGCCGGGTCACATTTCAGTATATAATAATGTTTGTGTTCACAATAAAATATTTTAAATAAGATTAAATAAAAGTTTAATACATTTTATAGGATATTAAATGTGTCCATCCGTTTCACAGGAGCTTTGACCACTCACTCTATGGCTTCTAAATGGCAACAGCTGTCATTGTGACCTAAGAACAGGAACATCTGTATTAATATCTTACATATTTGTAGTTCAGGTACATTTTATAAAACATCTAATTTCATCATCTCATCTTCAACCGCTTATCCGGGGTCAGGTCGCGGGTTTATAAAACATAAAATACTAAAATACAAAGAGGGTCAAAACACACAGAGCTACTATTGAGCCATAGGCCTGAAAAGCCACACCACTGAAGACACACCATTACAACCAGCATTTGCGACTTGGAGACAAAAATCCATGGTTTGATTTTTATTCCTTTTTCATTTATAGAGCTAAGCAGAGGGCCTGACATTTAGCCATGAGCCAGACACCTGGCCATGCCGCCGCGCATTCCTGCACCTGTTGGACAAAGCATGGAGCATGTGGCGCCACAGATCAACTATTGCAAATTCAGCACAACTTCTGCTGTGTGGCACTAGAGAACGAGCACTAAACATGACCTATGTTGCTCTTCATCAAGTGTACATCACACTGTAAATTTCATGTAAATTGGTTGATGTAGATTGTAGATTGGACAATGTATGCTGAAGTTTATTGAAGTTATAGCAACTTCATGTTTCATGACTAAAAAAATCAGTATTCGCGGTAAGGTCTGATGGAATGGTATTGTGAAGGGACTGCCTGCTCCAAGCTCGTTGGGCTGCTTGGCTACTTAATATTCACAATCACTGCAGTGTATGCTCATGTAGCCCACATGAATATTAATTAGCCATGTGGACCCAGATGAGTTGTCAAGAATTTCTTACTTAGATAAAGATTGAAATATGTGTGTATGTAAGGTAGTGGCTTGTTACTCATGAAGGTTTTTGTGCTGCCTGAATTTACATTGATACATCCACTTTGTAACTTGTTAGCCTAACTTGTTAGCCTAGCTTGTTACCCTTCGCTAGCGTGGTATTTTCAAGCCTGACTTTATTTGGCCCGCCTTGGCTCCACCTCTCTCGATTCTACTCCTGCACCATTAAGAGTGTCCTGGCGGGGAACATCAATGCCTGGTACAGAAACAGCACCGAACGTGCCTGTAAGGCCCTGCAAAGAATGGTTTGTGTGGCTGAACATACATTATGCTGTGCCCTACCCTGCGTAAAGGATATTCACACTAGGCACTGTAAGAATAAGGCTAAAAGAATCATTAATGATCCAAATCACGTGGGTAACAGCCTTTTCTTCTGGTTGAGCTTGGAAAGAACTGGCTATACCAGGCCAGCACTGAGTGGCTCAGGAAGAGCTTCTACCCTCAGGACGTGAGGATCCTAAATGAGGACACTGCCTAACACTGTCCCTTTGTTCATCATCAACACTGTGCTAAGTGAACACACTGAATGGCAGTAGATGAGACAGTCCCAGAGTCTGGTTCATGAGTTGTTTAGCCATCTGTACTAACATTCATCGGCCAACTGATAATGTCAACAACATCAACATATCCTTCACTGCTAACTGGGCCCCAGCCCCACTGTCAGTATACTTTATGGATCATTGTTCTTAAAAATGAAACAGCTGCTACTGTCATCAGAGGAGAGGAGTCAGTAACTGGCAGAAACTCTACAGGGAGGGAGCGATGAGCAGTATTGATGCTGGTGGTCCGTGAGACAGCAGTGAGGCCCTGACAGCTCCCACCTCACTCCATCCATCCCTGTCTATCGGTTTATCTTGTAGCAGCACAGCCTGAAGTCTTTGTCTCTAATGTCTCTGTTTAGTGAATATAATCACCTAGGATATCCATCCTGGTTTTAACCACAAACTCTGCCTTGGGTTCTTTTTTTGGTGCAGCCTCGTCAGCCCAAGCCCACATTTCCATGACAACCAAACAGAAAACACCACCGTGGTCCTGTCTTTTTTTATGAGTCTATTTATTGCCACAGCGGGTGTAGTCTGTCACCCTCTCCAAGGCCGGGCCGGTGGCTGGAGCTCATTCCAGCTCAGTCTGGTAAGTGGTTTCGTGCACACCACGCTCTCTGGCTCTCTGCTGAAGCTTCTGTTTGGGGCAGAGCTCTGTTTCCAGAGTCACAGGGAACATGCAGCGTATAGCTTCAGTGAGAATATAATGAGAGCTAAAGGCTTGGCTGGAAAAAAAGATGGCACACACAATTTACAGTGCTGCCACTTATCCTAACAGTGGGAACATAAACTGCTCTGACAGATTATCATAAACAGACGGAGCTGCCTTTGGGACGCTCTGCGGCTTGAAGCACACAACGAAGCAGCCTCTGGGAAACAAGACAAAAAGGGGAATGTTTGGTCTGGCACATGTTGTGACACACTTCTATCACGCAGGAGATCAAAATACAGCATTTTTCACTCTCTCAACTCTTTTTTTCCCCCAATAAGTCAGTCTAATTACCTATGTTAGAAGGTTTAAAGTCAGGTCTATATTAATAACCTACAGTATATCACATTTCAGAACTATAATATGATAAAAATCCATTTCTCTAACCTGAAAGAAAATAAAAACAAAACACTATGGAGGCCACTGTGAGTGAAAAAAATAATCTGAAATCAAAGTATTACTCCGTAAGATTTCAGATACATTGTGTCTAGCTTTTTTGCTCTTTTGTAAACTTAAAAAACTAAAAAACATTCACCTCTCTACTTCCAGTCCGTCCCCTATATGTTCCCCTTTTGAATCCACACACACACATGTTCCTATTACACTTCTGCTCTTACTACAAGTCCGACTCAGAAGTTCTCGATTTTCGATTAAAAGTGAATGCAGCATAATCATTGGTGACGAACTGCGCAGACAGACCAAATGCTGTCAGCAGCGTCATTAACATGGAGACTTATTTTCCGTGTAGAGAGGGAATGTCTCCACAGACACACAGATGTGGATACTCAGCAAAGAGGCAACAAGTGCTTTCATTAGTGGGCCATATGATCAATCACCATTGTTTTAACTCTTTCTGTGATAAATATTTACTTAGAAGACGATTAAATAGATGAAAATCTTGCAAAAATAGTATGAGAATAAAGTTGTAACTTAAAAAGTCGCAACAACAAGCGGATGCTTGTCTTTCAAGGAGAGGAAGTTCATTTTTCCGGCCTACATCATAGATGTGTTTGTTTATTTATATGTAAATTCTACCCTTCGTTCCTTTTCAAGAAAATGATCTGTGACCTTGACGTACCAACTAGGCGTCTTTTCCAGGGACTTGACCAGTATCCTCTCAATGGCCAGCAGAGCTAGGTTGCTTAAACAGCCTTGGCCCAGCTGGAGCTGCTGCGCCAGGCTACTGTGAAGTGTGACCGCCTGTGAGTGTGAGTGACGGGGGGAGAAGCTCCACAGCAGCTGCTGCTCGTTGGGAGTCACAGAACAGAATCGCCAAACACAACGCTAGTCGTTTTTAACAAAGACAAAGTCTCTGGGGATCGGTAAAGTGTCCGGATCAGTTCAGAACAACGGAATGAAAAACTTGGAAAATCCTCTATTGGATGTTTGTTCTTCAAGATCGCTGATTTGCTGATTTAGTTGTCAATCAAAAAAGGATTCCGCCTCAGACAGCTCATCCAATAATCATGCAGAAGCCGAGCGCCCAGGCCAGCCCACTGTCCCATGGACCCCTAGAGACGCTGAGCATCTGATGGGCTGGACAAAGCCCAGCATTTATCCAATGAGCATCTAGTTTGGCTGCAGTAGAACAACCCGCTCTACACTTCCCCATTGAAGTCAGTAGAAGCTGAGCCTCCTACTGTGTAAAGCACTGTGGAGCTGAATGAGAAGGAAGTTGCACTGGTTACCTGTGATAAGTAGCTGATTCTGAACAAAAGATGAAGGCTTTCTAGCAGAGTCCAGATCTAAACCCAATAGAGAATCTCTGGAAAATCCTCTGCAACAAAGTAATATCCAAGAAAACCACTGCAGATACAGAACTGTGGAAGAGACTGAAGAAGAATGGACCAAGATCAAACCAGAGCAATGTGAGAAACTAGTGATGTCCTGTGAGCACAGATGTGCTTAGACTTAGACTTCTCTTTTTTGATCCTTTGGGATGACTCCCACAAGGAAATTGAGTTTCCAGCAGCTTACAAAAACACAAGACTGTAACGGGTTTGGTTGGGACCCAATAGCAGCACAAATACAGGCAGGTATTGTTGGTAACAAACTTTATTGGCTTGATGCAGGGAATAATCAGAGTCACGTCGCTGCAGGTAGCCACAGAGGAGACTTGAGTTACACTCACTCTGAAGAGCTGAACCAGGTAACCGCCAGCTAGCCACAGGAGCCGACAGGCAGAATCCAGAAGGGGACAGGCGAGGATCGTGGTCAGGGACGGAAGGCTGAGGTGGTTTCCAGGAGATCGGTCAGGCAGGATAGTCAGAGGCAGGCTGGGTCGAAACCGGGAGATCAGGCAGAGTAACGCTGGAGAGTCTGGTGCAAGCATCGAGAACAATCTGGGAGTGAGTGAGTGTGGAGTTGGGGTTTAAATGCAGCCAGAGCAGAGAGCACAGGTGAGTGGAGTTGGCTTGATGAGGGGTGTGTCTGATTGACAGATTGAAGCAGGTGCAGAGTGTGAGGCAGAGAGGAACTGTGACAGAACCCCTCCCTTAAGGGGCGACTCCTGGCGACCCAAACAAACCAATGCAGAGCCGGGTGGGTGGAGGGGGTCCGGAGGAGGGTTGATATTCGTCAGAGACGTCCACGTCCATCCCCTCATCCCTGACTGTAGGGAATGCGTCATCTGCATCCGAGGGTGGGTTATCGGACTCATCATCCAATTGTTCAGATTGATGGAGTGGCCGGGAAGGTGGAGTCCGTGGTCTGGGGATGTAACTGGTTCTGGCGGGTTGATCGGGGTGACGCTGATGAAAGTCCCTGACAAGGTGGCGATCCAATATGTGTCTGGCAGGAACCCAGGATCTCTCCTCGGGGCCGTATCCCTCCCAATCCACCAGGTATTGGAGGCCCCTCCCACGTGGGACTGCAGGAGACGACGGACTGTGTAGGTGAGGCCTCCGTCAATGAAACGAGGAGGTGGGATGGCAGGGGACCAGGGCACTCTCTCGGACCGGTTTGATTCTGGAGACGTGGAAGGTGGGATGAACACGCATAGATCTGGGGAGTTTGAGTCTCACCGCTGCGGGATTGATGATCTTGATCACCTCGAAGGGACCAATGAAGCGAGGAGCCAGCTTCTTTGACTCCACCCTCAGGGGAAGGTCACGGGTGGAGAGCCAAACCCTTTGACCAAGCTGATATTCTGGAGCCTGGGAGCGGTGGCGGTTAGAGGCAGAGGCATAGCGTCCAGCGGCTTTGAGGAGGGCAGCTCGAGCTCGGATCCAGGTCCTGCGGCAGCGGTGGATGAAGGCCTGGACGGCCGGACAAGAAGTCTCTCTCTCCAGGGTCGGGAACAGAGGTGGTTGGTAGCCATAGACGCACTGGAAGGGAGAGAGGCCTGTGGCGGAACTGGTCAGGGTGTTGTGCGAGTATTCCACCCACAGGAGCTGTTCGGGCCAAGATGAGGGGGATTGGGATGACATGCATCGGAGTGCCGTCTCCATCTCCTGATTTTTGCGTTCCGTCTGACCGTTAGACTGGGGATGGTATCCTGATGAGAGACTGGCAGTGGCCCCCAGGAGTGAGCAGAATTCTCTCCAGAAAACAGAGGCGAACTGGGGGCCCGATCAGAAACCACGTCTACTGGGATGCCATGGAGGCGGACAACATGTTTAAGCAACAGTCTTGCAGTCCCTTTGGCAGAAGGGAGTTTGGGCAGGGGCACAAAGTGGGCCATCTTGCTGAACCGGTCCACCACCGTCAAAATGGTGGTGTTGCCGTTGGACGGTGGTAGACCGGTGACGAAGTCCACGGAGATGTGTGACCATGGACGATGAGGTATCGGTAGTGGGTGCAGAAGACCAGCAGGAGCTTGGAGTGTGGGTTTATGTTGGTTGCAGGTGGGGCAGGCTTTGACGAAGCTCCGTGTATCTTCAGCCAGAGTGGACCACCAGAAGCGACGCTGCACCACTTCCTTCGTCCGCTGGATCCCAGGGTGACAGCTGAGGTTGGAGCTGTGAGCCCACTGGAGGACCTCGGACCGGAGGTCAGGTGGAACATACAGACGTTCTGGTGGACAGGAACTGGGTCCAGGCTGGTCCTGGATGGCAGCTCTGACCCTCTCTTCCACCTCCCAGGTAAGTGTGGCGAGGCGTGAAGCTGGGAGAATGGTTTCAGGCTCTCGAGCCTCCTTCTCCTCCTCCTGAAACTGCCGAGACAAGGCATCAGGTTTGACATTGCGGGACCCCGGCCGATATGAGAGGGAGAAGTTGAATCTGGTGAGGAAGAGAGACCACCGGGCCTGGCGGGAGTTCAGTCTCTTGGCTGACTGGATGTACTCCAGGTTCTTGTGGTCCGTCCACACCAGGAACGGCAGTTTGGTCCCCTCTAACCAGTGACGCCACTCCTCCAGAGCCAACTTCACTGCTAGTAGCTCCCTGTTACCAATATCATAGTTTCTTTCGGCCGGGGTCAACCGCCTGGAGAAGAAGGCACGGGGGTGAAGCTTCTGGTCGATGGCAGCCCTCTGAGACAGGACAGCCCCTACTCCCACGTCGGAGGCGTCCACCTCAACCACGAATTGTCGTTCGGTGTCAGGCATTACGAGGATGGGGGCTGTTGTAAAACGTGTCTTCAGGGACTGGAAAGCCTCATTGGCGGCCGAAGACCACTGGAAGGGCACCTTGGAGGAGGTGAGGGCTGTGAGAGGGGCTGCCACCGTGCTGTACCCTCTGATGAACCTCCGGTAAAAGTTGGCAAAGCCCAGAAATCGTTGAAGCTGCTTACGGGAGTCTGGAGTGGGCCAGGAGGTGACAGCAGAGACCTTGGCAGAGTCCATCTGGATGGTCCCCTTCCCTATGACGTACCCCAGGAAGGAGACGGACGTAGCGTGGAATTCACACTTTTCAGCCTTTACAAAGAGAGAATTCTCCAGAAGGCGTTGGAGAACCCTCTGGACATGGTGGATGTGTTCGTCTATGGAACGGGAGAAGATCAGGATGTCGTAGAGGTAGACGAAGACAAACTTATTGAGCATGTCCCTGAGTACGTCATTCACCAGGGCCTGGAAGACAGCAGGAGCATTTGTGAGGCCAAAAGGCATCACCAGGTACTCGTAGTGGCCGGTAGGGGTGTTGAATGCCGTCTTTCATTCGTCTCCCTCTCGGACCCGGACCAGGTGGTAGGCATTGCGTAGGTCGAGCTTAGTGAAGATGGTGGCTCCCTCCAGGAGCTCGAACGTTGAGGCGATGAGGGGCAGGGGATAACGGTTCTTCACCGTAATGTCATTTAGTCCTCGATAATCAATACAGGGGCGGAGCGTCTTGTCCTTCTTAGCCACAAAGAAGAAACCCGCCCCTGCTGGAGATGAGGGTCGGATGATGCCTGCGGCCAAGGAGTCATTGATGTAAGTGTCCATGGCTTCTCTCTCAGAGGCGGATATAGGGTACAGGCGACCCCTGGGTGGAACAGAACCAGGCTGGAGGTCGATGCCGCAGTCGTAGGGTCTATGCGGGGGAAGAGAGGTTGCCTTTGCTTTGCTGAAGACCTCTCGGAAGTCTAGGTATTCAGCGGGCACCCCCGACATATCTGGAGCAGGGTTGGAGCAGGTAAATGACTGAGGAGCGGTGGCTTGTTTAAGGCAGACTTGATGACACGTAGAGCTCCAACCTAGGATCGCCCCCGTGGTCCAGTCAATGTGTGGATTATGACGCCGGAGCCAAGGAAATCCCAGGAGGAGTGGATGACGAGGAGAGGGCAGGATATGGAACTGGGTAGTCTCATGGTGGTTGCCAGACAGGAGCATGTGGATGGGCACTGTCTGGTGGGTGACAGTTCCCAGGAGGTGACCGTCCAGAGCATTGGCAGGAGCAGGAACTGGCAGGCGAATTCGACCAACGCCTAGCTGAAGTGCTAGGTTGTTATGGATTATGTTAGCATCTGAACCAGAGTCTATGAGTGTGGCAAGAGTCTGAGAGCCTTGGGGTAGCAGTAGTTGAACCTGGCACAGGGGACGTGAAGCGAAGGAGTGTTTAGAGGTGTGACTCACCAGGACCTCCTTCCTCACTGGTGAGCCTGACCTTTTACTGGACAGGGTTCAGAATCCCTCCTCAGTGTGCTGGGGAGCGGAGTTAGTGACCTGGCAGGAGTTGGAGAACGAGGAGTCGGAAGCCCCTCCCCTCGTCCCTGACGTCTCTCTCTGTGTCTGGCTTGAATCCGTCTGTCCACACGGGAAGCCAGCTCGATGATATTGTCGAGAGAGGCAGGAAGGTCGTAGGACACCAGCTCATCTTTGATGTAGTCGGCCAGTCCAAGCAGGAAAGCGTCCACCTGAGCCGCCTGGTTCCACTCGCTCCGCCGAGCCCGGATGCGGAAGTCAATGGCGTAGTCAGTCACCGAGCAGCCTCCCTGTCTGAGACCCAGAAGACCCCCAGAAGCGTCGGGACCTCTGGATGCTACACCAAACACCTTGCGGAGCTCGGTGGAGAAGGCGTTGAAGGATAGGCAAGCAGGTGTGTGGTGTTCCCACTCGGCTGTTCCCCACAGCCGAGCACGACCAGTCAGGTTATTTATCATGAACGCCACCCTTGCTTCCTCGGAGGTGAAGGTGTGAGGTTGCAGAGCAAAGAGGATTGAACAGTTTGTGATAAATGGATTGCAACCCTCTGGATCCCCGGCGTAGCGTTCTGGGACTCCCACTCGAGGCTCAAGGACGGGACCAGGATATACCGGAGCTGGTGGAGGAGGATGACTCGCGGGAGCTGGCAGAGGGATGGACTGGGCGAGTGTAATGGTGAGTTGTTGAACCTGGGCGGATAGCGTGGCTAGCGCTTGCTCTTGGTTAGCTGCTGCTACCTGAATGTTGCCGTGGTGGAGGCTAACATCACCTCTTGGTGCTGGAGCTGGGTCTCCACCCGGTCTAGGCGAGCCAGTGGATCCGGGTTGTGCGCTGGGTCCACACTCATGGCCAGATTGTACTGTAACGGGTTTGGTTGGGACCCAATAGCAGCACAAATACAGGCAGGTATTGTTGGTAACAAACTTTATTGGCTTGATGCACGGAATAATCAGAGTCACGCCGCTGCAGGTAGCCACAGAGGAGACTTGAGTTACACTCACTCTGAAGAGCTGAACCAGGTAACCGCCAGTTAGCCACAGGAGCCGACAGGCAGAATCCAGAAGGGGACAGGCGAGGATCGTGGTCAGGGACGGAAGGCTGAGGTGGTTTCCAGGAGATCGGTCAGGCAGGATAGTCAGAGGCAGGCTGGGTCGAAACCGGGAGATCAGGCAGAGTAACGCTGGAGAGTCTGGTGCAAGCATCGAGAACAATCTGGCAGTGAGTGAGTGTGGAGTTGGGGTTTAAATGCAGCCAGAGCAGAGAGCACAGGTGAGTGGAGTTGGCGTGATGAGAGGGGTGTGTCTGATTGACAGATTGAAGCAGGTGCAGAGTTGAGGCAGAGAGGAACTGTGACAAAGGGAGGTATAAAAAAACACAGTATAGGATAACCGATAAACTTTTAGCTAAATAAATACAGAAAGTATAAAAAAAACAATAAACAGTAAGCAATAAACTCTACACCTTACTGTACTTTACTGTAACTTATTTCTGTCAGAAATGCTGCTACATTTTTAACACTGTTATCATTTGTCGCTTCTCATCCCTTATTTAGTTTGTACTTATCTTATATCAATATGCTGCTAAACTGCACGTTGCGTATTGTTGTATAATGTACATACCTACGTTTAACCACAATGTCCGTTGCACTCTGTCACACTTTGTTATTGTCTGATTTATTTTACGTTAGCTTTATTTTGATTGATTGTTAGCTTATTGTTACTCTGACCCTTTCCCTCCTTTGTATTGAAACTGTTGCACAATAATTTCCCTTGGGATAAATAAAGCTTCTTGAATCTTGAATCTTAAAACATCATCTAACTCAAATATATATGAGGTAGACGTAAGAATCTAGGTCAAAGAAAATGCACAGAAAGTTAAATCAGATAAGTTAAATGTAGAGGAAATGTATAAGATCAAATATGTATGAATGTATGTGACAGAAATGAGCAGTAACCAACTGGTGACCACAGACTGGTAAAACATCCACAGCAGTTTGCTGCAGGTGTTGAAGTACAACCTGCTTAGTGTCTTCCTTCCAGGTGGCTGGTGTGTGTTGTCCAGTCCAGTTTATTGTCCAGCCACAGCCCAAGGTATTTGTATCAGCCTCCACCTCAGCTCCCCCTAGCAGGACTGTGTCTCAAAATCAATGACCAGCTCCTTCATCTTGGAGGTGTTGAGCTGTAGGTGGTTAGTGTGGCACCAGAGAGCAAAGTCTCCCACCAGACTCTGATACTCCTCCTCCCTTTCACCCCTGATACATCCCAAGATGGCTGTGTCATCAGCGTATTTCTGTATGTGACACAGCTCCGAGTTGTAGCAGAAGTCTGAGGTGTACAGGGTGCAGAGAAGAGGGGCCAGCACTGTGCCCTGAGGGGCTCCAGTGCTCCAGGGCTGCTGACCACAGTATCAGAAATGTCGTCCTTCAGCCTGACGTACTGTGGCCTGTCAGTGAGGTAGTCTCTGACCCAGTCCACCAGATAGGGGTCCAGTCCCATCTTGTTCAGTTTGTCCAGAAGTATAAGGTGCTGGATGGTATTAAAGGCAGTGGAGAAGTCCAAGAAGAGAATTATCGCTATGCCCTTCCCTTATCCAGTTGGGAGTGGACTCGGTGCAGCATATAGAGGATGGCATCCTCCTCACCAACATCTGGCTGGTAAGCAAACTGCAGACGGTCCTGGGCATGTTGTAGGGTCTGAGGAGGCTAAGGAAGAGCCGCTCCAACGTCTTCATCAGTTGTGAAGCCTGTGAATGTTCTCATTCGTCCAGGTCATCGTTATCCTCAAAGAAATTTCAGTCAAAAGCAACTGGACTGGTTATTTGTCTAGGAAGACGTTTCACCTCTCATCCAAGAGGCTTCATCAGTTCATGTACGCATCTGACCAGGCTGGGACTGGTCCAACTAACTGGTGTGAGATCCAGGTATTTAACCTCTCATAAGGCCGATGATGTCACTGAGGGCGCACTCACACTGTCCTTCCACACCGCGCCCCGGGCTTTAGGATACTAAAGCCTCTCCCCCGCGCCCCAGGCCAGCTTGTACTCACACTGCCTGGGCCTCGCGCAAAGGCTTCTTGCTGTCCATACGTCATCACGCCGTAACACGTCACATGCATTGATTGACGTCATCGCGATGCGTCGTTTTGTTTACAAACCATCTGTCCTCTCTGTCCAAGATTTGGACATTGTTGTCATCAAAGGAGTGGGCTTTCTCCTTGAGGTGTTAGTGGACAGCAGAGTCCAGGCCTGAGGAGTTAGCTCTCCTGTGTTGGGCCATGCGTTTATGCAGTGGTTGTTTTGTTTCTCCAATGTAAAGATCTTTGCATTCCTCGTTGCATTGGACAGCATAAACCAGATTGCTTTTGTGGGTGTGTGGTGTTCTGTCCTTGGGATGTACTAGTCTCTGTCTGAGTGTGTTACCGGGTTTGAAATACACATACACATACACATCAGTTGTGAAGTGAGTGCCACCAGTCAGAAGTCATTCAGCTCGCTGAGCCTGTTCTTCTTGGGAACCGGAATGATGCAGGACGTCTTCCAGAGGGTAGGCACTCTCCCTAGCTTCAGGCTAAGGTTGAAGATTCGTTGTAGTGGTTCTCCCAGTTCTGCAGCGCAGGTCCTCAGTAGTCTCGGACACACTTTATCTGAGCCTACTGATTTCTTTGACCAGAGGTTCCTCAGCTGTCCTCTGACCTGGTCTGTGGTGATGTGAGGCGGGGATTGTGTTGAGGTGGAGGAGGAGGGGGGTGTTGTTGTGGTTTCGGGGGGAGGTGTGATGAGCGAAGAAGGAGAGATGGCTCCAGTGAGTGTGTGTGTGGGGGGGGGGGGGCAAGAGCTGGTTAAACCTGTTTAAGAAGTCAGTCAGCTTGTTCGCCCTCTCCATTGTCCCCCCTGTATCTCTGCTCTTTGTGTTGGGACCTATGATGGTCCTCACACGTTCCCAGACCTCCTTCATGTTGTTCTCCCTCAGTTTCTGCTCCACCCTTCTCCTGTAGCTGTCCTTACCTTCCCTCACACTGTGTTTCACCTCCTGCTGTGCTGCCTTCATGGCCTCCCTGTCCCTGCTCCTGAAGGCAGCCTTCTTCTTGTTGAGGACAGCCTTAACTTCCCGCGTTACCCATGGCTTGTTATCAGGGTAACAGCGGACAGTTTTGAAAGAGGAGACCATGCCTGCACAGAAGTTCAGGTACTTCGTCAGACAATGTGTCATCCCCTCTATGTCCTCACTGTGCGGGTTGATCAGCACATCCCAGACTGTGGTGTTGTAACAGTCTCTCAGGGCACTTTCCATCTCAGGGGACCACCTTGTGATGGTACGAGTTGTCACCAGCTGATTTCGGACCAGGAGGTTATACAGTGGCTGTCGGTGAACCAAGTTGTGATCAGACTTCCCCAGTGTATGCATCCCTTAAATTAGCATACAGGAGATCAATTGTCCTGTTGTTTCTGGTGGGACAGTCTACAACCTAGTGAAATACAGCCAAAGTAAAATCCTAAGTTGCATGATTAAAGTCCCCAGAGATGATCATAAATGCCTCAGGGTGCTGTGTCTGCAGCCTTGCAGTGACTGAGTGGATCTTGTCACAGGCAATGGCTGCATCCGCTCGGGGAGGGATGGAAACACAGACAGTGATCAGGTGACTGAACTTCCCCGGCAGATAATATGGCCGCAGGCTAACAGCTAGCAGCTCGAGGTCCCGGCAACATGAGACTTTCTTCACGGAGATATGTCCTTGGTTACACCAGCGGTTGTTCACATACATGATGAGTCCCCCACCTTTGATTTTTCCACGTTAGCATCCGGTACGAGGTGGTTTAGCCATGTCTCCGTAAAGATGAATAAGCTGCTCTCACAGTAGCTCCACTGGTTGTTCAGCGCGGAAAGCTTGTCGATCTTGTTTGGCAGCGAGTTCACATTCCCCATGATTACGGAGGGAATCGATGGCTTGTAGCGCCTCAGATTCTCCGCTCACTTTGCCTTTAGCTATTAGTCTATTAATTTTCACATGCCTTTTGCACACCAATTTGGGTCAGCAACTCTTAAAATGGTGTGGGAAAGATAAAGGTTGGCTCGGAAAATTGCAGATTACAGAAACCATCCACAAGCAGCTCGCCATCACTCCCGACTTGGAACCTCCACTTCCCCCGAACCACCGATTATCCCTTTCCTCACCCATAACCACAGCAGACCTCTCCAAAATACTCTCCACCATGAAATCCTCCATCTCCCCCCTGGACCCCCTGCCCTTTGACCTCGTCAAAGTCTGCTTCACCTCTCTCGCCCCACTCATCATGAACACTATCAACTCCTCCCTTACCTCTGGCACCTTCCCCCCACCTCTTACGCTTGCTGCCATCACCCCCCTCCTCAAAAAGCCTGGCCTTGTTTCTCACGACCCCAACAACTTCAGACCCATCTCCAGCCTCCCATTCCTCTCCAAACGACTGGAAAGAGCCGTCTCAACACAACTCAAGCAATACCTCCTCTCCAATAACCTGTACGAAACATTCCAATCTGGCTTCACCGGAACAGCTCTACTCAAAGTCGTCAACGGCCTCTTAGGGCGTACTCACACTGTCCTTCTGGCCGGGGCCAAAACCGTTTTTTCAGCTAAAGCCTAGTACCTGTGAGTGCACCCGTTCCGCGCATAACTGCGGCAAGCGGGCCGTCCACGGCCCGCTTGAAAGAGGTGGGCTTTAGCGGAGCCGTTTGAATATGTACGAGCACGAGCGTGCGCACGTGTACGAGCACGAGCACGAGCCCTACAGCAGTAGCGTTATGTCCACCTGTTCGGACATGTAAATAGAAGGACGGACTATGCGCGGACATTTAACAACAACAAACAGTCGACAAGACGCACAAAAACTCCGAGGTCTGTGGAAAGATTTGTAAACAAAGCCACACACACGCGATCAATGCGTGTGACGTGTTACGGCGTGATGGCGTATGGACAGCAAGAAGCATTGGCCGGCCCTGGCAGTGTGAGTACAAACGGGGCTGGGGCGCGGGGGGAGAGGGAGGGGGGACAAGTACCCTAAAGCCCGGGTCGCGGTGCGGAAGGACAGTGTGAGTACGCTCTTACTCTCCTCTGACTCCGGCCCCTTCACCATTCTCCACCTCCACAACCTCAGTGCTGCCTTTGACACCGTCAATCACTCCATCCTCCTCAGCCGTCTGCAGTCCATTGGCATCATTGACTCTGCCATCTACTGGTTCACCTCCTACCTGTCTGAAAGATTCCACTACATCAACAACCAGAAATCCCACATCCTCCCTGTCTCGGGCGGAGTCCCTCAAGGCTCAGTGCTTGGTCCAGTCCTCTTCATTCTGTACATGCTCCCACTAGGTCACATTATCTGCCGCCATGGTCTTCACTTTCACTGTTATGCCGACCATACCCAGCTATACACCACCACCAAAGCCATTACTCCAGCCATTCTCTCTACCCTCACTGACTTCCTCACCGACATCAAAACCTGGATGAACCACATCTACCTGAAACTCAACAGCACTAAAACAGCTTCTCCCTCTGCATCGATGGTCACTCTGTCACTCCCTCCCCCCTGGTGAGAAACCTAGGCATCATAATGGACCCCACACTCTCCTTCAAGTCACACATCAACCACGTCACCAAAACTTCTTTCTTCCACCTCCCCAACATTGCTCGCCCTCGCCCCACTCTCTTCTCCTCAGCCGCCGAAACACTCATCTTTATCACCTCCAGACTCGACTGCAACAGCATCCTCTATGGCCTCCCCTCCACTGCACTTCAGAAACTGCAATATGTACAAAACAAGACCGCCCGACTGCTCACTCACTCCCCCTACAGAGCACTACACACGCTGTGTGACTGCTATGGAGGATTCCCCATCCCTCATCAATGCACCGTACTGGATACTTTTTTTACCATGTCCCCAGAATAAATTGGAAGAGGCGACCGATTCCTAAATAAATCACCAATGGGCTCCTTCCTTTTGGATTGACTTTGGTAATCAACTTGAATTTACTTTACTATGAGAGGAGCTGGTACAGGGGCCAGTAGGTAAGTCTTTAAAACACTCTTTTAATAAACTCTGGGTTCATTAACTACATTGTTGTTGCTTCGTTTTATGTGTAGGGACTCTCATGCTACTGCAGAGGTTTGGTGTTATTTTGAGCAGTATTAATGGTTAAAAAAGACGTTTTAATGCCTTCACCGTACTGCCCCAAGCTAATCAGTGTTAGCCACGGCCAGCTGTTAGCGACTCTCCGAGATTTCTCCAATAATAGTTGTTACACGGAAAAAACTGTCTCGATGGCTTATTTGATGTATGTATTCAATTCCATTCAATTTTATTTATAGTGCCAAATCATAACAAAAGTTATCTCAGGACACTTTACAGAGTAGGTAAAGACCACACTCTATGACTTATTTATGATTTACATAGACCCAACAATTCCCCCCATTGAGTACGGTTCAATCAATTCAATTCAATTCAAAAAAACTTTATTTGTCCCCGGGGGGCAATTCAAGGCACACAGAGCAGCAAATCACGACGGTGGCAACGAAAACCTTCCCTTTAACAGGCAGGAACGTGGAACAGACCCAGCTCTATGGAGGACGGACATCTGTCTGCACCGGTTGGGGAGGAAGAAAAGGAGAGAGAAAGAGAGAAAAGACGGACAGATGGAAAGAGAGAGACAAAGACAGACACAAAGACAGACAGAGAGACACTTCCAGAGATGCAAACAACCACAAAAGTAACAGTAACTATAATAATATCTATAGTAATGTGACTATGACTTATATGTTATGGCAGTTAATACAGCAGAATAGTAGAAACAAGCACAGCTAAGGTGATAGAATATGACAATGATAATAATTATGGTGGTAAATATGATCAATGATGAGTATTGGTAATAACAGCTGTGATACAGTGATATATATTAATGATGATGTTTTTATGGCTACAAATGTTATAATTTATAAAACTAATGATAGTTTATATGAGTAATAGTGATAATAGCAGCAGGAAGCGTCATGCAGGACCACGGCAGCAGGCACCACCACGATCAGCAGAGACCTGAGAGATGACATAGCACAAACAACTCTGGGGAAGAAGTTGAATTAGTAACATGCATTGATGAGACATGAATGATACAGACAGAGAGGAGAGAACCTCAGAGGATCAAGCAAGTAGGATGATTTTACACTGGAATTACACTTTAAACTGCTGCTCTCCTGGAGGGTTGACACATTTCTACATTGGAAAGCAGGACAGTTAAGATTTATTACACTAAAACTGATCCTATGTCAGTGATCCTGACATAGGTCAACCCCAGTGACACGTGTCATGGTGTGTGAGCTTTCACTGACAGCACTCAATGCAGGTGTTAGGACACGCATCATACACCAGTGTGCTGCGATTTAGCTTTAGACACAGAGGGCTCTATCTTGCACCAAGTGCACATTGCAGCTGCTATAGCTAGCTTCAGACCGACGCAGTTGTCATTTCCCCACCCAGCGGCCATGTTGTGTAGGTAGCGGATGTACTTGTGCCCATCTGTGCATCCATAGGTGTATTGGTCTTAAAATGAGGTGTGGTCAGGTGCATTGTTGGCACATTGCTATCTTGAGGCAGCAGAAAACGAATGCAAACGCATTATTCAGATAGATTTGTGATGAAAGAACTGCAGTTATATCCACAGCCCTGCAATCAGGAAAATATTAATGACATTCTCTAGCAATAGAAACAGAGCAGAGCTGGAGAATTGCTGCTTCATTCAGTTCCTCACGCGTTGACCGGTCGCAATAAGCAATAAATCCATTAATCACATGATAAACTTTTAATGAGCTCAATAACTTCTCAAGCTGTGATCATTTCCATGTTTCCTGTGTTTCCCTGGTATCCCTATCAAAGAGTCTGGAAGAGTTTTCACTGCGGTGCATCTGTTTCTCTCTTCCTCAGCGTAATGAGGAGTTAACCCTCGTCTGGCGTTGTGTTAGTCACTTGTCGGCAGCACGGTCTTTGTGTGGGGAAGTGGACCCCTGGATTTACCCAGAGTGCAGCAGGAGAGCCCTGTGAGAAGCAGGTTAGAGGACACGCTAGTTGAGAGTAGTTGAGCCACAGCTGCTGTGGGAGCACCTCAGGTTCAAACCCAATGACCGCGGTGAACCACTTCACCTGAGTGGGCCGCTGTGTCGCATTTGCAATTTTTTTTATGTGTAAAGCGTCTTTGTGTACTGAGAAGAGTGCTATATAAAATTGATCTATTATTATTATTACTATTTCATTTATTGTTTTTGGTTGTTTTGTTTATTTACTTTGGATATTTAAAATGTCTTCCAGTACTAGTGTTCTTCTTATTCTTTAGTTTATTGATCTTTGAAAGGGTCTACTTTCCAATGTCATTATATCAGTTGAAAATGGTCTCAAAACGGCAATACTATCGCTTCTCGCAATAATTTCTGGGACAATTTATCACCCAGAAAGATTTGTTATCATGACAGGCCTACTCAGGCGGAACAGTTCTAGTTTTTCCGCTGGAATGTCCCAATGTATTTACTGCAGTGACAGTGACTTCATGGAACCATTAAAGAAAACACTCATACATCAATGCAATACTTGCACTATGCATTTTAGACCAGGTTTCTATATGAATGAGTTCTTTTATGAACCCCTGACAATCACATGATAGTTGAGTTAATCACACATGCACTAAACAACCAGAGATTTAGGTGTCGGCCCTTACTGATAGGAGTTCCCCAGTCTTGTTGTCTCTCCAGTGAGACATCTTCGTCACTGTCTTTGCGTAAATCACCCTTCTTCTTCAACATCGGAGGTTTGTTTTGCTCTGCTGTTGGCATGCACGTGGTATAAACGTCATCAAGACGGACCATTCAACTCCGTGGATACATCAGAGAATAATTAATTAGTTGTCTCTATTGATTGGAATTGAGATAAAGACAATATATGTTAATAGTTTATGAAGTCAAATTTTATTTCAGACTCGGTCTAGCCTCTCCTTATTTACCTCATTAAGCATCACACTCCAGTGAGGAATTTGAGATCAAGCAGCCAGTTACTGCTGGTTTGCCCCAGATCAGTGAAGCTGAAACTCTGGAGCATTTGAACTCACTTTTAAAGACCCACCTCTTGTCATTGGCCTTCAACTCACCCTGACCTGTTATTTCTATATTTTAATATAGCTTTGATTTGTTTTACCTTATCATGGTAATAGTTCTTACTGCCCTATCTTATTGTTAATGTTGATGATTCATGCTGGTTTTATCTATATTGCTAGAACTTTTCTCTATGTATGCCGTGCAGCACATTGGGCAATTAAGGTTGTTTTTTAAATGTGCTATATAAATACGTTTTGAGTTGAGTTGAGTAATGTTACAATCACACCAACTCGCCTCAGTCCAGTCCCAGCAGGGTTTTAGTGTTAAGTGGAAACTTTCAGCTATGCAGTATGCTTATGTATACTGTATACAGTACCCTGAGAGTAAAGATTTCAGTGAAGAAGGAGATCTTGTGTCCAGTAGTCAAACTTTTAAGATGAAACATATGTGTATACTCATACATTCTGCAGTTTTCATTGAGGGATGTGCAGTAGATGTGGTTTAAGGATTTAAACTAAGTAATTGTGGAAAAAACGATATCATGTCTGAAAACATGTCTGGAGGACATATTTGAGGCCTCTCTCTCTGGAGGTAAGAAGAATGTTCCAGCCACCATTTGACACTGTAATGCAACACACTTTTAGTACAAGTGTGCGATGACAGAACATGTAAGTGGGTTGAGAAAGGTGAAACTGAAGAAAAGAGCTGGTGTCACCAAGGACAATTAAGTTTTTACTACAAGAGAGTTTAGTGGGAGACGTTGCGCGATGACACGGTTTCTACATACAGGACATCCTCAAAGAGCTGTTTTATGACAGGGAAAACCCTGGTCATGTTTATTACCCATCTTAGTTAGTCTGACACACACACACACACACACACACACACACACACACACACACACACACACACACACACACACACACACACACACACACACACACACACACACACACACACACACACACACACACACACACACACACACACACACACACACACACACACACACACACACACACACACACACACACACACACACACACACACACACACACACACCTCTAGCCTCAAACCAAAGCCCTCACAAGTGGTGGCCAGATGACTACTGAGTTAAAGAATAAAGATCACTTGAAAGACAGATCTTTTCCCAGACTTACTTCTAATATTTGATTTTCTTGTGATGTACTGCATATTTTTGCTCTTATTGGTACCATGTGGAGTTTTAGACCAGAACAATGCCCCCCCATTTATTTATTTTCTCTGTGCTTATAGAGAAGCTAATACGAGCATGATTTGTTACATCACAACTACTCCAAACGTCAATCCTTACTTACTACCACTGTGTTGCAGAAAGTTCACACACACACTGAGAAATAGGAGACGTGTCTACCAGAAAAACTTTATGATTAAACAAAATGTACATATTCATAGGATCTGGAAAAAAATGTATGAGGCAGAAAGATGCTTTTTGAGGATTTTAATGAGGAACTAATACTTTATGGCGAAGAAGAAAAAAAATCAGACACACAATATTGTTCGAAGCTTATTAAATGTATGTGTCTTTATACATGTCTGGAAGGGATCTAACTAATAATTAACCAACTATTATGAACAATATTGTTATGTATAAATTAAAGGTTAAATGAGGAGAATGAGCAGAACAGCTCCATCTGGTGTCTCATGATCGTCGTTGCAACAACAAAAAATAAGTGAAGCAGTCCAGCAAATCACACCATAAAAACAAGTATTAGAGGAGTTTGACTGACAGTTAGCGTAAGTCGTTAGCATTAGCCGTTCCAGCTAAGAAAAGATGAAAGTGATGTTAGCGATCACTGAGAAACGTAGTTTCTCTCCTTTCTCTCAGTCCATGGAGTGAATGCTCGGCCTATAGTGACTCTGGTTTTTGCCCGTCTCCGCTCACTCAGCTGCTGCTGGGACAAATAACACCCCCTTCACTGAGGCTCTGAAGCAGCTGCAGGATTGGCAAAATCCATTTCACCCAGTGCCAGCCTACAGTAGCTGCACCCAACAACAGACAACCCTGGCAACCAGCCCAACGCCCAACGCTATTGGCTGCTACCATGGAAACACAACGGGACAAAAAGTCATTATCAAACCCGTCAAAATTTTTAAATATCAATTCAGACTTAATTTTTTTTTGTTTTTATGGAATCGACCCATGGGTGTATTATTATTTTTTAAATATAGCTTTTAATAAAGATTCTACATTTTCAACCTTTAAAGTTAGCTTTCTTGTAGTGGGGATCAGGCATTGACAAGCACGGAGAACAAAGACGTTGACCTAGTTAGATGTCTTGTATTGTGGTTTGTTGTTTCTTTTGGCTCCATTGCTTATTAAAAACACTTAATAGCATCAATTCAGTGTAGGCCTACAGTCAATTATTAATGTTAATGTGGCTCAGAGCAGCTCTGCCTGGACTTGCAGTGGCCACTGTCTGACCAGCCAAATCATTGAATGTTCTCTATCTTCCCACGTCTAACATTTTGACCTGTGAGTGGTTCCATCATATCTGCATGGTTCCACATGGACAGGCCTCACTTTTCCATCATTGACATGGCAGTATGAGTGACAGTTAAGTATTCCATGCATGTTTATTTCTGTCAGTAAGCAGCGCGCAAGCTGACACTGTACCTTCTTCATTCATGTTCCAGCTGCCATACTCTGGGTCGGAAGTGTAGCCACAGGTGCCCAGCTCAAAGTTGCAGGAGCCGGGCAGCAGCAGCTGCTGTGCCCCGAGGAATCCGCACAGTAGCAGCACTGCATGGGGAGAGAAAAGAAGCATCCACGCTGCTGAGATCATCTCTGCTTTCATACACGCCTGTTGCTGCTTCAACTAAACACTGCTAACAAGGGCAACGTTTGAAGCAACGCTGCTGCAACTTTCTGCCCCCCAGGTCCTATTTACCGTGAAGAGTGAAGCAGACGCGGCTCATCTTATCCGCGGGTTCGGGAGCTTCGTCTGTGAGTGTATCGATCGTCTCCCGGTAAATCCCCGAAGAACCACAGCGCCAACAGCTCGTCGAAACCCTCACGAACACTCTTTCACATGTTGTAACAATGTCAGCAGGAGAGATGGAGTGTTTACCCGGGTGGATGAATGGATGTCCCGGAGGCGGGGGAGGAGACGCAGCGGGACCACATTGGTCCAGGACGCGGTGCCTCCGCCTATTTCTGCTGCTCTGCCTGTCACACTGATGAGCCAGGGCCGGACACACACGGGGCAACTGCAGCAGCTGCAGTAGTAGCTACAAAGTGGGAAGAGTGCAAACGTAAAAAGTCTAAGATAATAATAAAATATAAACCGGTTTGTGAATGTGTAAATACATATGTGCACATGTTCTATCAACTGTGAGGTTACACAATCTTGTGTAAAAAACTGTAAGCACCGTAAAAAATATGAGTTACAAGAAAAATATTGCACTGCTGACTTTATCTCATTTAAATTCAAATCAACTTGTGCATACACATTAAATTGAATTAGAAATAAGATAAACGTATATACAATTATAAATTCAATTCAACAACTAAACTACATTGATTTACACATTCATAAACTTTTTTCACAGGTTTACAAAGGATGATGTACCATTTCAGACTTTGGATTTATTTCTGAACATTGTGTTACTGTACAAGCTCAGAATCATGACTCTAATTGGAGCACATACAAGTTTTACAATCTGTCCATGTAGAGATGGGGATTATACATTTTTACAGCGGTGGAACTCATGGCTCTGTTCCTTTCTGAGAGCCATTCACTCTTTTTATCATACCTTTTTTAAGGGCCGTGGGTTACAATCTGTGACCATCATTCAGGCATTATGCATGCACGCCTGCCATGCATGTTGGATAGTGTCAATTCAAATGTGTTTGGTGTTTTCAGTGTAACAGCTGCATGCTGGGGCTGCTGCTGTTGTAACTGTCACAGGAGGAGGCAGAAGTGCTGCAAAGCACTCATGCGAGCATTAACCTGGCACTGGATCTAGGGCAGGGAGTGAAATTTGGTTTGCGAACGTCGTACGTAGTATCATGCAAGTGTCATTAGGAATCCATACCAACAAATTAAGCTAAATAACTTTATTTACTTTATTCATTTTATACTCACCATTTTAATGCAAATCTTATCTCTTACCTTAAAAAATATGTATACTGTATTTGATAAAGATTTACCTCATGTCATTTTATTCATATAAAAATGAACATTTAAAACTCCCTTGAAAACGTTTACATTTTAGTTTTTTTAGTCCCTGAAATATTGACAATGTGCTATTTTACCATGCATTTTATTTTTCTATTTCTTCATCATCATGGATCATGCTTAAAAGGCTATTATTGATGTTTCACTAACAAGACCACACTATTGTACGATATTGGAGAAGTTTAATTGGAATAGCCGGGGGCTGCGAGGAGGTGGGGTGAGGGTGTGTTTAGGTGGGACGAAGAGAGGGGTCGAGGGAATCATGAGAGGGTCGATCTCCAGGGATGAAGGCTGTGGGTCGATCGTCGGGATGAATGGTGCGAAGCAGGTCGAGGAGTTTATGGATGTCACACCTGCCCGGGGAGCATGGCTCAGAGTGGGGTCACGCCTTGATGGGTGCTGCTTCATCAACCCCCCGATAGTGGACTACTGAGCTGCTGTCTTATTAAAAAAGGGGGAAGAGAGGAGAAGAACGGGGTTTCTTGGGGGTGGGGGGGGGGGGGACTGAGACGAATGAGAGAGAGAATGGGTAAGACACAAATATATATACACAGTTAAATGAATTAATTCATACAAGAGGGTGTGTAAAGAAGGTCCTCTCCATTACCAATATTTTTGTAGTACTAGTGTTTTGTAGCATAATTTATACAGTACTGACAAAAGAAACAAGACAAACTTGATGGGTTGAATGTTGTAATGACATGTATTATCGATGTGAACTGAGTGGAGGTCAACCCTGTCAAGACAAACATACACACTCAGTTTGGCAACTTTGGTAATATGCTCATTGTGGTATAACCTTTTCCCAAATTCGGATTATTGAGTGTAGGTTAACATCACCTCTGTTCTGTCTCCTCTGCAGAGTTTTTGGGCTAAAAGAGTCACCATTTTAATGTATCCAGGCTATACCATGTGTTAATTAGTTTAGGGGTGTTAGTGTGCTTTAATCCCCTGTTTAGGCTTTCTGTGATTCAGGCTGTAATGTGTATGTGAAACAAACACCAGGGGCCCGTTGCATAAAGTAGTGCCATAAAGGGCCATAGTAACTGAGCTTGGACTTTGCTGAGCTTGCTTTATGGAGGCTCGAATACCCTCAATGAGGCAGGTTTATCTTGTTGAAACGTCTCTAATTTGCATGTGAGTCGCTCGAGCTGCGAGAGAGCCGGTCCAAAAAACGGCCGCTCAAACTCCTGAGAGAAGCCTGGTTGCTTTGACTGGATGTGGCTCTCAGCGGTATGTGACGTGTGGTCTTACAGATGCCACAACAACATGTGAAGTAGAGCAGACACTTTTATCCAGTGGTGAAGACGAACCCAGCACAGAAAATGATCTGTACACGCACATCTTTGCACAGGCTTGTTAAAATGAGTGCTGCAGTGGCCGGGTTGGATTCTGACCTGTGGTCCTGTGCTGCATGTTCCCTCTCTCTCATTTACACACACACACACACACACACACACACAGTACTGCAGCAGGGTGACAGTCTGTCTGTCAACAAACACTTTGACAGCGCCATGAATTTTTAAGGTGGAGTTTTTTCTTTCATGTTACTTGTACATAAGTTGACGTTGTGAATCATATGGGCCACCTTAAATCAAACTACAACTATTCTGCATTTCTCACTTTGAGAAAGAAAGGTGCGCCGCTGTATCACTGATCAGCTGATCCCCTGTGATCCAAACCCATTCAGAGTGATACGTCACCTCCAGAGTCTCCTAAATCCCTCTGGGGCCTTTGTTTGTAACGGAAACACGGAGAGTGAACGGCCATTTGAGAGGGCAAGCCTGAAACTTTACGAGCGGCCACATTTTACCCTGATGGAAACATGCCTACAAGCCTGGTTTATTTGGTAAGCTCAATTTATTGAACAGGTCTCTTAATGTTTTGCACCTGACCTCTACCTCAGGCCTAATTCACTATACTTAGTGTAACAGCATGCATTGTATTCTTGCCATCACACGGCAGCACCTAGTGGTGCAATATGAACAGCTTGCCTGACTCTTCAGAGTATACTGTGCCCTCCTTTACTTGGCACTACGGTGATGTTTGGTTTTCACACAAATGGAGGTTTGATGTGGTCATTAATTGATTAGACATCAGATGTGCCGACATTAGAAAGTACGTGCTTGATCTTTGCAGATAGAGTCACAGTCAGTCAGGCAAGCAAGAGAAAAAAAGTGAGCTCCCCGAAAGTTATGGCATAGTTAGCACACTGGAGAAGACGGGAGTCTGAATCCCTTGGGCAGAGATCCAGATCCAACATGTGGAATGAGGCAACAACAGAAACATTATTCTCATCAGCAACTATTGGGCCTATGCTTCCCTACTTCCAAAACCCTTGCTCCTCATTTTGATCTCAACTACACACCTGTAGCATTTTGTATTTCTATCTTTCACGGCTGCGACTATCTCTGTGAAAAAAGTCTGTCCACAGACAGACAGTGTAAATCCTCCTCTGTGACAGCAGGTCTCCAGGATGACGCATACAAACACACACACACACACATACACACAAGGTGAAAACAACCAGCGTCATCAGAGGTGTTACCCAATCAGCAGCGACATGTATGTAAACTTGTGGTATTAAGAGGGCAATACACTTGTGTACGCAACAGGGTGTTCAACACGCCACTGTTTCAGATTAAAAAGATGTTTTGCTACATTTTGTCTGGGCTCAACACATCCCAGGTGAGGGGAATTGGGTGACTGCAAAGCAGATGGGAGTGGAAGGATCTGAAATGAAAGGAGAAAAGTCATCTGGTGGACAGGTATGAAAGACACTGAGGGGGAAAGTGGAAATGATTAAAAAGAGGGATGGAGAGGATACACACAACTGAGGAAGACACTGTGACACACAATGCTGTCGTGCTGAATAAAAAGAAAGTTTCAATATAATAGAGATAGAGAGTACTTTATTATTTTCTGTAACAGCAGCTTAGAGCATTCAAGACTAAATAAAAAGCAATGAACAATGTAGCAATAAAAAGTAACTTAATTCACCATCATCAAGTCAGATTCCTTGGCAATGAATGCTTTCTGGCTCTGAAATAAAAAGTGGGGGTCCTTTATTTACCCTACTTATAGCCTATACAGTACATATGAGTTAGACATAGTGCAAGTATAAGTATACGGGTATACTGGTGTACAGGAGTTTTTGTAGTGTTTTGTCAGTACATACTGTATACGGTATACAAGTGGCGATTGATCTAAGACTGCAAGGGAAGCTCAGCTTCCCCTAAAATGTCACTAAAAAAGTGGTGAAATATGTACTGCTGTGTGTACATTTCATTGACTAAATACACACAAGAAAGCCTTCATCTTTAGTTCAGAATCAGTTACTTATCACAAGTAACCGGAGCAACTTCCTTCTCATTCATCCACACAGCTCCACAGCTCTTTACACAGTTGGACACTCAGCTTCTACTGACTTCAATGGGGAAGCGTAGAGCGGGTTGTTCCACTGCAGCCAAACTAGACGCTCCTTGGATAAATGCTGGGCTTTGTTCCGCCCATCGGACGCTCAGCGTCTCTGGGGGTCTATGGGGCAGTGGGCTGGCCTGGACGCTCGGCTTCTGCATGATTGGATGAGCTGTCTGAGGCAGAATCCTTTATTGATTGACAGTTAAAAGAGCGAACCAGCAATCTTAAACATAGAATAAACATGCAGCGGAGCATTTTCCAAGTTTTTCATTCCGTTGTTTGAACTGATCCGGAGACTTTACCGATCCCCAGAGACTTTGACTTTGTTAAAAACGACTAGTGTTGTGTTTGGGGACTCTGTTCTGTCACTCTGCGGTTTCTTTCCCCAGCTGCAGAGCTTCTCCCCCCGTCACTCACACTCACAGGCGGTCACACTACACAGTAGCCTGGCGCAGCAGCTCCAGCTGAGCCAAGGCCGTTTAAGCAGCCTAGCTCTGCTGGCCATTGAGAGGACACTGGTCAAGTCCCTGGAAAAGACGCCTAGTTGGTATGACAAGGTCAAAGATCATTTTCTTGAAAAGGAACGAAGGGTAGAATTTACATATAAATAAACAAACACATTTATGATGTAGGCCGGAAAAAGGAGCTTCCCCTCCTTGAAAGACCAACAGCCACAACTGATATATACATATACATATAAATATACATATACATAAACACAGTACACAGTATTTCTGAAAGCACTAAGCGCTATGCAAATAACTAGAGGGATGAACTGTGTCAACTACATCCCTGCATATTCCTCTATTTGCTGTTTTAAAATCTCTATTTCCTGTTTAAAAATGAGAGGGATTTTTCCAGGGGATGAAACATCTAATGTGAAATGTATGTGGGCACTGCAGGATATACCCAGAGAGCTCAGAACTGAACAGTCACAGTAAACACATCTGAATATGGTTATATTCAAAAACATCACATCCCAATACATAATACTACAAGTCTGCTTCTGCTTACTGAGCAAGATATGTGAAGCTATTTTCTCTGCAGTGATAATGATAGAACAGACAAAGATTAATCTCTGTCGGTTCTGCTCCTACATTCTTAACTAAACTTCCAACACATGGACATTGTGTAACAGGAGAGATTCCTGTAGTCACAAATCCTCAGGTATTTTTGTATATTAAAAAATACATAGTCCTCCTGTAAGATGTTCATTAGCTGTCTTCTTATTAGAAGCAGGGAGCTGCACCTGAGATATGTGAGGGAACTCCCACTGTGTCTGCGTGTCAGATATTGGGTGGGCTAAATTTTTGATAGCTGCATTATTTCATGTTGTGCAAACATGTAAGACACAGAGCTTGATTGAATGAAACTTTAAGTTATATTATCTTACATAGAGATTTGTATCAATGATGCCCAATAATCTGTAATTGGCTATGGGATGTAATGATGCAGGCATTAATAAGTGGATGCACCAAAGGCAAGATGGGGCAGGTTGTCTGACCTTCTTATAAATCAGGGGTCAGCAACCTTGGACATGGGTACCATCATTGACAGATGGCAGCTTAACCAATGGCACACTAGCAACAAGTGTGGAAAAAATGTTTTGGGAAATGTTAAGGGGCGTTCACACCAAACGCGATAGATGCAAATTGAGCGGCAAGTCTACATTGCAGCGTCTAGCGTATGGAGCGCCTAAAGCGACGCAAATAAAGTTGAAAATATTATACTTTCCAGGCGGCATTGCGCCGCAACATCCAATCAGCGTTGAGATTGCATTAAGCGTCATAGAAGTTCTCTGTGAGACAACCAGGGTCTCACCAGGGGAAATCAGACTGTTCCGATGGATAAAACTCTGACCTGTGGATGGCAGTGACGTGCCTTTAGGAGGCTTCGGAGGTTAAATCACTGACGGCCTGATCTCACTACAACACTCTTTTAAGAGCCAAACACTTCCTCTTAGAGCTAATTTCTGTTCTTCTTAAAAGCATTCAGATCCCTGGTTAGCACTAGCATCACTTCCCATTTAGCACGCAGAGTAGGCCTTGGCTGCTAACTGAGATTGAAGCGATGTTCAGAAATGTGACAAATGTGAGCAAGAGGCACGCTACAGGTGTCTGAAGCGATTGTATTCACGTCCTAACTACCTCTGGTTGGCTAGTACTCGTTTCCTTCTTCCCAGAATGAGGTGGTTGAGGGAAAATACTGCTCCTGGAGTGGGCTTGGTAGATATTGATATTGCACACAGACTAACAAGAACATGTAAAAATGGCACTTCTTTTAAAAAAGGTTACTCCTGCTCTGAATGACTTGTGATTAGGGGTGTAAAGATACATCAGTCTAGATCTACCTATTGATTCAATGATCAGCGATCCCACACTATCAATGCAAAGTGAGAATATTGATACATATCATCAAGATTCCCCTTTTTTTTTTTTTAATTCCCACTAACATTAAAAAATTATTGTTTGTTTCCCATTTAAATGTCTGGAAGAGCTCAGTGATAAAATTGTCAAATCATATTTTAGTAGCTTTTTGTGGGTTGATATAAATGACAGTGCTGATATCGCCTCGACCACAGGCCCCTGAATTGAAACAAAATTGTATTGTTGCAGACTTTGATATCAGCAAATATCATATCATTGTCCAATGAATCCATGTAATATTATATCATGATAAAACATGTGGTTTAGACCCCTTCTTGCAATATTATAATATCTGTATAATATCTGTATGCCTCTAGACAGTTCAGGTTGAGGTGAGTGGAATTCTGATTGTGGTGCTCACAGCAACAAAGGTTTACATTTGTAAAATTCAGTGTTAAAAAAACGTCTGTCGTCCTTCAAAAACAGTGTCATGGTTACTCTGGATAATCCACACTGTAAATTAAATACTTCGTACTGAAGAAATAGGCCCCATAACATCCTGAGCCTCAGGAGCAGGATCAAACATTTTCATCACCAATGACTGCTCCTCTGTAACTGTTGCATATGACAATAAATTACTTGAAAGCTGCATTTGCATGTGTAACCTTTTTCTCAGTCTTCTTTGGTTCTGTCTGATCAACTAGGTTCAGGTAAGGAGATTGGCAGTAGCACTGAGGCATGAGAGCAATTGATCTCCAGCCCACATAACACACAACACAGAATGTGGTATAAATAAATATATTTAAAGGTTAAACTTTTTCCTCTCAACATAAAATGTTCAGCCTCACTTTCATTAAATGAAATGCAGTTCTTGTCACACAATTAAATTCACAGTATGTTATAAAATTAGCTGACCAAGTAAGTACCGGTATAGAATTAAAATTAAAATAAACTAAAAGTGTTTCTTGCCCCTTTTATGGGCAAAATTGCCCTCATTCTTCCCTGTTTCCTGTTGTTTGGTTCAGTTTATCTATTGTCTTTCAGGGTCCAGGGAAAACAATACTTTAAGTTCCTTTATCAGTTTGCTTTTTAGCAAAAGGTAAAAAATTATTTAAAAAAAGATCAGAAAAAAAATACGGAGATCTCAGAAAAAACAGCAAAACTAAAATGTGGACTCCTCAGGACTGAGCCTTGTCCTACCACACTGGTGTCCACATTGGTCCTGATCATAGACTGTATAAAAAATGGACGTAGCCTCTCCGTCGGGGCCCGTTCTCTCAACTTGATCCAATCATATTCACCTCTGGGAGTCGCCATCTTATCAGAAAAATTGATGTGACGGTAGCAACATTAGCACCACCGCCTGGGAGCTAGGCTAACAGCACACGTTAATAGATAAACAAGAGTTTCAAGATTTTATTTTTTGTGTCTGTAGCAGAGATTACATCGGCTCCACAAGTCAAATGCAGCCAGCATTTATGATCTACGATTTAAACTGATATTCACACATTACCATGACCACAGACTGTAAAACACAGACCCTCAGAGCCAGAATCCTCCCACTGCTCCAGATTAACATCTAGTGTATGTGCCATAGATATTAGGCTGTGTTCAAGTCATGGTGCAAGTGCGGCTATTTAATTAGCATAACAGAGCTAACGTTAACACGGTGTGTTCCTAAACCATCTGTTGGTTTAGTTGATCAAAGAGAAAACCATCTTGTCACTTATGGAAACACTACCACACGAATGACCAGAGTCCAGCTCGAGATAACGAAGTTAGCTTGCTAATGATGCTAATCCGGACAACTAGCCTCTGAGGAGAAGTGAGGGCCAGAGGCTAACTGTCACTCAAGAGACAACGCCCCGAATTATTCATAAACTTTAACCTCCAATAAAATAAGAACTAGTCTGGTAATTCACCCCCCTCAGTGTTGTCATGGAGATATGACCTAAACATACAGACTAGAATGTCCTTTTGTCTCAGGCCTTAAACAGGTTTAATGATGCTGTGAAAACAGATTTTAGGAAAAATTGTTTTTAATCAAGTAACCGATTTTTTAAACGCAAATCATATTTTAGAGACCCATCAGTCTGGTTTTAGGAGGAACCACAGAACAGAGACCGCAATTTAAAAAAAAATAAATAAAAAAAAAACGAAAAATCTGGTGAAATTAAGATAATCATAAATCTATAAATCTGGATCTATCGGCTGCCTTCGATACAGTAGACCATCACATTTTTTTTATTAAATAGACTGAGGAACCTGGTCGGCCTCTCTGGTACTGTTTTTAACTGGTTCACATCCTTCCTTACTGATCGAAGTTTCTTTGTAAGTATGGATACTTATTCCTCAGGAACCCATAAGATAAAGTGTGGGGTGTCACGCTGCGGTGAGGTATGTCCTGTCTTTGCGTTTTTGTCTTGTGAATTTCCTGTTTTATTTTGAAAGATAACTCTCCTCTCGTTCAAGGTCACTTGCCCTTCCTCTTGTGTCACCGGTCTGACGTCATCCCCTGATCCTTGATTGTTTTCATCTGTGGCTCCCCTCCCTTCATGTGTATAAAGTGTGTGTCTTTTCCCCTGTCCCGTCGCCAGATTATTTCGTACTTCATGTCGGATGTAGCCAGCACTCTTTCACAGCCTTGTTCACGTCACAGAGATCATAGTATCCTCGCTCAGGTGTTTGTATTCCCTGCTTTGCTCTTTTTAAGTTTAACGTTTTTTGTATGCTCTTTTCCCATTGTCTTTTCCTCCTGGTCGGAGTGTTTTTGTTTAGTGTTTAATTTGTTAACTTTGCAGTTTTTTTTTTCCTCCTAGACGGAGCAACTTTGTTTTGTACTTTGTTCCTTAAACTTCGATTATTGTTTGTTCCTCCTGTGCAGAGTGATTTTTTTGTTTGGTACTTTTTTGGCTCTGTGCCAAAAATCAAATTTCAGTTTTTTGATCTGCAAACCTTCGCATCTGAGTCCTCATTCCTGCCCGGGCCTGACATGGGGTTCCCCAAGGGTCAACTTTAGGTCCAACTCTTTTTAATCTTTACATGCTTCCCCTTGGGGACGTCATCAGGAGGCCCGTCATCAGCTATAACAGTTATGCTGACGATATGCAACTGTCCATCAGCCTGGCTCCTATTGACACAGGGCCAATTGATGCCCTTTTTAAACTGCATTGTAGACGTAAAGTCATGGATGGCAGCAAACTTCCTGCAGCTCAACCAGGACAAAAAAAGAGGTTTTAGTCATTGGTCCTGAAGGCCAGAGAGAGAAACTCTTACCAATGTTACAGGATGTTAAAAAATGTAGGTGTGATTTTTGACTCTGAGCTCTCTTTTATTCCACACATCAAAAACATAACAAAATATGTATAATTTTTTACCATCTTAAGAATATAGCCCGCCCGTTTCTCTCTCAGGCCAACACAGAGGTGCTGATGCATGCTTTAATCTCTTTATCTCTCTTATCTCTGCTCTCTGGTCTTCCCAAAAAGAACATGTACAACTTATGATTACTATAGAACTCAGTGGGAGCACATTACACCAGTTTTACAATCGCTGCATTGGCTCCCTGTGAGCTTCAGGGTTGATTTTAAGGTTCTTCTACTAGTTTTTAAATGTCTTAATGGTCTCGGGCCTTCTTATTTATCTGCAGTACTTTTATCCTATGGACCCTCACAGACCCTGAGGTCCTCTGGTGCTGGACTTTTAACCATACCACAGATAATAACCAAAACACATGGGGAGGCAGCATTCAGTTATTATGACCCCTGATTGTGGGACAGCCTGCTGGAGAACCTCAGGGCCGCAGAGAATGTTGATGTTTTTAAAAAGAGGCTCAAGAACCACCTTTTTAATCAGGCTTTTAACTGACCTGTTTTATTCTTTCTAATTCCTTTCATGCATCTTGTATTTTTGATTATATTTAATCTATACCTTTTATCTTATTTTGACTGTTTTTTTCCCTCAGTTTTTATTCTTTTTATCTTATTTTACTGTTTTGACTGTTTTTATTCCCTCAGTTTTTATTCTTTTTATCTTATTTTACAGTTTTGACTGTTTTTATTCCCTCAGTTTTTATTCTTTTTATCTTATTTTTACTGTTTTGACTGTTTTTATTCCCTCAGTTTTTATTCCTTTTATCTTAGTTTTACTGTTTTGACTGTTTTTATTCCCTCAGTTTTTATTCTTTTTATCTTATTTTACTGTTTTGACTGTTTTTATTCCCTCAGTTTTTATTCTTTTTATCTTATTTTTACTGTTTTGACTGTTTTTATTCCCTCAGTTTTTATTCTTTTTTATCTTATTTTACAGTTTTGACTGTTTTTTTTCCCTCAGTTTTTATTCTTTTTATCTTATTTTACAGTTTTGACTGTTTTTATTCCCTCAGTTTTTATTCTTTTTATCTTATTTTACAGTTTTGACTGTTTTTATTCCCTCAGTTTTTATTCTTTTTATCTTATTTTACAGTTTTGACTGTTTTTATTCCCTCAGTTTTTATTCTTTTTATCTTATTTTACAGTTTTGACTGTTTTTATTCCCTCAGTTTTTATTCTTTTTATCTTATTTTACTGTTTTGACTGTTTTTATTCCCTCAGTTTTTATTCTTTTTATCTTATTTTTACTGTTTTGACTGTTTTTATTCCCTCAGTTTTTATTCTTTTTATCTTATTTTTACTGTTTTGACTGTTTTTTTCCCTCAGTTTTTATTCTTTTTATCTTATTTTACAGTTTTGACTGTTTTTATTCCCTCAGTTTTTATTCTTTTTATCTTATTTTACAGTTTTGACTGTTTTTATTCCCTCAGTTTTTATTCTTTTTATCTTATTTTACAGTTTTGACTGTTTTTATTCCCTCAGTTTTTATTCTTTTTATCTTATTTTTACTGTTTTGACTGTTTTTATTCCCTCAGTTTTTATTCCTTTTATCTTAGTTTTACTGTTTTGACTGTTTTTATTCCCTCAGTTTTTATTCTTTTTATCTTATTTTACTGTTTTGACTGTTTTTATTCCCTCAGTTTTTATTCTTTTTATCTTATTTTTACTGTTTCGACTGTTTTTATTCCCTCAGTTCTTATTCTTTTTATCTTATTTTTACTGTTTTGACTGTTTTTATTCCCTCAGTTTTTATTCTTTTTATCTTATTTTACTGTTTTGACTGTTTTTATTCCCTCAGTTTTTATTCTTTTTTATCTTATTTTTACTGTTTTGACTGTTTTTATTCCCTCAGTTTTTATTCTTTTTATCTTATTTTTACTGTTTTGACTGTTTTTATTCCCTCATAGTTTTTATTCTTTTTATCTTATTTTACTGATTTGACTGTTTTTATTCCCTAAGTTTTTATTCTGTTTATCTTATTTTTACTGTTTTGACTATTTTTATTCCCTCAGTTTTTATTCTTTTTATCTTATTTTACTGTTTTGACTGTTTTTATTCCTTCATAGTTTCTATTCCTTTTATCTTATTTCACTGTTTTTATTCCCTCAGTTTTTAGGTTCTATAATTTTGTATCTAATTTTACTGTTTTGACTGTTTTTACACCCTCAGTTTTTAGCCTCTACACTTTTATCTTATTTTACTGTTTAAGCCCCTCGGTTTCCAGTGTTTCCTCCTGGGGGCTGACCACCGTCTCTGGTCCACTGATAAGGGTGCTGTTCCATGGACGGCCCTGGCCCGGGTGTCAGAGAGCTCTACACCGTGGAGTCTCCTGTCAGCCTGGGCTGACAGGAGGAGGGGGGCTGTGGCAGCGCCCCCTGCAGCCATGGACCATGATTCCTCTCGGTGTGCACGGCCCCCAAAGGTAGATTCTTTCCCACCTCAGATTTCAATGCCCAGCCATGTCTCCTCAGCAACAGCTAGTGTGTGTGCGGGTGTGTGTATGGCTTTGTGTGTGAGTGTGTATGTCTTTGTGTATCTCTGTGTGTATATTTTTGTTCATGTTTTGTTTTGTTTTGCTTTTATTTTCTGTAAGTCACCTTGTGCTACTGTCAAAGTATGAAAAGTGCTGTATAAATAAAGAGTGATTTGATTTGATTAAGAGGCCATGTTCCAAATGTAGTAGTAGTAGCCGTTTCTTATATAGGGAGGGGAATGGAGAGGCAGGGTAAGTTCCATCCAGTTTTAACAGTTCCTCTGCGCTTCCCATAGCGTGGATGAACATGGAATTGTATCTCGTGGAAAGCTAATGTCAACTGTGGTAGGAGCGTGGTCAGAGGTCACTATTGGGTGATATTCACATGCATTCACACAGTCGTGGAGGTTATCGAGTAAGACCAAAGCAATTCGGGAGAATGTGTGGTGTACATGGGGGGGGGGGGGAGCTTTCACATGGGGGTTTCCTAAACCTCCAGGGATCAGCAATTCCCAACTGTGATGCAAATGTTTTTACTGTGTGTGCTGATTTGGATAGTGTAATCTGTGTGGGAGAAGATCTGTCAAGAATCACATCTTGCACCAGGTTGAAGTCTCTGCGTATCATAATGCGATGACTGTCAGCATTTGGAATTTTGGTGAATAGCCTTGTAAAAAACTGTTCATCGTCCCAGGTGAGCGCATAAACCGAACCACTGGTGTGTTCTGAAGTGTGCCTGAAACTATGACATAGAGGCCTACAGTATCTAGGATTACATATGTCGGCTCAAACAGGACCCTTTTATGAATGATGGCGGCTGCCCCTCTAACTCTATCTGCAAATTTGGAATGGAATAAGTGATTCATCCATGCCCTCTTAATAAGTGGCAGAAACATCCCATGCCCCTGAAGGTGCTGTAACTGTGTCAGGACCTTACTGATTTTGATCACTTTGTTAATTCCAAGAAATTAGACCCACTCCAGTACCTCTTTACAGCATTAGCCATAGGAACAATATTAACAAGTTAGAATGATACTGCGTGACCTAAAAGTAATCTGTAGTAGTGGAGGCAGAGAGTGGGGAGGGAGGGTAAAAAAATAAATAAATAAATAAATAATAATAAAAAAACAAAACAAAAACACACAAAACAGAACAAAACAACATAAGAGGAAACAAAACAATAACATTTGTGACCATTTGGGGCGGCTGGGGCCACCACTACACATCAGTGCATGACAAGTGTAAGGCCTCAGCAAAACGAGTGAGCAACAGAAAGCAACAACACTTCAGATAACCCTGTGGAGTTGGGTGATAGAAATTTCAAATAAAATAAAAATAACGCTGTGAAGAAAAAATTTAATAACAAACCGCATCCAGACGAACTTCCAGTTCCTGGCACAGGAGCCGATTAGAGATAATCTGAATTCACATAATAGCGTGAGCAGACACAAGAAAAAGGATGAAAAAAACTGAATTAAAAAAATATCAGTGTCCACAGTGCGTTAAAATGTCCATTTAGCGATTTCTGTTCAAAACTCACTAACAGACAGAATATCAGCAGCCCGTCAGGACTGTAACTACTAATGCTGCGGTCCAAAAATAAACTCCGGCCAGTCCGTGGCTAGTTAAAGCAAAGCAATACAGATAGCAGTGGCCCGTTCACGGTGAAATCAACAGCCTCCTGCGGTCTCCTGTTATGAAACCTTTGGCCTCAGTGATTGAAGAGAGCCTTTTCCTCCCTCCGTCCTTCATCATGATGACAAGCCTGGCAGGGTATAGCAACGCGGGTCTGAAGCCCAGGTTGAAAAGCTCCAACATCACCTTACTGTATTTCTGCCGTTGTTCCACCACCTCTGGCGCATAGTCCTCGTAGATGGCAATGGGGGGGGCCTCTTTACTGTAGCTTGCCTCTCCTGGCACGGGTCTCACATATGATTTTCTCCTTCACCTGGTACCTGTGCAGCCTAATAATGACTTGCCATGTTCTCTAACCTGGCTTTGGTTTCTAGGAGAGCATGCGGTGAGCCCTGTCACATTGCGGCAGTGATTCCAGGAAGCCTAAGCCGAAAAACCTCCATGAGCAGCTCCGCAAAGAAGGTTGTCGGCCGCAGCCCTTCCACTGGTTCAGGTAGGCCGAAGACTCGGACATTATCCCGTCGGCTCCTCTAGGACTTACTGTAGCCAGCAGCTTTGCAGTTGCTCTCTTCTTCTCATCTTGTAAGTTTGCATTTATCCAGAGGGAGCCTATATTCAAGTGTTGAAATGGAGGCTTTAAGATTGACGGAGAGGGCTGTACGGTGCTCTTCCCAGAGGCTAGCAATAGCCGCCATGCTAATCTCTCCACCTGCTTCGTCTGCGGTGCTAGCCTTTGCCCCCTGGTCTCTCTGGTTGCATACGTCGACATATTTCGGTGGTGTATCCGTCAAACGAGACAAATATTACAATTTGTTATGACTTTTGGGGTCCTGAAACGTGAAATTATCAAAAGTTGCGGGAGACTCACACCGTGTCTACTCCATCTCAGCCAAACCGGAAGTGATGATGAGGTAATATACAATTTAGTTTCGGTGAGTAATTTGGCTTGGGGCCACAATGACATATCCGTTTGATAAATGATTTGACTGAACAACAGAACAATGCTGACTTTTAGTAGGAAATTGGAAACAGCCACATGCTTTTTTGGCCAATCCCTTCATCCAAAGAGGGTTTGCAAAACAAATATTGATGTCACAGCACTTAGGCCTTTGCTCCATGAGTCATAATTGACAGGCTGCAAAAGGTCTCAGTTAGTTAAATGGATAATGTCCAGCAGTGGCTTCTTGCATTACAGACAAAACCGCAAATTGTTCTAAGTTAAATCGTTTTCTTAAAAATCCCTTCAACTCTATTAACATTGAGTGATTGATTAAATAAATCCAAGAAATCTGTCTATCAAGCAAACCTCAACTGAAGAATCATTTTCATTGCATACTAAAATATATTTAGGAAACCAACTGTTGCTTAATCTGTAGGAAACTAATTTTAAAATCTATGGTAAAAGTATTTAGAATTTGTATTAAAAGGGCAATGTCTGTGATATGGTATGGTCGCCTTGTTAGAGCCCTCAGACTATGTTCACATTGGCCCTCATTTATCAAATGAACGTACGGCAGAAAAACGTGCATACGACCATTTCCATGCAAACTTCTGCATTTATCAATTTGGACGTGAGCGGGAGCTACGATCAAATCTCACGTCTGGTCTGAGATTGTGTACGCACATTTCAGCCTGTGTATTTGCGGTGCAGCACAGCAAAATCTGGCTGAAAATAATGAACAAACCTCAGCTGTCATTAAGCACAAGCAGTCACATATGAAGAACAGATCAAAACGGATTCTTAAAACGAATAAAAAAAATAAAAATTGTGGTTGGAGCAATTGATTGTACTCATGTGCGTCTGAAGGCACCATCCATGAATGATTACGCATTCATCAATCGCAAAAACTACCACTCGATAAATGTACAGGTGATTTGTGATGCCAAGCTATCGCTTTTAAACGTGGTGGCCAGGTGGCCAGGGGGGGGGGCACTGCAGAGCCAAAGTCATCTCCTCGGTAAGTGGCTACCCTCGGTACATTGCATTAAATCAAACAAGGTATCAGATGAATAACATTTTGGTTTGGTTCTTCTACGTGACAAAGGTTATCCTCTAACATAATACCTAATAACCCCGCTGGCAAACCCCGCTACAGAGCAGGAGGGCAGGTTCAGCAGTGCGCACACACGCACACGGGTCAAAGTGGAGCGCTGCTTCGGGTTGACTGCCTTCGTTATTCTTTTCCATACAGCGTTTTTATGGGCCCCTTTTATTCCACTCTTAAGACTGCCAAAAAGCACATCTTTATTTTGCTCCATCTCGGATGTCAGGATGCCGATCTGTGTGTCTCTGTGTTTCTTTTCTTACCAGTGTTTCTTCTCTCCATGTTTGACCTCAGTGGGCGAGGCCTCCGAACCAGGAATATTTAAGGCACAACATGTTAATGACGATCGAATTCAGCCACCGCATTTATCAAGGCCCGCTCACTCGTACGCTGAGATTGGTCAGATACGAATGTTTCATAAATCACACGTGGGTCCTTTCCTACGACCAATTCTGCGCTCAGATCTGCGCCCGTTTTCACACAAGATTGATAAATGAGGGCCAGTGTGTGCAAATGTGGCCCATGTGTCACGGATCTCATTTTTTTCAGAGTAATGTGGACACAGAAATCAGATTTTTTTTTCAAATACGATCCGGTCCACTTTCATATCTGGTCCAAAATCCGATGATCACTGGCTGTGTGACCACTGTGAGAACAATTTAGAATTTGTGTGTTTTTCCTACTAGTGCATTGCCTGTAGAAAGCAAGTATTCCTATGGAAAAGTGGTATCCTCATGAGTCAACACATGCCCAAATGTAGTGGTTCTTTGAAAATAGAACACAAAGAGGTGTACATGCAGGCAGCAGGGCTCCAGCTGCGACCAAATTTGAGCGTGTGCGATTGAATTTTATGTCTAGTCGCACATGTCTCGCCATATCAATCTGTAAGTGGCTAAACAGCAACAATTCAATTCTATTCAATTCAATTTTATTTATAGTGCCAAATCATAACAAAAGTTAAGACAGGAGCCATATGTAAGCACTGTAAGAAGATAGTGCTGTCAGCACAGTAACACAAACACTTAACAAGTGAGCCCCACAGGTAGTCACAGTGTCGGGACCTGACGGATCCAAAGCCTCCATATGTGATGAGCTGCCGTCTGTCTGCAGCTCCTGAACCGAGTGCCAATAAAAATGTACTAAACCAAAATAGTTTTCATGTCGGCTCTATGGGAAGAAATCAATAGTGTTTCACTGATTCACTGACTTTGTTTCTCCACAGTAAGGCAGCAGGTGACACAAAGACTGATCTGATCAGTCAGTGTACATACGGTTCATATGTTTGAAACACAGATACAGACTGATCTGATCAGCCAATGTACATGCAAACTCCACACAGAAGGGCATCAGCCGGGATTCGGACCAGGAACCCTCTTGCTGTGAGGCGACATAAACACACATAAACACTATCTGATCAGCCAATGTAGATACAGTTCATATGTTTAAAAAGCATATACAGCGGGAGGAAACGCGGGGGTGAGTCGATCGACCTAATAAAACCCAGCAAACACGGACGGAGAGAGCCCGACTGGGTCGTTATCACGTCAAATCACAACTAGTCCGATCAGGCCCAGAATATGACCCTATCACACATGCGCTCAGATGGCACTTGGGACAGGGGGACATGACTGTCAGATTCATAGTGACCCCCCCACTGTCCCTACATAAGGCAACAAACATCGCTGGTAAAATGGAGGATTAATGTTCCGTCAGTTAGACTAATGAACATTACAGCACGCATTGAGAGCCCGGCATTTGTTTTCTACGACTAATGGTGCGTTCAAGTTGTGCATGAATGTCAAAATTTCCGAGCTCCAAGTCAGAATTTTAATCAGAACCCCCCGTGCTCGTGAAGTTGGATCTCCAACTCTGAAAGATCGGATTAATCTCACCAGCCAGACCAGTGGCAATTGCTCTAAGACTGCAAGGAAAGCTTAGCTTCCCCTAAAATGTCACCCAAAAAAAATTGGTGAAATATGTACTGCTGTGTACATTTCATTGACTAAATACGCACTAGAAAGCCTTCATCTTTAGTTCAGAAACAGCTCCTTATCACAGGTAACCGGAGCAACTTCCTTCTCATTCATCCATACAGCTCCACAGCTCTTTACACAGTCGGACGCTCAGCTATTACTGACTTTAATGGAGAAGTGTAGAGCAGATTGTTCCACTGCAGCCAAAATAGACGCTCATTGGGTAAATGTTGGGCTTTGTTCCGCCTATTGAACGCTCCGTGTCTCTGGGGGTCTATGGGACAGTGGGCTGGCCTGGACGCTCGGCTTCTGCATGATGATTGGATGAGCTGTCTGAGGCGGAATCCTTTTTTGATTGACAGCTAAATAAGCGAATCAGCGATCTTGAAGAATAAACATCCAGCGGAGCATTTTCCAACTTTTTCATTCCGTTGTTGTGAACTGATCCGGAGACTTTACCGATCCTCAGAGACTTTGTCTTTGTTAAAAACAACTGGGGGGGGGGGGGGGGGGTTTGGTCCATCACAGTTCAGCCATCTTCTCCTAGTACTTTTCACACACCTGCCCCTCATCACATGCAATCAGCCCGGTGTATATTCACCAGCTCCACACTCACTCCTCTGCCAGATTGTTCTTTGCCATGTGAGACTCTCCAGCGGTGTCCTGCCTGACTTCCTGGTACTGACCTTGCCTGTCACAGATTCCTCTGCTCCGTCTGCCTCCTGGTAATTGCCTCAGCCTTCTGTCCCTGACCAAGATTTCAGTCTCTGCTCTCCTGGTTCCTGTTTGACCTTTTCTGACCGCTCTCCTGGTTATATGGTTTCTGCTGCCTGCTCCTCATCAGATTGTCTGCCTGTGCTGTCGTCTCCCTGGTACCGAACCCCTGTCTGCCTTGACTAAGCCCCCTGCCACTGCAATGTTGTAATGTTTGCCTGTCTGCCTGAGCTTCAGTTGAACTTTCTCCATTTATCCCTGTTACACTTTTACATATCTGCATCAGCATGATCTTCAATAGTATATCTTGTGGGATACTACACAACACTGCTCTGTTCCCTTATCCTGTGATACAAGTATGACAAAGTTTATTGCCTGTTTGCATGCTATGGAGAAATCCTATGATATGAACGTGACTGTTGCTGCCTTACCTTATACGTCACCCAGCTAAACGATGACTGTGTTCATGGTTTGAATAAAATGTGAACTGCCCTCAGCTCTCGGTCTGTCTCTCTAACAGTCTATGCTTAGAGCACAGTCCTTTCCTGCAGGAAACTTGAGAATTAAACCACAGAAAAGCCAAAACTTGTTTGCTGTATAATCTTTGTTGGCCAACTTTTCCCATAACATTAAATATCCCGCCCACACGAGAAGCAGTTAAAACAACCAATCAAAGTTTCCTTACTCGGGTAAACTTGTGTGGAAACTTGTAGAAGGAGGCGCAACAAAAATGGGCAAAATAGGTTTTCATGTCTGCTCTATGGGAAGAAACCAAGAGTGTTTAACTGATTCACTGACTTTGTTTCTCCGCAGTGAGGCAGCAGGTGACAAACAAACTGATCTGATCAGTCAGTGTACATGCGGTTCATATGTTTAAAATGCATAAACAGACTGATCTGATCAGTCAGTGTACATACGGTTAATATGTTTAAAACGCATAGCATACATAACAGTGTAGATCCATCCATCATTCTTCAACTGTTTGTCCCTATTGGGGTCGCTGGGCCAACCAACAGGACAAACAGCCATTTCTGAACACCTTTAAAGAGGAGTGGCTGTGACTCCAGCCAATCGCTTTGTTGCATATCTAATACCAGACATCAATATGCAATCAATTATTACTTTTCACTCCCATTTCATTTTGGGACTGATGATTGCGTGCGTGTGTGTTGGCTCCTTGTTAAACACATTAGGGGTCCTCAGGATCACATTTTACAGCTTGTTTCACACATTCTGTGTAAGTGTCGACAAAGAGCGTCCATGTGACACGATGGTCTGATGCTTGCGTGCGGTTAGGACAGGGTGAGTTGCAACCTGTTTGTGGCATTCTCTACAGAACAGTGTTCTGCTGTTCATCTGAAATCTCCAAATGATCGAGCCACAATTTTTTTTTTTAATTTTACTAACCAAGTCCGCCTCTGTCGCTTGCCTCTCATGGGAACTCCCCAAAAGAAATTGAAATTTTTTTTTGGCATTTTCGGTCCAAACTAAATCAAGCTTGCACACCATTGTGCCATGTTGAAAATCTTGGGTCAGTCTGAACCTGATCTGCAGAGATATGAGGAACACACTGACATACAGACAGACATTCCTTGCTTTTATAGATGAAGCATTATCAAGAAAAAGAGTGGGAGAAACATAGGAACCTTTTAAAAAAAAAAAAATGATCAGATGTTCCCAGCTTTGTTTGTGACCGGGGCCCTTTTCTTTATTTTTTTTTCAACAATCAATACCGAAGTGCCCAGCAAATAAGCCTATGCAGAATTTAACACTACCCCTTAACCCGACTCAACCCCTGACCCTGACAAAATGTTGGAACATAGGGATGACCCCACAGCCCGCTAGCAAAGCTTCGGTGTGGCTAAAGTCAGCAGCTGGCAGCCCCGCTCTCTCCTCGGCACACCAAAGAAAGCCAACTCTGGCTGGCTGTTGAGCCACATTGTCGCACGACTGGCCTGAAAAGTTCAATATTTTCAACTCGTCCGTTGGACTTTGCTTGGCGTGATTGAAGTGACATCGCGTCCATGTGGTCGCGCAAAACGCTCCTAACGTGTCGCGCATCTTGAAGTTGCGTCTGTACATTGACTTTGTATGTAAACCAGTTGTTTTATTGCAGCTTTAGTGTGCGGTCACTGCTTTTCCATATACGTTTTTGTAGGCTTCCATTGTTGAATTGTACATTATCAGCACTTTCTGCTATAAATAAAACAAATGAGTTCATTCTGTAATGTGGTTATCAGGATTGTCTGATTTGTTAAACTTACTGACTTCTTACTGCAGTCAAAACTACTGGGTAATTCAAGCCACTTGTGTTGGACTACTTTCTAAAATGAAACAGAGAACCAAACAAAACACAGCTGCTGCAGTTCCAGTGAAAGGAAAAGTTCCCCAGAGTACAGCAGCTGGAAGGGAAACAAATAATCATGTTTCCCAAAGGTTTAACTATTGCTCTCAATTTCCTTGCAAGTACATGTTATCTTTAATTCAAAAGTCAATTCAATTTATAAAGTCCAAAATCCCAAATTTGCCTCATAGCAACTTTACTATTTGAACAGCATACAACAACTTCTGTCTTTAAGGAAAAACTTCTCTAAAACCTCAAGAAGAGCAACAGAGGAAGGATCCCTCTTCCAGGACAGACATACTAGAGAGGTTGTGTGTACTAAACAGACCAGCTTACTGTAGTACAATTACAACAAGGAAAATCAGGATGGCAGTATGGTATCTGGGAGGACATTGGGTAACTTCCAGGTGCCAAAAAACAGATAGGACCACACAACATGCTCTCCACCACAGAGACCGGAAGAGGACGGACTAAAACACTAGCACATCGTTAGAAGAGACAAGGACACATTCATAAAAGGGAAGAGAGAGACAAGATGAGAGGCTGAGTCTCTTGCAGGACAAATATCCAGATTCAGAATTAGTGAACTAAAGGGATTTAGATAAGTAAGACTTTTCAAGGACCTGCATAGTATTTCTAATGAGTTAGCATCAACATTCTTTTCGCTTTTCATTGCTTACAATATTAGAAGAAAGCCAGTTGAATCAATAACGTTGACGGTTTCTGGCCAGTTAACAGTTGACTCCCCCACATCAGAATAACACACTTTTTCCACGGATGCTCTCCATCTCTTATATAAGGTTGTTTGAAAGTGAAGTTGCAGGCTTTGCTGAGTTTCAGGTGGGGGAGGCAATGAGAGACTGTCAAGCTGTTCCATTTCCTAAACATATTTCAAGGCTTTTTTTTTTTTAATTTAAGAACACGTCAGATCACATTGTATGTCTCTGTTACATACACTATTTGATTTAAATCTTATCTTCAGTGAATTGTTTCAATAGTAGATTTTTTGGGGGGATCAGAAAACATCACAAAGCAGTATTTACATAGAAAAATGGATGAGCTTCGTACTGCAATGCATTTGTCAAGATTCTCTGACTGCAAAAAGAACCCTTTATGGATTAGCAATATAAAAGCCACATACAGTATCCAGTTCTAATTCGTTTCTGGTAAACTGATTAATTTGACACTTGTTTATGTGTAAAAATGTACCATTAAAGTGAAATGTATTATTTATACTTGGTTTATTCTGAAATACTGTTATTTTTTATTGGTCATAATTTGATAGATAATAAACTGCTGTACTAGCATGTTTTTTTTTAAATAACCAAGGCACTTCAACAAAAACCTTTTTTTAGTGAAAAAAACAGTGATCAAACTTAGAGAACAGTAACCACTGTGTCAGAAGAGAAGATTTCAACAATGTTTTCTTCTCTAGGATTCAAAAATGAACAGGAAGTGAAGAGGCCACAGCTTTGAATGACTTCAGCACATCTGCACCGACAGGACATCCACTACCTTGACACAGTGGATATTCTATCAAATTCTGAACAATGAAAAACAACTATTTCAGAATAAATCATGTATTAATAATGTGTTCTCTAATTTCGATCTGCACTGTATTTAGGGGGTTCAAACCTTTAAAGAGTAGAGAACTCCATTTTGTCAACAACTATGAAACAAGGTATAATCACGCTTTTACCAACCATACAAAGAGAAATCATCCTTGGACAATTGGCAGCATATTACACTCTTTAGATTACAGGTTTTTTTTAGCATGTTTATGCTAATAGAATGAAGAAAGAACTGCGCCACATAAGTGATGAAACAGTGCACATTTATCAAAGAAAAAGAAATTCATAAACATAGTAGTTGAGTATTTGATATACTTGATTCTAATTCACTAAACCCACATGATGGCTATATTTTTTTTAATATATTTAGGAACACTCCCAAGCCCTGGTAATTATTGCTTTACAATAGATTAATCTTAACAGTAGTGTATCGCTCAGCCATGACCTTTCAGGGAAGTTTCCAGTTAATGGGGTATTCGTAGGGTGCCCGATTAGTCCACATTTATTTAATTTAATTACAGAATTGATTGGGATATTCTTAAATATCTCCTCAGACATTAAGGGTATTGAAATACTGCAGAAAGAATTCACAATAAGTATACTAGTATAACTTTCAACAACATAAATGCCCAACACTATTGGCTGCTACAATGGAAACAGAACGGGACAGGAAGTCATTGTCAAACCTGTCAAACATTTTTAAAATATTAATTCAGACTAAATATATTTAGTATGGAAAAGCAATACTTTTATTCTGTACCCCTCAACACGCCCCGTGGGTGTATTATTTTTTTTAAGAAATATAGCTTTTAAACTCTATATAAAATCAAATAAAAATCAATTCTGTTTATGAAGCTTAGGCAGAATGAAGAATGCTACAAGGTCCGATGACATCATGCATAATAAGTAGCCACCTTTGGTAGAGATGGCTGGTTTGTGTAAAATAGCAGCGGTGGATGAGAGACTGCATTTAGATAGAGCAGATAGAAATATCACTTTTCTGCATGTTTGCCTCATAAACTGTATAGAAATTGGACGTAGCGTCTCCGTCAGGGTCTGCTCTCTCAACTTGATCCAATCGTACATGCCACCTTGACTCTCCATCTTGTCAGACTTTAACCAAAAAAGGACATGTATGTGATGTTGGGGGGAGGGAGATGCGTCCATCCGGCTGATGTAAACTGAATTAGCAGCATTAGCACCACTAGGCTAACAGCTAGGCTAACAGCACACGTTACTAGATAAACGGGACTGGGAGTCACTGTTTAAAAAAATTTCCGGGACCGGGAGGGTACAGGAGTAAAAAAAAAAAAAGGTTTTATTTCCTATGTCTATAGCGGAGATTACACCGGCTCCACGAGTGAAGTGCAGGCAGCATCTATGATCTATGATTTAAACTGATAGTCAACACAGTACCGTGCCCATAGACTGTAAACACCGACCATCACGGCCGAGTCCTCCCGCTGCTCCAGATTAGCATCTAATGTGTGTGTAGATAGTAGGCTGTACTGCAAGTGCGGCTATTTAATTATCATAACAGAGCTAATGTTAACACGGTGTGTTCCTAAACCATCTGTTTGTACAGTTGATTGAAGAGCAAACCATCTTGTCACTTATGGAAACACCACCACACGTGTGACTGCAGTCCAGGTCGAGATAAAGGAGTTAGCATGTTAATGATGCTAATCCTGACAACTAGCCTCCGAGGAGAAGTGAGGGCCAGAGGCTAACTGTCACTCAAGAGGCTGCGCCCCTAATTATTCATACATTTTAACCTCCAATACAATAAAAACTAGCCTGGTACAAAACAACTCACCCCCCTCAGTGCTGTCATGGAGATATGACCTAAACATACAGACTAGAATGGGTTTTTTTGTCCCAGACGTTAAACAGGTTTAATTATTCTGTGAAAACGGCCTGTTTTACATGGTGGTCAATGAGAAACTGCTCTATTATGCAAACTACTCCTACTGGACACTCGGAGAATTGCGGTTTTTGGCACTTTCTGATTGGATCAACCAGGAAGTCGCTGTGGTGGGGGCTTGGTCTTCCTGTTGAACAAAGTGATAAAGCATTGGCTTTTTCTCACAGGTTTTACAGGGTGTCTTGCTGCACTGCTTAGGCAACAGCTTCACCCTGTGGTTGGGTCAGGTATGTTGATCTGTGACAGCTGAGTAGAAGCTGTCACACACTGACTAGTGTCTTTATTCACCAACCTACAACCATTGCTACTTCTAGCATTTAATATCTTATCAATACACCTGTTCAACGGGCATAAACATGCAGAAAAGCAATATTTCAAAATGCTCTGTTTAAATGCAGTCTCTCATCCACCGCCGTTATTGCATTATTAAGTTGTATTATTAACCATTGCACCATTACCCAAAAAAACTCACACCCATAATTTTCTGTTCTGTGTTTCCATTATTTCTTATACTAAAATATTTTTATTTTACCTTATTTTTATTCTATTTTACTGTATCATATTCAGTTGTACCCGATTGATGCAACAAAATAATTTTCCCTCGGGGATGAATAAAGTAATTATCTATCTATCATGCATGGAAAAGGTCATGCTTCACCTCATCCTGCCAACGGTCAGACCACAACTGGACCCTCATCAATTTGCATACAGGCCGAAACAGGGGACAGAGGATGCAGTGGCATGCCTCCTCCACTCCCTCCTTCATAATGTCCAGACACCAAAAAACTTTGCATCAGTCCTGTTGGTCAACTTCAGCTCAGCATTCAACCCAATTCAGCGGCACCAGTTCATCAAGAAGCTCCAACACCACATTTTTCCACTCAACATTCACTGGACATACAACTTGCTCAGCAACAGGCCGCAGACAGTGAGAGTAGGGACAGCAACATCATCACCCCTTATCACCAACACCGGAGCCCCTCAAAGCTGCGTTCTCAGTCCATTTCTGTACACCCTCTACACAAATGACTGCAGTAGCCCATTTCCCATCATCACATACTACAAATATGAAGACGACACAGCCATAGTAGGTCTTCTTAGTGATAACAATTCCATTACAGCATACCAACAGTCACTAACACAGTTTTCACAGTGGTGCACAGATAACTTCCTCCAGTTAAACATAGGAAATGGTCATACACACATCCAAGACACCCCCTGCACTCAGTCACACAAACATCAAAGGACAACCAGTTGAACAGGTCAGTAATTTCAAATAACTATGACTCAGTAGACAACAAACTCAACTTTAACGAACATGTCATCGCCACACACAAACGTGCACATCAAAGACTCTACATCATACGCAAACTGAAATCACTATCTGTGGCCCCTCACCTACTCCTACTCCTACACAAAAGCATCATCCAATCCGTCCTCACGTACTGCTCCCCCTGCTTCTTCACCCTGCTCACTGTCACCAGCAGAAACAGACTCCTTCAAATCTCACACACAGCAGCTAAGATAATCAGCCTCCCCACCCTCAGCCTCACAGACAAAAACCCACACTTCACTCTCCTCCCATCTGGCTGCAAATATAAGGCGTTGGAATGGAGGAAAGCCCATTTTAAATAAGTTTTGTCCTCTTAGTCATCACAGTGCTAAACAAAAATATCATCTGTCTATGTGTCTAAATGCTGATCTGGGTATATGTGAGAAGAGGGTCTATTTGTTATTTGTGGGGAGAGGGTGTGCTATCTGTGTATGATGTGCCTTTGTTGTCATGAAAAAACAACTGACTATTTGTTATTTGTGGGGAGAGGGTGTGCTATCTGTGTATGATGTGCCTATGTTGCCATGAAAAAACAACTGACTTGACTGTGAAATGTTACCTACCTACACACAGGGCACTACTGCAAAAAGAAAATGATTTCTATTCTAACTGTTTTTCTTAGTTTGCCACAAATCTTTGGCCAAGTCTTGTAAACAGGCTGCTGGTGGAAACAAAGTAGCCATCTCTACCAAAGGGAGTCACTGATGTCATCGGACCTTGTATGCATTCTTCATTCTGTCTAAACTTCTAAGATTGAAGATGAAACTATTATGCATTATTCTGGGAGTGTCAGTTTACTTTGGAGTTCTGGAAAAAAAAGTTGAAAGCTTTTTTAGCATTCAGTACAAACACTTAAATTGGAAGCAAAAGACGTCATTACCTGCTATGAAAACCAAGACAAAACAATACAGTGGATTAATGTCAGTTTACTGGTTCTTCAAGGGGAAGCATCATATTCATAAAGCGAAATTCTCCAAATCTCCGACAAACTTTAATCCCTTCCAATTTGAATTCCGTAAATACTTTGAGTCTATCCAGATATCATAATAATAAGAAATGTAATTATACCTCAGATAAGTTACATGGCTTTTTTAAAGATATATAACAGTATAGCCTGCATCTTAATTTAAGTTCTTTACATGTATCTATTTTTACTTTATTTATTGTCTTCTTTTTCTCTATACCTTTGTATCTTATCAAGTATTCTTATGTAATGTCATTATAATTTAATGTGTATTGTTTTCTGAAAGGAGAACTGAGAACTGTCTTTACATACATATCTATCTTTGTCAGGTATGATGCCATACTGTTCTGTTTGTACTAGATTTGTTCAAATTGCAGATAAAGAATATAAAAAAAAAACTGTCTAAACTACAATACACAGTGGCATGCAGCGGCGTTTGTGGTGATCCGGGAGTGACATGTTCAATAGGGAGTGTAAAAAACCCACTATGTTTAAAGACTTTTAATCTCATAAATCACCATTTGCGAATTTTTTTTTATCGATATATTTTTATATACATGTAAAAAATGAACTGGTACTGAACAAAAGAACAATTACGGTATCAAGTATAGGATATAGGGCTATGGTATATTAGCATTATTGTTTTTATAGGCCTACATAGATATTAGGATGCATCACAAGACAATCGCATCTGATCCATGCGCTTTTCCCATGGTTCTCCGGGCTTCCGTAGTATTGTTTTTTTTTTTACCCGGAAAGAGTCATTCGGTGCCATAAAGATGGCGGAGTCGGAGGAGGAGGTGGACGTCTTGGTCCAGAGAGTTGTCAAAGACATCGCTAACGCCTTCAAGAGAAACCCCAACATGTAAGTATATGTGACTGTGAACACACCAGACCGGCTGGAGCCGCGTCCGGCTAATCCAGTGGACCCTGGAGCAGTCGCTCTGTGTGGGCTTGGACTATCACCTGGAATCACAGCGGTCCAGGGAAAGTTGACAGTTTAGCCAGCTAGCTGAGCGGTTTGTTTGTTCTCTAATGTTTAATGGAGGGTTTATAGAAAACCCTCCGCGGATACATTTTCCGTGTCACATAATAAAACCAAGTAACCGGTGTGTTATCTCGTGAAACGTGAACTAGTTAGCTGTTTCCCTTTGACGCGGCAAGGTTCTGTCAAAACTGCCACGGTCTGCACGGGCCAGTAACGTGAGCCCATTAACTGTGTGATAAATGAATCTGTTTCTTTCGAAATTGCGTTAGCAGTTGCCCAATGCTTCCGTTTTGTTCGGCTGCTTCAGTCTCTTTAATAAAGGTGCTGTCATGGTTACCACATGCTATGCGAACTAATGCAAATAACACATTTCTCACTAGGAGCACTGTGGCCCCTAACTGAGCATTTTAGGGGCGCAACCAGAAACTTAAGGAGCACACCATAGAACGGGGGTGGGCAATTCTCACCCTGTAGGGCCACTGCCCTGCATGTTTTAGGTTTCTCCCTGCTCGAACACACCTGAGTCTAACGATGATCAAAACTGTGACAAGCTTCAGCTGCTTGACAACGAGCAGAGCATTAGAATCAGGTGTGTTGGAGCAGAGAGAAACCCAAAACATGCAGGACAGTGGTTCTCTAGGACGGGAATTGCCCACCCCTGCCATAGAATGTATAATGAATGGACGGAGCTATGGTGATCATAGATTTGAAGCGTCCATTCATTTATACAATCTATGGAGCACACACAGTAAATCAATAATGGATGCAGAAATTACAATGTTCTGTTTTAAATTCAGTGTCACATTTTTATTGTGCTCTTTTGAAGATTCAAGGTAGAAGGTAAACTGACAGCACCATCACTGTCCTGACAGTACAATATTAATAAAATGGCGCCATACAAAATTCTGAATGTACGGTTTATTTTTTTAGTAGATCGACTCACACCTGAGTTTTCTCCCGCTGTTTGTCATTAAACATATGAACCATATCTATATTGACTGATCAGATCAGTCTGTATATGTGTTTAAACATATGAACCATATCTACACTGACTGATCAGATCAGTCTGTTTATGTGTTTTTAACATATGAACCATATCTACATTGAATGATCAGATCAGTCTGTTTATGTGTTTTAAACATATGAACTGTATATACAGTACAGACCAAAAGTTTGGACACACCTTCTCATTCAAAGAGTTTTCTTTATTTTCATGACTATAAAAATTGTAGATTCACACTGAAGGCATCAAAACTATGAATTAAAACATGTGGAAATATGTACCATCTCGATTGGGTTTAGGTCCGGTGACTGTGGAGGCCAGGTCATCTGGCGCAGCACTCCAGAAGCTGCTCTCCTTTTTGGTCAAATAGCCCTTACACAGCCTGAAGGTGTGTATGGGATCATTGTCCTGTTGAAAAATAAATGAGGGTCCAACTGAACGTAAACCGGATGGAATGGCATGCAGCTGCAAGATGCTGTGGGGGCCATGCTGGTTCAGTATGCCTTCAATTTTGAATAAATCCCCAACAGTGTCGCCAGCAAAGCACCCCCAAACCATCACACCTCCTCCATGCTTCACGTTGGGAACCAGGCATGTAAATTCCATCCGTTCACCTTTTCTGCGTCGCACAAAGACACGGAGGTTGGAACCAAAAATCTCAAATTTGGACTCTTCAGACCAAAGCACATCTAATGTCCATCCCTTGTGTTTTTTAGCCCAAACACGTCTCTTCTGCTTGTTGCCTGTCCTTAGCAGTGGTTTCCTAGCCTGTATTCTACCATGAAGGCCTGATTCACACAGTCTCCTCTTAACAGTTGTTCTAGAGATGTGTCTGCTGCTAGAACTCTGTGTGGCATTGACCTGGTCTCTAATCTGAGCTGCTGTTAACCTGCCATTTCTGAGGCTGGTGACTTGGATGAACTTATCCTCCGCAGCAGATGTGACTCTTGGTCTTCCTTTCCTGGGGCAGTCCTCATGTGAGCCAGTTTCTTTGTAGCGCTTGATGGCTTTTGCGACTGCACTTGGGGACACTTTCAAAGTTTTCCCAATTTTTCGGACTGACTGACCTTCATTTCTTAAAGTAATGATGGCCACTCGCTTTTCTTTACTTAGCTGCTTTTCTCTTGCCATAATACAAATTCTAAAAGTCTATTCAGTGGGACTATGAGCTGTGTATCCACCTGACTTCTGCAAAACACAACTGATGGTCCCAACCCCATTTATAAGGCAAGAAATCCCACTTATTGAACCTGACAGGGCACACCTGTGAAGTGAAAACCATTTCAGGTGACGACCTCCTGAAGCTCATCAAGAGAATGCAGAGTGTGCGAAGCAGTAATCAGAGCAAAAGGTGGCTACTTTGAAGAACCTAGAATATAAGGCGTATTTTCAGTTGTTTTACACTTTTTTGTTAAATAACTATTTCCACATGTGGTAATTCATAGTTTTGATGCCTTCAGTGTGAATCTACAATGTCAATAGTCATTGAATGAGAAGGTGTTTCCAAACCTTTGGTCTGTACTGTACATTGACTGATCAGATCAGTCTGTTTTATGTGTTTTAAACATATGAACCGTATCTACATTGACTGATCAGATCAGTCTGTATATGTGTTTTAAACATATGAACCATATCTACATTGACTGATCAGATCAGTCTGTTTATGTGTTTTAAACATATGAACCATATCTACACTGACTGATCAGGTCAGTCTGTATATGTGTTTTAAACATATGAACCATATCTACATTGACTGATCAGATCAGTCTATGTGTTTTAAACACATGAACCATATCTACATTGAATGATCAGATCAGTCTGGGTGTCAACTGCTGTCTCAATCACTGCACTGGGCAGAGAAACAAAGTCCCATGGAGCCAACATGAAAACTATTCTGGTTTAGTACATTTCTGCTGTCACTGGGCTCAGGAGCTGCAGACAGACAGAAGAGACCATCTGAGGCTTCAGGTCCGTCAGCTGCAGTCACTGTGATTATAACATGTAGCCTGATTTTACAGAAGCTGCAGAGCTAACGTGTTAGGGTTTGTGTAACGGTGCTGACGGCACTATCTTCTTACAGTGCTGACATATGGTTCTTTTCTTGTCTTTCACTCTGTTGCAGTACATACACTCACTGGCCACTTTATTAGGTGCACCTGTCCAACTGCTCGTTAACACAAATTTCTAATCAGCCATTCACATGGCAGCAGCTCAGTGCATTTAGGCATGTAGACATGGTGAAGAGGATCTGCTGCAGTTAAAAGCGAGCATCAGAATGGGGAAGAAAGGTGAATGAAGTGACTTTGAACGTGGCATGGTTGTTGGTGCCAGACGGGCTGGTCTGAGTGTTTCAGAAACTGCTGATCTACTGGGATTTTCACGCACAACCATCTCTAGGGTTTTTACAGAGAATGGTCCCAAAAAGAGGAAAGATCCAGTGAGCAGCAGTTCTGTGGGCGCAAATGCCTCGTTTTAGCCAGAGATCAGAGGAGAATGGCCAGACTCGTTGGAGCTGATAGAAAGGCAACAGTAACTCAAATATCCACTGGTTCCAACAGAGGAATGCAGGAGAGCATCTGAGAACACACAACAGAGAGGGAACAGCAGCAGAAGACCTCACTGACACTTTATTAAGCACCAGGAATGCCTAATAAAGTGGCTGGTGAGTGTAAGTAGTCAGTACATAAAGGAAGAGCAGCAGCCAGCATGACAGTCTGACTTTGACCTTGAAATTAGCATAGAAGATCTACTCCCACTTTTAAATCATATGTGTGGCAGCAATTTGGATTCCCTATGGAAACGATAGACAGCATCAGAGTGACAGAGTGACAAGACACCAACAGTTGTAAGCACTGTGAAAAGATAGTGCTGTTGGCACCCTAACACAAACACGTGGGGGCCCTGCAGCTTCTTTAACATCAGGCTACAAAGTAAAAGGTGCAGTGTCGGTACATAAGCTGTCATCCAACCTGACAAACCTGAAGCCTCCATATGTGACGAGTTGGGAGGACGGTTTGGTCTCTGCTGTCTGTCAGCAGCTCCTGAGCCGAATGACAGCGGCTAGATAACCTGCCTTCACCAACTGACGGTGACAGAAGTTTACTTAAACCAAAATAGTTTTCATGTCGGCGCCATGGGAAGAAATCAACAGTGTTTAACTGATTTATTGACTTTGTTTCTCTGCCCAGCGCGAGGGGGAAGCCTTAAGTGACAGACTGAGCTGATCAGGGGATTGCTCATTTGTGTGTGTCAGGGCAGAACTCCAACGTACGCGATACAAAGAGAAATGACATGCCGTCATGTAAATAAAATAGCATAAGGCTATTTAGTTTGTTTAATAGAAGGACAAGATATAGACCAGTTCTATAGGAAAGGTATCCTTAAATGACTTCCGTTGTGATCTGGGGCTGTTGGGGAAACAAACTAGACTTTAGTCGTGAAACGTGCTTGGACGCGGTACGGATGGACAGTGTGAGTGCACCCTAAAACACCGACCCTCACGGCCTGAATCCTCCTGGTGCTCCAGATAAGCATCTAGTGTATTTGCCATAGATAGTAGGCTGTATTGCAAGTCATGGTGCAAGTCATGGTGCAGGTGTGGCCAGAGGCTAGCTGTCACTCAAGAGGCCGTGCCCCTAATTATTCATAAACTCTAACCTCCCTCAGTGTTGTCATGGTGGTATGACCTAAACATACAGACTAGAATTTTTTTGTCCCAGGTCTTAAACAGGTTTAGTGATGCTGTGAAAACGACCTGTTTAACATGGGGCTCAATGAGAAATTGCTCTATTATGAAACCTGCCCCTGCTGGACACTCAAGAACTGCAGTTTTTGGCACTTCCATTTTGGATTAACCAGGAAGTTGCTGTGGTGGGGGCTTGCCAGTGAGTGAGTCTCACAACTTCCTGTATCTAGCTCTTCAAATTAAAAGCCCTCCAGCCTTTAAGGCCAGACCACATTGATTTTCACTTAATTTTGACAAGACACAGCTCCGAATGTTTTTTGTTTTTTTTCCTGCGACCAATGACATTTTGGTCGGCTGATGATGTTTTTGGTCCATCCGTGGTTTGTCGACTATTTGTGGCCCTAGTACAGAGTGAACAATGCTTTATGATCAAAAATGTGTTGTGTTTCTCCCAGAACGGAAACATGCCTTGCCAGCTTTGTTTGCACATATTTAATGAGGTTTCCATCAGATAATGTAGTCTATCATCATCCCATGGAAATTGTTTTCATAAACTCTTTCTATATTAACATTGTCGGTCAGAAATGGCTAATAAAATTATTGGCCTGGTGTCTTTGCTTCTGTCTTTCATAAATTGTCAGGATATTCCTGACAATGTGACTTGTGACCACAGGGTTGGCCACATGTATCGCAAAATTCTTCCTTGTCCATATATAACAAGTAAAAGCCTCCCTCAGCACTCATTCTCAGTGTCTGCTCCCTCAGTGATGAGATTGGTGTGATCCCGTGTCCAGAGGCCCGCTACAACCGCAGTCCCATTGTGTTGGTGGAGAACAAGCTAGGTGTTGAGAGCTGGTGTGTCAAGTTCCTGCTGCCATATGTCCACAACAAGCTGCTGCTTTACCGCCAGCGCAAACACTGGCTGGAGAGGGAAGGTAACAGAACTCACTCAACATCGAGCACAACAAAAATGTTAGTTAAGGCGACAGGTGTGTGTGTTGCTTAGGTGACTACTTAAGCTGTAAAGTGCTGCAGAAAACCCTATACAGCTTTGTACTGGTATTTTACAAGTTATCTACGATTGTTGCACACAATGTGCTCGTTACAATGAAATTGATATAAATAATGTTTTATCCGAGTCCCCTGCTTTCTTTACTGATATTTATTTGTGGCTCTAAAGTGTAATTCCGGTGCAAAATCATCCCATGGTCTTTTTCAACAAATACAGTCATCAAATAAGCCATCGAGACAGTTTTTTTGTGTATAAACTGAGAAATCTCGGAGAGTCGCTAACAGCCGGACGTGGCTAACACTGATTAGCTTTGGGCAGTACGGTGAAGTCATTAAAACATATTTTTTAACCACTAATACTGCTCAAAATAACAGCAAACCTCTGCAGCAGCATGAGAAGAGTCCCTACACAGAAAACAAAGCACCAACAACGTAGCCAACGTATTTGGTGAACCCAGAGTCTCGATGGCTGATTTGACGTATGCAAGTGCTGAAAAAGACCATGGGATGATTTTACGCTGGAATTTCACTTAATGGCAGGTCTCTGGCCAGCAAGTCCTTCATCTATCAAGATGAAATCCAGTTTTATTGTATAATTTAAAGTTTTATAGATTTTTGAGGAGCCAGTAAAGATTACTTTTATTTATGAAAAAACAGCCCTAGGCTGGTTTGTTGTTGGGTCATCACCCCTATAATGTTGAAAATCGGAAAGACTAACAGTTCATGTTTGTGTGTCCCTTAGCTTTAGCGGATATCACATGCACTCTGTTGCTGCTTAATCCGGACTTCACCACCGCATGGAATGTCAGGTACAGAAACAACTACAGAAATATTTGAATCAGTGTCAGTTGATTGATGTCTGTGTCCTTGGAAATGTAGACCATCCCTGCACAAAAGAAGCTCAACATGCCACAGTCAAGACGTTCACATCATAGACAGCATAAAAAGTGGACGTAGCCTCTCCGTCGAGGTCCGTTCTCTCACTTGATCCAATCATCCTCGCCTAAGGAAGTCTCTGTGTTGTCAGACTTTGACTCCACGTTGGGGGGAGGGAGATAGGTCCATCTGGCTGATGGTTACCTCTGAGAAGAAGGGAAGTGAGGGCCAAAGGCTAGCTGTCACTCAAGAGGCAGCACCCCTAATTATTCATAAACTTTAACCTCCAATAAAATAAAAATTATACTGGTACAATAAAATCCACCCCCCTCAGTGTTGTCATGGAGATTTGACCTAAACATACAGACTAGAATGCTTTTCGTACCAGGCCTTAAATAGGTTTGATTATGCTGTGAGCGGGGCCTGTTTAACATGGGGGTCAATGAGAAACTGCTCTATTATGAACCCACCCCTAGTGGACACTGAGAGAACTGACATTTTTGGCAGTTCCTTATTGGATCAACCAGGAAATCACTGTGATGGGGGCTTTGTTTACATGCACAGCAGTAACCAGAATAAGGTTAAGGGAATAATTGGATTATTGTAGTTCCCCCCCATTTACTTGAAAGAGGTTGAATGGGAAAATGGGGAGTAACTCTACGTCTTGTACAGTAGATGGCCCTCCGTCATCATTCGGCTGGTCGGAATATGTTTTTTTTCTTCTGGTTCACCTTTGTCAAAACCACAACGACTTGGGGAAAAAAAACTTTTGGACACAATAACTACAGAAATGGGTCTCCTTGGTAGTGATGTTACTTGCCACGGCGAAGTCCTCAGTTTAAAGGTGAAGCTCATGGTGTTGTTGTTATTTTCGACGCCGTTGCTTCTTGATCTATTCTATTTCCAGGTCAAATCCACTGCCGCGGAGTGGGGAGGGGCAGAAACCTACGGAGCATGTGTAGACGCGTGCACTGTTTACATGAACGAATACTTGGTTTACTGAAGGAGTTCTCTAGGTCTGTGAACCCGGGTATAAAAACTCAGATTTTACCCAGGGTACAGTGTTTACATGGTGCTTAAGAAATAGGAGTATTCCCTTAACCCGAATATAATCAGGGTTTTAAACTGCATGTAAACGTACGTGTTGCTGGAGCATGCTATACTTACTATAGGTCTACTGTGATGAGTGGCTTATTGTTGTTGCAGGAAGGAGCTACTGCAGTGTGGAGTTCTTAACCCAGAGAAGGACCTCTACCTGGGAAAGCTTGCCCTCACCAAATTCCCCAAAAGCCCAGAGACGTGGATACACAGGTGGGCACCCCCTTCTTCATATGCACTTCCACGTTACACTGACTACAATTTTGTAGTTGATATGATTGTTACATTTGTTTGATAATACATTTTACAAATGACAGTGGCACCTGAGATGATGACTGACTTTGAATGGATGTAATGAATTGATGCAAATGGGGAGACTGAAGACGGTTTGCTGAGTGGTTGGTGATATTAATTCCGGAATGTAACCATAATGAAAGAGTCTTCAATTGCAGTTTGTTTCTGGTTTATTCACTTTGTCCTTTTAATCACAGCTCCCTTATTCAGTCATACGCTGAGCTTTTTTGTGCACACACACACACACACACACACACTTTATCTCTTTGTTTAGACCAGGGAAATTTACTTATTTTGACAATGAACCGGCTCCAAGTTTTGTGTTTGAGCGTTCCGCAACATTCAGCCCTTCAAACTTTGCCCCAATAGTCCCACCAGCATCAAAACGTATTAGGGCCGGAACAGAGACTATTTTGGTTCCAGGAACTATGGCTGAGGGTCTAAATTTAGACTCTGGAACCTCCAGTTGAATTAAGCAAACGCTCACAACAGGCTGCGGAATGTTGGGATTATATCACAGTTAAGGGATGTTGTTCGGCCCGATGGTAGATGAACAACAACAGACATGTAGGGATAGCTTGACCACAAAAAAATAAGACCAACCAGTGACTTTATAAATATGTTTAAATCTTTGATAAGTTATAGTCCCTACACTGTATTCAAAGACAAAAGCAGAGTGATATGGAATTGTGACGAGGATTTGGACGTCATGGCCTTGATATACAGGAATTCTACCACGGCTAACAACCAATCAGATTGTTTGATTTGAGCCATCCGTTTTATAAATGCAGGTAAGGGGCTGTAGTCAAGAAAAGCAGTCTTTGAAATTCTGAAGTCGACTGAAATTCTCTCTTCAACCATTCAAATGGTTGATGGGGGGGGGGGTTCTGCAAAGTCAGCCACAGAGCACTGAGAGCACTCTACCCAGTAGCATTAGGTGTCCACCAACATGTTTGTCCTCAGTGCAGTGTGACGAGGAACTGAGCGTCTATTCAGCACTTTTTTCTGATCGGCAAGAGTTGGAAAAACTTGAAATGCAATTTATTCCTCACAGCTTTTACCAGTCGCAGAGGAGGGGTGGAACAAAGACCATCTGTCGCATCCAAGTGCTCAACAACAACAATAGGATTACAACATCAGACGAGAATTGCTAGATCAAAGCATATCAGCTGAAAAAAAAGGCAGGCACCCCCAAAGTGCTCTGGCGCTCTCTGCTGGGCATTTTCATAAGAGAGCCTGGTATTTTTAGCAATAAAATGCTTTATTGTACACGCTACCTTATGAAGGTAACACCAGTGATTGCTCTTTTGTGACCAATGAGAAAATGGTTGGACAAGCACATCGGCCAATCAGAAAACATCAGCCCAAGTTCCTGCAAAAGACATGCAAACTGAAGCAGGGTATTGTGGTCAAGTTTTTCAGTGTGTAAATGTTGAATATTTTTCATTAGTTAAATATTATGGGGGGAAACGGAGAGATTGGACCAGATTAGTTTTGAGTAAAAGCTTGCACTGCAGTTCCTTCAGTATTTGTATCCTGTGTCATGCAGTCTTTGGAAAACTACCATCTACTGTTGGGAATTCCAAATGAAGAGACACTATGATTGTCTTCAGCAGTAATAGTACACAAGGTTGCCTTGCCCAGCAGTTGTTTTCTACCTGCAGACGCTGGGTGCTGCAGCAGATCGTGTGTCAGTTCTCTGCCGTGGGCTGCAGTGGGAAGCATCAGCAGCGTGAAGCAGAACAGGCCGATGCAGAGAGGAGTCAGCAGCTCAGTGACCATCTGTCTAGGACGCTCCATCAAGAGATGAAAGTGTGCTCTGACGCGGCCTACCGCTATCCCAGCAACTACAACGCCTGGTCCCACCGCATCTGGGTGCTGCAGCACATGGCCAAGGGCAACGTCAAGGTAGGACAAGAGGGTTGTTTTCCTTATTTTAAAGGATTCAGTAGTCCTTAAAATGCAACCGATGCATTTTCATACGCTGAACAGCATGTGCCCTGGCTTCTCTTCAATCAACATGTATACACAGTATATAGACAAGCAAGTGTTCAAATGGACAAAATAATAAAGTGTTAGGCAGAATACACTTGCAAAGAGATGTATCCTGGGGACGAACCTCTCATAACTTTTTTTTTTTTTTTTCCAAGGAGCATGTGTTCCTAAGATTATAACTTTAGAAAGTGCATAAAGAACTTTGGGGGTGCAGTGAAGATTGATTGGATATGTTTTTCCTTAATACAGAGATACAGTACGAGAAGACATTTACAAGCAAACTAATTTAATTTATTTGAATAGAAATACTAGGTTTATCATTTTTTTTCTGCATCAAACTATTTAATATTTATACAATTGTTTTAGGTTCAAGTTTAATTTAACATTTCTACATTTAACAAAAGCACCCTGGTTATTAACATAATAATGAGGGGGAGGCTTGGAGTTAATTTACACACACACACACACACACACACACACACACACACACACACACACACACACACACACTCATTGCCACTGACTGCTTGAATGTCGTTTGACAATTTATTTTATGTAGCCACTATTAACCGAGATATCCCGGAGAGTCGCTAACAGCGGAATGTGGCTAACACTGATTAGCTCAGGGCAGTAAGGTGAAGTTATTCAAACATCTTTTTTAACCACTAACACTGCTCAAAATAACAGCAAACCTCTGCAGCAGAATGAGAAGAGTCCCTACACAGAAAACAAAGCACCAGCAACGTAGTTAGTGAAACCAGAGTTTATTAAAGTGTGTTTTAAAGACTTACCTACTGGCCCCTGTACCAGCTCCTCTCAAAGTAAAGTCCGTTCAAGTGGATTACCAAAGTCAATCCAAAAGGAAGGAGCCCATTGGTGCTTTGTTTTCTGTGTAGGGACTCTTCTCATGCTACTGCAGAGGTTTGGTGTTATTTTGAACAGTATTAGTGGTCAAAAAAGATGTTTTAATGCCTACACTGTACTGCCCCCAACTAATCAGTGTTAGCCACATTCGGCTGTTAGCTTCTGTTAGCGACTCTACGGAATAGCTCCGTTAATAGCTGTTACACGGAAAGAATGATCTCGATTGCTTATTTGATGAGTGTTTTTGCCAAAGAAGGCCCTGGGAGGATTTTACGCCGGAATTTCATTTTAAGTGGTAAAATTCAACACACAATGCAGTCCTTCCTGGAATCAGCCTGCATATTTTGTTCAACAACTACTCAATGCAGTGTATACTATATGGGGCATCTTGATTGAGATAACCTGATGGTTAACTTGACAACACAAGCCATATCAACCTCCCAAATATGTGTTGGATTTCCTAAATATTAAACACCTGTCCTCACTGCCATGTTTCTCTACAGGTTTTCCACGATGAGCTGTCCTCTATGCGCCTGTGGGTGTCCATGCATGTGTCCGATCACAGTGGCTTCCACTACCGCCAGTTCCTGCTGAAGGAGCTGATAACTGAGCTCTCCCAGACTCCAGCCTGCACCACCAGTTCCCCCCAGCACCGGTGCAGCACAATCCCCAGCAGCAGTCCCAACCATCACAGTCACAGCCAGGCTAACGGGGAGCTGTCAGGAGCAGAGGCAGCAGGTGAGGAGCAGAGGCAACTCAGCTTCACCACAGTCCTTCAACTCTTCCACCAGGAGATGGAGCTGTGTTCAGACCTGATCCAGTCCTTCCCTGGTCACGAGACACTCTGGAGTCACAGGTGAGGCCAGGGTAGAACATAGCACTAGACATTTGTCATTTTGCAGTGACTTATGAGAATACTGTATTTAGTATGTATGTATTTTGTTTAAGATGTGTATTGCAAAGAAGAAAAAAGGGAGAAAAACACATACCTGGCTCATTCCAATCCATAAAAAACAGCCCCAGACCAAAGTACACTACAGTATGTGGACTATTGGCCCACATATTATACTTTTGTCCATATAGTGTACAGTAGATTTCAATAAAAATATGTTTGATGTATGTTTCCACCCTTTCTAGGCGGCACGTCTTCTACTTGTGGCACCACTGGAGGAAGGAACAGCAGCACCCTTGCAGCAGCAATGGAGGCGACAAGTCGGTCCACCTTAACAACAGTGACCAAGGGCTGCCAAAGGTCAGCGGTCAAAGCAGGGGGGAGGGTGTGAACGGACAGAGGCATGCTGGTGAAGCTATGGAGGTAGACGGGGCGTCCTTGCCAGACCCACGTGACAGCAAGCGTCTAAAGAGAGGAGTCCTGTTGCCCAGCCCCCCCGCCCTGCCAACTGAGCACAGCTTTGTGAGCGGTATCCTGGACAGCTGCTGTAACCCTGAGCAGAGACGTTTCGCCCTGGCATACAGGAAGTGGTTAGACACTGTCATTGATCGGCAGCCTTGAGAGCGGGAAGGAGAGAGAACAGTTGGCCCCATCAGTCTTTCTCAACATTGAAGTTGCCTTTAGACAAAGAATTAGGATCAGCATACCTACCTGTAGTGCTGACTTTACCTAAAAGTGCTTCAGATGCAGTGCTGACTTTAGAAACCAGTCATGGGTGATTACTGTCCTATTCTCCTGTCAGTGAGTACAGAGGACACGGTGTTAGAGTACAGTAAGGAAGTTTTGACGACACCCATACCGTTCTTCCTCAGAAACATCCGGATTCTCTTGAGCTTCATCTGAGCCACTACCCCTTCAGAATGGAAATCTACACACATACAGCCTATTGGCTCACTATGTGGATTCTGTTCTTATTTCAGGTGTCTCAATGCCTCAGGTCAAATTGCCACTGGTTTTTTAGTGCCAGTTTGGCATTCAGTTGCACATCTTACTTTCTTTCTGTTTAAATATTTCAGCAAAGAAACTAAATGAAGCTCCCAAAGGAGGAGGAACAATGGTGAGAGCAGAGCAGAATTTACATTAAAAATCACACTTATCAGACCTGATTGTATGGAATGCCAAAATAGCCACTATTGTGTTAATAAATAGGACATAAAATGATATGACATAAATATTCAAACAAATTAATAGTGTAGAATAAATAAATTACCCAATAAATTGTGACAGTTAAATAAATTGTTAAAGCTGGAGTTGATCTTTTTTTTTTGTTTTTTAAATATGTCATCATATTTGCTGAAACTTTCACTATAGAATCCCATGAGACGGATAATCTGTGAAGAAAAGACATGTAGCTCTGCCTCCACCTAGTGCTCCTAATGGCATCTGCAAGATTCCACTGTACCCAAAGGAAAACGATAAGGGCTGAGGAGTCATGAACGCTGATCAAACTGAAAGTAGGCAGCTCTGTATTGCATTAATTGCAAACATACGTATGTTAGGGTACTGTTTCACAGTAAAATTAGAAAATGTGTCTGGCCGGTGGTTGGTGCTTTTTAGCTCAACTTGATCAAAAGCCTTGATTGGTGGTTTTCCGGGCACGGTTGAATCTTGCAAATGTCCTTAGCAGCACCAGGTGGAGGCAGAGGAAGCAAGTGTTTTTTTTCTCATATTATGCCTCACATAATAGTCAGGATATAGTGACTTTTTCAACGAATGACAAAACCCTTTTTTGTTTTGTTTTTAAAAAAAATAAGACACTTCCTTAAACTTTAAAACTAAATTATTATGAAGTGTCATTTCGTCATTCTTATTGTCACAGTAACGGTTTTAAATTGGAATATCATTTCAAATTTCCTGGTATTTGTCAGTTGATTGGCTGAAAGCTGAGGGGGTGGAGAGTGGTGGCAACAAGTCCGTCATGAAAAGTACCATTGGGGGAAATATGCTTTTATGAAATTATGATACATTTTGAAGTAGGAACTTGTAGCTATAATGTAGGCCAAATTAATTTCAATACAAATTGTTACTATGCAAGAGATGATATATAATTTCACAGTAAGTTTAAATTACTTGTATTCTCTTCATTCATACGTTTTCCTTTTATTTTTTGGCCCTTTAAGAGTAAAGTAAACCTTTTAGTAATAGACTACAATGACAGTTGCACTGATTAAATGTCTTTCTGATAAAATTGGAATTCTTCTTGTTCCCGCTTCACGTTCGCTTCTCTTTTAGATGAAGGTGTTGAAATTCTCTCAGCCCTCACTTGTTGCAGTGGCAAGTTTTAAGCACAGCCAGACTCCTGTCTTTCTTTGAAACATTTCCATTCTGAAGGCGGTAGCATTTATTAACCATGTCAGTTTCTCTTTGTCTTTTCTTCTGTTGGTCTTTGGTTTCAGCTCCTGGTCAGTTTTACTGGTGAATATTGTCAGTTAGTCCTAACTATGTAGCTAAGTGCTAAGTTACAGTAGCTTGCGATATAAAGCCAAATAGCTAGGCATTGAATAACAGGTTATGTTTGCAATGTGAAAAGTCATAGCTTACTCGCAAGTCTTACCTTCTGCCGACCTGAAGCACTAAATATATAAGCAGAGAAATGTTAGCTTTACCAGTTTAGCGGTACTGATGTTTGACTTTGAAGAACAGAGTGCTAGGGAAGCGAGTCTCCCTGACATTCACTGGTGCTACATCCTGCCGTTTCTACAACTACTTCATCTGTTACAGGTGTGTAGTGTCCAACAGGTGAACACTGAACCGCACTTTGGACTATTTGATGATAATGGGCAATCATTGTTTTGTGGGTTACTACTGCTAAACCATTTTTGAAATTTTGTCTGTTATTTTGCACCAGGCTGGTTATCAGTATCCCAAGCTGCTTTATGTCACTACCTTGTACAAAAATCATAAATCAAAAAGGTCAAAAAGTCTACATTCTGTCTTTGTGTAAAGGAATAAAGTTGTAACATGCTGTATCTGCATAGTGCACCTCCACCAATGTCTCATTTATATTGAGAAGGTAAGAGTTATATTCTTGAATTCGAATAACAAATCTGAAGACACTTGTAGTCCAGAAAGTAATAATGGACCGTAGTTAGAATAGTATCCATCGTTTTGTTCTCGAAGGATGTTATGGGGGATGCTAGTTGTTTAGCTTTGTCAATGACTATATCGACACACAAATGCATAGATTTACACAGACGATGTTGTTCCACCAGTGTAGCCATGACACATTAGCATTCACTATATGTACTGTGTGGTCAGCAGGAGCATTGGCGTCCCTGTGGCCCCCTGATGCAGTTTGGGTGCCATCACAACTGTGTATATAGAGGTTCAGTTGGATTGCCTACATTGTCTCGTTCTTGAAGACATAATGGCAGATTTGATGAGAAAGAAAAATGCTGCATTTGGTTTCAGTGGCCACTGCACAGGCGGGCTAGCTCACCATTACTGTCTCAATGTGCTTCCATGTAACCCTTAACATATTGTACTTGGCTTCTCTTAGAAACTATCACGTAAGATGCTTTATCACCTCGAGTCACTGTGTACATGATCATAGATAATCTTGAAACTAGTATTTTTGAGCCATGTATTCTTTAGGTTTGTTAATCAAGACCAGGTGCATATCATGAACCTAGAACACAAACTTTGAATACAAGACTATCTATGCAGAAATGTTTTTTTTTTAAAGGTTCAACAAGCTTTTAAAAAGAATAATGTAGCTTCTGTTTTTCTAATTTATTCTTCTGTTTACTTGAGTGGAGGGTATGTCCTTCATGAATAATCCTTAGCATCTCATTAATTTTCTATTTATTTATAGAGACTTATCTTCACTTACAGTGTTTTGTCATCTGCTTACCAAGAAAATAAAGATCTGGGATAAAGTTTTTTTTTTTTAACCTGTTTATTTCGAGTCTGAGGCTTGTGTGTGTGGCCGCCTGACCACTTGATGAACTACTGCAACCCCAACCCCCACAACTTCCCAATCTTTGCACCTGAAGAGACTGCTTTTTCCACTCTTTCCAAAACCAACAATCTGACATAAACACACACTTATTTAAGTCATGTTTTATTGAAATTACAGTAGAGCTTTATATTAAGGTCTTTGCAATATGCTTAATAGATAAGAGGATTTGCATTTATTAACAGTTAAAGGTTGAATATGAAGACTGAGCAGCAACACTGCCATCTAGTGTCTCAAGATTGAAGTCGCAACAACAAAAAATAATTCCAGCAATCTTTTTCCCAGGCTGGTCAGACCCGGCCCAGTAGCCTTCAGGAGACCAGAGTCTGTTTGAGTCTGTTTGAACCCACGCCCTCCAGCAAATCACACCATAAAAACAAGGATTAGAGGAGTTTGACTGACAGTTAGCGTTAGCCGTTAGCTGTAGCGATTACAAAGACGAAAGTGATGTTAGCGATCAAGGAGAACCGTAGCCATTTGGGCGTGCGTTAAATGGCATTTCTCTCCTTTCTCTCAGTCCATGGAGTGAGTGCTCGGCCTATATTGACTCTGGTTTTTTCCTGTCTCCGCTCACTCAGCTGCTGGGACAAATAACGCCCCCTTCACTGAGGCTCGGAAGCAGCTGCAGGATTGGCAAACTCTATTTGCAGCAGAGCTAGGCTGCTTAAACAGCCCTGGCCCAGCTGGAGCTGCTGCGCCAGACTACTGTGAAGTGTGACCGCCTCTGAGTGTGACTGATATTGACGAGGGGAGAAGCTCCGCAGCTGCCGCTGCTCGTTGGGGAAAGAAACCGCAGAGTGACAGTACAGAGTCACCAAACACAACGCTAGTTGTTTTTAACAAAGACAAAGTCTCCGGATTGAGCGTCTGGGCCAGCCCACTGCCCCATAGACCCCCAGAGACACTGAGCGTCCGATGGGCGAGACAAAGCCCAGCATTTATCCAATGAGCGTTTAGTTTGGCTGCAGTGGAACAACCCGCTCTACGCTTCCCCATTGAAGTCACTAGAAGCTGAGCTTTCGACTGTGTAAAGCTCTGTGGAGCTGTGGGGATGAATGAGAAGGAAGTTGCTCCGGTTACCTGTGATAAGTAACTGATTCTGAACTAAAGATGAAGGCTTTCTAGCACGTATTTAGTCAATGAAATGTACACAGCAGTACCTATTGTATTTGCTGACTTTTCTTTTTTTTTTGGTGACAATTTAGGGGAAGCTGAGCTTCCCTTGCAGTCGTCACTGCGGTAAACAGACCTCCCTCAGTTCCCCGATTTTTCACGCATGTAAACAGCGTTCTCGGATTATTATCAGTTTTTTTTGTCTGCGCATGCTCCCCACTCCAGGGCAGTGGCTTTTGACACGTAAATAGAATAAACCAGAAAGTAATGGCGCCGAAAATAACTTGAAAAAAATCATACCAAGAAGACCCATTTCTGTCGTAATTCTGTCTAAAAGCTGGCCGTTTGTTATTTTGACAAAGGTTAACCGGAAAAAAAGTATGTTAGCGACGAGCCACCTACTGTACCAGAGGAAGAGTTACTCCGTCATTTTCCCATTTAACCCCTGCTTATGGATACGAGGGGAACTTCAATAATCTGATCATTCCCATAACCAGGGTAAGGCCATTTTCGGGTTACTGATGTGCATGTGAACGCACAACGAGTGATCGGACCTGTGCTGTCCCAGCTCCAACTCTGGTCCCTCACCTGAGCTGTACAGAAGTACTCAGTGGGGAAGCAGGATGCGCACACTGGCCATGTCAGCTGTGACACATGGGTGTATGAATGGTACTTTACACTGGAAGGACCACCAGGCCCTCGCAGCCCTGTTTGCGACAACTGGGTCGGGGCACAGACACAACTTCGCAAACTTCTACTCCCACCAGAGGGAACTGGGTGGTGGACATGCTTTCTTGCAGAACCTCCAGCTTGCATTGGAGCAGGACCCAATACTCTAACCAGTTAGGCACATTCATTGGATGGGGTGGCCCTTGGAGGTCCCTAGAGGAGCTCATGCTTTTCCATTGGGTCAGGGATAATCTCTCCTGATGGAATGTGTATCCTGGGGACTATTCGTGCCCGTCCCCCTAAGAGCGTGTATTCTGTCTATGGCACACAAAGGTCACCTAGGCATTGTGAAGGTCAAGCAACACAGAGCAGAGATAGAGAGACTCTGGTAAAATACTGCACAACCTGCCTTGTCAGTGCAAGGACTTTGCAGCCTTTGCAGTGGCCACCCACATCTTGATAACACCTCAAGGTGGACATCTGTGGGCAGCTCCATGGTGTCCCGCAGCATCAGCACTTCCACCTCTATTGAAAGTGCCTGGAGATGGTTGCAACAGGGTCCGTTACAGCACAATCGTTACTTAACAGTATCAGAGTGCACCTGGTGGATGGTCTTCTCTACTTAGCTGCACTGGTCTGCACCTTCCTGACAACAAGCAACACCCCATTCTACCAATGGCAGCTCCCCAGCCCTTTTCATCTTGGGGCCTGAGCTACAGCTTTCCCTGGATCAGCTGAAGCCACCTGCAGATGTTGCAACAGCAGCGCCTCAACAGAGTGGCACAGTCACAGACTGTCAGCATGAAATGAAACAGCAGTTCAAGAACGCCCCCCTGGTGGTGCTAGACTGGGTCCGACCTAGCCAGAACCACAAGCTTCTCCCTTTTAGTCCAGGCGGATGCATGTCACCGACCAGCTGCGGTCAGCCACTTTCAGCACGCAAGCTGGTTTTGAAAGGTGGCATAGCATCGTGGGCTTCTGGTTCAGTCAGGAGAACCCCCATCTGAACCAGAAACCAGAAGCCTGATCTGGACTATGGTTTACCGGTGGGGAGTGTTGTCACAGTAACCATAGCATTTTTACGACAGTTTGCTGTAAACATATTTATAAAAATATATTTTTAATTAAACATGGGTAAAGTTATTCAAATGTTTCTGTGCCCTCTATCCATGTTGTTTTCTTTTGCTGACATGATTGATGAGTTGACTGAACTGTTTGATTTAAGTAATGAACTCAAGAACCGGTAAAGTCGAAGTCTGCAACATTTGTGATCATATTCACTGAAGCCAACACCCTGCTCCGATAAAACAACACAAATCATCCAGTTTTAGAAAAAAAAAATGCACCTCTACATGCACCTAGAGCCTGTTGTTTGTTTTGCAAAAATCCACCGCGCCCGTATCATCCTGTCCACTCAGCACAGAGCTGACTGTCAGGCACAGTTCGTGCACACACCTCAAACTAGGCATACGCTAAATGACGTTAGCAGTTGCGATCTATAAACGTATTTCCACTAGCCCTATAAAGTGGCCTCCCTGAAAGATGGCCACGCCCTCTCAAATGGCCGTTCACTCGCTGTGTTTCCATTAGAAAAAAAGGCCCCAGAGGGCTTTAGGAGATTCTGGAGGTGACGTTTCACTTACTTGCTTTGGGGCGGCAGTAGCTCAGTCCATAGGTGACTTGGCTGGGAACCGAAGGGTCGCTGGTTCAAGTCCCTGTGTGGACCAAGTATGGAGCGTGGACTGGTGGCTGGAGAGGTGCCAGTTCATCTCCTGGGCACTGCCGAGGTGCTGTTGAGCAAGGCACCGAACCCCCAACTGCTCGGGGCGCTGGTCACTGGCAGCCCCCTCGCTCTAACATCTCTCCCTAATTGCATGTATAGGCCCTGTTTGTGCATGTGTGTATTTCGGGTCTGTGTGTGTGTGTGTATGTATGTATGTATAATAATAAGAGTGAAAAAAATTCAATTTCCCCGTGCGGGATAAATAAAGTAATTCTTCTTCTTCTTCTTCTTACTTACTGAATGGGTTTAGATCACCGGTGATCAGCTGATCAGTGATACAGCGGTGTGCCGCTCTTCCTCTAATGAGAAATGCATAATAATTGTGTGTGTGTGCGTGCACGCATTTGTGTGTAAATGAGAGAGAGAGAGAGAGAGAGAGGGATGGAGCATGCAGCAAAGGACCACAGGTCAGACATTCAATCCAGAATCCGTGCACAGATCATTTTCTGTTCTGAGTTCTTCTTCACCACTGGATAAAAGTGTCTGCTCTAATCACCGTGTTGCGTCTGTACGACCACACGTCACATCCTGCTGAGAGCTACATCTAATCAGCAATCAGGTAAATCTCAGGGGACTCTCCGACAGGGCCATTTTCTACTCGGCCTCCTGAGCGACTCACATGCAAATTAAGGGCGTTTTTGGCGAGAGACCCTCCTCATTCAGGGTAGTCTACCACAGTGGAAATGCACCTTATGAGTAAGTTAGCCAGCCTATCTCCATGTAGCGTGTACTCCATGCCGTTTATTGATGAGGGAAGACACAGGCGCGTTCACAGGAATCTGGTGCACTGACGAGATTTCGATTAGAGACAGTGGGAGCATGGTGATGGCGGGGGAGGGGGGTGAGAGTTGTAAACATTCAAAATTTGAGTCAACTCGATCTGCCAGACCTGCCGACTGCAGCTTTAAAAACCAGAATCGATGAGCAGAATTGGAATTGAATTCAAAATCCAAACATACCCAACCCTAGGAGTGAGTAGCTGAAGGAGTTCAAGTTTCTTGGAGTATTCCAAATAGGACCTTTTGCTGTTAGGCCAACGTGATAATGAGCACAAAACTACGGAAACTATGACTGTTCAGGTCAGACTCCCCAGGGATGGAACTGCACATTGGAGGCCTCAAGTTCCAGGTCTCTTTAGCCAGCTCGGCTTGTGGATTAGTGGATAGTGCGCTTGCTCTACAGGCGAAATAAGACAAACCTTTTTGCTTAATGCACCACTGAGCAGCTGTCATAGGAATGGACGGGGCTCTGCCCCAAATGCTGTATTATTGTGATAACAATAAAGTTAAGCAGGTAGAGAAGGATTTGACACATTCAGGCTAGATTATGTAGAGAGATAAAAGTTACAGAGAATTCGATTTTTAATGAATTTGAATTGAATTACTTTTTTCGTTTTTTTGACAGATTGTTTGTAAAAGTCATGCAAAAATAATGTGTAATAAAATGTACCAAAATACAATCAATACAAAATTATAATAATGTTCTTTGAATACTATATATATATACACATATATGTATATTAGATGTTTTTCTCTGGTTTTACAAGGTTATTTCAGTAGTCTGATTTATGTATTTTTGATGCATGGATCAAATGGATTTCTGCAGCTTATCAATCCTCAACGAATGAAAAGTGCTGCAAACTGCTCCAGTGAACGTCTTGAACAGTGGACAAGCTGTTGTGTCCCATGATGATGAGACGGCGGTGGTTGCAGGAGGGAGGAGCTGGGAGGCTGACGAACACACACACACTCACACACACACACACACACAAACACACACAGCGGCTACAGGGAAGATGGAGGATGGTGTGGCAGCGGAGGAGCGGACCTCCAGCCTGCAGCAACATCGCTGCTGAAAGCAGGTGAGTTCGCCTCTCGTTCGGCTCAAATGTCGCCGACACATCTAACACACCCGGGGACACGGAGTAGCAGGCAGCCCTGTAGCGGCTCTGTTGGGAGCTGTGGACCGTGAATTGTCGCCCCTCGGCTTGTTGACTGTTAGAGGAGTGGCTATAGGAAAAGATAACGGCCCGTTTCAGAGCAAATGCCACACCGGGATTGAGGTGGAAGGAAACGCGACAGTTGTTTGTGCCGGGCTGAGATGAGGGAAATGGCCCATATAGAGGCCCTGTTGTTGGCAGGTGCAGAGTCCCGGCAAGGCTACGGCAATCCAGTCAACAGTGTGGCCTGGTGGAGGCTCCTCTTGATGCGTCCTGGGGTATGTTTCTGACACAGCAGGACTCTGGCTTGTCCTTCATCTTCTCGTTGAAGCCAGACTGAGACATATATGCAGCCGCTGTGTGTGGCTGTGGTGTTGACAGATGCTGCAAGTTGCTGATGTGCAGTCTGGGCTGCAGCACCTAATGCAACAGGAAAAGAACCTACGCTCATCATGTCCTCAAACCATCATGGAAAGTACACTTTCTGCCTTAAAGTGCTACTGAAATCCTATTCACTCTTACCCTTTTTGCAGTCAAACCATTTGTCAACAGGTTTTTAAAATGCTCTCAGTTTTGTTTTTTTTATCATTAAGGGGGAAACGTGGCCATATCACAAATGCTCCTTTTTCTGTTTGATTGACAGCAGCTGTCAGGCTGAGCCCCAGCAGGGAAAAGAGAAACAGTCAGTTTAAGCTGCACGCAGCATTCAAAGGGCCCTCGCACCCCACGCAGGCCGGCGGGACACGGGCACACACGTCAGTGCACCCTGCGACCATCAGGCACTGCATGCACAGCTCAAGACATTCTTTTGTGAGTGGGGTGCGTGGCACTGGAAATGATGTATTTAAAATGGTGTAAGGCTTCCTATGTCCACTATGTGGCGCTGGAGAACATACACATTATACATCATGTTGCTGTATATCATGTGTAGACCACATCATGTACATTTCATGTAAATTGTCAGTAGGTGGCGCTCTGTCTCTATATGGGCATTTAGATGTCTTAAGGTCTGGATAAAAAGAGAGGGTGAGATTTCGTGCATCCTAAGCCCCTCAAAAATGCAGTGTCAGGGACCATTTCGGGCACTAACAAGCTTGTCAATGCACAATCTGAGGCGCCTGCACGATCTGAGGTGCGCATGTGCAGAAGGTCGGCCATCTTTAAAATCTAGCTACGGCTACACCACCTGGACAAACCAGTCTGCACGATCTGAGGTGGACAAGAAACAATCCAATCTTTCTACCATTTTAGTATGCTTAATTTTGAGGCAATTTTAATGAAATTTGATTTGGTTTGTTTTTCTATATACACATATCTAATGAAATCTTCAGGTAATATATTTACTTGATTTATTACATTTTTTTAATCTACCTCCCCTTATGTTTCTGTCATGTATTTGTTGTCTTAAATGTACACGCATCTTTGTTTTGTTTAATGTCCATGAGGAGTGTAACGCATGTAATGCTTTTGGTCGGATTTCTCACTTGTTATTGTTTCAAAATTAAGTGAGTGTCTGTACTTCTTCTCATTAAGTTTGCATTTCTCACATTTACTTGGAATACCAGCTCCTTTGTGGTTTGTCAAAGTGCTGTAGCCGTAGCTAGCTGCACATGCGCACCTTAGATCGAGCAGGGGCCTCAGATTGTGCCATGACAGCTTGTCCACTAGCACTCCAACAAATGATTATTTTCATCGTCAATGAATCTGTTGATTATTTTCTTGATCAATTGATTACTATAAAACGGTGAAAAATGTGTTTTGGTGTTACCCACAGCCTGATATGACGTCCTCAGATTTCTTGTTTTGTCCACGAATCAAAGATATTCAGTTTACAGAGGAGGAAAGAAACGAGAAAATATTGGAGTAGACCCAGTGCAGCCGTTAATTGCATTCAGCTGTCAGGTGACTGACACGCCCTGAATTTCTTGACTGTAGTTGGAATAGTAGTTCTAGTTGGAATTGGCAAACTTACAGTATGTGTAATTTGCCCAATTCAAACAGCATCAAAAATGTATGAGAACCTACTACTACTGTTAAGGGACACCAGAAGAGGAGGGACTTTGTCTCCGCATTATCAGAAGGCTGCTTGGCAGCAATGGCACATTGATTGATCCATAAGGGGGTTCAGACATCTCTGTTCATCAATATAGTGGAAGCCTAGTTGTACATTTATGTTTAAACATGTAAAAAGTCCTGTTAGCGGTTAGAACCAGCACTGTTTGGCCACATCTGGCATTGCTCCAGATGTTTCATCTCATTTGTGGCACTATTTCCCCTTTCCAGCAAAAAAAGTTTCTGTTTTCCAAAAGAACCATTATCAGTGACCTAAAACACATTTTGCATGTGGATGAAAGGCCAAAATGCAAAGCTACCTTTAAAAAAATACCCATGTATGTGTGAACTGGGCCTCACAGTGGTCGCTATAGCTCAGCACTTATGGGCCTTTTCACAGAAGATATTCTGAAATGGCCTTACAGGTAAAGAGCAGGTGTAAATAACACCATTAAAGATGGCTGCCTCAGTTTCATGGTCCTGGTGTTGTGCATGCTGGATCACTATAATGGCTTACTGAGCCATCATTAATATTATCTGTGCTTTTCCTTCTTTGACAAGTCAAAATGTCTGCTGGGAAAAAGGACTATTCAGTTCAAACACTGGACACCAGACACGAGAGCCTCTGACCTACCACACCAGCTTATGAACTACACAACAAATACACATTAACTGCACACAGTTGATATTAAACTGTAAGCTGCAAGAAAACGAAAAATCTGATGTTAAATGATGATCTACAAAGAGACTTGAAAGCCTGACACTGGTTATGTGGAAGATAAATTGTATAGTTGCTCTCATCCTACATTACTGGTGATCAGACGAGGAAGCTAAATCAATCAGTGTGGTAAAATGCAACCAAACCAACTGACGCTGAATATTCAGTGTCATCATGTCTCTCTCCCCAGATTTCATTGTTTGGAATGGAAGGCTCTGGCAATTAAGGCATGAACTCAATTAATACAAACAACCTCCAACTTTTCACAAAGACTGTGAATTCACGCCAAGCCTTGTGACAGAAACAACATTTTATTTACCCGTCTCTCTACCAGAGTAAAGACCTGGGGCCAGATGCAAAACTCTGTATAGGAGTTCTGGCTGTAACTGTTTGTGTATTTGTACAGTACGGTAAACACCACATGCAGAGTACCCGGTATTTAAATTGAAGCACGTAATGCAGAACCACAGTTCACAAGTACAAGTTTTGCCAGGAAACTTTTAGTTGTACGCCGTTAGCAACATGTAATGAGGTTAGCAAAACAAGCTGATTACGGTCACTCTATGGCGAGCGCAAATGAATAGCTGGAACTGGAAGACCAGTTGACTTAGGGCTTCCTTATTTTAAATGTTTGTTTTCAGTGGGGATGAAAAAACATGTGGAAAATGAAGTAATATTGGAGGTGAAGCTCAGTGGAAGACATAGGCAACATTAAGGATTCATGTGTTGACTGATCTACCAATCACATATTCCTGCCCTAACACTTAAATTGCAAAGAAGTGCAGTTTAACAGATTGTGTTGCATCGGCGAGGTTCTTCAACAGCACCAGAGCAGCTGTCATTACGCATGGCTGTGGTTATTTATAGCGCCCATACCACCACTATCACATTTACCTGTAAACCATCACAACAGCATAATCATCATTATCGAGTCAAGTCAAATCAAATGTATAGCAAATTTCATACAATGTAAGCTCTACATGCTGCACACAAAACAATTAGACACAAAATAAGATAAGCCATAAATACATAGTTTGTCATCCCCTTCCCACCCACACATGAGAGAGAGAGTGATAGAGAGGGAGGGAGTGAGATAGACAGGTGTAAGAGAATAGGTAGGTCTTAGCTTGCTTTTAAAATACAACACAGTTGTGGTATATCTTATATCATCAGACAGTTTGTTCCAGACAGCGGACCACAATAACTGAATGCACCTTCAACAGCTTTACTACTGATCATGGGTACAGTTAGGAGACCAGCCTCTGATGATTGAAGACTTCTGGAGGCTTTGTACGCAGTAAGCAGGTGAGAGATGTATTAGGAGCTATACCATTAAGATGATGATTTGCAAACGATGATTTGAGCAGTATCTTAAAATCAATTCTGTATTTTATTGGAAGCAGTGATCTAAGTTTTAGGAGTGTTCATTTTTTTCTTGTTCCTGTGATTTCTCTAGCTGCAGCAACCACAGTCTTTTTTTGGAAGCCCAGGAAGAAGGGCATTACAGTAGTGTAGTCTACAGGAGATGAATACATGGACCAGAGACCTGTGGGGTACTACGAAGCTGGATTAGCGGCTTCTGAGGTTGAAAGGCTGAACGCCAAGCTAACTGAGTATGAAGACCGGGAAAGGAGAGCTAATCAATGCATTTACGGTTTCCCAGAACGGGTTGAAGATAAAGATGCTATATTGTTTTAGAGAGCTACCCTCCCCCGACATCCTCCATCGGTCACTTTTGCCAGCTAAGCCTGGAAGATGTCATAGACTGCTAAAAGTGTCACATAACTGTTACAAACCAGATGTTTTATTGCTGGAAGAGGGGGGGAAATGCTCACTCTGCTGCTATTTTTTATATTTGATAATAATTGGTGGTGTTGCTGCCTTATTTTGGTGGCCAGAAACTAATAGTTCCTTGAGTTAGTTATCCGGTTATTGAATTACCAGGAAGGTTTGAAAGTACTTTTCTTTTCACCTTCCTTTGTTCTTTTTGGTGTTTTTTGATGTTTTTTCTGTCCTTTCTTGTTTTTCGGTGTTTTTCTTTTATGGAGCCAGACTTCTCTCTTACTACCATGGAGGCAACTTCATTTTTTTAATTTATCTTTTTATTTTACAGTATTTTTTAGCATATGACAGCTCTTAATCTCATTTAAGTCAATGCCAGGGGTCTTAAAATTCTACATAAATTAACTACTGTACTAGATTTTCTTTGTAAGAAAAACATAGATTTTGCTATGATTCAGGAATCACATTTATTATCCAAAGATGCAGGTCGATTAGCCAATAAGTTTTATCACCCCATTGCAACTTCCTCTTCATCTACTAAATGTAAAGAAGTAATGGTATGGTTATGGTTGATATGATTGACTCTTGGGCAGACAATGCGGGTCAGGTGGCCATTGCCAAAATCCGTATGGATGGGAAAAACATTGCGCTTATTTCTGCTTATGCCCCTAACGCATTTGATGCCGCTTTTTATGGACTATTAACTAAAGCTTTGCTTGATCTCACAGGATTTAATTTAGTTCTAGGGGCAGATTTTAACACGGTGTGGGACAGCAGTATGGACAAAACAGCCGGCATTGAGACCAGAGACCAACGTCTTGCATCCGAGGCGCTGTGCCAGTGGGCAGCCAATACAGGCATGGTTGATATTTGGCGTATGTTAAACCCTTCTTTAAAGGACTTCTCATTTTACTCAAGGAGACATAAATCCTTTTCGAGGATCAGCTATAACAAAATGTATTTGGCGTGGTAAACGACCCCGCATTAATCTGACCACAATGCAGCGAGAAGGACAAGCTGGTGGTTTGTTGCTCCCGAACTTTAAAATTTATAAGTGGACCTTTACACTTTGACCTTTATTACCTTGGTTGCCGCTACTCATCATTGACCATATTTGCCACCATAATTATTATCATTGTCATGTTCTATCACCTTAGCTGTGCTTGTTTCTACTATTCTACACATATATACAACATATAAGTCATATTCACATTACAATAGACATTATTATAGTTACTGTTACTTTTTGGTTGCTTGCATCTCTGTCTTCGTGTCTGCCCTTGTCTCTCTCTGTCCATCTGTCCGTCTTTTCTCTCTTTCTCTCTACCTTTCTTCCTCCCCAACCAGTGCAGACAGATGTCCGTCCTCCATAGAACTGGGTCTGTCTAACGTTCCTGTCTGTTATAAGGAAGGTTTTCGTTGCCACCGTACTCTACGGGGGATTTGTTGGGTCTATGTTAATCATAAATAAGTCATAGAGTGTGGTCTATACCTACTCTGTAAAGTGTCCTGAGATAACTTTTGTATGATTTGGCACTATAAATAAAATAAAATTGAATTGAACCTAACGCTCAGGTATCATGGCGTGCCCTAGAGGAGCAGATATTAGCCCATATTCGTTTGCTAGCTTTTTGCATTCTAACATCTCAGTCCACCAATGTCGTTTAAGATTTGTTACTTGTATGGAGGAGGGTGGAGAAGTTAGTTGGTTGTTCTTCTGGATGGGGCCAACATTATCCGATATTTAACAATGATAGATTGTTGATCGGAGGTCAACACATTCGTTTTCCTGACTGGGAAAGAAAAAACATTTGTACACTTAAATATATCTTTGGGGAAAAGGGGTTTCTTACTTTTCAGGACATTTGTATTAAATATGGTGAACCGCGTACCTCCTTTTTCTTTACTCTGCAACTGAGATCTACCTTAAAAAACAATGGTCTTTCATTACAGAGCCCTCTCGTAACACACCCAATCCGCAAATTGTTTGACTCTGCTAGAAGCCCAAGTGGTTTTGTTTCAAGACTTTATTGGTTCATACTGTGACACCCTTACAGATCTCTGGCGTTAGATAAAACATGGAGGAAAGATATCCCAAATTTGAAAGCTACATTTAACTGGGATAGAGTATGGGTTGATGTAAGTTTAGCATCCAGAAATCCTGACCATCAATAAATACACTATACCGTATTTTCAGTACTAAAAGGCGCACCTAAAATCCTTTAAATTTCTCAAAAGCCGACAGTGCGCTTTATAATCCAGTGCGCCTTATATATGGACCAATATTGAGCCACAACAGGTCTCGCAACTACGGTAAGCAGCCGCCGACTCTATTTTCCCCCGTAGAAGAAGTAACGCGTGGTGCATGTTGAGATATATGATTGCGTGAAGCGTGCCGTTTCATTTCCATGTGTGTGTTTGTGTAAAGACCCCTAAATGGCTCCTATTAAGAGACACGCTTACGACGCAGAGTTTAAACTCAAGGCGATTAGTCACGAAGTAGAACACGGGAATAGAGCAGCAGCGAGAGAGTTTAACATGAACGAATCAATGGTGCAGAAGTGGAGGAAGCAACAAGATGACCTGCGCCAAGTAAAGAAAACTTAACAGAGTTTCCGAGGGAACAGAGCGAGATGGCTACAGTTGGAGGACAAACTCGAACAGTGTGTTGTTGAACAGAGAGCAGCAAGTAGAAGAGTCAGTACAATCCCTATTCGACTGAAGGCAACAGCAACATCAATGAATTTAGAGGCGGTCCTTAACGTAACCTCAGCCTCGACTGTAGCATCTATTCTATGCGCCTTATAATGTGGTGCGCCTTATATATGAAAAAAGTTTCAAAATAAGCCATTCATTGAAGGTGCGCCTTATAATGTGGTGCGCCTTATAGTGCGGAAAATACAGTAATTATTTACTTAAGAGTATATTTTACTCCTAGGAAGCTTCATTTGATGAAAGTTATAAATGATCCTACATGTACGTTATGTTCTTCCAAAGTGATCTGCAGTTATTTCACATGTTCTGGGAGTGTACACCAGTGGTGGAATTTTGGAAAATGGTTGCCTTGAATCTATTCCAGTTGTTCCAGATCATGCTGCCTTGTTTGCCTGCCACATTAATTTTAAATGATTTGTCAGGGCTGGGTTTGACACTGGACGAGAGAAGAGCTTTGCTGTCGGGAGTCACAGCTGAAAAAAAACTAGTTGCCACACGCTGGAAACCTCCTCACTCACTTTCCTTCCGAGCATGGATTTTAACATACCTGGACATTGTCAATTTAGAGTTGTCAACAGCTCGAGTACACAGAGCCAAAGGATCTGCAATAGAGGCTTGGAACACGCTCCTAACTGTCCTCTGTGTGCTTCAAAGTGAAGTGTAAGGCCTTTGGAATCTGGATCCAGGGGGGTGGGTGGGGGGGTTTGTTTGGAGTAGTCATTTTATTTATGTATTTGCTTGTTGGTTTTTTTCTTTTCTTTTCTTTGATCTTATTATTTAACCTATTATATATTTTATTTTATTTTTATTATTATTTCTATATATACACATATTTAAGTTTTATTGTTTACCTTTATGTATCTATCTACGTTTATAGGTATGGGTACTTATGAATACATGGCTCAGGATTTATTGTTATAATGTTGACTTGTACCTTTCTAAGTTTTTCAGTAAAAATAAAATAAAGAGTTGATCAAAACATTTTTTTTAAATTCTTTTGGTTATCCAAAGAAACCCTGGGGATGTTCAGCGCACTTTTTTGTACACCCCTCAGTTGAAATTGACTTTGGAAATACTTTTTATGTGATAAAATGCTGTCCTAGTTATACTATTAATGGGGCTTGTGAAGTTGAGTTCTAAATCCAAGATAACACCTAGATCTCTAACCTGCTCATTGCGTTTCAGAGACAGTGGGATCAGTTTGGAGTCTCCTGTCTCTGACTTCTAGCGTCCACCACAAGGATCTCACTCTGTGTTTAACTGTAGAAAGTTTTGGTTCATCCGGTGTCCAAAGTTAATGCTATACTTTTTTTTTGACAACCAATGTGGCATCGCCAGACTAATTCGCAAATGTGTATACATTAGTCTGGAACCTGAAATGCTTATGCACATACCTTTAATTGGATAGATCTACAACCAATCACAGCAACAAAACAACGTGGTGCTGAGTGACACATGCAAGTTGAGGTGGTGCTTGGTCTGTTTGAGACACAAGGGTCAAAAACTTTTTCAGCCAAACAGTACACTAAAACATTTGAAGCGAGAAATAGGCAATGTAGCCATAGTCAGTTTGATCTGTGTTTATTCTAGTCAGATATACTTGTTGAATTATCAATGGCTCCCTTTGGATATCATCCTTGTGCCAGGGAGTGTTGAGCAAAAACCAGGGTACCAGTAGTTCATTTTACTAATGAGCCATACTGTTGTAGTTGTAATATAATGATATAACCATCTATTTACTGAATATCCAACATGAAACATCCCCCCTGAGTTGGAAATGATGAAGGTATTAACTTCAAACAAGTTTGTCTCAGGCCCCTTGTGTCTGTATCATTGGACAGTGGCTGAGCCAGCCTACACTCAACCTCCTGCTTAGACAAAGGGAGGATAAAATAAGTGGTCATCTTGGCAGACATGGAAAAGGAGTTCCCTGCTAACTTGCAACCGGCAAATAGCATCTCTGTTTGTTGGGGAATGTTCCTACTGGTGTGAATCTGTCAACAGAGATTGGATTTTGTCCGAGAGGCCATCCATTCGACTAGCCTCAGTTGGGAATACACTCAGTCTAGGCAAATACATGAGGAAATTGAAGCAGGCTGAATCCATTTGATGATGTCAGTTTCTGCATCCTTGCCTTGCCTGAGGCAAAAAGTCCACTTTTAAAAGCACAGTGATTGTCAGCTATGAAGCACAGGTTTAAACACAAGGAGAGAACATTTTTTTATGGCAGTTAATAGGGATGCCACAGTTCTAAATATAATATTGAACTGTACGGTACACCCTACACTGTTCCATACACACTTTTGAATTGAGGTTTTCTCGGTAGCACTTGAACAGATGGGTTGAGTACCTCCCGGTCGAGTAAATATCCAAACACTATGAGCACGTTGGATTACCTACAACACTGGACAGTTTATTTTGGTGTTGAATACAGTGACGAGGGAACGAAAAGAGTCAACAGAACTATTACTGTCTGAAGCATTGCTTCAAACGTGTTGCCTATGCAAAAGGTAACTCTTCCACATTTGCGGCGTCACCACCGAGCAACAGTGTCTGAAAGCAGCTTGGCTGAGCAGGTAACACCGTCGGTTCAAAAACAGCTGTCTCTTCTGATGTCTTCCAACAAAACTATTCTACTGCTTCAAAAAAACACAAGAAAATAACAAGTGAAGTGGGGTGTTTATTACAAAAGATTTGCATCCCTTTTCCGTAGTTAGAGATGTGGGCTTTGGTCACCTAATTTTTCAGTACTAATTTAATTCCAGGCCGCTATAAAACAACAAAGGCAAGTGAAACTGGATGTCAAACTGATCCAGTAAAGGGCTGCTGTGGCTCAGTGACGCCATACGTGACAGATGGTGTGTGGTCTACGCAGTGAGGCTATTCAGAAACGACTACTTACTGAGGCTAACCTGAAACTGGAAAAGCCATTGAAACAAGTGTCTCAATGGAGATGGCTGCCCGAGAAGCGCAGCAGCTAAGTGCATCAAACCAAGTACATCAAACCAAGTGCATAAGTTGTCTTTTGAGTCCAAGAACAAGGCAGCAGCTGGCATCCAATGCTACTGTTGTGGAAAGACAGGACTCCAATAGACTGACCCTCACTGACCCTCACACCCCAAATCCTCCCAGTACTCCAGATTAGCACCTAGTGCATGTGCCATAGATAGTAGGCTGTTTCGCAAGTCATGATGCAAGTGCGGCTATTTAATTAGCATAACAGAACTAACACGTTGTGACACTCACGACACTAACACCTTTTAATTCGTTCTATAATATACAGTTTAGGGTTGTGACATACAAATTAGTTATAAGTACACCACATGAATGACCACAGTCTAGGTCAAGATGATGGAGTTAGCGCTGCATTTTTTGGCACTTCCTTATTGGATCAACCAGGATTGGGGCTTGGTGGCACATATAGAGGTGCTGATATGAGGACTGTCAAACGATATAGATTTGAAAAAACTCCAGTTTTTAGATTTTGCCATATCATACTGTTTAAACTATCCCTCTAATACGTCTGAGTGTGTTTCACTGCTGTGAACAAATCAGTCAGGCCTGAATTGTGACAAGTACTTTGATTTGCCAATTATTGAATTTGCTGTATTATTTAACATTATTATTATTATTATTATTATTTAACGACATAACAGTCTGGCTAGTGCAACAGAGGCTAAGCTGGAATTGAACTGAGCTCTTCATGCAGCCTATTGCCTTTCTGTCAGCCTGTCTGCTGCACTGTGTGGATGTTCCATTCACTGTTCAGCCCCCCATAGCTGCACAGCTCCTACGGTGGCAACGAAAACCTTCCCTATAACAGGCAGGAACGTCGGACAGACCCAGCTCTGTGGAGGACGGACATCTGTCTGCACCGGTTGGGGAGGAAGAAAAGGAGAGAGAAAGATAGAAAAGACGGACAGATGGACAGAGAGAGACGAGGACAGACAGATGGACAGAGAGAGACAGACAGACACACTTTCAGAGATGCAAGCAACCAAAGCGTAACAGTAACTATAATAATATCTATAGAAATGTGAATATGACTTATATGTTATGGCAGTTAATACAGCAGGAAAGTGGAAACAAGCACAGCAAAAACAAAACCTGACCTACAACTAACCACAGCAACCAAACGAGGGAGCATTGAGGGACACATGCAAGTTGGGGTGGAGCTTGGACCATTTTGAAGGAGGAAATAAGTGCAGTAACAGACTTTCTCAAATTACAGCTAAACAGTACACTAAAATGTGTTTCTGAAGTTTAGTTAATGAGAAATAGACAACACAGTAACAGCATCTGGATTCATATTTGATCAACACCGACCGCTGCATTCTGGATGAGCAGCAGAGGTCAAATGGCTCATACATGTAGGTCAGCCAGGAAGAAGTTGCAGTAGTCTAGACGTGAGCTGATAAGAGCCTGGACAACCAGTTGTCACAGAGGTATTGCTGAGGTGAGTGAGGAAAGAAAGGAGGTCAGGGCCAATAGACTGATAAATGTGAGAGGGAATTGGGTTAAGAGGGCAGGTGGTGGGGCGGTGGTAAGTGACCAAGGATAGTACCTCAATGGGACAGAGTGGTGAAAAGAAGGGCAGAGAAAGAGTTTGAGAGTTGGGAATAGGACAGGTAGTGTCAGTAGGTGAGTGGGGAAAAGAGGAGTGTGACATCTATCTCTTCTACAAAGTAGTTAACAAAGTCACTCAGTAGGAGGGAGGTGGGGTTTTTAGCTGCAGATAAGGAGGCAGAAAAGAAAAAGAGATTGGTATGCAAGAAGGTCCTCAGGGCACTTACACCATTGCACCAGCACGCACTGAGTTAGACATCCACAGAGCTGGGTAGGTTACAGACACGTGAAATTCAAAAGAACAAGGAGTGAAGTGAGGAAGAGAAAATACCCATTTAGGAGAGATTAGCACACCAGTGCCTCCTCCTCTGCTGGCAGGTCTTGGTGTGTTTGTGAAGGGGTAGCTGTGGAGAGGACAGCAGGGGTGGAAGTGTTGTCTGGTGTGATCCAGGCAGGGCTGTAAACTAACTTTTTGGCTCATCTGCCAAGGGGACCGGTAGATGAAATAATCTACTGGCCAAGTCAATTTTTTACTGGCCAGCATATCCATCTGTTTCAGTACTTTTCATTGAGATAATTATTATAGAGCAATACATGCTTAGAAAAGAGGCCAAAGTATTATTTAGAAATACATTTTAGTATTATTAATTGAGTTTCAAAACATTGCAAATGTAAAACTTTAACCCTCATTAATGACTCATCAGAACTACAGATGGGACCGATCCAGTCTGCATCTCTAATCAGAACTCCTCATCACTGTCTTCAGCAGACTCCCTCTGTGCACCACCATCTACGGTACATTCAGGCTGCCGGTCAAAGTCTCTGCTCCGAACTATTTTCTATTTTCAGGGGGAGGCTACTTCAGTGTGACACATAACAAATAACCGGTAAACTGCTAACGTTTGCTACCATCATAATTTATCATTTTATAGCTACTACAATGTTTTGCTTCATCATGCATGAATTATTGCACGAACATCGGGACAAACATTTACCCGCCCCGTGGCATGGAGCCCTCCAAAATTAAGTTACCAGGGGAAAATTTAGTCGCATTTGGCGAGTGGCAACTGCTAGTTTACAGCCCTAGATCCAGGTCTCAGTAAGATCAAGGAAGTCCAAGCAGGTGTAGCCAGAGATAATAATAATAACTTTATTTATATAGCACCTTTAAAAACAGAAGTTTACAAAGTGCTTTAACTGAAGAGCAGAGGTAAATTCACATACAAATCTATATATGTACACACATACAGTATATACATCAATAATGCAAGTTAAACGATAGGACACTGTTGACAAACAGTAAAAACAGCAAATGAATAATAAAGAAAAATGAAGATAATGTAAAAATACAATAAATAGACAAAATAAAAATACATAAATAATACAATTAAAAAGATGCCATCACATAAAAGCAAGTCATTAAAAGTGTGTTTTAAGAGTGATTTTAAAAGAAGTCAGTGATTCAGGAAGCCTTAGATCCTCAGGCAGGTCGTTCCGAAGTCAAGGGGCCCTGTTTGAGAAGATCACCTCTGGTTTTGAGCCTCGACCTTGGAACAGTTAGAAGGGCCCTGCCAAGTCTCAGGCTGCGAACGGGCTCATCTGGGGTCACATTTAAAAAATATCGTCTGGGCTAGACCATGATGAGCAAGTGAATAACAGCAGGGAGCCAGAGAAATTAGGCTAAAATAGAAGTGTACCAGAGAAACTGAAACCCGGTCTTAGTTGCCACATGAGAAGTCATGAGATTCACTATCAAATATGAATACATTTCTTTGACTTCAATAAATGCACAGTGAAAACAAAAGCAGCCCGCCTCTTACAAAAGACAACTCTTGGTAATGGTAAATGGTTAATGGACTTGTACTTATATAGCGCCTTTCTAGTCATCTGACTACTCAAGGCGCTTCACAGTGTTTGTCACATTCACCCATTCACACAGACATTCACACTGATGGCAGTGGACATCTACATACCATCTAATCTGATCTAATCATTCACACCACATTTACACACCCATGCGCAGCACGGGGAGCAATTCGGGGTTCAGTGTCTTGCCCAAGGACACTTCGACATGTGGACCGGGGGGAGATGGGGATCGAACCACCAATCTCTCGAACAGAGGACAACCCACTCTGCCACCAAGCCACAGCCGCCCCTCTTTGTATGAATATCTTATCCCTGGTGGCCATTTTCAGTGCTTCTATCCAGGTCACTGATAGCATGAGGTATAGTGAAGTGAGCTGCTGGATAATGCAGAAGAGTAGAATGTGGTGGAACCAGTGCTGGATCTAAGTGAAACAGTGATTTTTAAACTTCTAATTTGAGGTTTTAATTACTGGGAATACTACTGTATTATTATTCCAAAAGTCAAACCAATAAAACAACTATAAAATCCCTAAAAGTAGTAGTACATTTTTATGTGTTGTCTGCAGAATGAACTGTTTCAGAGATGTGGGTAGCCAGTGGCAGCTGCTGGTCTTTCAAGGAGGGGAAGCTCATTTTTCCAGGGAAAAATTATCAGTCAATCAGGTTAAATGTTGCTGAATGATCCACACTACAATCTAGAAATATAGAAAAGGCTAAAAGGATATCAAAACATCTAAAAATGAACGTTAACAGTTTAATATAAGTGTTCAAGCAAAGGGAAATCACTGCCTGTCCCTTTCACTGGGACTCCACGTCTTCTGACAAAGTCTATTAGAAAACAAATTCGTAAAATGATATACACCGTCTTTATTTCATCTTTCTGTTAGTTTGTTCAATGGGTTGGGGGTTCAATTATAGAAATTTTTCTAAAACAGTACGTAAATACAAGCACAATATGTATTATGACAATGCATACAATAATACTATATTATTACTAGGTTTGGGTTTTTTCCAATCCTGGTGCTAAAACTATACTTTCAAAATGGTGCCGGTGCCTAAACGGTGCTTACGGAAGACCTGAAAGGCAAGGTGAAAAAAAAAATGTTGCCATCGCTGGCCAAAACCCAGGTTTATCCCACGTAGGAATCGTATTGTGAAGAGACTGTAATGTAACAACAAACAGCAAGTTAAGTTCACACCTGGACATTATTTATACATCACAGCTGATGTGTCTGGACATGGCTGTTTCACAGGAGGTCTGTGTGTTTGAACTGGAGCAGACTGATGTTGTTTTCAGGTTATTTAAGAAGATCAACAGGAGATTTACAGGACCAGTCAAAAGTTTGGACACACTTGTCTACTGGCTCATGCGTAAAATTACGCATGGAGCTGGAAACTGGCTGTGAGGACTCACTTATCGTGTTCATGATTATTAATCGCACTCATAGGCTGTATTATAACGTTAGTTGTCGAGTCAGATGTGTGTGTGTGTGTGTGTTCAGTTCAGTGAACTGCTTATTTTCCACACAGTCAACATCAGCTGTCAGTCACAAATCAAATGCATTTTGACCCAACACCTTAAGCTTTTCATCAGATCTTCTTTGTACAAATGTGTGTGTGCGCCCTACCTTCAACCTGGTTCTGTAACCTGTAACATCGGTTTCAAAGCACCACAGAGCAGTGCAGGCATTCAAGTGGCACCAAAATGAGGCACTGAAATATGCATTGTCATTCGGTCAGGTAGATACCGTTCATTTAGCAACCGGTGCCATCAACAACCCTAATTATTACATTATGATTATTACGGGTGTTAAATTGAGATTATGGGTTCCAGTGTAATTAATTAAAGAACATATATATCTCAGTAGTAATCGTAGCATTGTTTGATCTGGGTCTGGTGTCCATCACATAGAAAGGCTCCTGCACTCCAGTGCCACTGCCATTCCCATTATTTATTTACAGGAGGGCAAATATTTCAATCAGTGACCTTTCTCAGAGCGTCTTCTCTACTAATTGCATTTTTTCAAGTTCATGAGAAATGGCACAGTTCTAACAGGGTATTTATGCTACAGTATATCCTGTAAAGCCCCTGTTAAAAGCCCGCGCAAAAAGTGGATATATACTATATGTGGTGCATAGGGGCGCCGCACTGGAGGGGGTGCCAAAGCGATGGGGGGAAAATTATTTTGAGTCAGCATTTTCTGTTTTTATAGTTATTTGTGCATGTGTATGCCTAAATTATATGTAATGATCAGTATTTACAATTTAACAGATCATGAAAAGAAAAATAAAGGAAGTTGTTTGTGGTTATTTTGTAGTTCAAACAGTTATCATTTATTTAACTAGATGGTGAATCATAAGATATCATTTTTTTCGTTTTTGTGATTTGACTTCTGTATTTTTGAAACCTCTTTAACAAAAAGTTCATGTTATTCAGGTGTGAGGATGGAGCGAAAGAAAAGAAGAATAGAGAGACTCATAACAGACATGTCACTGAAAATGGTCTTACACCGGTTGAGGGAATAATCGGATTCAGTCGGAGCTAATTTTTCCGGCCTACATCATAGATATGTTTCTTTATTTATATGTAAATTCTACCCTTCGTTCCTTTTCGAGAAAATGATCTGTGACCTTGTCGTATCAACTAGGCGTCTTTTCCAGGGACTTGACCAGTGTCCTCTCAATGGCAGCAGAGCTAGGCTGCTTAAACGGCCTTGGCCCAGCTGGAGCTGCTGCGCCAGGCTACTGTGAAGTGTGACCGCCTGTGAGTGTGAGTGATTGTGACGAGGGGAGAAGCTCCACAGCTGCCGCTGCTCATTGGGGGAAAAATCTGCAGAGTGACAGAACAGAGTCACCAAACACAACGCTAGTCATTTTTAACAAAGAAAAAGTCTCTGGGGATCAGTAAAGTCTCCGGATCAGTTCAGAATAACGGAATGAAAAACTTGGAAAATGCTCCGGTGGATGTTTATTCTTCAAGATCGCTAATTCACTCATTTAGCTGTCAATCAAAAAAGGATTCCGCCTCAGACAGCTCATCCAATCATCATGCAGAAGCCGAGCGTCTGGGTCAGCCCCCCAGAGACGCTGAGCGTCCGCTGAGCGGGACATAGCCCAGCATTTATCCGATGAGCGTCTACTTTGGCTGCAGTGGAGCAACCCGCTCTACGCTTCCCCATTGAAGTTAGTAGAAGCTGAGCGTCCAACTGTGTAAAGTGCTGTGGAGCTGTGGGGATGAATGAGAAGGAAGTTTCTCCAGTTACCTGTGATAAGGAGCTGTTTCTGAACTAAAGATGAAGGCTTTCTAGTGTGTATTTAGTCAATGAAATGTACACACAGCAGTACATATTTCACCACTTTTTTTGGTACATTTTAGGGGAAGCTGAGCTTCCCTTGCAGTCTTAGAGCAATGGCCACTGGTATACACTCACCAGCCACTTTATTAGGGTACACCTTGCTAGTACCGGGTTGGACCCTTCTTTTCCCTTACAACTTAGAGCAATCGCCACTGATCAGATTATTAAAGTTCCCCTTGTATACATGAAAGGGGGTTGAATGGGAAATGATGGCGTAACTCTTCCTCTGGTACAGTAGGTGGCACTCCACCAACATACAGCTGCTCTGAATACAGCTTTATTTTCTGGTTCACCTTTGTCAAGATCACAAGCGGGGGGAAAATGGCCGACTTTTGGACAGAATTAGGACAAAAACAGGTCTTCTTAGTAGTGATGTTAGTTGTTGTTGCGAAGTGCTCCCTCGGTTTAAAGGTAACGCTCTATTGTTGATTGTTTTTTTCACGCTGTTTTCAGCGCCGTTGCATCCTGGTTTATTCTATTACTGGGTCAAAAGCCACAGTCGTAATGGGGAGCGGGAGTTATAACCCACGGAGCATGCGCAGAGGCGTAACCAGATATTACTCCGGAAAGACTCTTTATATGCAGGAATAATCGGGGTACTAAAGTAGTTGTCTAGGTCTGTTAACCGGGGTAAGAGAACTCTTGATTTTACCCGTGGTATGGTGTTTACATGGTGTTTGAGAAATAGGAGTATGCCTTTAACCCGAATATAACCAGGTTTTTAAACTGCATGTAAACGCACTGAATGTGTCTGCATACCCCTCAGTAAGTAGGCAGTTGCGCCCCTGCTTGTTCTTTTTTCCTCAGCACCCAAGCAGCCTACTAATATCCCTGCTGCTATCCAAGATAAGAGGAGCTTTAAAGAGAGGAGATTTAGCAGCAGCACATGAAATGAAATTGATCCAGATAAAATAAGGGTCAACATGCTCCGGCCTTCTCTTGGCTGCTGTGTTTTTGTTAGCGTCCTCCTAATTAGTTCCTCAAGTCAGAACCTAATAATAGACTATCTGACCCCCTCCATACCTCCTGCACCACTTTAAAAGCTATTAAATAATATCAAACACTACCATTAGGAGATAGTTCAGACATACAGTATTTGACATCAGGTACTGGTTAGGGGTGTAGCAAAATAATTGATATTGTAATAAAATGTATATAGTATGTAACATAACATATAAACTCTTGAATTTGGTCCTAATTAAATGATATTAATGATAAGATGCTTTGCTTTATGAGGATGGCAATGATTATACTACCAAAGAGACAAGGTCTGTTTTTTTTTACTCTTTATTTGTTTTTTGGAAAATATTAGGTCTTGCCATTGCTATGTTGCTATTTCAAATATTTGACGGACATTGGCTCCTTCCTGCATGTTTTAGGTTTCTCCCTGCTGAAAAACACTTGCGTTTATTGATTATCAAACCTGTGACAAGCTTGAGCTGCTTGATAACGAGCAGAGCATTAGACTCAGGTGTGTTAGACCAGGGAGAATCCAAAAACATGCAGGGCAGCGGCCCTCCAGGAGCAGGGTTGGAGATGCCTGGTTTAGGGTATGGTTGGGCACAGCACACGTCTCTTGGACATTGGGCCGGGCCTTTTGCTGTTGGGGTGGGAGGAGTTGGGTTATGTGTTTCATGTATTGTGAAGTCAGTGTTTTATTTTGTGTGTTGTATATGAGTTATGTTTATTCATGTATGTTATCAGCAGAGCAGTGACTTGTAAATTCCTTTATATAGTGGTGCTGAATATAAGCCTCAGTAAAATATATAAAATATAATCCCTCATGTCATTCAATAATCCCATTTTAACTTGTTCCTGGAACATTAAAGGGTGCAAACATCACGTAAAAAGGAATAAAACTTGAAAAAAGAAAAAAGTAGCTATTGGACTGCTACAGGAGACACATCGAACAAAGCCTGAACACTACAAGTTAAAGAGAAACTGGGTTGGACAAATATTTCTGCCTCATATAACAGCAAAAGTGGGGAAGTTGCTATTTTAATTAACAAGGACCTTTCACTTAAAGTCGAGCATTTTCAATGTGATACTGATGCTTTTTATATGATTTTAAATGTTTATGCTACACCAAATATCCATTGGAATCTATGTACAAAATTAACTTCATTGCTTTTCCAATATAGCCTCTAACGTTATTATGGGTGGTGACTAGAATTGTGTGTTAGATGGGAAATCCGATAAGCATCCTGGCAATCTATCAACGATTCCAACCTCTCGACAAAAAGCTATCCATCAAATTTTAGATGAAGTTTGTTTGATGCTAATAAAGATATTAATTTTACTCTAATCCCCACAATTCTCATTAGAACAGAACTAGAATTCACTTTTTTCTTGTTCCACAATCTTCTATAGAACAATTTGAAAAATGCAATATTAGATCAATTCATATATCAGACCACACGCCAGTCTTTTTGGGTATGTATATTTCATACAATTTAAACAGACACAGCTGGAAATGTAATAGGTCTACATAATCCGACCAAGATTTTTGTTCCATGGTTCAAAAAGAATTAAAAATGTTTATCCAGGAGAACGATAATGAATACACGAATCCCTGAAACTTATGGAAAACAACTGAGGCTTATTTAAAGGGCATAATTATATCATATTGTTCAGCAAACAACAAAAAAAAGTTGAAAAAACAGAAACGCCTTTAGTTGGAATTACAAAGAGCTGAATCTGAATTTAAACATAATGGCTGCAATGCAAACTGGCACAAAGTTATAAGAACTTGAACTGTCCCTAAACACACAGGCAGAAAAGAGTTTGTTGAGACAAAAACATAACATATACAAATATGCAAATAGAACATAGAGGTACATAGCTAGTCTTATAGGTAACAAATCTTCAAACAAATCTATTGATAAAATTAAGTATTAACTGCATTATACAAACGTTGAAATTGATAATGTAATCAATTTTTTTTCATCTTTATATACATCAAAAACAGTGGGCATTGATATAATGAATGAATGTTTTCAACGTATAAAACTCCCTAAAGTATCTGATGAAGATAGGATTATATGGATATATGATGTATGGAAGTTGAGGAGGTGATAGGTACCCTAGCATCTGGAAAGGCTTGTGGAACAGATGGTTTTCCTCCAGACATTTATAAAACAGTCAAAGGTAATCTCTCTCCCCTAATTACTATGTTTAACACTCTTTGTCAATCAAGAAGCTTCCTCAATCATTACATTTGGCTTCAAATCCGAATCCTATAGACCAATAAGTATTCAAAACACAGACTGTAAAATTTTAGCTAAACTTCTTGCTGCTAGGGTTAATCATATTATATCAAAAATTGTGGGACATGACCAGACGGGCTTTATCCAAAACAGGCAATCACATTCAAACCTAAGGAGATTGTTGGGTATTTTACAGTATGTTAAAATTCAGAAACTTAACCCTTTAGTGGTATCAGTGGATGCCGAAAAAGCCTTTGATCATATAGAGTGGGATTATTGGTTTAAAACTTTTAAGGAGTTTGCTTTTGAAGATGGGTTTACTGAATGGGTTAAGTTATTATATTCACAAGCATCAGTTTCTATAGAAGGGGTACTGTCTTCTTCTTGATTCCTCCTCCTTTATTATTTGCATTTGCAATGGAACCTTTGGAAGTAGATAAAAGAGTTCAACGGCACACATGGCGGCGGCAGCGCAGATCCAACAACAGGCAGGTGCAATTGCGGTCTCTAAAAACGTATACAGAGCCGCAAAGTCTGTTTATCATGACTTATGTGCTCATGATTGTGTAACTTTCTGTGCGCTGCTGCTTCATTAACCAAACGGAGGATCATGGGCATTACCAAAGTTTCATACCTAATACACGGAGCCAGCATACAATCTACACCAGTATCTTAAAAAATGGACTATCTATACCGCCAGTTCACTGCACAAAGGAGAGAGAACATCGACCCTTCAAAACGATCCTATACCTACTATCAACCCTTCTGATGGCCGGGGATATTCAACCAAACCCTGGGCCTCACCCTCACCTGGGTGCTGGCGCCGGCGGGCATCCTCCCCTGGCAGCTGGATCATATCCTACATTGGTGGTGGCCGCGTCGGCGGGTATGGATTGTGAATGGACGATTGCCGGGGGAAGACACCGACAAATGCGGGGAGACGCAGGCGTTTCATGTGCTGCCATCATGGAGTCTTTTCCCGTGTGGATCGACCACGTTGACGAGTCGCCTTCTCAACGCGTACTGATGCCTCATCCATGTGGGTCTACGATTGCAACAGGATCAACGAGGGTAGCGACCAGAGAGGTTCGTTGCCTGTGCACCGGCGGAGAACTGGGAGAATCTGCTCCAAACTCGAACAATGTGCATTCGGATAACAACTTAAGATCAACGCTCGCTGCCAAGGAATCAACTTTGATAACAGATGGACAATTCAGGGACACAGTCTTCGCAAAAACAGGTCTACACATTATTCATCTCAATGTAAGAAGCCTTTTCAATAAGCTAGATGAAATCAGGCTACTGGTCTGCAAAAGTAAGATCGCAGTGTTCAGTTTTTCTGAAACATGGCTAGATAGCTCCATAAATGATGCCGAGATAGAAATTGAAAATGACACGGTTGTCAGAAAGGACAGAAACCGGAGATGGGGAGGGGTTTGTGTTTACGTTCAAGCAGACATAGGCTTCAATGTTAGAACGGAGTTGGATCATGTTGATGTAGAGGCCGTATGGCTGGACATTTTAATACCTTAATCCAAACCCATTTTAATAGGAGCCTGCTACAGGCCACCGGATCAACAAAACTTTTATGAACTTTTGGAAGAAACTTGTGCAAAATCCGTAGACTTTGTTAAATCCGAGGTGATAATGATTGGTGATTTTAATACAGATGTCTTGAAGAAGGATGCCTTCATATGTAAAGCTCTGAGGTCTTTTACAAGCCTATTTGATTTACGCCAGTTGATCACACAATTCACAAGGGTCAGTACTGATACCCAAACCATCATTTATTTAATACTTGTATCGGACCAATCAAAAATACTGAAAAGTGGTGTAATAGAATATGGACTTAGCGATCATTCAATAATTTTTTGTACACGTAAAATCAAGAAAGCACAGTTCAATTGTCATAATACAATTAAAACTAGATCTTTAAAAAACTACAGCAAGGTGGCTTTGTGTACGCTATTAAGTGATACAGATTGGTCTCTTGTTTACAATTGTGCAGAAGTGGATAAAACTTGGTTATACTTCAAATCATTGTTCTTGGCAGCAGTAGACACCCCAGTAAAAAACATCAGGATAAAAGCCAGAACAGGGCCCTGGATAAATGCAGACATTTTAAAAGCCATAAAAAGGAGAAACGATCTTTTTAATTCTTTGAGAAAGATTAAAAATGAGAATTTGCTAATGGAGTATAAAAAACACAGGAATGAGGTAAACCAATTGATTAGGAAGGCTAACTCAGGATTTTTTAATGATAGAATAGCAGAAAATAGGAACGACCCCAGGAAGCTATGGAAGACCCTGAAAATGTTAGGGTACAGCAAACAAGTCAAAACCAGATCATTTAACCTCAAACTGAATATAGAAGGCACAGTTATATCTGATAGACAAAAAGTGGCAAACAGTTTAAATAATTATTTTACAACCATTGCCAACACATTGGTAAGAAAGTTGCCGAATCAAGTAGGGCTCTATGGTGACAGTCATGTTCAACAGTTTTATCAGCAGAAGGGAGTCCAGATAAATACTTTTTCCTTGACAAAAGTACCCAGCGATGCGATTCTCAAAAAGCTCAAAAGTCTAAATCCTAATAAAGCATCAGGTTTGGATAATATTCCCACGAGGTTCATTCAAGATGCTGCAGAAGTTATTGCTCCATGCATTACCCACATAACCAACATGTCCATTGAACAAAGCAAGTTTCCAACTGAATTCAAAAGGGCAAGGGTAACCCCTTTACACAAAAACGGAAGCAAGCTAGAGCAGGGAAACTATCGCCCAGTATTTATTTTATGTTGCCTCTAAAAATAATGGAAAGGGTTGTCTATGAGCAAATAGAAGGCTATTTATCCACACATAATCTTCTGTATGAGTTTCAATCTGGATTTAGAAAGTCTCACTCCACTGATACGTGCCTGCTTTACTTGACTCACGGAAGTGGATGAAGGGAAATACTGTGGTATGGTTATGTTAGATCTTCAAAAAGCCTTCGACACAGTCAACCATTCTATTCTATTAGCTAAACTTAAGGCCTTGGGCTTCAACAACACAGCACTTCAGTGGGTTCGGTCCTACTTGGAGGGCAGAGAACAAGTAGTAGAAGTGAACAGGACTATATCAGATCCACTCCCACTGTCATGTGGAGTTCCACAAGGGAGCATCCTAGGGCCTCTATTTTTTCTGCTCTATATTAATGACATGGAGTCAGCGTGTAACTGCAACCTATATCTTTGTGCGGATGATTCAGCCCTCCTATTCTCTCATCAAGATAAAGCTGTAGTGGAGAGTGTACTGAGTTCAGAACTTCAGAAAGTCAGTCTTTGGCTAGTTGAAAACAAGCTGTCCCTTCATTTAGGTAAGACCGAGTCAATACTATTTGGTTCAAATTCAAAGTTGAGAAAGTCTTCTAGGTTCAAGGTAGTAGTGGGTGAATCTGAGATTATAGCTCAAAACACTGTAACTTATCTAGGATGCATTCTTGATAATAAACTTACTCCTATTCTCTCATCAAGATAAAGCTGTAGTGGAGAGTGTACTGAGTTCAGAACTTCAGAAAGTCAGTCTTTGGCTAGTTGAAAACAAGCTGTCCCTTCATTTAGGTAAGACCGAGTCAATACTATTTGGTTCAAATTCAAAATTGAGAAAGTCTTCTGGGTTCAAGGTAGTAGTGGGTGAATCTGAGATTATAGCTCAAAACACTGTAACTTATCTAGGATGCATTCTTGATAATAAACTTACTGGGGAGAGCATGGAGGTGAAAGTTATTACCAAGATAAATCGGAAAACAAAATTTCCGGCAAGAATTTCCCATCTTATTGATAAAAAAGCCTTAGAGACACTGACTGGGGCCCTAATTCAAGGTCACTTTGACTAGGCCTGCACCTCATGGTTTACTAACCTTCCAAAAAAACTCAAAACTAAATTACAAACATCCTAAAACAAACTAGTGAGGCTGATTCTCAAGCTTCAACCTCTCACTCATCTCACTCCTGCTCATTTTAGTAGCCTTAAGTGGCTGAAAGTAGAGAACAGGGTAAATTATATACAACTGTGTATGGTGCATAGAATTATAAAAAATTAGGTACCTAAATATCTAAATAATTATTTTTCTAGAATACTGAACACACACAGCTACTCCACAGTGAGAAGTGCTACTGATTTAGTGGTATTTAGATTTAAAAGTTGCTTGGGAAAGGGCTCTTTTTTATATTCAGCGGCAGTTTTATGGAATGGGTTACCTACCAATCTGAAGACAATGGGTTCTCTAGTGAGTTTCAAAGCCACCTTAAAAAATGGTTGAGTATCAGACAGTCATAAGATGGTGGTATTTATTGGTATCTTTTTAACTTATGTATGTGTATGTGTGTATATGTGTATGTGTGTATGTGTGTATGTTTGTATGTGTTTGATTGAATTGTGTTTTTTTATTTCCTTCCTACACTATCATATACATTGCATTGACACACACGCACACTCACACATCACTCTCACACACACACTTACAAATGCATACACTACGAAGAGGCCACAATGGAAATAAGCCCTTGGGCTTTTTTGTGTTATCCTTTTGTCCTGATGCACTTTTTTATTCCTACCCTTGTGCATATTACAATAAAGAATTTCAATCAATCAATCAATGTTTAGATCTAGCTCCTCAGTTGCCGCGCTGCAGTGTTTCATTGTTTAGACTGTAGCAGCTAATATTGTTAGCAGGAGCAGCAAGTTAGCGGATAGCTGAGTCACTGCTAAGGACTGTTTTTCTTTAGTTTTAAAAATAAAAAAGGGATATCCGAACCCCAAAACCCAACAAACGAATATCAGAATAGTTGAATATTCAGATTTAGCCCCACCATTTTGTTAGACAGAGACCTCACATTGGTGTGGAAAATGCTGGGTAGTGATTGCAGCTAAGGAGTTAGCTTGAGCCATTAGCCAGCCATCTTTGTTTATGGCTTCAACCTCACCTGTTAGGACCTCCAGTCGGCAGAGCCAGGTTGGTAGCCCCTATCAGTGTTGTAGTAGATTCTGAAATTAGGGATTTGAGAATATAGATATTGAGAATTGATTTTGAATCAAATTCTGACTGAAATAATGTAAATCATATCCAATTGTTTGATATCAACACCTGGTGGATTTGAGGACAGGTTATGTCCTCCAAATCCAGGCAAAACATCCCATGGCTGTATATGGAATTGCACAGCTTAGGCAGCCGTGGGAATCAGAAAATGTAGTGGCATTGGCACAGTGTAGGTCACATATCTTACTTCACTGAGATATCTCTGAGAAAGTGGTTCTTTTCATTTGCAGGCTGGTTTTATAGCATTAGTAGAGAAAGACAGACCTGTTTGTCCACTGAAAAGAAAAAAATGCTCACATTAATAATGGACAAACCATTCAAAAAGAGTGTACAATCAGAAATGGCACATCAAAGACTGAGGCATGAAACACCACACAGCAGTATATTAAAAGACATATTAGAAAATACCTAGCCCCCTTCAACTTCATAGCACCAAAGATGGATAAAAGCAACATAAACAGACGATGTACCATTTCAATAGTTCAGAGACTGATGTTGCAGTCCCTCTTTCACCTTGACTCTCCATCATCAGTTTTATAGCGGCTGGTAAAGGGCAGGGAGTGACAGCCGTAGTGGTGGAGGTGAGAGAACACAGCTGCCCCCTGGAGAGGTCACCTCCTCATCTGCCCTCCCACAGAGAGCAATTACCCAGTGGTTTCCATGACAACCAGCAGTCCTACCACCGCCTATGTTCTGAGAGTGAGAGGGAGGGGAGAGGAAGCCCAGCGATATGCCTGCCTCAACATAGTGCATTCTCTCTGCTAAACATCCCTACTGTCTGGAAAACAGTACATGGAGCATAAACTCTGTTCGCTGCAGTTAAATACATGTCAGCACATGATGGTGCTCTGTCAGCACTGTCAGAGGATCATTGAGTGCATTTACATGGACATGAATTACCCGTTTATGAGGCTTATCACAATTATGATCATATTCAGAATATGGTGTTTACATGAGCACAGGGAAACAGAATATTCATAATCCCAGTGCACATGATAAATAGAAATAACCAGGTTACTGATTACTGGAGTCTATTTGCGCATGTGCTGTGTATACAGAAACAAATATGCGTTCATATTGGAAGTGTTACCATTTGCATGGGCGACACGTGTGAAGCAATGCTTTAGACAGTAATTGTTCTGTTGACTCTTTCCGTTCCCTCGTCACTGTATTCAACACCAAAATAAACTGTCCAGTGTTGGAGGTAATCCAACTTGCTCGACAGAAAGGGTTTTCCCCATCCGTTCAAGTGCTCCTCTAAAGCTCCGACAGAGACAGAGAGAAATACCAAGCATGGAAACATGAAATAAAAATTTTGTTGTAAAACTGAAAAAAACTAATTTTACAAGTGCTTATTGAACTATCGAGGGCGTACCATACACTTCAATATTATACTGAGAACCACCATGATACTGAGGCATGCGTTTCCTTAACCTGACTCCTCCAGATGGGTTGATTCTCATTGTCTCTGCATATCCATCTGAACTCTGGTTTGGAGATCTTTTGGGAAGGGGCCAAAATACTGATTGCTGATTTGATGAACCATCTGTCTATCAGGGCCAAATCAACCAATCAGATCAACAAAGTGTATGACGTACTAACAGAATCGAGGCAAAGCTCAGAAGGTAAATGTCTGTAAAGGATATTTGCCGTTTGTGTATGCAAATTTAAAGATAAAAGGCCCAAGGCTGTCTGAAAATGTGTTTACATCAGGTCGGATTTTCATGCATTATGTCACACTTAAACCCACCTCAAAACCAACGCTGATTGGAAGTGCGCTGGTCAACCTTCTCCAAATTTTCTCCATTGCACGTTACCAGACTGATCTGAGAGTAAAATAAAATGGAGTTGAGCGATAAGGATGGGCTCACGAGGCTACCAGTATGGAATCATACAGGAAATTAAAACTAACACTAATTTCAACACCTAATTTGTAGATTGCAAACTTCTTTCCAAAATGACAAATGATGATAGATTATGGAACTGCCATTCCAGTGAGAGATGCTGCCCAGGTGCTAAAATACTTCTCCTGGGTCTGAATGTTTGAATCTGTGGCTGAGCTAACTGATGTCCTGCTGCTTTCAGTTTTATTGGACCTAATGGGTCAAATTTACCAAAATTTTAAATCTGGTGTAAGCATGGCAAATACTAAGAAGAATACTAAAAAGTTTTAAGAGTGTGTTGACCTTTGGGATTCTGGGATTTACCGGTTTTGCCATAACTGCGGTTACATAACCTCAGTTTCATAAGAAGTGCAGAAGCTGTAATATCCATGGTGTCCTGATTGTGTTAAAATGAATCTAGCTAGTCACGTTGTTTGTGAGTGCGGTGAAATCTCCTCTTGTGAGTCACGTAACACTTTTGTGTGAGTTGATCTGTTTTGTGAGAGTGCTGAGAAGAAGAGCTGTAAAAATGTCAGAGGGAACTGATATTCCAGCCTGGTATCTGCCAAAAAAGCACCTTAAATCAGCAGTGTGGGAGCATTGTGGATATCTAAAAAAGACCACTTTTGAATGAGTCCCGGCATCTTCTTTCAGCAAACACTGGAGTATTTTGTGTGTCTTTTTGCTTCCATGGTTAAACTTTGTGATTAATAACAGTCAAAACTATGAAACAGTGACGTTTCCTCTGACAATAATCCTGATATCATAGTCTGATATTGTGACACCCCTAGTTGACCATAAAGTTGTCATCAAAAAACACTGATAAAAACACTGCAGTAGGGCAGGGCGATATGACCAAAATCTCATATCATAATATTGGTCATTTCATATGATCTTAAACCGCTTGTCCCTGATGGAGTCTCAGCTGACATCGGGCGTGAGGGTCCACCCTGGACAGGAGGCCAGTCTATCACAGGGCACATAGAGACAAACAGAGACAGACAACCATTCACACTTAAGTCGCACACAAATGTGACTTGAGATTTGAGACGCGTGATATTGTTATTTCTGTCCTTTTGCGAGCATTAACATCAGCAGCAGAAAGGCATTCTCTCCCACAAAGATGACAGGGAGAGAACATCACCTTCTGCTGTTGGGGTGAAGTTAGTTTTAAGTTGGATATTCAACAGACCCACTCTGTTCCCAGTCTAGCCAAATATCCAACTTCAAACTAACTTCACCCCAGTCTGCTGCTGCAGCTTCATTACCATATTGTCATATTGTTTGGCTTTAGAACTGCAGTTTCATTTTCATTTTTATTTTCACGGAGCTGTCAGACTGTCAGACCTGACCGTAGTAAGCTGATCGTTTATTAATTCCACTTAAACACTGCAGCCTGTGTCGGAGTCACACACAGAGCATGTGTTTTGCATCTGGTGTGTGTAGACTGGTCTGTATGTGTGTTACAGAGAAACACAGTCTTTGACCACGCATCATAACGCACGGAGCGACTCCTCTGAGATTCACACCCCCCTCAGCCTCTAAAGTGCACAATTTATGACACCGCGATATAAACTATAGAGCTAGACGTTTTTCTAACATCATACAATACATGTGGCCTTATCGCACATTCTGTGTGTGTGTGTGTGTGTGTGTGTGTGTGTGTGTGTGTGTGTGTGTGTGTGTGTGTGTGTGTGTGTGTGTGTGTGTGTGTGTGTGTGTGTGTGTGTGTGTGTGTGTGTGTGTGTGTGTGTGTGTGTGTGTGTGTGTGTGTGTGTGTGTGTGTGTGCGCACGGAACATCCTCAGTTAATATTCACATTTAACAAGGACAGAAGAAACACATCTCCCTGCTTTGTTATTTCGCATCACTGGAGAAAAGTCTAGAGAGTGATGAACAAGATGTCTGTCTGTTAGGTCTCTCTTCTTAGCTATTGTACATGTAGAGTTGAATGTTTCGCTCTGATTAGTTAGTCTCTAAGAGTTAATATGGAGCAAAATGTTACAGTAGATTGAATACATAATCGTTTTTAAGGTTGTAATTTGACTTCTTCTCTTTGTTCCAGGGTTAACGTCTAAAACTACTGCTGTCAAAATACACCTGATAACATAAGGTGAGTGCCCGATAAACTTATATTGTCTGATAATTTCACTTTAAAAATAGGTAGTTCTTTACGTCACATCTGAGAGTAAGTGACACATAAGGGTGAAGTGCACAATTTTATTAGATGCACTAAAGATGCCCCACTGTAGGGATGTAATGAATGGTGATGAAAGATGGTTACAGGGCATTTATGATTCGACACTATGGAAGGAAAAGGACACAGAAGCATTTTTTATAAAAACACTAGACTTAATTTTATTGAATTTTTCACACATCTTTCTTCTATTCCCAAACAACCAAATATGTCAGCCTACTTTCTATTAAAAAATTGAGGGTCCCACATATCCTCACATATCACATCCAGGTTACTACTATATATCCTTGAAAGATTCAGTAAAAGTAAACCGGAACACATAAACTCCTCCTGGCCCAGTTACAATTGCTGCTTTTTAAAGGCATTATGTTGGTAGTTTGTCTGCCCATTCCATTCTTGTGAATGCGATATCACAGAAACCCCTGGAGGAATTTCCTTCAAATGTGGCACAAATGTCCACTTGGACCCAAGGGTGAAGGGATTAGATTTTGAATGTCCAGAGTCAAGTTAACAGTGACCTCATGCTTCTCTATTTCTGACAACTTTTCACACACATATCTAACAGGATAAAGTGATGAAGTGATGACATTTATATGGTCAACTTTAAAGTCTAACTTCACTGTGACCTCATATTGTTTCAGGACTCAGGAACAGAAGGGGAGACAAATAAATCCCCTAGTGTGTGCTATATAAACTGAAAAATTGAGTTCTGTGCACAGATCCGTGGCAGCCGTGCCTACATGTATGCCAGCGAGGTCACTAAGCCTTCTTAGCTTTTTAGCAAACAAAATAAACTTACAAAATGTCAATATCAGAACTATTCTCACCACCATAACAGAAGAATACAACTGATCACCTCCTTAATTCAAGTGTTTCTCTTCACCGAACCAAGACTGTAGAAAAAAACAACTTTATTCAAACAGGATGGAATCAAGTTAAAACTCACCAAACCCGTCTTAGTTAGTCTTTCCATAGTCAATCACCAGCTCTGGTTTAGTGACAGTAAATCCTTAATTCACAGAGTAAGATGTGAAAATGGGAGCAGCGCACTGTTTGCCCCACCCGGTCTCTCTCTGCTGTGCCCAGTAAACAGCTGCTCGTTGGCAGTTCTCACTCCTTTTTCAGAGGCAGACCATTAAATGAGCAAATTACAATGTTCTAAATAACTTAGTCTTGCCTTTTTTATGTTCTTTCTTTTATGTTAGTGGGTGGATATTGTATCTCACCCCTGTCACCAGATTAAAATGGGCAATGCACGTTTCTGTAAACCAAAGATTTTGAATGTCAACGTTACAGAAGTGCTGGAACCCGTTCTCACTGCTTATTTGCCCACTTTTCGATGCTCCACAGTTGCAATACGTGGCTAACACGAATTTAAACAAAAACTGTTACTTAGATTTATGCAACAAAACTACACTTTCTGTCAGCTGAAAGCCCGCTGCGTCTCATACAGATGCTAGAGGGTGGGTAAGCATCATGTATTGACTTTTCTGTTGTTTGCAGAAACTGCAATGTGCGATTTTTTTTCTGGTAACTGGGTATTTGCACCTGTTGGCCTTGCCAGACTTGTCTAATCCATCTAATTTACCTCTCTCTCTGTCTGTTTGACTCTAATACTAATCTATTCTCTAGCCTGCAGCATGAGAAGTAAGTGTTCTGCCTTTTCCCCCTTTGTAATGCTGCATCTGACAGCAATGACTGCCTGCAGTTAACTATACCAGTGTTGAGCAGTAAGACTGATAGGAAGGGAGGCACATCAGATCTTAGTTTGGACAGATGCGACTGTAATGAAATGACCGCAGTCAGATGTGTTGCGGTTTCATACAATTTGGTTTATTTTAGGGTGTGAAAGTGCCAAAAACTGCAGTTCATTGAGTGTCCACTTGAGGCTGGCTCCAAAACAGAGTTAATCCCCATAGAGTTCCATGTTAAAAAGCCCAACTTTACTGCAGAAATGTTTACAGCCTGGTACAAAAACAGGGTTGGTCTCTTTGGATAAATTCACTATTGATGACAACTGTAGGGGGTGAATTTTTGTAGAACGTACCCATTTAAATTATATAAAGTTCTGCAAAATTAGGGCCTTTTCTGCTTTTAAGATGCGGCTCATTTTTGACCACTCGAGAATTGATTAAAAAAGTCATAAATCCCTCCAAAATACCCAAATAAGACATTAAGACATGCTTTGATTTTGCATGAAAAACTGTTGACGTGGAGTTTTCAATTGGAATGCACAATTTAAAGCTGCTCAGCGATAACCCCAGTGAGGTCAAGTTTAAAAAGATGAAACTCCAATGAAATGGCTCCTATGAGGACTAACATCATCACACATGAAGACAACTGGGCTCATTGAATCCACAAGAGTCTCAGCGTTACAGTCAGATCTAATTAATGACATTCATCACTGTTTATGGACCCCAGTATGCAGAAATATTACAATACTCCATTTAGAATAGGACAAAACAACACATTTGTTCTGCTTAAGTAAAATGTAAAATTTGAGTATCAAAGTGGGCATGTAGGTAAAGGGGAGACTTGTGAGTACTCTTAAAACCCATTTGTATTTAGAAATTTTGAGGTCAGAGGTCAAGGCCTTTGAAAATTGCCATGCCAGTTATTCCCTCGCCAAACTTTAGCCTATAGCTTTATTTAGCCTCTTTCCCGAAAAGCTACAAATTTTTTTGATAACTCTGCATAAAATGTATTTATTATGTTTGGGGTAGGCCTATTTGGTTTGGTAACCTAACGTGTGTGTGTGTGTGTGTGTGTGTGTGTGTGTGTGTGTGTGTGTGTGTGTGTGTGTGTGTGTGTGTGTGTGTGTGTGTGTGTGTGTGTGTGTGTGTGTGTGTGTGTGTGTGTGTGTGTGTGTGTGTGTGTGTGTGTGTGTGTGTGTGTGTGTGTGTGTGTGTGTGTGTGTGTGTGTGTGTTTGTATAAGTTTACTGTTTAAACATTTCAAAGTGGTGCATAAAATTCTCTCTGACACACGTGTTTACTCCAACAGGTTTAAAGACAAACAGATTGATTTATAAATGAATTAGAGATGGATATATTCAGGAAGAACTTGCTCTCTTCCTGTTTATGTAACAACAAACAATTTACAAAACTAAACATAGAGGCATTTACCAGGACAGCTAACGTTACCCATTCTCTTCCTGTTTCTCCATAACTACGGCAACCGCCCTCCTTAAACCTGAACAGCTCGGTGAAGTGGCGTTAACAACGGGCTGCTTTCAGCTCAGACGCTGAATCATTGATGTCCTGCTGTTGTTGTAGAACAGTTCTAGTTAACAGCGGAAACATTCACCTTTTTGGTTTCTTTTTTAAGTGTGAAATGATCCCAAACTTATTCTCTGCTTTTTCCGGATGTAGTGGTGTGCATCCGCAAAAACGGTCCGTGGGGAACAATGATCCCTTCATTGAACAGGCCGCAGAACACGGAAGACAGGAATTAAACGTATCACTGAGGCATAGATTTTGACTTGAGGCATTTTTGTAGTCGTAATTGTAAATTAAGTGATGTGGGAGAAGATCAGACCTTTGCGTCTCTCTTAGGCTCTGTTTTCAGCCTTTAAAGAATCTACCCCGTGATGGCCTGAGTTACCATGGAAACAGCCTGGCCAGAGCGGCTACCCATAACGCATTGTCGGAGGCTGCTAATACGTTAGCCTCCTGCTAACCGTAGCCAAAGGCATACGGCTGCTGCTAATACAAGCTCACGTTTATGTTGCTACATTAGAGTCCTGAATCAAACTATTCCACCTCAAACGTCTTCACATACCTACAAGTTTGCCAAGAGTGACAGGAAATTCCCCTCTATCATTTTAACAATCGCAGTAATGATAGGAGTGAGGCGTAAGCAGACTGATACAGGTGAACATATGAGTAAAGTTAGTTCTCCAGTTCAGTCACCCCGGCCGTCTAATGAACTCATTCAGCACTGTCCAGGATCGCCTAAATATAAACCATATTTACTTTCGCTCATGTGTTCAAGAAAATGATTTTCTTACCTGTGACTCAGACATTATGGAGGATAACGTAAAAAAAGAAAGAAGCTTTGGCAAGTTGGCAAATGCCTCATGCAGGAACTGTCGGTGCGTGTATGAAGCGCGTGCATCAGATGCCCGTGCTTGTCTGGTGGGAAGAGCTTGGGTCAGAGCTGAGGAGATGAGACCTGTGTAGACTCAACAATCACCTTTTTTTCAAGTTGACTGATGCTGAACATGATGTTTATTTAGCTGATGATGTTTTTATTGAGTCTATTTATTCCTGTTCATTGCTAGAATTGGTTGACAGTTTAATACATTGTATGTATGATAATGAATAATAATGTTCGATATTCTTTAGTAAAGTAATTTTAAGAAGACAGTACCATCGCAGTGTGAGCAGTAAGCTAGCCAGCTATCAGCCCTGTAGTAGTCACAATGTCATCTAACTTACAGTGCCAGTGTTTGTGTTAGATTCTGGTGTGACCAGAAACATAATAATACATTTCACTTATAGCTGTATTTTCTCTTTACTCATGTTTTTTCTCTTTCTGTCTACCACTTCCAGCTCTTCCCAGCAGCCTTTGCCCTGACCTCGTAGATGTGCCTATTGATGACGGACTCCTAAAATCTTCCTCTGACACATTTCAACCAACCAGAACGAGACAGCCATGAACCCCCAGGAGACAGAGCTTGGCCAGGAGGTTATGGAGGAGGCAGACACCCCTCTTTGCCATCGCCAGAACAACCACAACAGCCGGTCCCGTAACCACACCAATCAAGAAAAACGCTACAGACGTTATGAAGCCCCTGTTGGAGGAAGTGCTGACAGCAGAGTGAGGGTGCCACAGCAGTGCAGGCCACAGGAAGAACAAGATACAGAGCTGCAACATGGAGCTCAGTCTCCACAGCCGCAGCAGCCCCAGCCCATTCCCCGACCTGCAGTGACACGTTATCGCAGACAAGGGGACAGCGAGGCCCGGATCAGAGCCCAGCAGCAGAGGCATAGACAGAGGCAGCAGCGAGAGGCAGAGAGAGCACAACAGTTAGCACAACAACAGGAGAAGCAGCACCACGCAGAGATAAACCAGGAAGATGAACGAGAGAGGGACGATTCAGTGCTTGCACGCTCAGCGAGCACCGAAAGTGGCTTCCACACCCATACCGACCGGGCTGAGGGGGATGATGGTCTGGTGATGATGTCTCTGGAGCCTGAGGAGCAGCCAGAGGCGGAGGACGAGGCCGGGAACTACGGAGTACAGCTACGACCAGAGGCAGAGGGGTACACTGAGAGTGCTGAGGCAGAACAGCAACATCTCCATCCACATTCTAACTATCCTTCTCAGCCCCCACCACTGCCACGTGAACCCCTCCCTGAGATCCAAAACCTGCAGAGACAGGATGAAGCAGAGGACATGCTGAACGCTGGCTACTCCAACTACGTCTACACCCAGCCCCTCAGCCACTCAGGAGTAGGGGCCGACGTCTTGGGCGGGGAGAGCTTGGAGAGTTTAGACGGTGTCCTTGCAGACGAAGCCTACTCTGAGCCATATGACATTTACTCACTCTCTGAGCATGTTTACGAGGAAATCTGCGATGCTCCCACATCCGTTTCATCGGCCGCAGACGGTGCTGAGGACACACAGTCACTGCAACAGAGGAGGGCTGGCTTTCAGCTCTTGGAGTGCCGGGCAGAATGTGGAGACTACCATCAGCAGGAGGCGGTGGGCTCCCGTCTGCGCCACTACGATGAACGCTCAGATGGCGAGTCAGACAGCCCAGAGAAGGAGGCTGAGTTTGCCCCTTACCCGCGCGCCGACAGCTGCGACCAGGAGGAGGATATCGACAGCATTGTGGCTGAGGTCAAAGAAAGTCTAAGCTCTCAGAGTCTTCATCGTGCTGTGGAAGACACCATAGATGAAGAAAATGAGCTTCAACATGGAGAAGAAAACCTCCAACCTGAGTCTCAAACCGACAAAAAACCCAACGCTGCCAACCCAGGGAAGCCAACAGGAAAACAGGCTGTGAGTCCTTCAGACGAGCTTGTATCAGTGAGGAACAGTCAGGAGAAGAGGGACGCCATATCACTGGCCATCAAGGACATTAAGGAAGCCATAGAGGAGGTGAAGATCAGAACAGTGAGATCTCCGTACACACCTGATGAGCCCAAGGAGCCAATTTGGGTAATGAGGCAGGACCTGAGCCCCACTGCTGAGTGTGACCTGCAGCCATCACTGGGGGGTGACGTAAGTAGAGAAGCTCTGGCTGTTTCTGATCAGGTTGCATTTGATAACATGTATGTAGTACGAGTCAACTGTTGTTTGCATATGAATTTGTTGGTTTACTTCACTTGCTATATTTTAAGAGGAACATTTTTCTCCTTTACCTCTAGTAGACAACAGATGAACCCTGTTATTGTTTCATCTCGCTCCACAGTCTGGCATCTACACAATCTTTAGTTCATTAAAAAAGTCATGCTAAGCTACCAAAAGAAAGTTTGTTGCTGAAATTCCAGTTGATTATCCATGCATCTATGTTTTATACCGAACTATTTTTCTTCATAGAGTAATACGATTTTGGTTGTGCATTGTGGCACGGTTCAACATGTGATCGAGTTACACCAATAAGGTAGCTGCTTTTTTTCTCCATTTTTTTTTATTGAATTTTGCAGACAGGCAAAAAGAAAAAGTACAATAGTTGTTTAGTGTATCAGCTCGTCTGCCTTGAAGTGAAAAAACAAAACAAAACCCTAACATAAATCCCACTATCCCTACCAACAACCCGTGTCAGACGTAGTCACAATAACCAACTGAGTAATTAAATAACATAAGTAGATAATCAAGGTACAATGAAACAAAATACAGTAAAAACTATAGCTAATAGCAAAAGTAAATAAACTCTTTAAATCCAAGAAAAAGAGAAAAAAAAAAGGGGGGGGGGTTCTCTCCTTCCAGGCAGATGCTAGGAAGTGTCCTCAGCATCATCAGCAGTAACAGTAAGACTGTGCTAATAAGAGCCAGCAGTGGGTCCCAAGTTTTTTGGAATGTTATAAATGTTTTCACGTACCCAACTATTATGAGTCGGTGGAGAAACATGTTTCCATTTAAGGAGAATGTTACCTCTGGTGAGCAAGGTGGTAAAGGCCACGACAAGTTGTGTAGTAATGGGCAGATTTTTAGACAGAGGGATCCCAAAAAGAGCAGTCAGAGGATTTGGTTCCAAATTTGTGTTTGAAATATATCGGACCAAAATTCAGTAAGCTTTGGGCACGTCCAGAACATGTGGCTGGGGACTGCTTACTGCAACGTTGACAGGCATCACTGTGACTGGGGTATATCTTAGCCAGTTTAGTGTTGATGAAACCTTTCACTGTAATAGGCCGTGCTTGGCACAAATTGAGGATGAGTGGACCAGTTTCAGAATGTCCCTCCACTGGACCTCAGTAATGTCTACCCCCAAATCCTTTTCCCATGCATTTTTAGGTGATACAGTGGGGACTTGGCTCAGAAGAGCAATCTTATTATAAATGACAGATATCAGTCGTTTGTGTTGTACATTGAGAGACAGGAACTGGTCCATCTCAGCTTCAGGGGGCGGTTCGGAAAAGTGGGAATTGCTTTTGGATAAAATGTCTCATTTGAAGGAACCGGTCTGGGCAGGATTAATATTTGAGCAACAAAAGCAACTGCTCCTTTTACAACTACAAGGGGATCAGGAGACCACAACCAAAGGAGTTGGAGCAGGATTTAGGATATAGAGCAACAATAAACTCATAAACCTTATCATACATTTAGTGCGCATGTGCGAAAAGTCGCATGCAGCCTGTTGCTACTCCCGCATTTGAGTTTGCTTTTTTAAACTTTCTTAACTAAAATAAGTGGAAAGGAGGGGGGCTTGCCGTTCTAGTAAACAACAGACGTTGTAATCCTGGTCATATCACCATTAAAGAACAGCTCTGTAGCCTGGATGTTGAACTGCTGGCCGTTGGACTCCGTCCATACCATCTGATCCCATATGTCATCACTGTTGTTCTGTACATCACTCTCTCTGCAAACCCGACATCTGCCTGCTGTATCATACACACCACCATCTCCAGACTCCGGACTCAACACCCCAGTGCCCTCATCATCATGTCGGGAGACTTTAACCACGTCACCTTGGATAGAGTTCTGCCGTCCTTCCAACAGTAGGTGAGCTGTCCTACCAGAGAGAAGAGGACACTGGACCTGATGTATGCTAACTTTAAGGATGCAAACATCTCCTCTTCTCTCCCCCCTCTGGGCAGGTCAGATCATAACCTGGTTCACCTCAAACCCTGCTATGTGCCTCTGGTGAAGAGGAAGCCTACGACCACAAGGACTGTGAGGCGGTTGGTCTGAGGAGGCTTATGAGACACTGCAGGGCTGCTTTGAAGTGACTGACTGGCCTGCATTTTGTGATTTGCATAGGGAAAGCATTAATGGGGTCAGTGAGTGCATCAAAGACTACATCCATTTTTGCGTGGACTGCAATGTCCAGCTCGGACTGTAACCTGTTACGCCAACAATAAACCCTGGATCACCAAGGACATTAAGGCTATCCTGAAAGAAAAGAAGAAAGCATTCAGAGATGGCAACCGTGATGAGGTGAGGAGAGCGCAGGGGGTACTCAGAATTAAAATCAGGGAGGCTAAAGACAATTATAGGAGAAAGCTGGAGAATAAACTCCATCTTAACAACATGAGGAACGTGTGGAGTGGCATGAGAACCATCACCAGGTTCCAGAAGACTGGCAGCACAGGGTTGGAGGACCGTGTGGACCAGGCCAATGAACTGAATCTATTTTTCAATAGGTTTGATACTGCGGCCCATCCCCCACGTTACTCTGCTGCTGGCTGCCCTTCAACTACTGCCACTTTACCTCCCCCTACTCCTCCTCCTCATAGACCCCTTGTCTACCCCTCACCACCTCACTTCACACCTCCCTTATCCACCCCTCCCCCCTGCTCTACATCATGTCCTCCACAACCTGTCGACCTCAGCCCTCCCCCAACAGACACCTCTACAGTGTCCTTCACGCCTGACTTGGTGAGAAGACAGTTGACGAGACTCCACTTTCGCAGAGCTGCAGGCCCCGATTGCGTATTTCCCAGGCTGCTTAAAGCCTGTGCCCCCCAGCTGTGTGGAGTACTGAGTCAAGTCTTCAGCCTGAGCCTGCACCTCCAGAGATTCCCTGTGCTATGGAAGACGTCCTGCCTTGTGCCGGTGCCAAAGTCTACAGACCAGCGGCCCTGACGTCCCACATCATGAAGACAATGGAAAGACTCCTCCTGGAGCAGCTAAGGCCTATGGTCAGGCCCTTCACTGATCCAGTGAAGGGCCTGACCACACCCTTTCCTGACCACACCCTTTCTCTTCACCCTCTTCACCTCAGACTTCAACTATTGCATTGAATCCTGCCACCTTCAGAAGTTTTCTGATGACTCAGCAATAGTTGGCTGCATTAGAAAGGGGGATGAAAGTGAATACAGGACTGTTAGGGGCAACTTTGTGACTTGGACTGAGCTGAATCCTCTGCAGCTCAATGTGACTAAAACAAAGGAGCTTGTAGTGGATCTGAGGAGGGTGAAAACACCTGTGACCCCTGTCTCCATCCAGGGGTCGCTATGGACACTGTAGAAGAGTCTAAGTATCTAGGGTACTACTTCAATAATAAGTTGAACTGGACTAGAAACACAGAGGCTGTCTACAAAAAGGGCCAAAGTGGACTCTTCTTCCTGAGGAGGCTGAGGTCCTTTAACATCTGCCGGACAATGCTGAGGATGTTTTATGAGTCAGTTTCCAGTGCGATCTTCTTCACTGTCACATGCTGGGGCAGTGGTCTGAAGGTCGCAGACACCAACAGACTGAAAAAACTGATCAGGAGGGCCGGTGATGTCGTGGGGAAAGAGCTGGACACCCTGACGACCGTGGCAGAGAGGATGCTGTCCAGGCTCTGGTCTATCCGGGACAATGTCTCACACCATCTCTACGACACACTGGCCCAGCAGAGGAGCACCTTCAGCAGAAGACTCCTCGCACCCAGATGCTCCAGAGCGCCACAGGAAATCTTTCCTGCCTGTGGTCATTAAATTATACAACACTTCCCTAGGAGAGTCTGTCACCCCCTCTCTGTAATATGGACTAATCTGTCTTGCACATTTTTACAGTACTTTGCACATTAGTACTTTTGATCTGTATATATTACTATTGTAAATGTGATATTTAATATATATACTTTTTTATATTTCTGTTTTTACAAATATGTTATCTGTATAATATTTTTGTTGTTAAATATGTTGTTTGTATAGCTGGAGTTTAAAACCAAAATGATTTCCCCCTGTGATTATTAATTTCTGATGCTGATACTGTATTACACTGGATACGCTATCTTTCACATTATTTGGCTTCCTTATCAGTCATGGTGATTAATCCAATTCCCATTCAGGTGGAACTGCCCCCCCACCCCCCCATTTTCTTCCTTATGATTAATTCAGTAAGGGCGAGAGAGAGAGGGGTAAAGGGCAGTTAAATAATTCAGTGAGGAATCGAATAACGGAATAACACAGGCTGTTTTCTTGTTTACATCGGCGGGATCAGAACATACCTGCATTCTAACACTTCTGCCTTAAACTTCAAAATGCACCCTTATCATACAGCTTCAGTTCATTTCATAAATACAGATAACATAACGTCATACTGTCTACAGAGAAAATCCAGGCCAACAGGCAGAGAGACCCAGCCTGTTGATTCCATGTTGAATCCTGATACCTGAGTGTCACCTGAGCAGTCCACACTCTGTCTGTAGACACTGGGGTTGCATTTAACCGCACACTCCCACTCTCAACACTAGTTCATCTGGGACACTTGTTGAGGTTCAGCTGAGTTTGTGCTTGAACTGAAATCCATGGAAAACTTCTGGATGTATCAAGTGGAAAGGTTTGAGGAGGAAGAAGCCAAGCAGAAGCAGCAGGCTGATCAACATGATGGAGATGAGGTGTGGATGGTTTGAAGAGTTTTTTCATGTGTTGAGTGATGATTTGCAGTTGTGGAATCAATTCTCTCATGAGTGTTGTGATGTGTGAAGGGTTCAGAAATTACATAAAATTATGTCATTTCATATCCTTTTTGTGGATTTATACAGTAGCCAAAGCAGTAGTGTTAGGGAATAATGTTTTCTTTTGGAAATTAATACAAAATTGTCTGATTTGTAGTGATAACAATTTGTGATTATTAATAAATTATCTCACTTAAAGAAATGGTGACCATAATATTATGCTTACTTTACTTTCAACTCATCATTTTTGGTCTCTTCTCTACCGACCTGGCTCTTCATCTTACAGCTGAAAATAATGATGGCGTATTAGGGCCGAGTCTATTACAGTCAGAGTCGAGCCGCTGCTCCTTTGCGTTGAAAGGAGCCAGTTGAGGTGGTTCAGGATCATCTGGTAAGGATGCCCCCTGGGCGCCTCCCTAGGGAGGTGTTTTCACCTGCTAGAGGTGCTGCCCCCACGACTCGACCTCGGATAAGCGGTTGAAGATAAGTGAGTGAGTGAGTGATTAATGCTGATTGTGAAGTGAGCCACAGCCCACACTGCTTGTAGAAAGAACAGACTGAAATATCTATTTTCTACATGTTTATGCCTGTTGAAAAGAGTAGTAGCCTAATAAAGTATTGGCCTTTTATTCACAAAGGTTTTATTTCACTTACATCTGCATTAGTGTTGCTAATTTTAGCATTTAATACCTTATCAATTGTAGGTGCAACCTGCATCCCAAAATGATGATTCATTTCTGGATCAATGTGAACTTTCAGTCTGATTATGAGAAGGCCTCAGCCTGATCAAACAAAGGGAAAGACTGGGCCCAAAAGCCTGGTAGCCTTTGTCCCTGAGCCTATGGTCACAGACAAAGGCTTGCCATGCAACTCTCCCCCAACAGGTCACACCCAAGTGTGAACTCTCCAAGGGATCCCCAAACTGTCAGTCCATTGGCTGACCTGACCTCTGGTGATGACATAAGTCTAAGTCGATTGAGTCTATAAAACTGTAGGACACCTCCTGCTCACTCTCTTTTCTTGGATTCACTCAACGCAATGCTCTTCTGCTGGAACCAGGGACCAGATGCCCTCTGTCCCTAAGCCCTGAACATGGCCTGTATGGAGTAGGATGATCTGCCAGGTTAACCAACTGGTTACCAACCCAAATGAGCAGAACAAAGAGCAACCTGATTCCTCTTTTGTCTAAGAGCAAACAACCAGAACAAGAATCTTTTCTTCAACCAGCTTCCTTCACAAGGACCAGCCACTGGCATCGAAGCAATGCAACTTATCTTTCCCATCTCATGGACTGGTAACTAACACCAACTGGGCATTACTACATGGTTTAAGACTTTAAGAACGGCTAAGCTAGAACTATAACTTTGTTATAACCTCACAAACACACACACACACACACACACACATACACACACACTTGCTGTTAGCTTTAGTTAGTTTATTGTGTTTTGTTTGTTGCATTTATTATTTGTTAATAAATGTTTGTGTTTACCATATGTCGGTTTGTTCCTCTACTAGGAAAATAACTTCTAAATCATTCAACTGATTAAACTATTACATTTATCAGTGTTCAACCCTTAATTAGTAGTTTAATATATTTAATGAGACTTATATTAGTTGTCACTCCGTCTATGACAGTGGTGCCCCGAGGAACTCTGGTTTAACTAGAGTAATTTTTATTACTATCTTTGATAATTATTGGTGATAACTAATATTTACTTGATTAACGATAAGTTTATTTAGAATACTCATTCTCAATCTGAACGTGAGTCAAGGCCCTACATTTAATTGGTTCTCCGTGTGAAGTTTTTAATAAATTAAAGTTATTCATTTTTAGTAATTTTTCGTTATTCATTTAGTCACACTTTTGATCCAATTAACCTAGAGTACCTACACAATACATCTGTTCAACAGGCATAAGCTTCTGGATTTGTGCCTGAACACCACATATTTCCAGTTTAATGGCACTTTTTACAGACAAAAACATGGCTGTGCCATGGGTTCACCAGTATCCCCTATTGTGGCAAATCTATACATGGAGGTAAAGGACAAGGCTTTGAACTCCTTCAAAGGAGTAACCCTGAGCCATTGGTGTGTAACAGAGACAGAACACCACACACATACAAAAGCAATCTGGTTTAAGCTGTTCAATGCAACGAGGAATGCAAAGATCTCTACATTGGAGAAACAAAACAATCACTGCATATACGCATGGCCCAACACAGGAGAGCTAACTCCTCAGGCCTGGACTCTGCTGTCCACTTCCATCTCAAGGAGAAAGCCCACTCCTTTGATGAAAACAATGTCCACATCCTGGACAGAGAGGACAGATGGTTTGAAAGAGGAGTAAAAGAAGTCATCTATGCAAAAGAAGAGAAACCATCGCTAAACAGAGGAGAGGTCTGAGACACCACTCATCTCCAATTTACAATGCTGCCCTTCCATCCCTTCCCAGGAGATTCAACAATCTAACCTCAAAGAACAACTATTCACAAATGTCCGACTGTCGTTAAGACCCAATAGAGCGCTAACAATGACCAAACCTACTTCCCACCAACGACTGTCACTCTAATGACGGTCGTTGGCACTTGGAGCACAAAGGGTTCCAGTGACATCATCTGCCTTGTGAGAGGTTAAATACCTGGATCTCCACACCAGTTAGTTGGACCAGTCCCGGCCTGGTCAGATGGGTACATGAACTGATGAAGCCTCTTGGATGAGAGGTGAAACGTCTTCCTAGATAAATAACCAAGTCTAGTTGCTTCTGACTGAAATTGCTTTGGGGATCATAAAGTTATAAGGGTCACATTGCAATCTCTCATCCTCTGCTGCTGTTTTACACACAGTACGCTACTCTGAAAATAACCGAATATTGAAACCTGTTGAGATGAAAGCTGTCTGTATACAGCATAATATACTGCCACTGGTCAAGTGCTGTAAAGGAGTTGCTGAAACAAACCAGTCACTGGGCCTCATTTATCAAACTTGCGTGGAAACGGGTGCAGATCTGAGCGCATAAATGGTCGTAGGAAAGGACCCACGTGTGATTTATGAAACATTCGTATCTGACCAATCTCAGCGTACGAATGAGCGGGCCTTGATAAATGCAGCTGCTGAATTCGATCGTCATGAACATGTTACGCCCCTAAATATTCCTGTTTCGGAGGCCTCGCCCACAGAGGTCAAATATGCAGAGGAAGAACGCTGGTTAGAAAATAAACTTTTCCGACACAGAGATCGGCATCCTGACATCCGAGATGGAGCAAAATAAAGATGTGCTTTTTGGCAGTCTTAAGAGTGGAATAAAAGGGGCCCATAAAAACTCTGTATGGAAAAAAATAACGGAGGGAGTCAAACCGAAGCAGCGCTCCACTATGACCCCTGCGCACTGTTGGACAGGTGTGCCGTATTCAGCACCCCTTCCGTGAAATGCACCCCCTCGCATTATAGGTGATATTCAAAAGATCCATTTAATTCATTTTATAATTATGGCTGCAGTTTATTTCCACAGAACATACAAAAAGGTGTTGTTTTGTGTTCGCTATTATCCAAGTTTGTGATTTTAAACACTTTAAAATAGTTTAAAGACTGTAAGTAACCAATGTTCTGACTGTTGTGGGTAACCTGTATATAAACTACTCCTATAGGTGGAAACAACAGCCTTCTGATCCAGAATATCACCTATTATGCGAGGGGGTGCATTTCACGGCAGCGGTGCTGATTACGGCACAACATCGGCGCTACTGGTTGGTCATTAGGTATTCCGTAAGAGGATACCTTTGTCATCTAGAAGAACCATACCAAGATGTTAATCATCTGATACCTTGTTTGATTTAATGCAATTTATCGAGGGTAGCCACGAACCGAGGAGATGACTTTGGCTCTGCAGTGCATCTTGCTGCAGCCGCGCGCCAACACATTCATTCATTCATTCATTCATTGTCGGGGTCGCGGGGGGCTGGAGCCGAGCTGTTTTGATATTTAAAAGAATTGCGTGTGTTCCCCCCGGCTCCCTGGCCACCACGTTTAAAAGCGATAGCTGAGCATCACACATCACCTGTACATTTATCGAGTGGTAGTTTTTGCGATTGATGAATGCGTAATCATTCACAGATGGTGCCTTCAGACGCACACATGAGTACAACCACAATTTTTATATATTTTTTTATCCGTTTTAAGAATCCGTTTTGATCTGTTCTTAATATGTGACTGCTTATGCTTAATGACAGCTGAGATTTGTTCATTATTTTCAGACAGGTTTTGCTGTGCTGCACCGCAAATACGCAGGCTCAAATGTCTGTACACGACCTCAGACCAGACGTGAGATTTGATCGTAGCTCCCGCTCACGTCCAAATTGATAAATGCTGACGTTTGCCAGGAAATGGTCGTACGCATGTTTTTCTGCCGTACGTTCGTTTGATAAATGAGGCCCACTGTCTCTAAAGGTGACTAATTATACATGATATCATTGGACCTTGTATGTGTTCTTTCTGAACTTCCGAACACAGTATTTTTCAGAGTTTGCAGCAGACATAGGAGCCTGCACGGCCTGCAGCAGTGCCTGTGTTGATCCTGAGGTGATGTAGTTCAACAAGGAGTGTCAAACAAAACACTGGAGGTGTAAATCAAAAGACTATTTTTCCAACTTTGAATCTCACAAATCTGCAATTTTTTCTCATAGATTTGCCAATTTCAACTCATATTAGCCCCCCCTCCCTGGTCTATAATTCTTTTTTTCATACTTAGCCCTAATATGCTGTCGTTCAAATCAGCACAATTTAGACAATTTAGTTAAAAAATCAAAAGCCCTAATGTATACTATGTTGGGTTGTATATCAATTGCTGTAGTTACATTTTTTTGATAAGACTTTATTTTACAATTCAATCATCTTGTTTCCTGGGAAGAACTGTATGGTTTGGAGATGAATTGTAGGGAGTAATTGAAGACAGGTGATCTTGGCATACTTGTCTACATGCAGGTGTTGAGTGAATAATCAAACGGGTCAATGAAAATGGCGAATTAAATCATTACTTCTGGTAGTTGTGTTGAATAGCTATGTTCAGCACCAGCAAGCAAGTGCTCAACTAAGGTTGTTGGTCTAAAATGTACTAATTATGTGGATAACAGAGATGGTGTGAAGCTGGTCAACAGAGCAGAGTGTTCATGTGCCCAAAACATGATCTAATGTAGCAAGTAGTTTTTTTTGTTTGGTATCAGTCCTTTGAGCACTACTATGTGACTCAAGTCATTTTGTCCAAGTCTCAAGCAAATTCCAAGTAATTTTTTCTTGGGCTAGTCAAGTCAGGTCAAGTTAAAATATATTTTCTGAAAACATTTCAATTGATAAGGGCAATGCTACTGCTGAATCCAGTTTACATGACCTACTGTAGTTTGACAGCTTCGTCCAAGTTTTCGACCGCGTTGCACTGGTAGAACTCATCTGCATGAAGTTGAGGACATCATTGGAATTGGGGTTGTATTTGAGCTGTAGCCTGCACGATGTTTCCTACTGGTCTATGTTTCTGTGTTTTGACAATGTTCTGCCCTCCGTTCCACACAAAGGTGATTATGTTGTCATGTTTTGCCTCTAAGCTGTGATTTGTCCATTCAATGTGTCAACGTCAGCTCACCTCATCACAGCTTGTGTGTTTTGCTGTCTGATACTTTCACATTCTGATAAGTGCTCTCTTTTTAGAAACGACTCTGAGGTGTCTTTCACACCTCAACAAAGTTTGGTGCATCATAAGCAGTGGAGTGCACAGACTTTTTGAAGGGGCAAGGCCGAAAAGCAAAAAAGGGCACATAGCGTGTCCCCGCCACTGAAGAGGGCACTTTAACACGCATTTTGGCTTCTAGAGGGCACTTAAGCACGCATTTTGGCTCCCACGAGGGCACTTTAGCACACGTTTTGGCTCCTAGAGGGCACTTTAGAACGCGTATTGGCTGCTGAAGGGCACTTTAGCAAACGTTTTGGCTTGTAGAGGGCACTTTAGCATGCATTTTGGCTGGTAAAGGGCACTTTAGCACACGTTTAGATTGCTGACAAGTGTGAACCTAACATGTGTTTTCAGGTGCTCACCAAAATCTATTTACAAACATGATCACTTTCTCCCACACCTTTTCCCATTGAGACATGTCAAACTTTGTTTCAGTTTCTGACTTTGTCCCCACACCTTGTCCCTGCAGTCTCCTGGTTCAGGCTCGCCCTCTCCTCCAGGAGCAGAGTCATCCAGCAGACACCTGCTGCAGGAGGACAGCTTTGAATCTTCTCCCTCCAGTAAAGAGGTGTGTTCAACATTTTACTATTCATTAGACATTATCTCATTTTCACTTTTGCATATCAATTTGAGTTGATGTTTGAATGAATCATTTTTCTCTCTTCTCATTTATAGTCCAGGAGAAGCCTTGCGTCTTTCCCTACATATGTAGAAGGTGAGTGCTTCATCCAGAGGTTTTCAAACAGTTTTTTATTTTATTGAATTTTTTTTCAGGCAGTCGCGTTGAGATTAGCATCTCTTTTTCAAAGGAGAACTGAGGACAAGGTACATTCACAAGAACATAATGCCCAGAACAGCAACGACACGATTATACAACAACAAGGAATTAGAAACAGTTACAAGAATCATAAAAAAAACCCAATAATAAAGTTTTAATACCTCCAAGGGAATAGAGTCTAGCTTTAGGGAAGTTTGTAGTTCGCCTCATTTCAACTAATCAGTTAATTTGACAACAGTATTTAACGTTAGCCAGTCTTCAGCTGAAGTCTTTCTTTGAGTGCTGTGTAATCCATTAGCTAGCTCTCAACTCCAATGGATTCTTGTTTCTGTAGCAACAACAGACAACCCTGGCAACCAACAACGCCTAACGCTATTGGCTGCTACAATGGAAACAGAACGGGACAGGAAGTCATTGTCAAACCCGTCAAAAAATTACAAAAATTATTTCAGACTAAATATATTTTTTTTTATGGAAAAGCAATACTTTCATTCTGCCCCCCTAAAAACGCCATATGGGTGTATTATTTCTTTCTTTCTTTTTAAATATAGCTTTTAATAAAGATTCTACATATTAAACCTTTAACAGCCTATTTTTACTTTTAAATTGTCCAAACGGCATTTTCCTGTAACTGCTAGTCACTACTGTAAATGCAAAAGCACTTTTTGTACCTAAATGAAAGTTTAAAGACACAACACCACTGGCATGCTTACAAGCTTTTTGCAAAGAGAAAAAAAGTGATGGAGGCTGGGTGTGATGTCCTCCTAACCTCTGGCTGCCGATACTGTCAGTGTTGCTGATTCCCCAGTGATCCGCTGCTAATACACAGCTTATTGAACTGCACTGCTGATCTAAGCCTGTTGTCAATGCTGTGTCAGCATTTCCTAAATGTCAAGGCCTTCAGTAGCCAACAGAGATGGAGGAGGGGAGAGACAGTTGTGGAGCTACTCTTCGGTAATAAACCAGTAATAACAACATTTGTCAGATTGTCACAATTTATCTTGCTTTTGTTTATCATCCTCCAGTATGACCGTTGACTGTAATTTGGCTCAAAGAAAGACTCCCAGTCGTCAAATTAAGTGATTAGTCCAAATTAGTTGTTCCCCTGTATGATTCATCACTGACACACCTGGCAACCCGACTGCTGAAATAATTTTTGGTTGTTGCGACTACGGAATTGGACATTTAAAAAGTTACATTTATGTAACGTTTGTTATTCATAAGAGTTATCTAAATTTAAGACTCACTTATGCTGACAGCCTATTTATTTGAATTTGAAGGAGGTTTTGCGATGTGCCATTCTGCCATGCTCACCATCGCTTTGTTTCTCGATTATTTGCCCTTCTTCTCTTTGGACTGGAAGCAGGGATGTACCCCAGTACATGAGAGCGTGTGAAGGGTGCACAATGAAACTTTTTTGGAAGTAATTTGAATTGCTAAGGTATACAGGCCTTCAGGCCTTCTTAAACTGGAAATCCCTCATCTTCATATGGGCATATAGCAGGCTCAACTTTGCTAGAGCCTGAATGTGCCTGTGCTGACTGTAAAGCTACATCTGTATGAAAATAAAGTACTATAAATGACATCAGTAACTTATACGATTACTAATGACTTACCATTTAAAAGTAACAAAGATTTCTAATTCAGAAGGCCGTTACATTTATTAGTAATAATGGATCTTCTCTTAATGTTTTATATAATTTAAAACACAATCATACAGCTCTTCACGTCTTTTTATTTCTTTTCATGAAACAACTGCCAATATCCAGCCCTGCTCACTGCGTGTGTACCTTTCACTGCATCTTTGCTGGTTCCTGCTCCATACTTCTCCTGCCTGTCCTCTTCCTCCTCCTCTTTCTCTTCATCATTTCCCCCTTCTCATCACCACGATGACTGGAGTCACCCTGTGTCCCAGTATCCCCTTCATAGTCACTTCTGTCACTTGTTTAAATACCTCCATGACTGTAAATGCCATCTGAAATTGAAATATGACCGCCGGCCCTTGGCCCAGGATGGACTGGCCATCGGAAGATTTCCGAAATGGCCAGTCCATCCTGGGCCAAGTCCACCCCTGACTGGAAGTTAAACGGTCTCCTCACTCTGTCTGTTGATCCTCCTCTGTGAGTCAGCAGTAATGAAATTCACCTGATCAGACACACAGGAGTGAGCCTGATTCGGAATTCTGACTTGAATGTTCTGTTTCATTGCACTTTTAATTGTCGGAAGTTGTAATTCTCTCGATTTCCGATTACAATGAATCTCAGCATAAGCAGCAGTGACAAGCTCCACCTGAGCAACCGCTGCTGACTGACGTAAAGAAGGTCAATAATAGAGCGCCGCATTTGAATATAGCAAGGGAATGTCTCCACAGACACTGATGGTATTTCTCATCAAAGAGGCAACAAGTGTTTTCATTAGTGGGTAACATGATCATTCACCATTGTTTTAACTCACTCTGTGATAGAGAGGAACTTAAAAGATAATTAACTAGATGGAAATCTTATGGAGTACAACTTTAAACAAAGACATTGGAACATGGACCCTTAGCAGAGTTGTGAAATTGTATATGAAATGTGCTAATGAATACAAATTAATTAAAAAAAAAAAGATCAAAATTAGAGAACAAATTATAAATACTTGATTTATTCTGAAATATTGTTTTTTTTAATGTTAATAATTTGATAGAATATCAGCTGTGTCTATACCACTGCTGTACTAGCAAGTTAGTAACCTCATTAGAAGACTTTGATTGTGTTTTTAAATAATGAAGTTGGATATTCCAACAGCATACTCTCCAATATAATGAACTTATTGTTTTACATCTATTTTAATTATATCCTTCCATATTTCTAGTGATATAGAAATTAGTTAGAAATTCAGCTCATTCTCCCAACTGGGATGTAGGAAGAAGGAGAAGCGCTTTATTAATCCTTCATTGGGGAAATTTTATTTGAACACTCTCCTATTGTTATTCATAATACACACAGGACCTATAATCGTTCATTAGTGGTGAGACATCAGAGCAAAGGGGCTGCGACATAGTGGGCACTCCAAGCAGTTGGGAGTTAGGATAGGTAAGCTATATTATGATGTAATATTGTAATATTTGTATATACAAATATTACAATATTACAAATTTCCCCAATGAAGGATGAATAAAGCGCTTCTCCTTCTTCCTACATTATTGTCAAAGTGGGAAGGGAACCCTTGTGTTGTATAATGAGATTAAAACACTGTCCTCCCTCCAGTCCCAGGCCCATGTGACCCAGAGGACCTGATCGATGGGATCATCTTCGCAGCCAACTACCTGGGCTCCACCCAGATGCTGTCGGATAAGACTCCATCCAAGAACATCCGCATGATGCAGGCACAGGAGGCCGTTAGCCGCGTCAAGGTGAAAACACACATTACACACTCAGACACACTCAGAGAAGTACTCAGTATTTTTACAAGTCTTCCATGTCTCATGCTCAGTCAGACTCCTGCAGTTTGGTTTTGTTACCAAATGAATAAACATCATACTGTACCTATTCTTCATTTTCTTAAAAAAACAAAACATTATTTTCTTATTTCCCATCTTACCTGATGATGACTGAAGTTTTGTCTTTAGATATTCACTATACTGTTGTAATGTCCATGTGTTTACCTGTAAAAAAAATCATCGGGGCAAAATCTCTGCCTCAATGATTTGTTTAATTCCTATCTTGCGTGTTCTGCGGCCTGTTCAGTGAAGGGATCATTGTTCCACAGGGACCGTTTTTGCGGATGCACACCGCTACATCCGGAAAAAGCAGAGAATAAGTTTGGGATCATTTCACACTTAAAAAGGAAGCCAAAAAGGTGAATGTGTCCTCTTTTAACTAGAACTGTTCTACCACAACAGCAGGACATTGATGATTCAGCGTCTGAGCTGAAAGCAGCCCGTTGTTAACACCACTTCACCGAGCGCAGCTGTTCAGGTTTGAGGAGGGTGGTTGCCGTAGTTACATAGAAACAGGAAGAGAATGCGTAGCTGTCCTTGTGAATGCCTCTATGTTTAGTTTTTCATTACAATGTTAAAAAGAACGTCACCTCCCTGATCAGTCTTTATAGTTTTGTTTGAGTAAATGTGTCAGTGGAGTTTTGTTCATTGTTTGTTGTGACAGTAAACAGGAAGAGAGTAAGTCACTCTTCCTGAATATATCCATCTCTAATTCATATATAAATGAATCTGTTTTTTTTTTTTAAACCTGTTTGAGTAAACAGAGAGAATTTAATGCACCACTTTGAACTGTCTAAATAGTAAATTTATTCATGGTAAATTGCGAGTGTATTGTCTTCAGCACACACACATCTCACCCCCCCCCCCCCACACACACACACACAAACACACCGAATAGGCCTTCCCCAGAAATAATATATTTTTTGTAAGTAATGGTGAGTGGAATAATCGGTAGAATACTAATTTACAAAAATATTTGATAGCTGCAGCCCTACAATCAACAAGTCAATCAATTTAATTGGTCACATGGAATCGTACAAGGTAGTGTTGTAGATAAGGGCCGATAGGGCCCAGCGCCTGCACACTGGCCAGCTGGATACCTGACAGAGAAGATCCATGAATCACAGCCGGTGTTTGTCCATGCTTGCCTCGGTTTCTCCTTTGATGTAGAGATGGAGACAGACAGAGAGATGGTCTTACTCTTACTAGCTAAAAATGTTCCTCTTCATTGCCTTTATTGGGGCTTTTTTTTGCATATTTTGGCATCTTACCGCAATCGGATGATCAGTGGAAAAGTGCGTCTACATAGAAATCAGCATAATAAAGAAATAGCTCCACAGCACAACTCGGTCATAATAATAATAATAATAGATCGATTTTATATAGCACTTTTCTCAGTACTCAAAGACGGTCATGTGTATCAGAAAGATACTACATGAATAAGCGTTAATAAATCAATGAATCACCTTATTGATCTTCTTTTATTAAACTTAAAGGTATAATACCTTTTAAATTAAGAGATGCTAGTCTCTGTCATTTTAAAATAATCTTTTTTTTCTATCCATTTCTTTTATCGATCTCAATCTGAAAACACTTCTGACATTGACCACAAGACTCTTTGCAATTAGAATGAAATATTCACAGACACAGAGAGTCGTCAGAGGCCCAAACAGTGTGCCGGCTGTGGTCCAACAGGCCTGCCCTCCACAGTCTCTCGAGAGGGGATGCTGATGCAGTTACCTTGGCAACAGCATGTTCAGCTCCCAGAGTTTAATGGTTATTCTGGATAACCAAATCTTCAGCTTTTAGCCATATCAGGAGTCTCTGTGGATTCCTCAGCAGGGACAGCTTTTAGAATGAGCCAGAAGAGTCACTTGGTCTCTTGTTGCAAGCTCTCGGCCAATGCTGGATTTGAATAAAAACGTAGTTATCATGACCTCTGAAGCTTAATTTCTCAGGCCGAGATAAAAAAATGAGCTTAGATCAGAAACACAAGTCCTAACTTCCTGAGAAAAACACTATTACAAAACTAAACTAAACTAAACTTCTTATAGAATAGAGAACTTTACGTGTGAGAGTTAGAAAGACGACAAATAAGGAGGCAGAGTACAAAGAAAGGTTACAAAGGAAAGACTAAACCAAAACACTCTGCACAACAACGAGATACTCAAGTCAGCTGAGGGGGAGACTGTTTGTGCACAACAACGAGATACTCAACTTAGCTGAGGGGGAGACTGTTTGTCTACCATCTTAAAGTCCACTTTCAAGGTGTGGCCAATGGAGATGAGATGCATTCAGTTTCACGCTCAAACTGGGAGAAAGTCCCTCTTCTTTGGTTCTCAGAGAAGAGCATGAGGCCTTTAATGACTCTGATACTGTAGAGGTACTTCTTAATGTTTCAAACCAAAATGAAATCAACACTGGGGTTTTTGCCCTTGCATAAAATCAGACCTTCAGATTATCAAAAATATGAATTCAACCGTTATGAAGCGCACATTTCATTAGCATGACTTTATTTCTTCTTATTAAAACCTCTGAAAGTAATTGTCAATGACACACTTATACTTAGACAGTTAGACTTTGAAAAATCACCATTATAGAGAGTTACTGTTAATTGATTAAACTGGTGTCTGTGGAGTAGGGCCAGTGATCAGCATCTCAGTTTTATCTCTTTGAGAGCAGGAAATGATGTGCCCTCCAGTTTAATAATGTGAAAGGATCACAGGCACAGCTGAGTATCATCAACGTGGCGATGGACATTAATTCTCTGAAATATAAAGAGAGAAAAACAGAGGGCAAAGAACAGAGTCCTGAGGTATTATTATTATAAGAAACACACAGTGTTCTTTCAGATAGGTAACACTTAAACCACGTGAGAGCCCGGCCAGAGACGCCACATTTCTTCCCCAGCCATTCAAGGAGCATTTCTATGGGGTCAAAAGCTGCACTGGGAGCCAGCAACAGAAGCACTGTGGTGTAATCTGAATCCAGAAGGTCACAGTAAGTTTCAGTGGAGTGACAGGTCTTGAAGGCAGACTGAAAAGATTCAAAAAGATCATTGTTAAACATATGGGCCGAAAGTTGTTGAGAAATCACTGATGATTCCAGTACTTTTGAAAAGAATGGAAGGTTAGAGAGTGGTCAGTAATTATTTAGAGACCCAGGATCAAGGTGTGGTTCCTTGAGTAGAGGTTTTACCACAGCAGTCTTCAAACTAATGGGGACAATGCCAGTTGTAAGAGACAAATTAATAATATTAAGCATTGTAGGTGACATGAGATAGCCAGAGATCCAGAGGCCAGAGAAAGGTTTTAGGTCACCAGTCAGACGCCGTTCGCTGGTATTAGCCCTAGCCGGACGGATTTGGTCTGCCGCAGCCTCCGGCCTTGTCGTCGTCATTTTACTGGGTGATCTGCACCAAAGTGGAAGTAGAATTAATTTACACACTTCTAAGAATCTACAAGTGAAGTTTCATATTTGTACATGAACATTTACATGTCAAAATAGTAAAACAAAGTGGCGTTGATGAGAGAAAGCAGTAAGAACGTTTGGGATACACTCAGCCTGAGTGTATCAGGTGGTGGTTTACATTAAAAATAGAAATTAGGAAGATTTTACGGTTTATTGTGGAGATGTTAAAGCATGTAATTTTATTGTGAAGGACTGAAGTCTGATCCCAGATGTTTTGACAGTATTGATATTTATGTGGACGATCAGCAGCTCCAGTGTTTACGGCGAGGAGATCGGGGTGTCCGACTAAATGAGCACACGGCTAATTCACCGGTGTTAGCGTCCTTTTGACCACCCTTGTGAACACAAAGATAAATCAGGCCGTTAAAACGATATATGGTTACAAAGATAAGAAGTTAGACTTTAGTTTAACACCATTAAAATAACTAGACATTATAGAAGCATTTATATTTGTAGGTTAAACAGAAAGTTTGATGGAATTTAGCCAAAAACTGTCCGACTGGTGACACAGTTCTGCTAGCTGACAGGGGGTGCATGAGGCTGGGGAACGGTTTAGTAGCTGACAACAGTTTAGTCAGTGTTTCAAGAGAGAAAGTCTCAAGAAAAGAACAGAGATTGACTGGGATTCAACACATGCAAACTGCTAACTTTTCAGAAGTAGCTGTAAATGAGGAACTAATTTCATATTTAATCTCATCTATAAAGAGTGAGCAGTAAACAGGACTTTTTTGGACTAAGTTTGGCAAGAGTGTCAAAAAGAGCTCTAGGGCTGTTTTTCTTATAGGAACTCCAGTCAATGGCCCTCATTTATCAATCTTGCGTGAAAACGGGCGCAGATCTGAACGCAGAATTGGTAGTAGGACAGGACCCACGTGTGATTTATGAAACATTCGTATCTGACCAATCTCAGCGTACGAATGAGCGTGCCTTGATAAATGCGGCGGCTGAATTCGATCGTCTTTAACATGTTACGCCCTTAAATATTCCTGGTTCGGAGGCCTCACCCACTGAGGTCAAACATGGGGGACGAAACACTTGTAAGAAAAAAACTTTTCCGACACAGAGAAAGGCATCCTGACATCCGAGATGGAGCAAAATAAAGATGTGCTTTTTGGCAGTCTTAAGAGTGGAATAAAAGGGGCCCATAAAAACGCTGTATGGAAAAGAATAACGGAGGCAGTCAACCCGAAGCAGCGCTCCACTGTGACCCGTGTGTGTGTGTGCGCACTGCTGAACCTGCACTCCTGCTCTGTAGCGGGGTTTGCCAGCGGGGTTATTAGGTATTCTGTTAGGGGATAACCTTTGTCACCTAGAAGAACCATACCAAAATGTTAATCATCTGATACCTTGTTTGATTAAATTGCAATTTATCGAGGGTAGCCACTAACCGAGGAGATGACTTTGGCTCTGCAGTGCGTCTTGCTGCAGCCGCGCACCAACACATTCATTCATATATTCATCTTCAACCGCTTGTCCCTGTCAGGGATCCGAGCTGTTTTGAAATATAAAAGAATCGTTTTTATTTTTTTTATTCGTTTTAAGAATCCGTTTTGATCTGTTCTTAATATGTGACTGCTTATGCTTAATGACAGCTGAGGTTTGTTCATTATTTTCAGCCAGATTTTGCTGTGCTGCACCGCAAATGCACAGGCTCAAATTTGCGTACACAATCTCAGACCTGAAGTGAGACTTGACCGTAGCTCCCGCTCACGTCCAAATTGATAAATGCCGGAGTTTGCCAGGAAATGATCGTACGCACGTTTTTCTGCCGTACGTTTGTTTGATAAATGAGGGCCATTGTCTGCACCTGCTTTGTTGGACATTGTCCAGTGTTCATATCAGAAAAACAGCTAGATTTCTTCTTACCTTTAAAAAATGTAATACACAACATGACATTGTACGTGTCAGACATGTTTTCTCTTACTGGAAATATTCTGTTTGGTTTGGGTGAGGGGCAGCACTGGGTAGAGCACGCAGGAGGCAGTGCAGGAGGCAGGACTCGAATCTGTCTGATGATTTTGGCGTTGGCTCTTACCAACAGAAGTCTTCATCATCAGTAGCTGTGTGTAGTGCTGTACAGAAACTACTGTGCTCTATTGTACAGAAAGTGCTGAGTCAGCTTCTCAAGTGTGTTTGCGAGCCAAAACAACAGAGTCACCTGCTGGCAGAGGGAGGCTAATGCAAACACTCTACTGCCTCCCATGATCCAAAGGCTCCTACTGTACCATGAGTGTGTGTCGTTTTAGTATGAAGATAGAATGAAGACTAACAGCAGTCTAGAGTGTGTTGGCTGAGGCTGTGATGTGTTGGCAGAAAGTATTCTACAGCCAGGTGGAGGTCAGGACAGATGAACGCCCCTGTTTACAGCTGATGGACAGTCAGAGAGTGAGGAGGCTCTGCTCTGGAGCTAATCAGCCTCTCTAATGGACGGAGTGCATTATAACGGTTTTCATCTTGATTGCGGTTTCTGCTATTAGAATAGTAATCAAATAAAAATTACAAATATTTATTCATAGGCTTTATGTTTAGAGACTTAATATCATAGGTAACTAGGTAACCTGTGTTATTGTATAGGTATCTGCAAAATTATGATGTCAAAACTGATAAATAGTTCAAATCTCATAATGATATTTACCACAGCAGGCAAGACACTGGAGTGGTTAAAACAAGGAATGTATGCATAGATTAAAGGAGTACTAAATGTAATGTTCTAATTTTAGGTCATTGTATCATTTATTATTTTCATATTAGACAGACGGTATATGAACATATCTCTCAAATATATATTTTAAGTTTTTGTTGACAACCTACTGCATATTTCTTACAAGTACATTTCTTAAAGGTGAATATAGTTTAAGGTATTTCTTTATTAAGCATCATAACATTGCAAGTCATGGTGGAAATTTCTCTTTATGCGCTCAGAATTAAAACACACAAAGCATTTTACAAATTTGAAACAATGATGTAATTGAGAAATTCAATGTGCATTACATTATGTTTCTGGAGAGAGATTTATTCATTTGTATAACAAGCAACTCATCCTGACAGAACAAGACAACATCTCATGCTTGTGTTGATCAAGATTTGTGAGTAGTAGAATGCATACTCTTTAAGCTAGAGACACGTTTTCACAACGTATTACCTGGAGAACTCAGTGGCCTGTATTGTTTGCCGGTACACATAAAACCTACACAAAAAAACATGTTTCTATTTTCTGCATTTTGAATTTTACCATTGGCACAATATTTCAAACTGTCTAATGAAATGTAACATGTCATAAAAATGTCTACTCTGTGTTCTAAAACAATTATATCACACTTTTGCACGACTGGTATTTGGAGTATTTTATTGAAATTGAAAAATGCAGGGCACATGAACACTGGGCTTGCATAGTCCAGTTTAGATGTTCATCACACAAATACATGTAACCATACAAATAAATGAACACAATGTGAACCAAATATCAAACACTGTACAGTGGCGCTAGAGGATGTCATATGTGATGCCCCTGCCTCCCTCTCTCTCTGTGATCCAGTCAGTCTGTCCTGTGCTCTGATCTAACCCATTACTCTCCTGTCTGCTTTATTCCATGCCTGGCAGACGGCCCAGAAATTAGCCCAGAACAGGAAGAAGGTGCAGTACCTACATATCCGTCTCGTCCTCCACATGGCAAAGCACAGTATCTCTTTCTCCTCTGCTTGCCTCTGCTTTGTCTCTATCTGAATCTATCTGTGTATTTCACTGTCCTGTGTGTCCTCTTCAGTGCACTGTCATTCTGATGAATTGTTGGCATTTTCCTGGATCCAGCTTTGTATTGTTGGAGGTGATATTCATTGTTACGGCCCCTTCCTTTGGTACCAAGTCTCTTCACCATTTTTTCATTCCATATCAGACATTTTGTTACCCTCGTAATTTGGAACACTGTAGTTTAACTACTTGTTGGAATGCAGTTTGCTGGATGCAGGAAACAGCTGTAATATTTCTGATGCTGTGAGGTCTTACTGGATTTGTGGTTTTATTCAGTGTGCTCTCTCTGCTGCTGATTCTGTATTTGTAGTGAAACTATGTATGACTGTAAATAATAACCTGTAAAGTTTGCTAACCAGAGTCAGATGACAAAAATGCTATCAAATCATCTTTGGCCGGAGATCTGGGATGTAAAAATAAGAGTCTACAGCGGCGCTTGTTGCACCACAGCTTCTTCCTACCTGCAGTGCTATTTATCAGTCTAGATCAGTGGTTCTCAAACTTTGTACATGATGTACCACCTCAGAAAATATCAGGCTCTCCCAAGTCCCTACACTGAGACCAATGTCAAATTACATTAGCGTAGACACTATTCAGCTACAGACAGGAATGTTGATTCCTAATCCGAAGATTATTTATTGTTGACTGTCTTCAGCCACAGCCACGCTGTAGGAAGGGGTAGCATCAGAACAGGGGTCATCCCTATGTCCCCCGGGTCCTATGTTCCCCGGTCATATAAGCCTCCCCCTTTGCTGATTTAATTCAGCATTTTGTTAGGTTTAGAGGTTACGGTTAGGGTCAGGGTTAGGGGGTAGTGTTAGGGTCTACACAGGCCTATTTGCCGTGGAATCCGGTACTGATTGTGGAAAACAATAACAGACCTATGATAAATGAGTTCCTACATGAAACTGCTCACAACAGGTCTGTGGATTATCTTGAGTAACCGGGTCATGATTTCTGGAAAGAGACACTGCTTTTGAGTTTTTAGCACCACAAGCTGAGTCCCATCTAGTTCCGTTAGCAACACTGGGGAACTCAAACCAAAACTACCTAGATTGATAAATAGCACTTCGGCTTGAAAAATATGTAGTTTTGATTTTGAGGTGAACTGTCCCTTTAGGCTAAATGCCTTGTGTCATTATGCTCACAATGGTAACAAGAAAGAATAAATTCCTTAAAGCTGAACCCTGTGGGTAGGGGTAGAGGTGTGGGTTGGGAAAATAGATTGTTAGTTAGGGAAGGTGAATAGGTTGATTAGTCTGGAGTGATGGGTTGGGTTGTCAGGATGGGGGGCTTGCTGTTTATTCAACATCCTGATGGATGCTTGCATAAAGGTGGACATGGCTCGTTTGGTTCATAGTGGCATGGAACCATGTATCCTTCCTGAAGGTACCAGATGATACTGGTTGTTGAGGTCAATGGTGGGGTCCGATATAATCAGTCCACTTTTCCTGATGGTTTGTTTTTCATATATGGCTGTGAGAGTGGTCTGTGGCTGTCCAATTATCTTCCCACTCATTTTAATGATCCTGAGGGGACATTTGTTCACCTTACTCAGGGAACCAAACCATGCCAGAATGCTGAAGGTGAGGGTGGATTGAATGAAGCAGCTGTAAAATGACTTGGAGTACTGACTTGTCAACTTGCAGGCATCGCAGCTTCCAGAGAAAGTACAGGTGTTGTTGACATTTCTTGAAGATACAGTCTGTATTTCTTTTGTTATTCATATTCTTCCAGTCTCTCGATTATACGGCAATCTAACTGAAGAGCATCTCTTTGGTTTAGAGATGTTAAAGTTGAGATGGTTATCCCTGCCAGACTGCAGTTGCTGCACTGACTTGGTGGTGTCGACTATGACTGTGCTGTTAGTGTTTAATATAAACCATGTCAGGATTTCCACTTCTGCAGCTGTTGGTGTAGAGGGTGAACAGGAATGATGTTATAAATGTAAACTGTGGCACCATTTCAGTATAACATGGTAGCATGCTAACATTCTAATCAGCACTAAATAAAGCCCAGCTGAGGCTGATGGGGTTGCTGCTGGCCATAAACCAAAGATTGAGGCAAATTGTGAGTTTGCAGTGATGAAGATGTTAGGTCAGGGCTTCATAAAACTCAATTGGATCCATCCACTAGGGACCATGAATGAATTCCTAATCTCATGGCAGTTCATCCAAAATGTGTTGAGAGAGATATTTCAGACTGGACCAAGGACAGCACTGCCATCCCTGGAGCCATGCGTGTCTAAAGGTCTGAACCGAGGGAGGTTAAACACATCCTCGATCTCAGTACTTGATGAAACTGAACCTGCTATATGACTATGTTAATTCATGTGCCCAAATGGTTAATTTGAGAACACACATTACTAATGTATATGCACAAATCTACCCCTTACAAAGACTCACTGTCTGGAAAAACATAAAACTGTGGCCCTCTTGACAAGCTTGCATACACAGAGTTCTAATCTGTGCTTTGTTCTACAGTTCTGTAGTCAGTGTTAAGATCCTGGCCTTTGTCATTCTCAGCAATATAGATCACTGAGGATGATTTGAAGCAAAAACATGCAAAAACACTGGTGTGGTCTTAAAACATTTTTACATCAGATATTTAAAGGCAGCACACATGATGTGTCCTGGGATCTATATTTACAATCAGATATCTAACTACATAACATAAGACTTACAACTATACTGGTTTAAAAGTGATGATACAGTGAGATGAAGCAGTGCACCAGGTGAATGTAAACTGTTTGTTCGTTGTTGGATTTACAGTGGTTACAGCCTCCAACTTCGTCAAGTTTCCAACCATTTCTCTGAAAAGAAATATCCTCAACAGACCTGTGAATGTTCTCATTTGTCCAGGTCATCATTATCCCCAAAGCAATTTCAGTCAGAAGCAACTGGAATTGGTTATTTGTCTAGGAAGACATTGCACCTCTCATCCAAGAGGCTTCATCAGTTCATGTACCCATCTGGCTGGGACTGGACCAACTAACTGGTGTGGAGATCCGGGTATTTAACCTGTCACAAGGCCGATGATGTCACTGGAACCCTTTGTGCTCCAAGTGCCAACGACCGTCATTAGAGTGACAGTCGTTGGTGGGAAGTAGGTTTTGACTTTGTTAGTGCTCTATTGAGTCTTAACGACAGTCGTTGGAGTCACAGGAGGCCATTTGTGAACAGTTATTATTTGAGGTTAGATTGTTGAATCTCCTGGGAAGGATAGATGGCTTCTGACATCATTGGCCTTGTGAAAGGTTAAATACCTGGATCTCCACACCAGATAGTCGAATCTCCTGGGAAGGGATGAAATGGCAGCATTGTAAATTGGAGATAAGTGGTGTCTCAGACCTCCTCCTCTGTTTAGCATTGTTTTCCCTTCTTTTGGATAGAAGAAGCCATCCATGCAAAAGTAGAGAAACCATCGCACTTGGAGCACAAAGGGTTCCAGTGACACGATCGGCCTTGTGAGAGGTTAAATACCTGGATCTCCACACCAGTTAGTTGGTCCAGTCCCAGCCTGGTCAGATGCGTACATGAACTGATGAAGCTTCTTGTATGAGAGGTGAAACATCTTCCTAGACAAATAAGTCCAGTTGCTTTTGACTGAAATTGCTTTGGGGACCCTTAACAGAATAGGTCTAAATACACTGCTACCAGTTAAATTCTCATGCACGACCCATAATGCTTTAATTTGGTAAGGAAGAGTGCTCAGTCCTGAACAAAAAAGGGCATGGCTGAGTTGACATTTAAGCTGGATACAGAGTCATCACAGCCGCAAAATGAACTACTGTATGATAAAGCAGTTGTGTAAGAATAGGAGGTGTGTCTGCTTGTGAGCTGAGAAACGGTCTGAAGGCTTTGTTTTATTTTGAAGAAATATGAGTGTTGGGAAAGGCAGGGAGGTGCACAAGGCAAGGCTAAAGTTGCCCTCTTTTACTGAGCTGCCCCTCTGAAGGAACACTTTGTATTTTCATTATTGCCTTTGAGCTTAATTCAAATCAATTTTATGTATAGTGCCAAATCATAACAAAAGTTATTCAATTTAATGTTATTCAATTCAATTTTATTTACAGTGCCAATTCATAACAAAGGTTATCTCAGGACACTTTACATATGGAGCAGGTAAAGACCACACTCTATGACTTATTTATGATTTACAGAGACCCAACAATTCCCCCATGAGCAGCAATCTTGTTCACACAGTGGCAACGAAAACCTTCCCTTTAACAGATAGAGACAAAGACAGACACAAAGACAGACAGAGAGACAGTCCCAGAGATGCAAGCAACCACAAAAGTAACAGTAACTATAATAATATCTATAGTAATGTGACTATGACTTATATGTTATGGCAGTTAATACAGCAGAATAGTAGAAACAAGTACAGCTAAGGTGATAGAATATGAAAATGATAATAATTATGGTGGTAAATATGATCAATGATGAGTATTGATAATAACAGCTGTGATATAATGAGATATATTACTGATTATGTTTTTATGGCTACAAATGTTATAATTCATAAAACTAATGATAGTATATATGAGTAATAGTGATAACAGCAGAAGGAAGCGTCATGCAAGACCACGGCAGCAGGCACCACTACGGTCAGTAGAGACCTGCTATCTCGGGACACCTTACATAAAGAGTAGGTGAAGACCACACTCTGACATATTCATGATTTACAGAGAGCCCAAGATAAGTTGCATAAAAACACCCATCCTAAGTTAGACTACATTAAATCACCATATATCATCCTTACTTGTTATTATTGGCATTCCCTGATTCCAGGTGGTCTGAACAAGATAAAAAAATGACTAAATTAAATATTGCTTTTTTTAATGCTATCACATTAATCAATCATAGTTAGCTAGTATGTGTGGGAATCTCTAGGCATCTCATGATTCGATTCAGATTCAGGGCTCTGATGCTCAGATAACATAATTAAAATTATTGGTTTTCCCTACATGATATTATTTATTTGTTACTGTTAAAACATATATAGTGTATACATAATGATCCATAATAAATGGATGATTTACTTCCATTATCATTTCGTTTAGTTAGATGCATTTTGCATTAGGGTTGTAAATGCAGAAAATATATTTTTGAAAAAAAATTAAACATTCAGTGGTGGCTCATTGGCCATGCATCTTACTAAAAGAGTTAAGGCGTTCAAATACTGATAATAAGAAGGGTTGTCCTTTGTTCATGTTAGAGCATCTGCCCCTGAAATGTCTGTGCACGTCCCTGGTTTGGAATATATGGATGGACATAGAAGAGGTTGCAACACTGCAACAGTGGTTTTGCATGTTTCCATGGATTGATTTGTGAAACCTGGAATCCAAGTTGGCCACAGTTTTCATTGTCCAAGAAGAACAAAAATACATTTTTGCATCTATCTTACAACTGCCCTTACCGTTTCTTACAGATTTTGGGTGGGGTAAGGCTTTATATGTTAAATATATCTAACTTATTTGAAGAAGAAGAGGAATTGGCATTTCACCTTCCTGTGGATCCGATGAATCCGCCTCAGTCAAAATATTGATACTAATACTCACAGTTGTGTGTACTTGTTTGTGTGAACCAGGGCCACAGTGAAGGAAACACCTTGTTGGATTAATTTGACTTCATGTACTCAAATATGGAATGCAATTAAGTTGAGTATCATATAACTTAAAAATAGTATATACGAGTAATACACACTTAAAATTACAACATTTTAGCACCAATATGCTTGTTCTTTTTTTGATTATCCAGGTTAGGAAGCCATACGTCAATATGAACATGACTGCACAGAAAAATATATTATTTTTAACTTTTTAAATATTTAGGGATGTTAATGTTTCAAGCTCCAGTTTTTCTCCCAACATGTGAGTAAACTGCTGCTCAGATTATTTTTCAAATAATCATTGCAGCTCACACACAAACATATTCCATCAAATTGAGTGAGATGACCTCAAATCAATGCACTATTTTGCTGTTTACTGCTGTGTTATGGGGACTACTTTCACTACGTTCTCAATTAGTGTGCACTTGTCACAGTAAAGAGTGAACCAAATGTAAGACATGGTGCATAGCACCATACTGTATGTGAAGGCCTATACCACCTGCAAATCAATTTGCTTTACCATATTCCAAAGCATGCTGTAGTGTTTAAAATGTTTATATGTATTTGTATGGTATTTTGTAGCCATTGGTTTCCATTCACTTTCCTGAGCTACACTTATGTATGTACTGCTTACTATACATATTCACTTTCTTCCTTTGTAAGATGAGAGGATTTTGCATTACCATGCAAGATGAGCAGATGTGAAGTTCACTAGAGCGTCATAAGGTGCGTTTCCATTAGGCTCGAATACCCGGATTGAGGCGGGTCTATCTCGCCGAGACACCCCTAATTTGCATGTGAGTGGCTTGACCCATTTGTTGGCCCTGCTTTCCAGCAGGGCTAAAGAAACACTGCTCACACCCCTGAGAGAAGCTTCGTTGCAAATTGATTGTAGCTCTCAGCTGCATGTTCCTTCTTTCTCTCTGTCTCCAATTTACACACAAACACATACACACACACACATACACACACACACACACACACACACGCACACACACACACACACACACACAGTGGGGGGACAGCCTTTCTATTAACACATTCTCTAACAGCGGCAGAATTCTTAAGGTGGATGGTTATCTTTCATTTTACTGATACATAAGTTGACGTGAATCATACGAACCACTGATCAGCTGATCACAGGTGATCTAAACCCATTCAAAGTGACGCGTCACCTCCGGGGTCTTGTAAATCCCTCTGGGGCCTTTTTTGTAATGGAAACACAGCATTTTAGAGGGCGTGCCCTGAAACTTTCCGACCAGCCACATTTTACCCTAATGGAAACACGCCTATAATGTACAGAAACAAAGTTTTAACATAATGTGGCATTCTTTGGAAAATATTCAGTAGTACTGCCATTCATTTTGCAAGTGTTTCCTCCTCTGTGCGCTGGTTGTAATGTGACATTACTGACTTTATATATCTGTTTACTCAGGAACATCTGCTCATGAACGTTTTGGCCTTTTTATGTCTGTCTGTCTCTTTTCTGAATGTGTGTCTAACTGCTTTGTGAATGTGGTTGTGTATATGTGTGTAGGCCCCTGAGGGTGAGCCTCAGCCCATGACAGAGGTGGATCTCTTCATCTCCACGCAGAGAATCAAAGTGCTCAACGCTGACTCCCAGGTACTCGCTCTGACTCACATACTGTGCCTTTTCTTGTCACCCCGCTAAGGAAGGACCACCCGCTGTTTATATATTACATAATCCTTGACAAACACGTTAAAATAGAGCCAAGCACACCGTAGTATTTTGATGCTACGCAGTTCCATATGCACAGTGGGATTAGGGTTCAGGTCAGACCAGTGTCTGCTTTCTCAGCATAGTTCTGCCAATAATTGATTTAAAGAGGACCTATTCTGCTTTCCCGTCTTTTCTGACCTATAATTGTAGTTATATTGTTTTATAGTCATGTTAAATAATACTAAAGCATCAAATAATGAAGTACTTTTAGCATTTAGACGTGAGCCCTGCCGACCGTCTGGGTTGGTTGTACTCAGCTCTGAACGTTCTGGGTGTCGGTCGATATCAGAGATTTCTTTGAATTTTCTGAGTTTGTCTCCGTAGAAGAATCCTGACTTCCCTGTTGGTTATGCTGCTACACACAGACTCAAACTGTGAGCTGTGAGTTCAGACACTGTTATGCTTTTTTGCTGTTTATTTTGGAGGTTAACCTGTTAAACTTAACGTTATCATGTTGTGCAGCTAACGTGGCTAGCTTCCATATAGACCGTGTTTTCAGCTGCTGAGGTAACTGATCTTTATGAGCAGCATAAACAGTTGACCAATCACAGCAGAGCAGACCAGCAGGCCAATCAGAGCACAGCAGGCTTTATTGGGGGCTGGGGTTCAGACAGAGCCCGACACACAGAGGTGCTGCATGGGTGCTGCAGCAATGGACAATATGAGAAATATAATGTGTTTTTTAATGATCACAGCGAGCAAAACTATTGTAGTTGACCCAAAAATACAAATATGACCCTGACAACTAGTATAATAGGGCATCTTTAAGGAGTAAAAAGTTGATCAGAAATAAATCAATAGAATCTGTTGTATTAACTGTCTTAACATAAACGTTATATTCACATTACTATAAATATTATAGTTACTGTTAGGCTTTGCTTGCATCTCTGGAAGTGTGTCTGTCTGTCTCTCTCTGTCCATCTGTGTGTCTTTTCTCTCTTTCTCTCTCCTTTTCTTCCTCCCCAACCGGTCAAGACAGATGGCCGTCCTCCACAGAGCTGGGTCTGTCTGAAGTTCCTGCCTGTTATAGGGAAGGTTTTCGTTGCCACCGTACTCTACAGAGGAATTGTTGGGTTTATGTAAATCATAAATAAGTCATTGAGTGTGGTCTTTACCTACTCTGTAGTGTCCTGAGATAACACTTGTTATGATTCGACACTATAAATAAAATTGAATTGAATTGAATTGAATAACACCAGTAACCTCTGAAATGTCTAAATAGAATAAGCTGTTTTGTTTACCAATTGCATTTGCTTTTTACCTACACGTATGAGCAGTGACTATACTTGCCTTTGTACTTTATGTGAAGAGGACGAGGATCAAAAGGTGTATCCCCTGTATAATAAAGGCTTGCCCGAAAAAAATAAAAGTGTATCCACATTATCCCCAAAGCAATTTCAGTCAAAAGCAACTGGACTTGGTTATTGGTCTAGGAAGATGTTTCACCTCTCATCCAAGAGGCTTCCTCAGTTCATGTACGCATCTGACCAGGTTGGGACTGGCAGCTCCTCGTTGTTGGTCAGGGCTGGCCAACGGGACAGTGTCTTGATTGAGAATGTCAATTTTGACTAAACATGGCGACTTCCAAGGGGGTTACAGATGTATACCATCATTATTGAGTGCATCAAGAAAAAAGCATAAGAAACAGCAGCATGCCATCATACTGTAGATATTTTTTTTATTTTCATAGTCTGCTGCTTGTCCCATGTCTGTGCTTCTGTTAAGACCCTTTCACACATACAGTCTTTCCCTGAAATGTGCAGGGAAATTCCTCCATTAGGGATTAGCACTGTTTGACTGTCCCTTCCCCTATCCATCCCAACAGTGCCATGGCAAGTGTGAAAGACGCAAGGCAGAAATGTTCCTGAATATAGCTACATGTGTGAATAGTGAAAATCCCTACATCTGTACCTAAAAGGTTGTACGATGAGCAGTGTTCAATGCAGTTTAACCCATTTGGCCCCAACAGAATCACTAAAAAATACAATAAGTGGTAAGTAGCAAAAACTCAACATAAAACACAAGTTGTATAGACCCAGAAAATGTTTATACCGCTTTGTTGCCTTGTGGCCGAGTATTCCAATATCCATGTCTGTGGAGACATTCCCTTTCTAAACGTAGATGTACCGCCATGTAGTCAAGTGTTGCCAAAATATCAGTTGCCCCAAAAAACAAGGCCCACAGAACTCAGTGATTACAGACCCGTTTCTGGATCCCGCCTTTAACACTATCCGACCCTGCTACAGGACAAGGTCTCCCAGCTGCGCATGCCCGACTCCAACTGCAGGTGAATTACTGACTTCCTGTCTGACAGGACGCAGCATGTGAAGCTGGGGAAGCACATCTCCAACTCCGGTTCCCCTCAAGGCTGTGTACTTTCTCCACTTCTTTTCTCCCTGTACACCAACAACTGCACCTCCAGTCACCAGTTCGTCAAGGTCCTGAAGTTTGCAGATGACACCACCCTCATTGGACTGATCTCTGATGAAGATGAGACTGCCTACAGGTGGGAGATTGACCACCAGGTGACTTGGTGTGGACAAAATAACTTAAAGCTCAATGCTTTAAAGACAGTGGAGATGGTTGTGGACTTCAAAAGGAACACAGCCCTGCCCTTCCCTATCACCATGTGTGACTCCCCAGTGGACACTGGAGTCCTTTCGCTTCCCGGGAATAGTCATCAGCCAGGGCCTCAAGTGGGAGCAGAACATCAGCTACATCAGCAAGAAAGCACAGCAGAGGATGTACTTCCTGCGGCAGCTGAAGAAATACAACCTGCCAAAGGCAATGATGGTGCACTTCACTCACGCCTCCATCACTGAGTCCATCCTCACCTCCTTCATCACCATCTGGCACACTACTGCTACTGTGAAGGACAAAAACAGACTGCAGCGTATCATCCGCTGCGCTGAAAAAGTGATCGGCTGCAACCTGCCGTCCCTCCAGGACACTGAGGCGAGCAGAGAGGATCATGGGAGACCCCTCCCACCCCGGACATAGAGTCTTTGAAGCACTACCCTTCTGGCAAGAGGCTGAGGTTTGTAAAGACCAAAACCTCACGCCTCAAGTACAGCTTCTTCCCCTCTGCAACTGGCCTCTTCACCATCAACGACCATGATGGCACTCTACCTCACTGCCCCGAGTCCCTCCACCCAACCCCTTGCCACCCCCTACCATTATACGTTATATATTAACGTCCACACACTCATGGTACATTACATTAATGCCATCACCTACACATGTGCACGTTGTATTTCATATTTTATATCTATGATAGTTGAATTTCTTCTTTTTATTTAGTTGTTATTGCTAAATTCTTTCTGTGTTTTTTATGTGTATATTTTTTTTATAGTTGTTCATTTGTTCATTTGTATCTGCTTAGCAAAAAATCACCAGGTCAAATTCCTGTTTCCTAATCTGTTTACATACTTGGCATAAAGTTGATTCTGATTCTGATGTTAGTGACGCTGCTGACATTGGTTGGTTTGTTGGCCCAGATCGTGATTGTCACCAACGGCTATGCTGCGTTCGCTTTCAATTCCAACTTCTGAGTCAGGCTTGTAGTCTTGTAGTAAGAGCAGAAGTGTAATAGGAACATGTGTGTATGGATTTAAGAGGGTGACATATAGGGGACGGACCGGAAGTACAGAGGGGAATGTGTTTTAATAAAGTTTACAAAAGAGCAAAAAAAAAATTTTAAGAAATAATTACTCAACACACATAGTGACCGTGAACGTGACAATATGGAGGCTCTAAAAGAACAGGCTCACCTGCAGTTACATCTTACTGACAAAGAGGCCGCTAGAAACAAGGAATCTCAAATCATATGGAGTACAACTTTAAGTGCCTTAGGCATGGGTACTTTGGTCACTAGCCCCGGATTTAGATGATATAAGGACTGTTACGGTTCTCTGACTTCCAGGAGACCATGATGGACCACCCATTGCGGACAATCTCCTACATCGCTGACATTGGCAACATTGTGGTTCTGATGGCCCGGCGCAGGATGCCTCGACCCGACTCTCAGGAGAATGTGGAGTCCTCAGACCCGGGTCAAGACAGCAAGCGGCAGTACAAGATGATATGCCACGTGTTTGAGTCTGAGGATGTGAGTCCAACAGCAAAGTTATATGATGTCTTAGCTTGTCAAAAGGGATGGCATGTGATTTTTGTAATGTTGCCTTTAACCGTTTAAACAGCTGTGAAACTGACCTTAATTAAAAATGAACTTGAGTTGACCCTAAGATAACATAAATAATGATATAGTTCTCCCTCCTGTCCTCTAGGCCCAGTTGATTGCCCAGTCCATAGGACAGGCCTTCAGTGTGGCCTACCAGGAATTTTTACGGGCCAATGGTATTAACCCTGAGGACCTGAGCCAGAAGGAGTACAGTGACCTGCTCAACACTCAGGACATGTACAATGATGACCTCATCCACTTCTCCAAGTCTGAGAACTGCAAAGACGTAAGTGTGGCTGTGTATCAACATTTTTGTGCTGGTGCCTCAACAGTCATATATTGCACAACAAATACTAAAAGTGGACTATTTCACATTTTTGCATTATGTTGTGTCAAATAAACCAAGTGAAAAGTCATATTAGATTTCACTCTGACTGTAAATTGCTTTTGTGTTGTTCCTGCCTGCTGTGACCTCAGGTGTTCATAGAGAAAGCGAAGGGGGAGATTCTGGGTGTGGTCATTGTGGAGAGTGGGTGGGGCTCCATCCTGCCAACTGTCATCATTGCCAACATGATGCATGCTGGGCCGGCTGAGAGGTCTGGCAGACTGAACATAGGAGACCAGATCATGTCCATTAATGGGACCAGTCTGGTTGGACTGCCACTGTCCACCTGCCAGAGCATCATCAAGGTTTGTGTAATAACGGAGGAATTAATGAAGATATTGATAAAAGAGGTGCAAAGGTAGTATAACTACCACTGTTCTTGCCTTTCACTGCACAGAGTCTGAGTTCATTGTGGATTGCCTTTCCAAAAATCACAATTAAACTTTATTTGTAGTAAATGTTTTGAGCAAAAGTTACTTCACAACACAAGTTAGAAAATTCATAGTTAGTTAGTTTAGTTAGACGATGCATTTTGCCTTTCTTTGTTCAACATGTAGGCCATAAGGTGAACCCTGTTATTGTTTCATCCTGCTCTGCAGTCTGGCATCAACACATCTACACAGAATTTCAGCGACAAACTTTTTTCTGGTAGCTTAGCATGACTCGTTCTTTTTTATGAACTAAATATTGTGTAGATGCCAGACTGCGGAGTGGAAATCATTTTCTAAAAGACTTTTCCTGGTTTACCTTACGACTAAATGTTAGAGATCCAGGCTGGAAATGCATTGCAGCTATGTATATGGCATGCATCTTATCCTCTCGTCCTCCACGGTGTGAAGGCAGTGCAAACCACCTGGCATCTTATCATCTGTCTGCGTGGTGATGAGAACTGTGATGGAAATGTAACTGGTGAGAAGAAATAAACTGTAGACAAAGATCTGTATTTAAGGGTTATTTTACCAATGGTTTTCAGAGCACATACAGAGTCACACTCGAATATGGATCAGGACAGTGTGAAAACTGAGTGACCAAGACGCAGTTGAAAAAGGATGTATTTATAAACTGAACTGAACTGAACTGAACTGAGCTGGTTCAGGGCAGGTATAATGAATCACAGCCACTTGGAAATTTCCTCAAATGATCAACACATAAAAACATGCATAGATGGTTAGAAAGGATCTTATATAATAGCTACGCATAATAGGACTACAAATTGAATGTTTCCATTACAAGAACCTTTTGTCATTTCACTGATACCACATGCTTGCATATGCCCCTCGGATTATTAAAGCATTTCTGGTTCTGATTCTGCTTTCCTTTATGTAGGGTCTGAAGAACCAGTCTGGGATCAAGCTAAACATTGTCAGATGTCCCCCAGTCACCACTGTACTCATCAGACGGCCAGACCTCCGCTACCAGCTGGGCTTCAGCGTCCAGAACGGCATTGTGGGTAGCACTGTGATTCTGTGCTCTTTTAATGTGAAATGATCCTTTAAGTCGTGTTAGAATTCCTCAGTGAAATTTGATTATTGTCATCTAAAAGAATCAACGTTTCCCTTCAACAGATCTGTAGCCTTATGCGTGGCGGCATCGCTGAAAGGGGCGGGGTCAGAGTGGGTCACCGCATCATTGAGATCAACAGCCAGAGCGTGGTGGCTACGCCTCATGAAAAAATTGTCCATATCCTGTCCAATGCTGTGGGAGAGGTGAGACGTCATACATGGCAAACCCTGTGATCTGGTTCCTTTACTTGTTTGGTTACTTACTACTGTAAATGAAGGGACTATGACAAGTGGTTAACACATAACTTTCTGCATGGCCATATAATTATTTGAGTTATTAGCAGTGAATGGCACAGCTCAGTTGCTGAGCAGAAGAAACAGCATCAGATGTCTCCTAATTAGATTTGCAGCAAGGACTTCGAGCTGTGCTGTTTGGTTATAAACAGCAACAGCAGCTACATGACACACAAAGGTGCATGTCAGTGGACCCAGTGTAAGCAGCACCACACTTCTGACCTCCCAGAGTAGTCCCAGCTACAGCCAGGCTGTGGTATATTGGGATAATATCACAGCTAAGGGGTGTTGTTCCACCCGACATGAAGCCTTGGTAGTTTAGTTGCCTTAACCTGACCATGTAGTTTTGTTCCTTGGACCTAACCATATAGTTTTGTTGTCTAAACCTAACCATGTAGTTTTGTTCCCTAAACCTAACCATATAGTTTTGTTGTCTAAACCTAACCATGTAGTTTTGTTCCCTAAACCTAACCATATAGTTTTGTTGTCTAAACCTAAACATTTAGTTTTGTTCCCTAAACCTAACCATGTAGTTTTGTTCCCTAAACCTAACCATTTAGTTTTGTTCCCTAAACCTAACCATGTAGTTTTGTACCCTAAACCTAACCATGTAGTTTTTTTCCCTAGACCTAACCATGTAGTTTTGTTGTTTAAACCTAACCATGTAGTTTTGTTCCCTAAACCTAACCATGTAGTTTTGTTCCCTAAACCTAATTATGTAGTTTTGTTGTCTAAACCTAACCATGTAGTTTTATGTCTAAACCTGATCATTTAGTTTTGTTCCCTAAACCTAACCATGTAGTTTTTTTCCCTAAACCTAGCCATGTAGTTTCGTTCCCTAAACCTGATCATGTAGTTTCGTTCCCTAAACCTAACCATGTAGTTTTATTGCCTAAACCTAACCATGTAGTTGTATTGCCTAAACCCATTATTATCTTCCATAATTTAGCACTCTTTCGCTCTTTATACTACTAGAAGGTGGTGGGTGAGGGGTCAGGTGCAAATAGACACTTTTTTATTCACTCGAACCACATTTTAAAAAATGTCATTCTGCAAAATGACAGCGAGAGAACACATTGGCCCTCATTTATCAAACAAACGTACGGCAGAAAAACGTGCGTACGACCATTTCCTGGCAAACTTCGGCATTTATCAATTTGGACGTGAGCGGGAGCTACGATCAAATCTCACGGCTGGTCGGAGATCGTGTACGCACATTTCAGCCTGTGTATTTGCGGTGCAGCACAGCAAAATCTGGCTGAAAATAATGAACAAACCTCAGCTGTCATTAAGCATAAGCAGTCACATATTAAGAACAGATCAAAACGGATTCTTAAAACGAATAAAAATAAATAAAAATTGTGGTTGGAGCAATTGATTGTACTCATGTGCGTCTGAAGGCACCATCCATGAATGATTACGCATTCATCAATCGCCAAAACTACCACTCGATAAATGTACAGGTGATTTTTGATGCCAAGCTATCGCTTTTAAACGTGGTGGCCAGGTGGACACACACGATTCTTTTATATTTCAAAACAGCTCGGCTCCAGCCCCCCGCAACCCCGACAGGGACAAGCGGTTGAAGATGAATTAATGTGTTGGTGCGCGGCTGCAGCAAGACGCACTGCAGAGCCAAAGTCATCTCCTCGGTTGGTGGCATCTTGGTATGGTTATTCTAAGTGACAAAGGTAACCTATAACAGAATACCTAATAACCCCGCTGGCAAACCCCGCTACAGAGCAAGAGCGCCGGTGTTGTGCCGTATTCAGCACCCCTGCCGTGAAATGCACCCCCTCGCATTATAGGTGATATTCTGAATCAGAAGGCTGTTGTTTCGACCTATAGGAGTAGTTCATATACAGGTAACCCACAACTGTCAGAACAGTGGTTACTTACAGTCTTTAAACTATTTTAAAGAGTTTAAAACCACAAACTTGGATAATAGCGAACACAAAACAACACTTTTTGTATGTTCTGTGGAAATATACTGCAGCCATAATTACAAAATGAATGAAATGGATCTTTTGAGCAAGTTGAATGTATTTGACTTAGTGTTTCCTAAATATAATCCCAGTTTTTCTTGCAATTAATAGGTTCAAAAGTGTGTGCTTTTAACGTGGTTACCTCTATATAAACTACTCCTATAGGTGGAAACAACAGCCTTCTGATCCAGAATATCACCTATAATGCGAGGGGGTGCATTTCACGGCAGGGGTGCTGAATACGGCACAACACCTGTCCAACAGTGCGCACACGGGTCTCAGTGGAGCGCTGCTTCGGGTTGACTGCCTCCGTTATTCTTTTCAATACAGCGTTTTAATGGGCCCCTTTTATTCCACTCTTAAGACTGACAAAAAGCACATCTTTATTTCGCTCCATCTCGGATGTCAGGATGCCGATCTCTGTGTCGGAAAAGTTTCTTTTCTTACAAGTGTTTCGTCTCTCCGTCTTTGACCTCAGTGGGCGAGGCCTCCGAAACAGGAATATTTAGGGGCGTAACATGTTAATGACGATCGAATTCAGCCGCCGCATTTATCCAGGCCGGCTCATTCGTATGCTGAGATTGGTCCGATACGAATGTTTAATAAATCACACGTGGGTCCTGCCATACGACTAATTCTGCGTTCAGATCTGCGCCCGTTTTTAGGCGAGATTGATAAATGAGGCCTATTGTGTGTGTTTGTGAACCTTAGATTTTTGGTGAGTTTTTACTTGCTTGTTGTTAATTTTTATTTTCTATGTACATTAGTGTGTCATTAAATAGGGGGAGAGCATAGGGAAAGACAGAGCTGATGATGCTAAGTAACAGCAGAAACAGCAGCAGTTACTATTGTCCAGTGGGATGTCTGGGTTGCCAAAGAAGGCTAGCCTTTTAGCACTTGATCATCAAAGGCATTTACTATTAATAATTCCATCAATTGAATGCTTTGTTTTTTTTCTCAGATCCACATGAAGACGATGCCTGCAGCCATGTACCGCCTGCTGACCGCCCAGGAGCAGCCTGTTTACATTTAACCATACAAAGTCCTGACCTCACACCCTTTAAATGTCCTGTAATCAGCCGTCGCTCCCCAAGCCGACTCATCCTGTGCCCTTCTTTTCAAAGCTGATGGACTTTAGTGAGTTGTTAGCAGGCTTGTTCTGTTGCTTGGCCTCGTCTTTAAGTGACAGCAACACAGAAACACATATTATCCATGTGTAGTCACAAAAGATGTGGTTTCTTATTTTGGCTAAATGTAAAGTGGGTGCATTTTCAGCACCTAGTAGTGCCCCTGGGCCCGTATTCTTAAACCATCTTAAGGCTCAAAGAACCTCCTAATTTGTTGATTTAGGAGTAACTAAAAAGGGCGTGTCAGTTCTAATTTTGGTGAAATATGACATCATTAATAGAAATGGGGTCAGCCCTTCCCTTTTTCTTAGCTGAAGATTCCTCCCAGTTCCTTAGTAAAAGTAGGTTTTAAGAGGACACTCGTAGTGAGGAACTTTTAGTGCTATTTAGGAGTCCTCCTAGATAAAATGTTTTGGGAATACGGGCCCAGAATCCTAAAATGTTCTTCCTGGCTTACTGTTGATGCTTCGAAGCTCGACATATTTCACACTTTCAAACTTAGGAGCACTATAACAATCCCCAAGTGTATCTTCAATGTTCAGTGTAGGCAACTACGAAAGTTTGGTGACAATGTTGGTCTTTGTTAAATAAGAAAAATGAGAACTTTTAACATTCTAGAAACCTTATTTTTAATGAGCGGGAACTCAACCCTGATTGTAGACCTTCACACCCTGACTGCACTCTCTGCCATCCTGCTATTTCACTGACAGAACACTGCCTGTGTCTTCTTATATATATATTTTTTTTATGTGGTTGCTACATTTCATGGGAACAAGCTTGCTTCCACTCTCAGCTCTCCTTTCTGCAACTGAAATCCACCCTAAACACTGAATGTTGGTGTTCTTTGCACAACGCAGAACTCTCCGCTGAGGGAGTATGTGAAACTTGCTGACACATGAGTGTGTGAACACACACTCCCCCTCGTCACATTCCACACGTTTGCAGCATTGTAGAAGAGTTGACGCTGCAGCTCCATTTTGCACTTCACATTTCCAACAAGAAAGCTCTCCAACTCTGCTCTCGTCAATTGTTGCTGTAGTTGTTGTTTCCATTCCATTTATTTCATGTTTGCTTCCTCTCTGCACAGCACCAGCAGACAGTAGCTCCAGTCAGCATGTAATATACCCCATTAAGAAACATCCTTCATACTAGAGTCTAAATAACGTTAGGATGTTTTTGTCAACTACTGTAATACTGCAACTACCCTTTCCTTCCCTTTAACTGAAAAAGTAGTGAAAAAAACACAAACTAACTGGAAATTAAATACTTATAATTTGGCTTCTATAGAAAATATATTATGTTCATTTCTGGTTGAATAATGTAAACCAAAAAAATGGAGCATGTGAATGTTACGTGGCAATAAAGCAAGTCAAATTGATTTTCTGAGCTTTCGCAGCACAAAATACAGGCAAGAGGATTATAAAACAACATGGAAGCTCTGTAGTCCGATTTCACAGAGAAAACTTGACCGATACCCAGAAAAATACTCAATACTTGATACCATTTTCAATACCACAGGGAGAAACTTACAAAAAATGAAGGCAGAATTTTTTATATAACAACACTTTTAAAAAGTTGTCTGACATCGTGAAAATAAGAAAGAAAACCCATAACTGTAGGGTATATACAAAATATGACACATTTTCAAATTCTCTTGTTTGTTTTCTTGTGTTGTAGAGGATTTGTGTGGAAATGAAATGATTCCATGAAGGAGGTTAAACCTTGGATTCAGTTGGTGAATAACTTGTTGTTAGTCAGGTTTCTCCACAGTGTAAACAGGGATCTGCTCCCTGCTAATGTGTTCAGCTCCAGTCCTGTTTATCTTATCTTTCTGCTCACTGGGCTCCATATTATTTCTGCTGATTAAATAGAGTTGGTATAGTCAGCTGCGACTGTTTCTTTCTCGTTGTTGGTTGACTTTTCAGACACGTTATTGTGTCCTCCTGCCCGCTAAGGATACTGGAAGTGTATACCCTTCCAAACCACTGGCGTAGTTGCTTTCTTTAGTATAGAGAATATATGCAGATTACCATTACCAGTTATGGTGATAATGGAGACCTAGCTGTGAACAAGTAATCTTTGCCAGGATGCAGTTAGACTCTCCCGGGACACATCCATTGCAACAGTCTCTTAAGCCACTCAAGCCACTGTCAATGAAACATAGCACTTCCTGTTTGTTTCACATTAAGAGCCTACAGTGGAAGGGGTGGATTATGTCTTTTGACTAAAGTGCATGGCACAAGTGTATTTAAGGTGTGTCCAACTCCACTTAGCTAGTAAGATGCACAAAGTAAGGTGCAAGGGGCAAAGGGGTTGTATTTAGTCTCTTCATTAGTCATGAGTGTGTTCTGGGTGTTACATGAATGAAACCAATCAGAGTGTCATCTCCCATTCTCTGCAATTCATTTAATTTAGTGTTTCTAATGCATAAATGCTTAAAGTGGAGCAGCAGCAGGCAGAATCCCTGCTCTGCTCTCTGCTCTGTCAACATTTCTGAAGATGTAATTGAGATTTCCTCATTGATAATGTATGTCACCCATCCGCTTATAATCAGAATGATTATTTTTCTGACCGATCTGTGGATTAAGCACGGAACACGGATATAACAGCAGTCCAAGAATCACTAATCTTACTATAACTAATGTACCCTGTAAATAGCAGGTAAACACTGCCGTTCGACTTTAGACCAGGTTTTTGTTGGTCAGTGGCCCAATGCACCTCATTTTAGGGGAATGAAGCAACACACCCATGGGTACATTTGCTACCTACACAACGTGGGCGGTGGGCGTGAAAATTACAACTGTATCGGTCTGAAACTAGTAACTGCCTTACGCCAGGTGCAAGATAGAGCCTTAAATGTTAAGCCTTTATTCAGGAGGTGTTTAAATGAAATTCTGGCGTAAAATCATCCTAGGGTCTTTTTCGGCAAATACAGTCATCAAGAAAATTTTTTGTGTGTAACAACTATTAACAAAGTATTCCGGACAGTCGCTAACAGTAATTAATGTAATGTAATGCAGCTAACACTCGCTAGCTCGGGGCAGAAAAGTGAAGTCATTAAAACGTCTTTTTTAACCACTAATACTGCTCAAAATAACACCAAACCTCTGCAGTAGCATGAGAAGAGTCCCTACATAGAAAACAAAGCAGCAACAATGTAGTTAGTGAACCCAGAGTTTATTAAAAGAGTGTTTTAAAGACTTAACTACTGGCCCCTGTACCAGCTCCTCTCATAGTAAAGTCCATTCAAGTGGATTACCAAAGTCAATTCCAAAGTAAGGAGCCCATTGGTGCTTTGTTTTGTGTGTAGGGATTCTTCTCATGCTGCTGCAGAGGTTTGCTTTTATTTTCAGCAGTGTTAGTGGTTAAAAAAGACGTTTTAATGCCTTGACCGTGCTGCCCCGAGTTAGCGACTCCCCCTGATTTCTCCGTGAATAGTTGTTACATGGCTTGGCTTATTTGATGAGTGTATTTGCCAAAAAAGACCCTGGGATGATTTTACGCCGGAATTTCACTTTAAGTGTAAAGGACAGAGACTTAACATCAATATTGAACTGGGAAATGTGAGAAGCACAGTGGTGATTATGACATTACTTTTGTTGTACTGATGAAATTAACGTTGTACTGAGTCTATCAAGAACAGGTAAACATGAAAATTAAAAGAGCATATGATGAAATATAATTATGAAAATTGTGGAAAGAATTACCTATCTCTAATATGAACCTCTTTCAAGTGAAGGTCTTATTCATTTGAGGTGAATAATTTACAGTAAGCAACAAACTTGAGCAGCATTTAACAAACCGCTAATGTCACAAGAAACAGTGTAATAATTCAGTTCATATGTTTTCCATGTCAGAGAGACATTTACAGTGATCCCCAAAGACATCCTCCATACATCTTTTTGCATGTAGCATCATTTAATAACCAAATGTGTGTATGGGTGACAGTCCTTTATTTAATTTTATTATGTAACATTTTTGCAGTTTTAAATGTCCTTATCAATGGGAAGAAATAGTTGGAAGAAGAAGGGGTACTTTACATGAATGGGAAATATATTATCAGGTTTATTACATTATTTTGAGTTATGAAGGGGGTAGTTGTACAGCTCAACTTAGTTTTTACTCAAATGAATGTGTTGTATTCTGACAGAGCTGTAGTTGCTCTGTAGATACTGTAGTGTAGTAAGTCTACATGCCACTGACACACATCCACTTTTCTGTTCCTGCAATGCAAACTATTCACGAGTTAATGGTTGAATATGTAGAATCTTTAATAAAAGCTATATTTAAAAAATATATATACTACCACAGGGCGTTTTTAAGGGTACAGAATGAAAGTATTGCTTTTCCATTAGAAAAAAAAAACATATTTGCTCTTAATTAATATTTTAATTTTTTTTTTGATGGGTTTGACAATGACTTTCTGTCAGGTTGTGTTTCCATTGTAGCAGCCAATAGCATTGGGAGTTGCTGGTTGCCAGGGTTGTCTGTTGTTGCTACAGAAACAAGAATCATTTTGAGTTGAGAGCTAGCTAATGGATTCCACAGCACTCAAAGAAAGACTTCCAGCTGAAGACTGGCTTACGTTAAATACTGTTGTCAAATTCATTGATTAGTCCAAACGAGTCATTACCCTGTTTGATTCATCACTGACATGGAGCAGGCTGAACGAACCTGGCAAGCCGCCTGCTGGAATTATTGTTTGTTGTTTTGACTACGATCTTGAGACACTAGATGGTGCTGTTCTGCTCATTCTACATATTCAACCTTTAAGTCTTATCAAAGTGCAATGAGTTTTTGTTTATTTAATTAACAAAGTTGAAACTTTATTTGTGTGTCAGATTTGTCTTATTTTAGTGTGTCAAAGTAATTTGATATTTTTATTGAGTATTTATACACAATATAATACTGTACAGTAGCTGGTTTTTCAAATCTGAATATTGCATATAATAACACTGGTAACATGGCTGTACCCTTAAATGACTGTACTGGTGTTACATGTTTTATCCCATTAACTTAAAAATACATATTCTTTGCATTACTGCTGGCCATTTTAAAAAAATATACCTTTTTTCAATCTGCTACAAAATCAGCTTGCTTTTGCAACTTGAAACCTGAGTTAGATGATTCATCACAGGGAACATTAATATTGTCACGGTTTCTGGTCTCTACAAGTCAAATCAGTGGAAACGCCTCTAAAATCTCAAATCTCTGCTGTGAAAAATGGGTCGACAGGCATGTGGAGAAAAGGTGACTGGATAAAAGGTGAAAACACGGACATGGACTTTTCTTATCGAATGCTGTGAATATTCTTCCTGTTTCGAACTAAAGGTTCTGTGAATAGGAAAAGTGCTGTGATCTTATGAGTCAAACAGCAAAGTAAGGAGGGTTTTCTCCCAGCCTGTCTTCTGGGGCAAAAGATATATTAGAGCTGTTTAAGTGAATGTTTTAAACCTGCACTCGTGAAGATGTATGTTATAACTAAAACAGATCTAAGCACCTTTTAAACTCTTACTTTCACTGAAGGGTCTCTACATCAGTTTCATGTACCAGGAAGGGGTCTATTATAAACCTTAAATACAGCAAATGTCAGTAAGTCATCCATACTGGGTAAGATACCACACTTTCAAATAAACTTGAATTAAAAGATGTTAAACATTGCCTGTCATGCCACTGAATCAACAGGTTGATTGGCATTGGCTAAGGGTGTTCATGTGGCTCAGGTTCAGCATATTCTTATCACAGTACATCCTACATTTTAAATAAGGTTCAATGTGTTCTTTAAAAGTGGCTCATACTGAAGCTTAGGTGAGCTACTTGGTTCAATTCAATAATGACAGAAAATATCTGTAAATCTAATGTTGACTTATTGACACTAGTTTGTGAGTGCAAAAATATATTTGTGAACCAGTTGTTTACTTGTAAGATGCAATTCAAACTTTTGAATTGTATTTAATTTAAGACGCAAATTGTTCATTTGTTTGTTAGTTAGTTTGTTTTATTGAAACAGAACTAATCTCATATACGGTATTACAACTGTCCTTTAAAAATGTTGCACATCTTTTGAAGCAGACATTAACAACATTGCAGGCAACAGCAGCTTTGTTCCGTCTCTTTCTCCAGTTTTTATTTATGAAGCTAGTAAAATTAAACCATTATGAATAGAGATGACTTTACTCACTTATGCCGGCGGTCAAGCCCACAAGGTTTGTGTGTCGTAGTCACGTTAAAAAAGACATTTAAAGAGGTAAACAACGCATTGGGGTTTAGAACTTTTTCAAGTTTCACTTTCACTAAATTTGGACTTAGTTTCCGGATTTTTGGTGAATCTGTGGAGCCTCTTTTCTCAGATTTACTAAAGCATTTGAACCAAACACCATGTAGTCTGCATCTCTAGGAATGTACCTGCCAACACCGCCCCTACGTCCTGGATTTGACATGCTTTTATTTCCTGTTTCCATCCTCTGAGTATAACGCTGAATAGTAAATTGTATCCCACTGTATTCCCCTACTTCAAAACCCAATGTCTGACCTCATCAATGAAGCTCATCTTGGCCTTACTACTACTACTGGTCTTTATATGATGTTAAAACTGATATTGAAGAGGAATAGGGGCAACGGCAGCCATTTTTGGACTTTAAACATGGGTTTCTCTGAAGCCACGTGATTTCGCTCTACTGTTCTTACTTCTAGTGTGTGTGTGTGGTGTGTGATTACAACCAATGTACTCCGTGACAAAACCAGCTGGATATATAAAATACATATATAGATGAAATATATAGAACACTATGTAAAGGTATATACTTCTAATGGTTTTGTGTGTTTGGGTTGGCCTATAGGCGAGCTTCAGTTAATATAAAGCAATGTGAAGGCTCTTTTAATGTGAGTGGAATGTAGGAAACTGATTTTGTGAAACGACATCCATGTATATACAGTATATACAGCTAGAGCACAAGGTCATTTGTGATATTTTCCCGCCATGGTCTGTCAGGGATTGTAGGCTAGCATTACACAATGAAGCTAACCAAGGAAACAAGTACTTGAAGCTGTGGCAGGCAGCAGGTTTGGCTATCAAGTATTTATACAGTAAGTGCACTCATTTTGAATGTAACTGAAACGTTAACTCTCAATGTGTCGAAACATAAAAAATATAGAAGAAAATACAGTTTCTGTAAAGCAGCAGCAGCAGCAATGTTTATTTATTTGCTAGCTTTTTTCTGTGATGTTCTAGCTATTGGAGCTACATTCCTGTACAGAGACAGTATTTACAACAATAAATGACTTGCAGAAGGACTTTGGCTTGCACTGTGGTTTCTGAGTCCTGCATGAGCTCTTTTGTAACCATAACAACCTGAGAAGCATGATAGATGTAGAGACAAAAGGCAGCAGCAGAAGAGATGTACTGCCACCTGTGTTTGTGGGAACTCTGGTTTGGAGATCTTTTGGGAAGGGGCAAAAATACTGGTTGCTTCAACGTTGGTTCAGATCAACGAAGCATATGACGTATTTACAGAGCGTCAAGACAAAGCTCAGAAAGGAAACGTGGGTAAAGTATATTTGCTGTTTGTGTAACGTTAATTTTCAGGAGTCCGGTCCATATTCAACAGAAAGAAGAAGAAGGAAAAAGAGTTAGTGAGCGGCTTGCTCCATAGCTGCTCATCTCATCTGTGGAAGCCTCCATGTTGTTTACACTGAATAGTTTATTCAGTCACACAGTTGGTTCAGTCGCTTGGCAAACTTCTCCAAATTTTCTATGTTGCACGTTACCAGACTGATCTGAGAGTAAAATACAATGGAGCTCAGAGATCAGGATGGTCTCGCGAGCCTATGGCTTTTATGGATTCTATGTCCCAATGTGGTATTTTGGAGGGATGTTTGACATTTTTTCATCAAATTTGGAAGTGGTAAAAAAACAATGCTGCAACCATAAGCTTTAATAGGGCATGACAATGGCCATCATATACTTTGTTCATAATGTTCTAAGCATTTTACACTCTAAACTTTCAAACACTGAATGGGCGCCCAAACAAAACAGTGTTTATTACAATTCTATGGCTAGTAAACCTTGACATAGTGCTGAGCTGCATCTTCAGGTTCCCAACTTCTATGTAGATTAAACTGTTGACATTTTATCCCCCTGAACATCCCCTCGCTCCCCCTAAAAAAGACACAAATTGGTCTATGGAAAAGAGGCAAGGAGTGGAAGAGGTTAAGTATATTGTGCTTCAGAGAACCTTAAGTCTAATATAGAGGATATAGCGGTTTTCACAAATTGATTCTGTCTAGATTAGTTTAACATGGTTTTTCAATTACTCTCATGGCTCATCTACTGCCTGAGAGTTGCTATTCCGTTTAAAAAAAAAATCACACATAAAGTCAGTGTTTAATAAGCAAAATGGATGCCTAGTTCCAGTAGATTGTACAGACAGTTTTCGTATTGTATACACTGAGCTGTGATTGCACAGGAAAAAGATACAAAAGGGAAAATATGTGAAAATGTATGTGCAGCTGTGATTTGTCATGACCCTAGTCAATAATTATTTAGTGTTAGCACAGATGCTTAGCAAACAAACAGCCGAGTGAATGTTTAGTCACAACCCTTTGTTGCATTTCCTCTGATCTGTTTCTGGGGGTAGAAATACCTACAGCCATTGGTTGGGGCTTGAGCACTGAGATGATATGTGTTGCTATGGTTACAGCTGTGGTTAATGCAAAGGCTGAGTTGTTCTTGTTGCTATAGCGTGGTTACATCTATTACGGCTGCAACTCTGTTTTAATTGGTGAAGCTGTGGTCACTGGTCTTCCTAACAGCCATAACCATAGCTCCAACTATGGTCACAGCAAAGAGCAACTGTAGCACCTGTTGGAGCTCTGGCTTTCCTTTGGAAATATGGATCAGAGGGAATGCAAACAGTTGCAACATATCTTTAAACTATTGTGAGGAAGTGCAAAACTTGGGGGCTTTATCAAATCTGTTTCCAAGCCTTCCAGCATGGCAGACTGTAGTCAGATCTCAAGAAAAGTCAAGCAGCTGCATAATCCTTCTGTGCATTGAGAACTGGAGAGCTCGTGGGGCGGTCAGGGGAACAGTTTACATGGGGCAGCTGCTCCAACCAGAGACTGAAGGTCCTTGAGGCAGCGGCCGTGGGTTCGACTCCGACCTGCAGCCCTTTGCTGCATGTCTCCCCCCCTCTCTCTCACCCCATTTCCTGTCTGTCCTATCTAATAAAAGGCTTGAAAACTGCCAAAAAAAGAATCTTAAAAAAAAATAACTGGAGAGCTCGCACATGTTGTCTGCCAGAAACTTCACATTTCTCATTCCAAAAAGGATTGTAGGTTTCATCAACTCCTCTCCCTCCAGCATGCACCATCTTTAGGATTTGACGATCAGACATTTCCAAGATGTCTAGTGAAAAAGGTGAGTAATAGTGGGACAGCTAAATATGTTTACAGCCTTCACAACATACCAGTTTCTTACACTGCTTTCACGCAATATGGGAGTTATCGGAATTACCAGTTTCTGTGACTGGATTTTTCTGAAAGCTCCAATATATTCTACCAGTAAACACTAAATAAGACAAAAGTACCTGAAAAAGCAAACGCCTCACATCAGCCAAAGTCTGAACCATGTTTATTTGGGCTTTATTTAACAGGGACAGGGAACAGTCATTGTAAACAAGGGAGTCTTTGTCATCACTACATTTGCATGATGTGCGCCCATACCTTCAAATGTTTAAAACACTCACATTTTAGACAAGAGTCCATTCACTCCTTTGGAAGTGCCATGATCCCCTTGCAGAGGCTGGATAAATGTGTAACTTCCACAATCAAGCTCCATTGCTTGTTAACTGGCAGGGCGGCTACCCTGGTGGGCTGAGATTGGGAACACTTAATTAAATGGTTTGTCATTTTAAAATCAATTCCCTGAAGTTTCCTGGGAAAAAAATGTAGAATTTGGTGCTAATTTTGTGTACAATGGTAAAAAGGTGCACTTTAAATCTAATTAATGCTACTGTAACTAAATATTTATTTTAGTCAGTGCACAGCAGGTCAGTTTAACATGGAAAAAACAATGGCATCTGTCAATACAAGCATAAAATTATAAATATGGGAAAACAATAAATGGATAATGAAAGAATATTTACTTTTCTTTCCTAATACTTTCCTATTTACTCTTTATTTAGAATCAAATGTCTTTCCAAGGAACTGGTTGGGAATTATAAAGAAATTAATGAAACTGTTTTATCAATATCTAATAAAAAACAAGTCAATTCATGTGACAAATAAATAACACCATTATACTTGTATTTTAATTGCTGTCATGTATAGGTGTATTGAGTTGACTGGAAGAAATGCAAAGTTATCACAATGTTAAAATCTGACAGCATGAAACATTTTGAATAATGGGTAAAGTTTCAATACAAGCTGCTAATATTTTTGATATTTCACAAATAAATTGTCACGAAAACAGCAAAAAACACTGTAGTCATAAACACTTATCTGCACATTCACAGATGCTCCTCAGTGGTTTGATTACAATAGTTTCCTCTCGCGGTTTACAGCATCCAGGTGTGTTGCCATCCAACATATGTGAATACAACTGGTTTTCCCTCAAAGCACCGTCTCTCTAAAGACTCCGATCAGACTGTGAGGGCGTTCAGGGTGATCCAGACGGGACCCTGTCCTTGACCCTGCCCTTGAACTCCCTCTAGAGTCCGCCCTTGACCCCACTTTACGACTGTTCCCTCGACGTTCCAGAGACTCGAGGGCAGCACAGGTGAAGGAGCTGAGGTCCCCACAGCTCTGCAGGTGCAGCAGGTCAGGCCTTCTCCTTGGGGGGTGAGGGAAAGTCCGGGAGTGACTGCCAGCTGGCTGCTGGGGAGGTTCAGCCTGACTGTGACCCAGCTCTGTGTCGGTGAACACCTGAAAGCAAACATGAAACCATTGTTCATGACACCTCAAGATACAGACCAAACAAACATATCATATACACATATTATAATGACAGATGTTGCTGTTATTTTGTCCACCCCATTTATAATCAGTGAGGGAAGGCTATATAAGAGTAACTAAATAACTGCAATATCACTGCAACTGTCTCCCAATCAGCTGCAATTTTCATAGAAGGCAATGCTGTACAGTGCTGTCACACTGTAAAACAGGTGAAGCAGTTCCTTGAAGCTAAGAATATTGAAACAATGAAATGCCCAGAGTCCAGATCTAAACCCCATAGAGAATCTCTGGAAATTCCTTGTCAACAAAGTAATGTGTTCACTTCCTGTTTATTTTTGAATCTTATGGAAGAAAACATTGTTGAAATCTTCTCTTCCGACACAGTGGGTACTGATCTCTAAGTTTGATCACTGTTTTTTTTCACTAAAAAAAGTTTTTTGTTGAAGTGCCTTGGTTGTTTAAAAAGCATGCTAGTACAGCAGAGGTATAGACAGAGGATATTCTATTAAAAAAATAACACTATTTCAGAATAAATCAAGTATTTACAATTTGTTCTCTAAATTGGATCTACAAAGTAAGTGATGAAACTGGTGGTGACAACCTATGATGACTTGGAATGCTGAGTAAATACTGTGTGATGTCAGGACATCAGTTCTATCCGATCTTCAATTTGAAAGTATTTTTTAACTATTACTAGATGTCTTGGGAGGAGGGTCAAAGAAAAAGACAAAATGATTTTGATAAAAATCAACACTTGTAAGATTTAACTTCAGTGTGCATTTTTAGAAGGTCTACTCACTCTTAGCCAATAGGCTGCATTTTGCCTATACAGTATATGGTAATGGTGAAGGGAAAAGCAGTACAGCTCTGAAAAAGCTACAAGGGAGATAATCCGTAAAACTAAACGTGATGTTGTGAGGTTGTGAGGTTGATGGAGAGTTATTACAGGAGTATTTCATATTATTCTTTTATAACTGGTTTGAAATCTCTACGACAAATAAATGATTTTGACAAGTGAACAGTTCACCTCAAAATCAAAACTAAGGGGCGGCCGGTAGCACAGTGGTTAGAGCAGCCGCCCCATGTAAAGAGGCTGAAGGTCCTCGAGGCAGCCGCTGTGGGTTTGACTCCGACTTGCGGCCCTTTGCTGCATGTCTCCCCCTCTCTCTCTCACCCCATTTCCTGTCTGTCCTATATAATAAAAGGCTGGAAAAACTGCCAGAAAAATAATTATAAAAAAAAAAATCCAAACTACATATTTTCCCTTTAACTTGAAGTGCTATTTATTAATCTAGATAGTTTTGATGTGATTTGACCAGTGTTGGAGATATCTGTCTTCTCTTCAATATAATGGAACTAGACTGTGGTGCTCAAAGTGTCAAAAAAATACATTTGAAAAACAAAAGAGCAATGTCTCCAGATCTCATGACCCAGTTACTCAAGACAATACAGACCTGTTGTGAGCAGGTTAATGTTGCAGCTGCTTTCTTTCTAGTGAACTACACCCGCCAACTGTATTGGCTGTATACATGGAGAAATGTGGATTAATCCACTGCTGAAATTGTTCCCAACAAATGCAAATTTCCTCCTGTTTGTTCGATAAAAACTACAGTGACCAGAATTTTTAGGAAATGACTGAGTCATTTTTGAAATGAAAGAGTAAATTGTGATTTACATCTTCAGTAGAAACCAATTCTTCTGAAAAGCCGAATTTCCCTCTGAATAGGTTAACTGTATAGACTTTTTTAATGGAATTCCATTACTAGGCGACAGACTTGGTCCTTGTTAACTTCCTGTCAGCTGATGTTGTTCAAATTCACTGCAACAGGAATCAAACTTGGACAGATTTAGAATGTTTATGTTTACAACTTTGGAAAGGTCTGTACGTAACATGGAGAAAAAGTGCAATTAATTTTCCTTAATCACTCACTCGAGGGCAGGGGATAACATTTTGGAAGCATATCAAACATATTCTGAATAGAAAATATCAAAATATTACACAGGCTACTTGAAAATAAATTGGGCATTCTGTCATCTGGATTGGAAACATTAATAGCTGCAGCATAAAAAAAATCATTCCTGAGTAGAAGAATACAATCAGGGCTCCAGACTCACTTTTTTCACTAGGGAGCACTGTGGCCCCCCAACTGAAAAGTTTAGGGCCACAACCAGAACTTTTAGGGGCACACACACCGTAAATCAATAATAGATGCAGAAATTACAATGTTCTGTTTTAAATTCAGTGTCACATTTTTATTGTGCTCTTTTGAAGATGCAAGGTAAAAGGTAAACCGACAGCACCATCTCTGTCATGACAGTACAATATTAATCAAATATACCATTTACTCAGAGTCCACGAGAACGAGACGCAACAAGATTTTAACAATAAACTTTAAGCTTAAAGTTTCAGTATTTTCTTTACAGGGGGTTGATTTTAGCAGAGAGCTGTGGTGGTGCTGCAGGTGTCTTTGCATTGTACTTGGTACTCACGGAGAACCATATCAACATTGACTGATCAGTTCAGTCTGGGTGTCACCTGCTGTCTCACTCGCTGCGCTGGGCGAAGAAACAAAGTCAATGAATCAGTGAAACACTGTTGATTTCTTCCTGTGGAGCCGACATGAAAACTATTTTGGTTTAGTACATTTCAGCTGGGATCGGCTCCAGCCCCCCGCGGGCTAACCGGGATAAGCGGTTGAAAATGAAGAAATGAACATTTCTGCTGTCACTGGTCAGGAGCTGCCGACAGACAGCACACAACGTCTCTCCGGAGGCTTCAGGTGCAACACTGTGACTACAACTTGTAGCCTGATGTTAAGGAAACAGCGGGAGCTCACGTCTTAAAGTGGTCCCCCACTGCACTTCATCCTGCCAGTGTACCGTTTCTCGTTTGTCTAGTTGTTGCGCCAAGAGCGCCCTAACGTGGACTGGCGAGGATTACGGGTTCAAAACGCAATTCATTTGTTTTAATCAAGTAAATACTTATCATCCCTAATAAAAAATAATGCCTGCCTCTTCCTTTCAGCTTACCATTACCAAGCATATTTTTTTGTACTCTACCCATTCTCAAATGTGAACTCCCTAACACTTTTGCATCAAATGTTTGTATCTTTAGTTTGAGAAATGTTTCGGTCTGAACTCCTACCTGTTCTATGTAACTGGCACAGCGTACAGCCTCCTCCATGTGCTCCTGATCTGACTGCAGGACATTTCGTATGCTGTCCACCAGCTCCTGGACCTCGGGGGCCAGGCCCTGGGCAGCTGGCTGCTCCAGGATTTTCCTGACCAGCTGCTGCGTGTGTCGGTAGCTCTGGTAGTCCACCATGGAGGATGGCCGGGGCCGGCGGGGCGCCATACTGTTGTTGTTACCCCGTCGCAGTGTGACCTGGCCCTGGGTGTAGGCAGCCAGTGTGGGCTGGGAGGTCTGGGTGGAGGAATCTGTGGTCTGAGGAGATGGAGCGAGGGGAGCGTCACTGCTGCTTAGCACTAAAGAAGACATCAGAGGGAAAGAAGATGGTTCAGGTTCTCCAAATATTCCTGTATCCATTGCAAACATCGCTTGAAGTGTGTAGCAAAGCTTTAGTGCTATCCTACAAACGTTGTTGGTTACCAAAAGAAAAAAACTTGAGGGATTCGTAGGCTACATCCGCACTACTACATTCTGAAATTTCGGCATAAAATCATCCCAGGGTCTTTTTCGGCAAATACACAAGAGTGAGAGTCAGTCGCTAACAGCCGAATGCGGCTAACACTAAGGAACTCGGGGCAGTAAGGTGAACACATTCAAACGTCTTTTTTAACCACTAATACTGCTTAAAATAAAACCAAACCTCTGCAGTAGTATGAGAAGATTCCCTACACAGAAATCAAAGCACCAATAGGCTCCTTCCTTTTGGATTGACTTTGGTAAACCACTTGGATGGGCTTTACTATGAGAGGAGCTGGTACAGGGGCCAGTACGTAAGTCTTTAAAACACTCTTTTAATTATCTTTGGGTTCACTAACTACGTTGTTGGTGCTTTGTTTTCTGTGTAGCGACTCTTCTCATGCTGCTGCAGAGGTTTGCTGTTATTTTGAGAAATACCAATTTATTGCTCAAATCTGATTTTTTTGTGTGTCTGTTCACATTACATCTTTAAATGTCTACGAATTGCTGTGTGAACAGCTCACGCTCCTGAAGTGACCCGCATGCGCAGCTGATCGTTGATGACATCACGCCACAACAGTGTTTATGGAAGAGAACATGGCAGTGCGTGAGCCCCCGGCCGCTTGCTTCACTGCTGCCCTCCAGGTTTGTTGTGATTCTGTTCCTGGCTCCTCTGTGGCACACTTTGCAGTGCAGCGTGGGTCAGAATGATGTCAAAGTCACATTAAATGCGACCTGGCTGTTCAGATTGCGGTCACATTCAGAAAAATCGTAATGATGATAAACTCAACAAGGAGAAATTCTCCCTTAGGTAGAGCCAGCTACGCTTCCTGGGTCATCTCATTGACCAGTCAGGGGTCAGGCTGGACCCTGACAAAGTGGAGGCCAAACACCAGCTGTCACCGCCTTAATAGGTGCAGGAGCTAAAAAGAGTCCTCGGCATGGTGAATTACCTGGGGAGGTTCGTCCCAGTCCTTCAAGCGGTGGGACATCTTTTGTATGAGCTGCCAAAGAGCAAGAAAATCTGGACCTGGGGACACTCGCAGCAGTCAGCTTTTGAAGACATGAAAAGAATACTGACTAAAGCACCTGTTCATTCATTTTATGTCGCCACAAGGCCTACATCTGTATTTGCAGACACCAGCAGTTACAGAATAGGAGCTGTGCTGCTTCAGCTCCACGGAGAAGAGTGGAAGCGAGTAGCCTACTGCTCCAGACGTCTCTCAGAAGCTGAAACATGCTATGCCCAGATAGAGGTGTGTCTGGCTGGCGTGTGGGCTTGTGAAAAGTTTGATAAGTATCTGTGTGGCCTAGATGAATTCAGGCTTGAGGCTGATCATAAGCCATTGGTGCCGCTCATCAACAGCCACAGATAATGTTCCCTTGAGATGTCAGTTCCTTCTAATGCGGCACAAACCAGTTGCTGTATATGTGCCAGGAAAAACCTTGTCGCTGATTCCTTGTCCCGAAGCCCACAAACTTACACAAAAGAAGAGACTGACACACATAGCGAGGTGGAGTGTTATGTAGCTTCGGTGGTACAAGGCATCCCAGCATCTCCAAGCAGGACGGTAAGCCTCAAAATGGCCACTGCAGCTAACAGTGAGCTGCAGTCTGTCCTCAAATTCATAAGAAGCGGATGGCCAGAATACAGGGAAATGTACCACCAAACGTCAGAGCATACATGAAGGTGAAAAATGAGCTTTCAGAGGCTGATGGTTTGCTCATACGTGGAAGCAGACATGCGCTCAGATGGCACTAGGGACGGGGGGGACATGACCCCCTTAGATCTATAGTGCCCCCCCAATGTCCCTAAATAAGGAGACAAACATCACCGGTGAAACAGAGGATTAATGTTCCGTTAGTTGGACTAATTTACATTGCAGAGCGCATTGAGACAGCGTTTGTGTGCTACGACTAAAGGTGCATTCAAGTTCAGGGAATTTCCGAGCTCCAAGTCAGGATATTAATCAGAACCCCCCGGTTCTGCTCGGGCAGTCTGATCTCCAACTCTGAAAGTCGGATTAATCTCATTGAATCCATGCTATCTGCTTCTTACGTAAACGGTAGTTACATGTTTTGTTGTACGTTTGGGAGGATGGGAAGCGCAGGGAGCACTCAACTTTGGGGGTTACGTTGGTCCGAGATCCAAGTTCCGACTTTCAGTGTAAATTGAACACAACATAAGCGGGTGATTACAATACAATGAAGAAACAAAATAAAGAAACAAAAAACAATCAGAGCTTTTTTTCAAAAAACAAAGAATGTAAGTAGGCTATCCTACACCTGACTCTCACAGATGTGGCAGCTAATAGTTTTGTAATGTTGAGTAGCTAGTCTGACATTAATAATACTTCTTACCTGAAGTAGGCTAAATGTAAAATAAATGTCTTTTTAGGCTGTAGGTTAATAGATTTAATGTGTAAGATTTAAAAACATTAAATTAAGTTAAGTTAACATTATCCTCCTGGCCTGCAGGGAATTCCTGATGACAGTAGATCTGTTTGGCTACTCTATAGGGAATTCCAAATAGTACTACTTTTGTCATCTAAAATGTGAATTTAATTTACAGTATGAATGCCTATTTTTATTCATGTAAATATGCTGTTGTTTACACGTCTGAGTTCATACACAAATGTTTAAATAAAACATATTTTGCATAAGGCGGGAAGTTTTTGTGGGTGACTGGCACCCAGACAAATAACAAATTTCATCAAATATGACTATGTTTTGATCCGGCCTTTGTTTAACAATGTTCATTAATGTTTATCCATGATTTCAAATATAATTCTCCAATGGCTTTTTAGTGCAAACTATTGGCACATAGACTATTACGAAAGTAACTACCTACTAACTGCTAGTTAAAGCCCAAATTACACAAAAATCACTCCCCCCCAGTCCAAAAATCTGAAAGCAGGGTCGTTATTCCACTGTCACAGAGAGCGGACATCCAACATCCAACAGAAAATACATGATGGACATCAGGGACTAACAAAGTGTAGAGACAGAACTCAAGAACGCAGTGATGTCATGCCACTCATGCCAAGAGCAAAAGCAGGCCCAACAAAAAGAGCCACTCATCTCTACACCTCTGCCTGAGTGTCCATGGAAAAGTAAAGGAATAGCTCTTGACCTCTGTGAGAACAACAAAAACAACTACCTAGAAATATCAGATTATTACTCACGGTTCCTTGAGGTGCTGCATCTGTCATCCATTACCAGTGCTCAAGTCATTCAGAGACTTAAAGCAACCTTTGCAAGGTTTGGGATCCCGGATGAGGTGGTGATTGACAATGGTCCTCAATTCTCCAGCACAGAATTTCAGGGGCTGACAAGACAGCTCAACTTAAAGCACAACACGTCTAGTCCTCACCATCCTCAAGGAAATGGTCATGCAGAGAGAGCAGTACAGACTGTGAAGAGAAGCCTCCTACAAGAAGACCCAGTAATAGCCCTTGTGTGCTACAGATCAGCCCCCTGTGCCACCACAGGAGTCAGTCCAGCAGAACTATTAAAGGGGAGAAAGATCAGAACAACACTCCCCACATTAGAGAAGAATCTTCAACCTAAATGGCCCAACAGAAAGACTGTTAAAGAGAAAGATGCTGGTGAGAAGGCAAAACAAGCCGTGGGGGTGTAGGCCTGGCACAAATCGAGGATGAGTGGACCAGTTTTAAAATGCCCCTCCACTGGACCTCAGTAATGTCTACCCCCAAATCCTTTTCCCATGCAATTTTAGGGGATGCATTGGGGACTGCAGGGATTCAGATTAACGACGTCCCTTTGCGTCGATCAATATTCTCTCTTGGGTCGACCTTGGGACGAAGAGAGTTTTGTGAGTACTGACTTAATTTTTCTGTTTAAGTTTTCAACACTTTCTGCAAACCAGAACGGGTTTGCGGTTGGTGGAATAAATGGAAAAAGGACTGAGCTTTGTTCAGTTTCATGGCGCGTTGGCGTTTGTGTTGTTCAGCGAGATGCAGACGCTGCTCTCGAACTGCTGCCGCTTGAGCTGAGACAACGATACGCAACTGTCACCGTACTGTATTACTCTCTGCTGTCACTGTGCTGTGGTGCTCAAATACAGATCATGCTTCGCTGGCTGAAGCCAAAAGAGCCCAGCACAGAGCCCAGCCACCCCCCAGTACGACCCACAGAGCCTGAGGTAACGTCAGGCCAGTAACGCTAACTACAGAATCACTACCGCCATTCTCGGCAACAAAAGCGATGCACAGGAGTCTCGCAGCAGAAAGCTTTTAGTGGTTAACGATGCCAGAAAGCTAGGAAACTGCGGGGATTGTGATTTTAAATAACTACGGATACCGATACTTTAACCTTCCACACATTCAGACATGTTAACACACCCTCTGGTATTATTATGTTTAGATATTCCACCACTTTCATCTTGTCTTGACTCTAATCGTAACTGGTAAGCAGATTAACATGGTCTGCTAGCTAGCTAACGTAAGCAGTTGTACACTATTATACCGTTGAAACACGGTAATAACTCACTAATCTGTATACTCACCACACCGAGATTGTTGGTTATCATACTCCTACTGTTATGGCAGTAAAAGCAAAGTTATCCACCATCAACACAACAAGTAGACTGTCAAAGTTTACATTAGCAGGGCTATTACCAATTGCTTTTAATGGTAGTCTGTTAGCTACAGAGATACCCAGCTCTAAATCTTTGTGTATTATCATTATTTTGGTTTATAAAACACCTGATACTTTAACTTGCAGGTACAATGTCCTAATGACAAATTAAACTCACAAAATGCAGTCACTAAATGGTGGAGTAGTGGCAGAAGGTCAGATAGACCACAAGTTCTGTGACTGAGGGTGTTGGTTGTCATCTTGAATAGAATAGAATGGATTGCATACACGAAATTGTGCAACTCCTTTTTGTGCAATCAACAAACGAACAATTGAAAACAATATAATAGAGGTACAAGCTAAACAAATATAGGCTGGAAATAAATATATTATTTTATCAACATAATGTATTGTGTTTCAGTAAGTATCAGTAAGTAACAACTCAAAATGTAAAAAAGATTTTTGCAAAAATTTGAGATTCAAAATGTTTTTCGGGACAAAAGTTTGCATGCTCTCCCTGTGTTTGCGTGGGTTTTCTCCAGGTTCTCTGGCCTCCTGCCATAGTCTCAAGACATGCAGATGGAAGGTTCACTGATTGCTCTAAATTGCCTGTAGGTGTGAATGTGAGTGTGAATGGTTGTCTGTCTGTTTGTCTCTATGTGCCCTGTGATAGACTGGCATCCTGTCCAGGGTGTACCCCGCCTTACGCCCAATGTCAGCTGGGATTGGCTCATTGGATCTTACAATCTAGGTTTAAAAGGGAGACCGGTCTGTAGCTGCCACATAAGGTAGAATCCCCGTCGTTCTTCAGGAGCAATGAAATAGATGCCTCATACAAGGTGGCTGGCAGTCGGCCTTCAGTAAAGGAGTCATTGAACATTCTCACAAGGATGGGAGCTAATAGCATCGAGTACGCCTTAAAGAACTCGACTGTGAAACCATCCGGACCAGGAGATTTCCTGTTCTGCATAGACCTGATCACTTCATGCACCTCCAACAGAGAGATGGGTCTACCAAATTCCCTTGAGTTATTCATATCAATCTGAGGCTATGTTAAACGGTCTAAGGGATTAGGGATTGCTGCAGTAATTGGTCTGCATTCAGAAGTATATAGTGTGTTGTAGAAATCAGAGAAAGACGTATTGATAATCATTGGATCAGAAGTGTGGCTACCGTCTGATAGTTGAATTTTAGAACTCAGTCTGGAAGCACTAGCTGCGCGGGCCTGCTGCACCAGGAGTCTCCCTGCCATATCTCCCTGTTCAAAAAAGTTTTGTTTGGATTGTCACAGCTGTCTCTCCACTACGCATGTCATTAAGAGGCCGTTTTCCGAATGTAGTAGTAGCCGTTTCTTATATAAGGACGGGGATGGAGAGGTGAAGTAAGTCCCAGCGTGTTTTTAACGGTTCCTCTGCAATTTCCACCAGCCTAGCCTGTTCAACCCTTCTCATTTGAGAAATATAGGATATCACTTGTGCTTTTCCAAGCGTGCCATTGCTGACAGGGCCCAAGTGTACCCAGGGCATTGACAAGTAATGCCAAAGGGTATGGCTGTCTGGATTTGTTTTTCACAGTTGTGTGTGTGAAAAAAATTTCAGAGATCCATTTGAGCAAAAAAGCCAACCTTTAGCAGCAGGGTCCATCAACACTGGGTCACTGTTGGAGCGGTGGATCCTTGATTTCCTCCAGGGGGTTTGTGCCGAAGAGGACTGCTGCTGCTGCTGAGGAGGAGAAGGAGGAGGTGGAGGTTGAGGCTGGAGCAGAGGCTTGGCTTGCGGGAGGACACCTGATGATGCCGATACCATTTGGGGACTTCTGTCTAAGACTGAATACAGATAGATGGACACACGTGTTATCAGAAAAAACGGCATTGTCTGATGACAGATGACAGAAACTTTTATAAAAATACAGTACATGGGTGTCTGATACGCATACATAAGGGAGACTGATTTACATTGGGTATGACAAGTATGAAAGGAATCATATGAGGGCACAAGCAGCTGAAGGTATCAGTATCCTGAACATGATGAGTACACGACGATAAACCAAAATCATCAGAGGAGCTGAAAAAATAACTGCACACTACAAAAAGTGGCACTGTTCATACTTTATCTGGAACTGATTATTTCTTACATGCAAAATACCTTGTGTTTGTGTACCACTACAGACCAGTCAAGTTACAGTTTACACCCAAACTGTCCAGGCTTAACATATGTAGTGAAGACTCACAAAAATCATACGTACAGACCGACAACGTAATGACTGCAGCCTTGGCTGTTGCCGACGTGGAGTGGACAGCCTAATTCTACTTTCATGTTTTCTCTACTCAACTGGATTTTGACCACGTGTAAGACTCTCTTTAACGATCTACACTGGAGATCAAAAGTAGAGAACAAAGCATTAATTCTCTGGTCAGACCATTTCCTACTAATATAAACAACAATATATATTATACATTATCGACGAAAATGTACAGGCTGTGATTATATTACCAGAACTGATTGCTCATGTGGGACGAAGAGAGTTTTGTGAGCACTGACTTAATTTTTCTGTTTAAGTTTTCAACACTTTCTGCAAACCAGAACGGGTTTGCGGTTGGTGGAATAAATGGAAAAAGGACTGAGCTTTGTTCAGTTTCATGGCGCGTTGGCGTTTGTGTTGTTCAGCGAGACGCACGCGCTGCTCTCGCACTGCTGCCGCTCGAGCTGAGACAACGATACGCAACTGTCACCGTACTGTATTACTCTCTGCTGTCACTGTGCTGTGGTGCTCAAATACAGACCATGCTTCGCTGGCTGAAGCCAAAAGAGCCCAGCACAGAGCCCAGCCACCCCCCAGTACGACCAACAGAGCCTGAGGTAACGTCAGGCCAGTAACGCTAACTACAGAATCACTACCGCCATTCTCGGCAACAAAAACGATGCACAAGAGTCTTGGGGCAGAAAGCTTTTGGTGGTTAATGATGCCAGAAAGCTAGGAAACTGCGGGGATTGTGATTTTAAATAACTACGGATACCGATTGATACTTTAACCTTCCACACATTCAGACATGTTAACACACCCTCTGGTATTATTATGTTTAGATATTCCATATTCCATACATGCACTTGTGAAGACCAGTGCATGTTCTGGTAAAGTTAATGTCTCCAGTGTGAACTGTTTACATACAGAGATGTGTGAACCACATCGGACAGTAAAACAGTTAGCTTTAGCCCTGACTGCCTCGATCAACTCTGATGGGGAAAAAAAGTTCACTGTCACAAAATAAACACATGTCCGTCAGTTTGATGTTTCCCCAGGTTGGTCGTGCCATCCTTGGTCTGTATCGATTTAAAGCATTGTTTACAGACGGGCTGTGTTGTGTCTGTGGGCCTGCCTTCACTGTTAGCTACGTAATGCAGCAGATGGCAATATATGTCTTGATAAAGTCTGCCTAGCACAAGCAGAGCAGCTTTATAGTATAATACCACAACAGTTTCATCCAATCAGAGGGCAGTACAAAGACTCACAGAGCAGTTGTCTCTGTGCTGTGAACCCCCCCTAGAATCAGGCCTGCCCTGCCTGGTCCATAGAGATTTGTCCTACCTGGAACAGAGGCTCCTGGTGGAGAGGTAGTCGTGTTCATAGTCAACTCTGTCAGAGCCATCTCTGTCTCCTGCAACAGACAGACAACAATTGGTAATTATAGTTCATTGACAAATTCAAATATATCGTTACACCCAGAATTCACAACATGACGTGAGTTTCCAAATATACTGAACACAGAATATGTTTTAGTCACAAACTAAAAGGTGTGCTTATTGAAACGGAAACACAGAAATGCCAAACTAGGTTTGAGTTCATAATAATAGAAGGTTACAGAAGGTAACCCTAGTTCAATGCATTTATTAAGAAAATGATTGAGGTTGAGGCAACAAAAAAATCAAATGATGAAGGCCGTCTGCTGTGAAAAACCCAGCATGGCAGGGAGCACTTATGCTTACTGGCCTTCCTGTAGGACAGCACAGGCTATTGAGAAAGTAACATTCAGCCTGTAGAACCGTGCAAAGGTCCCAGAAGAGGCCCAACTGGCTGCTGCACAAACATCTTCAAAGGGAACACCCTTGAAGACTGCCCAGGAGGTAGCAATCCCCCCCTATTGAAATGGGTTACTACCACACACACACACACACACACACACACACACACACACACACACACACACACACACACACACACACACACACACACACACACACACACACACACACACACACACACACACACACACACACACACACACACACACACACACACACACACACACACACACACACACACACACACACACACACACACACACACACACACACACACACACACACACACACACACACACACACACACACACACACACACACAGGCCAGAGCTACGGCCTGGACAATCCAGCAGACCAAGGTTAGCCCAACCTTGCTCCCCCATGGCAGAAAAAAGAGCTGATCAGTTTGTCTAATTGTGTCTGTCCAAGCAATGTACACGCTCAGGGATTGGACCAGGCAGAATAAGTGCAACTGGGCTGCCTCTGCTGAGTCATGTGGTGGAGGATGGAAGGGCTCCAGAACCAAGGGTCTTAGCATGAAGGATCGGGGGAGCACCTTGGGAAAGAAGGCTGGATTGGGCAGGAGGGAGATGGCTCAGTCCTCTTCCTCTAACTGCAAACAAGATGGATGCACAGAGAGGGCATGCAGTTCAGACAACCATTTTGGAGAGGCCATGGCTAGGAGAAGAGCTGTTTTGAGGGAAAGAAGCTCCAGCTCTATACTGGTCAAAGGCTCAAATCGAGGCTGCAACACGATTTGCAAATCCCATGTGGGGACCAAGTGGGGCCTTGGGGGCCGGAAGCCCCCTTTAAAAATTGTCTAATAAGGGGCTGGGAGCTTTTTGTCCTCGGATATGCTGCTATAAGCCCCTTAAGGTGGATTCTGTCAGCCCCTTCTTCAACAAGGATTGCAGCGTACCCCCTGCATCCCACAAGAGGCTGGGTTCCAGCCCCTCTCTGCACACCACTGGGAAAATCTTTTTCCATCTGTAAGCATAAAGTACCCTGGTAGATGGAGCGCTAGCTGCCTTCAGGGTAGCTATAAGGGCAGGACTCAACCCGTAGGATGGTTCCCGTCTAGTGGCCAAACATGCAGCCTGTAAAATGGATTCTGGTGCCAGCTCTTATCTTGTGCCTTAGCCAGCACTACTTGTATGACGGGAAATGGAGGAAAAGCATACAACAGGCCCTGGTGCCACCAGAGCATCTACCCCCAATATCCCTCCTGGGACCACCGGTCAGGGTGTGTGGTTCTCCCACAGGGCTTCCCATCCTGTTTCTGAGGCATCTGTGGTTAAAGTCACTCTTAAGCACTGTGGGCCCAAGGGAACTCCTTCCCTGAGGCCCGGGGCCATATTCAACCATGTAATTGCTGGGGGGAACTCTGAAAACACTGGGATACCCCTCAGGCCATCTTCTTTGGGGCTCAGGTTTTGCCTGGCAAACCACCGCCTATGAAGTTATCGCAGGGGAACTACCTGGGATGCTGCTGCCATCAGGACCAACAGCCTCCCCCCATGCCTGTTGTGCACTTCCCCACAGTCAATTGTGACAAGCGGTCCATCAGCACCGCTTTCCTTTTAAGAGTTAAGACAGCTGTCATGAAGGAAGAACTGCTTCACCTGTTTTGCAGTGTGACAGAGGACATTGTCTTGCATGGAAATTGCAGCTGATTGGGAGAGAGTTGAAGTGAAGGTATTTCATGTTGCTGAAGGAGGTTCACATAAACATTTGCATTCACCCTGCCATGTAGCTGTATAAGAGGCCCAACTCCTGCTGCAGAAAACATCCCCCAAACCATGACACTTCCTCCTCCAAATGTAACTGACTTCTTTACACACTTTGGGTTCAGTCTTTCCCCAGTCCTACACCCAACATGATTATTCCATCAGACTCAAATACACTGAACGTCCTCTCATCACTGAAGTCACTCTGGACCAGTTCTCCTCTGTCCACACAACACGCTCCTCAGTAAAGGCAGGTCTAGCTTTTTTATTTTTGCTGCTGATGAGTTTGATGGTTGGTCACTGCAGAGTGGGCTTTTAGTCAGAAAAGTCTTAAATGGTGAGACACTGTGTGCAGAGACAGATCCTTGCCCTGTTCAGCACTGAACTGGCGAGCAACTCCAGCTGCAGTGTTGAACTGATTCCCCATTAAGAGTCTTTCCATAATCCTCTCCTCCATCCTTCTTGTGCACTTGTTTTACATGGACAACCAGTGTTTTTGAGGGAGTTAAATTAATCTGTGTCTTTGTAAATATTCTTGAAAATCACAGACTTGGAATGCCCAACCTCTCTCTGATGGTTGAGAGGGTCATCCCTTTGGCCTTCATCTGGACAACCTGCTGTCTCAGGGTTTCAGTCACCTTAGAGCAGCTCGCCTTCTTGCAAAGTAACTAAGAGAGCTGCAGATAAATAGGGTGTGTCCAACAATTAAGTGAATTGTCACTAGGTGCCAGATTAACACCAATAACTGGGAGGGATCTGAAAGTGTTCTCTAATGTTGCTCACTCTTGAGAAACAAGCCAGTACAGCAGTGATATAGCCACAACCGATATTTTATCAAATTCTGAACAATAAAAAAGAACAGTATTTCAGAATAAAGTATTAATAGTCTGTTCTATAATTTGGATCTCCAGTGCAGAGTAGATCAAGACCACATTCTATGACTTATTCATGAATTACAGAGACCCAACAATTACCCCATGAGCAGCAACAAGTCACACTTACAGAACATGTCAACTCCTTGGTCCTACGAAACTATGGCTGCCTCACAGGGTGGAGCAAAGACCTCCCCTGGCGCTGACAGCACAGCTATGCAGCTGCTTGGACCATGGCAGAAATTGAATGACCAGGGGCCTGGGCATGCGCACTGGTTCCCAGGAGCACCATATCTATAACACGAAGCATCTCAGCAGTCTCATCACTGCAGCAGACCTGCAGCAGACCTTCCAGATAACTGTGGAGCTAACTCTCAGTTGCCCTACAGTGCCAGTTAGGGTGGTTTGCATCCTTGCCCCACCCCACGCATATCAGCCCCTGCAAAGCTTGCCACCTGGGCTGTGGAATCCGAAGCCTTCCAAGAGCACTGCAGTTTGGAAATAAAATCAGGCAGGACAGGAAGCCCATCTGATCAGCAGCATCTTCATGTCAGGATGGCTGAGTGGTCTAAGGCGATGCGTTCAAATGTTGTGTCTCCCCTGGAGACATTTACTGCAATTTCCCAGTTTGGGATCAATTAAGTATTTCTATTCTATTCTATTCTATTGAGCCCCTGTCAAACACAGATGCAGCTGGATGCGGCGCTGAGGTGATTCGATGCAGTGGAAAAGCCCCAACAGGGCTCTGAATCAAGAATTGATTTTTTATGTTATGTGTTGATGCTATCCGTTTTTTTGTTTTTATATACACTATTGAAATCAGTGTGGTCCCAAAACAGTCTGGGTGGGGCTACATTGTAAAGGATGATAACTTGGAGTATACCTGTGTGAATGCACTGGTAGAGCTTCCAGCGACAGTCTCATATGGAGGTGGGCGGTCTAAAGGACAGAAGACCTCAACCCCTTTGATCCGAGCTCCATAGATATGAGGGAGAGGGATCACACTGTCCCCAAGGATCCTGAAAAACACGAGGCAAACAACAAACCAGTAACTGAGTGATCATCTAATGTGACCCATCACTACTAAAGTAAAGAAGCGTAGTACAGAATATTGTTACCGGCGAGCCAGGCGTGGTGTGTATGAGTAGAAAGTGGAGAAGTAGGAGGGGGGAGGGGCTGGGGCCACAAACTCATCTGGGTCTGGAACCGGAGCAGGCTCCTCCCTTTCTTCAACTGTGGCCCTGTGCTCGTCCTATCAAAGAGCAGGGACACGTGACATCACACATCATGGGGTACTAAAGATAAACTAATAAAATGCACACAAATTGTCTTATTAGCTCAGGTTCAAGGCTTTAAAAAGCTTTTAAGCCATTAAAAGGGGCGGCTGGGGCCCAGTTGGTAGAGCGGGTCGGCCAATGTCTGAAGGGTTGGCGGTTCGATCTCCACCCTGCTTGTGTCATGTTCGTTGTGTCCTTGGGCAAGACACTTCACCCACCTTGCCTCGTGTGAATGTGTATCACTGCTGTATGTTTGAGGTGCTCTGAGAGGCCATAGGCGCTGATTAGAAGCCAGGTTGTTATGGTAGTTTACCACCACCATGTATGTCTGTGTGAATGAATGGAACCTGGACTCTGTAAAGTGCCTTGGGTACTGAGAAAGGCGCTTTATAAATCCAAACATCCAATCCATTAAGACCTAAGTACGCCTTGAAGAACACCCTCTAAAACCTTGGGATTGTTTTAAAACAACCTCCCAAAACCTGAGGGTTTTCTGCAAAGCTGCTCAGAATGTCAACGTTGTCAACATTATATTCTGGGTCGGATTGTTGTCAATAGTGCTGTCGTCTGTCTGTCGCTCCCTTTGCTCAGGTTATCCGTCATTGCCTATCACTGTTCAACTTTATTTTCGGTCAATTCTTCCGTGTGGAGGTGCTTTCTTCATGCATATTTAAGCGAATTGCGATGCATTTCATTCGTCGCCTGTCTTAAAAATTATGAGATCATCAAAAATGATGATGATGATGATGGCGAGCTTGACTCAGCTGTTTAGCTCACACTTGCTGATTTCACCTGGGAGTTGGTTGGGATCACGTTCTTACCATAAACAAACCATACAAAAGCGTACCTAAAATGTCTCTGACCAAATAAGTGGACTCACATACTAACAGTATCTGTGAGGGTTGAGTTCTTAGGCTGAGATCACAGACATCTGAATTCACACTCAAATAATCATCAGTAGAGGTCGACAGTTCAGTCTCTTTTTTAGTGTGTGACGCTCAGACTGAAGTATGTGTGCACAGTAACCCAGTGTGGATATGAAAACATCGCCTCATATCTTATTTCTCATTTTAATATTTCCAGGCAGTAGGTTACAACACCACGCAATTGTAGGTAATGCCTAACATGAGCCTGCTGCAGCAGACCTGACTGTGGTGTGATCATACCGTGCAGGGTGTTCTTGCAGTGAAGATCTGCAGGTATCTCAGGGCAGCTGCCATAAGGCACACAGCTGTGGTCAGAGCGTTCAGAGCACACAGTGCAAACAACACTTTCTGCAAGAGAAAAAGACACATTCAGATCAGTTCAAAGAGAGCAGACTGAACTATTTTATCTACTGTCCACATTTAAAACAGACCAAGGGCTTGATATTTACAGGGTGCCAATAGTGCAGTACAAAAAGATGATGACTGATAGTTGAGATGTGCTTTGCTCGTCTCCTTGCTATTTTGGTACAGCATGCATGGTGCAGACATGGATCAAATAAGGCAGGAGAGGTGTTTCTTAGACATTAATCTAAGCATTTGAAAGCCACATGACCATAAACTAGCATTTGATCATTGAATAACAAGACTTTTGGGGAAATTATTATTTTAAATGTAATCATCTGTGTGTCATTGAATCAGCAGGGCTGTGACAGTGGAATTTCAGCGTGTACTAATCTGTGCTGCAGAGTTGAAGTTGGTCAATTAATTTGCAGTTACTCAGACTTTCATGGGGTATAGTCTGGAGATGTTTTGTAGATAGAAGATTCTAATCTGGGAGACATTGTTAATATATGTTTGGAGAAAATAAGGATATTGTCAGAGATAACACAAAGGCTCTTAACCTGTGTGGAGACTGGTATGGTGGCTTTAGCGATGGGGAGTGAACAGATAGCGGTTTTTGAGAGTGTGAATTTAGAGCTAATGAGGAGTAGCTCAGTTTTATTACTGTTGAGCTTTAGGTAGTTGTTTGTCCTCCATATTTGTATATCATAGACAGGCAGTGAGGTTACTGGAGAGTAGAAATGGGATTAGTGGTAGTGTTGCTTTCGTCAAAGAAAATGATGACGAAATATTGTCGTCAACGAACCTTTATCACGTGACGAAAACTAGACGAGACGAAATTAAAATGCTGGGCATGTGACGATGACCAAGACGTAAATAAATATATAATGTAATTCCGTTGACGAATAAAAACGAGACGAAATGTCTCTTCATTTTCGTTGACGAAAACAAGACGAAATAACGTTGTTTCGTCTCGTTTAGTCACATTATTATTATTTTGAAGTTTCTCTCCCAGTCTCGCGTCTGGGCGACATCACTTCCTCAATCCCCACACGCGCATTATTCAGATTCAGAAGATGCCGCTGCTGTGGGTCAGCGTTAACGTTAGAGTTAGGGTTAACGACAACTAAAGAAACATGAGAACAAAGTGGGACACCAGCCGGGGGTCGTGTTTGGGAGGAAAAGAAGAAACACTTTCATTACATAGACGTGGAAAGGAAAACGGAATGTGTTGTGGAAAAAGAAAGACCACAAAATCACAGGAAAAAACACCACGGTTCTTAGGAGACACCTCAGGGCATCCCATAATGACATTTAGGTAAGTCAAGACATAACGTAACGATACTTTCTTTTTTAGAAAGCTCATGCAACATGCCAACTCATGAGGCTACGGTTAATGTGTCGGGTTTTAACGCTAGCTTTAGACGTTAGCCACTGGAGCTGCGTACAAGTGTGTGTGTGTGTGTGTGTGTGTGTGTGTGTGTGTGTGTGTGTGTGTGTGTGTGTGTGTGTGTGTGTGTGTGTGTGTGTGTTTTTAGTTCCTAAAGTGCACTAAACTTCCCCTTGTTGGCCAAATACTTTCACTAGTTTTGTATTTCACAGAGCAAATCACACTGAACTGAATTTAGCATCAACGTAAATTGGATTACTTATTCTAGACCTGTACATGCATGTAAACTAAAGATATCTGCATGGGTTTGGCTAAAATAAAATGTTGGTTTCGTCAATACTACTAGGTACTTTTATTATATTGATTAAATATAATTGCATTACTAAAAAGAGACTAATATACAATTGTCTTTGACTAAAACTAGACTAAAATGTCGTAAGTTTTCATCCACTAAATCTAGACTAAAATGCTCAGACTTTTAGTCGACTAAAACTAGACTAAAAAGCTCAGACTTTTAGTCGACTAAAACTAGACTAAAAGGCTCAGACTTTTAGTCGACTAAAACTAGACTAAAACGCTCAGACTTTTAGTCAACTAAAACTAGACTAAAAAGCTCAGACTTTTAGTCGACTAAAACTAGACTAAAATGCTCAGACTTTTAGTCGACTTAAACTAGACTAAAAGGCTCAGACTTTTAGTCGACTAAAACTAGACTAAAACGCTCAGACTTTAGTCGACTAAAACTAGACTAAAACGCTCAGACTTTTAGTCGACTAAAACTAGACTAAAACGCTCAGACTTTTAGTCGACTAAAACTAGACTAAAACGCTCAGACTTTTAGTCGACTAAAACTAGACTAAAACGCTCAGACTTTTAGTCGACTAAAACTACAATAAAACGCTCAGACTTTTAGTCGACTACAACTAGACTAAAACACTCAGACTTTTAGTCGACTAAAACTAGACTAAAAGGCTCAGACTTTTAGTCGACTAAAACTAGACTAAAAGGCTCAGACTTTTAGTCGACTAAAACTAGACTAAAAGGCTCAGACTTTTAGTCGACTAAAACTAGACTAAAACGCTCAGACTTTTAGTCGACTAAAACAAGACTAAAACGCTCAGACTTTAGTGACTAAAACTAGACTAAAACGCTCAGACTTTTAGTCGACTAAAACAAGACTAAAATGCTCAGACTTTAGTGACTAAAACTAGACTAAAACGCTCAGACTGTTAGTCGACTAAAACTAGACTAAAACGCTCAGACTTTTAGTCGACTAAAACTAGACTAAAACGCTCAGACGTTTAGTCGACTAAAACTAGACTAAAACGCTCAGACTTTTAGTCGACTAAAACTACAATAAAATGCTCAGACTTTTAGTCGACTAAAACTAGACTAAAAAGCTCAGACTTTTAGTCGACTAAAACTAGACTAAAATGCTCAGACTTTTAGTCGACTAAAACTAGACTAAAATGCTCAGACTTTTAGTTGACTAAAACTAGACTAAAAGGCTCAGACTTTTAGTCGACTAAAACTAGACTAAAACGCTCAGACTTTAGTGACTAAAACTAGACTAAAACGCTCAGACTTTTAGTCGACTAAAACTAGACTAAAACGCTCAGACTTTTAGTCGAGAAAAACTAGACTAAAACGCTCAGACTTTTAGTCGACTAAAACTAAACTCAAATGCTCAGACTTTTAGTCGACTAAAACTACAATAAAATGCTCAGACTTTTAGTCGACTAAAACTAGACTAAAACGCTCAGACTTTTAGTCGACTAAAACTAGACTAAAACGCTCAGACTTTTAGTCGACTAAAACTAGACTAAAACGCTCAGACTTTAAGTCGACTAAAACTAAACTAAAATGCTCAGACTTTTAGTCGACTAAAACTAGACTAAAAAGCTCAGACTTTTAGTCGACTAAAACTAGACTAAAACGCTCAGACTTTAGGTCGACTAAAACTAGACTAAAACGCTCAGACTTTTAGTCGACTAAAACTAGACTAAAACGCTCAGACGTTTAGTCGACTAAAACTAGACTAAAACGCTCAGACGTTTAGTCGACTAAAACTAGACTAAAACGCTCAGACTTTTAGTCGACTAAAACTAGACTAAAACGCTCAGACTTTTAGTCGACTAAAACTAGACTAAAAGGCTCAGACGTTTAGTCGACTAAAACTAGACTAAAAAGCTCAGACTTTTAGTCGACTAAAACTAGACTAAAACGCTCAGACTTTAGGTCGACTAAAACTAGACTAAAACGCTCAGACTTTTAGTCGACTAAAACTAGACTAAAACGCTCAGACGTTTAGTCGACTAAAACTAGACTAAAACGCTCAGACTTTTAGTCGACTAAAACTAGACTAAAACGCTCAGACTTTTAGTCGACTAAAACTAGAATAAAAGGCTCAGACTTTTAGTCGACTAAAACTAGACTAAAAGGCTCAGACGTTTAGTCGACTAAAACTAGACTAAAACGCTCAGACTTTTAGTCGACTAAAACTACAATAAAATGCTCACACTTTTAGTCGACTAAAACTAGACTAAAACGCTCAGACTTTTAGTCGACTAAAACTAGACTAAAACGCTCAGACGTTTAGTCGACTAAAACTAGACTAAAACGCTCAGACTTTTAGTCGACTAAAACTAGACTAAAACGCTCAGACTTTTAGTCGACTAAAACTAGAATAAAAGGCTCAGACTTTTAGTCGACTAAAACTAGACTAAAAGGCTCAGACGTTTAGTCGACTAAAACTAGACTAAAACGCTCAGACTTTTAGTCGACTAAAACTACAATAAAATGCTCAGACTTTTAGTCGACTAAAACTAGACTAAAACGCTCAGACTTTTAGTCGACTAAAACTAGAATAAAAGGCTCAGACTTTTAGTCGACTAAAACTAGACTAAAAGGCTCAGACTTTTAGTCGACTAAAACTAGACTAAAATGCTCAGACTTTTAGTCGACTAAAACTAGACTAAAAAGCTCAGACTTTTAGTCGACTAAAGCTAGACTGAAACGCTCAGACTGTTATTCGACTAAAGCTAGACTAAAACGCTCAGACTTTTAGTCGACTAAAACTAGACTAAAAGGCTCAGACTTTTAGTCGACTAAAACTAGACTAAAACGCTCAGACTTTTAGTCGACTAAAACTAGACTTAAAAGCTCAGACTTTTAGTCGACTAAAACTAGACTAAAACGCTCAGACTTTAGTGACTAAAACTAGACTAAAACGCTCAGACTTTTAGTCGACTAAAACTAGACTAAAACGCTCAGACTTTAGTGACTAAAACTAGACTAAAAGGCTCAGACTTTTAGTCGACTAAAACTAGACTAAAACGCTCAGACTTTAGTGACTAAAACTAGACTAAAATGCTCAGACTTTTAGTCGACTAAAACTAGACTAAAAGGCTCAGACTTTTAGTCGACTAAAACTAGACTAAAAGGCTCAGACTTTTAGTCGACTAAAACTAGACTAAAACGCTCAGACTTTAGTGACTAAAACTAGACTAAAACGCTCAGACTTTTAGTCGACTAAAACTAGACTAAAACGCTCAGACTTTTAGTCGACTAAAACTAGACTAAAACGCTCAGACTTTTAGTCGACTAAAACTAGACTAAAACGCTCAGACGTTTAGTCGACTAAAACTAGACTAAAACGCTCAGACTTTTAGTCGACTAAAACTACAATAAAATGCTCAGACTTTTAGTCGACTAAAACTAGACTAAAACGCTCAGACTTTTAGTCGACTAAAACTACAATAAAACGCTCAGACTTTTAGTCGACTAAAACTAAACTCAAATGCTCAGACTTTTAGTCGACTAAAACTAGACTAAAAGGCTCAGACTTTTAGTCGACTAAAACTAGACTAAAAGGCTCAGACTTTTAGTCGACTAAAACTAGACTAAAAGGCTCAGACTTTTAGTCGACTAAAACTACAATAAAAGGCTCAGACTTTTAGTCGACTAAAACTACAATAAAATGCTCAGACTTTTAGTCGACTAAAACTAGACTAAAATGCTCAGACTTTTATTCGACTAAAACTAGACTAAAAGGCTCAGACTTTTATTCGACTAAATCTAGACTAAAAGGCTCAGACTTTTAGTCGACTAAAACTAGACTAAAACGCTCAGACTTTAGTGACTAAAACTAGACTAAAACGCTCAGACTTTTAGTCGACTAAAACTAGACTAAAACGCTCAGACGTTTAGTCGACTAAAACTAGACTAAAATGCTCAAACTAGAATAAAAGCAGGCCGCCAAAAACAACACTACTTAGTGGACACATACCTGTGTATCCTCAAAGTTATGAAATGAATGAATGAATGAAAATGAATACCATAGTGCTTATAAATGTTTCAAAAAGAGAGGAAGTAGATAATGAACTAGGGATGTTAATGATTAACTGTTTACTGAAATTGATGTGGTAATACTATCAGTTAAACAGTAAAAAAATGTTTTAATGAATAAAGACATTTAAATACAACTCATGGATGCGACACATGAAACCACAAGTGTGTCTTTTACTGGAGCTGCTTATTGGTGCTAAAGCACTAGCAAATTGTGTTTTAGCTGTGTCTCCGTGTGTCTGCCTGGTCTGTGTTGTTCCCTAGTTGTCCGCTATAGTTGCCATCCAGCAGTCAGTTTTACACACAGAGAATGCCAGGGAGACACACAGACTTAATTCTTTCTAATTCATTTTATGCTCAACCCTATTCTTTCATGTTTTACTATTATTATATTTAATATTATTTAGTTAAGCTTATCCTGTTTTATTGATTGATTTATTGGGTCTATTTGATACATTTTACTATTTTCATTCCCTCAGTTTTTATCTTCTATTCCTTTTATCTTATTTTACCGTTTTGACCGTTTTCATTCCCTCAGCTTTTAGCTTCTATACGTTTTTATCTTATTTTATTGTTTTAGCCCCCCAGTTTTCCAGTGTTTCCTCCAGGAAACACCCCCTGGCCCAGGTGGCTTGAGAGCTCTACACTGTGGTGTGGAGCCTCCTGTCTGCCTGGGCTGGGATGGATCATGGACCATGATTCATCTCGGTGTGCGCAGCCTCCAAAGGTAGATTCTTCTGGTTGTGTATGTCTGTGTGTATGGCTATGTATGTATGTATTTGTAGGTATGTGTGTTTTTTTTGTTTTTATTCTCTGTGAGGCTACTGAAAAGTATTAAAAGTGGCATATAAATAAAGTTAATTTGATTTGATTTAACAACAGGAGAGTCTGGCTCGGACATACGCTCCACAGATGGCTGTGGACTCTTACCGGTCATGGACATGCAAGTGGTTCCAGGGAAGTGGCTGAACTTCTGGCACAAATCTACAGCTGTCAGCAGAATACAGAAAGTACAGCAGAGCCAACCTCCTGGATGGATGTTTTGCAACTTAGTTGCTTGTCTGTTAAAGGTCAATGATCAGTTAACAAGGCTTGGCTAATGGTAAGAAAAAAAAAGTCAAAATTAGCATCCCTTTAATGAACACGAGTGGCCCAAACACGGAGCTGAATGCCTACTACCTCCAGCTTTGTTTTTGTTTTCAACTAACCACCGCCAACAAAAAAAGCTTGAACAAGAACCAGTCGGAGCTAACCGCTGCTGCCGACTAGAGGTAAACCCACACAATCAAGTCTGCCAGCCAGCCTTCTCTTTCAAACACACGTTAGGGAACATGCCCTGCCAGGAACTGAACCAACAGTCATTCTCCTAACACGGTTACCTTGGCTAGCGGCCCGGCTAAGGTAGTTTCTGATTGTGTGTAGTAATAGCGATAGGGATCCTGAAGGACCTAGATTTTATGTTTTGTTTTTAAGACTTTGGGCTGGAGTACATAAAAACCCTGTTGATAATTAAGATGACTTTGACATTTGAAGCACTTTGTATTACCACTTCCATGTTCTTCACCCAATCCTGTTCCCAAGCTTAAAGGTGATGATTTGAACTATTGTGAAACACTCTCCAAGCGTGTTGATGTAGATGCATCAAAAAATAACATTTATTGTGATTAAAGACTGTGAATCCGTCAGCAGTGATCTACAAATGAATGTAAGTGACTCTTACCTAAATCTGTGTTCCACAGTTTCTCTAATATAATCTAATATGTGTGATGATGATAAATGTGTCTATATGTAACTATATCAAATGTGGATTCTTACTCAGGATGTAGTCACTGGCCAGCTCACAGTGAATAGAGCAGTGATGGAGAAAGGTGTACCTTGAGCAGGATCCTCATTGTGCTGCAAGAGTGTGCAGGGTGGAGCTCCAGCAGCTTCTCCTCGGGACATTTAGAGGTGGGGGTCAGGGAGCAGCAGTAACACACATCTCCAGCCTCACTCTGAAACAGCACACACACACACACACACACACACACACACACACACACACACACACACACACACACACACACACACACACACACACACACACACACACACACACACACACACACACACACACACACACACACACACACACACACACACACACACACACACACACACACACACACACACACACACACACACACACACACACACACACACACACACACACACTCTATCGTTTTTCAAAACTCTCTGAAAGTAATCCCAACAATGTTGTTACTCACTGTCGTTATAGTTGTTGTGTAGTGGTGTGGAGTAAGAACGATTATTTTAAAGAAGATAGAACAGGACTAAATACACAGGAAAGGGAAAAAGGAAAAGCAAAAGACATGCAGCAAAGGGCCACAGGTTGGAATAAAACCTGGGCCCCTCAGCTTTCAGTAATTAATGTGAGCTACCCTGCACCCCAACATAGGACCATTTTAAACCTTTTTTTTAAATTTATAGCGCTTGCCGTCGATGGCCCTTAAATTAAAATTCCAGCGTAAAATCATCCCAGGATCTTTTTCAGCAAATGCACCCATCAAATAAGCCATCGAGACGACTCTTTTTGTGAAACAACTATTAACAGAGAAATCCGGGAGAGCCGCTAAGAGCTGAACGTGGCTATCACTGATTAGCTCAGGGCAGAACACTGAAGTCATTAAATCGTCTTTTTTAACCACTAATACTGCTCAAAATAACACCAAACCTCAGCAGAAGCATTAGAAGAGTCCTTACACAGAAAACAAGGCATCAACAACGTAGTTAGTGAACCCAGAGTTTATAAAAAGAGTGTTTTAAAGACTTACCTACTGGCCCCTGTACCAGCTCCTCTCATAGTAAAGTCCATTCAAGTGGAGCCCATTGGTGCTTTGTTTTCTGTGTACTACTGCAGAGGTTTGCTGTTATCTTGAGCAGTATAAGTGGTTAAAAAAGATGTTTAATGCCTTCACCGTACTGCCCCAAGCTAATCACTGTTAGCCACGTATGACTGTTAGCAAAGATTCAGATGCATTACCCAGATGCTATACTGTAGGGCTGCAGCTATCAAATCTTTTTTTAATCGTATTCTTCCGATTATTCCGTCCGTTAGTCCAGTAATCGGATATAAGTTTACTATTTAAACAATTCAAAGTAGTTCATAAAATTCTCAGGTTTAAAGACAAATAGATTCATTTCAGCAGGTGCGGTGTTGCAGTCGCTCTACCGCACTGTTGTGACGAAAAGAGAGCTGAGCCGGAAGGCAAAGCTCTCGATCTACCGGTCAATCTTCGTTCCTATCCTCACTTATGGTCATGGAAGCTGGGTCATGACCAAAAGAACGAGGTCGCGGGTACAAGCGGCTGAAATGGGTTTGCGTTGAAAGGAGCAAGTTGAGGTGGTTCGGGCAACTAGTAAGGTTGCCCCCTGGGCGCCTCCCTAGGGAGGTGTTCCAGGCACTGCTAAAGCAGGTGCCCCCGTGACCCGCCCCCGGATAAGCGGTTGAAGATGAGATCAGATGAATTACAGATAGATATTATTAGGAAGAACTACTTCCTGTTTACTGTGATATCAAACAAAACTCCACTCCATTGTAATGAAAAACTAAGGCATTCACCAGGACAGCTAACGTTACCCATTCTCTTCCTCTTTCTCTGTATCTATGGCAACCGCCCTCCTTAAACCAGAACAGCGACGCTCGGTGAAGGGGTATTAACAACGGGCTGCTTTCAGCTCAGACGCTGAATCGTCGATGTCCTGCTGTTGTGGTAGAACAGTTTTAGTTCACAGTGTTCACATTCACCTTTTTGGCTTCTTTTTTAAGTGTGAAATGATCCCAAACTTATTCTCTGCCTTTTCCGGATGTAGTGGTGTGAATCCGCAAAAAACGGTCCGTGTGGAGCAATGATCCCTTCACTGAACAGGCCGCAGAACACGCAAGATAGGAATTAAACAAATCATCGAGGCAGAGATTTTGCCTCAATTAATTATTGTAATCGAGTACCTCAAGTTATTGTTTCAGCCCTACTATACTGGATTCGGATTTAATAATGTTGTGCCAAAGATAGATGGATGAAAAAAAAATCCAAATCCTAACATTAAGAGTAAGTTTACAATTTGTATCTACACTCCATTAATAATGATGATTACTATTACTACTACTACTACTGCTCCTACTACTACTAATAATAAGCTTCCAAAGTTTTTTTTGCAGTTTTTTTTTTTTTTGTCAGTGAAATATGAATACTGAAGAAAGTTTATGTTCAACACCAAATAAAGCTACATTGGGAGTATTGCATCAGCATGATGACAAACACACAGACCTCTATTTGTAGAGCACAGAGCAAAACACTGCATAACCCCAGCTACTCTCATACCTCCAACAGCCTCACAGTGAGACAGGACAGAGAGACAGCAAGACGGAAAACACAAAGTGACAGGAAAGAGACAGAGAGAGGAAACCTGGCAGAGGGAGGAAGGAAAGACAACACGGCAGGAAAGGTCCAAAGGTCACACAGAGGAGCTCGGGCCTCATCACATTTCATGCAGCCTGAGATTCAAGATAGCATTTCTCCCCCAACGACAAACTGCAAACATTAATACACAATATAATACACCATGTGTGTCCAAGAGAAGACACACACAATAGAATAAATAAATAATCATATTAAGAAACACAGAACAAATAAACCCATGGATTTTTAACTAATCTTTATTGTCACTAAATAAATTTTTTATGTAATTCCAACATTTTCTCTGTTATTTCCTTTTTCCGGTTTTTGTTTTACATTGCCATTTTATTCTACTAGAGCCCCTTTCATACATGCACTGCAAAATGGCAACTGCGAATTATCTAGATTATGTGGTGGGACTAGGAACACAAAAATCAGCCAGACCAGACCTCTAACCGAGTTTACCCTGTCAGCTCCCTGGTACAAAGACCATTTAATGAGCGCGCCCATGTGTGAATACAGCCGCTCATTTTCTCACCTTCTCTCTGGAAAAAAAAAAACTTCTTCACTGCAGTTTGGCTTTTTGTGGAGACCAAACAGCAGAAATCATGTTTCTTTGTCACGTAGTAAAGTCAGTGTATTTGTGCTCTCCTCGGTATATGTACTGTATATAACTTGACAGCCAGATAAACTCCTTCCTGACATCAAGACTCTGAAGACAGTTTCTCCTAAGTCCACGGGTTTATTGACATTGCAAGGAAAGGTGAAGCTAAAACATACAAAACCACAATCAGTACTATGCTTAATTTTAACATGTACAGGTATACGCAATGTCAACATAACACAAACTTTACTATGAATCAAATCTATATTTTTACAATGTTATGGTTTTATATATTTAATGTATATCTAATGTAATGCATGGCCTCGTATTTTAACATGTTAGACATTGTCTGTTCAATTATTTATTATCCTTATGAACTTCCAAAGTCTTTAGAACAGTATATTCATCAGCAATGGCAACCCAGTAGATTTCGAGCATAAAACTTTACTAAATGTAACAATGTCCAAAAGATAATGCTCTGCGGATGTAGGTAACAGATAAAATGATAGATACATACCTACGATGCACCGAGAAGGCATAAGATGTATGGACTAGTTTAGGTACAATAATAACAGCTCTCAGAGTCATGCTCACTTACTTCCTGTTTACTGATCACATGCGCGGCATAACTTCCTGTTACTGACATACTGTGACTCTTAATGTGACCACAATAAAATACACAACATGAAGAAATGACTCAACCAATCAATAGAAATTTAGTTGTAACAAAACATTACAGGTCACTAATCCATGACACTTCCTCTATCTAGGCATCTGGGGGAAGAAGAAGCACAGTCTCTGTAACAGGCCATAGAAAGAGTGCAGTTCCTCCTGGTTTGATGACCTTTACTTCGACCTGGCGCACCCACCTGCCTTTGCTAGGGAAGGTCTGTGTTACCAGCCCTAGAGGCCATTCATTTCTTGGTACCTGGCTGTTCTTGAGGAGAACAACACTTCCTGGCTTAATGTTTGGATGAATGGACTGCCACTTCTTGCGTGCTTGTATCATTGGCAGGAATTGCTTCCACCATCTGTCCCAGAAGGTCTGAACTTGTCGCCACTGATGCTTGAAAAGGTCTGAAGCTCCAAACTCTCCTGCAGGTGCAGGAACAATGTTCACCTTTTGCGTGAGAAGAGCAGCTGGTGTGAGTAGAAACAAGTCATCAGGGTCGGTTGTCACAGGACCCAAAGGCCTGGCGTTGATAATGGCTGCTACTTCTGCTATGAAGGTCACCAGCACTTCATGGGTAAGTTTTTCTTTCAGCTAGAGAAACATGTAGTCCAGAATTCTCCTGGCAAGACCCATCATTCTTTCCCATGTGCCACCAAAAACGGAAGCATGCGGGGGATAGATGTTCCAAGATTAACTTTGGTCTGACAGGTAAGTCTTCACAGTTGTGCTGTCAATGTTAGAAGGTATCGCCAAGTCCTTACAGGCACCAACGAAGTTAGTGCCACGGTCCCTACGAATATGTTTGACTGGCCTGCACACGCTAAGAGTATGTTGATGAAGCTGGACGTGTCGAGGGATTCAATTACTTTAATATGAACAGCTGACGCTCATACATGTAAAGATTACTGCCCACCATTTACTGTGTGAAAGGCCTCCTCTGGTCCGACGTGAAGAGACACACCAAAGGCCAAACACGTCTAACCCAACATTTGTAAAGGGAGGGTCCGTTGAGAGATGATCTGCTGGAAGGCTGGCCATTTTTTGCATGTTAAATGGAGTTCTAAGCCGTCTGCAAGTTACGCATTGGTGAATGATGCTGCTCACTTTTCTCTTCCTGCCAACTATCCAAAAGCCAGCTGAACAGACAACCCCTTCTGTAAAGAGACAGCCTTGATGGTGGATCTGCCCATGGTGCTGTAGCCCAGTATAACCTTTCTGTCTGAGTATTAGTTCTGTTGAAATCAGGTCTGCTAACTCACCAGCCAGCACTGCTGCGCAAAGTTCTAACCTTGGTATTGTGTGCCCAGGGCAGGAGGCCAACTTCGTTTTCCCCATTACAAACCCAACATGATTGTTCCCAGCAGCATCTGTGACTCTTAGATATATCACTGCAGCAACAGCTTTGGTTGGTTTGGTTTCTGTGTGTTTTTCAGCAAGTTGACAATAGCTAAGACTGTAGGCAGGGACTTTATACCATCATCTACATAAAAGTCACGCATCACAAAGTGCTTTACTTCAGGGTCGACATGGTGCTCGCTGACCTGTACAGACTGTTGTAGGCCATGTATAGCCACAGCAGGTGAGGGGCTATTACCGTAGATGTGGACCCTCATGTGACAGTCCACAACGTCTTTGGAGAGGTTATTGTGTTGAAACCAAAGGAAACGTAGGAAGTTCCTGTCAGACTCCTTCACCAAAAAAACAATAGAACATCTGTTTTATATCTGCTGTAAAGGCAAATAGCTTCCTTCCTGAAGCGGATCAGTACACCAAGCAGTGTGTTGTTCAGGTCAGGCCCGGTAAACAGCACATTGTTGAGCGATATGCCGTTGTATTGGGCACTTGAATCGAACACGACTCAGATTTATTTGGGTTTCTTTGTGTGGTAAACACCAAATGTTGGCAAGTACAGACATTCCTCTCCCTCTCTGAGAGGAGGGGCTAGCTCAGCATAGCCATTTTTGAACAGCTTGTCCATGAAGCTGATGAAGTGGTCTTTCATTTCAGGCTTCTTCTCAAAGTTGCGCCTGAGTGACATAAGACACTTCAGTGCTTAGGGCCTGTTGTCCGGGAAACGTTGAGGTGGACACTTGAAGGGTAAGGCTGCTACCCAACTTTTGTTTGAATCTTTCTGTAGTTCTTTGTTCATAATTTCCATGAAGGAGGCATCCTGAATCGATGGAGCCACCGGGTGGTCATCTTTGGTGCGCTTAAACAGTGTGCACCCCAGGTGGTCAGCATCACAGGAAGGTTTCTCCTCGGGACATGTGGGAGGGTGATTGTTGACCTAGACGTCACTGTATTTTTCCTTAACACACAACACGTTGGGCATGGATCAAAAAGAGTAGGGTGTTTAAGCTCCATGGTGAGACGCAAATTGGACATTAAGGGCGCACTCACACTGTTTGTCCGTACCGTGCCCCGTGCTTTAGGGTACTTGTCCCCCCCTCCCTCTCCACCCGCGGGCCAGGCCCGTTTGTACTCACACTGCCTGGGCCTCGCGCGAATGCTTCTTGCCTGCCTATACGTCATCACGCCGTAACCCATCACACACATTGATTGACGTCGTTGCGATGTGTCGCTTTGATTACAAATCTTTCCATAGACCTCTGAGTTTTTGTGCGTCTTGTCCGTCTGTTTTTGAACATTTTCATCCGACCAAATCTGCAGTAAACACTCCACCTCCACATCACACCAACGTGAACCTTTCGCCGCCATTGATTTAAATGTCCGTGCATGGTCTGTCCTTCTTTTACCTATGTCCGAACAGGTGCACATAAAATGATGTCGTAGGCCTCGTGCATGTGCAAACATGCTTTACAAAAGCCCACCTCGCCCAAATGGGCCGTGGATGGCAAGTGTATTGCGCCTAGACGCAGTACGCTTGCACTCACACTGGTCAAACTAACTAGACTTTAGCCGTGAAACGTCCTGGAGCACAGCACAGAAGGACAGTGTGAGTGCGACCTTAGTTCCATCCAAAGTGATGAAATGATAAAAATGACTTCCTGCACACCCTTTGGTTTAATTGCCACGTTATATCAACCCCAAGTAAACTGTTCAACGTCAAATTACTGAGCATGATGCCATTTCCTATTGACTTTCCACAGAAAGAACAGAGAGAAGCAGAGACACGTGGAGGAGAGAGGATACAGAAAAACTACAGATGATGAGACCAGAACCAGACTGATACAAACAGATAACAGCCTCACCAGTTGGCAGCTGGTCATACTGGAAACCAGCTGGGCGCCCTGGCAGCACAGGATGAATCCAGCCAGGTTAAGGAGCACACACACCACAGACAGCAGGACAAACACATTGACCTGGAGATGGAGGGATGGGGAGAAGGGAGGGGTGAAAAAGGAAGTGAAGATGGATTATTGTGGTTTGAACCCTTGTGCCCAACCATGTGGACATATTCTGGGGGGAAAAAAACATGATGTACACAAATGGCAAGAACGTGACAACAGTTTCTGTATGTTGTGGTGCAGCATGGACCATATGCAAACGCACAGAGGTAAGATGACAGATTAGAATATAGTCCAACTGAAATCACAAAAGTCATCGATTTGTGCAGTAAAAGCCAGTTAAATGTATTGTTAAATTTCTAGTCCTGTAAGGAGATATCAGAAATGTGCCCATCTCTCAAAGCCTTGGAGTGAGCAGACTTGTTTGACATCTTTATGTAAAATGTGCATACACACCAAGTACAGACATTTTACTGGTATGTTTTTAAGCTGTTTAATGTGCTACGTACAGCCGACCAGTTCATTAGCTTTCTAGCCTGCAAACTGATGTTAGCATTGCTATTTTCCCAGGTGGATGTTTGTTTGGCAGCTTGTTGCATCTTTGAGTATGTCCACATTAAGCCAGTTACATGGTTAAAAGCATCTTTCTCTTTATATCAGCCCTTCAACTAGAGTGAAATGTTTTTTCTCCTTCAAAAACAGCACTTTTCCAATATAGCCTACAGGGTGTAAAATTAAAGGCTGAATATGGAGAATGAGTAGAACACCTCCATCCAGTGTCTCAAGATCATAGTCGCAACAACAAAAAATAATTCCAGCAGTTGGGTTAACAGGTTGGTTAGACCCGGCCCAGTAGCCTACAGGAGATCAGAGTCTGTTTGAGCCTCTTTGAACCCATCCCCTCCAGAAAATTACACCATAAAAACAAGGATTAGAGGAGTTTGACTGAGAGATAGCGTTAGCCGTTAGCATTAGCTGTTACAACTAAGTAAACATGAAAGTTAGTTAACGATTGTTGTGGGATTTTTTGATGTTTGTAATTTATAATAAAAATCTTTATTATATATATATTGCCCTGTTTGTATATGGTGTGCCACATGACATGAGATAATCCCAGAGAGCACTGAGACATTTTTGACCTGTACATCCTGTTCCTGTAAAACCTTGTGGTGACCCTGTGAAGATTTTACCCAGCTGGGTCTTTGCCCTTGTGACCTTATCTGTAAGTTGGATTCCCCCTCAAAAGGAAGATGGCTACAAACTTATTTTTGTCTGCAGAGAAAAATACTTTGTCAAAAAAAACCACAGAGAAAAAGCCGATCCTGTCTGTTGATCTTTATTGAACAGATTCATTTCCACAACACGATCAAGGAGAACCATAGCCATATGGGCGTGCGTTTAATGGCGTTTCTCTCCTTTCTCTCAGTCCATGGAGTGAATGCTCGGCCTATATTGACTCTGGTTTTTGCCTGTCTCCGCTCACTCAGCTGCTGGGACAAATAACGCCCCCTTCACTGAGGCTCCGAAGCAGTTGAAGAAGTGGCAAACTCCATTTCACCCAGTGCCAGCCTACAGTAGCTGCACCCAACAACAGACAACCCTGCAGGGGCCCAGGTGAGGACAGTGCTCCATGTGCAATGCACCGGGGCCCTTGACGCCTCCCCTTACGCAAAAAGATTTCCCTCCACTACTAGAATCCACTCCCTTTCACCATCATCTGATAACCTGTGAACAGTTCCTTATGAAACAATGGAAAAGCTGACTGGTATTTCTCCACTTTCTCATACATCACAGTCATGGTGGTATGTAATCCCAGCTAACTCATAGATTTTCCCCTCCTTTTCTTCAATGTATGTTTATTTGGTTTCAGTAGTGATACTTTGTTCGTGAATTAAAAAAAATCATGTTTCTTTTTCTGTTACTTTTTTGTTATTAGCCCATTATTGTTTTTATGATTATTAATATTATTATTGATTCAGGGTATGGCAACTGTTATCCCTTTGTCAAACGACTATAAAAGATTGGGTGTAATGCGAAAAAACATTAATTTCTTTACGTTAGAATAATTTCTTATAAGTCCACGTTACTTTGTAATTTCTAAGCTTTTTTTGTTAAGTGGCAAAAGGAAGGAAGGAAATGTCAGGTTTCCATCAGCGGTAACATAACATGAGTCCTATTCAGCTGAAAGAACACGAAACGTTAAAAAATAAATAAGATATCTGAAACTAAACTTCAAACCACAGAGTTTCAGTTAGAAGCTCGAAAAGCGGTTTGTCAGCTGCTGTCACTCAGCCCCCCAGGAGCTGCTGCTCACAGACGGGCAGAAACACTCACTTCTAGGACTGCCTGCTGGCTAACGGGAGGCTAACGTGACCTGCTAAAGGGAATGTTGTTAACTACCGCAAATCTTACATCACTCAGTGCAGTGAAGCTTCATATGCCAAAGGGGGATGTTAGTTTTAAGTTGGATATTCAACAGATATTCACTCCTCAACTCCCAACTTAAAACTAACTTCACCCTGGTTCTGTACCATCTGTTTCAGAGCACCACAGAGCAGCGCAGGCATTTAAGTGGCTCCATAATGAGGCACATAAACCTGCACTGTCATTCAGTCCGGTAGATAACGTTCATTTAGGAACCAATACCATATAGGCCCTGTGTTTCAGTACCCAACCCTAATCAGAACAGAGCGGGTGTAGGCATCCATTTGCCACAGTTTGCTGAGAAGATGCACCTTTTCATTATGGGTGACGTGACTTCATTATGACTCCATCTTTTCCTTTGAGTAAGTTTGCCTCAACACAGTATATAATGTCTCCACTTCCTCCCACTGTACAAAAGTGAAGCCGAAATATTCCAGATACATTGCAGCCATCTGGTAATTTTGCAACCGGAGTCTGCGCAGTTGTGATGGGATGGTTCCCTTTAACAGACAGGAACGTGGAAAAGACCCAGCTCTATGGTGGACGGACATCTGTCTGCACCGGTTGGGGAGGAAGAAAAGGAGAGAGAAAGAGAGAAAAGACAGACAGATGGACAGAGAGGGCAGCAGACGCCAAGAGGATCAGTAAGATCAGGAAAGCTGGCTCCATCCTGGGGGTCCAACAGGAGTCTTTGGTGGTGGTGTCTGAGAGGAGGATGCTGTCTTAACTGCACAGTAGCCTGGACAACAACTCTCACCCTCTCCACCAGCTGCTGACCTCCAGCAGAAGCACCTTCAGCCACAGACTCATTCTCCCCCGGTGTAACACTGAACGCCGGAGGAAGTCTTTTCTTCCAGTGGCCATCAGACTTTATAATTCATCTCCCCCGGTCAGGTAAGGAACAGTGGTGACACTGTGTCCTGAGAAAATGTCACTTTATATAACTTTATATCGTCACTACATCACTTTATTAGTTGCACTGTAACTTAGTTCAGTAAGAAATGCTGCTACACTTTTAACACTGTTATAACTTATCGCTCCTTATCACTTATTTAGTTTGTACTTATTTTATTTCAATATGCTGCTAAACTGCACGGTTCGTATTGTTGTATAATGCATATACCTACGTTTAACCACAATGTCCATTGCACTCTGTCACATTAGTTATTGTTTGATTTATTTTATGTTAGCTTTCGTTTGATTTGATTTACGTTTTTATGCTTATTGTTAATCTGATCCTTTGATCTTTGTATTGAAACTGTTGCACAATAATTTCCCTCGGGATAAATAAAGCTTGACACAAAGACAGACAGACAGACACACTTCCAGAGATGCAAGCAACCACAAAGTAACAGTGACTATAGTGATGGGTAAAGCAATGTGAATGTGACTTACAAGTTATGGCAGTTAATACAGCAGAACAGCAAGAAACAGGCACAGCTAGAGTGACAGAACTTGGCAATAATAATAATTATGGTGGCAAACATGGAGTTGAATTAGTAACATGCATTGATGAGACATGATCATATGATACAGACAGAGAGGATAAAAGCTCAGAGTATCAGGAACAGGATTATCCCCCGGCAGACTGGGCCTATAACAACATAATTAAGCATGACAAAATTAGCTTAAAAATAAAAACATAGCTAAGGGCTCATAAGATCTAGCTGTGAACTGTATCAAAGAGGAAAGTTTTAAGTTTACTTTTAAATATGGGGACGATGTCTGCCTCCAGAAAAACAATAAGGACTTGGTTCCCCAGGAGAGGAGCTTGGTAGCTGAAGGCTCTGCCTCCCATTCTACTTTTGGAGACTCTAGGAACGACAAGTAGCCCTGCATTCTCAGAGCGCAGCGATCTAGTTGGGTAATACGGTACTATGGGCTCTTAAAGATACGACGGAGTTTAACATAAAAAAATTGCAGGTCATCCAGCCTGTGGGACACCGTGACTGACTTAAGTGTGTATGGAGGATTTGTCATTAACATGTACAAACTGAGATCTATCTGATAAATAAGACTTAAACCAGCTTAATGCGGTTCCTTTAATGCCAATTAGATGCTCCAGTCTCTTTGGCAGGATGCGATGGTCAATGGTGTCAAAGGCAGCACTAAGTACAGAGACAAGTCCTTTGTCTGAAGCTATTAGAAGGTCGTTAGTAATTTTTACCAGTGCTGTCTCAGTGCTATGATTCCTTCTAAATCCTGACTGGAAGTCCTCAAATAACTCATTAATATGTAAAAAGTCACACAGCTGATTGGCAACTAATTTCTCAAGGATCTATGCGAAAAGGAAGGTTAGATATAGGTCTATAGTTGGCTAGATCCTCTGGATCAAGACTGGGCTTTGAAGGTTTGAATCATTGTAGACCGTAAGGCCTCAGACAGGGGTGCTCTTCATGAGGTAAAGGTTTGAACCCATGTAGACCGTACGGCCTCAGACAGGGGCGTTCTTCATGAGGTAAAGGTTTGAAACCATGTAGATCGTACAGCCTCAGACAGGGGCGCTCTTCATGAGGTAAAGGTTTGAATCGATGTGGACCGTACGGCCTCAGACAGGGGCACTCTTCATGAGGTAAAGGTTTGAAACCATGTAGACCGTACAGCCTTGGACAGGGGCGCTCTTCATGAGGTAAAGGTTTGTGTCGTTCATTCAGTTTGTTTCCAAAGTTGAAGTTTCATACACTATATATCTATCTTTTCTTAATCTGCATCTTATTTATCCAATCATGAGCCATAGGGCGCACTCACACTGTCTATCCGTACCGTGCCCAAACAGGTTTTACGGGTAAAGCCTAGTTCGTTTGACAAGTGTGAGTGTAAAGCGTGTAAGCAAGAGTGTGTGCACGTGTACGAGCACGAGGCCTACGGCAGCTCTGACGACATTTTATGTGCGCCTGTTCGGACATAGAAATTTAAAAAAAATACGTTGGTGAGATGCGGAGCTGGAGTGTTTACTGCAGATTTGGCCAGATGAAAATATTCAAAAAACAGTCGGAAAAGACGCACAAAAACTCCGAGCTCTATGGAAAGATTTGTTAACAAAGCGACGCATCGCGATGACGTCAATCAATGCGTGTGTTACCTTAGCAGGTGATTTCACTGATGGCTTCTCCCCTTCTAAGGAGTGCTGATCAGTAGACACAGTCCTGAGAATTCTCCAGACTGTTGGCTCTCCATTAAACATGGTTGGGCATCCCAATGTGATTGGATTTTAATTTAACAGCAACACAACATTATAATCAATGCAATCACTGCTTTATAGAAGGAACCAAATCCCTTACCAGTAACAGCATGGGCCTTCTCCATGTTGTGAGGCCTATGATGCCGGAAAGAATGACCTGGAAACACATGGAGAAAATGGATTTCCATGGGATGCAACAGTGAGAGAACAAACACAACACAGAACTACAAAAACAGATAAATATGCACATATCTGACAAAATGTAATTCAAAAATCCAGGATTAGTAATACAAACACGAGTTGAACCATTTGGTTTGTGTTACTTTGAAGGAATCAAGCTCACATTTTCGAGCTCACAAGCTCATTTGTGTTTCTCTGCACTTTACCTTACATGCAGTAAACAGTCCAATATTTTGTAGTTTATGTAACAGTGCTTGAATGGTACCAGTACTCACTTGTACACTGAATACTTGTTATTACTGTATACCGACACTCTAATAAATGTAGGTTACACATGTTGTAGTTACACTAGCTGTTGGATGTAATAACTGTTTTCTCCTTAGATTCCCATACAAAACTTGGCTGTTTCATAGTTGCTTTCAGCTGTAGTCGTGTGACATGATTTTGCGGCTTCATAATAAAAGCTTTTAAATAACAAAAAAACAGGTGGCCTTTTTTGAAGAAGTCAAATGGAAAGAAAATGATCCCTGCATTAAAATCAGCATGTTGATAAAGACTTCATAAGCTACCTGTGTGTGTGTGTGTGTGTGTGTGTGTGTGTGTGTGTGTGTGTGTGTGTGTGTGTGTGTGTGTGTGTGTGTGTGTGTGTGTGTGTGTGTGTGTGTAGTTGTTGGCAAAGCCTTTGAGTGTGGATGAACACTCAACGCCCTCAGGCGTGACTTTTTTCACTCTGGAAAATGGCAGCGACAGCGCAACAAAAACTAGATACACTTCATAGTGTTAAAAGAGGATCAGAGGGTTTTTGGCAGTGTGCTGAATCAGAAGAGTTGTTGGAAAAGCTTTTGGTAAAATAAACAGAAGAAGAAATATGATCGTCATTTCCAGTAAGTGCTTGGCGCCAGTGTGTGATTTGAGAAAACACTTACTGGGGGAATTGAATGTACTGATCATGTCAGTACATAGAGCACACAGTGCACGGATGTCAGTACACTCACTGGGTGGGGGGGTGGTGGACAGGTGGACAGTGTGAGTGCGCCCTTCGACATTATTTTGTTGCCTACTTGGTAGTCACCTGATTGGTTGTTGGTGAAGTTCATCACCACACTGCAGGATCAAACACTGCTCAATCAATGATGACAGCTTATCTGCTGATACAGGACCAGTTTGTAATTTCTAACTACTATAGTTATGGTAGAACTTTGGCTGCAAGAACTGATCTATGGTCGGCAAATGTCTTGAAAACGGCATACATGCGCACACTAGCGACGGCATCTTCGAACCTGTCGCTGACATCCTCAGGACTCAGGTCATTCCAGCAATGAAAAGATAACATGTATCCTTTGTTTCCTTGTAAGTAATGTTGACTTCTCTGCTGAGTGTGTGAAAACTTTATTTAGCACGTAGAAGCAGTTCAAAGTAGACGAACTACACATTACTAACGTAAGCTTGTTAGGCCGACCAGAAACCAACCAGCAGTTAGCATTAGCTTAGCTGTCAGCCAACTACAGTTGTATGTACTGCCGTGGATAACTCATAGGAAGTTGACATGCAGACAGGCTTCACAGAATTTTGAACACAACATGTTTACTTCACTGACCTGTAGGAAATCTCAATGTTTCACTCTGAACTCCAAACATTTAAACATAACATTAACAGTTACCACAGTCTGTTACAGTACTTTTAAAGAGACACCTGTAACAAAAGACACACTTTGGCTATAACCATGGATATAAAGTTAATATTTGCACATTATGACTGTTTGATTAGATAAAATCAGCTGTAGACTGATACCGCTTTAACAGGCTGTGAACGCTCCTGCAGATGATGTATCAAGCTAAGTGATGACTGGAAACAGATTCTTTTCTGATGCAAGCCCTCTGTCCATTGGTGTTCGTGCATCACAAAGTGTGTAAACTTGCGACCATGTAGAGACAGAAATGATCGTGTGAATAAGATTAATATATAGGGGGGCACCGATTGCAATTTTGCTTGGCCAATACCGATTTGCTATAGTCTAACCTGCCTATACCAGTTTTTGCCAATTCTGCCCCCACTTACAACTATAATTCAAAGCATACAGAAAAATTTTTGGAACTTTTCTTTCTTTTACTGAACCCAAACTATAAAACTAAGTAGTATAAAATGTAACAGGTGAGATAGTCTAAAATTAATAACAGATTAATTACGGAGAACTGAAGGTACCTTTCAAATAATAAAATAAAGATCAAATAAAAAAATGCAGCAGGTAATGGGACCTTAAAAATATATAATCTGTACTACATTTCTTTTCAAAAAAAAAGTGCAACAGCTAAAAGCAGCAACTGAAGGACTAGAAAGCACCTTTAGGTTGTTGTTGTCAGAAGTTAAATGTAGTCACTTGAACATTAATGGTAGATTATTTTTTTTACAAATAGAACCATCTCTGTCCCCAGACAGACAGCTCTTTTTCTCATCTACCTGTTTCTGTTTACCGTTGTTGTGGAATCCGCTTGTCCCAGGTCAAAAGGTGCACCTGAATGCACCATGAAGTCCCGTCAGAGCACTATCGTTCATTGTTTGTTTACATAACTCACAGAGAAGGCAAACATGTTTCCACACCGGTGACTTTAGAGAAGCAGGAAGATTTCAAAGCTCTGTTGTATCTCTGTCATCTTTGACTACGGCGGTGGCCATGGTGTGTGGAAAAGCTTCAGGCTAATGCTAAACTAAGATTACGCCCAAGCTCCACGCTGCCGCTGGAAAGTGTGTATCCTATGTTTTTGGCTTCGTTCCTCCGCAGCTTACTTCTGCCTTGCAAATTTTTCAAACGTTTTCTCAAAATCTCACTTTGCTCCTTCACTAATGTGGCACAAATATAACACCATACGAGCGAGCAATACAAAGAATAGGGAGAGCCCACCGTGATCCAGAACAAAGCAGTTAATCAGGGAAGTGAAACGTTATTTTCAAAATGCAGCTGTAGAAAGTATCTCACTGTTTCTGTCCTCATTTAACTTCATTTCAACTGTACACGGTGAGGTGCGTCTCTCTCTCGCTAGATTGTTTGTTAAATTGCTTTGGAAGATGCAGAACAGGGAAAAACAAAACTGAAACTTATCAGAGATCCTTTATTATTTAGTTTGAGAAGAGGGTTCACTCCTACAAAAAACAACTAAAACAGAATTAAACAAACTGAAATTCTTTCTTTATTTTGTTGAGTTTGAAACCATAGAGTACCATACCATTTAACTTTGTTCTGTTTCTGTTGGAGAACATTATTTGGATCTTTTGGACAATTATTTCAAAGACATTTTCTGATGCCGAGTGTAGCTCATTGTTCAATACACTGATTTAAAGTTTGCATTGTGGCTCTTATTACTGCTGTATAATTATGGCTCTGATTATTGTATTTTAATTGTGATCCTTCTTTCTGGTGATTTTTAACCCCTTTTAAAACCGATTCATTTCTCCATGTGGGGATTGACCTTTAATACGAACCTAACCATTAAAGTGTCTGATTAAACACAGACTGGCACCCTAAGAAAAGAACATTCAGGCAAACCGCTACAGTGCGTTAGAAACGCATGAAAACCATGATTCCTTTAAATTGTTTTGTCATTGTGCATTGTCGCCAACTACACCAAATGCAAAAAGAGCAAATACTGAAAGAGGAGGTTAGAGGAGGGTCGCTGTATCTTTTGGTCATTCCATTTTCAATTCACAAACGGATATTAAAAAACATAAAATGAGTGGTTACTTGATTTTCATTTAAAAATACTAAAATTAAAATTAGATTGCAAGGCTTTTTTGTCAAGGTCAGAAAGGGATGGACAAAAAGGATTTGTTTTTAAAAATTAAAATCACCAGAAGACAAATGAAAAAAATGCCTGTTTTTTCATATTGTAAGACCAGAAGTTTCGGTTTACACAGTAACAGCGACTATCAGGACAAGTGGTGCTGTGTCGAAGAGGGATTTATGTTTCTTATTTGATATTTTAACTTGGTAACATATCAGTATAAGGTCCTGAGAGGTTTGACTGTTGGTAGTTGTATTTGCAAATTCAATTGGTTTTTTTTTCCAATGTGCTGAATTTTATGCCTGTGAATGTTCTCATTTGTCCAGGTCATCGTTATTCCCAAAGCAATTTCAGTCAAAGGCAACTGCCAAACAAATAACCAAGTCCAGTTGCTTTTGACTGAAATTGCTTTGGAGGTGCTGAATTATATCTTTATTGCTGCTGTTGTTGAAAGCTAAGTTAACATCAGCTTGTTGTTGTCGCCATAGCTACGGTAAACATTCAGGTAACGTAAGTGATAGGATGTCATGATTATATGGCTAAAATACGGAACGACAACCCATAATACTTTATTGCTTTACTAAGAGATACTATAAAATAAATGTTATGAGGAATAAGGTATATCTATATTACATATAAGAAGATACACAGAAGATTTATTGTTGCCTTAGCCTATATTAGCTTATATTAGCTTAGCTATAATCTTCCAAACAACATTAAGCCATGAAATCTGGCATTTCTGAACAAAACAGCTACAAACAGCTACAGTCAGACCTGGCTGTTTCCACTAATCTACAGTCCGTCACTGTATCACCAGTGGCCATTCGCTGATATGGTCCCTATCCGGACACGTCCTGTCTGGAGAAGATTCCAGTCTTTTCTTGGTGCTTTTACTGGGTTACCTGCACCGAAGTGCAAGTAGAATTAATTTACACACTTCTAAGAATCTACAAGTGAAGTTTCATATTTGTACATGAACCTCTACATGTCAAATTAGTAAACAAATGTGGTTTGGTGAGAGAAAGCAGTAAGAACGTTTGGGCGACGCTCAGCCTGAGGGTATCAGGTGGTGGTTTACATTCAAAATGGAAATGAAGAAGATTTTATGGTATATTTTGGAGCTGGTAAAGCATGTCATTTTATTGTGAAGGACTGAAGTAGCTTAGCTCCCCTTGTTTCTACTATTCTGCTGTATTAACTGCCATAACATATAAGTCATATTCACATTATTATAGTTACTGTTACTCTTTGGTTGCTTGCATCTCTGGAAGTGTGTCTGTCTGTCTCTCTCTGTCCATCTGTCTGTCTGTCTTTGTCTCTCTCTGTCCATCTGTCCTTCTTTTCTCTCTTTCTCTCTCCTTTTCTTCCTCCCCAACCGGTGCAGACAGATGTCCGTCCTCCATAGAGCTGGGTCTGTTCCACGTTCCTGTCTGTTAAAGGGAAGGTTTTCGTTGCCACCGTCCTCTACGGGGGAATTGTTGGGTCTATGTAAATCATAAATAAGTCATAGAGTGTGGTCTTTACTTACTCTGTAAAGTGTCCTGAGATAACTTTTGTTATGATTTGGCACTATAAATAGAATAAAATCGAATTGAATTGAAGTACGTTCCTGGATGTTTTGAAAACATTGATGTTAATGTGGACGACCAGCAGCTCCAGTATTTACGGCGAGGAGGGTGTCCGACGAGAGGAGTATATGGCTAACGTTAATTCACCGGTGTCAGCGTCCTTTAGAACGTCTACTGTATAATAATACATGGTTACAAAAGTAAGAAGTTAGACTTTGGTTTAACACCATTAAATAAATGTTTAACATTACACGATCATTCATATTTGTAGGTTAAACAGAAGGTTTGATAGAATTTAAAAACTGCCCGACTGGTGACATTAATCCGTTACACAGTGCTGTTGTAAGATACTCAAACAATCCAACGTTAATAAATAAACTGAACACAACCATAAAGACCTCTCCGGGAACCATCACCTTATCGTGGTGGAGAGGTTTGTGTGTCCCTGTGAACCTGAGGGCTGTGTTGTCTGGAGCTTAATGCTCCTGGTAGGGTCTCCCATGGCAAAGTGGTCTCAGGCGAGGGGCCGGACTAAGAATGGTTCACAAAGACTCAATGGACAAACAACAAAGAGGAAGAGAGACCCTGCCCGGAGGAAGCCCGGGCCCCCCGTCTGCAGCCCGAAAAAGTGACGTGGCACCTCCCTCCTCTCCATCCTGTGGGCCCACCACTCGCAGGAGGAACCACTTGGGTCGGGTGCGCTGCTGCACGGGTGGCAGTGAAGGTGAGGGGCCTCGACGGACCAGACAAGGGGAGCAGAAGCTGGCTCTTGGGACGTGGAATGTCACCTCTCTGTCGGGGAAGGAGCCGGAGCTTGTGCGGGAGGTGGAGCGCTACCAGTTAGATCTGGTGGGGCTTACCTCCACACACAGTCTCGGTTCTGGAACCGTTCTCCTGGATAGGGGTTGGACACTATTCTTCTCTGGAGTTGCCCAGGGTGTGAGGCGCCGGGCGGGTGTGGGGATACTCACAAACCCCCGGCTGAGCGCCGCGGTGTTGGAGTTCACCCCGGTGGATGAGAGGGTCGCCTCCTTACGCCTGCGGGTGGTAGGGGGGAAAACTCTGAGTGTTGTTTGTGCATATGCACCAAACAGCAGTTCAGAGTATTCGGCCTTCTTGGAGACCCTGAATGGAGTCCTGCATGGGGCTCCAGTAGGGGACTCCATAGTTCTGCTGGGAGACTTCAACGCCCACGTGGGCAATGATGGAGACACCTGGAGAGGCGTGATTGGGAGGAACGGCCTCCCTGATCTAATTCCGAGTGGTCGTCAGTTATTAGACTTCTGTGCTAGTCACGGATTATCTATAACTAACACCATGTTCGAACATAAGGATGCTCATAAGTGTACGTGGTACCAGAGCACCCTAGGCCCAAGGTCGATGATCGATTTTGTGATCGTATCATTTGATCTGAGGCCGCATGTTTTGGACACTCGGGTGAAGAGAGGGGCAGAGCTGTCAACTGATCACCATCTGGTGATGAGTTGTATCAGAGGATGGGGGAAGATTCTGGACAGACCAGGTAAACCCAAACGAGTAGTGCGGGTGAACTGGGAACGTCTGGAGGAGGCCCCTGTCCGAGAGATCTTCAACTCACACCTCCGGCGGAGCTTTTCTGGCATCCCTGTGGAGGTTGGGGGCATTGAACCGGAGTGGGCAATGTTCAAAGCTTCCATTGCTGAAGCTGCAGCGGTGAGCTGTGGCCTCAAGGTCTTAGGTGCCTCAAGGGGCGGTAACCCTCGAACACCGTGGTGGACACCGGTGGTCAGGGAAGCTGTCCGACTGAAGAAGGAGGCCTTCCGGGATATGCTATCCCAGAAGACTCCGGAGGCAGTTGCAAGGTACCGACAGGCCAGACGGGCTGCAGCCTCTGCTGTGTCAGAGGCAAAGCAGCGGGTGTGGGAGGAGTTTGGAGAAGCCATGGAGAAGGACTTTCGGGCGGCACCAAGGTGCTTCTGGAAAACCATTCGACATCTCAGGAGGGGGAAATGGGGAACCGTCCAAGCTGTTTACAGTAAAGACGGGACGCTGGTGACCTCAGCCGATGAGGTAATCGGGCGGTGGAAGGAGCACTTTGAGGAACTCCTTAATCCGACTAACACACCCTCTTTTGTAGAGGCAGAGCTGGAGGCTGATGGGGAATCATTGTCAATATCCCTGGCGGAAGTCACTGAGGTAGTCAAACAACTCCACAGTGGCAAAGCCCCAGGGGTTGATGAGATTCGTCCAGAAATGCTGAAAACTTTGGGTTGGAAGGGGCTGTCTTGGTTGACACGCCTCTTCAACATTGCGTGGAAGTCTGGGACAGTGCCAAGGGAGTGGCAGACCGGGGTGGTGGTTCCTCTTTTTAAAAAGGGGGACCAGAGGGTGTGTGCCAATTACAGGGGTATCACACTACTCAGCCTCCCTGGTAAAGTCTACTCCAAGGTGCTGGAAAGGAGGGTTCATCCTATAGTCGAACCTCAGATTGAAGAGGAACAATGTGGATTCCGTCCTGGACGTGGAACAACGGACCAGCTCTTCATTCTCGCAAGGATCCTGGAGGGGGCCTGGGAGTATGCTCATCCAGTCTACATGTGTTTTGTGGATCTGGAGAAGGCATATGACCGGGTTCCTAGGGAGATACTGCGGGCGTATGGGGTGAGGGGGTCACTTCTGTGGGCCATCCAATCTCTGTACACCCAAAGTGAGAGCTGTGTCCGGATCCTCGGGAGTAAGTCGGATTCGTTTCCGGTGGGGGTTGGCCTCCGCCAGGGGTGCGCTTTGTCACCAATCCTGTTCGTGATTTTCATGGACAGGATTTCAAGGCGTAGTCGTGGTGGGGAGGAGTTGCAGTTCGTGGGCTGAGGATCTCGTCTCTGCTTTTCGCAGATGATGTGGTCCTGATGGCATCGTCGGTCAGTGACCTTCAGCACTCACTGGATCGGTTCGCAGCCGAGTGTGAAACGTCTGGGATGAGGATCAGCATCTCTAAATCTGAGGCCATGGCTCTTAGCAGGAAACCGGTGGATTGCTTACTCCAGGTAGGGAATGAGTCCTTACCCCAAGTGAAGGAGTTCAAGTACCTCGGGATCATGTTCACGAGTGAGGGGACGATGGAGCGTGAGTTTGGCCGGAGAATCGGAGCAGCGGGGGCGGTGTTGCAGTCGCTCTACCGCACCGTTGTGACGAAAAGAGAGCTGAGCCGGAAGGCAAAGCTCTCGATCTACCGGTCAATCTTCATTCCTACCCTCACCTATGGTCATGAAAGTTGGGTCATGACCGAAAGAACGAGGTCGCGAGTACAAGCGGCCGAAATGGGTTTTCTCAGGAGGGTGGCTGGAGTCTCCATTAGAGATAGGGTGAGAAGTTCAGCCATCCGTGAGGAACTCGGAGTAGAGCCGCTGCTCCTTAGCGTTGAAAGGAGCCAGTTGAGGTGGTTCGGGCATCTAGTAAGGATGCCCCCTGGGCGCCTCCCTAGGGAGGTGTTCCAGGCACGTCCAGCTGGGAGGAGGCCTCGGGGAAGACCCAGGACTAGGTGGAGAGATTATATCTCCACACTGGCCTGGGAACGCCCTCGGGATCCCCCAGTGAGAGCTGGTTAATGTGGCCTGGGAAAGGGAAGTTTGGGGTCCCCTGCTAAAGCTGCTGCCCCCGCGACCCGACCCCGGATAAGCGGATGAAGATGAGATGAGATGAGACAACCATAAAGACACACTACCATAATAGCAAATGTAATGCTAAGGTGACATTTACCCACACAGGTAAAATAACATCAGGACATGGTAGCTAATTTACATTTCTTTAACTTGGACAAAATAACTTATCATAACACATCAGTTACAGTTCTAACAGGTCTGACTGTTGTTATTTGTAATAGGTTTTGTTTAGAAATGCTGGATTTCATGGTTTATTGTTGTTTGGAAGATTAAAGCTAAGCTAATATAAGCTAATATAGGCTAAACGATACAGCTTCTGTGGCCTTACATCTAACATTAATTATAGCTCAGTAAAGTAGCATGGGTTGTTGTTCTGTATTTTATCCATATTATAATAATAATGGTACTCACTAACGTTACCTGAATGTTTACCGTAGCTATGGCAACGACAACAAGCTAGCGTTTCAACAACAATAAGCCATAAAGATAGAATTCAGCACTTTTGAACCAAACCAGTCCCAACTCCCAACAGTCAAAGCCCTCAGGACCTGAACCATGTGCTGTCACAAGTTCAAATATCAGAGAAGAAGTAGAAATCCCTCTGTGACACAGCACCGTCCTCACAGCTGCTTTACTGGGAAATATGAAAAAAATGTTGTTTTTGTCTTCTAGTGATTTTAACTTTTGTTATCATAACTAGAAAACAAAAATCAAATAAAACTCCTTGTAATTCAATTTTGATTTTTTTTTTCATTTTTTGAAAACAAAAATCAAATAACCGTTTTTTAATATCCATTTGTGAATTAAAAATCCAGTGACCAAAAGATACACGAAGCGAGCAGCAAAACGGCTTAGTCAGCGTTGTATCATCTCCTCATGTAGTGGCGTGGGTGAAACAGATATTTACAGAAACATAGAAATTACGCACTATAGCTTTAAAATGGATGGCAACATGATTTTTCAATTAAGAATCATCTCTGCAGTAGTTAATAACGCATATCACATGCCATTGGTTCAAGTTCACTTTGCCATGGACACCCCGCTCTTAATGTCCTGGGAACGCCACTGCTGCTAACACTGTAATACTATGTGAAAGTCCCACTCCAGTGGCTGCGACAATACGGGAGCGAGCATCTGACATCATGCCATAGCCCCGAGTGAGTGACAGCAGCCTATTAATGGCATTAGTCTAATGGAAGCCAGTCAAAGTGCAGCTGCTTTGGGAAATATTAACAACACATCAGTCCCTGTGTCGAGCCCTGTCCGTAGGCTCCGAGTCTACTGAAATGATGAACTCCTGGCCAGAGAAGCCTGTTTCGATGCGATAAAGTTGGAGGCACAATGGTCATAAAACATGAATATCATGCACACTGAGCCTCTGGCTAACTTACCGAGGAGCCTGCCCAGAAGGGACACGAGTTTCGGATGGGGGGGGAGTTGCTGAGGGACAGAGCTCCGAAGCACAGCGCCACCATGGAACCGCCGAGGAGCAGCTGCAACAAGCCCAGCGAGAGCAGCGGCCGCCCGGGCAGCAGCAGCCGAGAGCCACCGCCGGCAATCCGGGATGAGGCGGACAAGCCACGGGGTCGGTTTCGGTAAGACGGCTCAGCGAGCTGCGAAGCCCCGATAACCGGACAGCAGGACCCCGGCAACACCACCGGGAGTGACATCTGAGGCCCGGCGGGCAAGACGAAAAACAAAGAATGTCTTGGAGCTCGAGTTTCTCCACAGGAGCGTTGTTTTCACGGATTCAAGGGTGGGTCCACGCGGAGTTCAGTGTAGCAGCTCGGTGCCCCGGCCATGACGGTGTCCCCTTTTAGATAACATGCTCGCTGCAGGGCTGGAGGCTCGGCTCGACTTTCACATATGGCAGCGGGTTGAGAAAAGTGAGGACGGGGGAGGGGCCGAGCAGCCATGTGTGACATGTAAACAGGACGCACTGTCTTCTTGAACCTTCAAAAACACCACGGCCTCACAGCATTACACACATGTAGCCTTTTTAGCTCCGTATCAGGCCTGGCGCCAACTTTTAAAGGGTATGGGCCTGAATAGAGAAAGGGCACCCCCAGAGGCGGACCTCCCATTAAAGTGAAATTCCGGTGTAAAATCCTCCCAGGGTCCTTTTTAGGCAAATACATTCATCAATTAAGCCATCGACACCATATTTTGTGTATGAACCACTAACGTAGATTTTCAAGAGAGCCTGCTTCAGCTAACACTGATTAGCTCGGGGCAGCGTGTTGAAGGCATTCAAACGTCTTTTTTACCCACTAATACTGCTCCAAATAAAACCAAACCTCTGCAGTAGCTTGAGAAGAGCCCCTACACATTAACTGAAGCACCAACAATGTAGTTAGTGAACCCAGAGTTAGTGAGCCCGGGCTTTAGGGTACTTGTCCCCCCTCCCTCTCCCCCCGCGCCCCAGGCCCGTTTGTACTCACACTGCCTGGGCCTCGCGCAAATGCTTCTTGCTGTCCATACGTCATCACGCGTAACACGTCACACGCATTGATTGACGTCATCGCGATGCGTCTCTTTGTTTATAAATCTTTCCATAGACCTCTGAGTTTTTGTGGGTCTTGTCCGACTGTTTTTGAATATTTTCATCCGACCAAATCTGCAGTAAACACTCTACCTCCGCATCACACCAACGTGAACCTTTCGCCGCCATTTTTGTTGTTGTTAAATGTCCGTGCATGGTCTGTCCTTCTAATTTCTATGTCCGAACAGGCGCCGGTTTTGGCCCGGTGCGGAAGGACAGTGTGAGTGCGCCCTATAGCCCGGGGCGCGGTGCGGAAGGACAGTGTGAGTGCGCCCTAAGAGTGCTCGGAGACTTGCTCCACACGCTCCGTGTAGGCGCGCAGCCATAACGCACGCTCCTGCTCCGCTCTTCTTCTGTGGTTTCTGAATCCTCTCGGAAACAGCTCGCTAAGCTCCGCTCTGTGTTGTTTTCAATCGTTTCTGTCTGGTTAAATCTGTGGTTAAATGTTGTTGTTCTCAATCGTTTCTGTCTGGTTAAATCTGTGGTTAAATGTTGTTGTTCTCAATCGTTTCTGTCTGGTTAAATCTGTGGTTAAATGTTGTTCTCAATCGTTTCTGTCTGGTTAAATCTGTGGTTAAATGTTGTTGTTCTCAATCGTTTCTGTCTGGTTAAATCTGTGGTTAAATGTTGTTGTTCTCAATCGTTTCTGTCTGGTTAAATCTGTGGTTTAAATGTTGTTGTTCTCAATTGTTTCTGTCCGGTTAAATCTGTGGTTAAATGTTGTTGTTCTCAATCGTTTCTGTCTGGTTAAATCTGTGGTTAAATTGTTGTTGTTCTCAATCGTTTTTGTCTGGTTAAATCGGTGGTTAAATGTTGTTCTCAATCGTTTCTGTCTGGTTAAATCTGTGGTTAAATGTTGTTCTCAATTGTTTCTGTCTGGTTAAATCTGTGGTTAAATGTTGTTGTTCTCAATCGTTTCTGTCTGGTTAAATCTGTGGTTAAATGTTGTTCTTAATCATTTCTGTCTGGTTAAATCTGTGGTTAAATGTTGTTGTTCTTAATCATTTCTGTCTGGTTAAATCTGGTTAAATGTTGTTCTCAATCGTTTCTGTCTGGTTAAATCTGTGGTTAAATGTTGTTGTTCTCAATTGTTTCTGTCCGGTTAAATCTGTGGTTAAATGTTGTTGTTCTCAATAGTTTCTGTCTGGTTAAATCTGTGGTTAAATGTTGTTCTCAATCGTTTCTGTCTGGTTAAATCTGTGGTTAAATTGTTGTTCTCAATCGTTTCTGTCTGGTTAAATCTGTGGTTAAATTGTTGTTGTTCTCAATCGTTTTTGTCTGGTTAAATCTGTGGTTAAATGTTGTTCTCAATCGTTTCTGTCTGGTTAAATCTGTGGTTAAATGTTGTTCTTAATCATTTCTGTCTGGTTAAATCTGTGGTTAAATGTTGTTGTTCTTAATCATTTCTGTCTGGTTATATCTGTGGTAAAATGTTGTTCTCAATGGTTTATGTCTGGTTAAATCTATGGTTAAATGTTGTTGTTCTCAATCGTTTCTGTCTGGTTAAATCTGTGGTTAAATGTTGTTCTCAATCGTTTCTGTCTGGTTAAATCTGTGGTTAAATGTTGTTGTTCTCAATCGTTTCTGTCTGGTTAAATCTGTGGTTAAATGTTGTTCTTAATCATTTCTGTCTGGTTAAATCTGTGGTTAAATGTTGTTGTTCTTAATCATTTCTGTCTGGTTAAATCTGGTTAAATGTTGTTCTCAATCGTTTCTGTCTGGTTAAATCTGTGGTTAAATGTTGTTCTCAATCGTTTCTGTCTGGTTAAATCTGTGGTTAAATTGTTGTTGTTCTCAATTGTTTCTGTCCGGTTAAATCTGTGGTTAAATGTTGTTGTTCTCAATCGTTTCTGTCTGGTTAAATCTGTGGTTAAATTGTTGTTGTTCTCAATCGTTTTTGTCTGGTTAAATCTGTGGTTAAATGTTGTTCTCAATCGTTTCTGTCTGGTTAAATCTGTGGTTAAATGTTTTTCTTAATCATTTCTGTCTGGTTAAATCTGTGGTTAAATGTTGTTGTTCTTTATCATTTCTGTCTGGTTAAATCTGTGGTAAAATGTTGTTCTCAATCGTTTATGTCTGGTTAAATCTATGGTTCAATGTTGTTGTTCTCAATCGTTTCTGTCTGGTTAAATCTGGTTAAATGTTGTTCTCAATCGTTTCTGTCTGGTTAAATCTGTGGTTAAATGGTGTTGTTCTCAATCGTTTCTGTCAGGTTAAATCTGTGGTTAAATGTTGTTGTTCTCAATCGTTTCTGTCTGGTTAAATCTGTGGTTAAATGTTGTTCTCAATCGTTTCTGTCTGGTTAAATCTGTGGTTAAATGTTGTTGTTCTCAATCGTTTCTGTCTGGTTAAATCTGTGGTTTAATGTTGTTCTCAATCGTTTCTGTCTGGTTAAATCTGTGGTTAAATTGTTGTTGTTCTCAATCGTTTCTGTCTGGTTAAATCTATGGTTAAATGTTGTTGTTCTCAATCGTTTCTGTCTGGTTAAATCTGTGGTTAAATGTTGTTCTCAATCGTTTCTGTCTGGTTAAATCTGTGGTTAAATTATTGTTGTTCTCAATCGTTTCTGTCTGGTTAAATCTATGGTTAAATGTTGTTGTTCTCAATCGTTTCTGTCTGGTTAAATCTGTGGTTAAATGTTTTTTGTTCTCAATCGTTTCTGTCTGGTTAAATCTGTGGTTAAATGTTGTTCTCAATCGTTTCTGGCTGGTTAAATCTTTGGTTAAATGTTGTTGTTCTCAATCGTTTCTGTCTGGTTAAATCTGTGGTTAAATGTTGTTGTTCTCAATTGTTTCTGTCTGGTTAAATCTGTGGTTAAATGTTGTTGTTCTCAATCGTTTCTGTCTGGTTAAATCTGTGGTTAAACGTTGTTCTCAATCGTTTCTGTCTGGTTAAATCTGTGGTTAAATGTTGTTCTCAATCGTTTCTGTCTGGTTAAATCTGTGGTTAAATGTTGTTGTTCTCAATCGTTTCTGTCTGGTTAAATCTGTGGTTAAATGTTGTTCTTAATCATTTCTGTCTGGTTAAATCTGTGGTTAAATGTTGTTGTTCTTAATCATTTCTGTCTGGTTAAATCTGGTTAAATGTTGTTCTCAATCGTTTCTGTCTGGTTAAATCTGTGGTTAAATGTTGTTGTTCTCAATCGTTTCTGTCTGGTTAAATCTGGTTAAATGTTGTTCTCAATCGTTTCTGTCTGGTTAAATCTGTGGTTAAATGTTGTTGTTCTCAGTCGTTTCTGTCTGGTTAAATCTGTGGTTAAATGTTGTTGTTCTCAATCGTTTCTGTCTGGTTAAATCTGTGGTTAAATGTTGTTGTTCTCAATCGTTTCTGTCTGGTTAAATCTGTGGTTAAATGTTGTTGTTCTCAATCGTTTCTGTCTGGTTAAATCTGTGGTTAAATGTTGTTCTCAATCGTTTCTGTCTGGTTAAATCTGTGGTTAAATGTTGTTGTTCTCAATTGTTTCTGTCTGGTTAAATCTGTGGTTAAATGTTGTTGTTCTCAATAGTTTCTGTCTGGTTAAATCTGTGGTTAAATGTTGTTCTCAATCGTTTCTGTCTGGTTAAATCTGTGGTTAAATTGTTGTTGTTCTCAATTGTTTCTGTCCGGTTAAATCTGTGGTTAAATGTTGTTGTTCTCAATCGTTTCTGTCTGGTTAAATCTGTGGTTAAATTGTTGTTGTTCTCAATCGTTTTTGTCTGGTTAAATCTGTGGTTAAATGTTGTTCTCAATCGTTTCTGTCTGGTTAAATCTGTGGTTAAATGTTTTTCTTAATCATTTCTGTCTGGTTAAATCTGTGGTTAAATGTTGTTGTTCTTAATCATTTCTGTCTGGTTAAATCTGTGGTTAAATGTTGTTCTCAATCGTTTATGTCTGGTTAAATCTATGGTTCAATGTTGTTGTTCTCAATCGTTTCTGTCTGGTTAAATCTGGTTAAATGTTGTTCTCAATCGTTTCTGTCTGGTTAAATCTGTGGTTAAATGGTGTTGTTCTCAATCGTTTCTGTCTGGTTAAATCTGTGGTTAAATGTTGTTGTTCTCAATCGTTTCTGTCTGGTTAAATCTGTGGTTAAATGTTGTTCTCAATCGTTTCTGTCTGGTTAAATCTGTGGTTAAATGTTGTTGTTCTCAATCGTTTCTGTCTGGTTAAATCTGTGGTTTAATGTTGTTCTCAATCGTTTCTGTCTGGTTAAATCTGTGGTTAAATTGTTGTTGTTCTCAATCGTTTCTGTCTGGTTAAATCTATGGTTAAATGTTGTTGTTCTCAATCGTTTCTGTCTGGTTAAATCTGTGGTTAAATGTTGTTCTCAATCGTTTCTGTCTGGTTAAATCTGTGGTTAAATTATTGTTGTTCTCAATCGTTTCTGTCTGGTTAAATCTATGGTTAAATGTTGTTGTTCTCAATCGTTTCTGTCTGGTTAAATCTGTGGTTAAATGTTTTTTGTTCTCAATCGTTTCTGTCTGGTTAAATCTGTGGTTAAATGTTGTTCTCAATCGTTTCTGGCTGGTTAAATCTTTGGTTAAATGTTGTTGGTCTCAATCGTTTCTGTCTGGTTAAATCTGTGGTTAAATGTTGTTGTTCTCAATCGTTTCTGTCTCGTTAAATCTGTGGTTAAACTGTTGTTGTTCTCAATCGTTTCTGTCTGGTTAAATCTATGGTTAAATGTTGTTGTTCTCAATCGTTTCTGTCTGGTTAAATCTGTGGTTAAATGTTGTTCTCAATCGTTTCTGTCTGGTTAAATCTGTGGTTAAATGTTATTCTCAATCGTTTCTGTCTGGTTAAAACTGTGGTTAAATGTTATTCTCAATCTTTTCTGTCTGGTTAAATCTGTGGTTAAATGTTGTTGTTCTCAATCATTTTTGTCCGGTTAAATCCGTGGTTAAATGTTGTTGTTCTCAATCGTTTCTGTCTGGTTAAATCCGTGGTTAAATCCCCACAGCTCCGTGTAGGCGCGCAGCCATAACACACGCGCGCCTACACAGAGAACGGGCAGAGAAGTTTTTGGTTCTGTCACGGTGAAGCCTGTGTTTACATAAGGCATTTTTAAAAAAATCCTGCTACTTTGCGTTTATGTTACGTTAATTTTTGATGAATAAACTAATGTTTCATATGTGCTCATCAGCCTGATTTGTAGTGGAGTAGAAATATAAAGTAGCATGTAAATTAAAAACTCAAAGGAGAAGAGCTTCAAACTTTACTTTAGTCCAATAATTGAGTGAAAACCTCTGGTTCACAGGTTTGTTCATTTAAGAAGGATTGCTTTTTGACAAGCTTGTTGCTTGTTGAGGCCTATGACTATTTACATTGATAAAATAAAGACAATAAATGTGATCCTATGTCACTGCATTGTTTTACAATATCCACTGATGTGATGCTCATTTTTCTTCTTCTTCCTTCTCACCTTGAAGGCAAACAATTGTTTACCTTTTGGCCAAATAAATATATAAACGCGCAAATCTCCTACTGTTTCAAAATCTCACTTCACTTTCATTTAACATTGTTACAGTAATCCCTGCCCCATTTTTTCAGTTTTTGCATGATAGCATGACATGTTTTTAAGAATATCTGATTAAAAAATAATCTGATTATTAGGCTCTAGATGTCATGAACGGTGCGGGGAAATAACACAGGGAGACTGGACCCAAATGCAGACACGGACACGGAGTAAAAGTACAAACAAATATTTAATATAAACAACAAAACGGGAATAACTACAGGGGAAACAAGAACATTAAAGACGAGACGGTCGAGGGTAACAGGAACGAGGAAACAACGGACGGTCAGGGATCAGGACAGGAAAACAGGAACGCGGGTACTACGGAGGGAAACAAACAAAACAACAATTAACCACTAACAACACGGAGCGAAAAAGCAGGTTCACCTCCGGCTTCTTATACCCCTGGAGGTGATCAGCGTAACTCGCTGTGGCTGGGGTGGAACCAGGCTTACCTGTTCCTGGACAAAAACCAACACACAGGGGAGACACATGCAGGGAAAAACAGACAGAGGGAGACGAACTCACACAAAAGGGAGAGAGAAGGGACTGACAGAACCAAATCCAACACTAGATCTGATACATGGTATTTACAGAATCTAAAAAAAATAGAAAAAAACAACCGAACCGTGAATCGAAAACCGTGATAAGAACTGAACAGTGGATTTTGTGAACCGTTCCACCCTTACCAAATGCAATCCAAAAAGGAAGGAGCCCAGTGATGATTTATTCCAGAAAATTACATAAACGTTGTGGTTTGTGGCAGTTTGGTGAAAAGTCCAACACAGCTTTCCCTGCAGCACCGAAACTTTACCCAGATCTCAGGGGGCAGGGGGTGTATGTTACCGGAAGACGCACAGTGAGTGCAGGCACGGGTAAAGCGGACTAGCCTGCAACTTGATGGTTCAATGGTTCGTGTTTGTATCTTTCCCACTTGCGAAACAAAAATAAAAGTTTCAACCCAGAAACTTTTCATAGGCTGCCATTGCCGTACTCTGACCGTGCTCTGATAAACCAGTGGATTATTGTTTTAAATCTGGACATTGAGACGCTGATGGAGACACTTAGGCAGAGGGATAATTGTGTCTGCAGCAAACCACAACGTTTACGTGTTTTGCTGGAATGAATCATCAATGGGCTCCTTCCTTTTGGATTGACTTTGTAATCTACTTGAATGGAGCAGCTGGTACCGGGGCTAGTAGGTAAGTCTTTAAATTTTAATGAATTCTGTGTTCACATACTACATTGTTGGTGCTTTTGTTAATGTGTCAGGACACTTATCATTACTGCTGCAGAGGTTTGGTGTTATCATGAGCAGTACTAGTGGTTAAAAAAGGTTTTAATGCGTTCAACTCGCCGCCCCAAGCTTATCCATGTTAGCTGAAGCAGGCTGTTAGCGACTCTACGGAAAATCTACATTAATAGTTCATACACGAAAAAAATTGCCTCAATGGCTTATTTGATGACCCAATTTGCCTTAAAAGACCCTGTGATGACACCAGAATTTCCTTTTAAGGCGAATTAGGCTATTGCCTTAGGCCCCCAACCAGTTTCCCCCACCCCAACCAGCAGGGGCCCACAGCCACTGGCCAGTAGCGTACTGCACTTCCCGTATCTGAGCCCTCGGCATATTCATATTTTTCTGTTTCCCGCACTTTTTACTACCATTCAATTCATTTGTAACATGTCGTAACACGTTTTTCCGAGCTGTCCTGCATCATGAACAGGCAGCAGCATACTAATCACCTGTGGGCCGTGGCCGGGTGATTGAATACTACCGCTAATAATGTACAGCAAACCATCCAGCAATACGCACAAAACCTGCACTTCTTCAAAACAACCGTGTTGAGTAATACTGTTGTCTGTTGATACTGATTCATTCATTTGTGTGGTGGTGTTTCCATAAGTGACAAGAGGGTTTGCTCTTCATTCAACTGTACAAACAGATGGTTTAGGAACACACCATGTTAACATTAGCTTTGTCATGCTAATTAAATAGCCGCACTTGCGCCATGACTTGAATACAGCCTGCTATTTATCACACAGACACTAGATGCTAATCTGGAGCAGCGGGAGGATTCGAGCTGTGAGGGTCGGTGTTTTACAGTCTATGAGCATGGTAATGTGTAATATCAGCTTAAATCATAGATCATAAATGCTGGCTGCCAAAAACTTTATTTCATATCATAGCTGGTGTAATCTCCACTAGAGACACGGGCCTCTCACCCCCGTTTATCTAGTAACATCTTCTGTTAGCCTAGTTCCCGGACGGTGGAGCTAATGTGGCTAATTCCGTAAACATCACCCACACAGATTGATCTCCCTCCCCCCAATGTCACATCAATGCCCTTATTTGGTAAGAGGAAATGAGGAGGAGTCAAAGTCAGACAAGACGGCGACTCCCAGAGGCGAATATGATTGGATCAAGTAGAGAGAATGGACCCCAGCGGAGAGGCTACGTTAATTTTTTTTTTTTTATACAGTCTATGGTTTATACACAAATGTTTAAATTGAACATTGCATAGGGCATGACGTTTTTGTAGGTGATTGGCATTCCAGACAAATAACAGTTTCATCATATATGGCTATGTGTCGTGATTGGATCAGGACAGTCCTCCTCTCCTTTTTAGTCTTTGTTTTTGTCCCCCCTCTGTCAGTGTTTTTCTGTACGTGCTCCCCTTTCTGTTTCCCTGGTTTGAGTTTGTTTTCCTGGCAGGTGATTCTTGTTGGCATTGATCACCTGCCACTTTGTATATTAAGCCAGTCCTGAGCCTCATTTGGTGCCGGATCATCATTCCACATACTCTTACACACCCAGATGTCTACCTGCGTACCTGCCTCCTGTGTTCATCCCCCGTGATAAGTTTGTCTCAGTTCTTTCTTGTTTTTGCCTTTGTTTTTAGTGTACCTTTTGTAAAATAAGTTTATTAAATTTGTTAATACTGTCTCCTGAGTTCCGTGTCTGCATTTGGGTCCCATCCTCCGTGTATTCTCTGTCACCCCACGTGACACTATGTGTTGATCAGGTCATCCTTTGTTTAACAATGTTCATTGATGTTTATCCATGATTTCTAATAATAATTCTCCAATGGCTTTTTTGTGCAAACCATTGGCCCATAGGCTATTACGAAAGCAACTACTTGAGCGCTAGTTAAAGCCCAAATTACACAAAAAAAACGTATTGAGTTGAAATCATTTGGTCCCCCCCAGTTCAAAAATCTCATCTGCGTGGCAAGATGGCGGCGCGCGCGGGAGCAGCGGCTCTTAGCTCTCCAACTTGGTGTTTTGTTTCATTACTTTTTTTTAATGTTTTGTTGGACTTTTGCACTACAGCCATCACATATAGTCGCCAGAACCTAATCGACCTGGGCCTAAGGCACACTCTGTAACTGGCGACTATCAGCAAAAACACAACTTCCCGGAGGACATCGTGAGACCACCGGGATCTCCGTGAATGGTCATCCCGCCCAGGAGGCGGCGGAGAGAGAGGAAGCAGAAGCGAGGATGCCGGTCGGGCCCAGATGCTAGGCTACGTAAACAACCGCACAGGCCAGCATTACCAAGCCTCTTCATCTCCAACGCCAGATCCATCACCCATAAAATGGACGAACTGGAGCTACAGATGGCAACAACCAGCATTGTGCGAAACTGCAGCGTTATTGTCATCACGGAGACGTGGCTTCACCCGCTGATTCCCGATGCTGCAGTTGAGCTGGCAGACTGCACGCTACACTGGCAGGACAGAAACGGAGACTCGGGTAAGAGCAGAGGAGGGGGGCTTTGCGTTTACGTACATAACGAGTGGTGCTGTGACAGCAGGATCATTGACACACACTGTTCTCCTGATCTAGAGGTTCTGGCAGTCTTGTGCAGACCTTTTTATCTACCGAGGGAGTTCACTGTAGCCATTGTGATAGCTGTTTACATCCCACTGGATGCTAACGTTAGCACGGCCCTCAGCCTCCTGCTTGCTACCATAAACAAACAGCAGCTCGCCCACCCGGATGGGGTCTTTACCGTTGCCGGTGACAATCAAGTGTGTTTAAGGACTGTGCTCCCAAAATTTGTACAATACGTGAATTTTGCCACCAGAGGGGAAAATACTTTGGACCATGTTTACTCTAACATCAAACATGCCTACAGAGCGACACCCCTCCCCCACCTTGCTGGATCTGACCATCTGAGTGTTTACTGCAGATTTGGTCGGATGAAAATATTCAAAAACAGTCGACAAGACGCACAAAAACTCCGAGGTCTACGGAAAGATTTGTAAACAAAGCCACACACACACGATCAATGTGTGTGACGTGTTACGGCGTGATGGCGTATGGACAGCAAGAAGAATGGGCCGGCCCTGGCAGTGTGAGTACAAACGGGGCTTGGGCGCGGGGGGGGAGAGGGAGGGGGGACAAGTACCCTAAAGTCCGGGTCCTGAGTACGCTCTTACTGAGCCACCTAGAGCACAGGGGGAGCTACGTGAGAATGCTCTTCCTGGACTTCAGCTCAGCATTCAACCACATCATACCAGAGATCCTGGTGCAGAAACTCTCTCACCTGGGCCTCTCCACCCCCATCTGCCACTGGATTAAAGACTTCCTGACAAACCGACCACAGTCTGTCAGACTTGGCCCTCACATCTCCACCGCGATCACCCTCAGCACAGGCTCTCCACAGGGATGCGTATTGAGTCCCCTTCTGTTCACCCTATACACACACGACTGCTCCCCGACCCATCTCTCAAACACCTTCATCAAGTTTGCCAACGACACCACGGTGGTCGGGCTCATCTCAGGGGGAGACGAGTCCGACTACAGGGACGAGGTAAACAGACTGACGACGTGGTGTTCAGTAAACAACCTCCAACTGAACACCACAAAAACAAAGGAATTGGTACTGGACTTCAGAAAGGGCAGAGCGGACCCAGCCCCCCTTTACATCCACGGGGACTGTGTGGAAAGGGTCCACTCCATCAGGTTCCTGGGTGTGCAGATGGCCGATGACCTCTCCTGGACTGCAAACACCACGGCGGTGGTTAAGAAAGCCCAGCAGCGTCTCCACTTCCTGAGGGTGCTCAGGAGAAATAACCTGGAGGAGAAGCTGCTGGTGATGTTCTACAGAGCCGCCATAGAGAGCATCCTGACGTACTGCATCACAGCATGGTATGCAGTGTGCTCAGCCGCAGACAGGAAGGCGCTGCAGAGGGTCATCAACACAGCCCAGAAAATCACCGGGTGCCCTCTGCCCAGCCTGGAGGACATTGCCAGCTCTCGCTACCTCAGCAGAGCTGAAAACATTATCAAGGACTCCTTTCACCCCAGCAACGACCTGTTTGACCTGTTACCCTCTAGCCGACGCTACAGGTATCAAAAATCACGGACAAACAGACTCAGAGATAGCTTCTTTTCTAGAGCTATCACTGCAGTCAATAACAAAAAAAACAACGAAACAAACTACCTCAAATGTCACAAATATTGATCACATTGATCAGATTTAAAATTTAGAATTTAAATAACTTGAAACAAAGCCACTTTAAACTGAAAAAAGCCACTTTAAAATTCTTGTGCAATAATAACATGCTCCACTCTAAATATACATATTTTAGTATAGTTTCTGTTCTCCACCCATCTGTTTATACTGTTCCCCAACTGTTTATACGGTTCACATTATTATATTGTTTATACTATATTGTGTTTTTATTGCTTATATTATACTTTGCTTATTGTTTTATTATATATTCTTTTCTAAAATGTACCAAGGGGGAGTAGCACTCCAATTCCGTTGTATGCAAATGCAATGACAATAAAGGCTATTCTATTCTATTCAAATAAATTGTATGTATTTAGCACTTTTCCAGAAAGTGGCTCATTTAGTTGTAAAGGGAAATACTGACATGGATGTTTAAAGATGAAGCTTATATTTAATACCAAAAAGACGTTTGGTTTATTAATTTTTTTTAGAGATTTAAACAAATGAAAAAAAGCATAGTTATCCAGGAACTGTTCACATGATTCTGCTTCAACCATGTTCCGAAAGTTTCCTTCACCCACAGTGGAAACCACTGGAGCTGAGACATCTCCTGTTTAATGTTACATTACAACAAATTCACAAGTTGTTTTAGACAAACAATGAAAACTTGACTTCTGGAGGGGGGTGATGGGAGAATGTCACTCACACAAAACTTGAGACCCCTGTAATATAATGCCATTATGGTTCCATTATTAACATTATCTACCATCAAGTAACGACTGTGGCAGCTTACACAGTGTAACTTCAGTTACAATAGCAACATAAGGTTAACATTTATTCTTCATGTTTACCAAACGTATTACTACTACAGTAATTTAGCTACTTTGGCAGCGGGCCAGATACAGTCAGGTTGCAGATAGAAGTGGACGTGCACATGGAGCCGTCCTGGGGTCCCACTCAGATCCACCCCTTATCCCTCCAAAGCTCCCCCCTTTTCTGTCTCTGGTTGCAAAAATTCAAGATGGCGACGCCCGGGATTGGTTTCAAAACAGAGGTTCACAAACCTATAGGTGATGTCACCGTACCTCTGTCCATCTTTTATAAAGATGTGATTTTCAGGAGGGGGCGGTGGATCCATTCCTTTCAAAGAGCCTTCAAAAGATGAGATCATTTTTACATTGATTTATTCATTCAGAAATAATTCTTGTCATTAAAAATATATCTCTTTTCCTAAAAATATATTTGAACCAGTAACTGTCTCAAAAAATATTCCATGTACTTCCGGTTTGGCTGAGATGGAGTAGACACACGTCTACCTCCCGCAACCTTTGATAATTTCATGTTTCAGGACCCCAAAAGTCACAACAAATAGTAATATTCATCTTGTTTGATGGATAAACCACCAAAATATGTTGATGTATGCAACCAGACAGACTGTAAAAGACCAGGGGGCGAAGGCTAGCCCGGCAGACGAGGCAGGCGGTGAGATTAACATGCTGGCTATTGCTAACCTCTGTGAAGAGCACCGTTCAGCCCTATCTGCTGAATTCAAAGCCCTCTCCACCGATCTCAAAGCCTCCATTTCAACACTTGAAGCGAAGCTGGACCACGTCCACTAGGGCTGTAGGATTGTATCAATTCTGCGATATTAATCAATATTTTGTTTCCACAGAAAGGTATCGATACTTGCGGCCAAAAAAGCTGATAATTAGGTTCTATTTAAATCACCCTGTTACTCTGCTCGCTGCCCATTTCCTCCCCGTTCACTTTGCAGGAAGAGCTGACCGTCGTTAGAGTGACAGTCGTTGGTGGGAAGTAGGTTTCGACTTCGTTAGTGCTCTGTTGAGTCTTAACCACAGCCATTGGGGTCACAGGAGGTCATTTGTGAACAGTTGTTCTTTGAGGTTAGATTGTTGAATCTCCTGAATCTCGGTCTTGTGAGAGGTTAAATACCGGGATCTCCACACCAGATAGTTAGACCAGTCCCAGCCTGGTCAGATGTGTACAGGAGCTGATGAAGCCTCTTGGATGAGAGGTGAGTCAGTTGCTTTTGACTGAAATTGCTTTGGGGATACAGGTTTATTGTTGACCACATAACGTTAATGTTTCTGCATTATTAGCTTTAACCATTACACTGTGTTTGAGAGGCTGGAGGATTTTTTATTTATTTCACAGAAAGAGCTGCTGACATTAAACATCTCTTTTTTCATAGTGTCCTGAGACAGACAGCAGCACGACTGACAATGTTTCTGACAAACAGAATGAGCAGCCAAAAGAAAATACATGACTATAATACAATAAAATATATCAAATAACAAGTGAAAACAGCAAATATACATCAAAATCATCAAAATAATCATGAATATATCAGTCAGAATATCTACAGCCAGATGTGTCTACCTCCAAGTTCTTATCAAATGTCTTCAAATCCTCCAATGAGAGCTGGGCCTCCTCCTCCTCCCAGTCATATTAATACTCATATTCCTCAAGGCAGTGGTCGAGGAGGAGGCTTTGCAGCTATTTATGACTCAAGCCTATTAATCAACCCTAAACCTAAACTAAATTATAATTCATTTGAAAGACTTGTTCTTTGTCTTTCACATTCAACCTGGAAAACAGTGCAGCCAATTATACTTGTCATAGTGCACTGTGCTCCTGGTCCGTACTCTGAATTTCTATCTTAATTCTCAGAGTTTCTGTCAAATTTAGCCTTAAATCTGATAAAGTAATCATTATAGGAGATTTTAATATTCATATGGCCGTTGATAATAATAGCCTTAGTATTGCGTTTATCTCTCTATTAGATATGATTGGTTTAGTTAGAGTGAACATAAACCTACTCACTGTTTTAATCACACCCTCAACCTTGTTTTGGCTTATCATGTGGAAATCAATGACTTAATAGTCTTTCCACAGAATCCCATTTTATCAGACCATTATTATATCTACACTAGATGTTTATCTGATAGTGCTGTAACTATATTTAAGGACAGGATTCCATCTGCATGTCACAGTTCAGTCATCCAGCCCTCAGTAGTTTTCCATTGATCCTGCCTCTGCCCCACTCAGCCTGTCAGCTCCACACTCACTCCTTTGCCAGATTGTTCTATGTCATGCAAGACTTTCCAGCGTTCTTCTGCCTGTCTTCCCGGTACTGACCTCGCCTGTCCCTGATTCCCTGCTTCGCCTGCACCCTGGTAAATCGACCCAGCCTTCTGTCCCTGACCAAGAGTTTAGCCTCTCCTCTCCTGATTCCTGTTTGCCGTTTTCCGAACTGTTTGCCTGTCTGCCCGAGTCTGAATAACCGTTGCACTTTTACCACTGTTTCTGACAGTGACGTGCAGTGAGGGTTGGGGTTGGGGAGGCACTGACTCACAAGTCAGATTTACAAACATACAGTAGGATGCCAACAGGATAGGAGGAGAGAGACCATTTTAAAACACCAGTGCAACTGTATATTGCAGTATATCTGACCTTTACTGTAAATGACTGTATATTGCAGTATATCTTACCTTTACTGTAAATGACTGTATATTGCAGTATATCTTACCTTTACTGTAAATCACTATATATTGCAGCATATCTTACCTTTACTGTAAATGACTGTATATTGCAGTATATCTCTCCTTTACTGACTGAAAGTCCAGCTTTGAAAAATGTCTTAGTTTAGAAATCAAATCCTCCATTTTCAGGGCGAGAAATGACAGCTTGTCGCTAAGCTCTACAGCGTCGCACAGCATACTTCTTGTGTTTACTTTATGCACACGGGTCAGAGTTCACCGTGACCTGCCTGGCTATTAGGCTGCTCACTATCGCCGCCTGCCTTGAGGCAGAAGTACTGCCTGACTCAAGCCAGGCATTTCCCCTGTGGATTTATGTCACATCAATAAGATGTAAATATTACACACATACGTAAAATACATCACTGAACACCATGGAAAAGAAGACGTATGCTTTTATTTCATAAAAGTGTCCTCAACCATCATATTGGAAACATACACAGACATGGGAGCAAGCACGCGCAGAGGGCACGCGCTCAATACAGTTTGTGAGTGATTGCGCAATATGGAGGTAGGCTCGGCTGTCCATGCCTCACCTCTCGTCTCTGAATTAGACTCCGTTTATTTAAATAGGAAATACAGAATTTTCTGCGATTTTTACTATAAAAACGGTCAAAATACATTAAGAACCACACCAAAATCATAGTCCAGAGGACAAATATTAATACTTGTGTTATTTTATCATTTCGTTTCTTTTTCCTCTCATGATGACAGGGGAGGCACAGCCTCACCTGCCTCCCCTGACCGCACGTCACTGGTTTCTGAGTCCTTTGTACTGCAATTGGGTCCATACACCACCCGTTACACTGCATTTACTTTAATGCCCTATCCTAATATTCAAGATTCCTGCACTAACGTTAGTTTCTCTGAAATTGATCACCTTGTTGACAGTGTTGCAGGCTCACTAAGAACAACACTCGACTCTGTTGCTCCTTTTAAAGAGAAGATAATGAAACAGAGGAAGTTAGCTCCGTGGTATAACTCACAAACCCCTGAATTAAAACAAGTATCGCGAAAATTGGAAACTAAATGGCGTTTCACTAAATTTGGCCTCTGTAATGCCAGAGCAGCCTATTACTCATCTTTAATAGAGGAGAATAAGAACAATCCTAGATTTCTTTTCAGCACTGTAGCCAGGCTGACAGAGAGCCACAGCTCTATTGAGCCATGTATTCCTATAACCCTCAGTAGTAACAACTTCATGACCTTCTTTAATGAAAAAATTATAACTATTAGAGAAAAAATCAACTCGCTTGGCACCAATTTTTCTTCAAACCCAGGAACCTTAGAAACAACTGTACGACCTGATGTATTCTTGGACTGAAGGCATCAAAGCCTTCTACTTGTCTCCTAGACTTTATTCCAACTAGGTTACTTAAAGAAGTGTTACCTTTAGTTAGCACTCCTGTATTAGATATGATTAACATGTCTTTATCAGCAGGTTATGTACCACAGTCTTTTAAAGTAGCTGTAATAAAACCTCTTCTTAAAAAGCCCAGTCTTGATCCAGAGGTTCTAGCCAACTATAGACCTATATCTAACCTTCATTTTCTCTCTAAGATCCTCGAGAAATTAGTCGGCAATCAGCTGTATCACTTTTTACATAATAATGAGTTATTTGAGAACTTCCAGTCAGGATTTAGATCAAATCATAGCACTGAGACAGCACTGGTAAAAATGACTAACGACCTTCTAATAGTTTGAGACAAAGGATTTGTCTCTGTACTTGTTTTACTAGATTTTAGTGCTGCCTTAGACACCATTGACCATCACATCCTGCTACAGAGACTGGAACATCTAATTGGCATTAAAGGAACCAGATTAAGCTGGTTTAAGTCATATTTATCAGATAAATCTCAGTTTGTACATGTTAATGACAAATCCTCCATACACACTAAAGTCAGTCAAGGAGTCCCACAGGGTTCTGTCTTTGGACCGATTTTATTCACGTTATATATGCTTCGCTTAGAAAATATTATAAGGAAGCGCTCAGTAAATTTTCATTGTTATGCTGATGATACACAATTATATTTGTCGATCAAACCATAAGAAATCGATCAGTTAGATAAACTTCAATTGTGCATTAGTGAAATAAAAAGCTGGATGTTAAACTCAGATAAAACTTAAGTTATTGTACTTGGCCCCGAAGGCCTCCGAAACTCAATAGCTAAAGATATAGTTACCGTATTTTTCGGATTAAAAGTCGCTCCGGAGTATAAGTCTCACCAACGAAAATTGCATAATAAAGAAGGAAAAAACATATATAAGTCACACTAGAGTATAAGTCGCATTTTTTGGGGAAATGTATTTGATAAAATCCAACACCAAGAATAGACATTTCATCTTGAAAGGCAATTTAAAATTAAAATAGAATAGAGAACAACAGGCTGAATAAGTGTACGTTATATGACGCATAAACAACGAACTGAGAACGTGCCTGGTATGTTAACGTAACATATTACGATAAGAGTCATTCAAAAAACATATAGAACATGCTATACGTTTACCAAACAATTTGTCACTCCTAATCACTAAATCCAATGAACTCTTCTTCCTTGGTGTCACTTCTGAACAACTCCGCCAATTCCAAAGGTAGACAAGGCGCCGCTTAGCTCAAGCATTAGCAGGTAGCATCTTTATTTCACAATGCACTTCTGCCATGTCCCGCCCCCGCCGAATTTTGATTGGTTGACGTGTGTGTGTGACGATTGCTGATATACGCCTAGTCTCTTACGTGACTGAGATAAATAATAGCCCGGGCTATTATTTGATATTTTACGGTAATGTGTTAATAATTTCACACATAAGTCGCTCCAGAGTATAAATCACACCCCCGGCTGAACTATGAAAAAAACTGCGACTTATAATCCGAAAAATACGGTACTCTGCATGATGCTGTGTTGTCCTCCAGCACCACAGTACGGAATCTGGGTGTTATTTTTGATCAGGATATGTCCTTCGATTCTCACATAAAAATAACGACAAGGACTGCATATTTTCACCTGCGTAATATTGTGAAAATTAGGAACATTGTGTCTTAGAAAGATGCAGAAAAACTAGTCCATGCATTTGTTACTTCTAGGCTGGACTACTGCAACTCCTTATTATCAGGCTGCTCCAATAAGTCTGTTAAGAGTCTCCAGTTGGTCCAAAATGCTGCAGCTTGTGTACTAACTAAAACCAATTGAAGAGAACATATTTCTAGTGTATTAGCTTCTTTGCACTGGCTACCTGTAAAATCTGGAATATAATTTAAAATCCTTCACCTTACCTACAAAGCTCTTATTGGTCAGGCTCCGTCGTATCTTAAAGAGCTCATAGTACCGTATTACCCGACTAGATCGCTGCGCTCTGAGAATGCAGGGCTACTTGTCGTTCCTAGAGTCTCCAAAAGTTGAATGGGAGGCAAAGCCTTCAGCTACCAAGCTCCTCTCCTGTGGAACCAACTCCCAAGTGTTATTCCGGAGGCAGACACTGTCCCCATATTTAGGAGTAAATTTAAAACTTTTCTCTTTGATAAAGCTTATAGTTAGGGCTTACGAGCCCTTAATTCTGCTGCTATAGGCCCAGTCTGCTGGGGGATAATCCTTTTCCTGATACTCTGAATTTCTCTCCTCTCTGTCTGTATCATTCATGTCTCATGCATGTTACTAATTCAATTCAATTCAATTCAATTCAATTTTATTTATAGTGCCAAATCATAACAAAAGTTGTCTCAGGACACTTTACAGAGTAGGTAAAGACCACACTCTTCTTCCCTGGAGTTGTTTGTGCTTTGTCGTCTCTCAGGTCTCTGCTGATTGTGGTGGTGCCTGCAGTCTGTGGTCCTGCATGACGCTTCCTGCTGCTATTATTACTATTACTCATATATACTATCATTGGTTCATTGATTATAAAATTTGTAGCCATAAAAACACCATCAGTAATATATCTCATTCTGTCACAGCTGTTATTACCACTTCTCATCATTGATCATATTTACGACCACAATTATTATCATCGTTATATTCTTTCACCTTAGCTGTGCTTGTTTCTACTATCCTTTTTTTGAGTTTGTCTCCGGTAGGTCCGGTAGAGTTTAGCCTCTCCTCTCCTGATTCCTGTTTGCCGTTTTCCGAACTGTTTGCCTGTCTGCCCGAGTCTGAATAACCGTTGCACTTTTACCACTGTTTCTGACAGTGACGTGCAGTGAGGGTTGGGGTTGGGGAGGCACTGACTCACAAGTCAGATTTACAAACATACAGTAGGATGCCAACAGGATAGGAGGAGAGAGACCATTTTAAAACACCAGTGCAACTGTATATTGCAGTATATCTGACCTTTACTGTAAATGAATATATATTGCAGTATATCTTACCTTTACTGTAAATGACTGTATATTGCAGTATATCTTACCTTTACTGTAAATGACTGTATATTGCAGTATATCTTACCTTTACTGTAAATCACTATATATTGCAGCATATCTTACCTTTACTGTAAATGACTGTATATTGCAGTATATCTTTCCTTTACTGACTGAAAGTCCAGCTTTGAAAAATGTCTTAGTTTAGAAATCAAATCCTCCATTTTCAGGGCGAGAAATGACAGCTTGTCGCTAAGCTCTACAGCGTCGCACAGCATACTTCTTGTGTTTACTTTATGCACACGGGTCAGAGTTCACCGTGACCTGCCTGGCTATTAGGCTGCTCACTATCGCCGCCTGCCTTGAGGCAGAAGTACTGCCTGCCTCAAGCCAGGCATTTCCCCTGTGGATTTATGTCACATCAATAAGATGTAAATATTACACACATACGTAAAATACATCACTGAACACCATGGAAAAGAAGACGTATGCTTTTATTTCATAAAAGTGTCCTCAACCATCATATTGGAAACATACATAGACATGGGAGCAAGCACGCGCAGAGGGCACGCGCTCAATACAGTTTGTGAGTGATTGCGCAATCTGGAGGGAGGCTCGGCTGTCCATGCCTCACCTCTCGTCTCTGAATTAGACTCCGTTTATTTAAATAGGAAATACAGAATTTTCTGCGATTTTTACTATAAAAACGGTCAAAATACATTAAGAACCACACCAAAATCATAGTCCAGAGGACAAATATTAATACTTGTGTTATTTTATCATTTCGTTTCTTTTTCCTCTCATGATGACAGGGGAGGCACAGCCTCACCTGCCTCCCCTGACCGCACGTCACTGGTTTCTGAGTCCTTTGTACTGCAATTGGGTCCATACACCACCCGTTACACTGCATTTACTTTAATGCCCTATCCTAATATTCAAGATTCCTGCACTAACGTTAGTTTCTCTGAAATTGATCACCTTGTTGACAGTGTTGCAGGCTCACTAAGAACAACACTCGACTCTGTTGCTCCTTTTAAAGAGAAGATAATGAAACAGAGGAAGTTAGCTCCGTGGTATAACTCACAAACCCCTGAATTAAAACAAGTATCGCGAAAATTGGAAACTAAATGGCGTTTCACTAAATTTGGCCTCTGTAATGCCAGAGCAGCCTATTACTCATCTTTAATAGAGGAGAATAAGAACAATCCTAGATTTCTTTTCAGCACTGTAGCCAGGCTGACAGAGAGCCACAGCTCTATTGAGCCATGTATTCCTATAACCCTCAGTAGTAACAACTTCATGACCTTCTTTAATGAAAAAATTATAACTATTAGAGAAAAAATCAACTCGCTTGGCACCAATTTTTCTTCAAACCCAGGAACCTTAGAAACAACTGTACGACCTGATGTATTCTTGGACTGAAGGCATCAAAGCCTTCTACTTGTCTCCTAGACTTTATTCCAACTAGGTTACTTAAAGAAGTGTTACCTTTAGTTAGCACTCCTGTATTAGATATGATTAACATGTCTTTATCAGCAGGTTATGTACCACAGTCTTTTAAAGTAGCTGTAATAAAACCTCTTCTTAAAAAGCCCAGTCTTGATCCAGAGGTTCTAGCCAACTATAGACCTATATCTAACCTTCATTTTCTCTCTAAGATCCTCGAGAAATTAGTCGGCAATCAGCTGTATCACTTTTTACATAATAATGAGTTATTTGAGAACTTCCAGTCAGGATTTAGATCAAATCATAGCACTGAGACAGCACTGGTAAAAATGACTAACGACCTTCTAATAGTTTGAGACAAAGGATTTGTCTCTGTACTTGTTTTACTAGATTTTAGTGCTGCCTTAGACACCATTGACCATCACATCCTGCTACAGAGACTGGAACATCTAATTGGCATTAAAGGAACCAGATTAAGCTGGTTTAAGTCATATTTATCAGATAAATCTCAGTTTGTACATGTTAATGACAAATCCTCCATACACACTAAAGTCAGTCAAGGAGTCCCACAGGGTTCTGTCTTTGGACCGATTTTATTCACGTTATATATGCTTCGCTTAGAAAATATTATAAGGAAGCGCTCAGTAAATTTTCATTGTTATGCTGATGATACACAATTATATTTGTCGATCAAACCATAAGAAATCGATCAGTTAGATAAACTTCAATTGTGCATTAGGGAAATAAAAAGCTGGATGTTAAACTCAGATAAAACTTAAGTTATTGTACTTGGCCCCGAAGGCCTCCGAAACTCAATAGCTAAAGATATAGTTACCGTATTTTTCGGATTAAAAGTCGCTCCGGAGTATAAGTCTCACCAACGAAAATTGCATAATAAAGAAGGAAAAAACATATATAAGTCACACTAGAGTATAAGTCGCATTTTTTGGGGAAATGTATTTGATAAAATCCAACACCAAGAATAGACATTTCATCTTGAAAGGCAATTTAAAATTAAAATAGAATAGAGAACAACAGGCTGAATAAGTGTACATTATATGACGCATAAACAACGAACTGAGAACGTGCCTGGTATGTTAACGTAACATATTACGATAAGAGTCATTCAAAAAACATATAGAACATGCTATACGTTTACCAAACAATTTGTCACTCCTAATCACTAAATCCAATGAACTCTTCTTCCTTGGTGTCACTTCTGAACAACTCCGCCAATTCCAAAGGTAGACAAGGCACCGCTTAGCTCAAGCATTAGCAGGTAGCATCTTTATTTCACAATGCACTTCTGCCATGTCCCGCCCCCGCCAAATTTTGATTGGTTGACGTGTGTGTGTGACGATTGCTGATATACGCCTAGTCTCTTACGTGACTGAGATAAATAATAGCCCGGGCTATTATTTGATATTTTACGGTAATGTGTTAATAATTTCACACATAAGTCGCTCCAGAGTATAAATCACACCCCCGGCTGAACTATGAAAAAAACTGCGACTTATAATCCGAAAAATACGGTACTCTGCATGATGCTGTGTTGTCCTCCAGCACCACAGTACGGAATCTGGGTGTTATTTTTGATCAGGATATGTCCTTCGATTCTCACATAAAAATAACGACAAGGACTGCATATTTTCACCTGCGTAATATTGTGAAAATTAGGAACATTGTGTCTTAGAAAGATGCAGAAAAACTAGTCCATGCATTTGTTACTTCTAGGCTGGACTACTGCAACTCCTTATTATCAGGCTGCTCCAATAAGTCTGTTAAGAGTCTCCAGTTGGTCCAAAATGCTGCAGCTTGTGTACTAACTAAAACCAATTGAAGAGAACATATTTCTAGTGTATTAGCTTCTTTGCACTGGCTACCTGTAAAATCTGGAATATAATTTAAAATCCTTCACCTTACCTACAAAGCTCTTATTGGTCAGGCTCCGTCGTATCTTAAAGAGCTCATAGTACCGTATTACCCGACTAGATCGCTGCGCTCTGAGAATGCAGGGCTACTTGTCGTTCCTAGAGTCTCCAAAAGTTGAATGGGAGGCAAAGCCTTCAGCTACCAAGCTCCTCTCCTGTGGAACCAACTCCCAAGTGTTATTCCGGAGGCAGACACTGTCCCCATATTTAGGAGTAAATTTAAAACTTTTCTCTTTGATAAAGCTTATAGTTAGGGCTTACGAGCCCTTAATTCTGCTGCTATAGGCCCAGTCTGCTGGGGGATAATCCTTTTCCTGATACTCTGAATTTCTCTCCTCTCTGTCTGTATCATTCATGTCTCATGCATGTTACTAATTCAATTCAATTCAATTCAATTCAATTTTATTTATAGTGCCAAATCATAACAAAAGTTGTCTCAGGACACTTTACAGAGTAGGTAAAGACCACACTCTTCTTCCCTGGAGTTGTTTGTGCTTTGTCGTCTCTCAGGTCTCTGCTGATTGTGGTGGTGCCTGCAGTCTGTGGTCCTGCATGACGCTTCCTGCTGCTATTATTACTATTACTCATATATACTATCATTGGTTCATTGATTATAAAATTTGTAGCCATAAAAACACCATCAGTAATATATCTCATTCTGTCACAGCTGTTATTACCACTTCTCATCATTGATCATATTTACGACCATAATTATTATCATTGTTATATTCTTTCACCTTAGCTGTGCTTGTTTCTACTATCCGTTTTTTGAGTTTGTCTCCGGTAGGTCCGGTAGGCGTTCCCCCCAAGCTGCAGCCTGTTACGCTGATCACCTGGATCACTACTAATACCCTGAGCGGACAGGCATGCAGATCCGGACCATTGTATTCCTTCATTGGTAAACTATTCCCCCCGGATCGGCATTCCCTTTCTCGTTGTGGTCATCACGCTTCACGTCACTGAGTATATCTAATCGTGTTTGTTTTCTTTTTCTCCGTAGTGTCCCGTGTTCCTCTTTCCTTGTCCGTCTCCCTGATTCTTCCGTCATCTCCCCGTTCCTGTTTTCCCTCGACCGTCTCGTTGTTTGTATTGCCTGTTTTCCCTGTAGTGTTTGCGTTTGTTTGTTAGTATTATTAAACTTTTGTTTATACTTTTACTTCGTGTCCGTGTCTGCATTGGGTCCACCCGTTTTTGTGTGTTATCTCTGTATCGTTCATGACGATTCTACTATATTTACTTTCATAACATATAAGTCATATTCACATTACTATAAATATTATTATAGTTAATGTTACTTTTGTGGTTGCTTGCATCTCTGGGACTTTCTCTCTGTCTGTCTGTGTGTCTGTCTTTGTCTCTCTCTGTCCATCTGTCTGTCTTTGTCTTTCCTTGTCTCTCTCTGTCCATCTGTCTGTCTCTTCTCTCTCCTTTTCTTCCTCCCCTACCGGTGCTAGAGCTGGGTCTGTTCCACATTCCTGTTTGTTAAAGGGAAGGTTTTCATTGCCACTGTGTGCACAAGATTGCTGCTGCTAGTCATAGGGGAATTGTTGGGTATATTTAAATCATAAATAAATCATAGAGTGTTGTTTATAACTACTCTGTAACGTATGCTGAGATAAACTTTGTTATGATTTGGCACTGTAAATAAAATTTTATTGAATTGCTGTTTTCAGCTTTTCTTTTCAATATAGACCGCATTTTAACACCATAACCAAGTGAACCTGTTCTGCGCCACAAAGCAAACGGATACAAATGTCTAGTGATTTGACAGAAGATGAGTACATTCAGGTGGATAAACCAGCCAGCAAGCAGGATTATTGGTGTTCAAGCACAGTGAGTAAGGAGAATAAACAGAAGAGTAAGATAGGGGTTGAAGTTTTTAAATTTGAAATGAATACAATATGACCACATCCCACATGTATGTTGAAAGATTTATTTTTACTCCACCCTGACAGTGAGGCTATGCCTCTGTAGATTGACTACACTTTAAGAGAAATGAGGCGTCTGTCGTTTGGTTGCACAGACATGGAGGAGAAGATCATCGTGGCAGTCTGTGGGCACCGAGATACTGTACGATCCCTTATTTAAATTTTATGTGGATCGAGTTAAGAAGGAGCAAGCGTAGGTCCAAGTCAGAGATGAGGTTGAAATTCCAGGTAAATAGTGTGAATGTTTGTTACTTGCACTGTCTTGGTGCACATCCGGAGGACGTCATGAACCTAGACACAATGCTGTTTGGCTTCACGACGTATCTCGGACTTGTCTCAGTCATGGTTGATGAGAGAAAGAAAATAGAGGGAGAGAATGTTATTTAGGCGGGTTTGCATCGTCACATCATCGTGCAGATGAGGTGATTGAAGCGTGTTCCAAATATGATCAAGTGATGTGACACTGGCATTTCTTGTGATTAAATTGTGGCCATCACATCCGGTCTGAACACACCCTTAGACCAATGGCAGTTATGAAATCCCAGCTTGTGAAAATCATCACATTACATACACTACATGTGGTTAAGACTTTTTGTTTTATTTGGTGTTTTAAGGTGAAAACATGGAAAAACTCAGCAGACACAGTCCAGTCATTCTTTGCATTCTCTCCATTTCATTTGTAATATAACCCTCTGCTGTGACACGTTACAGTTTTCTCCTTGAGTTTAATGCCAGTGCATTGTGAGGGACGTCACTCATCAGCATTTGGATTCTGATGGTCAACACTTTGTTGCTCAAGTGTGGAGGTAAAGAGTGAACTGAGATATACAGTCAAGCATATTTGAACATTCACACCGATGGTGGAGCCCAGACCAAATACAACTGACACCAAGACCATGGTCTCTGTGGGTTCAGAACTAGACACATTGATCACAGGTTTCCCTTTGGGTATATACATTTGTAAATTTGTTTTGCTCCCCCGAGTAATTCCAACAACTCATTTCTGATTTGACTTTTGCAGGTCACCCTTGTCTGGCAAGTCAAGGAAAACATAAAAAAACAGACATTACTCATTAGAATGTTGCTTTGGTGCGTTCTTTTAAAGTTAATCGAGCTGTAGTGGAAAGTCCCACTATAACCCATCATATCTGTACTGTTTCATCCTTGACTTGACATCCTTGAAATGAATGAATAATATTGAATATTATTAACAGTTTGATGGTTGGATAGCTATTGATAAAAAAGATACTTGAATCCTACCATGTGGCACCAATGCTGTCCTGACTGTTCCTACTTCTAGAGTTTCCTTGGTTTGTGTAGGGAAATGTCTACTGGCAAACAGGCAAACAGTCAAGCGTTTAATGTCTGTGGTTGGTTTGGAATAATAAAAAGATGTGTCTTAATTCAGAGCCTTCCCTCTTGAAAGGCGACAGCCCACAAGACTGGACGGCCAACTTCAGAGGATCTGAAAGCTAAATATGTCCACTTGTTTTATCTAATCTAATTGAAGATTGGGAATATGCACTACATAATCAAATTACATGATAATGGCAGTCAAGTGGATCCTACTTAATTAATGTGGAGGTCTTGAAGAGGAGTTTTGTGTCAAAATCTAGGCACACCAACCAATCTAGGCACACCACCTCCATCCAGCCATATCTTTCTGCCCTTCTTTATACGACGCTGAAATGGGACACAGCTTTGAAAAGATAAGGATGGGGACAGTCTTATTGTCACATAAAGACCAAAATCAACACTGTTTTAGTCGATCTCTCAATACTTTCTGGTTCTGTATTAGCTTTTGGACACTATGGAGCTCTATGGCACAGAGGAGTAAGATATATTCTGTGTTACAGATACACACACAATACTTGTTAGCAGATACATTCATTGTTGGTTTGGATCTTCACATGGAATTTGTTGACAATTAAAAATATAGAATGTCACCAACCTTATCATTTAACAGGGTTGTTAGTATAGGCAGTGATAGCCACCATGACCTAACAGACAGAAGAAGGAACCACCTGCAGAAACTTATTCAACATCCCAAGGCAAAAGACATCACGCTACTGACCACGGACTGGCAAATCATTTTTTGGCTGGGAGGTACAGTGCAAAAACAGCACGCTGAGCACCAAAGACAGAAACAACAGGAACAAGATCTTTTGAGGCCCAGTCACACCAGAAAGTGGCACAGAAAAATTCATTGTGCGTTCTAGTAAAATAGTGGGTGCTAAGCTATGTGACACTGTGACGGACTACTGTAGCTGGCGGGCTAACTTATGGATGTACCGAGAGAGCTGGATATGACGTGGTGAGTAAGACTTGCTGCCAAATTGCTTACAATAATTGGTGAACCGTGGTGCTGCAACAACAGCAATCTCCTGTGGCCCACAAGTAACAAACATGCTAGCCAGGGAACATGCTGGTGCTAGTCACATCACAGATATATGCGTGTAGACGTCACAGTTGGGCTTGTGAGATGTGTCTCAGCTGCAGCCATCTTGGGACAGGGTTCAGATCCGTTCTGACTATAGACTGCATGTAAGGACTCCTAGAAAAAGACAGACCTTTGTGCTGCTTTGGAATGTTCTAATAAAAGAAATACCAAAATTATGCAGCATGGAATAACATAACAGTTGTTTTTTTCAATATTTTACTGCTACGAACATGTTAATTTTGATATCACAAGAGGTCCTAAATCCTTCTTTAAAGCTAACACAAAGTTAAACGACTGTCCTGATACTAAATTAAGCTAACACTATTTTATGTCATGTGTTTAGTGATTAGTAATATATCAGCAAGATGCTGAAAAACAATGTTTATCCCTGTATGTTATTCAAGCGAAAAACCTTCCTCTGCTGAACTGCAGTTCCTCCAGAGTCTAATAGACCACAGTGTTAAACATGTCCAACTTTACTGCAGAAATAAACATGTTTACAGCCTGGTACAAAACAAGGTTTGGTCTCTAGAGCTAATTTCCCCCGTTCATGACAACTGTACTGGGGGTCCGTTTTTATATAACTCACCAATTTAAATTGGTGACACATTACACAGTTTTTTCAAGAGACATAATTTTACCCTGGACTTTTGCCTCATAATTATATAAAATCCATGCCTCTTGTGGAGCAGTGTAAACTTAGACAAAGGGTGTTATATGAAAGTGCAACACAGCCAATAAGCTATGATAGCTTCTAGCTGGACTCTCTGGCTCTCCAAGGATCAGCACTCGCAATACAATTCACTATTGGTTAATGACCAGTGTTCAAGTTCACCAAAATTGAACCTGACTCAAAGGGTTTGTGCAGATTTACTGCACCCTTGCAAAATAGTCCACAGATTTAGCAGATTCAATTGAAATGTATTGATTTTGCCACAAAATATGGCTGTTTTAATGCTGGAGTGACCGGGCCTTTACACATTACAACTCTGACCAACTCTAATTATCTCAGTTTGAAATTTCAAACTGTTGTTGGACTGTTGCTTTTGATTGGATTCTAGAGATCACACAGTGTTTCTCTTTATTACACATGGCAGATGGGAGAAAGTTCAGTGTGTGGGGACAGCATTGAGATTTTGGTGTCACTGGTTCCCTGGTTTCCCTTTAAGCTTTACAGCAGCAGAGGTTTTAGTACGGCTGGGTGGCTTAGGGGCAGAGGAAGACAACCCAAACCTCATGGGACTATGAAAGTAAAAGGCACTTCAAAAAATTGTAACAAATTCCAGTATTACTAGATAGACTATATATATATATATATATATATATATATATATATATATATATAGTATATGGTATATATATATATACTGTATACACAGGCATTGTCATATACGAAGGAATGCAAAGACAGAGTATAAACACTTGACTTTAAATACATGTATATATATTTATATATATATATTTATACGCTATATGTAATAATATATAGATTAAAGCTGGTAATAATAAGAGCTTAAAAAAGAAGGGGATAGATGTGATAAAGCGCATTGTGTTCTTTAGGTTTGTTAAGGTTTTTGTGAGGGCAAAACTAGTGGCAATAAGTTTCAGTTGCTGTGCACAAACTGAAGAGTTGCATAGGCAAGAAAAAAAGTGGCTTGTATCACTCCGTTTTGACCGTTGAAAGTGGTACATAAGAAAGAAACAATCATATACAGCATAAAAAGTAAAGTGAAGACAGTGTGTTCCTATCCAGATGGATAGTACAGATTGCTTTAACTTCCTTGAAGCAAAAGAAAAAGTTTTTTCTTCCTTCAATATCAAAGAAGCCAGAGTCATTTCAAAGTCAGCAGCTTACTTGTGCAGGGCATGATGGAATGGTATGTGTGTAAATAGACTGCATATGCAGTGCATGAGTATGTGTATATGTACGTCCAGGAAGCTGAGAGCTGGCACAACTGCTGTGTGCTGACCCTACAGCTGGGTGTCCTGGTACTGGAAGGAGTTGGCGGTGAAGTATCCTGGCGCTGCCTCCTCCTCTGCCTCCTCTTTGCTAGAGTAGAAGGGACGTCCCTCCTTGGAAGACAGAGGAGTCTGGGGCTCAGGACGGGAGCTGGAGCTGGAAAGACACAGAAAATAAGCTGTGCTGAGTCCTGCCACACTTCCAGTTCAACATGCTTTACTAGCCTTGGCAACACTATGCATTTGCTGAGTGACAATTTGGCAAGTTGGCCCATCACTTTGGGCCACACATAAATATTGCTACAACTGTTGGAATAATTACCACTAAACAGTGTACAGACATTTATGGTTCCCATGTGAAATATCTCAGGCTGTCCTCATTCACTGTTCATACATAGTAATGCACTGTAATTCATATGTAATACATGTATGCATTACTGTAGAAATTACATCCGGAGCAAAGAAAGAATTCAGGTCACATAGTATAAGAGCGCCACATAACTCCAATGTTGTACCAACTTAAAGGATGAATATGTAGAATGAGCAGAACACCGCCATCTTGTGTCTCAAGATCGATAATAATAAATAATTCCAGCAGTTGGGTTGCCAGGTTCGTTGCCAAGTGTGTCAAGCGATCAGTCTGCTCCATGTCAGTGATGAATCATACAGGATAACCACTAATTTTGAAAAACAAGTATTGCAGAGGAGTTTGACCGACAGTTAGCGTTAGCCTTTAGCGTTAGATGTTCAGCTAGGTAAAGATGAAAGTGATGTTAGCGATCAAGGAGAAACGTCGCCATTCGGGCGTACGTTTTAATGGCGTCTCTGTCCTTTCTCTCAGTCCATGGAGTGAATGCTCGGCCTATATTGACTCTGTTTTTTGCCCGTCTCCCCTCACTCAGCTGCTGGGACAAATAACGCCCCCTTCACTGAGGCTCAGAAGCAGCTGCAGGATTGGCAAACTCCATTTCACCCAGTGCCAGCCTACAGTAGCTGCACCTAACAACAGACAACCCTGGCAACCATCAACGCCCAACGCTATTGGCTGCTACCATGGAAACACAACGGGACAGAAAGTCATTGTCAAACCCCTCAAACATTTTTAAATATTAATTCAGACTAAATATATTTTTTATGGAAAAGCAACACTTTCATTCTGTACTCCTCAAAATGCCCTGTGCGTGTATTATTATTATTTTTAAATATAGTTGTTGATAAAGATTCTACATATTCAACCTTTAACTGTGGATTCTGGGAATACAGTGGAAACACTAAAGTATTGTCAAACAGATCAAGAAACACAAGTTGCCAGAAGATCAGACGGATGATTATCCAGATAATCTAAATTAGGACTTTTCAAAGTTTGAGACAGACAAAGCTTGGGAAGAGACGCTCCCTACTACTGTATCTCTTTACATAGATCACACACATTTAGGCTATATTATGTGATCTTCTTGTGATAACTAAATTGATAATTAATGTAATAATAATTTACTTCTATCCACTGAGCCTCCCCTGAAACACCCTGGGGAGGCACGTCTCCCACTTTTAAAACCTCTGATCACTTTGGATGGAAGGTGAAGCAGAAAGAAGTGGGTTTATAAACTGTAACTGATGTTGGCAGATAGATGGACGGTTTGGGCAATAATTTACTTGTCAGATTGTTTGTGTTTCTGACCCATGAAAGCTTGGTGATGGTTTTTAAGATATAGTAAGTAGAGATAGTAACTTGGTATGTACAATATTAAAAAATATGACATTTGTATAAAACCAGAACTTGCCTTTCACTGACCCTATTGTATATCTATAACCATAACCATAGACTCCAGTCCAAATGGGTTAACCAATCAAAGACATATTTCAATTATGCAGTTACGTAAGGGGCCTTCACACGATCAGATTTTTACGCTTGGCTCACTGTGAGTTTACTCTTCAGTATACGGCTAAATCAACGTTAGTATTAAAACAACTGTTAGCTCATAACCTGCCTATTCACAAACCTGCTGTGCTGCTTATAAACCTCGATCATTACATTTTCTTCTGAGGTCCTGATACGACTTTAGTGTAATGTTAAATAGTTGAAACTTGGACACATAAACAATACGTTTTTCCTCCATCCTTCTAACCGGCTTGATGTCGCTCTCTGGTTGCCTAGGAAACAGAAAAGTCACACTCAAAGCTTCTATGTCATTGGTTGCACTTTTGAAAGGTCAGCGGCAACAAGGTCAAACTTCAACTGATTTGAGCTTTGAGCGCAGCGGCAGAGAAGCAAATCTGAGTGGGGCACGCCGCTGCATTGGGCCTCCTCCTCTATGAATGAAATGGCCAGCGCAAAGCGTCTTTTTAGGGGGCTTTATGCTTGTCAGCTTTTGCAGTATAAGTAATGACAAACAGTATCATTCAAAAATATGTGTGTATGCTATGCTTTACAGTATGTACTCTGCAGTACATTTCACAATATACTGCACATATAGACGAATCTGGCGAGACGTTTGTGTGTTTTTCCATCTAGCTGCGCCACCATTACTGTGGTGGTGTCTCCCTCCTGAATGCGCACGCTTGAATGGGAGCTGTCATAATAAGTGAACCTTTTCTGCTATTACCTGTACCTGCAGCATTACTTTTGACAACGATGTCTAGGGAGTCGGGAAGAACCTGTGCAATTCTCTGCTGCTCCAACAGCAGTGGGAAACTTCAACTTTGGAAACAAAACTGAATGAACGACACAAACCTTTACCTCATGAAGAGCGCCCCTGTCTGGGGCCGTACGGTCTACATGGATTCAAACCTTTAACTCATGAAGAGCGCCCCTGTCTGAGGCTGTACGGTCTACATGGATTCAAACCTTTACCTCATGAAGAGCGCCCCGGTCTGAGGCCGTACGGTCTACATGGATTCAAACCTTTACCTCATATAGAGTGCCCCTGTCTGAGGCCGTACGGACTACATGGATTCCCTGAGCGTGCAGATGTTCTCCAGAACTGAATCAAAAATATTAACAGAGAGGACTTTGTTCCCATCAGCAACAGTGGCTCAGTTTTGGTTCACACTCGTCTCACAGTGAACAGCATGAGTCTGCCGAGCTAAGATAACACTGCTTAGCTAGCTCACGTTAGACACCTCTATCAAGGCTGCCGTAGTCACACACAGTAAATTAACTCAATGTGCTGTTATTGTGAAATATAACCTAAGTTGCTCTAACTAGGGCAACCTGATGACCACAATGTAAACGTCAAGTAGCTGAGTTCATCAGTGATGGAGGTAAATAATTACTAGAACTCTTCATGAGGTAAAGGTTTATGAAGGTTGTAGAAAAGGTTCACTTCTAATGACAGCTCCCATTCAATTACGTCCATACTGGAGAGAGACGCCAACGCAGTAATGGAGGCTTGTTCACTTCCTGTACTTCGCCGGATTCGTCTATAGGGAATGCATGCCAGTACATTCCGCATCATATGTAGCATAAAGTTATAATCCTTAAGATTTTGTTGTTTTTAACACCATCTATTTGCTGCATATTTTTCTTTTAGCAATAGCCATTCAATGTTTTCACTTTCAGTAACTACCCCTCTTTGCATTAGCAATCAAGTGTTACTGTAGTCTGATCTCACTGATATCAGCCTCACTGTTTACTGTTGTTGTTAAATGCCAAACATGGTCATTGGGGGCATTTTTTGACAGCAGATCAGTTTTAAATATTGCATTTAGAGATGGAACACAGTGAGGAGAAGCCAAATTAAGCTGCTAGTCAGGTTCACTGTGTACAAACAGTACTTTTGTGGGATTTTTTGGGGTATTTGTTGACCTATACATTTTTGGAATCTGCAGAACTTGGGGAATCCAAAAAAACAATGTTGCCACCTTTACAGACATTTTTATGGCAGCCATTTTGGAATTTCAAAATGGCCGGCATAAAAATTGCTCCAAAAGTGTACACAGTGAACCTAACTATGCAGGGGATGGGCAAATGCAGCATGAAATCAGATAGCAGTTGCTGATTACATGATGAAAAAGGGTAGATTACTGACTGATTTATTTATTTAAACTAAGTGTCTGCATGGTAAACAGACACAACAGCTGCTCCTCTGTTGTATTTGTGATGTAACAGCTGCCCAAGGAGTTTGCTAGTGTGTTTGTTAGGACTAAACCACACTTTGTTGTTGCAAAGGTGTCTCCGAGTCAACCAGGACAGAAATTTTAAGGATTACAATTGTAAAAAAATGTGTTAGTTATCTGTAGTCTATTACTTTTACAGTCAATTCAAGCCTCTCAGGCTGCAGTCAGTGATATCTTGTCAACTGGGAGGTAAGGAAACACTGCAGAGACACAGACATGCTGACAAACACACTCACAGCGGAGCAGTCTTATGGCAGTAGTGAGCCTACCCGATAGGCTGTGGGCGACTGTGATCCAGCTTGGCTGTCTTCAGAGGAACAGCATAGATGTCTGGGTGCTTCTGAGCAATTTCCAACTGGAAACACAAATGAGTTGATTAAGTCTGTTATGACTGGCATCCAAACTAACATGCAGCTGCACGCTGCATGCTTAGAAAATGTTACAGAGCTACAACAATGAAGTTCACTGTAAGAAATATACAAGACCATGTTTCAATATTGGTAGATTATAGGTTGTTTTTTTTTTTTGGGGGGGGGGGGGGGGGGGGGTCCAATGCTACTAAAGTATAAAGCATTCACAGAAAGTAAAAAGATTTGGAGAAACAAGTCTTAAAATTAAAGGGACAGTTCACCCAAAACAATTAGGAAGACAGTCGTTTCTAGTCTACTCACAGCAGGTCTGTGGATTCTCCTGAGTAACTGGGTCATTACTTCGAGAAAGACACTGCCGTTGAGTTTTTCAAATATGTTTTTTCCATGTTCCATCTAGTTCAATTATATTAGAGAGAGGGGGATTTAGGGGGTGAACTATCCCTTTTACGAGATCTGTATCTTATAATGATTAATCATTTTTATCTCCTAATTATGAGACAAAGATTAAGAAAAGTGTAAAAAACTGAAAAAATATAACGTGTTGTTTTCGTCTTTGTTTTGTTCTACCACTCAATGCATTATAAACCACAGACATTAACATTTTTATACCCTTTGCACCATTCACAGTGAACATTTGTACATCGAGTTTATCCCATCTTATTGTCATTCCCACCATATGTGTGGTGGGAACATGGAAAACAACAACCAGACCCTCTACATTACCACAGGCTATTGTTGCTTAACTCTGTTTTAACAAAACAAATTTTACATGGACAATGATGGGTGGGTGGATTGATGATGATAAGCATGGTAGGTTACAGTGATGGGCAAATGAAGCTTCATGAAGCTGTAGGAATCCTATTCTTTATTTTCCACTAGATGGTGCAATCTGTTCAACAAAGGGTTGAAAACACACTGAATTATCATTTATTGAGCCTTTCCATCTAGTGGGCTCAGTAAATACCAAGCCCCCACCATAGTGACTTCCTGGTTGATCCAATAAGGAAGTGCCACCAGGAGCAGGTTTCATAATAGAGCAGTTTCTCATTGAGCCCCATGTTAAACAGGCCTTTTTCACAGCATAATCAAACCTATTTAAGGACTGGTAGAAAATAACATTCTAGTCTGTATGTTTAGGTCATATCTCCATGAAAACACTGAGGGGGTCGAATCCAAAAAGTTTTGGACCAGGCTTGTTTTTATTTTATTGGAGGTTAAAGTTTATGAATAATTAGGGGCGTGGCCTCTTGAGTGACAGCTCGCCTCTGGCCCTCACTTCTCTACGTCAGCCAGATGGATGTATCTCCCTCCCCCCAACATCACATACATGCCCTTTTTTGGTAAGAGGAAATGAGGCGGAGTCAAAGTCTGACAAGATGGCGGCTCCCAGAGGTGAATATGATTTGATCAAGTTAAGAGAACGAATCTCGACGGGTATGCTACGTCCATTTTTTATACAGTCTATGGTAAATACAAACAATGGTTTAATAAGCTCTGCAAAGCCTCATTTGGACATCACTACTTACAGAGTATTCTCCAATGACTCTTCTCCCTCCTCCAACATACCAATTTATTGTGTTATAATGAGAAAAGTTTTGTTTTAATGAGAGTTGTTGATTGTTATTTCCCCCGCAGGACCCTGCACATCATAACTATCCCAGCTGGTTCTGCCCACCACTTCATTCTTTCCTGTTAGGATTACTGTAGTGTGGCTTAGCCTGGCTACACAGCTTATCATTTCTGAGATAGGGAAAAAAACACTTTGTTTGTTGTCTTTAAACTGATCACAAGGTCTTGGGCGGCCCTAAGCCCAATAGTTGAGATAGTGGAAGAGCATGGCCAGATGTCAGGTTTTATCTCAGCACTTGGATTACTGAACAGCAGCGTGCCAGACTAAAATATACTCACAGTCCACACAGAAACAATCTCATCCCAGTTAAAGCCCTGTGTTTCTGTTTTCATTCCCTGTTCCTACAAAACACATTGTAATTTGTATGTAATCCACATATTTATTAATGGAGTAACTGTGTTCAGGGGGTATCACACTACTCAGCCTCCCTGGCAAAGTCTACTCCAAGGTTCTGGAAAGGAGGGTTCGTCCTATAGTGGAACCTCAGATTGAAGAGGAACAATGTGGATTCCGTCCTGGATGTGGAACAACAGACTAGCTCTTCACTCTCACAAGGATCCTTGAGGGGGCCTGGGAGTATGCCTATCCAGTCTACATGTGTTTTGTGGATCTGGAGAAGGCATATGACCGGGTCCCTCGGGAGATACTGTGGGAGGTGCTGCGGGAGTATGGGGTGAGGGGGTCACTTCTGTGGGCCATCCAATCTCTGTACACCCAAAGCGAGAGCTGTGTCCGGATCCTCGGCAATAAGTCAGATTCGTTCCCAGGGATTGGCCTCCGCAAGGGGTGTGCTTTGTCACCAATCCTGTTTCTGATTTTCATGGACAGGATATTGAAGCGTAGTCGTGGTGGGGAGGGGTTGCAGTTCGGTGGGCTGAGGATCTCGTCTCTGCTTTTTGCAGATGACGTGGTCCTGATGGCATCGTCGGTCAGTGACCTTCAGCACTCACTGGATCGATTCGCAGCCGAGTGTGAAACGGCTTGGATGAGGATCAGCACCTCTAAATCTGAGGCCATGGCTCTCAGCAGGAAACCTGTGGATTGCTTACTCCGGGTAGGGAATGAGTCCTTACCCCAAGTGAAGGAGTTCAAGTACCTCGGCGAATTGGAGCAGCGGGGGCGGTGTTGCAGACGCTCTACCGCACCGTTGTGATGAAAAGAGAGCTGAGCCGGAAGGCAAAGCTCTCGATCTACTGGTCAATCTTCGTTCCTACCCTCACCTATGGTCATGACCGAAAGAACCAGGTCGCGGGTACAAGCGGCCGAAATGGGTTTTCTCAGGAGTGTGGCTGGAGTCTCCCTTAGAGATAGGGTGAGAATTTCAGCCATCCGTGAGGAGCTCGAAGTAGAGCCGCTGCTCCTTTGCGTTGAAAGGAGCCAGTTGAGGTGGTTCGGGCATCTAGTAAGGATGCCCCCTGGGCGCCTCCCTAGGGAGGTGTTCCAGGCACGTCCAGCTGGGAGGAGGCCATGGTTCCCCATGGACCCAGGACCAGGTGGAGAGATTATATCTCCACACTGGCCTGGGAACGCCTCGGGATCCCCCAGTTAGAGCTGGTTAATGTGGCCCGGGAAAGGGAAGTTTGGGGTCCCCTGCTAAAGCTGACCCGACCCCAGATAAGCAGATGAAGATGAGATGAGAGGGTGGGGGATGGCTACCAAAAAAACAGGAATAACAGGGGACTGCTCTTTGTGTTCCTGAAGTACTAGGCCAAACCACAACCTTTTTTATAGACCTAACCCAGGTGTTTTGTTGCCTAAACTTAACCTTCCCACTGAAGTACCAGTCGCAGTTTCACAGTGTTAAACAGAATGTCATGTTTTGTAACTCATATTTCGCAAGATATCATACGAAGTCGTTGATGTGAATATGTTGACCAGACCGGCATCTTGTCACTAAAGGTGACCGGGTCTTTGCTGTCTGGGCCCCTCAGCTGTGGAGCTACAGCCTGGGTACCTCAGGCAGACTCAGTATCTTCCTTTATTCTCTTCTTAAAACTCACTTCTATCTTTCGGCTTTTTCTTAACAGATGGTATTTGTTGTAATTATTCTAATTGTATCATCTTGTTTTATATCTTGTGTTTTATTATTATTGTTTTTTTATTATTGTAAATCACATTGGAACTTTGTTTTCAAAGGTGCTGTATAACTATATATTATTATATTATTAATGAGAATATTTTGTGACATGAGATAACTGATATGTTGTTAAAATAAGAAAGGTTTCTTGGTAACAGAATTACACCGAATGCAATGATAATAATAATAACACACATGTATTCATTATTACATAAAAATATCTTGTTGGAAAGTGAAATGTCTCCTATGAGGACTAACATCATCACAAATGGACACAACTGGGCTCATTGAAGTCTCAGCTTTAAAGGCCGACCCAATTCATGACATTCAACACTGTTTATGGAACCCAGTTTGTAGAAATATTACAATACTCCATTTAGAGGTGAAAATAATACAAAAAACTGCATGTTTTTATGTCATGTATGTATGCAAAGTGGACATGTCTGTAAAGAGGAGACTCGTGGGGACCCACAGAACCCATTTTCATTCACATATCTTGAGATCAGAGGTCAAGGACCCCTTTGAAAATGGACATGCCAGTTTTGCTAGAATGACATGGATTCCTGAGATCCTCTAGTTTTGTCTGATACCAATATCTGCAGCCTGCTACAGCCTCTGAAAGACAAAAACCTGTGAGCCAGTGCAAGTCAAGGGGTTGATTATATAAGTGTGCTCCAGACCTCATCCCTCCAGAAGTGATGTCATACATGTATACTCTCTGCCCTCTTCATTGCTCTTCACTTTTTCATCAAGCCACTGTAACTGGTGCAACAAGGTATAAAAACAACTATGGGGATTGGCCAAGATAATACTGTTTAATGCTAATATGATTTGTATTTTTACTTTACCCACTCATTTTTGCACCTTGTTTGCTGCTGTACTTGAACAACAATAACATGCTGGTATTTGCCCTTGTAATTTTTACACACCCTGACTTCTGTTTCATGACACTACAGATGACCAATGAGAACACTGAGCTATGCCCACCCTGGCATTCTGTGCCTCCTGCAGTTCCAGCACCCTTTGTGCTCTGGCAAAGTGATCCATCTTCTCGAAGGCCTTGATCTTCCCCAGGAAGGACTTCAAGGACGGATCCTCCACAGGGCTGTCCTTTGCTCCCACCTCCTGCTTACTACAGGCTGCCTCTGTTGCACTGGGCAGAGCTGCAGGGGAGTCAACTGAAGCCTCTGCTGTGCTTCCGTAGCTGCTGGGCTTGGGCTTGGGCTTGGGCTTGGGCTTTGGCGTGGTGGGGGGTTGGAGCGCTCCCATGGGCCACAGTTTGCTGCAGGAGTTGAAGTTGTGAGCCGGAGGCAGAGGCGGGTCGGAGGAGGGGGCTGAACGGGAGATGAGTGGTGGAGGGTCGTTGTTGCTGCTGGCGGGGCTGCTGCTGGAGGGAGAATCGTAACTTCGGCTGGAGCTGGGGGGTGGAGGGTGGTGTTGACGGTGATGATGGTGTAGGTTGGTGGAGCTTGATACGAGGACCGGGTCGTCCCTCAGAGACAGTTTTACCTGACCGAAGAGGGGGAGCGTTAGAGCCAGAACAGATACTTACAGTGTGTTATACTGACGGTGCTCTGGTAAAATTCAGACTTTTATCATAAACAACAAACACACAACACAAACTAAGCAGAAAGTCCATAATGCAGCTTGTGTGCTCCATACTGAGACTATCATCACAGAAACACTGATGACTACCTTAGCTTTGATGACCACAGCATGTTGTCTGAAGGCTAAAATCTGCTTTTGGTGATTTACCAGGCTTAATTTGGTTGTTTATCCAAAATGTTTTCCTTGATTTTGATGACAGTAATGTGTGGAAGGAGAAGGGTAGAGGGCCCAGGACAGAGCCTTGTGGAACCTCTGTTGTCAGGCTTTGTGGTTCAGACACTGATCCTTTTTCATGTCACCTGGTAGGAGCGACACTTCAGGTAGGATGTAAACAGAGAGTGCAGGGCCTCAACCGCCCAACTGAAGTTGTAACTTTTATTACATACATTTATGTCCTCTCAACATGTTCCTTCCAGATTCCACCGTGCCCAAAGGAAAACAACTAATCAGAGTCGAGGAGTCGACTGACGCAGTGTAAGTGACTGCTCATGAACTTTAATTAAATTGCTTATAATAGGAATCAAGATTCTGTTACTGTTGTGTTGGGCTGGGTATTGTCAAGAACCTCACGATTCGATTCCATTCCGATTCTTTAGGTCAAGATTTGATATTGTTGATATTGTTCTAAATGCTTCGATATTGATTCAGTAATAAATCATTCAGTACCTTCTGATAATTGTTAAATTATATGGGTGCAATATTTGTACTGGTTGAGAACAAACTGACCCCAACAAAAATCAAGGTAGCTGGTAGTATTATTATTGAAATTACTTCATGAACAGGTTTGTAGGATGTTGTACGAAAAGTTATGCACAGAAATTTGTAAAACGGTGACTGAAGGTCGGACAATGACAACGCACCAAAAACACCGTTATGTGACCTATTTTAGCCAACAAAAGATGATGGTTAGGGTTTGACAAGACAACCACTTGGTTAGGATCAGAAAAAAGGCTTTTGTTTGGTTTAGTACGTCGTAGGGCTGGGCGATACGACCAAAATCTCATATGATGATATAGGTAATTTCATATCCCAATTACAATATAAATCACAATTGCCGGGGCAAACCATCTCATTTTACAGCTAAACAGGACATTATGGACAATGCCAGCCACCCCCTGCACACAGTCATCAGCAACCAGATGAGCCTGTTCAGTGGAACACTGCTCCTGCCCAAGTGTAGGACCAACAGGCTCAAGAACTCCTTTGTCCCTCAGGCCATCACACTCTACAACTCCTCACTCAGGGTGAGGAGGAAAGAAAGAGGAGGGAAGGGGGGGAGTGGGAGCCACTCACTGTGCAATTAATAATATACTCTTACACACCTGGACAGTTATCTTCTTTTCTTTGTGCAATAACTTTATCCACCACTTAAGTGCAATTATTTAATCTTACTGCTCATTTCTGTCATATACAGCCAAACATATTTGATCTTATACATTTCCTCTACATTTAACTTATCTGATTTAACTCTGTGAATTCTATTTTAGCTTTATTCTTACATCTACATCGAGTTTATTGTTTACTGTTTATACTGTATACTTTCTGTATTTTTTTTAGCTAAGAGTTTATTGTTTACTGTTGTTTTTTTATACTTTCTGTATTTATTTAGCTAAGAGTTTAGTGTTTATCTTATACTGTATTTTTTTATACCTCCCTTTCCCACGTTTTTGTAAGCTGCTGGAAATTCAATTTCTTTGCGGGAGTTCATCCCAAAGGATCAATAAAGAGAAGTCTAAGTCTAAGTCTATTCCTTTCACATGTTCGAAATAAAAAAACTAAACTACACTAAACTAAACCTAAACCACTCCGCTCTCTTCTGGCAATATCCCCTGAGATTTCACAACCAGATTTTAAGACACTTATTATAACAATCTGAGCCTGTCAGTGTAAAGACTTACACTTTTAGTTGACCTATATTGTCGGTGTGCAGGTGCCGCATTTGATTACATTGCAGCTCACTTGCAGCTTGCAGTTCACTGCATACAGGCTGCAGCGTATACTGTACATGGGGAAATCCAGGTTGAAAAATACTGAAATTCCCCTTTAAAGCTGAACATCACTGCTATACACAGGCCCACCACCATGTACCAAAAACTGGGGTGAATTCTGGGTACCCATCTGGTCCAATGAGCTGATGTTGGAGAACTGCAGCTAGAGTGGTCTCTCCATATTAGGTCATTCCTCAGAGGGAAGGGCAGTTTGTTCCTTTCCATGGAGGTAAAGAGCTGCCAGGGTGCATGAGAGTCGGTTAGAGTCAGAGTCACTGTAGGCTTTCATACTTACAGTCTGCTACTGAGAATAATGTCATCTTTGATTGATTACCCTGGATAATGACGACTAGATTTATCAATTCATCTGTAGAATATTCTTCCCATTAATCCGTTCCGTGTTTATTGTATAAAATGTCTGACCAACAGTCAGATTCACAATGATGTAAAACAAAAAAAAAAAAAGCAGTAAATGGTCACAGTTGGGTGGATGGGGATGACACAGTAACAGTGTGTCCAGAGGGAGGTGGAGATCCTGTATGTGTCCCTCACCTTGCTGTCTGCTGGAGGGCTGGACCTGTTGAGGATGTCGCGGCTGCTGATTTTCCGCATGCGACTTCTGATGTCTGGACTGTACCTGCGCAAGATCTGCGCACACACACACACACACACACACACACACACACACACACACACACACACACACACACACACACACACACACACACACACACACACACACACACACACACACACACACACACACACACACACACACACACACACACACACACACACACACACACACACACACACACACACACACACACACACACACACACACACACACACACACACACACACACACACACACACACTTAGGGTACATCCAAACTATCATAAACAACCTTTTTTTCTTTGTCGTTAAAAAGTTTTCCGTCCACAGGAAACCAGTGAAACCGACTAAATACGCTGTAGTACACATGCCAGGCCTGGATGTGGAGCTGTAACTGCCACAGAAATACACCAACAACAGAGAAGAGACAGAGAGACGCTGTGGAGAATACAAACACAGGAGAGTTCCTCTCCAAATCTGGAGACTTCCCAAATCCTCCTCCATTCTAGAGAGAAATGTGTCCACTGTTTCTGGTGTTAGTGGAGACTTTTGTGCTGTTCTGGACTCTGATGCACCGATCACTGTGCAGTTAGTGTCCTCAACGAGCATAGGGTGCTGCTGGGAGCCCCTTCCCCGTCCCAAAGCACTCACAGGCGGATACCGTAGGGCTGCAGCTATATTTGTAATTGAGTATTCTACTGATTATTCCATTGATTAATCGAGTAATTGTATAAAAAAATATATATATATTTTGCGCAAAAATGTTTTATGTCTGGGGTAGGCCTATTTGGTGTTGTAACCTAACAGGGGTGTGTGTGTGTGTGTGTGTGTGTGTATGTGTGCGTGTTTTTGTTTGTATAAGTTTACTATTTAAACAATTCAAGTGGTGCATAAAATTCTCTCTGACACACGTGTTTACTCAAAGAGGTTTAAAGACAAACAGATTAATTTATAAATGAATTAGAGATGGATATTATCAGGAAGAACTCGCTCTCTTTATGTTTACTGTAACAAACAAAACTCAACTGACACATTTACTCAAACAAAACTATAAAGACTGATCAGGGAGGTGACGTTCTGTTTAACATTGTAATTAAAAACTGAGGCATTCACAAGGACAGCTAATGTTACCCATTCTCTTCCTGTTTTTCCGTAACTACGGCAACCACCCTCCTCAAACCTGAACAGCTGGGCTCGGTGAAGTGGCGTTAACAACGGGCTGCTTTCAGCTCAGACACTGAATCATCGATGTCCTGCAGTTGTGGTAGAACAGTTCTAGTTAACAGTGGACACATTCACCCTTTTTGGCTTCCTTTTTAAGTGTGAGATCATCCCAAACTTATTCTCTGCTTTTTCCGGATGTAGTGGTGGGCATCAGCAAAAACAGTCCGTGTGGAACAATGAACCCTGTGCTTAACAGGGCGCAGAACACGCAAGATAGGAATTAAACAAATCATTGAGGCTGAGATTTTTGTAATCGAGGAACTAGAGTTACTCGAGTAATTGTTTCAGCCCTAGTTCACTTTCTCACTACATTTAGAGACTTTTCACACCTTCTTAAACCTGGATTTAGAAAAAGAGACTAGAGCGCAGTTTAGCTCCTTATTCAGAGCATCAGGGAAAAGGGAGAAATCTGTGCTGGGCCTCATTCATTCCCATGCATGTGGCTCAGAGTCCAGTTCAGTAAACAGTCTATGGGTCCGTCTCTCTCCTATCAAGCAGCAGCACTGTTGTTGTTATGTGACGCCGCAGAGTTAGAGGTCGGAGGTGGGGAAATCATGGCATCTTTTAACAAAGTAACATCCAGACGACAACAGCATGGAGGGCGTTTTTAAATCTTACCATTCTGGGACCCGTTTTCTAAAGATCCTGTTTTCCGTCTCTGATAACGCCGGCTACGTGTGGATAGTCGGACAAACGATACTTAAGTTGTGCGGTTACAGGAAAAGGCGTCTTTGTGTGGACTTGCCCTTAGACTTGGGGCTTGTTCAGTTTAATGTTGCTCCTTGATATCTTTCCAGTTTAGCCTTCTCTAACAAAATAAATAAATAAAAGGATTTAGAAAGATATTTTTCAAAGCAGAATAGACAAGGCCTGAAAGGGAATCTTCTCTTGACAGTTTCACCATATGTTTCTGTTCCTTAATAAATGATCAGATCACACACTGCAGATACAGACTTTAAAGATGGTGTCACCTCATTTTCTGAGATACAACAGCTGTACAGAAAGTACTGATGGTGGTATTCTCCTATCATGGCGGGCTTGGAGCTGTTATCTCCTGTGTGCACTACAGATGGCAGCAGCATCCTGAGAGTGAAAGCAGGAAAACTTCGGCATCTGCGGCTCCTGTTTTTTTATGTGTCTGAATACATATCATCATAATGCTCTTAACACTTGGCCAAGACAGTTAGGGAGTGCTTTGGATGAAGAGGAGAAACAACATATGTGAATGATGATCAATGCATGAAATCAGTTGATGATATTGAAATAACATTTGAACACAGACAATGAGTGAGACAGTCTGGTCTCAGCTGAACAGTCTTGAGGCCTTGACTGTGATAAGCAGTGGTGGAAAGTAAAGGGGCTTTCACACCACTGCGTGGTTACTTGCTGCCACCAGTCATTTCAATGAGAGAAGGCAGCAGAGGGAAAGTGGTTTCAATCACAGCAGTAAGGGTATGAAGCAGATGTCGCCCAGAGTTCAACATGTTGGCACTATCCACTAGGTGGCAGGAGCTGCTTTGAAACAGCCCTTAAGATTTTCATCTCGTTATTTGTCTTTTACATTCCTCTCTATCACAGAGTGAGTATAAACAATGGTGATTGATCATATGACCCACTAATGAAAGCACTTGTTGCCTCTTTGTTGAGAAATACCATCCGAGCGTCTGTGGAGACATTCCCTCCCTAAATTCCAATATGCGAACATCTGATATTTCTGGCTTTTCAGTGTAGCCAGCCATCTGGCTTCCTCTTCCGAACAGTGGTCTTTGTTAACGTTGGATTAGAATCTTGAGATACGAGAATGAGACACAAGACAAGTTGAAGTTGAGAGAAGTTTTCTCTATACACAGATATTTGCATATGAATGCAGATATTTAATAATTGTCGTCAGATGATAGCAGTTGGATTCCGAGATTGTGTTACAGCCAACGTGTTCTGCCACTTTCGCTCTTCACATGTTTCACTGCATGATACCAAATGTGACTGGTCAATACTAGTTGGGCTACAAAAAAAAACTAAACTAGTTGTCACAATACCAGAATTAAACTTGGATACAATACTAGTATAAAAAAACAACATTTGGAAAAATAATAAAAAACAAAAGCAAATGCACACAAAATAGGATCATTTCTTTTCTTTTTAATTAACAACCTTCTTTTTACATGTGGTATTGAAATGTCATGGATGTTTTTGTATTGTGTCGATACTTTTGACAGCTTTAAACCAGACCGCTTCCCTACTTTAATCTTGTCCTGTTGCCTACTGCATTAATATTTTACATAAATAGCATATATCACTTTTTGTGTGCAACATCTTCAAAGAAAAAAGTGTGCAGCACTAATCCCATTTGTATGATTCATGTATGAACGGCTGTTCTCTACGACGGCTGTTCTCTACGACGGCTGTTCTCTACGACGGCTGTTCTTTACGACGGCTGTTCTTTACGACGGCTGTTCTTTACGACGGCTGTTCTTTACGACGGCTGTTCTCTACGACGGCTGTTCGCTACGACTGCTGTTCTTTACGACGGCTGTTCTCTGCGACGGCTGTCCTTTACGACGGCTGTCCTTTACGACGGCTGTCCTTTACGACGGCTGTCCTTTACGACGGCTGTTCTCTACGACGGCTGTTCTCTACGACGGCTGTTCTCTACGACGGCTGTTCTCTACGACGGCTGTTCTCCACGACGGCTGTTCTCTACGACTGCTGTTCTTTACGACGGCTGTTCTCCGCGACGGCTGTCCTTTACGACGGCTGTTTTCTACGACGACTGTTCTCTACGATGGCTGTTCTCTACAACGGCTGTTCTCTACGACGGCTGTTCTCTATGACGGCTGTTCTCCACGACAACTGTTCTCTACGACGGCTGTTCTCCACGACGGCTGCTCTCCACGACGGCTGTTCTCCACGATGGCTGTTCTCTAGGATGGCTGTTCTCTACGACGCCGAGTGTGGCCATTTCGAACACATGCTTTTAGATGTGGTTAGATGACACTTCATACACATTGAACATTTGAAGAATATTTAAACCTGTACTTGATGAGTACCTCAAGATTGTACTGCAGTTTCACTTCTTTGGACAAACTGATCAGGCGGTTTATCTGGCGAGGTAAGTCCCCAAGGGTCATTTTAGATAAACTTACCCTTGACTACGCAAAAAGGAATGTTGAAACTTCCTAATTTAAGACTGTATTATTTGGCCGCACAATCAAGATTTCTAGCTCAACTGTACGATGAGGACCCCCCACCCTCTCGGTGGAACATTGAAAGCCTAGAGCTGAATGAGATTATTATGGCTGATATTTTATATAAATGGGATGTGAAGTCAATCAGAACTATTACCTTTAACCCTCTTATGATCCACTCACTCCATATTTGGTTCAAAATACATAAGATGTTAGGTTGTGATGGTTTTCTGTCACCCAAAACTCCCCCTATGGGGAAATAGGCGTATTCCTATCTTATAGCAGAACAAACATTTGGAGTCCTGGCCTAAAAAGGGCATCGCCCGCTTTGAGCATTGTTATGTGAATGGAACTTTCATGTCCCTTTAGCAGTTGAAACAGAAATATCATCTACCAGACAAAGATTTTTAATACCTGCAGTTAGGGGTTAGCCTTTATCGACGATGGGAACTACCTAAAATGTCACCTATTGAAGTACTGTTCCACGACGGTCAACCAATGGTTAACTAGTTGGACTGTGGCTCTCAGAAGTGAGCAGTTGCAGGTCAAGATAACGTACTCACTCAGGAATAAGATACGTTTTTTTAATAAAGTATGGCAACCCTTCATCAATGGAGAATCTCTCATCTCATATGATTGACTGAATGTGTGATTAGTCTCTCTATCTTCACCACAATAGTGTTATAAAAGACCATTACTACGCAATTTTGGTTGTTACTAAAGTATTTCTTTCTCTTTTATTTATTTATTTGTCGTGTCCTGAATTATTTTGGTGCCTTTTACTTTTCAGATGCCTGTCATGTACAGTATGCATTTTTGTATTGTGATTATCTGTGATTGTGGTATTTGCATTCTATTTGAAAATCCGAAATATAAAAAAAAAAAAATTATATATATATATACATAAAGATTGTACTGCATAAGACCTGAATGTATTCCCCACTATTGCCCAGGGGTCAATAAAAAAAAATATATGAGGAGCCTGGAGCTCACTCTCTGAATGACTCAGTTTAAAAGCTGTTATTACTTTATTAGACATTAGCTGAATGTAATCTGTGTGTGTGTGTGTGTGTGTGTGTGTGTGTGTGTGTGTGTGTGTGTGTGTGTGTGCGTGTGTGTGTGTGAGAGAGGCCTGACCTCCTCAGCTGTGACAGGTTCAGATGAGCGGCTGATGGCGGAGATGTGCATCATCTCCACATCGGGCTCGTTGTCGGTGTAAGCCCCGCACTCGTCGGCAGTGTCGTCAAGGTCAGAGGTCATCCGACTGTCCATGCTAAGGTAGTCGGCGGACATGGCGGACAGGAAGGACAGACGCTCTACGTCCTGGCAGTCCAGATCACTCTCTACTCCCTCCAGCTAGAAGAGACACATGATGGATCTTGGGTGTACAGGAAGGAAGGATGGACAGACGGATAGTACAAGAACAAGAGAGAAGAAAGAAAGACAAACAGAGCCGAGCTGTAGAGCACTACTGGCAGGAAGTAGGAAAACACACAGTGAGCATGCTCAGAGCGCACACACAGGTGGCTGCTATGAAGGTGACTGTGAGATAGAAGGTCAGTCAGTCCACTACAGACTAATGACACTAAACTACAACATACACTCATTTGTCACCAAACTACAACTACTGCAGTCTGATCCAACAGTCCTGTACTACTATGAAATGAAACTATGAAATGTCATTATTTATGCGCTTTAAAGCTGTACTCTGTAAGATTTCCATCTATTTAAATGCCCTTTAAGTTATTATCTATCAACAATGCTGACTGATCATGTGACCCACTAATGAAAGCACTTGTTGCCTCTTTGCTGAGTATTCACATCCGTGTGTCTGTGGAGACATTCTCTCTCTAGATGGAAATAAGTCTCCATGTTAGTGACGCTGCTGACAGCTGTTGGTCTGTCGGCCCAGATCTTCACCAATGGCTAAGCTGCGTTCACTTGTGACCAGAAATCGGAATTTCCAACTTCTGAGTCAGGTTTGTAGTAAGAGCAGAAGTGTAATAAGAACATGTGTGTGTGTACGGATTTAAGAAGGGAACATATAAGGGACGGACTGGTGAATGTGTGTCAATCAAGTTCACAAAAGAGAAAAAAAAATACAATTGTCAACACACATAGTGACCGTGAACATGACAAGATGGAGGCTCTGAAAGAACAGGCTCCCCTGCAGTTACATCTTACTGCCACAAAGGCTGCTAGAAACACTGCATCTCAATTCTTATGGAGTACAAGTTTAAATGTAATTTTACATGTGTTTTTTTTCCCCAATGTTTTTAATGTTTTATGTGAAGCACTTTGAATAACCTCATTGTTGAATTGTGCTTTATAAATAAACTTGCCTTACCACCACTACTACCACTAATAAATCCTCCTTCATGAAGCTTCTAGTTTTCAGTGTGTGTTTGTACTGCTGTTGAGCTGTTGTGTTATACTGAGGAGTTTCTGTGCTAGACATAGCTTTATGCACAGCTTTTAGCTCACAGGTTTTAACTTACAATGATGTGTGATGTATGGTTATCTTGTAGCTCATTGGATTTTACTATTATTATTATTTGTTTTGTTTATACTGTATTTGTGTGTCTATTTTGTAAACTGCTGTTTTTAAAGGTGCTATACAAATTAACTTATTATTATTATACTTTGAGTTGTGCTGTAATGAAATGTTAGCCCGGCATCACCAGACTATTTTCGCTACTGCAGTTAATTTTTTATTTCCAAAGGTGCAGAGAAAAATGATTCTAGAGGCAACTGGATATACCTACAACATTTTAATCCAAGAAATAGACAATACAGTAACAGAATATTGAGTCATATGTGATCAGCGCCGCCTAGTTTGACAGTTTGATCAGAATTCCTGAATGCTGCAACGCTGGAATATGGTCTGGTTACTCCACACAGGGGGAAAAGGCTTTGGCTTGTTTGCATTTCTTTAAAACAATCAAAATCGCTGTTGAGCCAGACTAAAGTTGAACTTACAGTATAATATCAACAATAGATTTGTATCTACTATGAGATAAGGTCTGAGATCTGACTGTAAACCGGTGTCACTGTGTCCTCAGATATTAGTGGTGAAGCTGGTGAGTAAGATGTGGTCAAGGCTAACTGGAAATGGAGGGGAAAAGCTACAAATAACTGTACCAAAAACCAAATTGACCTTTTACTTTCAAGCTGGGGCGCTTTCAAGGCCTAAACAGTGGATTATTTTGGAGTGGATTGATGTTGCTTGGTAGCTCATTATGAAGTGAAAAATTAGCATTTGGGTAGTTGACATTACCCACTCACTTTATACTACTTGAAACCCACTACACTTGATACTAGATAAAATCTTTTTGCCCGGCTGTAGCAGAGGTCCTGCTATAATTTTATGTAAAATTATATGACACTCTTAATTTGTATTGTATTGTTTTTTTTATCAGCTTGTTTAAATCTGTTTTCCAGTAAGGTTGATGATTTAGAGTCTGCATATTTGAACAATCAACTGAGGTTAAAACCACCATGTGTCGAGTTAGAAAATAACTCTGGAGCTCCCAGGGGTAGTAAAATCAAAGATTGTCTAATTCTTCTACAAAACCTTAACACATCAGGTGTGTGTGAGATTTACTGTGTGTCTGTGTGTGTTTACCTTGCCATCAGAAACCCAGACAGCCTGCATCTGCTGCTCTCTGATAGAGTCTTTGACGCTGCCGTACCAGGCATCGTTGGCTGAGTTCAGATCAACAGTGGCTAGATGAGAAAACCATCTAACTTAGCATACACACTCAAATAATAGCAAAGATACAGCTGCAGCAGTGCTACCGTATATTACACCTGACTGAGTGTCTATGTGTGCTGACTGTACCAGTGAATAAGTGAGAGCAGGTCTTCCTCAGTTTGACGGCCTGTTCGTAGAGTTTGCGGGCGCTGCGGTTGGAGTTGGGGACGATCCTCTGTCTCATGGCCTTGATGCCGTGCTTGCTGTCTGGGTTGAAGAAGATGACAATGGGGTACCACTGGGTGTAGTTCAGGGTGTCCACTGCCTTGGGGGTCACATCCAGAAGGGCGTGCTTGTCCTGTGTGGCGGGAGGAACACGAGGGACACGAGGGAATGGTAAACACTGTTAGTGGAGGTTCTTGTCTCAGCAGACAAGCTGTGGATCAGCTTCTCCTCATGTTGGAAAAAGGAAGAGATGCTTTACTGTATGTCTTGATAGTTGGCATGAAGGCTTTGGGGGTGTGTGTGGGTGTTTGTGTGTGTGTGTGTGTGTGTGTGTGTATAATGTGAAATGATTCATGTCAAAGGTAGTGCAATTTGGCAAGAGAACTTTACGCTTTGGCCTGTAACTTGTAAGTCTCAGGAACACTCCTACAAATTTTGATCAATCATCATCAAATGCAGTACAGAACATCTCTGAACCAAGCTGGAAGAAGTAGCTTTTACAGATTTTTGATATACTATACAATGTTGCTATAACTGGCCTTTTGAATTTGTGTTTTTGCACCTGCTCGATGATTTGTCGGATGGTGTTTAGGCGAACTACTCCTGAGGACTTCTCCGATCCGGCATCTTTCGGCTCGGTTTCTACCATTAGAACACAGAAACAAAGGAAAGGTTGTGGTGTGTAAAAATCATGAAAGTCAAATCATCTGGATCTCCGCCTGGTGGCTGGCTGCTGTATAGGGTTAAGTCCCGCCCCCCTCCACATTAGTGGAGGGAACTCGGACCAAACTAAAATACAAATACATCGAAAATGTTTTTTCACGTTGTTTTAGGTACCGTATTTTTCGGATTTAAAGTCGAAAATGCATAATAAAGAAGGAAAAAAACATATATGAGTCATATATGAGTTTAACTCGCATTTTTTGGGGAAATTTATTTGATAAAATCCAACACCAAGAATAGACATTTCATCTTGAAAGGTAATTTAAAATAAAAATAGAATAGAGAACAACAGGCTGAATAAGTGTACGTTATATGACGCATAAACAACGAACTGAGAACGTGCCTGGTATGTTAACGTAACATATTACGGTAAGAGTCATTCAAATAACTATAACATATAGGACATACTATACGTTTACCAAACAATCTGTCACTCCTAATCACTAAATCCACTGAACTCTTCTTCCTCTGTGTCACTTCTGAACAACTCCGCCAACTCCAAAGGTAGACAATGCGCCGCTTAGCTCAAGCATTAGCAGGTAGTGTTGTGGTTTTATGTTATTGATATTTTATAATTATTGACTATTGTAGTGCGCATTGAGGGTCTCTATGATAAATATCACACACGGAGGCGAGGCTGTAACATTTGCTCTTTTAGTAGCCGCACAACTTCATAACACACATACAGGAACAATCAATCACCGCACACACCGAGTGACACAGCCGCGAACAGTCGAGCACCGAGTGCTCGATCAGATACACCACAGGTCCACACCATCTTTTTTTTCACAATGCACTTCTGCCATGACCCGCCCCCGCCGAATTTTGACTGGTTGACGTGTGTGTGTGACGATTGCTGATATACGCCTAGTCTCTTACGTGACTGAGATAAATAATAGCCCGTGCTATTATTTGATATTTTACGGTAATGTGTGAATAATTTCACACATAAGTCGCTCCAGAGTATAAGTCGCACCCCGGCCAAACTATGAAAAAAAATGCGACTTATAGTCCGAAAAATACAGTAGTTCTTTTCATGCTGATGTTTGTTCAAGTGTTCGTTTTGCTGATAAGTTTGTTTTTTTAATCAGTTATTTGATGCTATAAAAACAGGATGAAGCGTCATGATTGACAGCTGTGATTGATTTGTAACTGGTCTGGTGGGTGTATGGACGGTACTTCAATACTGTTTGATCACTGCTGTGCAGACTCTGACTCCAAAATTACCAATTGGTGTTGCCCGTATCCGGGGTATTTTGGCTTCACTTTTGTACATCTTTATAGAGACTTTTACACACAAAAACAAGGACAGAAGGAGGCTGGTGGAGACTCACTGGCAATAACAAACAGGTTGGGAATCTCAGAGGCCAGTCTCTCATTGGCAGCGTCAGCGATGGGGCCGAACAGCACCACAGGACGCCGGAAACCAGCTGCAACGATATGCTGTTAATTACAATGCTGCTCACTGTCCATAACATTTACATCATTTACACACACTGTCGGACAGTTCTGCACACCTGTGGACACCAAAAGGCACACATACACATGCTGGTGGTCTTAAACAGAACGTGAGCAATACTAGAATTATTAGGTTGTAGACTATATACTGTATATAAATATGTGTATACAGTATATATATACACTGGATATCAAAATTAGAGGACAAAGTATTGACACTTTATTTATTCGGAAATACTGTTTTTATTTTACTCAGAATTTGATAGAATATCCACTGTGGCTATACCACTGCTCTACTAGCATGTTTTTTAAATAACCAAGGCACTTCAACAACAAACCTTTATTTTGTGAAAAAAAGCAAGCAAAATTAGAGAACAGTGCGACAGCGTATTAGGGTAAAGTATGGAAAATAAATAATTATGGACCCGGGGGAGAGGGGTAATATTTCGGGAAAAAGTTGCAGATTTATGAAATTAAAGTGGCAAATCAACAAGAAAATGAAGTTGCAGATTGAACAGGTGTATTGATAATGTATTAAATGTGGCTAGTTACCCAACCCACTAAAACCTCAGAGGAGGGAAACCCAACCATAACTATGAAGAATCCTAAGAGAATTCAAACCGCAGGCCCTCCAAGAGGCAGGGTGAAAGATGGGCCTAATAGGACGGAAAACACAGCTATGGAAGCAACGAGACGAACACCAGAACTCCAGGAAATGAGGGGAAGACCCTCCGGAAACGTGTATGTGGATAGGAGAAAGTGACCACATTCAGGGGGTTGCGAAACTGTGGGCAGAAGGGCCAACAGAAACTTTGCACTGCCCTGGCAGGTGAGACAAGAGGGACCTAAAGCCAGGTCGCAAACCACAGAGCCGATGGACCGGATGTTGCAGAAGGCAAAGACGGCACAGAGGAAGAAGGCCCCTTGTTGGAGGACGACCCCCCATGTGAGCTCCTAGACCCAGTCGCCACCAACTCACACAATACAGAGCCAAAAGCAGAGACCAAGAATCCAACTAGAAAGAGCAAACTCAAATGGCCAAAGTCAAGTGAGGCAGAGGCATGTCGTATGCTAGACACAGATCTGATCAAGAAACTGGGGGTACATTGCAAAGAGCTGTGGAAACCAAGCTCAGTCAGGTTGGGGACATCCTGTACCAGGTCTGCAAGGACAGGTTTGGCGAGGAGACCTCCAAACAGAAGACCACACAAAGAGAGGGGGGAAGGAGATTGACCATCTAGTGCAAAGACGCCGACAACTCCACAAGAACTGGAGGTATGCAGCACAGGAAGAGAAAGAGGGCCTGAAAACCCTGTGGGAGGAGGTCAGACAAAGACTGTCCAGGCTCCGCAGAGCTGAACGTATCCGCAAGTGTAGCAAATGGAAACAAAAAGAACGAGCCAGCTTCTTCAAAGACCTCTTTAAGCATGCCAGACAGCTGCTGGAGGAGAAGAAGAGTGGGGAGCTCGAAACCACCAGGGAGCAACTGGAACAGCACGTCAGAGAGCAGTATAGGGATCCAGCAAAGAACTTCCCGTTAGGAACACCGGGGTACGTGCCCCGGCCTGCACCTCCAGTTACTGAGTTCAACATCATGCCCCCGAAGCTCACTGAAGTTAGGCAGGTCGTGAGTAAGGCAAGGTTGTCATCAGCACCAGGCCCCAATGGAGTCCCCTACAAACTATATAAGAACTGCCCTAAGGTGCTTGAGTTGCTATGGTACCCCATGAGAGCTGCCTGGAAAAAGCAACGCATTCCAGCCGAAGGACAAAGAACTGTAGCGGTCTTCATTCCCAAGGAAGCAAACTCCAAAGACATCGCCCTGCTGAATGTGGAAGGAAAAATCTTTTTCTCCGTGCTGGCCAAAAGGATGACAGATAAATAGGGTGTATCTAACAATAAAGTCAATTGTCACCAGGTGCCAGATTACCACCAATAACTGTGAGGAATCTGAAAGGGTTCTCTAATTTTGCCACGCAAATAGGGGTTCAATAATTGTTTTTGTTGTTTTTAATATTTCCAATCTAAAAGTATACAGTTTTGGCTGTGGCCATTCTCAACATTAATTAATATATCAGGCTGAATACTGAATACTTTTGCCAGTAATCATATAGGAAATTAGTAATTACAACTACATGAGTAAGTGATAACTCAGCTAGTTTACACCTCATATAAGGTAATGCTTAAGTGTATGGACAACTATACAATTGCAGTATAAAATCAACCTATGCAGTCTAGATCTCACAAGAGCATCTCCTTTCAGTCTAGGAAAAAGATACAAATTTGAGACTGAACAATGAACTGTGGGCTAACTGTTAAAGTCCCACTCCAGATACAGAACACTTATATTTGTTTAACATGGTTTTTCCTATGGGTTATCCCTACCATAACAAGCTTTTAAAAACTCGGAGAAGGGGCTGAAAGCACATCTACTCTTTCCAGAGCACCAAACCAAAACCAACACAAGGTTTCACTCATTTTTGAAAACATTACTCAATAACTACTCACATATACAAGTATTTCCCCCCAGTATTTTCATAAACACAGATCCAGAGAATCACCCACCTTCTCGGAGCACCACCCGTTCATATGCTGGGAAGTGGGTGGCCAGGGTCTGACTGCTCAGGTTTTCTCTGCTCTTCCTCAGGTCCTTCCTCTTCAGAGAACGTTGGCCTCGCAACCGCCAGAAGTCTGCTCGATCGCCCGCAACAGCTTTATGAGAGCTCTGGACACTGGCCATCTGCTCCGCTCTGACAGGGAACACAAATATAACTATCATTATTCACATACAGTACACGTTCATGTATAAACCAAACTGTAGTTCTTTTTAACAGACCACCTCCTGGATTGCTTACAAGTTGTCTAGCTTTTGATAAAGTTCCCTAAAAAGGTCTTCATCTAATTCGGGATCCAATTTGACATTCTTATTATGCTCTGCATGCTCTGGCCCCTGCCTACATCAGAGATCTGCTGCAGCCGCAGCAGGTAATTGGTATGCATTAATCCCAGGCTGTGACCCAAGTATATCTGAATTATCAGGACCAGGGATTGAAGGTTGTATATGTAGAATCTTTTATTAAAAGCTATATTTAAAAAGAAAAAATCCACTACAGGGCGTTTTCAGGGGTACAGAATAAAAGTATTGCTTTTCCATAAAAAAATACATTTAGTCTGAATGATTATTTTAAAATGTTTTTGACAGGTTTGACAATGACTTTCTGTCACGTTCTGTTTACATTGTCGGGGGAGGAATCATGGTTTTCATGTGTTTCCAACGCACTGTAGCGGATTGCCTGAATGTTCTTCTAAGCGTGCCAGTCGGTGTTTAACCAGACAATTGATTGATTAGGTTCGTATTAAAGGTCAATCCCCACATGGATAAATGAATCAGCGTTAACACATTCATAAAACCACTTATTAAAAATCACCAGACAGAAGGATCACAATTATGGGAGGGGAAACACTGATTGTAGCAGCCAATAGTGATGAGCATTGCTGGTTGCCAGGGTTGTCTGTTGTTGCTACAGAAACAAGAATCATGTTGAGTTGAGAGCTAGCTAATGGATTACACAGCACTCAAAGAAAGACTTCCAGCTGAAGACTGGCTTACGTTAAATACTGTTGTACATTTCATTGATTAGTCCAAATGAGTGGTTACCCTGTTTGATTCATCACTGACATGGAGCAGGCTGAACAAACCTGGCAACCCGACTGCTGGAATTATTTTTTGTTGTTGTGACTACGATCTTGAGACACTAGATGGTGGTTTTCTGCTCATTCTACATATTCAACCTATAACCTCTGTTGAGCAGCTTGATTTAACAAAAGAAACATTGAACACGGGTCAGATAACCTTGGTGTGACCCTGGTCACCGGTGTGAAAGAGTACATGTGTCAGCCTGGTGATTAACCAGTGACCTGTCCAGGTGTACCCCACCTCTCTCCCAGTGTCTGCTGGGATCAGCTCCAACCCACTGTGATCCTGTAAAGCATTTACTGATAATGGATGCTGCCTCTATCTTTTATTGTGGAGAACTTTGTGCCATCTCCTTTAGATAAATGCTACAGAAATATACTTTACTTTTTTGGCATGTAGGCATTTCAAGTAGACACTCCCCAGTGTGAATGTGTGGTATAATTAAAACACACACAACTTATACCAAAGCATTCAACTGGGATCTGTGTTGTCTCACACCAGTAATTATTCAGACTCTGGGCTCTGGACCTGTAATTACAGAAACCCACTTGGGATACTCAGCGTAATCTTAGTGCAGCAGCAGTGCTGTGTACATCTTTCTTACTCATGTTGTGCCATTTAAAGAAGGCTGTAATTTTTAAAGATGAAGTTACCTTTCTGTTAATATACTTAGATATATATTCATATTTCTTAAAGCTGTTACTATAATCTTACAGCACATTGAGACAGACGATCTGTGAAATGTCATGTGTTTCTCCCTTTCTGTTCCTGTCTGCTCACACACAGTTATACATATCTGTTTCTGTCAATGACCTTAGCCCAGTAAATGTCTGGTCTGTGACTGTCCAGTGCATTGCTGATATTAAATATGGGATGTGGACTATTCGACGATTCGCTCCGAGGAGCCTGATTCTGCCAATCTCACAGTCGAAATTGCTGCAAAATGTGGTTCTCAGACAATGGATTATTCCATTCTGGCTCTGGGGGTGCTGAATGTCTGAATTTACATATAGATGCTTGGTTTACCCAATAAACCATGATAAATAGCCTTTAATAAATAATGTTGCTAAAAATGCTAAAATAACTCCTGTGCTAAACCCCTCCCCGTCTCAAACTAAGTTGTTCTATCCAGGATCCAGCAGCGTCAGAGCCCGTCTTGGCTGGGCTTTAAATCTATCTGGGCGTCAGAAATACAACACTCTGCTCCTGTTTAATCATCAGCATCATTTACTTTGAATATTTGCCCATTTGTTGTTTTTTATTACAGACGTTCAGTCGGACACAGTCATACACAGAAAGTGAAACTACAGTTCTAAATCTAGCGTCAGCTACTGTCAAAGAAAGATACAAACTAAACACATTTATGTTCTAACAACAAATACTTTTTATCAGATGCTCCTATCAGAAATCACATTTCTCAACAACCCTCTGCCTGAAACACGTGACCACGTAGCGCTGGAATCACGTGCACCCGCCGCTGTCTGCTTCATGTCCATGACTCACCACCCCAGATCAGAGGGTTTTTCATGAGCAACAAAAAAAATAAATGATTCGATGCGTAGTTGACAAAACGTGATGAATCAGATTTGACGATGAACATTTTTAGTCGGGGACACCCCTAGTGTGATTTTCTCATATCTCCAAAACTGCATTCTATCATCTTAGAAATATATCTAAATCTAGATGCCTCCTGTCTCAGCCAGATTCTGAAAAGCTGTAGACTCGATCACTGTAATGCACTTGGTGCTGGACTGACAAAGCAGGTGTTAATAAAACTTATCTTCAGAATCAGAATCAGAATCAGAATCAGGTTTATTGCTAAGTATGTTGGACATACAGAGAATTTGACTCCGGCTTATGCTTTGCTCACAGTTTCCAAACATTTAACAGGACAAACCTAAACATAACAATAACAATAACATTTACATAACAATAACAGAACAACACAGAACAATAATTTAAGATAAAAAATAGAGGTAATATTAAGAACAGATTAACAAGTAAATATGAGAAATTTAAAAATGGAAAGATAAAATAATTGTGCAAAGTAAAGTGACCAGGCTGTTATAAACATCTTTGTTATATTATTTTACAGTGATATACATAAGGTGCATAAGGTGCATTTGTCTTTGGCATGTGTGTGTGATGTGTCTGGTGGGGTCAATTGTTCAGCAGTGTGACGGCTTGGGGGTAGAAACTGTTTTTATGTCTGGCTGTTTTTGTGTACAGAGTTCTGTAACGCCTGCCAGAGTGGAGAAGTTCAAAGAGGTGATGTGCAGGGTGTGAAGGGTCTGCAGAGATGTGAACTGCCCTTTTCCTGACTCTGGATGAGTGCAGGTCCTTATTATAGGTCTTAGGTCTTAGGTCTTATTCACAATGCTGCAGCCAGAATATAACCTAGAACCAAAGGGTATGAGAATATCCCTCCTGTTTTAACTTCTCTTCCCTGGCTCCCAGTAAAACATCTTAAAGTGAAATTCCGGCGTAAAATCTTCCTATGGTTTTTTTCGGCAAATAAACTCATCAAATAAGCCATCAAGACAAAAATTTTTTGTGTATGAAATATTAACGGAGAAATCGGGGAGAGTCGCTAACAGTTGCTAACAGTAACTAACAGCTGAATGTGGCTAACCCTGATTAGCTCAGGGCAGTATGGTGAAGGCTTTAAAAACGTCTTTTTTAACCACTAACACTGCTCAAAATAACAGCAAACCTCTGCAGCAGCATGAGAAGAGTCCCTACACAGAAAACAAAGCACCAACAACGTAGTTAGTGAGTCCAGAGTTTATTAAAAGAGTGTTTTAAAGACTTACCTACAGGCCCCTGTACCAGCTCCCCTCATAGTAAAGTCCATTCAAGTGGATTACCAAGGTCAATCCAAAAGGAAGGAGGCCATTGGTGCTTTGTTTTCTGTGTAGGGACTCTTCTCACGCTACGACAGCTAGTGCAGCCCTAAAAAACTTTCTTTGAAGCTTACTGAGGCCTTCACCCTTCATAGGCTTTAGCCCCTAAAATGGCCCTACCTGCTCTTGTTGGGGATGATGCCCTTCTCCAGCAGCTGCTTGTCCTTGCCAACACGGATTGCCAGCCAGTTGCCTAGCTTGCCATCATAGAGAGTGTCCACCACCTTAAAGATGTCCCCCCGACTGAAGGCCAGGCTCTGAGGAGTCTCCTTTTCATACTCAAAGTGGGTCCGGATGAAGAAGGAATCTCCACGCCCCGACACCAAGATATCATTATAGACTAGACAAACCAAAAAGTGAGAGATAAAGAGAAAAAGAGCAATATCAGAGTCTAAAAAGGTCAGTCACTTACGGCAAGGACTTAACCATATATAGTAAATAATAATGCTTTGCTCTCAATGAATCTGAGCATTGATGAGGACTCTGCTGGGAGCTAGTAAATACACATAAACATTAAATCAACAATCAAAATACCAGCAGCAGTAATGGTAATGTGTGATTATGACTGGATGTAACTTGCCACATAGCTGTGAGTGAGCCACTCATATTGCAAACAGCTGATACCAAATGTGCCTTCAGCCCTCTGCCTGAATTATTCTACTCTTTTAATAAAGCTGTCCCAACCACCACCGCATTTGGTTTATCTTAACCTTTGATTTTACTTTACTAACATTAGCTAACTCCCTCCTCTTTAGTCATTTAGTTTATCTGAACTTTTGACTTTACTTTACTAACATTAGCTAACTCCCTCCTCTTTAGTCATTTAGTTTAATCAGAACTTTTGATTTTACTTTACTAACGTAAGCTAACTCCCTCCTCTTTAGTCATTTGGTTAATCTGAACTTTTGACTTTACTTTACTAACGTTAGCTAACTCCCTCCTCTTTAGTCATTTAGTTTAATCTGAACTTTTGACTTTACTAACGTAAGCTAACTCCCTCCTCTTTAGTCATTTAGTTTAATCTGAACTTTTGACTTTACTTAACTAACATTAGCTAACCCCCTCCTCTTTAGTCATTTAGTTTAATCTGAACTTTTGACTTTACCAACGTTAGCTAACTCCCTCCTCTTTAGTCATTTAGTTTAATCTGAACTTTTGACTTTACTTAACTAACATTAGCTAACCCCCTCCTCTTTAGTCATTTAGTTTAATCTGAACTTTTGACTTTACTAACGTTAGCTAACTCCCTCCTCTTTAGTCATTTAGTTTAATCTGAACTTTTGACTTTACTTAACTAACATTAGCTAACCCCCTCCTCTTTAGTCATTTAGTTTAATCTGAACTTTTGACTTTACTAACGTTAGCTAACTCCCTCCTCTTTAATTTTTCCCCCCTGCTTTAGCTCTGTTCTTCTTCTTGTGTTATCTGTTGGACGCGCCGTTCGCCGTCATCACGTAGCATTATGGCACAGCGTTCATGGGAAATGTAGGAAGTACTGCAACAGGGATAAATGACAGAGAACAGAGGCTTCTATCATGCATGTAATGCCTCAAATTCTACATCATCGGCCAAACTGGATAGTAACTTATTTTTAACACCGTTGGTGGGTGTTAATTTAGAATCCTGGTCATATATATGATTACTTGTGATCATGTGTCCAAAATTCCCCACTTGGGTTCTGTGATGAAAACTTTCAATTTGCTAAATAAAGTCCATGTGTGAAGTTGAAAGCTCAAAAGAACTAGGAAGTGGACCTTTGAGAGTATTATGTTGCAATGTTAGTCCATGCTCAAATTTCCAGATTCATTTTGCACAATCAAAACATTATGCACATATTTGTCTGACTGTTGCAGGGAAATACATTTTACAACCTGCTCCAGGCTCCCGCAAGGCTTCTTGATTTGATATGTATGGTCCGACAAAGCGCTGACCCAAAAGGACCAACAGAGGCAACAGTCATACTAAATACAATCCAGTGTTGCCACGGCTGGCTGGCTTCATAAACACTGTGGACTCAGCCTACTTTCATCTCACACTCACTCTGTTAAATGAATAAAACAAAAGATTCCCTTGCATAACCTTCTACTCATTGAGTACATGGCTAAAAAGCTTCAAAGACTACTCATGTAATAAGTGCCTTTGAGCACATAGCAAAAAAACAGTCTGTATTGTTATGGTATTATAAATGTTTTATTGATTGTCTAAAAATCTTCATTGAAACACCAATTTTACTAAAAAAAAACATTAGTCTGACTGAAAAATAATGTTTTTATTGAGTTCTTTGGACTTCCATCATGTTTTCTCATGGAGCAGGATTAGCTTGCATTTGTACATCGTTTACTGAGTCCTGCTACTAACAGTTAACAAAGGAATAGTTTGAAATTTGGAAAAAAATGCTTAGCCACTTTCTTGCCTAGAGTTGGACTATTGATACTGTTCTTATTCGTGTACAGTAAATACGAAGCTAAGCTAAGTCAGCTTGGCTAAAAAATAGAAACGGGGGAAACAGTTAGCCTAGCTCTCTCCAAAGGTAACAAAATCACCCTAGCAGCACTTCTACTGCTCACTAATTGACCTGTCATATCTCATTTGTTTAATCAGTACAAACACCAAGGTATAAAAAAGAAAAGTTGTGGTTTAACCGTAGGTTATATATTAGATTATTTTTTTGTAGCAGTAACGTCCTTGAGTCTTGTCCCCCTAAAGTTGCCAGACTCCAGACCAAGCAAGAAATAATCCACACACTCAATGTGCATTTGAAGCAGGTTCCTCTTGTCAGTTTGTTCAGTCAACAGCTGAGTGTTATCAGGTGTAAATATTCATAACAACTTGTGGTGAATCCCTAAGGTTCTGTCCGGGGTCCTGTTTTGTTTTGTTGATTTTACTTCTTAAGCATGCTTTTACTTTGAAATGATGTGTGTGTGTGTGTGTGTGTGTGTGTGTGTGTGTGTGTGTGTGTGTGTGTGTGTGTGTGTGTGTGTGTGTGTGTGTGTGTGTGTGTGTGTGTGTGTGTGTGTGTGTGTGTGTGTGTGTGTGTGTGTGTGTGTTTTCAGCATAGACTGTACGTTTTCAATGTTGTTATTACTTCCACCATCATGATACCCCCTTTCACATTTCACCTGGGGGACCAGAAAGTTTGGTGGACTATGTCAAGATATAAAGGGGCAGAAGAAGAACAGAGCATTAGAGAGCACAATGGAGGGAACAGAATGGGAACCAAAGAGAGAAAAGGGCATCGACATAGAAGACCGCATCCCTACATCGCGTAAAAGGCCACACCCCCTCGCCGGTGAAAACAAAGGAGAAGACCTCAGTGTTCTATAGGCGCTGATACCAAAAACCACGATGCAGAAGAGTGGCTGCGTGGTATATTGTACATCGTGAGGACACAGTTTATGAAAATAAATTTGATCACATTTGAGGAAATACAAGTAATATTTCCATATTTATTGACAGAATGATGTCAAAAAGATGGCAGTGAGTGTGTGTGTGTCAGAGAGAGAAAGACAGAACATTTTCACCCTCATTTAACCTCAGGTGGACAAATCCTCGGCTGTTTGTTTGGTTTCAAAGAGCTAAACTAAAACCACAGGATATTAAGGACAGAGAAAGGGATGGTTGTCATAGTTCTGAATTACCTGATGATTCAGTGAGGTAGAATACATGTGTGAGGATGTCTCCTCTGGACACTGAGTGGCTGCTTTATCCACTTCTCCTCCGGTAAACTGGACAAACATTCTCTAACTCTTTGATTTTTTCACTAGAATGTTGAAAAAAAACAAAAAAATCTGTCCCTTATAGCTTATTTGATGTATGTAAGTGCCGAAAGACCATGGGATGACTTAACGCCAGGGTTACACTTTAGGTGTAAACTGTATGATAATGTGAGTTTTGTTAATTCGTAAAGAAATATCTGTTGTTTGAAACTACTCTGATCTTCCTGCGACAAACTATCACCAAATGACAGAAATGTTTTAATAATTAAACATGATACTATAGTACTGTGTTGGTAAAATCCTAAATAAAGGTTGTATTTTAAATCTCATTTTATATGAATGTGTCATGCCATCATACTGTACATAATTATCAAAGGATTTTATTTTAACACCTAATCAAAAATGTATTAAGGTGTAACTGCAGCAAAAAATTAAGCTCCATTCCACCTACCCACCAATATTAGCAGTTAAACAAGCTGTTTGGGATGTTTGAGTGCTCTTCCCCGAACTCCTCAGTGTTGGCCATGTCTGGCCGGGATTTCTCTGTTAATAGGAGATCACTCAAAAAACTGTCTTGATGGCTTATTTATGTATATTCATGCTGGGTTCGTTTTTTGCCGCAGTAACACTTTAAGATTACTATCACAGGATAGTTATTTGTACATATGAATGTGTTGATGCTATTGTGTCACTGACAATTACTTTCCGAGGTTTTAATAAGAAGAAACAAGTCATGCTAATGAAATGTGTGCTTAATAACGGTTGAATTCATATTTTTGATAATCTGAAGGTCTGATTTTATTTGTGCCCAATAAGAAACCAAAGAAGAGGGACTTTCTCCCAGTTTGAGCGTGAAACTGATGAAACTGAAATGCATCTCATCTCCATTGGCCACACCTTGAAAATGGACTTTAAGATGGTACACAAACAGTCTCCCCCTCAGCTAAGTTGAGTATCTCATTGTTGTGCACAAACAGTCTCCCCCTCAGCTGACTTGAGTATCTCGTTGTTGTGCAGAGTGTTTTGGTTTAGTCTTTCCTTTGTAACCTTTCTTTGTACTCTGCCTCCTTATACTGTAAGTCGTCTTTCTAACTCTCACACGTAAAGTTCTCTATTCTATAAGAAGTTAAGTTTAGTTTAGTTTTGTAATAGTGTTTTTCTCAGGAAGTTAGGACTTGTGTTTCTGATCTAAGCTCATTTTTTTATCTCGGCCTGAGAAATTAAGCTTCAGAGGTCATGATAACTAAGTTTTTATTCAAATCCAGCATTGGCCGAGAGCTTGCAACAAGAGACCAAGTGACTCTCTTCTGGCTCATTCTAAAAGCTGTCCCTGCTGAGGAATCCACAGAGACTCCTGATATGGCTAAAAGCTGAAGATTTAGGGTTAAACAAGAAAAGCAACCCTTGACGCTTTGAAACCAGTTGCCAAGGCAATTTGTCAGCGTCCCCTCTCTCGAGTGCAGCCCTGTTGGACCACAGCTCTGCTGACTGGGCCTCTGACGGCTTGTCTACGACCCGGTTCTGCCAGCCTTGCCTGGGAAAAGCCCGGTGTTCTGGGAGCCTGCTGAAGCTATGAGCTGTGACCACAAAGTTTCTCCCCTTGGCTCTCCTCTTCAACAGCTGGGTGTCCAGTGGTCACCAGATCTGTTCATTAAAGTTTAGCAAACCAAGTCCCCTACTGGTGATCTGTGACCACTGGCCATTTGATATTATACTTTTCCTTTCAATAAAAGTATGATTATGGAAATAGTGTTAAATATAGCTTTTGGTAGATTTTACCACAATCTCTCTTGGTCATGGCTTTTGCCATTCACCCATTAATTTTCTGTGTTATTTCATGTTATAGCCTATTATAGTCTTTGTAAATATGTATACATTTAATTTGAAATAAATAACCAAAAACCAAGTGGTGTCTGTGACTTTTTCATTCTATTTGCCAATAAAGGTCAATGGGTTACCAAAACAAGTGTTTTCAGATAGAGATTGATAAGAGAAATGGATAGAAAAGTATTATTTTAAAATTACACAAACTAGCGTACCTTAATTTGACAGGTATTACACCCTCGCCAGAGTTTAATAAAATCCTTTACTAGATCAGCGCGGTGCCCTTTTTAATGAGGAACAAAGAATTAGTTAATGAGGTGATTAATTCATTTAGTGACGCTTATACATGTAGTACCTCTTCTTTTCCTACATACTCTACATAAGAAATTGTTTGTGGTGCTGCCCCTTTTAATCTAGTAATGCCAATAACTACACCAAGTTTGAACCTAGGAAGATGTATTTTGCAAAATCAATGTGTCTTACTGGATTTGTATACATTGTATTTGTCCATAATGAACCTTACAGTCACCACCCTGACCTTCCTAAACTCATCTACTACAATTTGTTTTTTCATGGGAGGACCTGCCGACTCTCTCTGATGACCTTAAATGTCCTCTCAGCAGTGCTGGGCAGTAGAGAGTCACACAATTCTCATGTGCGGTCAGTGCTTTTGTGTGTTGTGTTTTTGCTTCATAAATACATTTCTCCAATAAAAAGGCCAGAGCCACAAGCTCAAGGGGCCGATGTGCTGATTACATAAGTCAGTTGGAGGCATGTGCCCATGTAAGTCACGGTCGGATGAACAAAATCTAGCCTGATGTCTAAAAGCCTCAGGCAACCAAGCTGGTATCTCCATCATTAAATGGAAACAGAAGGAGAGAGACACTATGGTCCTCTGGTGTGATTGTGACATCTGGCACAGATAAATAATAATAAAAAAGTAAATTGCTGGCAGATGGATTCCATGATTGCATGACAGCTCTCCACACTGTCTACCTGCATGCTCAAATGTGATTGGTCAATATTACTTGGACTAAAGACAGAAACCAGACAGCTTCTGCTACCCAAATCTTCTCCTGTTGCCTAACGATTCTACATTCATATGCAGAATCTGTTTCTAGAGCACTTTTGCAAAAACCCCGTTGCTATTCCTTGCGCACATAGGTTATATGGTCCAGAGCCTAATATTTGCTTACCTTTGAATATATAGACCCTACTGTGAATGCATAGTCAGGCTACGGCCCAAAATTTGTAGGTAGCTCTGAAGGCTAATAACATGAAAAGATCATACAAAAAATAAGAATAAAATAGCGTCTATGTTTAGTAACTGTTTCTATGTTTGATTACAAGGAGGCTAAACATAAAATCAAGAGGGTGGGCTCACGTATAGCTGAACCAAGTCACACAACATGGAACGTTGGCAACGAAAAGTTAATCAAAATCAAATTACTTGAAGAAGCCAACATGAAAGTAAATAGAAAATAGGTTGCCGACGATCTGACAGCGAGCTTGGCAGAGGCTCCGCAATTTCAGTGTCCGCTGAAACTTTCTTTCTTTTTCTCAAATGCAAAAAAGTCACCCTCAAGTGTGACTTTTTTGCATGTGTCCTGTGTCCTCCAGTGGCAGGTGCAAACAGCGGTAGTTCAGTGACTCTTGCAATGAAATACAATCATAGTTAAAAAGTAACTGATTACTTATTTGAAAACGTAACTAAATAACCGATGGAATAGCAAAACTATAGTATTTCGTTACTTGTTACAACAAAAAAGGAGTGTTAGAACTTTCTAACACTTTACCCCCAACTCTGCTCGTAAGCATGAATAAGCTCAGTAAATGTTATGGCAATCCATAAAAGGGTTAAAACATTAGATGTCTTTAATTTAGTTTGGATATTTTGGCCCAAAGAGAAGAAGGAAGCTTCTAGGGCTGAAAATAACTGTGTTTATGTTTATACACTGTATATATACATATATGCTATATGTTTTTAATAGATACAGAAACAGGGTTCATACACCTTTTCCTTCCTTTCCTTGTCAAATTCCTGCACTTTCATGGTCAGTTTTTAAGCTTTTCCAGCACCTTACAGTTATGGTAAATGAAATATTATGTATACAAATACATATAGATATTGAAAATTATTATTTCACCTTTATTTTTCCAATAAAATCCTGTTAAAAGAAGTGGTATTAGGTTATAAACACCAAAATGTTTCATAAAACCAGAAGGATGAGAAATTATATTTCTATTCTAAAGCTATTTGTTGTGAAAGAAATGTGGATACAATTTCAAGCATTTTCAAGTACTTAATCCAAAATTCAAGCACTTTTCAAACCTTGAAGGCAAGATTCAATTCAAGCATTTTCAAGGATATCAAGCATGTGTACGAACCCTGCAGCAAAGGTGCATTATATCTATATCTATATAGACATAGAGTATATATAGGTTTTATTAATGAGAGAAATGTAACTCTGACTATGTTTTACCGTCAGGTTTGCTTTGGGCCAGGATGGTGACCACTTCCCCTTTAGGAATCTCCAACAGGAAGAGCACCGCTTCCTCTCTCACTACACCTTGAAAATCCACATTGTTCACCTTCAAGACACAAACAAAGGGCACAATAATTAAAACTGTTGCTATTTAGATAACACCACTCATATTTTTTCTGTAAACTCACATCCACATTCACACTATAATTTGAACGTGTAACATGAAATGGACCGGTTACCTTTAGGATTTGATCCCCGATGCGCAGGCCCTCTTCCTCAGCAGGACTGCCCTCTTGAACACTAGCAATGAAGATGCCGACATCATTTCCTCCTGCTAGCCTCAGCCCGACACTGTCTCCCTTCTGGAAATTCACCATCACTGTGTTTGGCCTGCAGGAGGGAACATACATGCTGCCATTAACAACATGAGCCAGGTTAACTAACATGAGGGCAACATTTTTTTCCTTGCAAATCTATTCTTAAGACCAGTGGTATTTTAAACATTTATCTTCTCCCATTTTTGTGTGACCTCAACTTATATACTATAAATGATGTGTACAAACTGCAGTCAGCCTTGTCCCTGGTTAGATGGAGCAGGTTACATCTGTGCCTTCAAAAACTGCTGCACTCTCCACAGTATATCAATTTCTCCAGCTGTGTTCCCTTGCTGTAGCTCAACCATTTTGGTGATCATCCATTTTCCACTTATAAATATGGTCCATATCAGCATGCAGCATGCTGCGTAGCATATCTATTTTCAAGAAAACACCAATACATCCTACTAGGCTGTAAATAAGATGCAAGATTGTGTTTATCTGTTTAAGAAAGGAAGCATGCTTTTTAATGATATCAACTTTGTTTTTGAGAAATCTTGGCTCTAAATACTACAATACCCATGAGCCACCTTTGCCTTGGAGAAGAGGTCAGCCAGAGGCACTGCTTGAATATAAAACACTTCATCACTGCAGTTCAGAATGAGTGAACCGGTTAAAGCTGCAGATTGTTTTCAGTTTTCTCAACACTGATCTTTAGCTGCCACCTGCCAGTGCTGACATCGACAAAGAATTACAGCTGTGCAGGGGAGAGTTATTCATCCCACTCTCCTGTATGGACACATGTCTATGTGGAAAATGAATAGTGTTTTGATTTCCTTAAATACTGGAGCTCATCCTACTTAACAAATCTATTGCATTGTTTTTTAATAAACACAGTACAAGTATTGTACTTAAGACTTAAGTACAATACTACTTACTTACAGTATTGAGGTCCTTGTACTTTTATAATTCACAGAGGGCCTCACATCTATATTCTCTTCTCATGTACAGTACATTTTCACATAATTACATGGGACAAAGGAAAGATTCAAAGCATAAAAAACTATGAAGTGAGAAAAAGACAAACTCGCCCATAGACTTTTTCGTCTTCTGGACTTGGTCGGAGGAGAATCTTGGGTGTGGCTGTGACAGCAACTGTAGATAAGAGAGACAGGGAGAGCGCTGTTAATATCTTCTATGATTATAACTGCTAACAGCATCAAATGTATAATGAAACTTAGGAAATGACCAAAAGGTTCGAAGCCAGCCTTTGGCTGATGGACTGTCAGAGTTTAGAGAGGAGCCGCTCATAGCAGCCCATTTTCTTTGGGATCGTTAAATCATCAATGTTATTGTTTGCTATCAAAATGATCATTACTATATAGTTTCATTTTACATCTGTTCATTTTCAGTTAAATATGACAACATTAATCAATATTTCAGATATTTCGCTCAGGAGTTGGTCGATACCCTGTTATGCTTTGTGAATGTGTAATGTAAAGGCTGTTAGCTACCATGTTTGCCACATTAAACTTCATAAGATGAAAATGTTGGATGTTTTGAGGACTGTTAACTTGATTCTCGCCAGATGAATTTCGCAACTGTTGTGATTCAGACAACAATGACGTCTCCCATCAAGGAAGCAGGCGTCAGCATGGATGCTGCTGTTTCATCCGTGTTGTCCAATCTAGAGAATCTTTCTTCTTTAAAAGAACACCAGAGAACGGCTCTGAAGGCTTTTGTTGGTGGAAACCATGTCGGCTGTTTGGCTTTTCCCTTTGTCTCTCTCATCAGCGTCACAGGTTGGTTTCCATGTGAGTGGTTGAAGTAGCACGTCAATAAAAATGACACCTAAGTGGTTTATCCAATCATATGCAGGGATTTTTGATAAGGCCCAGCCTCCGGAAGTCACTTCCCAGTCGAGAGATCCCAGATGGATGAGTGGACCAAGGCGGAATGAAATTCTGGCGAGAGTTGGGTTAGAGGACTGTGGCATTGCCATGATCCCTCACTTTGTATGCTATCAGATGACTGAATAGGCGTCAGTTGCTTCTCACTACCACAGGACATATGCACAGTGGAACTGGAGCTATGCTGTTGGAGTGTTACAGCAGATGGTGCCAGAACTAAAGTGATGGTTTCTGCTCAGGTGCTCGGCAGTTTCACTCAGCCTGACAGATCTTTCAAACAGATGCCAAAAACAACATATTCCGAACCAAGGCAGACTGCGGACACCTTAGTGAAATGAACTAATCACCCCCATAGTGTGCCAGCCAGCTAATGAACCTCTCAGCCATTGCAGACCAGATTTTACTGCGTATGTGTCATACTCCAAAGCTCAGACGCCAAGAACATTTAACCAAAACCACAATCTTTTCCTAAACCTCACCAAGTAATGTCTGTTACCATGTGAATAGATGATTCCAGCCTTTTGAACTTACTGGTAGGGTTAGCAGGCTTCTTCTTCTAACCTGTATCTATGGGTTCCGTTCACACTTCCGTTCCAAGTGATTTTTTTGGCTCATATGTGAGCCATATCTGATTTGCTTTTGACAGTATGAACAGCACAAGTCTTATTGAATCTGACATTTTCCAATCAGATTTAGGACACTTTTAAATGTGCTACTGAATCGGATACGAATTAGATTTCTTTTTTTTTTTAAAGATTCTTTTTTTGGCAGTTTTTCAAGCCTTTATTATACAGGACAGACATCAAATCAAGTGAGAGAGAGGGTGGGGGGGGCATGCAGCAAAGGGCCACAGGTCGAAGTCGAACACGTGGTCGCTGCCTCAAGTACCTTCAGCCTCTCTACATCGGTCACCATAAAGACCTGCAGTGTGAACTGAGCCTATAAGGCTGATAAACCCCTGAGAACAACGGCTGAATGGAGTTTAACACTCGATACAGGTGCCATGGCAGACTGAAGTGCATGGTGTGAGTGTTAACCTGGAGGCTCCTCGATGTGCGGTACGTCTTTGTTCAGCTCAGTTGAGGCCAGGGGGTCTTCAGGTACTTTGAATGGGGAGGCCATAGCTGACATCTTTGCTGACCTAATAGGTTCTTCCCTATCACACACACACACACACACACACACACACACACACACACACACACACACACACACACACACACACACACACACACACACACACACACACACACACACACACACACACACACACACACACACACACACACACACACACACACACACACACACACACACACACACACACACACACACACACACACACACACACACACACACACACACACACAGAGGAAGAAAGGCTTTAGAGGGACTACATGTTTATGGCCGTCGACTGTAGTCTGCGGTGTGTTGGAGTGCCATTTTTTGGTTGAGTAACAGGCGACGTGAGGCGATTGGTGTGTCTTGGCCTTTAAGAAAGCAATAGGAACTAACAGGATACCCAATGAGATAACTTCAATAAGTGCTCATCAGAGCTTTTTGAGGTCTTTTGGGATGTCACACTTGAATCTCAAGTGAATCAAGACACATCTACTGTAAGTGAAGTCTTGAAGTGTAATTCCGGCGTAAAATCATCCCAGGGTCTTTTTCGGCAAAGATACTCATTAAATAAGCCATTGAGACCATTTTTTTCGTGTAACAACTATAAACGGATACATCTCAGAGAGGTGCTAACAGCCAAATACGGCTAAAACTGATCAGCTCAGGGCAGCACGGTGAAGGCATTAAAATGTCTTTATCAACAACTAATACTGCTCATAATAACACCAAACCTCTGCAGTAGCATGAGAAGAGTCCTGACACATAAAATAGAGTTTTAAAGACATACCTACTGGCCCCTTTACCAGCTCCTCTCATAGTAAAGTCCATTTAAGCGGATTACCAAAGTCAATCCAAAAGGAAGGAGCCCATTGGTGGCTTTGTTTTCTGTGTAGGGACTCTTCTCATGCTACTGCAGAGGTTTGGGGTTATTTTGAGCAGTATTGGTGGTTAAAAAATACGTTTTAATGCCTTCACCGTGCTGCCCTGAGCTAATCGGTGTTAGCCACATTTGGCTGTTAGCAGCTCTACCGGATTTCTCCGTTAATAGTTGTTACACAAAAAAATAGTCTCGTTGGCTTATTTGATGAGTGTATTTGCCAAAAAAATCGGGATGATTTTATGCTGGAATTTCACTTTAAGTCAAAATGCCAGTCTATGGCATGTGGAAGTACAATAGGTCACAAGTCTACACGGTTTGTTTCAGGTTTTGAGAGTTGCATTTTCTTGATTTCAACTCATCCATCCAAACTTCTATCCATCTTACCTGGGGTTGTCTCTTTCATTAGAAGAGTGGGAAGACAGGTCAGACTGGCGGGACCTCCTCTCCTCTGGGGGAGAATAGGAATGGTATGACTCCATCTCTGATATGTCTGACAGACAGACAGACAAACAGACAGACATCTCAGTTACACACATACAGTAGACTTTTTTCAAGTTAAATCCCACTGTCCAGACTGTACCACCACCACCACCACCACCCCCAGTAGAAAACGGCGTCCTCAGGAAACCCTGACATAAGCTAAGACTCGCCTGGGACAGAGTGAGGACATTATTAGAGATGTCTGTCAGAATTATGAGGACAAACTCTGGTGCCACAGCTCAGTAATCAGGATAAAAGCAGCTAAAACTTCAACTTACTGAATTCATAGTCCAGAAATAATCAGAAACACAGTGTCAATGTGCTGAATAAGAAAATAATTTTTGTGCAATTCATCAATGCAAGGAGTCATCAGGGAGTGCGTCTACTGAGTCAGACAAAGACTGCTGCTCATGCTATATAGCCCCAAAAATCTAGGAAATATAAGAACTACAGTATTTTCAACTCTCTGGAACTGACATTCCAACAAATCACTCATTTTACACAGCGATTGGTCGAAGGTGCGAAAGTTTAACTTTTCTCACAAACTCAACAACCCATGAATGCTTCCAAGTACAGTCCAGCAAAAGACAGAGTTGATGGAGAGAGATTGGGAGTGAGATGTAACCAGGGGGAAGCTATGACAACGGCCTTTTCACCTCACCCTACAGTGTGGATATTCAGAACAGGTACACTTTGAAGTTGCGGTCTAAAGTTAACTAAAGTTACTAAGGGCCTTAAAGAAGACAGGCTCCAATCTTGTCAAACACAGTGTAACTGAACTTAAATGACTTAATTGCATAAAAGATGCCTGGCACCAACATTATAAAAGGTGAGCATTATTCGGCTTGTGTCTGACGTCAAGTCATTGAATGCATGCATTGTTCCTGTTACTATCTTGTGCGAGTATGCACAAGGTACAAAATCCTGCACGTTTAGAGAGATGACTACAGGATACAAATATGCTGATGGACCATGTAAAGCCAGGAGCTGTGGCTAATGACCAATAGAACAAGTGACTTAAATGAGTTTCCTTCACAGGATGTCTGGGCTCACCCTTAACGGATGAGGTTTGCTTGAAACAAACTAGCTTGTACGATTTGTCGTCAAACCACATCTGAAGGCAGAAGGCCTTTTAACTGTTGGCTACAGTAAAAGGCAGGAAAAGCCTGTCCACACTGAAACGGACTAGTTGTACAAATGGGGATAACAGCGTATCGCTCCTTGAAGACATTCTGTTGGCTTTTGGTTGTTGTGACAGAATTAGTTGTCTCATCTCATCTCATCTTCATCCACTTATCCGGGGGTCGGGTCGCGGGGGCTGCTGCTCTAGCAGGGGACCCCAAACTTCCCTTTCCCGGGCCACATTAACCAGCTCTAACTGGGGGATCCCGAGGCGTTCCCAGGCCAGTGTGGAGATATAATCTCTCCACCTAGTCCTGGGTCTTCCCCCGAGGCCTCCTCCCAGCTGGACGTGCCTGGAACACCTCCCTAGGGAGGCGCCCAGGGGGCATCCTTACTAGATGCCCGAACCACCTCAACTGGCTCCTTTCAACGCAATGAAAATTGAGAGCTTGAGAGTTCAAACCCCAGCTACTTTCAGGTTTAAGATGCTGTTCAACAATCTGACAAGCCCTTTGTTGACAGAGTAGCTCTGACCACTTGGGGAAGTTTGGGCCACTGATGATGGATGCCTCCTAGAGGAGCCAGAACCTAAGTTCTACCTTCTGCTGCCTGACACAGTGTCCCATCTGGCCTGGGAAGACCTTGCAATGCCCAGAACTTCCTGGAGGAAATGGCCTAGGAAGGACATTTGAACTGGCCTGCTGCCACTGCGAGCCCCACATCCAGATAAGTGCTGAATGACAGATGGATGCAAATACATTGAACACTATTGAAAAGTGTTGGCCATAAGTACTATCAAAAATGGAGTTTGATGTAATGTGTGTTACTATTCAGGATTATAACTTCAAAGAGCTACAGTAAGACTAATTCCCATTCAGACACTTTCAAGAAATGCTTTCTCATGATCTACTGTATGATCAACTTGGAAGTATCCATACTTTAAAACCCAGAAACAAGCTGGTCCAAAGTGCTTACACACAGCCCCATTGAGAGTGTCTGGCTTTCATTTTGTCCCTGTGATTTCTCTTTCATTTGAAGTGAGCATGGGTGGCAGAGTCTTTGATTTGACTGCTTTCATCCATCAGAGCGTGGCACTGCTCTGAAGAGAAGGAGGGAGGCTGACGATGGAAGCTTGAACAGAAGCCGTTACACCAGGAAACCAGGAACAGAAGAGACATTTGAGGATTCAGGTGTGAGAAGAAAAGCGAGGGAACCACATAAAAGAAAGGGGGGTCTGGCATAGCCTTGTTTCTCCTGGTAATATCTAGTACTTATTGATTAGTGATTAGATGAGGGTTAGAGAGACATTCTGCATGCATGATGGTAACGGGAGGTGACGGAGTTTGAAAAACAAGAGAGCAACATTAAAATAGAAGAGAAAGACAGTGTAAGACAGAGGATGACAGAGACAGACAAATACGAGGATAATGTGTCAAACCTGAAGTGTCGGACAAATTTGTCATAAGCAACATGTATTTTTCAGCAGTTTTGGACAGTGTTTTTCTGTTTGTCCTTTAGAGGCAGGATGGGAAGGATGATGATATGTGCCGTTCTATCCATCTGTTGGTCCATCACACACTCCACAGCAAGGTATCTTCACAACAGACAGAACACATCCTAATCCTTCCGAAGGTTTTTGGTAGTCTCGCATCCAGACTACACTCGAACACAATAGTCTTGGGAGGCGCTAAGCCTGAGCTGCATTAATGGTGCCCTTGATCGTGGAGATAGTGGAAGGGACCCAGGCTATCTTTTTGGTGACTTGACCTTTCCGCTACTGCAAACATAAGGACACTATTTGCTCGTTACAAAAAAGAAATAAAATAATCTAACTGACAGGTTGCAGTGCAAATTCCTCTTTTTCATTTTAATACTTGTTAACCTTTCTCTAGCACACCCTCTGATGTATGATGCATGCATGAGGGTGATTCATCACTAATTCATTTTAATAAAGATATAGGCAGGCGGCATCCTACTCTTTCCATCACCATCAAAGCATGCCGACACAATATCAAAAACTTTACTCATTTTAACTCAAAGATCAGAAAATAAACTCTAGTCCCACAGAGTCTGTGAGTAAATCACCAGTATCCATTTCTCTGTTTTGTAGTCAGAATACAGACACAGCAAAAAAACAAGGAAGCTTACTTGCACATTTTTGACTAAGAAAAAAATTGTGTTTCTAAGCTTTTTTACTATTTGACCAATTTGTGTACTATTTATGCTGATAAACGATAGAATCTAGCCCAGTACTGGTAGTATAGTCTCTCTGCAGAGCACACAGCGTGCCCTGCTTTAGCTGGCCATATTGTACCATACTGCTATGTTTGGTTATGATACCTGTGTGGAGTATTATTTGAATGTTTATGCAAAGACAAAGGGCAAAGTGCTGCAAATTTTATTTGTGCTTTTCAATATAAAACCTGGTGTGTATCAGTACTTTATGAACATTTTAAAGTTGTAATCCATAAGAATTGAGAAGCGTTGTTTCTAGCGGCCGCTTTGGTGGTAAGATGTAACTACAGCCGAACCTCTGGGACCTTGTGACACACACATCATTAAACCTGTTTAAGGCCTGCTACAAAAAAAAACATTCTAGTCTGTATGTTTAGGTCATATCTCCATGACACTGAGGGGGTGAATTATTTTGTACCAGGCTAGTTTTTATTTTATTGGAGGTTAAAGTTAGCTAATTAGGGGCGTGATCTCTTGAGTGACAGCTAGCCTCTGGCCCTCACTTCTCCTCGGAGGTATACGTCAGCCAGATCCCTCCCCCAAACGTCACACACATGCCCTTTTTTGGTAAGAGGAAAATGAGACGGAGTCAAAGACTGACAAGATGGCGGATCCAGTAGGCGAGGACGATTGGATCAAGTTGAGAGAACAGACCCCAAAGGGTATGCTACTGCCATTTTTTATACAGTATGATTTTGACCCTTCTTTGTTCGTAGCATTGGGTGGACACTTTTCCAAACAGAAAAAAGCCGAGTCTGCACAGACTGGCTCCATGTCAGGGCTGTCAGTGGAGTGAAGGGACCCTGTCACAGCAGTAGTATGAGGAGGTTTGTGTGAAATGGAAATGCTGTCAGAGACAACAGTGAGGTGATGAAAGTTCACATATACCACCTGGACAGACAACGGCGAGTTGCTACACTGTTAGGACAAATCATTAATATGTTATCACACTGAAAATTCAACAAACATCTTACCCACTTTATGAGCCACGCTTTGTCATGCAACCTTCTGTATTCACAAAAATAAATCATCACCCTTCATCTGCAACATCATGATTCAAGATTATTAAATAAAGCACATTCATCTGAAGGCAGCTGACTGACTTCTTCCACTGGCATTATTCAACTTCTACACTTAATGAATCACACAATTCAAAGTACATAGTGATTAAAATGTGTTTATTTATTCAGGAGAATGAATCATGTATTAAAAAGTTAAAAGATTTAGAGCAGTATAAAGAGAAGTGCAAAAGGTGTGAAAGCTTTACAACTTAGTCAGGTTGTGTCACAGCCGTTTTACAGCTTAGAGAAAGGCAACAGTGTTACACATGCTGTGTCTTGGGCGGTCCTTCATCTAAAAGTATGACATATTATCTGGAAGAGAAAACACAGAGAGATAGCACTTTTGAGCGATTACAGGGATCGCCTCAAATCAATACGATCAGTTCAGTTTCTAATCCTGCTTGGAGCCTTCAGCCCACAATGAGGTCCTGATTGAATGCTGACCTGCTGGTGACCTCTCTCTTTTCACAGCAGAACACAGAAGCTGAGCAGCTGCGAGCAGAAACTCAACCCTGCTTAGTTTCACATGCTATTTTTATCCGCTTGGACGCATGATATTTTCAACCTTTGTGTGTTTGTAAACATGAGCGGACTATGTCTCTGGAAACAGTTGAAACAATGCCAATGAACACTTTGCTTCGATTCTAGATCCTTCCATTCATAACCTATGTTTTATACGGAGGCTCAAGTGTGGCACAAGGAATAATTAACACCTTTTATTTGTTCATTAAAATTCATTTTGCATTTGTGTTTGCAGTGGAGTGAATTCTGTTTTTCACTTTGACACCAAATCCTCTGCATGTGACATCAGACTCCTGCTACTCCTACTCCTGCTGCTGCTGTACAAAGCGGAACACTTTCACACAAGTGCTGATACGCAAAAATGAACTAAATGGGTTATATTTCTATTTTTAAAAAAAGCAAAATGACTGTGGGGGTGACGGTCGAGTAATATAATCAAGGTTGGGCCAAAAACAGTGTAACACTGACTGTGGCGAGTAGGAACACTTATTTATCAGCTGAACATTGGTGTCAGCTGATATTTGCCCTGTTGACTGAAATCAGGAAATAAGATGATGTTGATGCGGTGGCAGATTATATGAAAGGGGCTGTACTCAAAATTCAGAACATTAATACAGCAGCAAACAGCTATGTTCTCTGTTAAGATATAGTGGAGTAGTTGTGTCCTGAACAGAGAATGATGTCACTCTCCTTATGTGTTTGTTGTAATCTCAGTTACCGTATTTTCCAGACTATAAATCGCACTTTTTTCATGGTTTGGCTGGTCCTGCGACATATACTCAGGTACGAGTTATATGTTTAAATAAACAATTTCAAATGTTGGTTATTTTCACACTGACAGCCGCGAAAGGGTGCTGTAGGCTTGTGTGCCAGTATCTGCTGCTCCTATTACTCCTGTACCACTGAGGATGAAAACGGTAATTGAGCAGCAGAAAGAAAGTTTGGAGTGAGTGAAAAACTTGTCAGGGGCTTGAGTCTGCTGCAATGAAGAAAACAAAAAACACTAATAGCGGGCTAAAAGCTCGATGGTCACAGCTCGAGGAACAAGTTCACAAAAGGGTGCTTGTACAACGTGCTGCCCGGAGAGGCTGGTCAACGGTGCAGTAACGTCTCCACGCCCAGGTAGTTTCCAAGGCCATGGATATTAATGACTTTCTCCTTTGATGAAATGTCTGTTCTTGGTCACTGTTTTTATAAAATAAATTTCCCCCAAAAAAGTGACTTATAGTCCAGTGTGACTTGATGTTTTTTTCTTCTTCATTATGCATTTTTTAGCTGGTGCAAGTTATATTCAGGAGCGACTTATAGTTCAGAAAATACGGTACTCTGTTTGTTGTCGTTCCTGCCACGTTTGAAGGTCAGTGCATGTGGCTGTGAAAAAACAATTATGACTTTATGTACCGTATGAGTGTCTGATACAATTTAACACACAGCAGGTCATTTCTTTAAATCGAATGAGCAATCCTAAGTGTCATCTCAGCCTTACATCAATTCCCAGAGACAGGCTCTTTCAAGATAATTGTAAGGTTGCAGATTAGTTATCACACTAATTTAATTGAATCTGCAGGAACATTTCTGACACTGAGGCCTCTGTAGATCTCTGATTATGAGAATCATTGGATGTATTCCCATCCAGAGTAGCACAACACATTCAGAGCTGTGGGAGACACTGTGGAGCTGATTGGATTGTGTGGCAGGACAGTTGTGGTTTAACCCTAACCCTGTTGGTCAGGCCATGCATTCAGTGACTCACCGTCATTATCAGAGTCGGAGTCTGCTAGGGGTGGGATGCGGACGAGGATCTGACGGCGGTCTCTCTGGACCACCAGCTGCAGCTTGCCCCTCGACTTTTCTATCAGCTTCCCAGCATCATGCAGAGAGAGGTTCTCCGTCACAGTCCCATTAATCTGCAAACAAACAAACACACAGGACAGACAGTCAGAGGCTGCGGCAGCTTTGATTACTGAGGCTTTGGGTCTGCTTTGTAAACCTGGTGAACTTTCATTCTTGTAGCTTCAGGCTGTGAATCTGTATGTATCATATATTTAAATAATCTTGTTTTTTACGAAGAAGGAAAACATAACTTAACAACATGTAAAGTAATGTAAAGTTCCTTTAAATCTAGTGAACAGAATAAGAATCAGAAATACTTTAATAATCCCAGGGGGAAATTTAATTTAAATTTAAACCCTCTGCATTCTGTATCGTAGGAACCCTTGGGGGGTCCCGGGACCCCTGGTTTAAATAAATAAATGTGTGTGCACCTTGAGAATGATGTCTCCCTCCTGCAGGTTCCCGTCCTTGGCTGCCAAGCCTGTGCTGGTCATCTGTTTGATGAAGATCTGACTCCCCAGACGTAGACCATACTCTACAAAAACACACAACACGCCACAGTTAGTGCAAACAAAGATAACATAGGATGAAATTTCTTCCCAAAATAAGTAAATGCAGTTGTTGTTCAGCAGATGATTTGGATGCCTGAATGTTCTACCATGTTTCCCTGTCAAAGAGTGTTTGGGGTGTTGCATTTTAATCAGACTGTAAAGTCCCTTAAGGCATGGGATTTATGGTATTGGGCTATATAAATTGACTGGATGACTGATTTCCCACGAGTAGGGGGCAGGGCGATATGGCAAACATATCATATCACAGTTTTTTTTACAGTAAAAACACAATCACTATTTTATTATGTTGTTTTACATTGATTTTGAATTATTTTGCAATTTACTGAACAGTGCAACCGAAGTATTCCTCTATGTAAAAAAAATAGCCCTAACAGAAAAAATATAACAGAGCATTTAGGCCAAAGAGCCTTCCTGAACATATTTGAATCAATGAGCCAAATACAGTGGACATTTAACAAAGAGCTGCCTAAAGCACCTGTTGCCACTGCTGGCTGTGGTGTGGCTGCTCTCCTCACTGTTTTAGGATTCTGTTGTTTAGGATGCTGTTGTTTAGGTGGTTGAAAAGATCTGTTGTGTTACCATCTGATCTGTGTACCTTGTGTGACTGCAGCCTCTGTGAAGTGACACCGCTGCCTCCTTGTTAAACACATTAGGAGTTTATTTGACATGTATCTGTTTTTTAGGTGCATCAGATGAATTTGGTTCCTCCTTACTTCCCTCATCTACCTGGGATCTCTCAACTGGGAAGTGATTTCAGGAGGCTGGGCCTTATCAAAAATGCATATAATTGGATAAACCCCTTGTCTGTCATCTTTATTGACGTGCTACTTCAACCACTCACATCGAAACCAACCCGTGACGCTGATGAGTGAGGCAGGGAAAAGCCAAACAGCCGACATGGTTTCCACCAACAAAAGCCTTCGGAGCCGTTCTCTGGTGTTCTTTAAAAAAAGAAAGATTCTCTAGATTGGACAACACGGATGAAACAGCTGTCACCTCTGCCACAGTCGTTTCTCTGCTCAACACATCTATAAAATCCCGCCCAGTGGTCCTGATTTGCCTGACCATTTTTTGCGGACTCTGATATCACTTTTCTATGGAGCGAATCCAGATGGTTGATCGGAGCTAGGCGGAGTCAAGACGGAAGCAAGGCGGGACGAAAGTCATCTGCAGAGAGTCAGGTTATCCTCCGAAAGAGTTCATGAACATAAAAGGCTGTTGACTTTCATGTGTTTTACTGCTGCTGTTAGTGTCTTTAGCGTCTGTCCTGTGGCCTATTGACAAGTCAAACACAATATAAATGGTGACAAACATAATGTATCAAATTATAGACCTGTGTCTTTGCTACCTCAGTTTGCTAAAATACTAGAAAAACTATTTGTAAATAGACTTGATGACTTAATTTAGAAAAATTAGTTACTAAGTGACCATCAATATAGGTTTAGGAGTAATCGATCGTCATCTTTATAGCAGTGATGGAATTTGTAAAAAATATATCATCAGCAATGGATAAGAAACAACACACTGTAGGTATATTTATTGATTTACATAAAGCGTTTGATACAATTGATCATTACTTAATTTTTCAGAAATTGAAACAATATGGTATAAGAGGTGTCACGCAAAATTGGTAAAAAAAATATTTAAATAATAGGTTCCAATATGTAAAAATTTAAAATACTGAATCACATTTTAGAATAATAACCTGTGGTGTTCCCCTAGATTCACTTTTGGGACCTAAGTTATTTATACATTATTTAAATGATATCTGTACAGTATCAAGTAAATTGAAATTTGTTACATTTGCGGATGACACACATTTATTTTGTTCAGGACATGAAAGAACTGTTAAAAACGGTGGAAAAGGAATTGATTATGTTAAAAAAAAAGGTTTGATGTTAATAAGTGATCACTAAACTTCACATTTGACACTGTGGTCAGCAGCACTGGAGCCCCTCAGGGCACAGTGCTGACCCCTCTTCTCTTCACCCTGTACACCTCAGACTTCTGCTACAACTCGGAGCTGTGTCATCGGTGTACTTCTGTATGTGACACAGCCATCGTGGGATGTATCAGGGGTGACAGAGAGGAGGAGTATCAGAGTCTGGGATTTTGCTCTCTGGTGTCACACTAACCACCTACAGCTCAACACCTCCAAGACCAAGGAGCTGGTCATTGATTTTGGGAGGTCCAGACCAAGACTGCGACCATTCCTGCTTGAGGGAGCTGAGGTGGAAGCTGTGGACCCATGCAAATACCAGAAGAAACAAGAAACTGGACTGGACAACACACACCAGCCACCTGTACAGAAAGATACAAAGCAGGTTCCACTTCCTGAGTTGACTGCGGTCCTTCATTATGGACAATGCCAGCCACCCCCTGCACACCGTCATCAGCACCCAGAGGAGCCTGTTCAGTGGAAGGCTGCTCCTGCCCAAGTGTAGGACCAACAGGCTCAAGAACTCCTTTGTCCCTCAGGCCATCATCCTCTACAACTCCTCACTCAGGGGGAGGAGGAAAGAGGACAGAAGTGAAGGAGTGGGAGCCACTCACTGTGCAATTAATAATCTACTCTTGCATACCTGGACACTTATCTTCTTTTTTTGTGCAATAACTTTATCCACCACTTAAGTGCAATTATTTAATCTTACTGCTCATTTCTGTCATATACAGTCAAACATATTTGATCCTATACATTTCCTCTACATTTAACTTATCTGATTTAACTTTCTGTGAATTTTCTTTGACCTGTATTCTTACATCTACCTCATATGTATTTGACCAAGAGTTTATTGCTTGCTGTTCATTGTTTTTATACTTTCTGTATGTAAGAGTTTATTGGTTATCCTATACTGTATTTTTTTTTAAAAACCTCCCTTGTGTTTTTTAAGCTGCTGGAAACTCAATTTCCTTGCGGGCGCCATCCCAAAGGATCAAAAAGAGAAGTCTAAGTCTAAGTCTAAGTCTAAATGAAGATAAAACAAAATGTATGGTGTTCAGTGCTGCCAGGGCTAATTGTGAAATAAAACTGAACTTAAATGGAGTTGAAATTGAAACAATGTTGGAAAAAATGTATTTGGGAGTGATCATAGATTTTAAACTTTGTTGGAAGCCACCTATAGACTATACCAAAAGGAAATTATCTAAATATATTGCTATTATTTACAAAACAAGGGATTTGTTGAATAAGAAATGTTATATTGTATTGCTCACTTATAATGCCATATATGTCATACTGTGTTGAAGTTTGGGGAAATGTATATAAAACATATATAGACCCTTTAATTAAACTTCAGAAAAGAGCTATTAGAATAATAAATAAAGCTGGTTATCATGAATCTACTAATCAGTTGTTTATTGAGTCCTGTACCTTAAAATTTTTAGATATTTTGTTTATTTAAAAACAATTGAAATACTGGTCCAAGTTAGGATTAAAAGTGTTCCTGTTTCTATTCACCATTTTTTTAAATTAAGAGAAGAAAATTATGATTTAAGAGAGTTGTGCATCTTTGAGACAAATGAGAATGAGCAAGAAGAAATGTTAAATCCAGATGCGTTTCAATTTTTGTGATGAGTTGAAAATGTGGAGCTCTCTGCTGAGTTTTAAAATAAATAATTAAGGAATACTATGTAAAATGATTAGTATTTAAAACAAATAATAAGGATTATAGCTTAGAGGAAGGTTTTTTTATTATTATTATTATTATTAATTTTTTCATTCCTTTTTTGCATTGCTGATTTTCTGGTATTTATCTTATTTTAATAGATTGTATAGGATAGGCAAAAATAAGCCTCAGCTTCAGCCTATTCCTTTTTCAGTTGGTGATTTATACATTTTTATTATGTAAAATAATCCTTTTCATTTAACTGAAATAAATCATTCAGTCATTCATTAATATATGAGTGGTGTACGGTTACAAGAGGGATTTAAATGAAATCCTGCACATTTGCTTGGCCAACTAAAAAGTGTTTGTGTTTTACCTTCACTGGGTCTGTTTTTCACCAGCAGGACATTGACAGGCTTCTCCAGTGGCTCCAGCTCTTTGGAAGGTTCTGGGGATGGAGGGTTGTCATTAAGCTGCTCTCTGCTCTTATACCTCCCTCCTCTTCCTCCGCCTCCTTCTCCTCGCTCGTACTTGTCCTCCATGCGGTAGCTGTCCCCAGGGCTGCGGCCTCGGCTGTGGTATCTCTGGCGGTCTGCGCTGCTGTCCAGGGCTCGTCCCCGGCTGCCCTCCCTCCTGGATCTGTCGGGGCTGGGAGAAGTCCTCTCCTGGCTCCTTCCGCGGCTCCTTCCTCTCTGATTTGTGTCACGCCCTCTCCTGTACTCTGGGTCCAGGTATCCTTTGCTGTCCAAGGTGTGGTCTCGGCCTTCGTCACGATACCAGCCACTGTCGTTGTCGGCATCGTAGTAGTGGGTGGAGGGGGTGTATTCTCGACTGTCTCCACCTGGGGAGGGGGGTGGCTTCAATGAGTGGACCGCCACCTTACGAGGTCTCTTCACCGTCTGACAAAGAAAGAAAACCAAAGAACAATATACACATACAGTATATGCATATATAAACGTATAATGGAGATCAAAATTATTCTAAATTAAGGGAGAACAAAGTAATGGGAACTTTATGCAGCGACAGTTGAAGGGACGGCTACGACAGTAAAGGAAACCAGTCGTTCTCTTGTAGTAGACAGTTGGACTACAGTGAAATACTGTTGTTTTTTATTGTTCAGAATTTGATGGCTATACCACTGCTGTACTAGCATTTTTTCAAATAACCAAGGCACTTCAACAAATACCTTTATTTTGTGAAAAAAGCTGTGAGCAAAACACTTTCAGATCCCTCCCAGTTATTGGTGTTAATCTGGCACCGGGTGACAATTGACTTCATTGTATACAATATACAACTCCTGGTTACAAGATACCAAGTCGCTTTAAGGAGACTGAAACCCTGAGACAGCAGGTTATCCAGATGAAGACCAAAGGGATGACCCTCTCAGCCATCAGAGAGAGGTTGGGCGTACACACTCCGTGATTTCAAGAAGATTACAAGGACACAGATTAATTTAAGTCCCTCAAAAAGGCCGGTCGTTAACGTAAAACAAGTGCACGAGAGGACAGGATTATGAGAAGACTCTCAATGGGGAATCAGTTCAACACTGCAGCTGGAGTTGGTCTCCAGTTCAGTGCTGAACAGAGGAGAACTGGACAGAGGAGAACTGGTCCAGAGTGACTTCTGTGATGAGAGGACGTTCAGTTTATTTGGGTCTGATAGAAACATTATGTTGGGCGTAGCACTGGGGAAAGACTGAACCCAAAGTGTGTAAAGAAGTCAGTTTACTCTGGAGGAGGAAGTGTCATGGTTTGGGGATGTTTTCTGCAGCAGGAGTTGGGCCTTTTGTACAGGTACATGGCAGGGTGAATGCAAATGTTTATGTTAACCTCCTTCAGCAACATGCAATACCGTTACTGCAAGTGACTCCCAATCAGCTGTAATTTTCATACAAGACAATGTCCCCTGTCACACTGCAAAACAGGTGAAGCAGTTCACTGAAGCTAAGCATACTGGAACAATGAAATGGTCAGAGTCCAGATCTAAACCCCATAGATAATCTCTGGAAAATCCTTGTCAACAACGTAATGTGTAAGAAACCCACTCCAGTTAGTGAACTGTGGAAGAGACTGAGTCAGAATGGACCAAGATCAAACCAGAGCAGTGTGAGAAACTAGTGATGTCCTGTGGGCGCAGATGTGCTGAAGTCATTCAAAGCTGTGGCCTCTAAACATTGGTGAAATCTTCTCTTCTGACACAGTAGTTACTGTTCTCCAATTTGGATCACTGTTTTTTTTCACAAAATAAAGGTGTCAGAGAGACAGAGAGCAGGGCAGGGAAGAAGCTGTTTATGGTGCTGTGGGAAAAACTGCAACCATCGTCCACTATCGGAGCCAAGTTCCACCAATTCCGATAGTCCGCCCAAATTCTTGAGGAAAACCCTTGTCCCTCTGTTAGACACTTGAAAATGGGCAGGTGGTTTCACCTTCCAGCATGACAACGACCCAAAACAACACAGTGGCTAAAGGACAGGAAGGTGAATGTCCTAGAGTGGCCCAGTCAGAGCCCTGACCTGAATCCTACAGAACATCTGTGGATGGACTTGAAGAGTGCAGTCAATCACTGCTTGACTTTCTATAGGCACTGTATCTATATGTAGGAATGCATCAAGCCTAGTTCAGACCAAGGATTTGTGACGAGATCAAACTCTTTCAGATCGTTGCAGGGGAAAGCTGCAGACGTGTGAACTGGCCTGTCTCATCTCGACTCAGCTGGCTGATTGTGTTGCCTGTGACTCAACTTGTCAAGTCTCCAGCAGCTGGTTTTAGAAAATAAGACACATTGCCTGTTTCAACAGCCAATTAGCTCAGAGCAAAGTCAGCTGGTCAAATCCGTTACAAGCTGTCAGCTGGTTGAAAGTTTTATACAGAGGAAAGAAAAAATCATCTCAACAATTTGTTGTCTGTATGTCTTATGGATTGTGTTTGCAAGTATTATTCAAGTATCTCACTAAATTATGTATCCTCATTTTTATTTTAAGCTTATAGACCGTTTATAAAATGTTACAGACTGGTACAATGTCAGTAGGTGTAGGTTTTCAACTCATCTTGTCGTAAACATCAAATAACGACTTAAAACCAACAGGGATTTTTATGATCTTCCTCACAGAAGTCCAGAAACCAGGATGGTAATAAAATCAATGACGGCAACGCAAACCAGCAAACAAATCCTTGTGTTGTAGGCTGCTATGACAACGCACAGTGTAACGGTAACAGAGGATGAGGGATAACTCCCAACAAGCAGAACTGATAACTTATGTTTGTTAACCTTGACTAAAGGTTATCTGCTTGTTCTATTGACCATCTAAAACAACAATGCAGAAACAACATCTTTGTTGTTTTATCTTAGGTTTAAAGAAAAGGACAAACGCCCACAGACAGACTTCACAGGTTACTTATTTGTTCAGCAAGACTAAAAACACTCAAGAGAAAGGCATAAAAAAGAATCCCGGCTTCAAAATAAAAGGCTTCTATGCCTGATTCTCTTAGACAGAGTGGGAGTAAAGATATAGCTGGATATCGTGAAAGTGGAGATTTAAAGCAGCAAATCAGATTCCCTCGACATGTCAGGCTTTTATATTTAGCTGTGTGGAGCAGTGAGATTAGCCCAGTATACACACGGGACACAAACACTGCTACTTTTAGAACTGAAGCAGCGTGAGAAGCAGCCAGGCTGAAAGCTTGAGATGTTACTGTGCAGGAGACTTAAAACCACATGCACACTATCTGTTCCTGTAGATGTACAGTGCTACATTATAGCAAATGGTAAGTTCAGTCCTCTTTTCCTCCTCACCAGTCCTGGCTCACCCTGCAAGATCTGAATTGTGCTCTGCTTCCAAACAATGGCCCTCATTTATCAATCTTGCGTGAAAACGAGCGCAAATCTGAGCGCAGAATTGGTCGTACGACAGGACACACGTGTGATTTATGAAACATTCGTATCTGACCAATCTCAGCGTACGAATGAGCGGGCCTTGATAAATGCGGCGGCTGAATCCGATGGTCATTAACTATTACGCCTTTAAATATTCCTGGTTCGGAGGCCTTGCCCACTGAGGTCAAACATGGAGAGACGAAACGCTGGTAAGAAAAGAAACTTTTCCGACACAGAGATCGACATCCGTCATGGAGCAAAATAAAGATGTGCTTTTTGGCAGTCTTAAGAGTGGAATAAAAGGGGCCCATAAAAACGCTGTATGGAAAAGAATAACGAAGGCAGTCAACCTGAAGCAGCGCTCCACTGTGACCCGTGTGCGTGTGTGCGCACTGTTGAACCTGCGCTCCTGCTCTGTAGCGGGGTTCGCCAGCGGGGTTATTAGTTATTCTGTTAGAGGATAACCTTTGTCACCTAGAAGAACCATACAGAGATGTTAATCATCTGATCGTACACGATCTCAGACCTGACGTGAGATTTGATCTAAGCTCCCGCTCACGTCCGAATTGATAAATGCCGAAGTTTTTGGTTTGAAATGGTCGTACGCACATTTTTCTGCTGTACGTTTGTTTGATAAATGAGGGCCATTGTGTCTAAAAATGTATATACCCTGGAGATGGAAAGTAGAGGACAACATTATTAGAACTTGATTTATTCTGAAATACTGTTATTTTTTAATGTTCAGAATTTGATAGAATATCCATTGTAGTTATACTCTGCTGTACTAGTATGTTGTTTTAAAATAACTAAGGCACTTCAACCAAAACCTTTATTTAGTGAAAAAAGCAGTGATCAAAATTAGAGTAATTACAGTACCTACTGTGTCAGAACAGAAGATTTCAGCAGAATGTTTTCTTCTCTAGGATTCAGAAATGAACAGGAAGTGTAGAGGCCACAGCTTTGAATGACTTCAGCACATCTGCACCCACAGGACATCACTAGTTTCTCACACTGCTCTGGTTTGATCTGCGTCCATTCTGACTCAGTCTCTCCACAGTTCACTAACTGGAGTGGGTTTCTTACACATTACTCTGTTGACAGGGATTTTCCAGAGATTCTCTATGGGGTTTAGATCTGGACTCTGACACTTCCTTCTCCAAATTGAACTGACTTCTTTACACACTGGGTTCAGTCGTTCCCAGATGCCGAACATAATGTTTCCATCAGACCCAAATAAATTAAACTTTAGCAATGTCATGCCATGGTTTGGGGGATGTTTTCTGCAGCAGGAGTTTGGCCTCTTGTTCAGCTAGAGGGCAGGGTGAATGCAAATGTTTATGTGAACCTCCTTCAGCAACATGCAATACCTCCGCTGCAACTGTCTCCCAATCAGCTGCAATTCTCCTACAGTACAATGTCCCCTGTCACACTATAAAACAGGTGAAGCAGTTCACTGAAGCTCAGAATATTGAAACAATGAAATGGTCAGAGTCCAGATCTAAACCCCATAGAGAAACTCTGGATAATCTTTAGCTACAAAGTAATGTGTAAGAAACCCACTACAGTTAGTGAACTGTGGAAGAGACTGAGTCAGAATGGACCCAGATCAAACTAGAGCAGTGTGAGAAACTAGTGATGTCCTGTGGGCGCAGATGTGCTGAAGTCATTCAAAGCTGTGGCCTCTACACTTCCTGTTCATTTTTTAATCCTAGAGAAGAAAACATTGTTGAAATCTTCTCTTCTGACACAGTGGTTACTGTTCTCTAAGTCTGATCACTGTTGTTTTTCACTTAATAAAGGTTTATGTTGAAGTGCCTTGGTTATTTAAAAAAAACATGCAGCAGTGGGATAGACACAGTGGATATTCTATCAAATTATGAACAATAAAAAAATAAAAGTATTTCAGAATGAATTAAATATGAATACTTTGTTTCTCTAATTTTGATCTCCACTGTATGATATAAAATATTGCTCACAACAGCAGACTGTAAGCTCCAATGATGGTGAATCCAATCAGGCCTTCTTTAACCCTTTAAAACCAACACACACTTTCATGAGCTGAGCTCACACTGAGGGAAACTTGTTCTCCAGGCTGCAACACACCCCAATCTCTGATCCAATTGACTGCGGTCCAGTTGCGTTGTAGGTAATGTAAGCGCCAGGTTTTGACAAGAAAAGAGAATGTGTACAATAAAAAAGATGATATCTCTGGTTCTGCTTCATCAAGTCTGATCCTTTTTTGTATCTGTCCTTGTGAGCGACAATCTTGTGTTTCCCATAGCTAAATCTGCACTCTTTTCCTAACCAGACGAATCTGCTGAGCTCGTGTTTCATTTGCTTTTTTACAAATTTTTTGCCCCTCCCATTTCTGGCAACTTGAGATCTGATGGGCCAATCACAGCTGATTATCTCATGTGAGGTGAGTTTAAAACGATGACTGACAGAGAAGCATTGTTGAATATAGTTACTGAACATAACTGGTATTCTCCTTCCAGCGTAGCTTACCAGGCTCATGAAAAGCCGATGAAATATTCAAACTAGGCGGCGCTGATCAAATATGAGTCAACAATACCTATTTCTCTCCTCAAATGTTTTGAGGAGACACATTTTAGTTAATGTTCAGCTTTGATTTGAGAAAAGTTTTTGACCTGGCCACCATTTATTCCGTGATTCAAAGCTGGCCAAGGACCAAGCATGTGTCGCTAAGTGCTACGTCATTTCGTTGCTGTGATTGGTTGTAGGTCACGTTTTTGTTGCTCTGATTGATGATGGTAGGTTTGTCTGGTAATCGTAAGGTTCCTGGTTTGATCCCTGCTCCTCCAGAGAGTATCGAAGTGTCCTTCTTAACCTTTCCTGACAGCCTCTGCCGCCAGTGTGTAAATGGGTGAATGTTGGCATGTGTTGTAAAGCACTTTGAGTGGTCAGTATGGTAGGAAAGCATTATATAAATGCAGAGGTGGTTAGTGCTGAAGGTGTGTCACATCAATCCATCTCTCTGGAGTGTGTTTGTTGTGTTTGCAGAGCTGCAGTGATGACCTTAGACCTTTCAGCTCGTCACTACTGACTCGGGGTCGGTTTACGCTTCATCAGAATTACTATGGTCGTTCGTAGTGTCGGAATGTGTAGCCAAAGTGCTTATAGCTGTTCTGTAAGGCACTTGAAAGATGAGTGGAAAACTCTAAGTCAGGGGGATATAATGAAATAATCAAATTCCACTTCCTTTTTTTAAATCTGTATAAAATATGTCTGAAGTGGTAGGTGAACCAGCAGTTGTTTGTTTTGAGACCAACCATTCCTTCATAATGATAGTTGTTTTTCATTGCATGTTAACTTACTATGATGGAACTGGGAACAGGGAAATGTGAGCTGTCATGTCAATGTGCAAAAGGACACTCCTTGTGTGTGGTTCATACTCACTATTTTAGCCACTTTACCACATTTACGGAGGGATTGCACAGCAAAGGAATGAGGCACGTTGTCCATGGGGATGGAGTTGACCTGAATGACACGATCATTCTCACTGGACAAAAGAAGATGCACACACATAATATTGTTATATATATTAAGAAATTGTGAGAACAAAATAAATATCAGAATGACAACATTAAAACAGTTTTGCAAATAATACAGTCCTGCTTTGTGGCAATTAATATTTCCACTAAATTTGATTGCAGGAAATTCTAGAAATCTAGAGCAGTGATTCCCAGCCGGTGGTACATTAAAGCTGCAGTCGGCAAGTCTGGCAGGCTCAGTCAAATTACTTATGTCAGTGCACCCATTTCTGTGAATGCGCTCGTCTCTTCCCTCATCAATAAACGGCTTGGAGTACACGCTACACAGAGGTAGGCTGGCTAACTTACTCATAGATAGAAATTGCTAAGGTCATTTAGCGTATGCCTAGCTGGTGATATTGTAGGGGGGATCTGTGGCTTTGCACGAACTGTGCCTGACAGTCAGCTCTCACAAAGCTCTGCGCTGAGTGGACAGGATGATACGGGCACGGTGGATTTTTGATTTTTTTTCCCCCCCAAAACTGGATGATTTATGTTGTTCTATCGGAGCATAGTGTCAGCTTCAGTTTATATGATCAAACAAAAATTGCAGACTGTAGCTTTAAATATTGTGGTGCAGCTCAACTAAAAGAACATAACATTTTCATAAAAAATAAACAGTAAAAATCCATATATTGAGTCAGATGTAAATTTAACACAATGTGTTGTAACTACATGAACAGCAGTTAGCGAGCGGAGTAGTCTAAACAGTTAGCTAAAAGTCATGTCCAAATGCTTATAAAGAAGCTAAAAATAATGAATACACAGTTCAAATAGTTAGTGAACCAAAAGAAATGGAAAAATGGCTACAAGAGTTACTAAAAGCGAAAATACGCAGTTAAAATAGTTAGCTAAAAGTAATAGCTAAATAGTTGAAATAGCTGAAAAGCTAAAAGTAGACTAATGGCTAAATGCTCGAAAAACATAAGCTTAAAAATAATGGTATATACACATTTCAAATAGTAAGTTACCTAAAAGTAATACAAAATGGCTAAAAGAGTTAACTAAAAGTAGTGAATATGTAGTTGAAATAGGACTAAACGTAATAGCTAAATGGTTGAATTAGCTATCTTCTGTCTTCCTTACTAGTAGTAAGAAAAAATATTTAAAATAACCATTTATCTAAGGCATAATTAACTCAGTATTGTACTCTGGAATTCCTGTACAATTATTTCACTATATAACACTACACAACACAAGCAGTTTGGAGTTAATTTAGAGTTATATTTAGTAATTTTAGCATTGATTTTTTTATTTTTTCATTTATCTAGCTCTGACAATTGTGCTAACTCAGCTGCATGCTAGTTGCAGATTTCCTCAGCGTGTTGACTGAGCTGAGCGGAAAGTCTAGGGTGATTAACAGTGACTTGTAGGAGAGGTGAGGTTGTGGATTTGACAGTTAAACCAGTACACAGGGAATTGAGGAGGATTTGCTCACTGTTTGACAGACTTACAAGAGTAATCCATCTGCTGGTCCTCCCTGCAGCACGTCTGACACAATGATTGACGTCTCACCGTTGTCAACGTTGGGGTTGTCCCGCCCACCTGACACAGCGATGCCGAAACCCATCTTAGAGTCCTACAGTAAAATAAATCAACGACCTGTGACTCAGACAGAACGGGACTCACAATAACACAGTGTGTCAATCAATTTCTTGCAGACAGACGACGAGGCGCTGACTGTTTGGTTTTTGTATACTGCATGTGGTGTCAACCCTGTCCCATTAGAATCACCTGTATGAACCACTTAATGGTTTGAACTTGTATATTTTGGAAGGAACATGAAGGCTGCTGTGATTAAGTGCAATGCCAATGTTTTGGCCATTCCATGAAGAGTTACCTCGTTGAACTGCAAATGGTTGTCATACACAGCAGAGGGCTGTTATGCTGGAGAGGAGTTAGCTTCTCAAATGCTGTTAGATCATGGTTTGGTAAAATATTGAAAGAGTAAATATGTCATATGGCATGTTTTAAGTCAGCACTCAGTAACACTGGGCCTCATGCATGAAACGTTGGTATGCACAGCCTTGGTCTTACATGTGCGTATGTAGGAGGGGTTGCCTTCTCTCTCCCTCAGGGGGGGCACTAACTGTGGTGACACCTCTAAGGCCGGCCTGATAGCTCAAAGATGCCAGCCAAAGGCAAAGGACATCAGTCCTGGGTCTTTCTGCCTTCGCCCCCGCTATGCTCTCAAACCCCCTTTCCTGGGATGAAAATAAAGGATTATTTTATATTTATGGAGACATATGGACGCCTCTCCCTCTCTCTCTTGACCTTTTGCTCTTTAAGAGGTATTTGGTGGACAAGGAGGGTAAGATTTTCTCTTTGGACGAATAGGCTCTTGAACAAAGTCACACACAATCTCTGAAGCAGGCTGTTAAATGTGAAATGAAACACCCTTAAGACACCCTTACACACCCTTAAGCCAGTAGGCACAACTTGCATTTCATGCAGTGAAATATTAATAATGATGATGGCAAAGCAATTTCTTAATGAAAACACAGAATTAATTATTATTTATAATTGTAATAATTTCAACAGTTTACACAAAATTATTATGTGGAAGCCTACACGATAGAAAAGACCCACTGACCTGGGGAAACGCAAACAGTTCTGTGGGTACGCTGTTGGATTGGAGATGGGCTTAAGTGTTATTATATGATCGAAAAAGTCTGTGTTATAACCTTTCGACATAAATCCAACTTAATATTTAGGTGATAAGCAGAAACTGACACACTGGCTCAGTGGTGGAGCGCACAATCAATATAGTGAAAGAAAGGCCGGAGGCAGGTAGCACGCTCTTATACACACCTATAAAATGTTCCAGGGCAGTAAAGTGGGGAGGCAATGGCGCCTATAGAAAGTCATGATACCCTTTTGAAATAGTCACTTTGAAATGAAAACAGAATAAAAGATAGATTTTTTTCCAGCATGATTTACAAATTTTGCCTTACAACAACATTCAAGTGAATTTGTTTTCAAAATTTCAGAAAATTAATAAAAAATGAAAAACTAGAAAAGCAGTGTTGTAAAGTGATGAGTACCTTTAGAATAACCGTTATAAACATTCTCAGGTTTAACCAATCACCTTCCAGATCACACACCAGGCTAATTGGCCTCCACCTGACATCAACTGTGGTGGTTTTGATTTGACTTTAGAATAAAATCAGCTGTTCCTTTGATTTTACTTCAGAATAAAATCAGCTGTTCCTTTGATTATTTCAGAATAATATCAGCTGTTCCTTTGATTTGACTTCAGAATAAAATCAGCTGTTCCTTGATTTGACTTCAGAATAAAATCAGCTGTTCCTTTGATTTGACTTCAGAATAAAATCAGCTCTTTTTTTGATTACTTCAGAATAAAATCAGCTGTTCCTTTGATTTTACTTCAGAATAAAATCAGCTGTTCCTTTGATTTTACTTCAGAATAAAAATCAGCTGTTCCTTTGATTTTACTTCAGAATAAAATCAGCTGTTCCTTTGATTTTACTTCAGAATAAAATCAGCTGTTCCTTTGATTTGACTTCAGAATAAATTCAGCTGTTCCTTTGATTTGACTTCAGAATAAAATCAGCTGTTCCTTTTATTTGACTTCAGAATAAAATAAGCTGTTCTTTGATTTGACTTCAGAATAAAATCAGCTGTTCTTTGATTTTACTTCAGAACAAAATCATCTGTTTCTTTGATTTGACTTCAGAATAACATCAGCTGTTCCTTTGATTTGACTTCAGAATAAAATCAGCTGTTCCTTTGATTTTACTTCAGAATAAAATCAGCTGTTCTTTGATTTGACTTCAGAATAAAATCAGCTGTTCCTTTGATTTGATTTCAGAATAAAATCAGCTGTTCCTTTGATTTGACTTCAGAATAAAATCAGCTGTTCCTTTGATTTTACTTCAGAATAAAATCAGCTGTTCTTTGATTTGACTTCAGAATAAAATCAGCTGTTCCTTTGATTTGATTTCAGAATAAAATCAGCTGTTCCTTTGATTACTTCAGAATAAAATCAGCTGTTCCTTTGATTTTACTTCAGAATAAAATCAGCTGTTCCTTGAGGATTCCTCTCCTAGTACTTTATGCTAACACAAATAATTCACCATGGTTGGAAAGATGCTTTCAAAAAAGCTCAGGGTAAAGTTATGGATAGGAACAAGTTAGGAGAAGGATATAAACAGATTTCAAAGGCTTTAACTGTCCCTCTGAGGACCTTTCAGTGTATTGTCCAGAAGTGGAAGGAATATGGATCCACCCAGACCTGGCCTAGATCGGGCCGCCCCTCCAAACTGGAGGACCGAGCCAGGAAAAGATTGATCACGGAAGCTACCAAGGTGACCTTGAAGGAGTTAAAGTCTAAATGGCAGAGGTTGGTCCATCTGTGCATGTGACAACAATTTCACAAGTTCTATATGTTTGCAGGGTGGAGAGAAAGAAGCCTCATCTGAAAATATTTCACACTGAGTCTCGCAAAAAAAAAAACATTTTGAAGATTATGATGCCATGTGGCGAAGGGTTATATGTAGAGATGCACGATCCCGTTTTTTCTGATCCAATCCGATACCTGGTCCAAGCGTATCGTCCGATACCTGATACTGATCCGATCCTACTGTTGAATGACTGGATCAGAATGCTGGACCTCATTCATCCGATATCCGACCCAACTCATTAGTCAATATCGGAGTAGATATCCGATCTGGGTATCTGATCAGTGCATCTCTAGTTATATAGTCAGGTGAGACCAAAACTCCAAGCACCAATACTGCATGAAAAGTGGGATTTGCGGAAGTGAGTTTGATAGGATGATTAACATTGCTATCGTCCATTAGGATAAGTCCCCTGTTCAGTGTTTACTACGAATGATAAGAAAACACAAGAAAATTACTTATTTAAATCTTTAACAGTGCCTGACATTTTAAAACCCTTGACATGTTTAGTATAAAAGTATAAAAATCCTATCTGGAAAATGGTTTTATATATAAAAATATTTCCATATTTACACCAAAGAGGTTATAATAATTTTATAATATTATTGGCTCTTTGTTTAAACTTTACACTAAACAGTCTAGAGTTAACTATGGACACAAAATCCAAGCAGTGGTCGTGGGGAGGAGACAAACTGTCTCCTTGGTCGTTGTCAGAGGTACAGAACAAACTACAGGGACAATAGCTAATGTTAGCATTCATGCTAACACTACTTTCTAACAGTGCCATTGACTCACTAAACGTTAGTAACTACCAAAGTAACTTAACACCCGGCTTCACAAAAAGCTGAGACTGTGTAGAGTGTAAGTTAGTGGACCAGTTTGTGGTTTGTGACTGTTCTCTTGTTTGTTGTTGTTGTTGTTTTTTACAGAGCTGTTGGCCATCGAGGGGGCCCTGTTTCAGAACAGAGGCCCAACAAACTCTGAGCCTCTGCCTGACCTTTGAGTTGATCCTGAGATGGAAGCTCCCCCTTTTCTGAACAACTGATCAGAGTTACTTCAATCAACTCTGAGTAGGTTGACGATTCACCATGGCTACAGGTAAATAAAAGGCAGAGCCTCCATTTTAATCCTGTGGATGAAGAGATATGAATGCATTTACTGTATATGCACCTGTGCATCATTTAGTCTGATGCCATGTGGCAAAAGGTTATATGGTCGGTTGAGACCAAAACTGAACTTTTTGGGCTGAACTCTAAGCTCTATGTTTGGCATACATCAAACACAGCACGACACCCAGAACACCCCATCCCTACAGTGAAGCATGGTGGTGGCAGCATTATGTTGTGGGCTTGTTTCTGGGCAGGGACTGGGCACTTGGTCAGGACTGAAGGGAAAATGGATGCTGCCAAGTCCACCCAAATCCTTGAGGAAAAACCTTGTCCCACTGTTAGATACTTGAAAATGGGCAGTTGGTTTCACCTTCCAGCATGACAACGACCCAAAACACACCTCCATAAAAACAACACAGTGGCTAAAGGACAGGAAGATGAATGTCCTAGAGTGGCCAAGTCAGAGCCCTGACCTGAATCCTACAGAACATCTGTGGATGGACTTGAAGAGTGCAGTCCATCACCGCTCACCACAGAATCTGACTGAACTCCAACAATTCCGCAGGAAGAATGGGGAAATATTCTCCAATCTAGGTGCACAAAGCTGATAGAGACAAATCCAAACAGACTGATGGCTGTGATTAAAGCAAAAGGTGCCTCCACAAAGGATTACATCTGGGGACTCATCACTTTTCCAAAACAGCTGTTCCAGTTTGTTTTTCTTTTTGCTGCCCTGGAGTGGCATTACCATGTCTTTTTCTTTCTTTTCTTCTTTGTCTGGGTGTAAGATGACCTGTCAAATATCATTGGCGCTGAAGTCGGCTGCCCTTATACGGATTATTGGTGCATTATCCTATGCTTATTCCAAACTGCCTGGCACGCACATCCAAATTAAGATCACATGCAATGCATTGCATGCAACATACTCAGGAGGGTAAGAACAGATTGGCAGTCAGAGCACGTCTTATGAAGCCCTTGTAGGATTTTCTTATGTTCCTCTTATCGCTTTGTGCAGAACAAATAGGAAATAATTAAATATGGATTGGTCCTCCCTTAAAGAGAGACAAAGTTTATCTCATACCTGCTCTACATCTCCTTCCAGCATACACTGTTGTTAATAGAGAGAGGGACTACTGAAGGCTCATTCAGTACACTGACGGATGTAATGATGTATGACTGACGTTAAAGAATTCAAAATATGCATAACTTGAATGCTAAAGGATGTTCAAGAGCAGGATATCTTCTTTATCAGGAGTTATCTGTCTGATGTTGGGGGATTGATAAATGCATAATTTGGTCACTGGACGCTTCAGGTTGATGTATAAATAGATGGATGGATGTTAGTGAATGAACTCACCCGCTGCAGAGTGACTGAGTACTGCTCCCAGACCATCTCTTCCATCCCTGAGCTCTAAAGGGAACACAGACACCACAAGGTCAGCAAACACTGCATCTCAACACCAGTGACACATTCAGCAGCATGAAGTCAATAACCATTCCGAAAAAAACTAAGATGTAAAGAAGCATGCGATAATCGATTCACTTATTTACATATGAACAGAAATTACACAAATCTGTGTGCAGTAACACACACACACACACACACACGCACACACATCATAGGAAAGGGGCGTGTGTGGGTGGGAGAACTGACCTCTGTGAAAGAACAGTCAGTATTATGTCAATAACAGCAGCCTGCATGTCATCCTGTCTGTCTCACCACCGGCTGCTGTATCATTTTAATTGGACAACTATCCCAGCAGACATGTGCCCTCATCCATTTCCAACTCATTGCTCTCTCTCTCACACACACACACACCAAGCCCCCACCACAGTGAATTCCTGGTTGATCCAATAAGGAAGTACCAAAAACCGAGTTCTCTGAGTATCTACTAGGGGCAGGTTTAATAATAGAGCAGTTTCTCATTGACCCCCATGTTAAACAGGCCGTTTTCAAAGCATAATCAAACCTATTGAAGGCATGGTACAAAAACCCATTCTGGTCTGTATGTTGAGCTCATATCTCCATGACAAAGTTAAAGTTTATGAATAGTTAGGGGTGTGGCCTCTTGGGTGACAGCTAGCCTCTGGCCCTCACTTCTCCTCTGAGGTAAACGTCAGCCAGATGGACGTATCTCCCTCCCCCCGACATCACATACATGCCCTTTTTTGGTAAGATGAAATTAGGCGGATGGGATGGCGACTCCCAGAGGTGAGGATGATTGGATCAAGTTAAAAGAACGGACCCCGACGGAGAGGCTATGTCCATTTTTTATACAGTCTACGACACACACACACACACGCACGCACGCGCAGCGCAAAAGCTGTGCAGAAAATTGCACTCAGACATTTCTTAGACTATAATAAGCAAGTCATTATGAAAAGATAGTACACAGTATGTATGGTAATTTCTGCCATTTGAAGAGTATAGAGCAGCTGACATCAATGTTAGGTGTGGTTACAGGTGCACCAAGGCACACTTCTGATCATACCCAAACACAGGTATCAGTCTTCTGGCTGTGGTCAAAGGGGGGCGGGGCCAGAGAGGGCAGCGAGTCATGCTTTTGTTTTTCAGCCTGCTGTAGCTGCAGTAAGTAAAAATTATTAAGAGTGAGATCTCTTCCTGCAGCTCTCCCTTTCATCTCTCTGCCCTCAGCCAATAAGAACTCTCTCTCTCTGAAATGACCTGTGACTGACCAAAGTATCCCATCACGGGTTGCATTTTCTAAAGTCTGAAAACAGAGCCAAGAGAAGGTACAGTAAGTCAAGTTTTTTCGCCCAACATTTAACTACAATATGATGAAAGATTAAGATTTTTTTTCTTCCAAACCACAACAAAAATAAACTGCCTACCCCAGGTTTAAAACTAGACTTGACTGCTAATACAATCTGAAGACCGTTTGGATTTTAACAATGCAATATTTTAACAATTATTTTAACAATAACTCTGTTTCAATAAAAACTACGAGCCTGGTCCTAACTTGCTTAAGATCAGACTTTAGAATGGACTTCGGAATTGGACTACGTCAGTTGCACCACCAAAACTTAAGTCCAGTCTTAACTATGCCCGGTCTTTGCGATGCACATTCATGTGAATGCCTATGTGACTACGGAAATACATCCTTAGAGGTTAAATATGTAGAATGAGCAGAACACCACTATCTAGTGTCTCAAGATCATAGTCGCAAAAAATAATTCCAGCAGTCGGGTTGCCAGGTTGGTCAGACCCAGCCCAGTAGCCTACAGGAGACCAGAGTCTGAGTGAGCCTGTTTGAACCAACCCCTCCAGCAAATCACACTACAAAAACAAGGATTCGAGGAGTTTGACTGACAGTTAGCATTAGCCGTTAGCATTAGCCGCTAGCATTAGCCGTTCCAGCTAAGTAAATATGAAAGTGATGTTAGCAATTAAGGAGAAACATAGCAATTTGGGCGTGGGTTTTAATGGTGTTTCTCTCCTTTCTCTCAGTCCATGGAGTGAATGCTCGGCCTATATTGACTCTGGTTGTTGCCCGTCTCCGCTCACTCAGCTTCTGGGACAAATAACGCCCCCTTCACTGAGGCTCCGAAGCAGCTGCAGGATTGGCAAACTCCATTTTACCCAGTGCCAGCCTACAGTAGCTGCACCCAACAACAGACAACCCTGGCAACCAGCAACGCCCAATGCTATTGGCTGCTACCATGGAAACACAATGGGACAGAAAGTCATTGTCAAACCCATCAAAAATTTAAAATATTAATTCAGACTTAATATATTTTTTTATGAAAAAGCATTCTGTACCCCTCAAAATGCCCTGTGGGTGTTTTAGTTTTTTTTTTAAATATAGCTTTAAATAAAGATTCTACATATTCAACCTTAAACAATTCCCCACTGTCTTGCTAATGTGTAGCTAATTATTTATCATTTGCTGCAATGTTATTATGAAGGATATGAGGAAAAGAAAAGGAACTTCACAGACATCGAGGTGAAAATTGAATAGAGCTGTACAGGAGAGGCCTGTGTGCTTGATTGACAGAAACCAGCAGGTTGAGCTCCAAGAAAAAGTAACAAACTTGGTTGTTGCTTACAACTTATGTGAGCTAAGCTAGCAAGCTAGCTTGATAACTCACTTTTCACTGGTGAACGTTTGTTTGCTCACACGTTCAACAAGCTAAGGTGAAGGACAAGAAGTGTGTTCATGTTTCTCAGTAAGCTAGATAAAAAGGAGATTTTAGCAGGAAAGCTAATGTTGGTTATTTTTCAGTGTTTGTGACTCTTGTGTTTTGTAACATTATCTAGCTGCTGTTATATGACATAGCAGAGATTTTATTTTACTCCTGCTCCTGACTAGGCGTAAGATCTGCAGCTCAAGGCTGGATTTCAAGCTTACAAGTGAAAAAAATTCTTATTTTGCATAAAAATGTATCATAATTTGCCTTATTCTGCAAAATATATATCATGTCTGGGGTAGGTCTATTTGGTTTGGTAACTTAACAGGGGTGCGTGTGTGTGTGTGTGTGTGTGTGTGTGTGTGTGTGTGTGTGTGTGTGTGTGTGTGTGTGTGTGTGTGTGTGTGTGTGTGTGTGTGTGTGTGCGTCTGTGCACACATATTATCAGAAAGGACGACTCGAAAAATCAGGAGATTTGGCAGTTTTTTGCTTGAAAAATGATGGAAACGTTTATCTAACTACCAAAATAGTTGCCGATTACATTTCTGATAGACTAATAAAAGCTGGGTATCTGGTTTAGGCAACCCTACAGGCTGATATCACACACGCATCCATGGTCACATAAATATATGCAACACAACCCCCTCACCCACCCCCATCCCACGCCTTAGCAGCTTTCACCCTCCTGGGCGACAGGCGTGGTCCCCCGGTGACGGCTGCCGGCGGGATGCCTGTCTGCGCGGGAAACCTCGCTGACCTTTTCCACTCACCCAATTTGCAAACTGTTTTGAGTTTTCTGTTTTATGTGCTGTTTTTTTTCCTTCCAAATCCTGCACTGTGTTTCCCACAGGAGCGCAGTGTAGGGAGTTTTATCCTCCCCCACCCCTCCCTCACCCTCATGTGATGTACCCCTTTCCTACCCTCTTTTGTAAAAGAATTTCCCCTCTGGGATGAATAGAGTACAATTGATTGATTGATTGATTGATTGAATAATCTGTTTGCAGTAATGTTGTACATTAGAGATGAACACATTTGTCAGTATAAGAATGTGGCATTCTCACATCGTTGTCACTGCTTCGCAGTTAAAAACTGTTGAAGTGTCTGAAAAAAAAAACGTATCTCAAATAGAATTCACGTTACTTATGTAATGTTGCACACCACCAGATCTCCCCTCAAGCTGAACAGCAGAGACAGCCAACAGACACTGAATAACACAGACATGGCAACATTTTGTGACTGCAGCTGAAGGTCCCACACTTTAATTATACTCTTCTGGGTGGGACATTTGACAAACTGAGTCCACAGAGATGGTCACTAATTCAGCGCCAGGTGATGGAAAGTGGCTTATGAGTAATATCCTGCAGCATCTGGGCAGGTGTGGATGAACAGGCACATGGAAGCAGCTTCAACTTAGTTACATTACTGCCATTCAAACCCTGCCCCCAGGCTGTGGCTGTAGCCCCACTCTATCCAGCTGCTGCTTCGTCCAACTAACACATTCGTCATCGTCATCATCTTCTCGGTGTGGCCAGTTGATTTTTTTTTCTTGTTTTACTATTCTAGTTTCCTGTGGTAGTTTCTCAGGCTTACGCTCATACTGTCATTGAAACAGAATGACTCCCTTAATTACAACACTCTGTACATAATATAATACGTAAGCTGATTTTGTTCTGTTTAATTCTGCTGCTATAGGCCTGGTCTGCTGGCGGATAATACTGTTCCTGATTCACTCCAGACTACATGCTGTTTGGTTGATGAATATATATATATATATATATTGACTCCTCAGTCTGGACTACCTCTAGAGGTTCTCCAGAGCAGCACATTATTTGTCTGTGCATTACAAAACTGGTACAAATCACCAGCGAACAATTAATCTGTCACTATCACAGGAGGCCTTTGACGTCATGGTTACAAACACAGACATGGTTACAAACACAAACAAAAAGAGTTTTATAGTAAAATAAAAAAGAAAGCTGTACAAATATTCTCTCATTTGATCTACACTGTGTTCAGACTCAGTGTTTCCCCTACCATAGGGGGGTGCCCGACACGACAGCATGTAAATTCTGTCTCTACATAGTCTCGTGTTTCCATCTCTCAGAAAAATCACAGCGTTGGAGATTCACTTGTTCAAAGGTCATTTGTTAAATTGTTTGGGAAGAGGCTCCACTCCTAACGGGTAAAAGGAAACTGAAACTTATTAGAGATCCTTTATTATTTAGTTTGAAAAGAGTGTTCCCTCCTACAAAAAATAACTAAAACAGAATTAAACACAATGAAATTCTTTCTTTATTTTGTTGAGTTTGAAACCAAAAAGTGATTTTGATTTAACTTTGTTCTGTTTCTGTTGGAGAACATTATTTGGATTTTTTGGACAATTATTTCAACGACATTTTCTGATGCCGAGTGTAGTTCATTGTGCAATACACTGATTTAAAATGAAATAGGTTTGCATTGTGGCTCTAATTATTGCTTGCCTCCCTAATCAATATTGGAGCCAATATCCAATCCGGGTATGTGCATCTCTAGTTGACACTGAAAACCTGTGTAGGGCGACTTTTTTTCCACACAGAAAATTGATTAGGAATCAATAAGGGAATCAATTAAGAATCAGACCGATATGCAGAATACCTACTAGCAAATCTTACTAATTTCCATCCCTACAAGCAACTACTGTATGTATGTGAGAGTGAGCGGTAGGGAAGAGACTCCACAGCGATTGTCTGAAGTGACGTCAGTTACTGATGATGTCAGTTATCCAGGGAAACATTTCTTACAAAAGTTCAAAAGTGACATATGTAAATTGCTCTTTCTGTGAATTGCATGCGAGATGTAAAATGGAAAATGATTGATATTTTTATATCTGGCAACACTCAAATTTGAGATTGTTACTGTAAAAATATTGTATTTGGTTGTTATGATAAATGGAAAAATATTTATTTCCTTATTAATCTAATTTTACCACTCACCTCCATTTGCATACAAAAAACACTTAATTCTTTGTATTTATGAATGAAATGGAACTAAATGTGTTGATGATTTCTTCCCCCAAAAAACAATAAAGCTATCAAAACAATGACTGTTGTTGACTGTGTATATTTAACATTTTTAAAGCTGCAGCAAGTAAAAAGCAAAAGCAAAAAAAAAAACCTTGAAAATTTTTTGAAGCAGAGTGAGATTTCTTCCTGCAACTCTCCCTCTCCCCTCTCTGTCCTAAGCCAGCAGGATCTCTCTCGCTGTCTGAAATGATGATTTCCAGGTCACAGGAAGAGTGAGGACACATAGAAGCATTAAGTTAGTGTGATGGAAAGCAGCCAAAGATTGTAGATAAGAACCAGGAAGTGGGCATAGGGGTGGGCGATATGAAGAGATTAGATGGTGGAGGATCAGAACGTGTTGACGATCTGCAGTTGTCACCGGTTAAAGTGTGATGACCCTGACCTCTGTTTCTATTACAGCCACCCGAGGGTTTTGTCTCTCGAATGTAAATGACTGATGCTGTCATTTTTCATGTCTCCACAATGAGCAACACACCACCATGCAGACAGGCACTGTACATGGCAGCTAAGTTTTCTACTATAGAAAGTCTCTGTTTCTCTCTCACTCTAAAATTTTCTCTATCCTCTTGTTAGAATGGGCTCTATGAGATACAAGTCATATCAAAGCACTTGTACATGTATGCCACTGACATAACACACTCGGCTCTTTCTTTCTCCTCTCCACACGCAGACACACAGCTCTAACTCCAAATGCCACCAAATCAAGTCAGCACTGACTGTCACTCTGTGTCACTCTGCTGCGCTTCACTGCCTCACACATACACTGTATATTTTCTTTATTTTATCAATGTAAATATTAGTATTAGGCCTTAAAGCAACAAGCTGGTCAAAAAACAATCCTTGTTGAATGAACAAACCTGTGAACCAGCGGTTTTCACTCAATTATTGGACTAAAGTAAAGTTTGAGGCTCCTGTCCTTTACTTGAGTATTTTATTTCCATGCTACTTTATACTTCTGCTCCACTACAAATCAGTGGAAATATTCTACTTTTTACTCCACTACATTTATCTGATTACTTCAGTTACTAGTTACTTTACCAGGCTGACAAGCACTTATGAAACATTAGTTTATTCATCTGAAACTGGACTGACACAAATGAAGTAACATAAATGCAGAGTAGCATGATTTTTATCAACTTCTCCTCTTTACACTCAGATATGGCTGCAGAGTAAACACAGGCTTCACAGAGACAGAAATAAAAACTTCTCTGTCCATTCTCTGGTGAATTGGTGGTTTTCTGTGTCAATCTTTCTTTTTTTTCAGAGTAGAAAGAGACATTGCGGTGGTGATATAACTATGGATTTAAAACGATTAAAACAACAACAGAGCGGGGCTGGGGGAGCTGCTGCCAAGAGGATTCAGAAACCCACGAAGAAGAGCGTAGTGGGAGCGTGCGTAGCGTTGTGGCAGTGTGCCTACAGGGAGCGCATGGAGCAAGTCTCCCAGTGCGCTGGGATTTGACGTGCTGAGACGTAGCGCTGAGATACAAGAAAGGACAGCGGTCATGAAGCGTAACCGTGACAAGCGTACCGAACGGGATGGATTTTTTTTTATAAACCGTTCCACCCCCAATATATACAGTAGTTAAACACGCTGGTCTGACCTGATGTTTCTACTGAGTTTGTTTCATGCTCTCTGTTGTTTTGTAGCATCTTCGAGAAACAAAATGTAGCGTTGAGAACAGTGACATCTCACTGCCGGTCAGACTAACTGCTAGTTTTGGGTGGTGTTCTTTTCTTTAGTCCTGTAGACCTCCAACCTAAGGTTAGGGAAAGCCTGTGAATGTTCTCCTTTGTCCAGGTCATAGTTATCCCCAAAGCAATTTCCTGAGAGAGGGAGTGAAAAGCAACTGGACTCCAGTTGCTTTTGACTGAAATTGCTTTGGGGATAAGTGATTGATGGGAAAGTGCTGTTATTGTTGAGAAAGCATCAAACATTCATTTGAGATAAATGAGATGAGAGGATATCCAGTTGTTCCCGTTTGCTCAGCTCTGTTGAATTGTATTTACGCTGGGATTTTTCTATCATTACTTAATGCCGTTGCTAATCACGCAATTCTGTCCATTAAAGAACGATACATTTGATGTCAGCTGTGGCAAAAAGACATTCCTGTCTGTTACTCTTTTTAATATTACACTTGATATAGGCTATTTGTATTTGGCTATTTGTCACTTTGGATTCATGTTTATTAACGGGTCTGCCTACAGTAAAGAAAATCAATAAAAGTATTTTTAAATTGATATTTTGAGTAATTTCTTAAGTAAGTAGCAATGTAAATACTGACATAATGTAGAGCAGAGGTTTGATACGAAGTGCCACTGTCATATCAACGTCTACCGAGCCCGCTCCGTTGCTGTGAAGAAGCTAGTAGCCAGTCAGAGGCAGAGTAGGGCGGGCAAAGTAGTGACGTTCAAACAGCTTCATGAAGTTGAATGAAGTTTTTTCTACTAGATGGCACTCACTGTTCAGCAAAGGGTTGAAAGCTCACTGAATCACCACTCCTTGAGCCTTTTTTCTTTAAACCAAGAGCTCAATCATGTGGCTTCATAAAATAAAGAAAGGGGAAAAGGAAAGGACAAGGAAAAAATCCGTAAATAAAAGGCAGTGCACTTGCCAATGGCTGTCAAAGAGTCATTTGGATGAGAAAGCAGCACATTTCTCCCAAAACTTCTTGCACACCTTTTGCTCGTGTGCCATTGGTTAAGCTGCTGCGTGCCAAAGGTGGCACCCATGCCCAAGGTTGCTAGGGCTGTGACTTTTGCCCAAAAATTATATTCGAAATTTGTTTGTTTATTAATATTAATATTTGAATATATTTGAATATCTATTCATAATATTTTGAGCATTAAATATCTTCATTAAGACTTTACGAGATGACTGTTTTTGATTTAAAGTCCAGGCCTCTTAAGTGTCATGCATTGAACGTGATAGTCACTCTTTACGGTCTTTGGTCACCCACTCCTGCCACACATTGTATTTCTCACACGGAAAAACTATGTACAACATGCTACAACTCCCAAAAGTCTCTTTGCTCTCAATGTGGAAATGGCAGGAATCAAGAACTGCCACTTACCTGCAGCCAGCCAATCAAAAAAAAAGAACGGGGTTATACAACAGCCAATCAGAAAATAGCACTATTGTATCTGGGTAAGATTTAACCCAACAACCAATGAAAGAAAGCAAAGTTATCCTGGTATTAGTCACGTGATCTAGGAGCTCCGAGCATCACTTTGAGCACAGGGTAAGTCATCTCCTGTTTATTAATGTGACATTACAACAAATTCACAACTTGAATGCTGTTAGAGAATGTTGTCCAGAAAATTAGCATCAATTTTTAAAAGCTGACTTAAACCATGGACAAAAAACACCCCATTCCTGACAGTTCCTGACTGACGCTAATGTCAACTACAGGAGCCCAGATGGACAATAATAGCCTAGCTAAGGAGCTTGCCATTCACAACTTCACCAGGCGTGAAAAATTGAAAACGTTTACAAGCAAACACATTTACAGAAAATAATGTCCATAACAGGTTCAAATATAAAGGGCTGCCTAATATTTGTTCGAACATTATTATTATTATTTTTTTAATATTCAAATTTTATTTAAATACTGAAGTTCGGAGTCAAAGCCTTAAAGGTTGCTGACCCCTGATGTAGAGTAAGCCTGTTATTGCTCACTGGCTTAATTGACATTCTTTACTTCTTCTAACCCCACCCACAAGCCTTTCCTCACATAGTGGATTGTTTGAATTAACCACACGTTCTCTGTGTTTAAAACAGCAACCGTAGTGGAGCACCACAGTCTGATGTGCAGGGCTACCCAGTACTTTGACAAGTGACACCAAGAAGCCGTGACAAAACATCCGTATGTGACGACTTGGGATGATAACGGGTTGGAGCAACACACGAAGGCACAAATACAGATCATAGTGGCGTCCAGACAGACAGCACAGGCAGCCAGCAGCAAGCAACCAACTCACAGCACACATGAAATGTTCATCAGCCGTGCACAGCTCACTCACATCTCTCTCACTTGGCTTAACAAATCGGCTCTGTGCAAACAATTTTTCAGGTCCATGAAAATGTCAGACTCATGAAAGCTTTACAATATTGAGTTGACTCTACTGAGGGCAATTTACAGAACATTATACTCAAGTGATTAAATCAAAGAGTGAGGTCAAAAGAAATATGTTTATGCTCATTTTGGGGAAAACTACAATCACTTTGATCCATCAATTATATTCAAATTAAGACTTGCTCTACAATAAGTATTGTGTGCCAGTTACACTGAAGAAGAGCAAGAAGAGAAAGTCGGCTCATAGAGAGAGATGAGCCGTTTCATTATTTCAACATTGTATCTTGTCAGTTGGAATGAAGCTCAGGCGATTGCTATATTTGCATGGTTTTAGACAAAATCTAATTTAACATTACTTCCCAAAAGAAAGAAGTTCAGTGGTTGGATGTTCAAGAAAATCCATCAAAGCAACATGTGAGAACAGTCTAAAACAAAGAGAATCCATGAAAGGAATAAAACAAAAAAAGCTGAGCATCGCCGTCTATAAGTGCTGTGCTGCAACACAGATTTATAAAACATGTAAGTCTGAATGGACCATTGGCTTCATACATGCTGTGGAACTAGTTACTAGGAACGCATTCAAGTAATGATTAATATACTTTCACCAGTAACAAGTACTGTAACAAATTACTAATACAATTTCAGTAATAATATAACAGTAACCCCCCACGATAAATAACTAGTTACAACTCGCTTTTGTTCTCCCCTACTGATTTGAAATCCCATAATGCAATCACATCCTGGGATTGAATCAGTTTCAAGCAGGTGATCTTTTCATCCAGCCTGTAACTTGGTTTCATGAGTGCAGCCTTAGCTGAGCTTACCAGTGATTACCCTGACCTTCAGAGGGGCACATATGAAGTCAAGTTTGAGGAAAAAGGACGCAATTACCAATTTTGTGGGAATGGGGAAATTAATCATAATTCTTAGATATTTTAACTGATTCATGAAGCAGTAAATATGAAATTACTTGACAAGGTATAATTATATGCCAATATAAATAATATAATTCTTTAAAACCCTTTATTTTGTCATGTGTGAGCTAAATTATCTACACCACTGAGCAGTAATGATCAAATCAGCCCAAAACTGCTTGGTGATGGGAACCTGTTACACGAGCCAGAAGTCAAAGAGAAGATCAGTTTGTAGCTAGGTCCAGTTGCATATTCTAGCCATAAATCTGTATTTGGTGTTAAAGACCTGTAAGTCTTTTACCTCACACAAATGAAAAGTAAAACATTCAATTCAATAGGAGATTCTTTAAAAGCAGCAGACACCCTGAGGATATAAACCACCCCCTGCTCTCGATCTATCTATCCATTCATCCATCCATCCATCCATTCATTCATGTCCCACCAATCTGAGCAGACAGGAGTTCCCAGCAGGTGCGTAGAGAACCACCAGGCTGCCTTTCAGCTGTTCTGTGTCCAGCCCCCTCAGCTGGATCCTGGTCCCCCCACCGTCGCTGCTGCCTCCCTCTTCCCTGCAGCCATCTGAGGCCGCAATCTTGCCTGTCTCATTGGGCCGGCACCGATGCCAGCTGGGGTAGCCGGCGCAGCAGCCGGTTGGGAGCCACTCCAGACTCATGGCTAGCAGAGGAGCTTCCTCAGTGCTCCTGTGAGAGGAGCGGCTGTGGTCCCCCTGCCCTGTCAGACCCACAGCCCTGACTAGCAGAACCCTGCTTCTGCATGGTCTGGCTCAGTTTAGGTGGTTTAGATGGCATCACAACCAAAGTCATCTTCCCACAGGAGTGAGTGCTTAACCTTCCTGCCTGTGTGTCCTACCTCCAATCTGGATAAGCCTGTGCAGCGGAGGATTAGTCTAGCTCTGGGAGGGAGGAGAGACTAAAAATAACAGCAGACTTACAGCGCCTCCTCCACCTCCAATTGCTCCCGTCCCGCGGAGAGTCCTGAGCACTCGCACCGCGCTCCTCCACTTCCTGCACAGGCCAGATGACATGGTCAGGTAGGAGCGGGATCCACAGGTTCAAAGGGAGAGATGGGCTGGAGAACTCCACAACAGAGCACTATGCCTGTCCTCCCTCCTCCCTATGTCTGTCACCCTGCGCACTATCCTGCTGCTCTTTCTCTCTCCCTCTCTGCCACACACACACACACACACACACACACACACACACACACACACACACACACACACACACACACACACACACACACACACACACACACACACACACACACACACACACACACACACACACACACACACACACACACACACACACACACACACACACACACACACACACACACACACACACACACACACACACACACATCTCCTAACTATGTTCGCTCCATAAAAGAAGCACATATAAATTTAGTTACTGTTATTTCTAAATGTGTGTTATCATTGGGCATCATTATCTCAGCCAGGTGTAAGCCTGGAAGGAGGTCATGCGTTTGTGTGTGTGTGTGTGTGTGTGTGTGTGTGTGTGTGTGTGTGTGTGTGTGTGTGTGTGTGTGTGTGTGTGTGTGTGTGTGTGTGTGTGTGTGTGTTTGTGTGTGTGTGTGTGTGTGTGTGTGTTTGCGCCTCTGTCCACAGCTAATCTCACATACTACTGGACCCACCAGTCTAATATTTCTTATGCACATTAATGACTCTATGCTCAAGAACCTCCTGTGGTTACAGTGATTCACAATTTTTTCTTCACAGATCTATTTTATTGACACCTCAGTTGCCTGCTGACTCCCTCCTCTTTACTGGCTGGTAGGAGCAGCAAGTTATCAATGACTGCTTCATTACACTGAAAGAGGAGGGGGCCCTGTAGTTATAGCTCACCTGGTAAGAGTGTTATCCCCATTGTCATTGACAATGGGGATAACACTTTTTTGTACCGGTCAAATGACATTGTCATTGTACAAAAGGAAATAGTGATTGATAGTTGATTGTTAGTTGTTATGGTGACGCAGCTCTGGAGACATTATCTGGAGCTGTGGAGAGCGAGGAAGAGGGAATGTTCAGTAGCGGGTCAGCTCACCGTCTATTTAGTCTGAATTAATATTTAAACATTTTTGACAGGTTTAATGATGACTTTCTGGCCCGTTCTATTTCCATTGTAGCAGCCAATAGTGTTGGGCATTGCTGGTTGCCAGGGTTGTCTGTTGTTGCTACAGAAACAAGAATCATTTTGATTTGAGAGCTAGCTAATGGATTACACAGCACTCAAAGCAAGACTTCCAGCTGAAGACTGGCTAACGTTAAATACTGTTGTCAAATTAACTGATTAGTCCAAATTAGTGGTTCCCCTGTTTGATTCATCACTGACATGGAGCAGGCTGATCACTGACACACTCAACAACAAACCTGGCAATCCGACTGCTGGAATTATTTTTTGTTGTTGTGACCAAGACCACGAGACACTAGATGGCGGTGTTCTGCTTATTCTCCATATTCAACCTTTAAGTTAGTACACATAAAACTGTCTGCCACTCTGACCGTTCTGCTAAATTGATTTGAATGAGAATGCCCTTTCTATACGCTTTATTTCTATGGTTTCCACATATAAATATGTCCTTACTGCAGTGATCCGTGTTGGATTCCGACCCATGGTCCGTGGTGTTTTACACAAATACTGTATATCACTAACACCAATGGTGGACAGACGCCTGAGTACTGATGAAGTATTTTGTGGGGGATCCGGCATGTGTGCTCAGTCACAATGTGTGGCTCTACCAGCAGGGACAGCAGAGTGATATTCTACTCTTCTTTGTTGAGGGTAGAGGGAGACACACCTGCAGAAAGACCTGCACTCTACTGACTATTTTTATTTTTTTAAGTATTTGAGGAAATTTCTGATGCGTGAAACATGCGCATAGCAATGGTTTGTCACCCATGTGAAAATGTTTGTGAATCAGGATTGTTCTTAAATTAGATGATATAGATTATTATCATAGATAATAAGCAGCAGGCCCCTGGGCTCAGGCTGCTACACTTACCACTTGGTCCAATGAAGGCCTGTGCACAGTTTATAGCCTACAAAAGACCTCTCAAAATACTGGACAAAAAGCCTATGAGGAAGTATAACCTTTGGTCCATCTTGCTATAATATACAACATGACTCTGGCTGATGAAGTGATTTGTAAAGAGCAAGCTAGCATTATAGTAGATGTGATTGTATTTCATTTTACAGCATTATACCAAAATGATGACGGTCAATGATGTTCATTCTATCAAGTGTGGATGCTGACTGCAGTTCACTAACAGGGTTTTATGAAAGGTACATGAAGAACCACAGGATTATAGATAAATAGATTTTACCAGATGAAATGACCAAACCACATGCTCTATCATGATATATATATATATATATATATATATATATATATATATATATATATATATATATATTGTTATGGAGATATGAAATTACCTAGATCGTGATGAAAGATTTTGGAAACATTGCCCAGCCCTAAATCAAGCTTTACCAGCCAATAAACATATTGACTAATTGCTACTGTCAGTTAAGCAGTTAAAAACATTATAAAAAAAAAGAAATGTGGGATAAATAACTGAGGCTTGTAATCATGCATGTATTGCCTCATATTCTACATCACCGGCCAAACTGGCTAGTAAGTTATTACTGCATTTGGCGGGTTGGCGGGTTTGAATTTAGAACCCTGGTCACATCCTGCACTAGGTTGAAGTCTCGCCCCATGATAATGCGATGACTGTTAGCGTTTGGGATTTTGGAGAATAGCCTTGTAAAAAACTGTTCATCGTCCTAGATGGGCACATAAACCGAAACTAAAACCACTGGTGTGTTCTGAAGTGGGCCTGAAACTATGACATAGCGGCAGTCAGTATCTAGGATAACATTTGTCGGCTCAAACAGGACCCTTTTATGAATGATGATAGCTGCCCCTCTAACTCTATCTGTAAATTTCTACGAATTGGCTGAAGGTCGCAGACACCAACACACTGAACAAACTGATCAGAAGGGCCGGTGATGTGGTGGGGGAGGAGCTGGACACCCTGACGACCGTCAGGAGGATGCTGTCCAGGCTCCAGTCTATCCTGGACATGTCTCCCACCCTCTCTACGACACACTGACCCAGCAGGGGAGCACCTTCAGCAGAAGACTCCTCGCAACCAGATGAACCACAGAGCGCCACAGGAAATCTTTCCTGCCTGTGGCCATTAAACTATATAAGGCATCCCTTGGAGAGTCTGTCACCCCCTCTCTGTAATTCAGACTCAATCCTAAACAATCTGTTCATTAGTCTGGTATTTTTTATATATGTATATATATATATATATATATATATATATATATATATATATATATATATACACACACACACACACACATATATATATATATATTTTTTCTTTCTAATATATATATGTTGTGTGTATAATTTTTGTTGTTTGTATATCTGGAGTTTTGTAAAAAAAAAAAAAAAAAAAAAATTTCCCCCTGGAACTATTTAAGTATTTCTGATTCTGATTCTGATTCTTAACACTTAATATTCATGCTAATATGTAACCTGATAGATAGAGATGTGTGATAGTGTTCCAAACTTCATGTTTATGGTTTGGGTTTGTTGGTTCAAGCAGCAAAATGATAACATACAATAACTGAAGCTAGAAAAGTAAATCGAGAGGCTCCCTGCCTTCAGACCCACACTGATCCTTTAAAATGGATGACACACCAGGGTCTGCTCTCAGGTAGGTCCTTCAATAATTCATACATCAAAAGTGCACACTAAGACGTACAGTCATTTGGCATCGGAAATACACACTCATCCTCTTTTCCACTGCAGATACAGTAGTGTGCTCCTTCATGTGTTTATGGCTCAGTGACATCACAAAGATCCACGGATGAGATTAGCAAAAGCTATCAAGCAAGTTTTTTCAGAGTTAGAGAGTATGCCTTCTCTGAAATAAAATGGCACCGGAGGCTTTTCTCGGAGAAAAAGATGCAAATATCCTTAACTGACATGTTTACTTTCTGAACTTTTTCTGACGCTCTGTTAGTACGTCATGCGCTTCTTGATATGATTGGTTGATTTGGCTCGTATGTTGGTGATAGACGGATGGTTTATCCAATCAGCAACCAGTATTTTCCCCCCTTCCAGCAAAATCTCCAAAGAAGAGTTCCTAGATGGATATGCTGAGAAAATGAGAATCATGTGAATCAATCCATCTGGAGGAGTCAGGTTAGGGTACACCTGGGGTCGCCAGACAATCACCGCCCTAAAGACATGCCAATAAACCAATCATTGCGAACTACAGACAGTGACGAAGATTTCTTATTACCCATCCTGTTTGATTCAGAGGGTAGCAGGAAGTTATGGTTGAATATGTAAACGAAACCACCGTGTCTTAACAGCACGTGAGCCTCAGACTATCATGCCGCATCAACGCAGCGGCGTCACTTCACAGAGGCCGCCTGCTGCCAAGACCTGCCACACTCACAAAGTTTGCACAGACAAGGTACACAGATCAGGTGGTAACAAAACAAACCACCTAAACAACAGCATCTTAAAACGGTGAGGAGAGCAGCCACACCACAGCCAGCAGAGTTAAGTGTCCACTGTATTTGGCTCATTGATTCAAATCTGTTCAGGAAGGCTCTTTGGCCTAAATGCTATATATAAATATATAATGTTATATATGTTGTTATATATATATATATATATATATATATATATATATATATATATATATAATGTTAGTAACTTGCAAAATAATTAAAAATCAATTTAAAAAAAACATGATAATCGTGATTTTACTGTAAAAAAAAATTGTGATATGATATTTTTGCCCACCCCTAACACACTTTATATTTATACTTTATGCAGCAAGGTTTCCAAAAAAATGCTCTTACTACAATGAATACAATTTGACTAATTGAATCAGTCTCAGATTTCCAGTCAGACCGAATTCAAGACTGTTTATGGACCCCAGTATGCAGAATTATTATAATTATTATAATATTATAATAGCCAAAATAACACATTTGTACTTCAGTAGAAAAACTGCACGCTTTATATCCAAACCCTCTGGTTTATCATAAATGGACATTTTCATTTACATATCTTGATGTCAGAGGTCAAGGGACCCATTTGAAAATGGACATGCCATATTTTCCCTCGCCAAAACTTCTACCTTTTGAACAAAGTCTTCTAGCGCCTCTTTAAGATCTCTGGGTCTCTGAGGGTTGAAAAAAAACTTGAGCTTTTCTGAAATGAGATAATTGGGGTGATGAGGGTTCACAACTCTGCCTCTCTTTGCAACAGTCGTGTTATTATCAGTGGTTCATAATGAAATATGGTGAGACTGTTTAAGTCAAGGATGAAATGAGGCTGCAGATCAACTATTGTTCAAAATACTACATGGTAAAATACAATAAGTATTTACAACCTATCTAATGCTGTATGACATTTTAATGTTGGCTTAGGACCAACAAAATGGATGAAAGCAGCAGCAGGCATGGACACAGGATGTCGGTTTACATTGGCTGTCTGGATAAATGGACACTCTACACATGTGCAATAAATTCTGAAGTACTGACTGTCTGGTCAGTGAAGTGATATGAGTGGTATGGCAGTGAAAACCTGAACACAACCAATCGTCCTCTTTTTTTCCCCACTCAGCTGGGTAAAAAAATAACATAATGGCACAGCAACTGCCCCCTGATTGTCCAAAAGAAACTTAAACAGGCACCAAGAACTTGATGCATGGAAAAACACAGCTCAGGAAATGCACCTCACTATTCACCTGATTTATGGCAACAAGAGATAATTGGTGACCAATCACAACTGAGAACAGCTTTCTTACAAGATTCAAGCTCATGAGGGACAAAAAAGAGACAGCAACACAGAGGAAACGTGCCCAAGTCGGCACTCCGTAGCTCTATAGGACTATTGGCACACTGTTAACATCAAAGCACAGCATCAGTGTCAACTATACCCCTACTCAGTACAGCACAATTATTGAATAACCCAAATAAAGGAGAATTGTTTGCCACCAGTTGTAAAAAAAAAAAACGGCAGCCTCTGTATGACAGCTGTCTGTCTGTCTGCTTTGATCACACTGAGAAAGTGGGTCACTGCAGGGTAAAATAGGGTAAAATAAGAAGACAACAGAAGTTTGATATCTAAGAATGAGTGGAGCTATTAATTTATTCCATTACTAGGAGCTCCAAGTTTCAAAGACAGCTGAGATGGAAGAGTGATTTGTCACTATATAATGTAGTGAATGCACCTTTTATACATATATATATATATATATATATATATATATATATATATATATATATATATATATATATATATATTGAGTGTACTGGTGTTCAGCACAGAGAAGTAGAGTATGAGTTGTTCAGGAAGTAGCTTTGATGTAATTAGCAGCTAATTAAGTGAGTGTCAGTGAGGACCCGGAGTGCTACTTTGCTGTGAACTACATGTTCACACATGGATTCAACACAATGACACATGATGTATAAATAACTTGGTATATGGAATGAAGATAGAGACAAAATCAACTCGCTTGGTACCAATCTTTCTTCAAACCCAGGAACCTTAGAAACAACTGTACGACCTGATATTCTTGGACTGCTTTTCTACAGTTGACCTTAACAAATTAACCTCCACTATTTCAGCATCAAAGCCTTCTACTTGTCTCCTAGACTCTATTCCAACTAGGTTACTTAAAGAAATGTTACCTTTAGTTAGCACTCCTGTATTAGTTATGATTCACATGTCTTTATCAGCAGGTTATGTACCACAGTCTTTTAAAGTAGCTGTAATTAAACCTCTTCTCAAAAAGCCCAGTCTTGATCCAGAGGTTCTAGCCAACTATAGACCTATAGCCAACCTTCCGTTTCTCTCCAAGATCCTCGAGAAATTATTCGCCAATCAGCTGTGTGACTTTTTACATAATGAGTTATTTGAGGACTTCCAGTCAGGATTTAGAATGAATCATAGCACTGAGACAGCACTTGTAAAAAAATACTAACAACCTTCTAATAGCTTTAAACAAAGGACTTGTCTCTGTATTTGTTTTACTAGATCTTAGTGCTGCCTTCGACACTATTAACCATCACATCCTGCTACAGAGACTGGAGCATCTAATTGGCATTAAAGGAACCAGATTAAGCTGGTTTAAGTCCTATTTATCAGATAGATCTCAGTTTGTACATGTTTATGACAAATCCTCCATGCACACTAAAGTTAGTTACGGACTTCCACAGGATTCTGTCCTGGCCGATTCTGTTCACCTTATATATGCTTGCCTTAGGAAATATTATAAGGAAGCACTCCATAAATTTTCATTGTTATGCTGATGATACACAATTATATTTGTAAACCAGAAGAAACTGATCAGTTAGATAAACTTCAAATGTGCATTAAGGAAATAAAAAGCTGGATGACCTGCAATTTTCTGTTGTTAAACTCAGATAAAACTGAAGTTATTGTACTTCGAAAGGCCTCCGAAAGTCAATAGCTAAAGATATTGTTACTCTGGATGATGTTGTGTTGTCCTCCAGCACCACAGTAAGGAATCTGGGTGTTATTTTTGATCAGGATATGTCCTTCAATTCTCACATAAATCTAACAACAAGGACTAAATATTTTCACCTGCGTAATATTCTGAAAATTATGAACATTGTATCTCAGAAAGATGCAGAAAAACTAGTCCATGCATTTGTTACTTCTAGGCTGGACTATTGCAACTCATTATCAGGCTGCTCCAATAAGTCTGTTAAGAGTCTCCAGTTGGTCCAAAATGCTGCAGCTCGTGTACTAACTAAAACAAATCGAAGAGAACATATTCCTCCTGAATTAGCTTCTTGAATTTAAAATCCTTCTCCTTACCTACAAAGCTCTTATTGGTCAGGCTCCGTCGTATCTTAAAGAGCTCATAGTACCGTATTACCCGACTAGATCGCTGAGCTCTGAGAATGCAGGGCTACTTGTCGTTCCTAGAGTCTTCAAATATAGAATGGGAGGCAGAGCCTTCAGCTACCAAGCTCCTCTCCTGTGGAACCAACACCCAAGTTTTATTCGGAAGAGGAACACTGTCCCCATATTTAAGAGTAAACCCAAAACTTTCCTTTTTGATAAAGTTTACAGCTAGGGCTTACAATCCCTTAACAATGTTATTATTTTTAATGATTTTGTTCTTAATAATGCTGCTATAGGCCTAGTCTGCCGTGGGATAATACTTTTCCTGATACTCTGAGCTCCTCTCCTCTCTGTCTGTATCATTCATGTCTCATCAATGCATGATACTAATTCACTTCTTCCCCGGAGTTCTTTCTGCTTTGTCGTCTCGCAGGTCTCTGCTGATCGTGGTGGTGCCTGCTGCCGTGGTCCTGCATGACGCTTCCTGCTACTATTATAATCTATAACCTTAGCTGCGCTTGTTTCTACTATTCTGCTTTATTAACTGCCATGACATATGTCAGTAGTCTGAATTAGATAGAAAGTACATAAAAACCTATTATGAAGCTGAAAAGTTCTGAATATGAACACTTTACTGTCATACAGTAGTGATGCTATGATGCAACAAATTAAAAAGGATTTCAGGTGAAAAAAATCTTTCAGCCATGGGTTTCGCTAGCCACATAATTCATGTAAAAATCACGATTTTTACATGAATCAATTTTTTTGTCCACCCCTACCTGCTTCAATATCAATCATGGCTGTCCAGCTCTCTAAATACTGTAAAATCTCAGATAAAGTCTAGGTAATAGAGTCATGGCATACTGGCCACTCTGCTGCTCTTTAGTTTTAATGAATCTCAACACTTCCTGTTTCACATTCTATCCCACCAAAAAATAAAAGTCTTTGTATGAAGTTTAATTTCTAATAGCTTAAAGGCAGGGACATATTAAGGCTCTGATATCTAGTTGGTGTGTTCTGGCCTCAAAAGTGAGTACGACGTGACTGTGGAAATGGACATTACACTGTACTGAAGAGCAAATTAAAAAAGGACAAGCCTTCTAACCAAAACAAGGTCAAACCATAAAGTTAAGTCACATTTGTTAAAAGGTTGAATATGGAGAGTGAGCAGAACACCGCCATCTAGTGTCTCAAAATCGTAGTCAAAATGACAAAAAAATAATTCCAGCAGTCAGGTTGCCAGGTTTGTCAGACCCAGCCCAGTAGCACAGGAGACCGGAGTCAGTTTGAGCCTGTTTGAACCCATCCTCTCCAGCAAATCACACCATACAAACAAGTATTGCAGAGGAGTCTTACTGACGGTTAGCATTAGCCGTTACCATTTGCAGATACCGCTAAGTAAACAGGTGATATATGGACCCAATTGCAGCACAAAAGACACAGAACAAATGGAGAAAGTTCAACTGTTTACTGAAGCTCAGGCAGACAGACAAAAACATCGCAGTGGCAGGGGTCTTGGTCAAGGCAAACAGGGGTTCGGTACCAGGAAGACAATCGGATGAGGAGCAGGCAGAAGAAACCATATAACCAGGAGAGCGGTCAGAAACGGTCAAACAGGAACCAGGAGAGCAGAGACTGAAATCTTGGTCAGGGACAGAAGGCTGAAGCAATTACCAGGAGGCAGACGAAGCAGAGGAATCTGTGACAGGCAAGATCGGTACCAGAAAGTCAGGCAGGACACCGCTGGAGAGTCTCACATGGCAAAGAACAATCTGGCAGAGGAGTGAATGTGGAGCTGGTGAATATATACTGGGCTGATTGCATGTGATGAGGGGCAGGTGTGTGTACAGGTGAGTAGAGTGAGACTGATGAGGTGGGTGTGGCAGGCAGGCTGAGTGGGGCAGAGGGATGAATGGAAAAGTACTAGGAGCAGATGGCTGAACTGTGACATTTAGCGATCAAGGAGAAACGTAGCCATTTGGGCGTGCGTTTTAATGCTGTTGAACTCCTTTCTCTCAGTTCATGAGACTCCGCTCACTCAGCTGCTGGGACAAATAACGCCCCCTTCACTGAGGCTCCGAAGCAGCTGCAGGATTGGCAAACTCCATTTCACCAAGTGCCAGCCTACAGTAGCTGCACCTAACAACAGACAACCCTGGCAACCAGCAACGCCCAACGCTATTGGCTGCTACCATGGAAACAGAATGGGACAGAAAGTTATTCTCAAACCCATCAAAAACTTTAAATATTAATTCAGACTAAATAAAGTTTTTATAGAAAAGCAATACTTTCAACCCCTCAAACCGCCTGTGGGTGAATTATTTTTTTTAAAACATAGCTTTTAATAAAGATTCTACATATTCACCCTTTAGGTTACATAGAAATACCACCTATATAACACAAGTTTAATCAATCAATGAGCATTTGTATTCATAACTGAAGTCAGTCAGTCCAGCTTCTACACTGTGAGGTGTTGCTGCTTTTCTCTTTTTGATATCACTGTAAAATGAATGTCTTTGCTCATTGTTGGTTCTGTGACCGGCTGGTGGACACTCATCATTAACTTTGGACATTTATATAATAAAGGATTTAAATTCAACTGTTTAATGAAATGTCTGTCTTTGTCCTATTCTTCGTATTAGCCCTGGCCACGGATTCCTCCTCCTGGGGACTCTGGATTACGCTCCTTATTCCTCTATTGTTGGCTGTTAAACTAGATCCGCTTTGCCATCAGACATTGTGACTTTGGTTCTCTTCATCCTCATCCTTAAAAGCTGAGAGCAACTTGTGAAATTGTTTTACCTCATATCTTATTGAAACCCTTTCCTCCCCTTGTTGTTGTAAATATTTCAACATTATCTTTTCATTATGAATAAAGAACAAGGCTCCTCAGAGAGGAGGCCAATGGGACAAGGAAAACTATGCTTGGTCGAACAAGAGAGGGCTGCATCTTAACTTGTACGCAAACAGTGGTGGGAATGTAGTGGATGAGAAGAGACAAGAAGAGGACGTTACTGCTCGATACCCTACAACAGAGTCAGAGCACAGTCACTAAAGTGCTTGGGTTCAGCCTGTAGTGAAAATCAAAGAAGATGGTTTTCTGCAGAATTTACTTTTAGCGGTATACAGCTTAACGTTCAGACTCATTAAATTCAACTACTTATGAAAAAAAAAGATGATGCTGAGAATTAATTTTCATTTCAGATGTAAGTTTTGCTTTCCATTGATGCAAAAAGGAGACTTGTTGCTTCTACTTTTATGTCTGTATCTACGGTGATGTTTTATATGTTCATGCACCTTCTCAATGTATTCACTCCTTAGATACTGAAGACTTGAGGTTCATTACAATCCTCTGTTCACTCACTCCCCTTTGCTCCTTGTATGCTAGGAGTGGTTGGCCTTCATTGTCCATCCATAGACTGAATCTGCACTCTTGGCCATTTGTCAGAGAATATGAATGATAACACAAAAACCTTTCTTCCACTCATGGTTAATGGTTGGGTGAAGCTATTTATTGGCAAACATATACCTTTCTTTTGTCATATAAATGACAAAAGAAAGTACCCAAATGACCCTGATCAAAAGTTTACATACCCAAGTTGTTAACACCAATGAATTTCCCCCTTTAACATCAATGACAGCTTGAAGTCTTTTGTGGTCGTTGTGGATGAGGTTCTTAATTTTCTCAGATGGCAAAGCTGTCCATTCTTCTTTGCAAAAAGCCTCCAGTTCCTGTAAGTTGCATGAACTGCGCGTTTGAGATCTCCCCAGAGTGGCTCAATGATATTGAGGCCAGGAGATTGAGATGGCCGCTCCAGAACCTTCACTTTGCTCTGTTGTAGCCAAAGACAGGTCGACTTGGCCACTTCAGAACCTTCACTTTGTTCTGCTGTAGCCAAAGACAGGTCGACTTGGCCACTTCAGAACCTTCACTTTGTTCTGCTGTAGCCAAGGACAGGTCGACTTGGCCACTTCAGAACCTTCACTTTGTTCTGCTGTAGCCAAGGACAGGTCGACTTGGCCTTGTGTTTTGGATTATTGTCATGTTAGAATGTCCAAAAACGTCCCATGCACAGCCCCAGGGCTGATGAGTGCACATTTTTATTATTTATTATTATTTTCTGATAACATGCTGCTTTCGGGGCCACACGGTGGTGTAGTGTTTAGCACTGTCGCCTCACAGCAAGAAGGTTCCAGGTTCGCATCCCGGCCTGGGCCTTTCTGTGTGGAGTTTGCATGTTCTCCCGTGTCTGCGTGGGTTTTCTCCGGGTACTCCGGTTTCCTCCCACAATCCAAAGACATGCATGTGCTAGGTTAATTGATGATTCTAAAATTGCCCGTAGGTGTGAATGGTTGTCTGTCTATGTTCGTCTCTATGTGCCCTGCAATACACTGGCGTCCTGTCCAGGGTGTACCCCGCCTCACGCCCAATGTCAGCTGGGATCGGCTCCAGCCCCCCGCGACCCCGACCCCGGGAGAAGCAGTTGAAGATGAATGAATGCTGCGTTCGTCTTGCCATCCATTTTGGCTAAGTTTCCTGTGCCTTTCTAGGTCCCACAAACATGAGTGATCCACCTCTGTGTTTCACGGTAGGAATGGTGTTCCTTTCATCATTGGCCTTGTTGACTCCTCTCCAAATGTAATGTTTATGGTTGTGGCCAAAAAGTTCAAATTTGGTCTCATCACTCCAAATGATTTTCTCTGTGCTGTTTGGCGTAATGTAAGCGGGCTTTCTTCTGGCGACTTGACCATTCAGCCCATTTTTCTTCAAGTGCCTCCTTATTGTGCATCTTGAAACAGCCACACCACAATTTTTCAGAGAGTCCTATATTGCAGCTGAAGTTATTAGTGGATTTTTCTTTGCATCTTGAACAAATTTACTGGCAGTTGTGACTGAAATATTTGCTGGTCTACCTGACTGTGGTTTGGTTTCAACAGAATCCCTTATTTTCCACTTCTTAATCAGCGTTTGAACACTGCTGATTAGCATTCTCAATCCCTTGGATATCTTTTTATACTCCTTTCATGTTTTATGCAGATTAATTACCTTTTCTGGCAGATCCTTTGACAATTATTTTGCTTTCCCCATGACTCAGAATCCAGAAATTTCTTTGCAGCACTGGATTAAAAATGCAACGGTCTGTCAGAAGCCCAGAAACTCACTAACCTTTCATACACACACACTAATTACAAACGAACAGGTCACAAGTGAGGATGGGAACCTTGATTAGCCATTCAAACCCATATGTGTCAACTTTTGTGCATGTTTTCGGGTCAAAGTCACTGGGGTATGTAAACTTTTTATCAGGGTCATTTGGGTACTTTCTTTTGTCATTTTGATTTAAAAAGAGTGTGGCTAATCAAAATTTAATTATGTTAAAAGAAAATGGAATAATTGTGAAACATGTTGGATTTCTGATCGGAGTGACATCTGACTGAACACATAAAGCAGCAGGATTAATCAAGCCTGGCTGTAAGCCTAGTCTAGAGCAGACTAACAGCACAGAATAAATCTCCATGGTAACTTAGGTGCGAGTGATTTCATGCAACTGGATCATGGATAAAGTAAGCAAGGATAACCGGAATATCCCGACTTAATCCCTTATCCAACAATGAAGTCAAATGTCACCAGATGCCAGATTAACACCAATAACTGGGAGGGATCTGAAAGTGTTCTCTAATTTTTGCTCACATTTTTTTCAACAAAATAAAGGTTTTTGCTCAAGTGCCTTGGTTATTTAAACAACATGCTAATACAGCAGTGGGATAGCTACAGCTGATACACTATCAAATTCTGATAGAAAGGTGCTATATAAGTACAAGTCCATTTATCATTACTGAAGACCAGTGGCTGATGAATTGTTACACTTCTAATAACTTAACATCCAGCTCATATGATGGCAGCGGCTCTCTGATTAGCTCATCAGTTTAACTGCTCTGCATCAGGAGACAGTTCCTCAGCACCGTCATGGAATGGCATAAAAAAATAATCATTGCATATTGTTTCACAAGCAAAGCACTGTTCATGCATTGTAAATGCATGGGCCTGAGGTGACATCCCCTGCAGTGTGTCAGAGCTGTATGCTTGCACAGTATGAGAGCAAAGGGAAACAAACTGAGTCCGAGTCCAGCGTAGACTGATGAAAGATTAACCAAGTCCTGCAACTTACAGCTGAGCCTGAACTGGAGACGCTCATGACCTCATTGCACCATATAGAGTAAAGCCTTTCCTCTGTTGCCATCCTCACGACACATTTCATATTTTCTGCCACACTATACCAAAATTGTATATTATTTAGAGCTGCAACGACAAATCAACAAAAACTGAAAAAACAGATAATAAAAGTAGCTGACAACAAAAATAATTGTCAATCAGTTGCTATTCTAGTTACGCAAGAAGTGTTGCTGTTTAGTGGGCTCTCCCCGGCATGAAAATATACATATGATTCTGACACTCATCAGCTATGATCTTTTTTTTTTTACAGTTGATTTTCAAAGCTGTCTGTCATCTTCCAAGCCCTGCTCATACATCCCTGTTATGTCAACAGGGGTAGAAGACGATGTATTCGGATTCTTTACTGCAATAAATGTACTAGTACCACACAATTAAAATACCCCACTACAAGTCAATTTAAAACCTTACTTAAAGATGCCCTATTATACTAGTTTTCAGGGTCATATTTGTATTTTTCGGGTCAACTACATAGGTTTACATGCTTTGATCTTTAAAAAACACATTATATTTCTCATATTGTTCATTGCTGCAGCACCCATGCATTTTGTGAACAATATGAAAAGGCCCAATGTACAGTACAAGTTTACATCTGTTTTGTTCCGTAATACAGGTTGAATATCTAAAGCTATCGTAATAAAGTAATAATTGAAAAATCCCTGAGTTATTCATCATTTTTCTTACAAAATAGGCTCAATATCAGGGGCCGTTTGGCAACTACACTCTGTCCCACACGCGTCAGAGGGAGGAACAGAGTTTAATGCTAAAGTGAGAGATTCATTAAAATGGAAGTTTAATCTTCAAAGAGGAGCTGAGAGGCTGAGGCACCCAGGGAATCCCTATCGCAGCCTGTGACCTTTCCAGCCCACATCCGTGTAGAGAAGGACGAGTGAGCCGAGGAGGAGTCAGGCAGAAGAGATGACTCTCTGGATCACACTCACATGAAGTCAGCTCACTGTGAGAAGACTGTACACTGCTTACATGAAGTCACGATGCACAGTACCATCATCATACACTGAAACAAATCCTATTTGCAGTGAGTTCAGCTGGCGGTTATTTAACTTTGATCAAATCAAAATAATTTGGTTTTGAGCGGTCCCAGTACATACACACACAGGTTTATTAGGGAGGTAACACTGCAGTAATGGCAACTTGTATACTTCCACCTACTCACATCAAGCCTAGCTGGATGGCTGCCGGTGCTAAAATAACCACAAACTCCTCACTAAATGCACTGTACTGTGTCATCAAGCAGCTAGACAGCATACCAATGTCTCCGCTCTGCATGGCTGAGCATATTTCACACATTCAAACATTCACACATTCAAAGCAGTGCGATATTTAAGAGTCAGCCGGGATGCTCATTCACCTCAGGACTAGCTGGCTGTCTCAAATGTAATTTTGGGTATCGCTTGGAAGCACCCTCAGGTTTTTAATTACTGTACAAGGTTGAACCTCAATAGCCACCATCTTAGAATCCAAACACTTCAAAAAACATGGTTCTATTTCTGTGTCTAAATTTGAAAATGCCTATTGTGATGAGGACCAAACATTGCCAAAAACTAAGCCCCAACACACACACACACACACACACACACACACACACACACACACACACACACACACACACACACACACACACACACACACACACACACACACACACACACACACACACACACACACACACACACACACACACACACACACACACACACACACACACACACACACACACACACACACACACACACACACACACACACACACACACACACACACACACACACACACACACACACACACACACACACACACACACACACAAAGATGACTGTAGAAGTTGTAGGAACACACCATCTCATTAAGGCCATAAAAGACCAAAATCAATCACTGTCTATTGACTGGGTTGTACATAGCTCCTGTCTGCACAGCATGTGTGTGTGTGTGGTATGTTAATGTGCAGTTCTATAAACAGAGAGTAAGTCAGGATATACACATTTATAACGGGGCCTGAGATCTTTGAAGTGGAAATGCAGCTGCAGGCAAAGAGCAGCTCTGAGAACAATAAAGCCCCTCTGACATAAAAGCAGTGTCTCTGCGCTGAAAAAGATAGAATATGTACACTGCCAAGTGCCCGCAGTCCCAATGTGCACCCACGGAGCTGGCTCTGAACTTCCTGTTGAGACTGAACTGGCCTGACAGCTGATGTACGGGGAGCAGGTCGTGCCAGTTAAAATAACTGCAGAGAGGTGAGGGTCAAGGTCGTCCTGCAGGGCGTTCACTCTGAAATACTGAAAGGCTCAGTGCACACAGCTCCACTATTATGCAACCCTGTTCAAGTGACAACCTTACATTTTGAAAATCACACTTTTTTACTGACAGAGAGCTGGGCAATATGGCCAAACACTTCTATCCCACTATAGATCATTTCATATCTCCATAACAATATAGTTCATGATGTAGCAGGCTTTTGGTAATTAAAAACATAAATAGTCTTTATCAAATAACCACATGGAAAAGCCTATTTTGTAAACTCCTGTGTAATACTTGACAATAAAAAGTATTTTCTCATTTCATTAAGTGTCTTTGAGTACCGAGAAAAGCGCTATATAAACTTGATCTATTATTAGAACAAAATGAACAGAACGTACAAGAATGTAAAGCATTGCATACATTTTTATATAATTTTGTCGACATATACACAAGCATTATTTGGATCTTTTGGACTGTTATTTCAAAGCCATTTTCTGATGCGGAGTGTAGCTTATTGTGCAATACACTGATTTAAACTGAGTTTGCATAGTGGCTCTGATTATTGATCATCCGATTGTGATCATTCTGTCTGGTGATTTTTACACGCATGTACGCACGCACGCCCACGCCCCCCCACCCCCACCCCGCGCGCTATAAACCTAGGGGAAACAATGACTTTAAAAGGTTAAGCTTTAAAGGGCCCAGCCACTGGGGGAGCCGTGGAGGCTTATAATCATGCGAGTCCTACAATATTAGAATCAAAATATTAGTTATTACAACATCAAAAATAAACACTGTATTTATTGTTGCTTTAGTGAAATGTAGTCCTTTTTTGTATGTAAACAATAAAAGCTTCCAGCTAAATCTAAAGTACTAAAAAAAAAACTAAAAAATGATCACCTAATGATGCAGTGAATTTCCTTGCTATGCCGGTACCTGTGCATAAATATGCATACACATATACTTATGTAGATCCTGTCACTGAGTTGGGAAGTTTTTGAGATTGAGAAATACGGTAGAAAGACAATGGCAAAAAAAGATATTGCCTGGCGAGCCATAGCTCCGGCTCTTCATGTGAGAAATCCAGTGTGAGTAAAGAGTGTCCACATAGTTATGATCTAATGCAGAGGTTACTACTTTAGTAAAAGTAGTAATAACACAATAAAAAGTGGGGATGTTCTGCAGCGTGATGATTCCTGTTGGTAGTACAGCACTTCAGCAGCAGCGTGTCTCTCTCTTAGGGCGCACTCATACTGTCCATCCGTACCCTGCCCTGTGCTTCAGGGTACTTGTCCCCCCCCTCCCTCTCAACCCGCAGGCCAGGCTCGTTTGTACTCACACTACCTGGGCCTCGGCGAATGCTTCTTGCTGCCTTTACGCCATCACGCCGTAACACGTCACACACATTGATGATGTCATTGCGATGCGTCGCTTTGTTTACAAATCTTTCCATAGACCTCTGAGTTTTTGTGCGTCTTGTCCGACTGTTTTTGAATATTTACATTCGACCAAATCTGCAGTAAAGACTCCACCTCCGCATCACACCAACGTGAACCTTTCGCCGCCATTATTTTAAATGTCCGCGCTTGGTCCGTCTTTTTTTTTTATTTCTATGTCCGAACAGGCGCACATAAAATGACGTCAGAACTGCCGTAGGCCTCGTGCTCTTGCTCGTACACGTGCGCACGCTCGTGCTAGACATGTGCAAATCTGCTTTACAAAAGCCCACCTCTCCCAAACGGTCCGTGGCCGGCAAGCGCGCGTAAGCTAAGCGCGGTACGGTTGCACTCACACTGGTCAAACGAACTAGGCTTTTCCCGTAAAACCTGTTTGTGCACGGTACGGATGGACAGTGTGAGTGCGACCTTAGTTTACATGTCTGTATTGTAGGAGAGGGAGAGCATGCACATGCTTTGATTGGAGCAACGCAGATCTGGGAAGGGCCCATTCCCTGGACCTTTTCAGGGGCCCAGTTGTTACTGTGGGTGGCCCTGTAGTAATGTTAAAACACTGATATCAATTTCATCTCTGTGATTTCTAAATTACAATGTTTTGATTTTCAGAATTGTTTCATTGACAGTCTGAGCATTTCAACAGCATGGATAGTAGTTGAGCCTATTACAGAGATGTCAGTATTAAACATGTTGCAGATATACTCTTATCAAATGCTTCAATCTGTCAAATATCAATATCAGCCTGAAAAAGCTAGGTTGGTTGAGCTATATTAAAAAAAAATTATTATCAAGGTCAGGCAGCAAACAATGGTCCTTTTCGAGAAGCTCTGAGTCTCAGCAGCCTGAGCTAACACATACTTAGGATGACAACAATGGACATATTGCGGTAATACAGACAACACTGACCTGAAACCAAAACAAGCATACACACTTCAACCCACACACACTAACACACAGTCACGTGCGCAAGGTCATGGGAACCAGTTCCATCCAGCCAACAGTGAACTGTGGCTGGTTAACATGACACACAAAACACACAATGCAAGTTCTGGGTCAGTTCAAACCCTGCTGAACCTGAGTGGCGTCAGACTACTGTGGAATCAGTCCAGATCTCTCCAGTCGTGCACTCTCCGTCACAGATTTGTCCTATGACAGTACAAATGGACATGAATATGGATAACTTTCCTTTTATCAGGTGAAAAACTCTGGCACTGATCTATAGGACTATTAAGAACCAGCCCAGTGTTTTGGCATGTTTTAAAACCAATCAAAAACTTTACGTTACTGCTGACCAGGGCTGTGAATCTTTTGATAGCTCACGACTCAATTTCGATTCTTTGGGTCATAGTTTGTTGTGCACTAATAAAGGTGGTGTGGCAAATTATGGCATGAAAGCGGAGTAAGCTTTTATGGATTTTTAATATTTGAAAAATGTGATAACAACTGATTGCAATAATGTGAAGACACAAAGGCAAACCTTAGACAAAAGGTAACATGTTTTCCTGCTAAATTTGCATTGACACAGTAATAAGTAATGTTTGAACTGTAACTGTGTATTCAAACTCAAAACTAACAGCTAACGTCATCAGTCCTCGCCGTCAACGTAAGAGACGTTAATTTAAAAGGGGGACACAATAACGTGTCTGAAAAGTCAACCAACAACGAGACAGAAACAGTGGCAGCTGACTATACCAACTCTAATCAGCAGAAATAATATGGAGCCAAGTGAGCAGAAAGATAAGATAAACAGGACTGGAGCTGAACACATTAGCAGGGAGCAGATCCCTTTTTACACTGTGGAGAAACCTGACTAACAACAAGTGATTCACCAACTGAATCCAAGGTTTAACCTCCTTCATGGAATCATTTCATGTCCACACAAATCCTCCACAACACAAGAAAACAAACAAGAGAATTTCGAAAATGTGTCATATTTATATATACCCTACAGTTATGGGATTTCTTTCTTATTTTCATGATGTCAGACAACTTTTAAAAATGTTGTTATTGATGTTTGTATTTTTCTAATCTTTATTTAAAAAATTCAGCCTTCCTTTTTTTGTAATTTTCTCCTGTGGTATCAAAAATGGTATGAAGTATTTTCCTGGGTATCGATATCGACTTTAAAATTCTAGTATCATGAAAAAACTAAAGGGGAGTGGGGTCAGGGTGAGGTCAGAGCACATGCTGCAGCTTTGTTAACATGATCTCTCAGTGATAACACCCCACTATCCGCTAAATATCACCTGCTCCCACTGTACTGAATCAGAGCTGCTCTGAGGAGGAGGAGGAGGAGGAGGAGCTCACCTCAGCCATCTGTACTCTTGTTCATTGTATTAGCTCTGAGCACTCCACCAATAAGGACTGAGTGTTCCCCTTCACAGCGCTGTCTGTGTCTCATGGTGGAGTTGTGTTTAGACAATGAGGCACTACTGTCGACAACACACAGCTCTTTATTCAGACGACCGTCTGTCCATTCTGGAATTTGTCTGTCTGATCTTGTTTTGTGTTCTGCCTTCATTATGCTGCCATCTGACCTGCTTTTTATTCAGAAATACATTCCTCACCATTATTATCTTAATGACTTCACAGTTGAGGAGGGGGGTCATTATGTGATGAGATGCATACAGAGACTGAACAAAGGACATATTGAACATTAACAAAACTAAACATTTCAAGTGCCTGTAGGGACATCCTACACAGAGTTCTGTCCTCAAGGTGGTGCTAAAATATAAAGAGCATGGACCACTGGTTACCAGACTGTGGGTTTAAGACCCTCCAGTGCAGAGGCCAATCATGAACCACTGAAAGAGCCGACAGTCTCTCATTCCTCCTTCCACCCACCAATACAGCACTCCCTGAGGTAGAAGGGATGGCGTTTACAGTGAAATGTGATCAGTCATGTATAGAGTTGTCAAAAACATCAATACAATGATTTATACTAAAAATTAATATAGGATTAGATTTTAACTTGGATACTTTTGCCGTCAACAGTGCCGTCTGTCTCCTCTAGTTGACGTATATCGAGACCAGTTTTAGTAGAAAATGAAAAAGGAAAAGTAGTAGTGGAAGTATTTAGCATAAGAGGCTAACGACCAGGCAATGGCTAACGATGTAAACAAGCCAATAAGCCTACAGAGCTAAAGTGGTGACGAAGTTGAGTATCACAGCAAAATTTGTCTTAAAGACTGACACCCCGGTCTTTATGGTGGATTTAGAGAGTCAGATGAGTTTCCGTTTGAATAACATCACAGTATTAAACTGTTTTGTCTCTTAAGTTATCGTTAAGCTAGTGACTAGTGTCTAATAATAAACAGTAACGTTAACGGCAGAGCTAAGCAGCTAACATCATCAGTCCTGCTCCTCTAACGTTCAGAGACGTTACTTGAACAGGAGGACACAATAACGTGTCTGAAAAGTCAACCAGCAATGAGACAGAAACAGTGGCAGCTTCTTTACCAACTCTATTTCATCATCAGGGATAATAACCATTGTAACCACCGCACAGAATATGAAGAATATGACCGACCAGCTAAGGTACTGACAGGAAAAAGCCTTAGAGCACAGCAGTTAAATGGGTCTCCACATTCTAATGTTCATGCCCTGTAGATCAAATACAATTAGTATTGTTTCCATCAGGGGGAAGTGTTACTCATATTTATTTCACAGGAAGAGCTGCTGACATTAAACATCTCCATTTTCAGAGAGTGTCCTGAGAAAGACAGCAGCACGACTGACAACGTTTCTGACAAACAGAATGAGCAGCAAATATAAAATACATGACTATAATACAATAAAATATATCAAATAACAAGTGAAAACAGCAAATATACATCAAAATACATGACAATAATACAATAAATATATCAAATAACAAGTAAAACAGCAAATATATATCATAATCCAGCATAATCATGAATATATCAGTCCGAATATCTACAGCCAGATGTGTCTGCCTCCAAGTTCTTATCAAATGTCTTCAAGTCCTCCAATGAGAGCAGGACCTGGAGTTTCAGGTGTGTCTGTAATTAGTTCAGGTAAACTTTTTTTATTTACACTAGATTATATTCTGTGATTAGTTGGGATTTTGTGTAATTATACAATACGGTTTCACTCCAACTCTGTTATTATTTATTAAAACCATAAGAGACTTGATTAGGACTTGCTGCTGCCCTCAGAGACTTGAGACTTGACTTGGACTTCCCCTCAGCTGCTATTTATACATCCTGTCACTGCACCAGCACTTCTGCATGTGTGTGTGTGTGTGGGTGTGTTAGGGCAGTTTTTCCTAGTGCTGGCTGGTATACTGGATGAACCGGTACCAGTATTCATTTCCTGTGTGGTATACATTTTTACACCACCATACTGGTGCACAGCTACAGAGAAATGCGGGGTGTATATTGAGAGGCAACTCCTGGTAAACACTCACATGGTTATAACTTTATGACAACAATCAATAACCCATAACTAACAATCTCTAAAAGGGCAGAACACCATGGCCCAAACAATTTGTAACACTAATAATTGTACATTTACACATTTACACGAGCATACAGGATTCTGGGTAATGTTAAAGCTACTAGCTATAAAAATAAAATAAAAAGGATCACAAGAAGACATTTACAAGCAAACTTAATTTATTTTAATGCAAAACCACTGCTTTTTAATTATTATTTCTGCTTCAGAATTGTATTTATCTAATAATGATGTAATTATTTATACTTAAAACTGATTAAGAGTGTATAAGGTTGGAGGTTAGGCCTTATTTATACAAGTTCAAAGTCATTTAAAATCGTACAATCTAGTAAAACAGCTCTCCAGTTATAAGAAAGGTTACATTTGGTATTCAGCCATAAAACCATAATTATCATGACCTAACCTGCCATCCACTTTCTATTTTAAGCTTCCACATGTTGTGGCATTGTAATAAATGACCAACACAAACTGGAAAATACACTGAAGTATGCATGTTAACAGGAAATAAAGTTGCTGTACAGTTGAAGAAGCATTGAGAGGTGAGCAGAAAAAATTTAAGGGGTTTATTATCACTGTTGGCAACACGCGTGTCTTTGTACTTCCCACAGTTGCACCAGTCATCTGGGAGCACAACTAAACTTACAGCTCAACAACTCAAAATAAGACAAATATGTAGTGAATTCCCTGCCCCTGTTTGATGCATTCCGATCTCTTCATAAAATAGTAAATGTTTTAATATGCGATGTACTCCTGACAGTGGAATAAGCCACTATGAGCTATAATAAGGCCCCATTATTCAAAAGAAAGAAAAAACAGGATATGAAACTGGCAGAATCTTAAAAAATACAGAGATACCCATTTTTGGTGAAAGCGCCCAGCGCTAGCTTTTCCTGACCTGAGCCAGGGTCTAAGGACAGAGGGTATTAAATGCTGTATAGTGTTAAACCCCTTGTTGAAAAGTTGGGATATTGGGCGATATACATCAAACTAACTTGATTACTTTCTTCCCTCTGTGGTTTCCCGAAGCAGAAGTGAGTCTAGCTATTGTTCTGTTTCTGAGCTTGGAGCGGCTTCCTCTCCTCCTTTCCTCACACACTAACAACATCACAAACTGACCTGAACTCTCTTTGCTTCCTTAAATATGTGCTTTTGATATAATAATACTGTATATCATATTATACCAGAGCATTCGGCTCAAAATCATCTGACATGTTTCTGTTTGATATGTTTATGAAAGGGCTGTCTGGGAGGGAACTGATGATATAAAACACATGCACACATGCGCACACACACGCGCACACACTAAACAGCTCTCTAAAGCGGTCTTCCTGTTATTTCTCAGTAATTACAGTGTCTCATTTCTCAGATTAACATCCCAGTCACGCCAGGATCACACTTTCCTTTCTACACCACTTTGAAGTGTGTGAACTACAGAGCTGAAATCCTGTGAAATATGGGAAACACAACAGCTGCTGACCTGTCAACGTGTTCTTACTAAGATGTCATTCATCAACATTTTGACAGTATCATTTAAAGGCCTTTTACTTAAAGTTGTACTCTATAAGATTTGAGATATCTTGTTTCTAACGGCCTCTGTAGCGTTAAGATGTCACTGCAGGTGAGCCTGATCTTTCAGAGCCTCCATCTTGTCACAGTCACTATGTCTGTTGACAGTTTATTTATTATTTTTTTGTAAACTTTATTGAAAAACATGTACCGTATTACTTTCGGTCCGTCCCCTAAATGTTCCCCTCTAAAACACAAACACACACAGACGTTCTTATTATACTTCTGTCCTTACTACAAGCCCGACTCAGAAGTTGGAAGTTCCCGATTCCGATTACAAGCGAACGCAGCATAACTGATGTGGGCAGACCAACCGCTGTCAGGCGGCGCCTTTCCATCTAGAGAGGGAATGTCTCAACAGTCACACAGATGTGAACACTCAGCAAAGAGGGTGGGTCACATGATCAGTCACCATTGTTTTAACTCACTCTGTGATAGAGAGGAACGTAAAAGACAATTAAATAGATGGAAATCTTACAACTTACAACTTTAAGATAACTCAATAAAATGTACACAATATACTACAACTACTATTTAAAGTTGTAATACTATTTTTATGCTACGTATTGACAGCTTTTGCTCAATGCTGAAAGCGGTATAATGATGTCAGGAAACGGGCACAGAAACCATCCACCTCCGCCATCTCCAGACCTCTGTCCTATCAACATCCCATCTGCAAACGAGCCAATACACATAACCTATTTAACTGAGGAGGAGAGTGAACGCACATTGTGGACCCGCCTCTACCCGCGCTGAGCACAGTTTTGCATCTGGTGGAAGGTAGAGACTCATGTCTTTGTCACAAGACAAAACTAGGACTTTATCACAAACATTTGTTTATGTTATTTGTTCACATAAAAAAAGGAAAATCAACCAATTGATATAATCATCATCATCATCATCAGATGTTCTTGACATTCAAGTACCAGTATATGCATTAATCTTAAAAATGTAGTGTTGTATGGCGAGAGTTTTGCTGGAAAAACCTTATACGGTATTTCATCACTCCAGCTCAAAAGAGGCGATTCACAAATTCTTCTGCATGCTGCCGACAGTGTGGGTGCCTCCAAGCAAACCATTTTCACATATTCTGGCCCTGTGCATCATTGATCCCATTCTGGCAGGAGGTGTATAAAGTTTTGCAAAGCATTTTTCAGATGGACATTCAATTAAAATTTGAGTCTATTTGGGTGCCATACCATCAGAAAATGCTTCTGTTAATGTCAGATACTTGTTTTGGATCCTGAGTGCTGCAATAATTACTAGATGGGTTAATGCCTAATGGGTCCTTACATGCTTTTGTACTGCTTACTAACTCTGGGATACCTACAACTGTACATTTGCAAATGGCTGAATGTAAAGCATGATATGTATTGGACCCGGAGAATCATAATAAAAAAATGTAGTGTTGATCTAGTCTAATATATAAAAACAATAATGTAAATGAGTCGTTAAAGGCTTTGACGTGGGTCAGATAATAGAAGCTGTACACTGATTTTTAAGGAAGAGCTGGGAGAACAACAGGACTCAGCAGTCCTTTAAAACACACACACACACACACACACACACACACACACACACACACACACACACACACACACACACACACACACACACACACACACACACACACACACACACACACACACACACACACACACACACACACACACACACACACACACACACACACACACACACACACACACACACACACACACACACACACACACACACACACACACACACACACACACACACACACACACGTTGTGAGTCCTATTAAAAGAGGGTTGTGCGTGCAGTAAACAATCCTCTGTGACTACTGCATTCACCAGAGGACAAGGCCCTTTGAGAGTTTGCACAGTTTATACATACTTTTAAAGGCCTGTGTGTCCACATTCCAATGCTGATAATGATGAAATGCTCTGTCACATAGATCATATCAAATGTTATGATCTTTGATAAACAAGGGCCTGAAGCAGCAGCAGGGGCTCCCTGAGGATAAAGTGAGTACTGGTCCAAACAGAGGTTGCGGTCTTGTCTTGGCCTCAGGACTCAGGGTGTGGTGAGGTGGAAACACAGGGGAAAGAGTCTTCTGCTACAGGAAGCAGCCTGTAAACCATCACTCCCTCTTCCTGTAATTCTACAGATAACAACTTCTTAGTCATGCTGGCTGACAGGAAACAACGATCTTTAGTAGTGGAACATGCACACACACTCACAACACTGACCTGTACTCTCACACACAGCAGGCAAATGCACCGTCGCCCACATTTGAATGTCCACACAAAACCAGTGCAGAGCAACTATGCTACACTCACACCCCCTGCATTAGTTAGTTCAAATAGAATTTCCCAAAGGAGCCTTGGGACGATACAGAGGGGGTTTGACTTTCCGTGTAAAAGCATCCAGTTCTCAAGAGAACTTGATTTAAGATCTCTTCTCTTTGAACCAGACTTCAGTTAAAAAAAATTCCTCGACCTCAAAAAAACAGACACAACATCACTAAAGGCCTGTACACATGATTCGCACTAAAAACACTTTGCGTCGGCCGTTCCTTTATTTTCCTATGCGGTTTCTTTCCCCAACGAGCAGCAGCAGCTGCTGTGGAGCTTCTCCCCCCATCACGATCAGTCACACTCACAGGCGGTCACACTTCACAGTAGCCTGGCGCAGCAGCTCCAGCTGGCCCAAGGCCGTTTAAGCAGCCTAGCTCTGCTGCCATTGAGAGGACACTGGTCAAGTCCCTGGAAAAGACGCCTAGTTGGTACGACAAGGTCACAGATCATTTTCTTGAAAAGGAACGAAGGGTAGAACTGACATCTAAATAAACAAACACATTTATGATGTAGGCCGGAAAAATTAGCTTCCCCTCCTTGAAAGACTAGCAGCCGCTGTTCTATGCTTGTGTTCAATAAAAATGCTAATACATACAGCTGAGGCTGATGGGAAAATATTGCAGTTATTTGGCTACCAGAGCCAGATCGAGACATACAGTATATCTATCGGTATAAGCAGCGTATATGTTGTCCGATATGCGCCAACAGCAGCTATTAGAAACCAGTACAGGGAGAATCATATAGGGAAGAGGGTCGTTGTCAGGATATTTTAAGTAAGTGAAGTGATTTGAGCTTGTGAGGGTGGGGTTGGAATGTTGTATAAAGAAAGTGTTGTTGTTATTTGTAACATTAATGGGCTGACACTTCAGTCCCTAACACTGAAGTACGGGGCATCAGGTGTGTGTATATTTGTGACTGGCAGTGAAGCAGAAAAACTGAGGTAGGCTATGCAAAGTGGCATGTCATTAAGTTTCATGCAATGAACATATCACTCTCAATGAAGTGATACTGCCCACTCATCAACTGAGGACAAGCGTGCCAACACATCCCATCACAGACTCATCAGCTGCAATTGTGAGGCTAACAGATTCAACTGATTATTTGAATTATCAAAGTTTAGGGAGCAGGTGTTCAGCCTAATAAGCAGTAGTCGAGTTGAGGGGGGATGAGGGGGGATGGCATCCCCCCTGAAATAAAAACGATCAAAATCATCCCCCCTGTAAAACTGCCACCCCCCCTCTCAATCACTCCCATTTTTACAGTAAATGTTGGACATATAACTTATAATTATATGATATTATTTTGGTTGAGTAAAATAAATAATAAAATCTGAGGGCACAACTGCGCACACAAACATGCAATGACGCAACATGATTGTTATTTTCAATTGGTTGACGCCTGATGCCAGAGGGAGCGGCATAAGATGCAGCAAGAGCGACATCTTGAGGAGTAATTGCACTGCAATGTCAGCATGAAACGAGCGGCTGGACAACGCGATGTCAGAGACTTTTTTAAAAAGAAGAAAATTACAGGTGAGCTATAAATCAAGACTCAGGAATCTCATTACTTTTTATTCATCTACAAAAGTCGCCAGACTCGCCACAGGTTGCATGCACAATAACAACACAGCTAGTTTTCCAAACTCGCCGTGTAGCCTCCAAGCTAGCTGAGTTAACTCACGTTAACATTAATCAAACTCATCATCAGGCAGTGAAATAATCCTGCTTCATTAAAAACGACACATACAGAGAAATAAAATCATCTGAGAAACACATTAAGACTTGATTATTAAATCAATAATAATAAATAATATAATAAATAATAATAAATTAACAAGTGAAGATGTTAGCTAAAATTCTGATGTTCAAGGCAGGTGACATTAAAGAGTATCTCCAACAAGTTTTTTCCCCCTCCTGGGACCTGTTCTGTGTCCTGGCTGTAACTTAACTTAATATTACAGACAGTGAATATGATAAATGTGATAATCTATATACTGTACATGCTGTCTCTTATCCAAGAGCAAGTTTGTATGCTTTTAATCATTTGTAAAACGTAGCCTATTAGCATGACATGTCTGCTCATTTTATCAAACCCTATAATGTTTTTTTCTTCACATAGAGGAAGGAGGATCAAGAGGAGAAGGAACAGGAGGAGAAGGAGCAGGTTTGATGGTTTAGACCAAGGACTATGTTAACTGGGGATTCCCAGTAATTGGCCGTTTCTTTCTATACAATGACTGAAAATCTGAAGGCTGTCAGTCATCTTTTAATGTAATTAGTAATTTTTAATGTAGAAACTGATTATAACAACATTTTTTTTACGATTACAAAAAAAGTCTGGTGCAACCTCTAGTTTAGACACTTGCCTTTTTCAATTAATATGCAGACCTACAGTATATAGCTCATTATGTCAGTGCAAATTAATCTATGCTTGATTTTGTTGTTTTTGTAGTGGAAAGACAGAGAGAGGGGGTAGCAGCAGGGCGAGACAGTGCTGAAGAAAGCATCTCAGATTCTGACAACCCATGTGAGAAGGGAGAGAGCGGTGATGGCCAGGAAGCAGCAGAGAGACGAAGAGCAGGAGGGCCAAGAGGAGGAGAAGGAACAGGTTTGATTATTCTTCATGTTAAGTTTAGACACTTATTTAAATTCATACATAGGCATGGCAGACAAATTCAAAGAGGAATGAGGGAATACATTGACTTGGTCAGACTCAAATTTGTTGGTGAAGTGAAACCACCAGCACCAAAAGAGCTGAAACCCCTCCTTCAAGCAGAGTACACGCTGGTCATCTCCACAGCTGAGTGTGAACGTGGGTTTAGTCAGATGAACATTGTAAGCACAACTCGAAGCACCCTAGAGGTAAAAAGCATGTCAGCCTTGCTTTTTATCATGTGTGTTGGCCCTCCACTCAAAATGTTCAAACCAGATGTCTATGTCAAGTCTTGGCTTCAAAGTCATTGCTTAGCTAACAACCAGAAAGCAAGAACCCGAAAAATCGTCAACAAAACACATGATTACGATAGTCTTTGGAAACTGTTTTGAGACACTGAGAAACTAAAAACAGAGGAAAAGTGTTGTAAAGTGTTGAAGTTGTAAATTCTGTTGTAAAATACTGTCTTTAAAAAGAGATAATTGTTATGATGAAATAAACTTGGCTTGATATGATTTGAGAGGATTAAGAAGTCTTATTTTCAGTGTTTTCTTTTAATAATGAATTTACATGAATTACCCCCCCCCCCCCCCCCCCCCCTGACCTTATCAATTCATTTTCATCAATGCCGCAAGTTTTTAAGACAGTTCATTACAAAACAGCAATGCATCTGCCATACAGGCTGAGTGAGAAGACTCTTTGGTTGACTAAGAAAACCTTATTTTCTTCTACACTGTGTTCAGACTCAGATAATAAAACTAAAAACCTGTATTCTGACTTTTTTTCCAAATAATAACATTTATAAGTAATTAATAGGAAAATCGATAAAGAATCTGACCGATAAGCAGAATAATGAATCGAATAATGGCACTGATATCAATAAAATCCTATCAATTCCCATCCCTGACCAGACAGACATAGATAATGAAATTTACATGACACAGACCTTTGTGGCTATACCAGGGGTCTGCAACCCGCTGCTCTTGGGCCGCTGATAGAAAGTTGTTACAATTCCAGTCAAAATGATCTGATCAGTCTAAAATGCAACAGTGCTAAATGCTAGAGATGCACTGTTCCGATACCCAGGATATCTGCTCTGATATTGACTAGTTAGCTGATCAGATATCGGATGAATGAGGCTGATCCAGCATTCTGATCCAGTCATTTCTTTTTTATTAATATCAAACACAGCAATACAGTGACAGCGATCTAGTCACTTCAGTTCTATGTTTACAACAGTGGTTAGGCTTTTATATTACATTTAAAATATCTGTTTGCAGTGCACTTTACATGGAAGTGTTGTTGTTGTTTTTTTGCTGCTGATGCACACTTTGTTATTTGTTAATAAATAATATTAAGTCCATTCATATCTGTGTTAATTTGGTACCTTACCTTACCAACAAGGCTAAATGTTTATGTCAAGCCTGATGTCTTCACTCACATGGACAGGTGTACGCTTCATTCAGTCAACAGTAGGATCGGATCAGTATCAGGTATTGGACGATACGCTCAGCCCAGGTATCGGATTGGATTGAATCGGAAAAAACTGGATCATGCATCTCTACTAAATTCTGGTGGTTCTGTGCCCTAACGGCAGGCTTAAATTAATGAAAACTTTGGACCGAGTAGGGCTAAGGTCAGGCAAGGAAAACAATTCCTTTCAACAGTCAGTATTTTAGAAAATATGCCTGTGTGCAATTTTACATGAGAGAAAGTGAAATTGTGCCATCTATTTAATCTCTTACTCATATGTCCAGGGTGTGTTTAACCTAGCTTAGCACAAAGACTGGAAAGAGAAAGACTGGAAAGAGGGGAAACTGCTAACTGCTTTTACTTTTAGAGCCAGACTGATGTATCACTCACCAGATATCATTGGCCTACCCCAGGCATATCCATATCAGTGTACATGTGGTTAAGAGGTGGAATGTTCCCTCTAAAGTCGGTAACGGTATCAGATTCAGTTTCGTTGAATTGACCTTTTCATTTCATCATGGTGTCTCAGTGATTCTAGTCTAATCACACACACACACACACACACACACACACACACACACACACACACACACACACACACACACACACACACACACACACACACACACACACACACACACACACACACACACACACACACACACACACACACACACACACACACACACACACACACACACACACACACACACACACACACACACACACACACACACACACACACACACACACACACACACACACACACACACACACACACACACACACACACACACAAACTTCCCTGATGGAAGCTTGGGATTCAGCAGTGCACCACACCCTTGGACCTTTTCCCCATGGTACAGGGCAGTACCAATAAACACAGACACACAGAGAAGGAGATATAAAGACACACGCAGGAATCTTATCAGTCGGCCACTCCCAGCAGCTGTCCAAGCCCATGTGGCACAGTTCCCATTGGTCAGGGAATATCTGAAATATCTTCAATCTTTAAGGAGTGTATTCATACAGACAAAGTCTTTAATCACCTCTCTTGGAAATTCAGAGAGTAGGGTACTTTAAATGACAACGTTTTTCATCTGGGCCACTCTGAGAACTTTTGTGTTATAGTTGTGTTGGTCTTGACTAAAAATTCCTGAATGCATGATAGAGGACTAAGCCTGCTGCTTCCACATTAAGTCAAGCGAATGAAAATGAAAGAGACACTCAACTGTAGGACAAAGAAAACTGAACATAAGAATAAAATGTGTATAAAAACAACACAGGCTCAGTAGGATAAAGCCACACACTAGAGCCAGACTGATATATCAGCCAGCTGATCTCAGCCTATCACAGACATATCACCATCTATGGCGTATATGTTTTCTGATATGCACCAATATATAAGGCTGCCTCCAAATAGTCAACCAAGCACTGGTTGACCAAAAAATCATTAGCCAACCAAAATGTCATTAGTTCATTGGTTGCAGGAAAAAAAAACATTTGGAGCTGTGTCTTTTCAAAATTAGGTGAAAATCTATGTGACTGGTGGCTGACCTAAAAGGCCGGAGGGCTTTAATTTGAAGGTCCAGATGCAGGTAGTAGTAAGACACTACCTCACTGTCAATGTTTTTTTACATGTGTCGATAAGTCGACTGATAGCTCTAAATGTCGGCCGCTGGTTGACCAAGAGTATCCTTGGAGAAAATCATGCATTAAGGAGTCATCTAGAAATTGTGTCTTACAGCTATTTATGGTATTATTCTTTATTTAGATGGTCAATAATTCACTGATACGGAACCTACATTGATTAGATTTTTTCCCTATATTTTTTCAGTGTTCATTTCTAGAACTGGTTGACAATGCTATACGTTGAATATACAGTTTAATAATGAATACTGTTTAGTTTAAGTTATTTGTTTGGTAAAGCAGCCTACTGAGTACCCTGCAGAGTCATATCAGTGCAAAATCCACATAGAAACGGTTTATTTTCATTCCATGTCAGCTCAAAAATGTCCTACAGCAGATGCCATATTGGTGAATTTCTCCCCCCTAAAAACAGTATCGGTCTTTGCCTGTTAAATGTATAATGTTTGGCTGAGTATAAAAATTTGGATGAAGAGCATTACATGGTAATGAGCCAGTCTACTAACCAGGTTGGTGCACATCAGAATGTAAAGTATCAAATCATACTAAAGTGTGTTATGCAGGCACGATCAGAGGGTCAACTCCAGGAATTCAGAAGGACCTCTCGCCCATCTCTACAGTAAAGTTGTAGAGCATCAGCACCTCGGCCTACTGTCAGTTTATGAATGCATGTCATGTAGGTGAGTTTATTTCAAGCCCCCAGAGACAGAGACTTCCTGGTTGATCCAATCAGGAAGTGCTAAAAACTGCAGTTCTCTGAGTGTCCACTATGGGCAGGTTTCATAATAGAGCAGTTTGTCATTGACCCCCACGTTAAACAGGTCGTTTTCACAGCATCATTAAACCTGTTTAAGGCCTGGGACAAAAAAACATTCTGGTCTGTATGTTTAGGTCATATCTCCATGACAACACTGACAGGGTGAATTTTTTTGTACCAGGCTAGGTTTTTATTTTATTGTAGGTTAAAGTTTATGTATAATTAGAGGCAGAGTCAAAGTCTGACAAGTCTATGGTGTATTATAAAGTCAAGACTCAATTCAGAAAATTCGGATCATCTGTGAATATTGTTAACAGATTCATTGTTCATTTGCCTTACCTCTTTAGAAATGCTGGATGAAGAAGATACATTGGCAACAAGGCCTGTAAGTGTACACCGAGTGGGAGGTGGGTGAACTATGTCAGAGCGAGGTGATGCTGAGCTGAACTCTGGCTTTGCAGTCAAACAAGGGAGGTATGATGAAGCACGTTCCACAGACCCCGGCTGTCTTTGCCTCAGCTGACTCAGCAAAGCCTGAAGCCCCACGGGTACCACAACACTGCTTATCAGCTGTCTTTGTCTCTCTGTGCATGTTCTCATGATAGGGGCCGTTTGGTTTCATTTGAGTCTTCTAGCTCACTAAAAAGACACATCGCATGATCTAGAAAAGAGAAAGAAACCTCACTAACCTCACTTCGTGGTACACCCGTCAGGCTTATAAAATAAGCACTCCACTTGTCTCATCCGGTTTGAACACTCTTTCTCCAATGCACCCTTTTAACGATTTCACTTGCAAAAACTAACCGTGCTTGAAATATCCTGAGTGAGAACAACTGGCACTGATGAGATCAGCAACACCACGCCCTGTAGGATCATATCTCTAGACTGTCAACAGGAACTCTCCTGTATTTTTCTTTCACTAAAAAGGTTACCACAGATGAACAATGGGGTGTGTAAATTAGCAAAATTAGCCATGACAGCCATCCAAAAGAAGAGGATGTAAGGTGGATGTAAGCTGTAGCAAAGGAGAGACAGAGACAACTAGGTCAGCTGACGAGACTCCCATGTTGGCAACCTACACAGTGAGGTCTTTACAAGCTTTAGACTATGGATAGTTAGCCTGGTTCAGGGAAAGAAGCTCATTCTTCTGCCAGAAACAGCCATTCCAAATGTGAATGGTCTAATTATAGTCTGTGTGTGTGTGTGTGTGTGTGTGTGTGTGTGTGTGTGTGTGTGTGTGTGTGTGTGTGTGTGTGTGTGTGTGTGTGTGTGTGTGTGTGTGTGTGTGTGTGTGTGGAGAGGGAGGAGGTGAGGGGGTCCATAGCCCTGAGCACATCTACCATCACCTTAGGGGCTACTGTTAAAAGACAGCACAGCCACGCATTAGGCTATCTGACTGACACACATGTGCATCCCCTCACTGAAAACACTATGATGTATTTCAGTAAAATTTCTCACACTCAGACATGATGAGGGTGCAGAGCTCAGCAGCATCGAAGAGAGGAGATGGGGGAATCAGTGCTGAAGTGATTAGTCGATTAATAGTCCACTGACTTAAAATTACTCCACTATTATTGTAATTGATTATTGCTTTAAGAGGCATCTTTCAAAGAATGACACACCATCACTGGATCCAGTCTCTTAAAGTATAATTCCGGCACATTCATCCTATGGTCTTTTTCGGCACTTACATACATCAAATAAGCCATCGAGACAGTTTTCTTTATGTAACAACTATTAACAGAGAAATCCAGGAGAGTCGCAGGACATGGCTAACACTGATTAGCTTGGGGCAGCACGGTGAAGGCATTAAAACTTGTTTTTTAACCACTAATACTGCTCACCACTAACAGCAAACCTCTGCAGCAGCATGAGAAGAGTCCCTACACAGAAAACAAAGCACCAGTACCAGCTCCTCTCATAGTAAAGTCCATTCAAGTGGATTACCAAAGTCAATCCAAAAAAAAAGGAGTCCATTCATGATTTATTTCAGCAAAACGCGTAAACTTTTTGGTTTGTGTCAGTTTGGTTAATCATAAGTTAATAACAGATGTAAAAGGTTTGGAAAAGTCCCAGACAGCAACAGTGTGTTGCTGTAAGGGGCTACAGGTAGAGGTAGCATTAGCAGTCTCGGTGTGCAGCATTTTTTTATGTACCTTTGGGTACTGTGAGCCCAAGGGCACCAGAGAAGAATGTTTATGCTGCCAACAGAGTGACATTTATCACTGTAGGCTGGAATCATTGAATACTGCAACACACTGTGTGACTGCTCTGGAGGATTCCCCATCCCTCATCAACTGCACCATACTGGACACTGTTTTCCATGTCCCCAGAATAAAATGGAAGAGGCGACAGATTCTTAAAAAAATCATGAATGGGCTCCTTTCTTTTGAATAGACTTTGGTAATCCACCTGAATGGACTTTACTATGAGAGGAGCTGGTACAGGGGCTGGAAGGTAAGTCTTTAAATCACTCTTTAATAAACTCTGGGTTCACTAACTACGTTGTTGGTGCTTTGTTTTCTGTGTATGGACTCTCCTCATGCTGCTGCAGAGGTTTGGTGTTATCATGAGCAGTATTAGTGGTTAAAAAAGACGTTTTAATGCGTTCACTGTACTGCCCTGAGCTAATCAGTGTTAGCCATGTCCGGCTGTTTCTCTCCCAGATTTCTTTGTTAATAGTTGATAAACGAAAAAAACTGTCTCAATGGCTTATTTAATGTATATAATTGCGAAAAGAAAGACCATGGGATGATTTTTGATGATACTACCCAGAAAGTGCAAGAATCATGTGGCTACATAAAAAAAATCAAATAGACATAAATAATAGCCATTGGCAGCATGGTAGGCAAGTACCAGTGCCTTGAATCAGATTGGAGCCACCAACAGAAGCCAGTGCAGGGTGCAGATGAGTGGTGTAGTGTGGGAGAACCTGGGCAGGGTGAAGAACAGCCAGGGCGCTGTCCAGGTTCTGCATTCTGGATGAGCTGCAGAGGTTGAATGGCTCAGTAATGTCGATATAATGACTCAATCTCAGAGATCCCATCTCCTCTCTCTTGGCCTGATCTGAAGAGGGTTATTCATGCTTTTATTTCTCCTTGTTTCTCAGAAAGCCATCTTGCGCCTCAAGCTGGTACAAAATGTAGCTGCTCGGCTTTTAACAAACCAGAAGACATGATCATATCAGCCTTGTTTAGCCTCTCTTCACTGGTTGCCAGTGCACTTTAGAATTGATTTTAAGGTTTTACTGACTGCTTTCAAAGCACCTTTTTGCTCAGCCCGCAGCTACATTGCTGAATTGCTGCTCCCTAATGAGTCATGGTGCAGCCTCAGATCCTAAGGCGGGGCTCTGTTGGCTGTTCTTGAATTCTGACTCAAGACTTAAGGTGACCGGACTTTTGTGGTCAAGGCTCGTCAGCTCTGAGGGTCTGAGGCTTGCAGAATCACTGATATATTTTAAACCACGTCTTAAATCATCTTTCTTCCTTGTTCTTTGTATGCTCTGCCTTGTCGGCCTTGTCCATCTAATTTATAAGGCTGTTCTTGGACTGCTTCCTTCTTACCTACAGACCTACATCCTACAAAAAAGTATAGAGGGTTAGTGTATTCGCTCCCAGGAGGTCTTCCTTCTAACTGTCCCTAAAGTCTGTAATGAACAGGTAAAAGGTTAAGTTTGCTGCTCTAATTCCCTTCTCTCAACGTACAACACAAACGACTGATATCTGTCATTTATAATAAGATTGCTCTTCTGAGCCCAGTCCCCACTGTATCACCTAAAAATGCATGGGAAAAGGATTTGGGGGTAGACATTACTGAGGTCCAGTGGAGGGACATTCTGAAACTGGTCCACTCATCCTTGATTTGTGCCAGGCACGGCCTATTACAGTGGAAGCTGCTCTATAGAGCCCATTCACCAACGCTAAACTGGCTAAGATATACCCCAGTCACAGTGATGCTTGTAACCGCTGTAAGCAGTCCCCAGCCGACCTCGCACACATGTTCTGGACGTGCCCGAAGCTTTTTGAATTTTGGTCGGATATATTTTAAACCCTCAAGCAGGCTCTGAACCCAAACTTGGAAACCAATCCCTTGACTTCTCTTTTTGGGCTCCCTCCGTCTAAAAATCTGCCTCTACCACCCTGCTCGTCAGATGTAACATTCTCCTTAAATGGAAACATGTTTCTCCACCGACTCATAATAGTTGGATATGTGAAATTTTACAATGTCTAAGGTTAGAGAAGCTAAGGTTTTCACAGAGGGGATCTCTGACAGCATTCCACCAAACCTGGGACCCACTGCTGGCTCTTATTAGCAATAGTCTTACTGTTACTGCTGATGATGCTGAGGACGATTCCTAGTGCTGGAAGGAGGGAACCCCCCAACCCACCTTCTTTTTTTTAGTTATTTATTTATTTATTGCTGTTTTTCTCATTCTTGAATTACCTTATTTACTTTTGCTATTAGTTTTAGTTTGCTTATTTTTTACTTTACCCAGCTACTCTACAACCCTGTCTGAGATGGGTTGTTGGGTGGGATAGCAGGATCCACATTGGGGTTTTTCTGTTCTTTTCGGGGGGGGGGGGGGGGGGGGGGGGGGTTCAGCTTAAAGCAGACACACTGTACAAACATTATACTTTTTCTTGTGTACTGTTTGCTGCTCCCACTGACTGGAACCAGTTACAAAAACACCTGTTATGTATGTTATGCCCTACTTGTTTGTGTGTGTGAAACTGTGTTAATTGTGCTGCTGCATGTCTTGGCCAGGACACTCACTGAAAAAGAGATTTTTGATCTCAATGAGTCTTTTCCCTGGTTAAATAAACAAAACAAATAAATCTTTTCAGAAAAGCTTTTTGTGAGCCACACTGATAAATTCAACATGTGACAGGAATTACAATGAACATGTTTTGGGTTTTAAAACACGGGACAAAACACATTATTTATCTCCTTGTGATGCATAAGTTTTCTTTATCTTTGCCTGCAATGTACAGCCCTGTATATCCTGTATGTATATATATATATATATATATATATATATATATATATATATATATACACACACACTTCCCTTTATCCTGTGATACAAGTTGGTCTGAAATGTATAATTATGACACTGTGATACTCAAAACACAGGACAAGTGTCGCTCTGTAAATGTCATGCCAGCTGGGCTGTTTTGCATATCTGTATTTAAAGTCTACAGAACCGGACCTTGGGGGCACTCTGAGATGGGAGCCGTTTGTACAGGCGTTTTGAAGAGGGCTTCCTTCCAAGGAAATGATTTGGAATAGTCTCACATGGAGAAAGCAGATCTTATTGTTTCTTCATCTTTCTTGATTGACCCTTATTGACAAATTTTCAATGTCTTATTTGTTTATTGTTGTTGTTTTATTCTTCTTATTTTAATCTTGTTTTTATTCTTTTTAGACTTGATCTGTGCACTTTAATCTATGTAAATCCTGTATTACTTAGATTGTCTGATTTTATTTGCCAACGTCCTGAACTGTTTTAAATACAGGCCAACCGTTAAAAGCATTTTATCATTATTATTATTAATATTATAGTATTATTATTATTATTATTCAAAGCCTGGAAAAGACATGTATGCTTTATTACAATATCCAAAATCTAAGACGATATCGAGTCTCATATCATGATATAGATTTAAAATCGATATAATGTCCAGCCCTACTTTGGGCTTTTTTTGCGATAGGCTTTTTCACTATTTTCTGACATGTGACTAAAATGATTCAAAAAGTTTTAAATTGCGATGGTCAAAACTGAAAGGAGAGCTATCCTGACATTTAATCCCTGGTGTGGGTCAATCTTCAAAAACTCTGGACGGGACGGGCGCTCATTCTAAACGGGCACTGCACTAATGGTAAACACAGAAGGCATTATAAGACCTCAACTGTCTTCACAGGCTGAGTACTACACCACATAAGCTGATCTTTGTGTAAAATCAGTGGTATTCACCTTTGTACAGTAATCAACAGAATAATTGATAATGGAAACAATGGTGAGTGCCAGGCAGCCCGCTACACTACTGTCCAGGACGTGTCCTCTGTTAGTGTCAAGGGTTAGCATTAAGCTTCAACCATGAGACACACGGATTATTTTGTGTGACAGCGCTCCTGTTTCCATGGATATAGTGCATCAGTGTTTAACTGCCAGCCATTTATAGCTGATATGTGGCAGTGTGAATGCTCTCCCTGTTCACTGTCAGCAGCTGTGTTGGTGTGAATACGTCACTCAGGCTAAACTGGGTTCTCTGCTTTTGTAAGAAGACTGAGTGAAGCTGATGTACAGACCCCACTGAATTATGGGACTATTGATAGAAACCTGATGACACTCAGGATACTTTAGTGCCATCGATTTTCAAGAAGGTGCTGATGCCTTCCAGTGAACACGCGCGCATGATGATACACTTCAAGGAGAGGTCTGAGCTGTGACAGGATTTCTCCTTCCATAATACATGATGGTGCTGTGCTAGATTGGGTTGTGTGTGTGAATGAACAATGTGTACTGACAAGACTGGACATGGCTCAGGAACGGGAATGGATTTAGCTTATTTAGAAGAACAGTGGATTTGTGTTCACTAAGGTTTAGGAAACTCCAGTTCATCACTGCAGAGTTTATTCTAAGTCTAGTCTAATAAGAGAAGCACCTCAATGACTCAGACATGAAGCGTAAAGGGGCTGTCTCTCACAAGTCCCTGAATGTAAACGTTTCATTACAAATAATAATAATAATTTTGAGAATCGATACAGTATCATAAAACATAAAGTCGCAATACTCAAGTGTATCGACATTTTCTTACTTACTTAGTTATCTTTTATTTGCTAAAATAATCTAAACATCTACAGCGTACTGTATGCTGAAAGGGAACTGACAGTTCTACTATTTTGGAGCTCCCACCAGGTTTGCCAGACTGGGAGGTTTAAAACTGTCTCCATGGCTTATTTGATGTATGAAAGTGTGGGATGATTCTACACCGGAATTACACTTTAATGCTGCATACACGGCTAAAATTGCAACATATTAAAGCATATTAAATTTGGGACGTTTTTTTGTGTATTCTCGCAGTTTTTGAGGAGGTTTTGGGCTGGAAAAACTTGCCAGCATCTGGTAATCCTGGCTCCCACTTAGACTGAAGTCACAAGAGACTTTTCACTTACACTTAAACTGCTTTCACTTGCTCGATGGCACCTTATCACCTAGTCTTAAGGTTATCATGTCAGAATTTTTAACTTACTTCCATACAATACTAGTATTAAAAAACGATACTTGATACCCCTTTCGGTCTTTATCCCGGCACTATAAATCCGATTAGCCAGACTACAAGTCAGCTGACCTTGCAACTGCTTTCATTTTTCTTTCTAAAATGACAATTCAACAAATTCAGGTGCTCAAAGAGCACAACTTGGTCCAGGGGCAGTGTTGCCCCTACATGCATTCAGCAGCGGAGGTGCATCGTTGCTGTTTTTTTGATTGCCACTGCAGCGAAAACCAGTCTAAAATAAGTGTGTGTGTGTGTGTGTGTGTGTGTGTGTGTGTGTGTGTGTGTGTGTGTGTGTGTGTGTGTGTGTGTGTGTGTGTGTGTGTGTGTGTGTGTGTGTGTGTGTGTGTGTGTGTGTGTGTGTCTTAAATGACTTGTCATTTGCATTTTCACCTAAAAGACTATGACTCACTTTTCTATGGGTGACTCATAGCTGCTTGTTTGTCACATTACATGGTTTAATTTCCAGATGAGTAGAAATCTGGCTGATCCAAAGAAAGTGCAGTGACGACCACGGGGAGAATGAGGTTACATAGGTTAGGTCGGGTCAAGTTAGGGGGGCGTGGGGTTGTGCTGTCAGGCAACAATGTTTCCAAAGGGGGGCAAACAGACACACATGTATGGACATTACAAGTTTTAAGTAGTACGCTAGACATTTTCCCATTACTGTGCACCAAAGTACTGTATGTACTGAGGTCCAAAGAGCCCTTCCTGGTAGGGCGTGCTTTGCAGGCTCACATATGTTTCTCACATGCACGCTTCATCCCTGCTGCTACAACTCCATCCAAAGAAACACTGCAGGGATAACTTTTCAATTATCATACAACAGCTTTCAGCGCTTACAAGCAAAATGGCAGTTCCTCTACTTCCATCTCTTGCTCTTTAACTGAGAGTTTGTCTTCTTTCAGCGACTGCACACGAGCTGGCACGTCTCCTTTTTAGACGCCTCAAACCCTTTCACAATTGACATTTCAACTACTTCAATACTTTAACCAGTCATTCCCAGGGACTGGGTTGTGACCCAAGCATATTTTAGTTGGGTTGTCCAATTTTTCTTATTATTTAAACAGTCTTTTATTTCAGATTTATATCTGCAGTAGGTTTGTCATAAAAATTGATACTTGGAAAATAATCAATACTAAAAATTAGTATCGGATTAGATACTAACTTACAAAAGTAACGGTAGCGTCAACATAAACCGTACAGTCATTTTCATGATGTCAGACAACTTTATAAAAGTGTTTTTATTGATGCCTGCATTGTCGTAATCGTTTTCATTTTCGTTCATTTTTGTTAATTTTCTCCCAGTGGTATTGAAAATGGTGCAAGTATCGAGTATTTTCTAGGTTATTGGTATCGACTTTGAAATTCTAGTGTCATGACAACCCTAATCTGCAGCACACATTTGAGACATGAAGGAACTCCATTCTGCCTCCAGCCACACGTACCACCTAAAGTGCAGTGAAAAAGTATTTGCCCCTTTACAGATTTATTCTGTTCTTGCATTTTTTGTCGCACGTTTCAGATCATCAAACACCTTTTAATATCAGACAGCGATAACCTGACTAAATACAAAATGCAGTTTTTTAAATGATGATTTCATTTATTAAGGGAAAAAAGCCATCCAAACCAACCTGGCCCTATGTGAAAAAGGAATCGCCCCCTTAACCTAATAATTGGTTGTGTTTATGATAACTACAAAATAAGTCTTTCACATGGCTGTGCAGGAATTTTGGTCCACACTTGTGGCAGAATTGTTGAAGTTCAGCCCCATTGAAGGCTTTTCGGGAATGAACGGCCTGTTTAAGGTCAGGCCTTAAGCCATTCCAAAACCTTCATTTTGGTTTTTTTTTAGCCATTCAGAGGTGGATTTGCTGGCGTGCTTTAGATCATTGTCCTGCTGCATTACCCAAGTGCACTTGAGCTTAAGGTCACAAACTGATAGGCGGACATTCTCCTTCAGGATTTTCTGGTAGAGAGCAGAATTCATGGTTTCATCAATTACAGCAAGTGGTCCAGGTCCTGAAGCAGCAAAGCAGCCCCAGACCATCGGACCTTGTAGCATCCTTCATTCTTTCTAAACTTCCATACACAGTGTTTTTCAGAGTTTGCTGTATACATAGGAGCCTGCACAGCAGAGTGTCAAACAAAACACTGGAGGTGTAAATCAAAAGACTATTTTTCCAATTTTGAATCTCATAAATCTGCTACTATTTTCTTGTAGATTTGCCACTTTAATCTCATAAATCTTCAGCTTTTTTTCTCAAAATATTACCCCCCTCCTCCTGGTCCGTCATTTTTTTTTTCATACTTGGCCCTAATACACCGTCATACACCAATGAGGGAAGCCTGCATGAGGAAAACAGCAAAGACCCTAAACTCTGCCTAAATGCACTTATTTTGTCTCATTTATTAAGTCTTTCATATACACTCACTGGCCACTTTATAAAAAGGTACACCTGTCCAACTGCTCATTAACACAAATTTCTAATCAGCCAATCACATGGCAGCAACTCAATGCATTTAGGCATGTAGACACGGTGAAGAGGATCTGCTGCAGTTCAAAGCGAGCATCAGAATGGGGAAGAAAGGTGAATGAAGTGACTTTGAACGTGGCATGGTTGTTGGTGCCAGACGGGCTGGTCTGAGTGTTTCAGAAACTGCTGATCTACTGGGATTTTCACGCACAACCATCTCTAGGGTTTACAGAGAATGGTCCCAAAAAGAGGAAAGATCCAGTGAGCGGCAGTTCTGTGGGCGCAAATGCCTCGTTTTAGCCAGAGGTCAGAGGAGAATGGCCAGACTGGTTGGAGCTGATAGAAAGGCAACAGTAACTCAAATATCCATTGGTTCCAACAGAGGAATGCAGGAGAGCATATGTGAACACACAACACCACCTACTTTCTACAGAGAGGGAACAGCAGCAGAAGACCACACTGACACTTTCTTAAGCACCAGGTGAACCTAATAAAGTGGCCGGTGAGTGTATGTTTTCAATGACATATGCATGAAACAAAGGTGATTTATTAAATGTGTTTCTCATATTTCACATCCAATTTTCTGAAAAAAATTGAGCTGACTGTGATATCTGGACAAAATTTCATCACAATAAGATTGCACTGAAATAAAGGCCTGAGTTAATGTATTAGCAGTTTGACTGTAGGTGAGGTACTTTCACTTCTCATGTCAGCTCCACAGGTGGCCTAGGAACAGGTCGGGGTGCCTCTCTCCACAGCAGTATACAGTGCAGCCAGTCATTCACTTTCCTCACACACACATTATCTTCTGCTCTCCAGATTACATCCAGTTATCTTCTAATCTCCAGAGAAAACCCCCATCAAATCACAGATGTCAATCTGGCCTGGATTACAGTCCCCACGGGGTGTCAGAATCAACTCGCAACACTGAAAGTTGTGAACTTTTTCTCAGGCTACAGGCTGTGAAACGACTGGAACCAGCAGGGTCAATAGTCTGTAACGGAGCTTTCTATTGGCTCTCCCGAAGCACAACAGGTGTACTGACGAGCTGACTATTGGCTGGCCAACATGCACCTCACAGCCTGGAGCCCCACAGTCACTGAAGGCAGCTGTAAACGGCGCGCGCGCGCGCACGCACTCACACACACACACACACACACACGCACGCACGCACGCAGACACACACACACACACACACGGAAAGTAAATTGATTTGACGAAACGACCGCACGGTACGGCGCAGTTAATTCTAGGTTATGTAACTTCACACATGTCAAATATAGTGCAACGCCACTTACCCCGACATTTTCGCTCTTGCTCGGGTAAGACGCCAGTCTTCCTCCGCCTTTAACCGGCATCCTGCTTCTCCTCGAGTCGGCTGAACGGGCGTTTAGTCGCCGCGGTTAGAGCCAAAGCCGTGGAGACTGAAACAGCGCTTAGCGTAGTGGCTAGTTTTTCAAAAGAACCATATGTTTGTGGCAGCGCTCGTCGCTGGCAGGTTGCTGTTGCTCCGGGCGGACAGCCTACTGGAGCCAGCAGGCAGAAAGAGGGAGGTCCGTCCGAGCAGCAGCACAACAACTGTCAGCTCACTGCCGGTATGACAGCACAACAATCATGGAAACCCACATTTCCTGTTTCCCTTTGGAAACATTATTTTATATTTTCTGGAAGTGGCAAATCACCATGTGGTAAACACTATAGTATGAAGAGTACAGCAGTGGGAATATGCATCATTTAGCCTATTGTAGGACACAGTTGTGCTTCTACTTTAGAAGGAAATGTAGAGAATGAAATTAAACCTTCAGTAGTACTGCTTATAACATAAAAAGCAGGCATAAGAACAAGAATTAAGTCAAAATGTTGGGAATAAAGTAGAACCTTCAGTGTTATTGCCAGTCATTAAAAAGAAACAGTTTGTTTTTTTTTTACTAAAAAGTTATAATGGTGGCCTTGTAGCCCAATTGTTGAAAAATGCGTGCTAATGGGTCCTCTAGGAGCCATAATGTGTGCTAAAGTGTCCTAATGGGGGCCAGAGCGTGTGCTAAAGTGTAGGAGCCAAAACGTGTGCTAAAGTGCCCTCTAGGAGCCAAAACGTGTGCTAAAGTGTCCTCTAGGAGCCCAAACGTGTGCTAAAGTGCTCTCATGGGAGCTAAAACGTGTGCTAAAGTGTCCTCTAGGAGTCAAAATGAGTGCTAAAGTGTCCTCTAGGAGCCAAAACGTGTGCTAAAGTGTCCTCTTGGGGGCCAAAACGTGTGCTAAAGTGTCCTCTAGGAGCCAAAACGTGTGCTAAAGTGCTCTCTAGGAGCCAAAACGTGTGCTAAAGTGTCCTCTAGGAGCAAAAACATGTGCTATAGTGCCCTCTAGGAGCCTAAATGTGTACTAAAGTGTCCTCTAAAGTGCTGTCTAGGAGCTAAAACCCGTGCTAAAATGCCCTTTAGGAGCCAAAACGTGTGCTAAAGTATCCTCATGGGGGCGGAAACGTGTGCTAAAGTGCCCTCTAGGAGCCTATACATGTACTAAAGTATCCTTATGGGGGCTAAAATGTGTGCTAAAGTGTCCTCTATGAGCCAAAATGTGTGCTAAAGTGTCCTCTAGGAGCCAAAACCTGTGCTAAAGTGCCCTCTATGAGCCAAAACGTGTGCTAAAGTGTCCTCTAGGAGCCTTAACGTGGACTAAAGTGTCCTCTAAAGTTCTCTCTAGGAGCCAAAACGTGTGCTGAAGTGTCCTCTAGGAGCCAAAACGTGTGCGAAAGTGTCCTCTAGGAGCCAAAACATGTGTTAAAGTGCTCTCTGGGAGCCATAACGTGTGCTAATGTGCCCTCTAGGATTAAAAACGTGTGCTAAAGTGCTCTCTGGGAGCCGTAACGTGTGCTAATGTGCCCTCTAGGATTAAAAACGTGTTCCAAAGTGTCCTCTAAAATGCCATCTAGGAGCCAAAACATGTGCTAAAGTGCCCTCTTTGAGCCCAAACGTGTGCTAAAGTATCCTCATGGGAGCGGCAACGTGTGCTAAAGTGCCCTCTAGGAGTCTAAACAGGTCCTAAAGTGTCCTTATGGGAGCTAAAACGTGTGCTGAAGTGTCCTCTAGGAGCCTAAATGTGTGCTAATGTCCCCTCTAGGAGCCAAAATGTGTGCTAAAGTGTCCTCTAGGAGCCAAAATGTGTGCTAAAGTGTATTCATGGGGTCCAAAACGTGTGCTAAAGTGCTGTCTAGGAGCCAAAACGTGTGCTAAAGTGCCCTCTAGGAGCCAAACGTGTGCTAAAGTGCTCTCTAGGAGCCATAACGTGTGCTAAAGTGTCCTCTAGGAGCCAAAACCTGTGCTGAAGTGCTCTCTAGGAGCCAAAACTTGTGCTGAAGTGCTCTCTAGGAGCCAAAACGTGTGCTGAAGTGTCCTCATGGGGCCGGAAACATGTGCTAAAGTGCCCTCTAGGAGCCTATACGTGTACTAAAGTGTCCTTATGGGAGGTAAAATGTGTGCTAAAGTGTCCTCTATGAGCCAAAACGTGTGCTAAAGTGCCCTCTTGGAGCCCAAACGTGTGCTAAAGTATCCTCATGGGGGCAGAAACGTGTGCTAAAGTGCCCTCTAGGAGCCTAAACGTGTACTAAAGTGTCCTTATGGGAGCTAAAATGTGTGCTAAAGTGTCCTCGAGGAGTAAAAATGTGTGCTAAAGTGTCCTCTAGGAGCCAAAACGTGTGCTAAAGTGCCCATTAGGAGCCAATACTTGTGCTAAAGTGCTCTCTAGGAGCCAAAACATGTGCTAAAGTGTCTTCTAGGAGCAAAAACGTGTGCTAAAGTGCCCTCTAGGAGCGTAAACGTGTGCTAAAGTCCCCTCTAGGAACCTTAATCTGTGCTAAAGTGTCCTCTAGGAGCCATAATGTGTGCTAAAGTGTATTCATGGGGTCCAAAACGTGTGCTAAAGTGTATTCACGGGGTCCAAAACGTGTGCTAAAGTGCTGTCTAGGAGCCAAAACGTGTGCTAAAGTGCCCTCTAGGAGCCAAATGTGTGCTAAAGTGCTCTCTAGGAGCCATAACGTGTGCTAAAGTGTCCTCTAGGAGCAAAAATGTGTGCTAAAGTGCCCTCTAGGAGCCTAAACATGTACGTAACTTAAGTGTCCCTAAAGTGCCGTCTAGGAGCCAAAACGTGTGCTAAAGTGTCCTCAAGGAGTCAAAAATGTGTGCAAAAGTGGAGCCAAAACGTGTGCTAAAGTGCCGTCCAGGAGCCAAAAGGTGTGCTAAATTGCCCTCTAGGAGCCTAAACTTGTACTAAAGTGTCCTCTAAAGTTCTTTCTAGGAGCCAAAACGTGTGCTAAAGTGTCCTCTAGGAGCAAAACCGTGTGCTAAAGTGCTCTCTAGGAGCCAAAACGTGTGCTAAAGTGTCCTCTAGGAGCAAAACCGTGTGCTAAAGTGTCCTCTAGGAGCCAAAATGTGCGCTAAAGTGCCCTCTAGGAGCCAAAACATGTGCTAAAGTGCTCTCTAGGAGCCATAACGTGTGCTAAAGTGCCCTCTAGGAGCCTAAACATGTACTAAAGTGTCCTCTAAAGTGCCGTCTAGGAGCCAAAACGTGTGCTAAAGTGCCCTCTAGGAGCCAAAACGTGTGCTTAAGTGTCCTCATGGGGGCTAAAACGTGTGCTAAAGTGCCCTCAAGGAGTCAAAACGTGTGCTAAAGTGTCCTCTAGGAGCCAAAACCTGTGCTAAAGTGCCCTCTAGGAGCCAAAACGTGTGCTTAAGTGTCCTCATGGGGGCTAAAACGTGTGCTAAAGTGTCCTCTAGGAGCCAAAACGTGTGCTAAAGTGTCCTCTAGGAGCCTTAACATGTACTAAAGTGTCCTCTAGGAGCCAAAACGTGTGCTAAAGTGTAGGAGCCTAAACGTGTGCTAAAGTCCCCACTAGGAGCCAAAACGTGTGCCAAAGTGTCCTCTAGGAGCCAAAATGTGCGCTAAAGTGCCCTCTAGGAGCCAAAACATGTGATAAAGTGCTCCTTAGGAGCCATAACGTGTGCTAAAGTGCCCTCTAGGAGCCTAAACATGTACTAAAGTGTCCTCTAAAGTGCCGTCTAGGAGCCAAAACGTGTGCTAAAGTGCCCTCAAGGAGTCAAAACATGTGCTAAAGTGTCCTCTAGGAGCCTTAACATGTACTAAAGTGTCCTCTAGGAGCCAAAACGTGTGCTAAAGTGTAGGAGCCAAAACGTGTGCTAAAGTGTTCTCATGGGGGCCGAAACATGTGCTAAAGTGCCCTCTAGGAGCCTATACGTGTACTAAAGTGTCCTTATGGGAGGTAAAATGTGTGCTAAAGTGTCCTCTATGAGCCAAAACGTGTGCTAAAGTGCCCTCTTGGAGCCCAAACGTGTGCTAAAGTATCCTCATGGGGGCAGAAACGTGTGCTAAAGTGCCCTCTAGGAGCCTAAACGTGTACTAAAGTGTCCTTATGGGAGCTAAAATGTGTGCTAAAGTGTCCTCGAGGAGTAAAAATGTGTGCTAAAGTGTCCTCTAGGAGCCAAAACGTGTGCTAAAGTGCCCATTAGGAGCCAATACTTGTACTAAAGTGCTCTCTAGGAGCCAAAACATGTGCTAAAGTGTCTTCTAGGAGCAAAAACGTGTGCTAAAGTGCCCTCTAGGAGCGTAAACGTGTGCTAAAGTCCCCTCTAGGAACCTTAATCTGTGCTAAAGTGTCCTCTAGGAGCCATAATGTGTGCTAAAGTGTATTCATGGGGTCCAAAACGTGTGCTAAAGTGTATTCACGGGGTCCAAAACGTGTGCTAAAGTGCTGTCTAGGAGCCAAAACGTGTGCTAAAGTGCCCTCTAGGAGCCAAACGTGTGCTAAAGTGCTCTCTAGGAGCCATAACGTGTGCTAAAGTGTCCTCTAGGAGCAAAAATGTGTGCTAAAGTGCCCTCTAGGTGCCTAAACATGTACGTAACTAAAGTGTCCCTAAAGTGCCGTCTAGGAGCCAAAACGTGTGCTAAAGTGTCCTCAAGGAGTCAAAAATGTGTGCAAAAGTGGAGCCAAAACGTGTGCTAAAGTGCCGTCTAGGAGCCAAAAGGTGTGCTAAATTGCCCTCTAGGAGCCTAAACTTGTACTAAAGTGTCCTCTAAAGTTCTTTCTAGGAGCCAAAACGTGTGCTAAAGTGTCCTCTAGGAGCAAAACCGTGTGCTAAAGTGCTCTCTAGGAGCCAAAACGTGTGCTAAAGTGTCCTCTAGGAGCAAAACCGTGTGCTAAAGTGTCCTCTAGGAGCCAAAATGTGCGCTAAAGTGCCCTCTAGGAGCCAAAACATGTGCTAAAGTGCTCTCTAGGAGCCATAACGTGTGCTAAAGTGCCCTCTAGGAGCCTAAACATGTACTAAAGTGTCCTCTAAAGTGCCGTCTAGGAGCCAAAACGTGTGCTAAAGTGCCCTCAAGGAGTCAAAACGTGTGCTAAAGTGTCCTCTAGGAGCCAAAACCTGTGCTAAAGTGCCCTCTAGGAGCCAAAACGTGTGCTTAAGTGTCCTCATGGGGGCTAAAACGTGTGCTAAAGTGTCCTCTAGGAGCCAAAACGTGTGCTAAAGTGTCCTCTAGGAGCCTTAACATGTACTAAAGTGTCCTCTAGGAGCCAAAACGTGTGCTAAAGTGTAGGAGCCTAAACGTGTGCTAAAGTCCCCACTAGGAGCCAAAACGTGTGCTAAAGTGTCCTCTAGGAGCCAAAATGTGCGCTAAAGTGCCCTCTAGGAGCCAAAACATGTGATAAAGTGCTCCTTAGGAGCCATAACGTGTGCTAAAGTGCCCTCTAGGAGCCTAAACATGTACTAAAGTGTCCTCTAAAGTGCCGTCTAGGAGCCAAAACGTGTGCTAAAGTGCCCTCAAGGAGTCAAAACATGTGCTAAAGTGTCCTCTAGGAGCCTTAACATGTACTAAAGTGTCCTCTAGGAGCCAAAACGTGTGCTAAAGTGTAGGAGCCAAAACGTGTGCTAAAGTGTTCTCATGGGGGCCGAAACATGTGCTAAAGTGCCCTCTAGGAGCCTATACGTGTACTAAAGTGTCCTTATGGGAGGTAAAATGTGTGCTAAAGTGTCCTCTATGAGCCAAAACGTGTGCTAAAGTGCCCTCTTGGAGCCCAAACGTGTGCTAAAGTATCCTCATGGGGGCAGAAACGTGTGCTAAAGTGCCCTCTAGGAGCCTAAACGTGTACTAAAGTGTCCTTATGGGAGCTAAAATGTGTGCTAAAGTTTCCTCGAGGAGTAAAAATGTGTGCTAAAGTGTCCTCTAGGAGCCAAAACGTGTGCTAAAGTGCCCATTAGGAGCCAATACTTGTACTAAAGTGCTCTCTAGGAGCCAAAACATGTGCTAAAGTGTCTTCTAGGAGCAAAAACGTGTGCTAAAGTGCCCTCTAGGAGCGTAAACGTGTGCTAAAGTCCCCTCTAGGAACCTTAATCTGTGCTAAAGTGTCCTCTAGGAGCCATAATGTGTGCTAAAGTGTATTCATGGGGTCCAAAACGTGTGCTAAAGTGTATTCACGGGGTCCAAAACGTGTGCTAAAGTGCTGTCTAGGAGCCAAAACGTGTGCTAAAGTGCCCTCTAGGAGCCAAACGTGTGCTAAAGTGCTCTCTAGGAGCCATAACGTGTGCTAAAGTGTCCTCTAGGAGCAAAAATGTGTGCTAAAGTGCCCTCTAGGAGCCTAAACATGTACGTAACTAAAGTGTCCCTAAAGTGCCGTCTAGGAGCCAAAACGTGTGCTAAAGTGTCCTCAAGGAGTCAAAAATGTGTGCAAAAGTGGAGCCAAAACGTGTGCTAAAGTGCCGTCTAGGAGCCAAAAGGTGTGCTAAATTGCCCTCTAGGAGCCTAAACTTGTACTAAAGTGTCCTCTAAAGTTCTTTCTAGGAGCCAAAACGTGTGCTAAAGTGTCCTCTAGGAGCAAAACCGTGTGCTAAAGTGCTCTCTAGGAGCCAAAACGTGTGCTAAAGTGTCCTCTAGGAGCCAAAACATGAACAAAAGCTTGATCTGTCTTACATAAAAGTTTATTTCAGGACCAGTGGAGTGTAGCACGTTAGAGAAAGGTACACTAAAACTTAAACGTACCAAATGACAAATTTTGAGTGAATGATCAGACTTGTTTAAGATCTACTGCGTTTATCAACAACACAAACACAACAAAACAGCTTGTGTTTACAGCCAGAGTGCATGGTTTGTAATTGGGATTTTTTTTTTTCTTCACTTTTTTTTTTAGAATCCACTATCTATTCATTACGGTGTTAGGTTCGTTGATGACTCTAAATTGTCTGTAGGTGTGAATGTGAGTGTAACTGTTTGTCTGTCTCTGTTTGTCTCTATGTGCCCTGTGATAGACTGCCGCCTGTCCAGGGTGGACCCTGCTTCACGCTTAATGTCCGCCTGAATCGGCTCTAGCCCCCCGATAGGGACAAGCGGTTGAAGATAATTGAATGGTCTATTCATTTGATAGGGGCCCATATTTAAAGTTGTAGTCCATAGATGTTTTTATCTAGTTAGTTGTCTTTTAAGATTCTATCCATCAAAGAGTGAGTTAAAACATGCTTCCGTCAGTCTGCCCCAGGGAAGCTGTGACTACTATGGTAGTTTACCACCACCATGTATCTGTGTGAGTGAATGGAACCTGGACTCTGTAAAGTGCCTTGAGTACTGAGAAAGTCAAAGTCAAATACATCAGAGGGCCAAAAAAACAAATTTGCTACAAGCCGAGGGCCGGACTGGTTCAATGTTTATTAAAACATATTAAAATGATTGCATATAACCTATGGAACCAAGACCTAACAGTGTACCGTATTATATATAATAATTAAATAAATAATCCAATATTTTTGTATGGCTCCAGCAGTAATTTCAGGTGAAAACATTTTTCAACAGGCTCACAGACAAAAACAAACTTCCTTCAAAGAGAAAACAGTTGTCCTGTGCATTAAATGAATAAAGCAATATTGTCTTATGACCTTAGTTATTTTAAGGAAAACATTTATCAACAGGCAAACAGCAAAAAAGAAAATGTCCTTCAAAAATAAAACATGTTCCTTAATATCAAGATAAAGACACACAGCTTTGTGAACATGTGCTCTGCCTCCAACCGAGCTTGAAACACCCTGTTCTCACCGTCAACCTTCCGTTTAGCGATTATTGGGGAGGGGGGGTGCTGAACGTTGACATCTGCCCTGAATGCTGATGAATATTGAAGACGGGGCGGCCCACTTGCGGCGCTACATTGAGTTCGCGGGCTACCGTTGCATTGTGGGTAATGTCGTTTTTTGCGTGAAAAACACCAGCAGGCGGCTGTGGCGTGCGGGCCGGTTCTAATACTAATCAAATATCATCCCGGGGGCCAAGATAATTCATTGGCGGGCCGACTCTGGCCCGCGGGCCTTGACTTTGACACCCATGCGTTATATGAATCCAAACAAAAAAACAAACTAAAGACCATCTGAGCGTGCGTGTGGCGACATTGTCTCACTAAATTACACTTCTTTCCTCGTTCCCCTTCTCTCCTCTGGCCTCCTATCAGTGTGCCTGTGAATGCATTACGTCACGATGCTATGTGGAATTATGGGTCCCAACTTTTAAGCTGTACTGCTTCTATTGGTATCATGTAATAAAAACTTCTTTCTTTCTTTCTGAGGAGTTTCAGATTTAAAGTCTGGACAAGTTAAACTGAAACTCTGCCTTCAGCAGCGTGGTGTCTGTGTTAGCTCCCAGGAAGCCGGCGGGGAGAGACGCAGCTGCCCCGGACGCCTTCATCAGTGGGGACCCGTGTTGTATCGAAGTGTGTTCTCCTTCCTTAAACTGCTGGGCCTCCGACTGCAGTTTCCTGCTGATGAGTTGACAGCCTCTGGGGCAGCAGAAGCTGCAGTTCTCCAGCCACTTCCTGGTAGCCAACACTGACACTCCGCTGCTGGAGGCAGAGTTTCAGTTTAACTCATTCAAACTTTAAACTTTACTTTGAATCAGAAACTAACCAGTGGAGCATGAAAGCATTGTGGATCACAGATTATTACATTTAGAGTATGTGGTGGGATTAGCAAACTAGCTAGCCAAATAGCCAGGACTAGGCGAAACACAGATGGGAAAAAAATGAACAACTGCATTGTGCAGGTGAAAGCTGCCAATCTAAAGTGTCTATAGAAAGTTATGGTACCCTTTTAAAATAGTCACTTTTTTTGTTTTACAGCCTGAAATGACAATGCATAATAGCAGTGTTGGAAAAGTGATGAGTCCCCAGATGTAATCCTTTGTGGAGGCACCTTTTGCTTAAATCACAGCCATCAGTCTGTTTGGATCTGTCTCTATCAGCTTTGTGCACCTAGATTGGAGAATATTTCCCCATTCTTCCTGCGGAATTGTTGGAGTTCAGTCAGATTCTGTGGTGAGCGGTGATGGACTGCACTCTTCAAGTCCATCCACAGATGTTCTGTAGGATTCAGGTCAGGGCTCTGACTTGGCCACTCTAGGACATTCACCTTCCTGTCCTTGAGCCACTTTGTTGTTTTTATGGAGGTGTGTTTTGGGTCGTAGTCATGCTGGAAGGTGAAACCACCTGCCCATTTTCAAGTGTCTAACAGAGGAACAAGGTTTTTCCTCAAGGATTTGGGTGGACTTGGCAGCATCCATTTTAGCTTCAGTCCTGACCAAGTGCCCAGTCCCTGCTGAAGAGAAACACGCCCACAACCTAATGCTGCCACCACCATGCTTCACAGTAGGGATGGGGTGTTCTCTGGGTTGTGTGCTGTGTTTGGTTTTTGCCAAACATAGAGCTTAGAGTTCAGCCCAAAAAGTTCAGGTTTGGTCTCATCTGACCAAATAACCTTTAACACATGGTATCAGAATCTTCAGTATTTTTTTTTTACGAGACTCAGTGTGAAGAGGCTTCTTTCTCTCCACTCTGCCAAACATGTAGAACTTGTGAAATTGTTGTCACATGCGCAGATGGACCAACCTCTGCCATTTAGACTTTAACTCCTTCAAGGTCACCATGGGCCTCTTGGTAGCTTCCCTGATGAATCTTTTCCTGGCTCGGTCCTCCAGTTTGGAGGGGCGGCCCGATCTAGGCCAGGTCTGGGTGGATCCATATGCCTTCCACTTCTGGACAATACTCTGAACGGTCCTCAGAGGGACAGTTAAAGCCTTTGAAATCTGTTTATTTCCTTCTCCTAACTTGTTCCTATCCATAACTTTATCCTGGAGCTCTTTTGAAAGCATCTTTCTATAACTATTAGTCATATATACTATCGCTAGTCTAATAAACTATAAAATTTGTAGCCATAAAAACACCATCAGTGGTATGTCTCGCTGTATCGTAGCGGCTATTGCCGCTACTCATCATTGATCATGTTTGCCACCATAATTATAATCATTGTCATATTCTATCGCCTTGGCTGTGCTTGTTTCTGCTGTTCAGCTGTATTGACTGCCATAACACATAAGTCATATTCACATTTCTATAGATATTATTATAGTAACTGTTACTCTTTGGTTGCTTGCATCTCCGGAAGTGTGTCTGTCTCTCTCTGTCCATCTGTCTGTCTTCGTGTCTGTCCTCGTCTCTCTCTGTCCATCTGTCCGTCTTTTCTCTCTTTCTCTCTCCTTTTCTTCCTTCCCAACCGGTCAAGACAGATGCCAGTCCTCCATAGAGCTGGGTCTGTCTGATGTTCCTGCCTGTTATAGGGAAGGTTTTCGTTGCCACCGTACTCTACGGGGGAATTGTTGGGTCTGTGTAAATCATAAATTAGTCATAGAGTGTGGTCTATACCTACTCTGTAAAGTGTCCTGAGATAACTTTTGTTATGATTTGGCACTATAAATAAAATTGAATTGAAATTGAATCTTTCCAACCATGGTGAATTCTTTGTGTTACCATGCACTACTAGGAGTGGAATCCTCAAGGAACAGACAGACCGTCTGAGTGCCAGCCTCTGGTGCTGCTGCTAGTGGGACAAGAGAAAACAACCTCTCAGCCTCTGCAAAGTCATAAAATGTAAAATCCACTAGAAGGCAAAACTCAGAAATATTTTGTATATCTAACAGTCATTTGCTAAAAGCAGCCTTCTAAAAACCGCAGTCCACAAACAATCCATTATATTCAATCCCAGTGTTAACTACTTCCAGAGCAATCTCCATCATCATCATCATCATCATCATCATCATCATCATCATCATCATCATCATCATCATCATCATCATCATGATCATCATCATCATTATACCTCCTCTTTTTTCCTGTATTAATCACAGCATGACATCATGATACTGGGCTCTTTTAATTACATTTGAATAATGAGCCATATGCAGTCGTCCCCTTGCTGCCATTCATTGCTCCTACTGACTTTAAATCTTATTTGCTTTGCTTCTTACATCTATCTGCTACCTTAATGACAATTTAAACTTTTATATCATTTCAAACGTTACAATACGTTTTTCTTGCCTTAATTGGATATGTCATCCAATCATATGAGAACCATATGTAAAGTGTATAATACCAAATACAATAACGTTGTTAAATTCGTCAACACCATTCACAGAGCTAGGAAAGAAAGCATTTTGGTTTTCAGCACCTGTTGGTTGGAACAATCTTCAAACTGAACTTCATCTTCGAAACCTTGTACCCTTCGTCTGATTTTAAAGAGCTGGTGAAAACTCTGGAGTCCAGGCTCACTGGAAGCAAGTGTTTTATACAAGAATGTCTTTATTAGGCTAATTATTTGTTGTCTGATTGCTCCCAACGTGATATACAGTCATAAATGCATTTATGACTTGTGATTACAGTGCATTATTTTTCACGTGTTTTAAACTTGTGAAGCCGAAGGTACATCTCCACATTGTGGACAATAAAGACTATTCATTTTTTACTTTTAATATTCTCACTTCAATTCTGTGTCTTCAACAATGATTGAATGGAATAACAGGTAGACGAATGTGAAACAAGTGACAGGACTTGTTTAATGACAGTGTGAGTGTGTAGTTACACCACTACATTAATTCAGTGTGGTTTAGAGCTCACTCTGTCAGCACATCCATTATCTACTGACCCTGAACTTCCAGGCCAAAGCTAGTAGCAAACTCATCAAGCGTGGGCTGTGATTTAGCCCCTGTGTGTGTGTGTGTGTGTGTGTGTGTGTGTGTGTGTGTGTGTGTGTGTGTGTGTGTGTGTGTGTGTGTGTGTGTGTGTGTGTGTGTGTGTGTGTGTGTGTGTGTCCTAACAAGCTGACCAACCATGCTTCAGAAAGAGCCCTCCTTTCAGCATCAGTGAGTCTAAAAAAAGTTCCAGCAGCTGAGCCACCAGCCAGACTCCATCATCACAGTCAGACACAGAGAAGCAGCGCCATCTAGAGACGGCTCAGGGAAAAACACACACACACACACACACACACACACACACACACACACACACTCATAAGGGCTAAATCACAGCCCACACGTCTCGCTGGCACTGTTGGGGCCTGATGTATGCCTATGGTAATATGTTGTGGCAGACAGAAATAGAGAAAAAGGGCAAAATCCATATTCCACACTGCTGCACCATTTGGCTCAAACAAGCAAAAGCACCACAAATATTACTACTGGTCTACTACAGCAGCTTCTAATTATGTTGAGCCATTCCATGATATCTCAGGGGCAGTGAGTGCTACTCTGAGCTTTATTAACAGAGGGCCAAAAAGGTTGATCCTCATTGAAAACTGAATGTACTCAACATGTCAATCTGTCAATGAGAGTATGTGTATTGTCTATAAAGTGAACACTGTTGTGTGAAAAACATGATTATTTCTGTTCTGGATAAGGAATATCCTATTATTTAATGATAAATCTATATCTACTGTCTTACTGCTTTTAAATAAAATGTATACTATTTTAAAGAATGTATCTGTAGTTAGATGTTTCCCTTGTTCAGCTTGGTTGTCCTTGCTTTTAGTTGTATATCCATTTTTTTATATACTTTTTTACAAACAACTTAAAAGCCAGATTCAAATTCCTTGTATGTCATCTCATACTTGGCCAATAGAGCTGGTTCTGGTTTCTAGTCAGTGCTGGATGGAGAGACTGAAACACAGCAGGCTGGATTAACAATAGGGAAAAGTGGGCCCTGCATGTATGGGGCCTAAGCTGATTTTGTTCTGATTAATGATGCTGCTATAGGCCTAGTCTGCCGCGGGATAATCCTGTTCCTGATCCTCTGAGCTTCTCTCCTCTCTGTCTGTATCATTCATGTCTCATTCAAGGCATGTTACTAATTCAACTTCTTCGCCTGAGTTGTTTGTGCTTTGTCATCTCTCAGGTCTCTGCTGATCGTGGTGGTGCCTGCTGCCGTGGTCCTGCATGACGCTTCCTGCTGCTATTATCACTATTACTCATATATACTATCATTAGTCTTGTAAGTTATAAAATTCACAGCCATAAAAACATCATCAGTAATAGATCAATTGTATTCTTAATGTCTTCTTTATCCATTTTGAAAGTTAAAGTTTCTTCTAGTAAGACAAGTTTGTTGTATGGTAAGGATGTCCCCTACCTTTTCTTAGCTGACAGTCTCGGCTGTACTCCAGCCTTCCTCAAAGCTTCTGTTTTCTTCCGGGTATGATGTATGATTTGTAAAATCATCACATCAGAAACAAACAGATACAGAAGATAGATAAAGGAGGCTGTAGAAATAAATGGTAATGGTAAATGGACTTGTACTTATATAGCGCCTTTCTAGTCATCTGACTACTCAAGGCGCTTCACAGTGTCTGTCACAATCACCCATTCACACAGACATTCACACTGATGGCAGTGGACATCTACATACCATCTAATCTGATCTGATCTAACCATTCACACCACATTTACACACCCATGCGCAGCACGGGGAGCAATTCAGGGTTCAGTGTCTTGCCCAAGGACACTTCGACATGTGGACCGGGGGGAGATGGGGATCGAACCACCAATCTCTCGAACAGAGGACGACCCACTCTGCCACCCAGCCACAGCCGCCCACAAGGAGGCGTGAGGGCAACACCAAGAACAGGGACGAGGGGGCATATTTGCTCTCACACACCTGGGACACCATTCTCTGCCGGTGGCACCAGGGCGAGGAACGAACACAACCGGGTCGGGGGAACTTTATTTTGAAGTTTCCCGGCCCCGTCAGCTGCTTTCATAAAACATGTCATACCCAGAAGAAAACAGCAGCTTTGAGGAAGGCTGGAGTACCGACGAAACTGTCAGCTAAGAAAAGGTAAGAGGACATCCTTACCATATAATTAATTTTTCTGACTAGAAGAAACTCTAAACTTTCATCATCAGTAATATACGGTATCTCACTATCACAGCTGTTATTACCACTACTCATCAGTCATCATATCTACCACCATAATTATGATCATTATTATATTCTATCACCTTAGCTGTGTTTGTTTCTGCTATTCTGCTGTATTAACTGCCATAACATATAAGTCATATTCACATTACTATAGATATTACTATAGTTACTGTTACTTTTGTGGTTGCTTGCATCTCTGGGACTGTCTCTCTCTATCTGTCTTTGTCTCTCTCTGTCCATCTGTCTGTCCTTTCTCTCTCCTTTTCTTCCTCCCCAACCGGTGCAGACAGATGTCCGTCCTCCACAGAGCTGGGTCTGTTCCACATTCCTGCCTGTTAAAGGGAAGGTTTTCAACTCCACTGTGTGCACAAGATTGCTGCTGCTGCTCATGGGGGAATTGTTGGGTCTCTGTAAATCATAAATAAGTCATAGAGTATGATCTATACCTTCTCCATATGTAAAGTGTCCTGAGATAACCTTTGTTATGAATTGGCACTGTAAATAAAATAAAATAAAATTGAATTGAGACAGAAATACAATGAAGACATCTACTGTTAATTTGGGTTGCTGCCAATAACCTGAAAATATAAAAATGCAGCTATGACAAAGAGCCTTGAAAATATGACCTCAAAAAAAAAAAGTTCATGTGAAGTTCATGGGAGGTTTTCAGTGCAGACTTAGAGCTTAGTGACGTAGACTTTCCTATATGTGAGACACAGGTTCATCAGAGGGTGTTCACTGTTTGATTGTCCTTGTTGGACCTTATGTTGGCAATGTTACACAAATAAGCTGCACTTAGTGTTGAGCAGTATGTCTGCTTCGTAGCACACCCCTCTGTTTCTCTGCAGCTTGACAGCTGTTTGATTCTGCTGCGTTAATCAACATTATATTAAAATGGCATCAGAACTCCTCCTAAGTTGTCGGCTAACTGGCCGACTTTTGAAGCACTTTTTTTCTTTGTGGCCAAGAAGAACAAGAAGAACTGGACCTCCGCACTGCTTAACATCTGGTGGGGATAAAGGGGGGAGATGAGTGGAAAACCACATTTAACACAACACTAGGCCATTTTGAATACCTGATCATGCCTTTCGGCTTAACTAATGCCCCTGCCGTCTTCCAGGCAATAATTAATGACGTTCTTCGGGACCTGTTGAACCGCTCTGTTTTTGTTTACCTGGATGACATTCTGATTTTCCCCAAGGACGTGTTGGGGCACGTTAACAATGTTTGCCAAGTCTTACAGCGTCTACAAGAGAACCGGCTGTTTGTCAAGGCGAAGAAGTGTGAGTTTCACGTTTCTTCAGGATCTTTCCTGGGCTACATCGTGGAGAGCGGGCAGGTGAAGGCGGATCCGGCCAAGATCCAAGCGGTGACGGAGTGGCCGGCGCCTTCTTCCAGGAAACAACTACAACGTTTTCTGGGGTTTGCTAATTTCTATTGTCGGTTCTTCCAAAATTATAGTCAGGTTGTTTCCCCGATGACCAGATTAACCTCTCCGACTACTCCCTTTGTGTTGACTCCTGCTGCTGAGAAAGCGTTTCAGGCTCTGAAGAAGCGCTTCTCTTCCGCACCCGTGATGGTCCAGCCCGATCCCTCATGCCAGTTCATTGTAGATTTGGATGCTTCGGACCTCGGAGTGGGTGCTGTTTTGTCGCAGCGTTCAGGGAAGGACAACAAGGTTCATCCCTGCCCCTTCTTCTCCAAAAAACTGCCCCTGGAAGAAAGGAACTAAGATGTAGGTAACAGAGAACTACTGGCGGTCAAGTTGGCCTTAGAGGAGGGGCACCACTGGTTGGAGGGGGCAGAGTCGTACATTCAGACGGCCAAGAAACTGAACTCTCGTCAAACCCAGTGGGCTTTGTTTTTTGGGCGTTTTAACTTTACCCTGACCTACATTCCTGGAAGGAAAGAATGTCAAGCCGGATGCCCCATCCAGACAGTTTGGACCGGCTGAGGAGGATGAAGCCGTTTCGGATCACATCATTCCCTCTTCCTGCGTTATGGCCGCCCTCACCTGGGAGATTGAGACAACGTTGAGACAAGCTCAACGCACTGACCCTGACCCCAGGGTGTCTGTTTGTTCCCGCCAGTGTTCCCTCCCAGGTGCTCCAGTGGGGTCACTCATCTCGACTCGCATGCCATCCCGGGATCACCAGGACCTTATCTCTCCTTCACCAACATTTCTGGTGGAGATCCATGACCAAGGATACCCAGGAGTTTGTCCAGGCCTGCAATGTCTGCGCTAGAGGCAAGGCCTCTCATCGTCCTCCAGCTGGTCTTCTCTGTCCTCTTCCCTTGCCCGGTCGCCCCTGGTCTCACATTGCGTTGGACTTTGTCACGGGACTACCTACTTCTCAAGGTAATGACACTATTGTGACCATTGTTGATCACTTTTCTAAAATGGTTCACTTTGTTTCTCTGCCTAAACTGCCGTCAGCCATCGCTCCTGGTGGACCATGTTTTCCGACTCCATGGTATTCCTCTGGACATCATCTTGGACCGGGGTCCTCAGTTCACTTCCCGGGTCTGGAAAGCTTTCTGCCAGGCTTTGGGATCCAGGGTGAGTTTGTCCTCGGGTTACCACCCTCAGTCCAATGGGCAGACGGAGAGGGCCAACCAGGAGGCGCTCGTTGAGGGGGGGGCGGGGGGGGGGGGGTTGTACTGTCCCAGTTCTTGACAGCCTCTCCTATTGTGCTTGTTTTTTCTCCCTCTGTCTGTGTTTCCCTGTATGTGTGTCCCCTCTCTGTGTTTGTCTGTTTGGAGACCGGAGGCGTGGTTCCGGACAGGCTGATTCCAATTCCACTGATCACCTCCCCAACAGTATAAGAAGCCGGATGATCAAAGATTGAACAGAAGAGGAGCTATACAGAAAAACTTGATACAAATCAACACCAAATCTGCGATAATGCAAAAAAATCAGAAAATAAAATGTGGACTCTAAACATCAGATCTCTGTCATCTAAAGCTGTATTAATAAGTGATTTGATATCAGATAACCATATTGATGTTCTCTGTCTGACTGAAACCTGGCTGTGTCCTGAAGAATATGCTAGCCTAAATTAATCCACTCCTCCCTGTCATATTAACACTCAAATTCCTCGAGGCAGTGGCAGAGGAGGAGGCGTTGCAGGTATTTATGACTCAGGCTTATTAATAAACCCTAAACCTAAACTAAATTATAATTAATTTGAAAGTCTTGTTCTTGGTCTTTCACATTCAACCTGGAAAACTGTGCAGCCAATTATACTTGTTATAGTGTACCGGGCTCCTGGTCCCTACTCTGAATTTCTATCTAAATTCTCAGAGTTTCTGTCAAATTTAGTCCTTAAAACTGATAAAGTAAGATTCGATTGGTTTTAGTCAGTGTGTACACAAACCTACTCACTGTTTCCATCACACCCTCGACCTTGTTTTGGCTTATGGTGTGGAAATCAATAACTTAATAGTCTTTTCACAAAATTCCGATTTTATCAGACCATTATTTAATAACTTTTGAATTCATATTACAGGACTACTCACCTCTGGGCAAAAGTTTCTACACTAGATGTTTATCTGATAGTGCTGTAACTAAATTTAAGGAAGCGATTCCATCTGCATTTAGTTTTAATGCCTTATCCTAATATTCCAGAATCCTGCACCAACGTTTGTCTCTCTGAAATTGATCATTTTGTTGACAGTGTTGCAGGCTCAACACTCGACTCTGTTGCGCCGTTAAAAAATAAGAAAATGAAACAGAGGAAGTTAGCTCCGTGGTATAACCCACAAACCTGTGAACTAAAACAAGTATCGCGAAAATTAGAAAGTAAATGGCGCTCTACTAAATTGGAGGAATCTCGCTTAGCTTAGCACAGCTCTATTGAGCCATGTATTCCTATAACCATCAGTATTAACGACTTCATGTCCTTCTTTAATGACAAAATTATAACTATTAGAGACAAAATCAACTCGCTTGGCACCAATTTTTCTTCAAACCCAGAAACCTTAGAAACTGTACGACCTGATATATTCTTGGACTGCTTTTCTACAGTCAACCTTAACAAATTAACCTCTACTATTTCAGCATCAAAGCCTTCTACTTGTCTCCTAGACTTTATTCCAACTAGGTTACTTAAAGAGGTGCTACCTTTAGTTGACACTCCTGTTTTAGCTATGATTAACATGTCTTTATCAGCAGGTTATGTACTACAGTCTTTTAAAGTAGCTGTAATTAAACCTCTTCTTAAAAAGCTCAGTCTCGATCCTGAGGTACTAGCTAACTATAGACCTATATCTAACCTTCCTTTTCTTTCTAAGATCCTTGAGAAATTAGTCACCAATCAGCTGTGCGACTTTTTACATAATAATGAGTTACTTGAGGACTTCCAGTCAGGATTTAGAGCGAATCATAGCACTGAGACAGCACTGGTGAAAATTACTAACGACCTTCAAATATCTTCAGACAAAGGACTTGTCTCTGTGCTTGTCTTACTAGATCTTAGTGCCTTCGACACTATTGACCATCATATCCTGCTACAGAGACTAGAGCATCTGATCGGCATTAAAGGAACCGCACTGAGCTGGTTTAAGTCTTATTTATCAGATAGATCTCAGTTTGTACATGTTAACGACAAATCCTCCATGCACACTAAAGTTAGTCACAGACTCCCACAGGGCTCTGTCCTTGGACCGATTCTATTCTCCTTATATTTGCTTGCCTTAGGAAATATTATAAGAAAGCACTCCATAAATTTTCATTGTTATGCTGATGATACACAATTATATGTATCGATCAAACCAGAAGACAATGATCAGTTAGATAAACTTCAAATGTATAGATTTCCTTTACGTCCCTATCCCTCTACTCTCTGCTGACATGCCACCTTCACCTCTACTTTAAACCATACCGACTTTCAAACACACACTGCTCCTTGCCCTCCAACCCCTCATCGCTGCTATCTATGGGACAATACCATTAGGAAACCTGTGTAATGTGTTTATAAAATCATTAGTTACTCAATAAAAATTAATAAAAACAAGCAAACAATAAAAAGGAACATACATACAAATGAATAGTATAAAACCATAACACTGACATTAGAGGCTGCAGTTACCCAACACCAGAAAGCTACTGTACTTAACCCCCATCACTTTTAGCCAAGGAGTAAAGTTATTTTTTGCCTTGTGTAAAATATTTTAACTGCCTTTATACTATTTTATGATCTTACTTTCAATGTGAATGTGACAAAGATGTTTATCATCTGATATTGTGTCAATCTCGTGAAACCCTGTGACCTGAAACGTCTCTGTAGCTGCTGAGTCGCCTGTTTGATCTGCATTTGGATATGTTCTTCCATACAAATCACAGGATTGACTTCCCCACAGAGCACCAGCGTGTCACTGAGTGTCACAAATCATGCACAGAACTGACAAACATCTTGTGGTGCGATCAGGTTAAAAGTTACAATACCATACACTCAAACACTGACAAACATGTTCCCAAAATGATCATAGTGTCTATAGCTGCATTATGTCATATAGAAGAAAGCAGGACTTTGAGGATGACAGAAAAAAGATGAATGGAACAGGGTGTGTTGCATTGCTGAACTTTATCTGGGCACATATCCTAATACCGTGTAGTATCCATAATACTGCAGCTGACACCAGAAGCAAACAAATGTCAGAGAGTGAAGTAGAAGGGTGATTCACACAAAGGCGACAACTAAAATATATAACTAGAGAGATGACAAAATTCAGGAACTACTATGGGTAAGGATCAGAAGTTCCATGCTGAAATCTACAGACAAATTTTAGGAACTGCAGGAGAATCAGTTGTTTATGCGCAGATTGTGAACCTGCTCTGTCACCTCGGTGTAATCCGCATCATGTCATGCCAACTCTCTACCAAAAAAAATTTAATCAAATGGTCAAATGAAAATAATGGCTACGATAACCTGACTCTCGCCAGATTAATTTTGTTCCTCCTTGCTCCACACATACATCTGGGATTGCTCCTTAGGAAAATGATTTCAGGAGGCTGGACCTTATCAAAAATCCTTGCATATAATTGGATAAACCACTTGTCCGTTATCTTTATTGACGTGCTACTTCAACCACTTACACCAAAACCAATCCGTGACACTGATGAGAGAAACGCAGGGGAAAGCCAAATCTGGTCGGGAGAAGGGCGAAAAATCATTTCCACCAACAAAAGCCTTCAGAGCCATTCTCTGGTTCTCAGTCGCTTCTCCGCTTCATCACATTTAGAAAACCCTGCCCAGCAGTGCTGATTGGCTCAACCACCTGAAATCACTTTGCTATGGAGCGTTCCCAGATGGTTGAGTGGATCTAGGCGGAGTCAAGACGGAACGAAATTCTTTTGGCGAGAGTCTGGTTATAGCTACAAGGTGGCAACGCTGATTGCAAAGCACTGCAAAACTTTTGCAGAGGTTGAATTTATTAAAGACTGCATGATGAAATGGTGGAAAAAATTTGTCCTGAGAAGAAGCAGGAGTTTGCCAATTATAGCCTGGCTCTTAACACTGTGGTATGGAGAATTGAAGATGTTTCATTTGAAATTAAGAGACAGAGGCAAGAGATTCCGGAGATGGAGTAGACCCCGATCGAGTATTGCTCCCGCAATTTTTGATAATTTCATGTTTCAGGACCTCGAAAGTCACTACAATAGTAATATTGTCTCGTTTGACGGACACACCACCTAAATATGCCGACGCATTTGCCAGACATTCAAATGTCTCCATTTCAACACTCGAAGCAAAGCTGGACCACGTCCACACTACAGTGTCGGACCCTGCTCAGAAGATAGGCTCCCTCGAGGTAAATGCAAATCTACAAGATTAGCGTCTGCTACCACTGGAGGCCTCCTGTGCCACGCTAATGGAGAGCAACGCTAAGCTGTTGGCTAAAGTCAGCGAACTGGAGTCCCAGAGCAGGCGCAGTAATATCAGAGTGGTTGGACTACCTGAAGCAGAAGAGAGTCCACGGCCGATGCCCTTCTTCGTGGAGCTGCTCATGGAGGAATGTGAATGTGACAGGGCTCACCGCACGCTAGCTGAGAAGCCTAGGCCAGGGAAGAAACCACGAGCAGTCATTATCAGGCTGCACAGATATCAGGTGAAAGAGAAAATCATACGCGAGGCCTGTGCCAGGAGAGAAAAAACGCAGTACAGAGGCTCCCCCATTGCCATCTACGAGGACTACGCGCCGGAGGTGGAAGCAGAGCACCAGAAATACAGAGAGGTGATGTCGGAGCTTTACAAACGGGGCTTCAGACCCTCATTGCTGTTCCCTGACTGGTCATCGCGGTGAAGGACGGAGCGAGGAAAAGGCTCTCTTCGGTCACCGAGGTGAAAGCCTTTCTTCCAACATCCACCCGCACAGAGGAGTCCTGATGGCTATTGATTTCACCGTAGACGAGCCACTGTCATGTTATCTGGATAACCGTGAGTTTGTGTGTTGCAAACTGTATAGGTGTGCCAGCTCCGTACTGACCAGAGTTTATTTTTAGACCGCTACATTAATTGTTAAAATCCTCACGGGCTGCTGATATTCTGTCAAAGAGTTTGAACAGAAATTGCTAAATGGACATTTTAACACAATGTGGACATGTTGATTTGAGATAGAGTGTTTTCTGATATTTTTTGAATTTCCGTTTGTTTTTTGTTTTTTTTCCTCATCTTTCTTTCCGTGCCTGCTTACACTGTTATGTGAATTCAGATTATCTTTAATCGGCCCTCGTGCCAAGCACTGGAAGCTCGTTCAAATGTTGATTACAGTTTGCTATTATATATTTACTTCACAGCTTTATTTTATTCTGTTCTGGATGTTTATCATCCCCCACCATAGAGTTATCTGAAGTATATTATTTTTCTATGACTCGTTCAGTCGAAGTGTTTTATTGCAGCCTGGCACTTATCATTGGCTGATGTGCAGATGCGACCTGCACCAGTGCAGTGTATGCATTCTGGCCCAGGGTGGACGGTGGAGCCTTATATAGACAGGCATTCTATTCATCTTGTTTAATGTGAAGAAACTGCCCGCCCTGAGGCATCTTGGTGCCCTCTGTTGGCTATTTTAATTTAATTTATTTCACATGGCTGTTATTATTAACGGTATTATTCTCATGTGACTTTAAGGGGTCAAACACTGTGAGTTAAGGGAGGAGACCCCGGTGCTTCTAGACTGAGCTCTAAAATTCAACTACCAGACGGTAGCCAAACTTCTTTTTCTGATTTCTTCATCGCACTATATACTTCTGAATGCAGCCCAATTACTGCAGTGACCCCTAATCCCTTAGACTGTTTAACGTAGCCTCAGATTGAAATGAATATCTCTATGGAACTCAGTAGACCCATCTCTCTGTTGGAAGTGCATGAAGCGATCAAGTCTATGCAAAACAGGAAATCTCCTGGTCCCGATGGTTTCACAGTTGACTTCTTAAAGGCGTACTCGATGCTATTAGCTCCCATCCAGAAAAAAAGTTCCTAGATAATAACCATATTTTTCCCCATTCTATATCAAAATACAGATCACTCCAAAAATATATAGAAGCAGGTTTACTAATGGTGCATCTTTGTATTAATTGCCTTATACATCTGTTATTAGTTTTATACTCAAAAAAGGATCTGAGTTTCCATATAAAGCTCTGGTAGAGAGGTTTGCTGGATAGTATCTCTGATTGCAGATGAAAGTAGAATTTTAATACTTAAAGGAACTGCATCAAAGAGAAGGAAGGAAGCACAGGAATGTTATTCTCTGATATTCATTATCAGATTCATCAAATTCATTATATGTAACCAAATGACCCTCCTTGTTAAGCGGTTGACAGACAAGAAGTATTCCATTATCAACCCAATTTTTTAAAAACAATGACTTGCATAAATGTTTTAATGTCATTGTTTGCTGATCTTTCAGGCTTTTGATTTGGGGGCACAACGGCACACCCGGTGCAGTGGACAGCAGCAGTGCAGCGTCTGGGGAGCAGCAGGGGCGTACTGTTGACTTCTTTTTAATGATTGTTTCTTGATTGATTTATACTTAATAAAATGTTTCCCCTCATCTTTTTGTCATCCCATTAAGGTATTATATCACAGGCCATAAAAACTTCCAAACCTTTGTCAGATTAAAATTATTGTTTAACAGTAAGGAAATTGAAATTTGATAAGAAAACAAGTGCGTTTAGGATTATCACTGAATTGTAATAATATTAGATTAAGGAGAAAAAAGGAAAATTGACTCAGAAATAATAATAGAGTAACCTCTAACCCCAACAAAATGCTGAATGAAATCAGCGAAGGCAGGGATGACCTGTGTTCATGTCGCATAAGTACCAAGTCCAACCACTATCTTTTTTTCTAATCTTAACCAAGTTGATTTGTTGCTTAAACTTAATCGTCATGGTCACATACCGGCTGCTGTTTCACAGCATTTATAAGAATGTTACATTTTGTAAGATATCATACGAAATGAGGATACACTGAACAGGGTGAAAACACAACGTTGACAAATTGCCTTTTAAAGTGGTTATGGTAAATGGGTTGGCAAACAGTTGTCTAGTTCCACCTCCAGCCGACACAGAGCAACAGGATCATTATCATTCAGTGATGAATGTCAGTCCAGTATTCTCTCTGTGTTTGCTGTTTGCTGTTTGCTTTTTGCGAAAGTTCAGACAGGAAGACTGTTCCCCCCTCATCCTATCTCACATCTCTTTCAATGTCAGGCTTTCTTTAGAGACATTAACAGTCAGCTAACCTAACCTATCAGGGATCTCGTTGTTTCCCTCAGTCAATCAGGCTGTAGCTGTCAAAAGCTTAAAAGTGCAGTCATTCCAGGCGTCAGCTGATGGCAAACACCCCCCTCCACCCCATTCACCTCCATGTCTTCAGCAGCATCATCTGGATTCCTTCTCCACTGCATCCATCCCAGTCATCTCCTCTTCACCACCACCTGTGTCTAGACTCCATCGGGGGTAGTCTGCTCTCCCCTTGGCTTCACTACCTCTTTAACATGAAGTCTCGATGGAGCCTAATCGCCAAAGACTCTCCTTCGGTCATATTATTTGTCATGCATTGTTAAATAACTTCTTACTTTCACATCTAAAACGGAATCATTAAGTGATTGAAATGCTGATCCCCCCCGTAGAGGGTTGGATAAATGAGGACAGGAAGAGAGAAGAAAGACGAGCAGGGGGTGGATGAAAAGGACGATCAATGTTGACAGGAAGGTGAAACCTGTGACTGTGTAGTCTGGCTGTGACCCCAGCACACAGATACAGCACAGGCCTGTATCGACCCAGCCCTGTCTATTGACCAAACTGACATGTTGGAAGGGAACAGTGGTGCTGACAGGTCACACGTGCCCCTGAGCCTGCTGCAAAGCATTCACACACTAACAAACCCGTCACACATGTGATAATAGTGTTCTACAAATGTTTTATTATATTATATTTTGATCTGGCAAAACATTACTGTCAATTCAACAAAGGTCAGTTTACTGATGTAACAGGAGTAGCATTCAGTCTTGTGTGGCTCTGAAGGAGCTTTGTCAATAATAACAATAATAATGATGATGTCCAAAATTCCAAAGTCTAAGGGCGCACTCACACTGTCCGCCCGTACCATGCCCCCGTTCTCCCCCCGCGGGCCAGGCCCATTTGTACTCACACGGCCTGGGCCTCGCAAGAATGCTTCTTGCCTGTCTATACGTCATCACGCCGTAACACGTAACACGCATTGATCGACGTCATCGCGATGCGTCGCTTTGTTTAAAGATCTTTCCATAGACCTTAGAGTTTTTGTGCGTCTTGTCCAACTGTTTTTGGATATTTTCATCTGACCAAATCTGCAGTAAAAACACTCTTTCTATGTCTGAACAGGTGCACATAAAATGACGTAGGCCTCGTACATGTGCAAACACGCTTACAAAAGCCCACCTCTCCCAAACGGGCCGTGACCGGCAAGCTAGCCGCAGCTAGACGCGATGCGGTTGCACTCACACTGGTCAAACGAACTAGGCTTTACCCGTAAAACCTGTTTGGGCACGGTACGACAGTGTGAGTGCGCCCTAAGTCTAATTCTAAGTCTAAGTCTAAGTCAGCTTCAGCCTAGAGACTAAGAGCTTTTCACAGAAATTCTGTGGAAGTCCAAGTCAGCCAATACAAAAATGAAATTATTTATTCTAAATCCTAATTCCAACACTTCAGATTTATTATTTTAAATGCATAGTATTGTGTCATGAAAATGAAAACTGAATTATTCCCATTAAATTGCAGACAATGTGCACCTTAAAGTTGTACTCCATAAGATTGGAGATACGTTGTTTCTAGTGCTCCTTTGGGGGTTAGATGTAATTGTACTCTAAGAGCCCTCAATCTTGTCATGTTCACAGCCACTATGTGTGTTGACAATTTTTTAAAATCTTTTTACTCTTTTGTAAACTTTATTGAAACGTCCCCTTCTGTCCTTACTACAAGCCCCACTCAGAAGTGGAAAGTTCCCAATTTCCGGTTACAAGTGAACGCAGCATAACGTTGGTGACGATCTCAGCCGACAGACCAACGTCTGTCAGAAGCTTCACTTACATGGAGGCTTATTTCCATCTAGAGAGGGAATGTCTCCACAGACACAGATATTGGAATACTCAGCAAAAAAAGTGCTTTCATTAGTGGGTCACATGAGAAATTTTCCAAGTCTATCTTCAACAAGATGTTTTTTTTGTTGTAGTTTTTTTCCTGTTTTTTTCTTCTTTTTCAATCATTATATTCAACCCCTGGCTAAGGATTTCCCCAATTATTTCACTCCACTGATGTTTCAGAAAACCCTTATATAAAAGTTTTAAGTCTGGAACTACAAGCCAACAAACTACGAGATGAATCGTGACCATAAAACATTTGATTCAGCGGAAAAACTTGGAAAATGGAAATAAATTTATAGCTAAATCCTGATGCAGAAAATGAAAGGGATTTTCACCTCCAATCCACACAGTTGAGCTCTGTGAAGGCACTGAGCCCACATGGGGAGAGGTTTAAAGACGTGATTGGACCAGACCTCTTTTTAAAAAAAAAAATAAAGGGTCAAACTAGCTTTTTCATGGGCCGGTCAGAAAAAAATAAGACATAGACATAGTCATGCTGGCCCAAAAGGAAAAAAGTCCAAAAAATGGACTACATTTATAGAGTACAGCGCCTTTCTACCTTACTGAACAAAATGCTTTACAATCTGCCTCTTATTCACATAATCAAATTCACATTCATACACCAATGGTGGTATGCACATCAGGAGCAACTTGGGGTTCACTGTTTTGCTCAAGGACATTTTGACATCCTAACCACCAACCTTTTAGAGATCTCTTCATAATTTTTTTTCCACCTTAGGTGCTGGGGTAACTGAGGCTTAAGAAGGCCAATCAAGTAAGTATCTTATCTTCTTTACGTTACTGTCTTTTCAGAATGACATAACACTTTTCTGAGTAAACACAGCCTTCTCATGTTGTCTTCGCATGACTTGCTTTAGTTTTATTTCAGGGTATGATAACTGAACAGTGAGAACTCTCCAGGGGCTGTTTTGCATTCTCATCACTCATGCTTAAAGCACATTGGTTCCTACACAGCTGTAATGTGGGTTAAGTAGAGAAATGTGTGATGATGAACAGTAAAGATTTTGGACTTTGCTAAAAACATTCAAGTCTAAAGCCCATAATGTTCTAGACACTCCTGAATGACAATTAACTCTGCCTGAGACTTCATCTTTAACGTTTAATTATACAGGTCCACAGGAGACAGCAGCAATTTTCTGCTCTCCTGAAGTCAACAGGCCACTATTAATCAGAGACACGGTAACATCAGGAAAGGAAGGAGAAGGTCTCTATCTATAGCTGCACTCCTCATGTCTTACAGCTTCAGTTCATATAGAGGGGGGGGAAAAATTCACATATGAATTCACACTTCAGGAATAAACGAGAGAATTAAAAAGATACATGAGAAATTGAATAATGACCATAAAGTAGTCGTCACTTTAGCTCTTGAAAAAATGGTTTCCCATTCAGCAATGCAGCGGTCCTCTCAGAGGACCTCCCACTAGAGAGATGATTTAGGTAAAATCATCCCAGGGTCTTTTTCGGCAAATACATTAATCGTGTATAAACTATTAACGGAGATATTCCAGGGAGTCGCTAATAGTCGGTTGTGGCTAACAGTCGGTTGTGGCTAACAGCCGGCCGTGGCTAACCCTGATTAGCTTGGGGCAGTACGGTGAAGGCATTAAAACGTCTTTTTTAAAACCAAAACCTGGATGAACCACAACTTCCTAAAACTCAACAGCAATAAAATGGAAATCATCACCTTTGGCCCAAAATCCATCCTCCCCACCTCCCAGAACTTCTCCCTCTGCAATGATGGTCACTCTGTCACTCCCTCCCCCCTGGTGAGAAACCTAGGCATCATCATGGACCCCACACTCTCCTTCAAGTCACACATCAACCACGTTACCAAAACGTCTTTCTTCCACCTCCCCAACATAGCACGCCCTCGCCCCACTCTCTCCTCCTCAGCCGCTGAAACACTCATCCGCGCCTTTATCACCTCCAGACTCGACTGCAATAGCATCCTCTATGGCCTCCCCTCCACTGCACTTCAAATACTGCAATATGTACAAAACTCAATCGCCCGACTGCTCACTCACTCCCCCTCCAGAGCACACATCACTCCCATCCTCCATGAACTTCACTAGCTTCCCATACAACAACGTATCAACTTCAAGATCCCCCTCACCACCTACAAAGCCCTAAACAACATTGCACCCTCAAACCTGACATACCTGACTGATCTCCTCCATCGCCACTCCCCCACTCGCCGCCTCCACTCTGCTGAAGCCAACCTTCTCACCCCCATCACCAAAACCAAGCCATCCAGAACTCAGACTCCCATCATTCAAGAGTCAGCTTAAATACCATCTCTTCAGGATCACCTACAACAACTAAAATCCACCATCTTCCACCCTCTGTTATTCTATTAATGTGATGTTCTTTTGTTCTAGTGTTGTTTAACGTGCTTCCTGTTTGTAAAACGTCTTTGAGTACTGAGAAAGGAGTTATATGAAATTGATCTATTATTATTATTATTATTATTATTATTACAGTTTTCTCAATTGCTAAAACACTAAATCCTGTTGTCTGAACCAATTTCTCTGTTGCCTGAACACACTGATTGAATCAATCACTCTTTTGGCAAAACCATGAGCACTTTTCACCTGTTTAGACACAACCTCCCAAAACATTTTCATTGTGATGCACCTGTGCTGCAAAATGGTAAGCACAGGTGGCAAAAGTCAAACACAATTAAAGCACGGTTGTCACTACTTGAACACAACAACTCAAAATCGATAACACTTGTGGCAAATGATGTGAGGGAATATATAAAGCCAGTTCAGAGAGCACTGATTTGTGAGGCACTACAATGGATAGAAATCTAAGAGGAAGAGTTTGTGTGAGAGGAGGTCGAGGTGGTCGAGTTGATCAAGGTGGTCAAGGTGGTCAGCGAAGACAAAGAACAGTAATATCTGATGAAATCAGAGCTACTGTGATTGACCATGTTCTTGTCCATGGTATGAGCATGAGGGAGGCCGGACAAAGTGTACAACCAAACATCGCTAGATTCACTGTGTCCACCATAATCCGAAGATTTAGAGAAGAGAACAGGTAATTATCTTTTTTGACATTATAGTAAAGTATGTAAATGTTGAGAGCAAATTACTGTATGACATATTACAGTATATACTGTACCACAGTATACTGTAAGTAATTATATGTTTCAGTACATCACTGTGCCAATGTACTATAGTATTGTAATGGAGGGTTAACTGTCTGTAGGCCTAATATTCCATGTATGTTTTTTGTAACTGCATGTTCTCTTTTTGTAGAATTGAAAGACTGTCACATAAGGGTGTGAGGACAGGTATGTTCTCCCCACACCAAGACACCCTAATTGTTGATATGGTCCGTGAGGACAATGCCGAACTGTACACAAGTGGCAAATGCATACGGTTTCTGTTTGTTTTGAACAAATAATATGTGTACTGTAAATGCAAAAGATCTTTGTTTTTTGTACTGTACAAGTGCTACATGTAAATGCACAAGATTTCTGTTTTTTGTCTTTGTGTAAAGTGCTAAATGCAAGTTTTTTTGTTTTGCAACATGCTTCAGCCTCATGTCCTGAGCATTGTGTTTTCTATTTTTCTATGAAGTGTTTAGTGACTGCTCAGTAGTGTTTTTAATTTTGATTGACTTGGGGCATGATTTGACAACAAAGTTCAGTTTTGGGCACAGATTGAACTGTTTTGAGGTGAAAGTTTGGTTTTGCAAGAAGAATCTGAGGTTTTGTGAATGTAGCTTGAAAATTGGGGTTTGTGTTCACAGTTTAGAGAAAAGGAGAGAAGCTTTCAAGAAATGTGTCTTAGCAATGGAGAAAAACTGTATTAATTAACCACTAATATTGCTCAAAATAACACCAAACCTCTGCAGCAGCATGAGAAGAGTCCCTACACAGAAAACAAAGCACCAACACCATAGTTAGTGAACCCAGAGTTTATTAAGAGTGTTTTAAAGACTTACCTACTGGCCCCTGTTCCAGCTCCTCTCATAGTTATGTCCATTCAAGTTGATTACCAAAGTCAATCCAATCCCATTGATGATTTATTCCAGCAAAACACGTACACTTTGTGATTTGTGTCAGTTTGGTGAAATAGAAGTTAATAACAGATGTAAAAGGTTTAGAAAAGTCCCAGACACCGAATTTCCCCGCAGCGCCGAAATGTCACACGAGGGGTTGGGGGCGTGTGTTGCTGTAAGGGGCTACTGCACCGTACTGGACACATTTTTTCCATGTCCCCAGAATAAATTAGAAGAGGCGACAGATTCTTAAATGAAGCATCAATGGGCTTCTTCCTTTGGGATTGACTTTGGTAATCCACTTGAATGGACTTTACTTTGAGAGGAGCTGGTACAGGGGCCAGTAGGTAAGTCTTTAAAACACTCTTTTATTAAACTCTGGGTTCACTAACTACGTTGTTGGTGCTTTGTTTTCTGTGTAGGGACTCTTCTCATGCTGCTGCAGAGGTTTGGTGTTATTTTGAGCAGTTTTAGTGGTTAAAAAAGATGTTTTAATGCATTCACTGTACTGCCCTGAGCTAATCAGTGTTAGCCACATCCTTCTAGTGGATCTCCAAGAGTTCTCTGTTAATAGTTGTTACACGAAAAAAGTTGTGTCGATGGTTAATTTGATGAATGTATAAGACCCTGGGATGATTTTACGCCGTAAGTTACTGTTACTACACGTAACAGGATATTGAATAGCAAAGCAGGTAAAATGGAATGACGTGTGATACAGTAGCTCAGCAGAAAAAGAGGTAATGCAGTATAATAACGTGACAGAAATAGTGCACAATTGTGTTTCACAGAAACAGAACAGAAGGTAAAACATGTCAAATAAAAATAAATATGCTGCTGCAGTTTTACAATTTTACAGGTTAAAGTGTATAAATTACAGCATACATTAAATGAAGACAGGTTAAAGCCAAAGGTAGAGCTGGGTGGAAACAAAGTCACACCAGGACAGCTGAATCATCTGCTTTGACGTTTTTATGGGAATCTGGCTGACCTGCAGTAGTGTACAGTACAAACATTTGAGTGTGTTGGTGGAATACCTGGTGACGACAGGGAGTCACACACACGCATAGAGTGTGTGGCTGCTGGGAGTGCAGGCAGTGTGTGTTTAAGCCATCCAAGTGCCTCTGCACATGCACCTCTGAGCTGTACCTCTCCCTACAAGGAAACACCAGGGTCAGCACTCTCTCTGTCTTACTGTGGCACACACAAACACACACATACACACACACACACACACACACACACACACACACACACACACACACACACACACACACACACACACACACACACACACACACACACACACACACACACACACACACACACACACACACAAGCATATTGGGACACAAAATATGCATGCATGGAGCAGCTACATCTACACATCAAATTCAAATTAAAGGGCTTTACAGTAAATCAATACATCTATAAACACATTCAACAGGACACAGCATGTTAATCAGACAGAGTTGTTGGAAAGTATACTTTTGAATAAGGACCTATCTGAAAATTTTTATGAACAGGATAGAGACATTTATTTAAAAGCTGGTTCTGTAATTGCCTTCATTTCTGATTGATGAAGTATCATCTCTTGGCTGATTTTTTTATTGAAGATTTTTTTTGGCATTTTTTTCTACTTAAATTTGAATATAGCTCAAGATCGACAGGACGGGAGTGAGGACAACATGGGCCCCTAGAATACTCTTTGTGTGGGGGGCCTCTCATACTTTATTAGGGAAAAGGTAGTTTAGTGCCATGCTTGTGCGCTAGGACTATCCCATGCCCCCCCCCCCCCCCCAAAAAAAAAAAAAACACACACACACACACACACACACTTGGGCACTGTCATACACACACATTGAGAGCCTTTACTATAAACAGCAATGCTAAAGTTGCAGGATGTTCTTACATGAAAAGTAATGCACAGTAATTTGTGTGTTTTCCACGTATTTATGTCATGGGTATTCAACGTATTAAAACTCAGGACTTTCCCCTGGGCAGGTGGAGTTTGCTTCCTGTTGACGTTCATTTCCGGGGCGTGCCAAGCCACAACCTTTTTTCTAATCCCAACCATGTCGTTTTGATGCCTGATCCTAATGTCACCTTTTGTAGGCTAAAACCAGTCACATAACGGTAGGTTTGGAGCTTAAACCGAAATGAAACCAAAAGCAACCAGCGGGGACCATCAGGGACCAGCAGCGGGGACCAGCAGCGGGGACCAGCAGCGAGGACCAGCAGCGGGGACCACAAGTGGGACCAGCAGCGGGGACCACAAATGGGGACCACAAATGGGGACCACAAATGGGGACCACAAATGGGGACCACCTCGGGTCCGTTGCTGTCTCATTGTTGACTTGGTCCATCACCATCTCACAACTTTTATTCGCAGTTTCTTAAGATACCATACAATTCAAAATCTTTTGTACAATAACGTACAAACCTGTTCATGAGAATACATTGAGTGACCCCATGCAGGAAAGCGCCACAGATCAGAGTTGAACTGGGCTACTAGAGCAAGGACACAGTATTTGGATATGGGGCATGCACTCTACAAGTTGAGCTGGTTTTTAGTCCAACTCAAAAAGTCAATAAAAGAGTTTTACACTCTGTTGCTGATGTATTGGTTAAAACAAAATGAAATAAAGTGCAGTAGAAACAAACTTCATGACGTACACAGCATGGCACTTAATGTCACTCAAGCTTTTACCAGCTGTTTATGTCCATCAACCAACTCCTAACATTCACATAACAGTCTGACTGAACACTGAAGTAAAACCTCAGTATTATCAGGCTCACTCATACACCACTACAGGGAGTGGCCATTGAGTTAATACTCTTCAGAACCAAGAAAGTTCCCGTGAAAATCTCCAAGACCTCTTTAAACCATTCATACAGAGAGTCCAACCACTATATATGACACTCTCTCTCATTAATCCAGCCTACTGATTTTTGTTTAGCCTCCTTTCTTGATCTAATTCTTTTTATTCAGACGTTACATAACTTTCATGACCACAAATATCAAATGGCCAATGATTGAATATGTTTTTTGTTCATAAATTAATGTAGAATGGTCGGAGCAAAGCCTCATGGGAAATGGGAACTGCGTATCGCTCCAATGATCGCTCCACGTTTATCCAATGAATGAATTGGGATGAATGACCGGCTGTCAGACAGAGAGAAAGAGGCCAAGGTTGGAGAAGTGGATGTTCTTACAGTGGAAAAGGAATCAGATTTGCGTGTTTGATTTGCTCAGTTACACCTGATGGAGGGCAAGAAGTGAAAGGAAAAATGAGGGGCTGAAAAGGCCAGAATGAAGAAGAAGCAGATGCTGGAGGAGAGTGCATCAAAATGGTCAAAAATCACGGATTTATTCTGAAACAACCAGGTGTCAACTAGTGATGCAGGAGAGTTGACAGGAAAACGGTTAGCTCAAGCTTTGAAATTGTTGAGAATTAGCACAAGATTTGAAATAAAAGCAAACACATAAAAGCTTTAATCCCATGTCAATTGTGTGATTTTGGCATCTAGTGGTCATATTTCCGTTAAGTCCTGCTAGAGGGGATAGGTTTGGCCAGTTATGGGCCCGTTGTGGGCCGGTGGTGGGCCGGTGCAGTCACAATTGGCCCGGTGCTTTTTTGTGTCCCACTCTGCCCCTGCGCCACTACCTCAAGTCAAGTCAGTTTTATTGTCAAAAATTGCAATATGTATGACATACAAATGCAAAAAATGAAATTACAGTCCTCTCAGACCCAGTGCAAACAGCAACCTACCTTGCAGCCATGTTTGATTGAACAACTTTATACTTTCCAGAAACTGAAAACCCCACTTATATATGTAGCTGCCTTGTACCTTGTAGCTGTCTCACACAGCTGTATTCACATCCACTTACAGCCCTGAGCACAAATGAATGCCACATTATTTGGATTCTCTACATGTCAATAACGCACACACACACACACACACACACACACACACACAAACACACACAGACGAATCCATGTCCTGTATCTCAATTTTATCCGTCACTCTCTCTAAATATATATATATTCAATTCAATTCAATTCAATTTCATTTATAGTGCCAAATCATAACAAAAGTTATCTCAGGACACTTTACAGACTAGGTAAAGACCACACTCTATGACTTATTTATGATAAACATAGACCAAACATCCACAGTTCATAGTTATATCCATTATATTATATCCACTGGAACAGCCTGGTTTCCCTTAAGGACTGCAACAATGGCGGCTTTGGTGAGCCCCTGGATGTTTCACGGAGAACTTCAATGACGCTTACCTCAATCTCAACGCAGATTCTGTTGCGGCATAGCTTCACGAGGCGATGGACGCTTCATCGCATCGCTCTTATCGTTAGGAACACGGCACCCAAAGCGTCATCGCGTGTCATTGCGTGTCATCGCGTGTCATCGCATGTCATCGCATGTCATCGCATGTCATCGCATGTCATCGCATGTCATCGCGTCATTTACATTGATATTGAATGGCAGCTTGATGGTTTCATAGCCTCCATCACTTTTGATGTGAATGCACGATAAGTAATATATCACATAACAGGAAAATTGTAAATGGAAGCTCCAAATATTGTTTTGGAATACATGAAGTGTGATATATCAGGATGGTATTTATTAAAGTGTAATTCCGGCGTAAAATCATCCAATGGTCCTTTTTGGCACTTACTTACTTCAAATAAGACATCAAGACAGTTTTCTTCTGTGTATAAACTATTAACGGAGGGTTAGGGTTAGAGCCCCTAACAGATGGACGTGGCTAACACTGATTAGCTTTGGCATTATGGCATTACGGTGATGGCATTAAAATGGCTCTTTTAACCACTGATACTACTCAAAATAACACCAAACCTCTACAAAAACACGATATAGCATCCCTACACATAAAACTGTCTTGATGGCTCCAACCTAACTCCAACTTAACTCCAACCTAAGGCCAGATTAGTTGTCAAGTTTCTAAACATTTATCCTGGGAGAACTGTCCCCAGACCACGATTCAGGGTTGGCTTGCAGAGGGCAAATATTGAAAATACCCCCCTACATTAAATATGTGATTACGGCCCTGGGGCCTGTTTCACAAAGCAGGTTTAGTGAAAACTCTGAGTCTGTTAACCCTGAAATGAGGGAAACTCTGAGTTATCCGTTTCACAAAGGGAGGTAACTCAAACCAGAGACAGAGGGGAAACTCTAGCCTGTTACACAGAGAGAGGTAACTTAACCTCTCGGTCAGTTACCATGGTAACATGCTCTCTGAACCTAATCTGGTCGGGAACAGGTTTTTCTCAGAAAACCTTGAGTTTCTCTCTGTCTCCGCCCTCTTTCAGCCACACACGGTGTTTGATTTCCTCATTCATTCAGTCAGTGGGCGAGTTTTGGAGTAGTATACAGTAGTTCCGTCTGTTTTTGCAGAAAATCATTGCAAAATCAGTCAGTAGGCCTATATTTGAAGTTATATTAGGTGGCAACTATTTCACTACCATGGCATGTCCTTTTAATAATGATCCCGTGGATGAAGGTGCAGAATTACTGCACAGAGAATTAAATATTCGTCGGGAGATGATTATCAAACTATTGATTATAGATGTTCTTGCATTTCCAGGCAATTCTCTTTTTGAGCGGTACCGTTTCATATTACAGCAGATATTGTGTGTTGCACTGCGTTTTTTTGCAAATGGGAGTTTTTTTTTACAACATATAAAACAGCCACTTACAGTAATATTTACTTTACCATGTAAAACATGCTCAAAATGAGGCGTCACCATGAGATTGTGCCGATGTTTTACCTGTTTGAACAATGTTTTTATGATTCATCTTAAGCTGCTGCCAAGTGCGCTTCTCCCCCACGGGGTTGCACCTAAATGAAATAAATTAAAAGGCTCCCACTCAAGCAGTTCCCCCTGTGATATTACTGTGATTGCAACAGGACTACATTTAAACTTATGCACTGACCCGAGCAGCGATGTTCTCCCATGCCGTCTCCCTCTCTTTTGTTGCAGCAGCGGTGTAAACCTGCTCAAACTCACCGTATGAGCGCATTAATATTTCCATTACCAGTGGTAGCGTAGCCCTCCGCTTACCCGTTGCTATGGTGACTCGTCGAATCAGGGCTCCGTTGATGCTGTCTTTTTTTACTTGTGGTGCACGCGCTTAACTCCAGGTCAAACTACTCTGAGTTGATCAACCTAACGCAAATCTGCTGTTCTGGAACCGAAAACTCAGAGTTTCCTATCTCAGAGTAGATCAACTCAGAGTTCAGGGTTAGACTCAGAGTTTTTTCAACCTGCTTTGTGAAACGGACCCCTGGTCTGTTCACTTACTCTTGCTGAAGAAGGTAAGGTAATACAATGGTTTATGGTTTAATTTGCTGTATTAAAGTTTTTCTCCATTGTATACACACACAAACTAAAACGATCTGGAAATTATGATACTATGATGATATTATTATGATTTGGAAATTTGAATCAAAAACAAGATTCCACTGTTTTCACTTCTTAAAGATGCCATTTGTCACTTTAACCCAACTTATATTGTGGTGTCACATTAATGGCAGCATGTGGTAGTAAAGACCATAGATATAAAACATAGAGCCCATTTATATGACGCTATATGAGCCAGGCTGTCATGTAACCTACCGCACAAAGCACTGTTATAGCCGGCTAATAAGCGGCTCTTGTCTGTGATGTTTCAACATCAGACACACAACATATCAAGAGAGAACTCTGTTAATTAAAGTTTGAAATAATGCTGAAGGGTGTGATAAACTGAGCTTGGAATTAATAAGCGTTATATGCAATCCAAAATCTCACATCATATTTGACAAGTTAGGCAATTACGTGCCATACATTAGCTAAATTGGCTATTGCGCTAGCTGTTTCGGTCCAACTTAATACACTGCTAAAGCTAACGTTAACAGCGTCAAATGTCTTCACTCACCACAGAGTTCTTCATTGTAGCCTTCACAGTGAAGCCTCGAGTCTTTAGCTTCATCACTGTGGAAATGAGGCGAATCCAAACAGAAAAATGTTTATCACTGTCGCTAACTAACGTTAATATCTACGTTAATACTTGTGTGGCTCTCAAAACATGACGCCCGTTGTTTTTTTTGTCATATATATATATATATATATATAATGTATACATAAACTCTCTCTCTCTCTCTCTCTCTCTCTTTTGTAAAGGGATGGAGAATATTTACAATCAATGACCTGTTGTGTGCATTGGAGACAGAGAGAGACAGTAGCTCCATCACTGACACTATGATGATCCCTATCAGAGTTGATGCTGATACAAAAAAGGCAGAGAGACAGAAATTAAGATGAGGAAGAATCAAAGCAGTGGTATCCGCAGAGAGAATATGGATTAGAAATTTTGAAGGAATGAGAAAGGAGGACAAGGTGTCTTAAAGAAAAGACAAGAAGAGTAAGAACATCCACAGAAACATGGTCGCACAACTTGTGCATATGTGTTCAGACAGCCAACAATTAATAACGCTAGACCGAGGCTGACCAGGGCTAACAAAAGTTACACATACCAAGTAGGGAACAGCAAAATGGAAACAGAACAAGGTTCAATCCCCAGAGAAGCCAGGGATCGAACCACCAATCTCTTGGAAGAAGGACAACCAACTCTACCACTGAGCCACAGCCACCATAACAGACCTACAACCAATTACAGTGATTAAACAATGTAACGCAAGTAATAACTAAACAGTACACTGAATTGTGTTTCTGAAAATATTTGAAACAATAAATATGCAATACAGTAACACAATCTTTATTCATATTTGATCAGAGCTGCCTAGTTCAACAGTTTGATTTTCGTTAGCCTGGTAAGTTGTGCTGGAGGGTGTTACATTGCTGTCAGTTAGTGGGAGAGGGGCCAGGCGTACCTGCAGGAGCAAATGAAAAATGAGCTTGGAAGATTTATCTGGTTTCCAGACTAGAGATCAACCACTTATATGGATCAAAAAGCTTGGGACAGAATCAATGCTGTTTTAGTAATTTGCTTATACAATAATCTAGTAGTCTGTGTTCATTTTGGATGTCATGGATGAAAATATATAAGGATTGAATTATTATTATCATTATTATTTTTACTTTACTTCCTTGAAACCCTAATTTTCTCACACTATTCGTCTGATTTCTTGCTGGCTACCTGAGGGTGGTGCAGCATGCACATTGAAATCATTACAGGAAAAAGAAAATCAGTTTCTCTTAATTAAGGGCTCATGACAGAAAACTTGACGTTTCTCAGGCAATGAAGTCTATAGAAAAGGAATGCCCAGTCACGTAAAGTGAAGTTTTGCTGATCCTCAACCGACTCTGCTCCACTGCAGTGTGGCCAGCACATGAAGATGAATGGCTCCAGCATTCTGTGCTAGGAGCCCCTTAGCAAAGGGGCACTGTTCATCTGCATGCATCACTCATACTGTAGTGGTGAGGGAAAAGACAGATGATTGTGACAATCATCCATTTCTTAATTTTACCATATACAGGGGCAGTGCTACTATATTTTATTCAATGATCTATAGAAAACCTCAGAGCAGATAGCAATCACCCTAAAAACTAATACAGAACATACCACTGGATCAATTTCTATTTGTTTGATCATAATCACTGAAGCCAAAATGCTGCAGCTCGTGTACTAACTAAAACAAATTGAAGAGAACATATATCTCCTGTATAAGCTTCTTTGCACTGGCTACCTGTAAAATCTAGAATAGAATTTAAAATCCTTCACCTTACCTATAAAGCTCTTATTGGTCAGGCTCCGTCGTATCTTAAAGAGCTCATAGTACCGTATCACCCGACTAGATCGTTGCGCTCTGAGAATGCAGGGCTACTTGTCGTTCCTAGAGTCTCCAAAAGTAGAATGGGAGGCAGAGCCTTCAGCTACCAAGCTCCTCTCCTGTGGAACAAACTCCCAAATTTTATTCGGAAGACAGACACTGTCCCCATATTTAAGAGTAAACTTAAAACTTTCCTCTTTGATAAAGCTTACAGCCAGGGCTTACAAGCCCTGAGCTATGTTGTTATTTTTAAGCTGATTTTGTTCTTCTTAATAATGCTGCTATAGGACTAGTCTGCCGGGGGACAATACTTTTCCTGATACTCTGAGCTTTTATCCTGTCCGTCTGTATTATCCTGTTGTATAAGTCAACTTCAAGTTTGCCACCAAATCTATTATCACTGTCATGTTCTCTCATTCTAGCTGTGCCTGTTTCCTGCTGTTCTGCTGTATTAACTGCCATAACTTGTAAGTCATATTCACATTACTTTACCCATCACTATAGTCACTGTTACTTTTGTGGTTGCTTACATCTCTGGAAGTGTGTCTGTCTGTCTTTGTGCCTGTCTTTTGTCGCTCTCTGTCCATCTGTCCATCTGTTCTCTCTTTCGCTCTCCTTTTCTTCCTCCCCAACCGGTGCAGACAGATGTCCGTCCTCCATAGAGCTGGGTCTGTGCCACGTTCCTGCCTGTTAAAGGGAAGGTTTTCTTTTTGCAAACGTACTCAATGGGGGAATTGTTGATAAATAAGTCATAGAGTGTGGTCTTTACCTAATCTGTAAAGTGTCCTGAGATAACTTTTGTTATGATTTGGCACTGTGAATAAAATTGAATTAAATTGAAATTGAATTGAATTGAAGCTGACACTCTGCTCCGATAGAACAACATAATTCATCAGATTTTAGAAAACAAAATGCGCCTAGAGCATAGTAGAGCAAGTAGAGCCTGTTGGGCTTGTCGACTGCAGCTTGAAGTCAGCCAACCAAATGGTGGTTTGTACCAATAGATCTTGCTCACTGGTTAAAAAGCCACATGATCCCTCCTCTCACCTCTGCTCCTCTATAGAAGTTTCTCCTTTGGCAGGCAAGAACAGAAGCGCAGTATTAAAACACTCCCCTTATCACTTTTACATCACTTGCTCCATTAGAGACAGAGTAGTACACAGCACAGGATGGATGGGTGGATGGATGGATGGATAGGATTATCATCCTATTCATATATCATATTATTTATTGTCACCGTCATTACATATCATCACATCTGCAACAAAATTCCATTTTCCATTTCTCCTGCTGGAAAACTACCAGAGACAATCCTCCTGTGCAATGTGCTACACACCATGGCCCTCATTTATCAAACGAACGTACGGCAGAAAAACGTGCGTACGACCATTTCCTGGCAAACGTCGGCATTTATCAATTTGGACGTGAGCGGGAGCTACGATCAAATCTCACGGCTGGTCTGAGATCGTGAACGCAAATTTGAGCCTGTGTATTTGCGGCACAGCACAGCAAAATCTGTCTGAAAATAATGAACAAACCTCAGCTGTCATTAAGCATAAGCAGTCACATATTAAGAACAGATCAAAACGGATTCTTAAAAAGAATTTAAAAAAATAAAAAGTGTGGTTGGAGCGATTTATTGTACTCATGTGCGTCTGAAGGCACCATCCATGAATGATTACGCATTCATCAATCGCAAAAACTACCACTCGATAAATGTACAGGTGATTTGTGATGCCAAGCTATCGCTTTTAAACGTGGTGGCCAGGTGGCCAGGGGGGGGCACACAATTCTTTTATATGTCAAAACAGCTCGGCTCGAGCCCCCCATGACCCTGACATTGAATTAATGAATGAATGTGTTGGCGCGTGGCTGCAGCAAGACGCACTGCAGAGCCAAAGTCATCTCCTCGGTAAGTGGCTACCCTCGATAAATTGCATTAAATCAAACAAGGTATCAGATGATTAACATCTTGGCATGGTCCTAGGTGACAAAGGTATCCTCTTACGGAATACCTAATAACCCCGCTGGCAAACCCCGCTACAGAGCAAGAGCGCCGGTGTTGTGCCGTATTCAGCACTCCTGCCGTGAAATGCACCCCCTCGCATTATAGGTGATATTCTGGATCAGAAGGCTGTTGTTTCCACCTAAAGGAGTAGTTTATATACAGCTAACCCACAACGGTCAGAACATTGGTTACTTACAGTGTTCGAACTATTTTAAAGAGTTTAAAATCACAAACTTGGATAATAGCGAACACAAAACAACACCTTTTTGTATGTTCTGTGGAAATATACTGCAGCTATAATTACAAAATGAATGAAATGGATCTTTTGAGCAAGTTGAATGTATTTGACTGAGCGTTTCCTAAATATAATCCCAGCTTTTCTTGCAATTCATATGTTCAAAGGTGTGTGCTTTTAATGTGGTTACCTGTATATAAGCTACTCCTATAGGTGGAAACAACAGCCTTCTGATCCAGAATATCACCTATAATGCGAGGGGGTGCATTTCACGGCAGGGGTGCTGAATACGGCACAACACCTGTCCAACAGTGCGCACAGGCGCACTCGGGTCACAGTGGAGCGCTGCTTCGGTTTGAATGCCTCCGTTATTCTTTTCCATACAGCGTTTTTTTATGGGCCCCTTTTATTCCACTCTTAAGACTGACAAAAAGCACATCTTTATTTTGCTCCATCTCGGATGTCAGGATGCCGATCTGTGTGGTCAGATACGAATGTTTCATAAATTACACGTGGGACCTTTCCTACGACCAATTCTGCGCTCAGATCTGCGCCAGTTTTCACGCAAGATTGATAAATGAGGCCCCATGTGTGTATAGTGTGTGTTATACCTTTTTTTTATCATTGTTATTCTCTATTCCTTTACTGTACCTACTTTTTTCTACTCTATCTTTATAATTTCTTCAAGTCGAACTTTATATATATGTACTATTTATGTTACTTGAGCTGCTGTAACATGGGAATTTCCCCTGTGGAGATCAATAAAGTTAATTCTGTTCTATTTTATTTTATTCTATTCTATGGATGGATGACAGCCCCCGTCCCTCGAAGGACAATGTGGTTGTGTAGAGGTCACACACCACATTTCTTTTGCAGGATTACCCTTTAAAACAACTAATCTTAAGACAATTAATCTCAAGACATTCTCTCAATGTCACACCTTTAGGCAGGGCTTGGTTTTACAGTGCACACACACACATAAACACAGACACACACACACACACATACCCACACACACACACACACACACACACACACAGGTTAGAGAGGCATTTTCTGTAGCAGATCCACTATCAGGCAGAGAGCTTATTCACTGCTGTGTCAATAGACAGATAAACAGAGAAAAGACACATGCTGATAACACTATGGATTAGGTATAAGCAGATACTATTACTGATTTGGATGTTAATGTCTTTAATATGAATGAATAGATATGCTACATTAGCATTAGTTTGTAACATCAGATTCTGCAGTAATTGTATTGCAGTAGACACACCCTCCTGTGTCCTGTAGAAGCAGCAGTCAGCAGATCTCAGTTTTTCTCTCCACGATCCCCAAATCTCATATCCATTCATGAGGCTTTTGACATTTAGGCTCTGCCAGTATCTGCAGCAAAAGTCTTTCAAACTCCCTTTGCAGTTCAGAAATACCTTTCAAACAAGAAGGCATCCTGATTTGACCAGAACTAGAGGGTTCAGTTTCCACCTGCCTCACTGACTAGTTTCACCTTGGTGTGGCTGTGCTAGTAACCCTCACAAAGCAGCTGATTCCTTTCTGCTGCTCCTGTGGACTGGGGTTTGATTCTGGCTCATGCACCTATGTAATTTTAATGGTTGTATAACAAAGAGTTAAGTCCGAAATCTTATCTTAAAAATCTCTGTTATCTTGGACTCAGATTGAAATTTCATTCAAATCACATCAAATCTGTCACTTCACTACACTACTAAAACGGGTTTGTAGGCTATCATACGAAAAGTATTGCACAAATTCATATAATATCTTACAAAATACGATTTTCTAATTAATTCTGGAAACGGCAACCGGAAGTGGATCACAGCGGTTTTGTTGCATTTAGGAAACAAAAGGTGGTCCCCAGGTGAAAGTCCTTTGTTTTTTGTACGATATCATACGAACCATGAATGAGAACAGCCTGCACATCTGCCTAAAAAATATCTCAATCAAAGGAATAATGTCCAAACAAGACTGGAAAAAGCTTACTCACACCTTTTTCCAGTAGATTAGATGTCTGCAATGGTCTGCAGAGCTTTTAAAAAAATGTATGTGGGCAACTCCGACTCAGAACGCCGCCGCCAGGGTCCTCAAAAAGTAACAAGCACAACCACATTACACCTGTTATATCTGTTACCTAAAACTCACTCAGAAACTCAACTTCAAAATCTTGCTGCGCAATAACAAATTCCATTGTGGTTCCTGAATACATCTATGATATGCTTGTGCCATATAAAGCTCCTAGAACCCATACGACATCTGGTGCTGGCCCACTGGTGGCCCCAAGAGTTAGAACAAAACAGATTAACAGCATTTTGTTATCATGCAGCCCAGATCTGGAATAGCCTCCCAGATATTAGACAAGCTCTGACCGATGTGCAGTGACTTATTTTATTTTCACCTTCAAACTACACAAGCTCACTTTTAAATAGGGACTTTAAGCAGCGACAGTTGAAGGGATGGCTAGAACAATTTGTTGCTGTCGACGGTACACAGACTCAGGGATTGGCGTCAGCTTGGACCGGGGAGCAGGAGTTTGCCGGACCACCAACTTGGACCGGGGATCAGAACTTGGTCAGACAACTGACCAAGAGCGGAGAAAAGGAACAGGAGTTGGCAGGACCGACAACTTGGACTGCGATCAGGAGTCGGTCGGACAACCGACTGAGAGCAGGAAACTTGGACCGGGGGGCTAGACTCGGTAGGACCACTGACTGGCTGGGCAGCTGAGGCCCTAGAAGGCTGGACAGCTGAGGCTCTAGAAAGCTGGGCAGCTGAGGCTCTGGAAGGCTGGGCAGCTGAGGCCCTAGAAGGCTGGGATTGGGAGGTCAAAAAGTCACCGGCTTGGAGTCAGAATGACAACTGGAAAACTCTCTCTCTAAAACTTCACAGCAAATCTTCATGAGGTGTATGGCCAGGGCTGGTTCTTCTTCATGCATGGAATAGAAAAAAGCAATCATATGTTGTTGATCAGAGTCCATGGATGGGAGGGAAATGTGGCAGGAATCCAGTGTGCTGCGGCTGCAGTAACCTTTCTTAAAAACACACGCAGCTCCGCTGGGTCAATTTTTTGGACAGGCAAAAGAGAACTTAAGGAGAAAGTGAAAAATCACAGACAGCAAGAGAAGACCTTCCCTCAGATCCTAACATCTAGGTTCATTTCAGTTACTGCCATAACCTGTCTGTCTACCTGTCTGTCTTTGTCTCTGTCCATCTGTCTGTCTGTCTCTTCTCTCTTTCTCTCTCCTTTTCTTCCTCCGTTCGAAGTTCCTGTCTGTTAAAGGAAAGGTTTTCGTTGCCGCTGTGTGCACATGATTGCTGGATTAATATTGTGTATAATAACTATAATAATGATGATGATCCATCCATCCATCCATCTTCAACCGCTTGTCCCTAACTGGGCCGCAGGGGGGCTGGAGCCGATCCCAGCTGAGATTGGGCGTGAGGCGGGGTGCACCCTGGACAGGACGCCAGTCTATCACAGGGCACATAGACACAAACAGAGACAGACAACCATTCACACTCACATTCACACCTACGGGCAATTTAGAGTCATCAATTAACACGTACATGTCTTTGGACTGTTGGAGGAAGCCAGAGAACCTGGAGAAAACCCACTCAGACAGGCGACAGTGCTAACCACCACACCACTGTGCCACATAATAATGATTATTATTATAATATAATATAATAATATAACGAGTGATTATCATGGCCATTAAAATGTTGAGATACTAGGGATGCACCAGCACTGACCAGAACACAATCACTGACTGATCATATACAAACAGTGGAGATCAAAATTAGAGAAAAAAGTATTAATTCTTGATTTGTTCTTAAATATTGTTATTTTCTATTATAATATCCGCTGTGACTATACCACTGCTGTACTTTTAAATAACCAAGGCACCCAGTTATTGGTGGGTTAGTCTGATGGAAACATTATGTTGGGCGTAGGACTGGGGAGAGACTGAACCCAAAGTGTGCAAAGAAGTCAGTTACATTTGGAGGAGGAAGTGTCATGGTTTGGGGGATGTTCTACCTGTCTGTCTGTCTTTGTGTCTGTCTGTCTGTCTTTGTGTCTGTCTGTCTGTCCATCTGTCTGTCTTTTCTCTCTCCCCAACCAGTGCAGACAGATGTCCGTCCTCCATAGAGCTGGGTCTGTTCCACATTCCTGCCTGTTAAAGGGAAGGTTTTCAATACCACTGTGTGCACAAATCTGCTAGTTTCATACTGTATATAATAACTATAATAATGATGATGATTATTATTATTAAAGACAGTGTGACTTGTTGATGCTTATGGGGGAATTGTTGGGTCTATGTAAATCATAAATAAGTCCATATGAGTGTGGTCTTGATCTACTCTATAAGTAAAGTGTCTTGAGATAACTTTTGTTATGATTTGGAGAGAGAATCTCTGGAAAATCCTTGGCAACAAAGTAATGTTGAAACATTAGAAACCCACTCCAGTTAGTGAACTGTGGAAGAGAGTGAGTCAGAATGGACCAAGATCAAACCAGAGCAGTGTGAGAAACTAGTGATGTCCTGTGGGTGCAGATGTGCTGAAGTCATTCAAAGCTATGGTCTGGCCTCTACACTTCCTGTTCATTGTTGAATCCTAGAGAAGAAAACATTGTTGAAGTCTTCTCTTCTGACACAATGGTTACTGTTCTCTCATTTAGATCACTGCTTTTTTTTCACTAAATAAAGGTTTTTGTTGAAGTGCCTTGGTTGTTTAAAAAAACAAACATGCTAGGACAGCAGTGGTATAGTCCCAGCTGATATTCTATCAAATTATAACAAAAACATTTTTCTGAATAAATCAAGAATCAAAACTTTGTTCTCTAATTTTGATCTCCACTGCATCTTCTAATGCCACTCTGCATGTGCCATGTCTACCAAATTTGCAGCAGAGGTTCTGTTATAAAGCACTACTCTACACCGCCTCAAATCTGACCTTGTAATTATACTGCTTATGGTAAATTCTGCTTGTTCTGATCCTGAAGCAGTAATTAAGAGTCAAAGAGCAAGTTCTGCCTCCAGCCTGTGCCACGGCTGTCTATCAAGGTCACTGTGTCAGTGTGTGTGTGTGTGTGTGTGTGTGTGTGTGTGTGTGTGTGTGTGTGTGTGTGTGTGTGTGTGTGTGTGTGTGTGTGTGTGTGTTTGTGTGTGTTTCAAGATTATGCTTATGGGATAGTGGCAACCGGCTGAGGAAAACAGAGTGGAGAGGAAGAAAGAGAGAAGGAGAGAGGGACTACTGCAGTGCGTCTGAGCAGAGAGAGAGAGTAACATCATGAATATTGAAATCCGACTTTACCTCTACCACCCACCCCCACTCTCCAAAATAGGTCCTTCATTGGCTGCAGCTCACATTATTTTTGGAAAGGTGTGAAAAATGTCTGTTTTATAACGCTGTCACCCTTTGAGCCTCTATCAAAAATACATCATACCAAAGGTACCACAAATAGCAACGTAGTAAAAGAAAGGAAGGAAATTGAGTTGAAAAGTCAAAGATTTCAAATGACAACAGCTGTGCAGTCTAATCATCTGCAGACAGACAGAACACTTCACTTTTACCCCAAAATAGATATAACTGTAAATAAGGGCACATCTGCACTGCACCGGGTTTGGGTTATGTAAGCGCGTGTGTGTGTGTGTGTTTGTGTGTGTGTGTGTGTGTGTGTGTGTGTGTGTGTGTGTGTTGTGTGTGTGTGTGTGTGTGTGTGCGTGTGTGTGTGTGTGTGTGTGTGTGTGTGTATGTGCGCACGTGCTGGATAACAGTGGGAGTGGTGTTGCAGAGGGTACAGTAACACGCCATCACCTCATCCATCTGGCCTCTGCTAATTAACACTGCTGCAGGAGACGTGTACACGCACACACAGAGACGCACACACATCTCTCTGACACTGAGAGCACGTGCAGGACAAGAAGCTGAGAGGAGGAGGAGAAAGGACAAAAGATAAAAGAAGACACCATCGGAAGCTTCAAAACATGAGGAGACAGGGAGGGAAGAAAGAAGGTGAAAAAAAAGAAGCGAGACAAGGAGATGTTTGTTTCTATATTGTGTTAACTAATACACAATATCATGTACATTCATTAACTAAAGGAAAGACAGAAAGCCTATATTGATGTTTATTTTCTCAGATAATGAACTAAAGTTGTTAAGGGTCAGTGTACCCAAATTACAAATGGATATTTTCTCTCTTCCCTCTCGTGGAATCTCTCCGTGCTGATAGCTCTGGTTTCATCTGTCTCTTAGAATTCTGCCTTCCCCTTCATGACGTGAATGGAATTTAATGTGTTGTGCTCACTGTCCTGATTAATTAAACAAAAAAAACATTCAACAACTACATCAACTGATGACAAAGACACTGTTTCTGAGAAGAGATGTTGCTATTTTTCAGTCGTGAGTTTACATGCACAGCAGTAACCAGAATATGGTTAAGGGAATAACTGGATTATTGTAGTTCCCCCAATTTACTTGAAAGAGGTTGAATGGGAAAATGGGGAGTAACTCTACGTCTTGTAAAGTAAGTGGCCCTCCGTCATCATTCGGCTGGTCGGAATACGTTTTTTTTCTTCCGGTTCACCTTTGTCAAAACCACAACAACTTGGGAAAAAAAACTTTTGGACACAAAAACTACAGAAATGGGTCTCCTTGGAAGTGATGTTACTTGCCACGGCGAAGTCCTCAGTTTAAAGGTGAAGCTCATGGTGTTGTTGTTATATTCGACGCTGTTTCTTCTTGATCTATTCTATTTCCAGGTCAAATCCACTGCCGCGGAGTGGGGAGGGGCAGTAACCTACGGAGTATGTGTAGACGCGTGCCCCATTCTTACTCTGGGTGCACTGTTTACATGCATGAATACTTGGTTTACTGAAGGAGTTCTCTAGGTCTGTGAACCCGGGTATAAAAACTCAGATTTTACCCGGGGTACGGTGTTTACATGGTGCTTAAGAAACAGGAGTATTGCCTTAGCCCAAAAATAATCAGGGTTTTAAACTGCATATAAAAAATCCGTATATCTGCATGAAGAGATACCACGAGAGGTAGGGGAGAACCCAACCTTTACACTGGAACTAGTGAGTGTGACTGGTAACCGATAACCAAATTAGATCAAAACACCGGTTAAAAGTATATAAAGACTAAACGGTATGTAGGGCTTTGACAATCGGCCCACTTCAAAACGATAAAGTACTAACCGATTACAACTACTGTAACTGGATGTTACTAGATTAAACAGATTTACTGAACATGTTCATATGGGCCGCAATCTGTCTTTTCAACACATTCAAAAACCTTCAATACAGAGTTACAGAAGAGCACTGATCCAACCCAGAGCTCTGGTAAAGAGGTTTTACAGTATGCTAAATACTGAAGTCATACTGCTCGGAGATAATTAAGACTTTGTACCTGAAACGTAAGAAGTTGCTGCTCACTTGCTCTCACAAATAATCTTCATCACTGAGCAGAGGAGGTGGAGTGCTTTGAAACTCCAATAAGTGATTCTAAACCAGAACATTTGCTCTTAAACAAGGAAAAGGTAGCACCTGGAGACATGTCTACTATTCATCAACCATCATTTCATCTTGTGGAAGAATTTTGTGATTTAGATGATGCTGTTTAATTGCGTACAGTTAGACATGCAATAAACCTGTAGTGACCTCAAAAATGTAACTGAATCATAGATTTTATAAAAGATGGACGTAGCATCTCCGTCGGAGTCCGTTCTCTTAACTTGATCCAATCGTCCTCACCTACGCGAGTCACCATCTTATCAGACTTTGACTCCGCCTCATTTCCTCTAACCAAAAAAGGGCATGTATGTGACATTTGGGGAGGGAGATACGTCCATCTGGCTGACGTTTACCTCCAAGGAGAAGTGAGGCCATAAACCTAGCTGGTTTTGTACCAGGCCTTAACATTTTTTTAATTATGCTGTGAATATCAGCTGTCAGAAACTGCTCTATTATGAAACCTGCCCCTAGTGGACACTCAGAGAACTGACATTTTTGGCAGTTCCTTATTGGATTAACAAGGAAGTCACTGTGGTGGGGGCTTGAACTGAGCACACAAAAACCAACAGCCGGCAGAGAGGAGGGAAGGCAGGGTGATGTGAGATGGAAGCCAGGCTATAGGCCAAAAGAGGCTAGGCCGTCAACAAGCTGGACATCATGAGCTTGAAGATTACCAACCACTACACAGATGCTGCATTATGGTGCAGAAAGGGGTGAAGCGGGGAACTTAGGGATGACCCTGATTTAACCGTGGAGCTAGCAGGCCGCATCTTCCACCTGTCTGCAAGTAATTGCAACGTTTATTGTAACATTGTAACAAAAACTCAGTTCGGGTGTAGGTCGTTTTATTTTTTGGGTGTAAAGCTGCTATCTGCTTCTGTGAGTGGGGGCAGCTCTAGTTCTTTATCCTCCCTTGTTGGCAGACTGGACGCTACAGTGACTCACAGGCCGGGGCTAGCTGGTTAGCATATTAATTTCAGTATTCATTTCTGCAACACAATTTAAAGACGTCTTTAAAGTAACATCATAACTGTTACTTTTGACATCAGTACTGTTACTCTGACAGAAAGTCATCAGAACACTCTGCACATGCTTTTAACTGTGGGGATGACAGTGAACATCAGGAAGAGCACCCCATCACTGCCCCCCCCCCCCCTCCCCTCACCTTACAGTACTCAACAGCACTGTGTCGGCTGAAGACTGATCAAGAACAATCAATGTCTGTCTTTTCTCTCTTTCTCTCTCCTTTTCTTCCTCCCCTACCGGTGCAGACAGATGTCCGTCCTCCATAAAGCTGGGTTTGTTCCACATTCCTGCCTGTTATATGGAAGGTTTTCAACGCCACTGTGTACTCAAGATTGCTGGATTAATACTGTATATAATACTATATACACCGTATGTTGGGTCTCTATAAATCATGGATAAGTCACAGAGTGTGGTCTTGACCTACTCTACATGTAAAGTGTATTGAGATAATTTTTGTAATGATTTGGCACTGTAAATAAAACTGAATTGAATTGAACAATCCCAATAAAGCCTGTTGTACATTAATAATCCCATATTTATTACAGCACCCTTTGCACTCTGCACTATTATCATGTTTCCAATTGCACTGTCCTATAGTTTTTATGTTTTATGTTATGTTTATGTTTACCTCTGTTCATTTTTGTTATCCTTGTTTTTAGCTGTGTCTGGTTCTGTGTTTGTAAATTGAGAGTGACAAAAAGCCAGATTCAAATTCTCTGTATGTGTTCACACCTACTTGGTCATTAAAGCTGATTCTGATTCTCTGTTGATAACGTTGGTTAAAAAAAAAATAATTCTGGCCATAAAGTGTTACACATTGCAGCTTTAAACACCCAAACATTCAACTACCAAATGATCAACTATCCACTAGTTTTTGCCTTGGAGTAGTAAAAGTGTGCACCACATCTTATACTCAATACTCCTACACTTAAATAATTCATACATGCTTTCTTACTGTATGTGCAATCAATGGCACTTCATACTGTAATGGAGCGGTTGTGCAGTGCCACACTGAGCATGCTCTGTGTGTTAGAGCAACATACAGTACTCTAATGTGAAATGTGTACTCACTTGGCCAATCAACTGAGACTGTGCTGTGGATCATTTGTAGTGATGAAAAGCCCTTCATGGTTATACATACACTATATCATAATAATATCAGACGGTATAAAACGTCTATATATCGGTATAAAAAAGGCTGCTGGGTTGTTGAATGACCCAGAGAGCAGGACGCAGAGAGGAGAAGCCGAATATGAGGAGACCCCCTGAACACTGGGTCAGAGCTGGGTTTTATTTTTGGTCCGTATGTTTATGTCGGCCAGGCTATTGAAAATGTGTCAAGATTGGGAAGAAAGTGCTTGTGTGCATGCCTGCATGTAGAGATAAAAAGGTGTGCATGGCAATAGTTGCTATGTTTGTGTGTATGGGTATCTTCCTGGTGCAAGAAGGTGTCAAAATGCAGCTGTGTATAATTTCATTATGTGTGTGTTTTCTGCCAGCCCACGGGTACACAGCAGGTAAGGATCTGTAAGTTGGTATGAGATGAGTCTGCAGGATTCTCCAGCGCCTTTTTAATGAGATGGAGGATGTGGGGCAGGTTAATACACCAAGCTGCTTTTAATCCAAACTGCAGACAAGACTGGAACAGAACAGAATTCTCAAGTAGAAGGTTTGAGGCGTGCAGGTCTGCCCAAAGTGTGTGTGTAAATTCATAAAATAGCTCAAAACCGCAGTCTCATCAGTTACAATATACTGTAAACCAGGTGTGTCAAAGTCATTTTAGTTCGTGGGCAACATAGAGCCCAATTTGATCTTAGGTGGGCCGGACCATTGAAGCCATTCTTGGGTTTGTTTGGTTAGAGCAGTCGGCCCATGTAAAGAGGCTGATGGTCCTTGACTCCGACCTGCAGCCCTTTACTGTATGTCTCCCCCTCTCTCTTATCCAGTTCCTGTTTGTCCTATATAATAAAAGGCTTGAACTGCCAAAAAAATTATCTTTAAAAAAAAACAACTTTGTATAATAACTGATAAACAACAACAACTTCAAATTTGCCCCTTTCTTTTAGTGTAAAGAGACAAGTTGTATATTCTGAAAACATCCACAAATAATGAACAATTGATTTATAAAACAGATGAATGATGAACAGCCTGAGATATCTTAAGAAAAACAAGTATAGCTTTAACATTATGTCTCAAGTGGAAAAGGAAATGAGTTTAATAGTGATGCTGGATATTACATTATATTGTATTATATTATACACCTTGAGCACTAAAAGGTGTTGTGAACACACCAAGACATTTACCTCTGTGAAGGAATAGGAACTGGTCCATTTTTCTCGGAAAACTCGACACCATGTGTCCACTTTCCTCCTTTTTGACATTTTCCACCAGCAGCTCCAGGGCTGGTTCTGGCCCTACAGCCGTATGTTTTACACCCATGATGTAAATTGTATAACTGTGTACATGTCATACACCAATATAGAAGTGGTGTGAAATAAAAACAGAAGTGGTTTAAACTTGGTTACAAATCTCAACGAGCTACAGTAAACAGCCCAACATTTGCAGTGCTGTTGTCAATCTTTTCCTAACGTCAAAGGGGAAACAGAACTTGTGTGTTAAATAAAAAAATGTAAAAATCAGTCTTAGTTTTTTCCCATTCATCAAGCCAAATGCCTTGACATTTATAACAGGTCACAACTTCTACTGCGTTGTTGTTGTTCTACTGTGTTGTAACAACATCCACGAATTGTCTATAAGCTCCCTCTTATGTTGTGTTCACACTAGCTGCGATCCGGGATTTGCACCTCACTTCATTCATGCAAGTTTGATTGCAGGATCAAATTTGGATCACTTGTGTGTACTCGCATTACTCACGTTACTGTAGCTGTAATCTTTCCGTCATCAGCCATGGCTGAAATAACCACTACTGCAGCTTGTACTGATACGTCAGAAAACGCCATGGTGTCTGGATTAAGAACATCATCTGGAGGAACACACAGCTCTGTATATATAGTATAATAGAAATAAACAGAGAAAAAGTATTCCGAAATAACTACATCATGATGATGATTTGTAAAAGTCATACTTTGTCGACAAGCAAACAACCTTTAAAATGTGTGTTTTCTGTATGTAGTTCAGATTGATCAGGGCTTTGCTAGCATTCTAGCTGCTCCATCAACACAACAACATACACTTCATTTTCAGAACTTACCAGGTATGGCTAGCCCCAAGAAAGCATTTTCGTCCTGTCTCTGTACAAATGTGAAAACTTGAGCGCCGGTTGCCCACAGACAGCTACAGTAATTTGTTCCTTCATTTCTGATTCAATAACGTCAGGACAATAATCTAAACGATGATAGGCTTTTGCTACACAGCATCTGGAGAATTTCTCGCCGGCAGCCCGCTGCAAATTAATCTCTATTTGCATCTTTCTATTGACTTTGTATGGATTTGCGCTGCCCAAATTGCGGATAACATGTGAATGTTCCTTAAGCATTAGAAGCAACATCAATTTTGTTTTGTCTGACACTCAGTGAGATGACACTGTAAAATATTAAAGGTTGGCTGTATGAAATGCATCTGGGAAAGAATAGCCACTGCTATAAAAAAACGTATCATCTGCATATTAAGCTCACCCCCTTTTTTTTTAAAGTGATGTCACCCTGCTTCCAGGTCTAGGCAAATTAACTTGGAGAGTATAATCTTATCATAACTGAACAATAAGACCCACAATGTGAATGTCATCCATTTAGCCTTTTCCTCTCATTGTCACCTTTAGATGTTTATAAAACAAAAGTAGAGGTTTTGCCTGATGGTGGTGGTGACATTTGAGGGGGTCATTAAATCATTATGATTTATGGAACAATAAGTATGCAAGGCAAATGTGTAATGCTTAGATGAACCATGAAGCATTCATATAATTTAATCCTGCAGTGTGTGTGGTAAAATGTAACTATCAAAACACAAAATAATTTACTAGCACGTAGTAGAATTTTGTTGGAATGGAAGTCACCAGTTGCCCCAAAGCTTCCCTGTGGCTTAAGGACCTCATGCTATATTTAGACTTGGTGAAAATGAAATACAATCTGAGGGGGACACCTGGATAGTTTGACTTGGTTTGGGGCTACATGATAAGTTACATAGCCAAATTAAAGACACTACAGAACAAATTAAATGTTCACCTCTGACAATTGACTTTTGACTATGTCTCTTTTTCCATCCTGCCTCATTTCAATCCATTGAAAATACTACTTCTCTGTTTTATTGTTTTTTTTTCTTATTCTTTTCTTATTTCCATGTACTTATATATTTGCTTGTTTGTTTACGGTAAGAAGGTAGGATGTGTGTTATCACTGATCTGTGACAAATTATGTAGGACTGGGAGGGGTCGGGGTGGGAGGGAATAAGTGGTTGTTGTTCTCTTTTACGAAAAGGAAAAAAAAGTCCTTACTTCTCATTGTATGTACTTTTGCCTTTCTAGTGAATAAACATTTTTTTTTTTTTTTTTAAAACCCACAAATTTAGTCGTACAACAATTACTGTTGCCTCCACCATTTACCAATGGGAATCCAAACAGTATCATCCTCCTGGATACCGCATGGTCAGCCTGATAGTGTCCTTGATCTAAAAGTACTGACCGCTCTTGGAGCTGATTGTGTCAGCTGACCTACCAAGGGAGTAAATCTTCATCACCCTCACCACAATGAATCATACTGCTCTGTGTAAACATTCTATGTCTGGTACCCTCTCCTTGACTCTCTAACTGAAGAGTCATTAGCAGGAGTGGATGTTAAGGTTCAGTATCAGAGGTGATCATGAGTCTCTCTTGTAGAAACATGGGTATGAGGGCTACAGTGTCGGCAGTCACACATTTTAAAATAGCATGGTCCTCCATCATTTCACACAGATAATTTATCAAGCAAGAGCAATGGAAAACTACTGTAGTTTAAATTTGATTTAAAATATGATTTGGTGCAAGGCTGTGTTGGCTTGGTACAGACCAGTTTGTATTACTGTTGCTATTAGTAATCCAGCTGTGGGACTGTCTGACTCTTGTCCCCTGAGTAATTTAAGAGGTCCTGCCTATATTATTGGCAATGACTGACAGCAGTTATATTGTACGGAATTCGTAAAAGGCAAGGTGAAAAAAAACATCAGCTCCTGTCACAAATGGCAGAAAGTCTCTCACCATCTAAATATCTGGTGAAAAGCTTTAGGTATTGCATGGCTGGTTGTCAAAATGTGTTTTATTTGATACAGGAGATGATCTTTTCTGTGTGGACAAAATAAGCATACGTGATGTCCACGCTACGCACACACACGCACACACACGCACACACACATCATGTCATTATACACTTCCGTAAGATTGAGCACACATTGTGCTTCCTGGGATGACCAACTCCAAAACATTGGTCTTAGCTGCACTCGCTTCAGTGGTTCCAATCCAACTGTGAGTGATCAAAAAAGTCCTAACTTCTTTTTTTCGATAAGAGGTCTCAATATTTACAAACAATGTCCATCTTTTAGAATATGTGTCCTGGAAATTTTAATAATCATTATCCCATTTGGAAGTATGGGAAGCGACATGAATGCAGCATGTCAGCAAAGCAGCAGCTTGAGTCTTCTGCCAGTATGAGGAAGTGTTCAGCACACTACAGCTGTATAGGTCACCTGCTCAGAGCCCAATACACAATCACTGCACTGTACTTACATGAATGAAATGGAAGAAGAGAGACTTAAAAATACACTGCAGCCTGTGCAGAAAGATTAAAATAGAATCAGTTCCGTCAGACACCCATGAGACAGACAACTGAAAAGAGCAGCTGGAAGGCCTTCTGTGTAGGGTTGCCATGATACTAGAATTTCAGAGCAGGAAAATACTTGATACTTAATACCATTTTTGATACCACAGGGAGAAAATTACGTAGAATTCAAATAAAGATTACAACAATACAAACAAAATTAATAACAGTTTTAAAAAGTTGTCTAACGTACTGAAAACCAAGAAAACACTAACTGTAAGGTCTCTTGTTTGTTTTCTTGTGTTGTAGAGGATTTGTGTGGACCTTAACTGATTCCATGAAGGAGGTCAAACCTTGGATTCGGTTTGTGAATCACTTGTTAGTCAGGTTTCTCCACAGTGTAAACAGGGATCGGCTCCATGCTAATGTGTTCAGCTCCAGTCCTGTTTATCTTCTCTGTTTCTGCTCACTGCTCAGCTCTGCCCTTAATGTTGCTGTTAATTATTAGCTGCTAGCTTAATAACAGACAAAACTGTTTTATACTTTAATTTTGTTGAAAAAGAAACTCTATTGACTCTCTAAATCCACCATTAAGACCATAAAGAGGGGTGTCGGTCTTTAAGACGCTTCGCCAACTCTACTGTACTACTCAACCACTTTAGAATTGTTAGAATATCAGCTTCTTTACATTGTTATACCTTCCCTGGCTGTTAGCCTAGTACAGTAAATACTTCCAAACAGCACTTTTGCTTTGTTCATTTTCTACTAAAACTGGTGTTAAAGGTCTTCCAGCAGCAGCTGTGTTCAGTCAGCTCAGTGTAGTTAACGTGATGAACCAGCATCCATGTGCTCAGAGAGACGAGCTAGAGCTTCTGTCTTGTTTTGTCTGCAGCGCTGCTGGGGACGTTACGGGTCAACTGGAGGAGGTGGAGGCTGCACTGTTGACGGCAAAAATATACTTTTGCAACTCTGGGAACCATCAACCTCTCCAGGGACCATCATCTTATTGCGGAGGAGAGGTTTGTGTGTCCCTGTGAACCTGAGGGCTGTGTTGTCTGGAGCCTAGTGCTCCTGGTAGGGTCTCCAATGGCAGAGTGGTCTCAGGCGAGGGGTCGGACTAAGATTGGTTTACAAAAACTCAATGGACAAAAAAGGAAGAGGAAGAGAGACCCTGCCCAGAGGAAGCCCGGGGCCCCCGTCTGGAGCCAGGCCCCGACGAAGGGCTCGCCGGCGAGCACCTGGTGGCCGGGTTTGCCACAGAGCCCGGCCGGGCACAGCCTGAAAAGTGACGTGGCACCTCCCTCCTCTTCATCCTGTGGGCCCACCACTTGCAGGAGGAACCACTTGGGTCGGGTACACTGGCTCTGGGGATGTGGAATGTCACCTCTCTGTCGGGGAAGGAGCCAGAGCTTGTGTGGGGGGTGAAGCGCTACCAGTTAGATCTGGTGGGGCTTACCTCCACACACAGTCTCGGTCCTGGAACCGTACTCCTGGATAGGGGTTAGACCCTATTCTTCTCTGGAGTTGCCCAGGGTGTGAGGTGCCGGGCGGGTGTGGGGATACTCACAATCCCCCGGCTGAGCGCCACGGTGTTGGAGTTCAAGGAGAGGGTCGCTTCCTTACGCCTGTGGGTGGTAGGAGGGAAAACTCTGACTGTTGTTTGTGCATATGCACCGAACAGCAGTTCAGAGTATTTGGTCTTCTTGGAGACCCTGAATGAAGTCCTGCGTGGGGCTCCAGTGGGGGATTCCATAATTCTGCTGGGAGACTTCAACGCCCATGTGGGCAATGATGGAGACACCTGGAGAGGCGTGATTGGGAGGAACGGCCTCCCTGATCCAAATCCGAGTGGTAGTCAGTTATTAGACTTCAGTGCTAGACACGGATTGTCTATAACTAACACCATGTTCAAACATAAGGATGCTCATAAGTGTATGTGGTACCAGAGCACCCTAGGCCAAAGATCGATGATAGTTTTTTTGATAACTTCATCTGATCTGAGGCCGTATGTTTTGGACACTCAAGTGAAGAGAGGGGCAGAGCTGTCAACTGATCACCATCTGGTGATGAGTTGGGTCAGAGGATGAGGGAAGATTCTGGACAGACCAGGTAAGCCAAAACGAGTAGTGCGGGTGAACTGGGAACGTCTGGAGGAGGCCCCTGTCCGAGAGATCTTCAACTCACTCCTCCGGCGGAGCTTTTCTGGCATCCCTGTGGAGGTTTGGGGCATTAAACCGGAGTGGGCAAAGTTCAAAGCTTCCATTGCTGAAGCTGCAGCATTGAGTTGTGGCCTCAAGGTCTTAGGTGCCTCAAGGGGTGGTAACCCTCGAACAACGTGGTGGACACCGGTGGTGAGGGAATATGTCCGACTGAAGAAGGAGTCCCTCCGGGATATGTTATCCCAGAAGACTCCGGAGGTAATTGCAAGGTACCGACAGGCCAGAAGGGACAATTCGACATCTCAGGAGGGGGAAACAGGGAACCGTACAAGCTGTTTACAGTAAGGACGGGACGCTGGTGACCTCAGCCGATGAGGTAATCGGGCGGGGGAAGGAGCACTTTGAGGAACTCCTTAATCCGACTAACACGCCCTCTTTAGTAGAGGCAGAGCTGGAGGCTGATGGGGAATCATTGTCAATATCTCTGGCGGAAGTCACTGAGGTAGTCAAACAACTCCACAGTGGCAAAGCCCCAGGGATCGATGAGATTCGTCCAGAAATGCTGAAAGCTTTGGGTTTGGAGGGGCTGTCTTGGTTGACACCTCTCTTCAACATTGCGTGGAAATCTGGGACAGTGCCAAGGGAGTGGCAGGCTGGGGTGGTGGTTCCCCTATTTAAAAAGGGGGGCCAGAGGGTGTGAGCCAATTACAGGGGTATTACACTACTCAGCCTCCCTGGTAAAGTCTACTCCAAGATGCTGGAAAGGAGGGTTCGTCCTATAGTCGAATCTCAGATTGAAGAGGAACAATGCGGATTCCGTCCTGGACGTGGAACAACGGACCAGCTCTTCACTCTCACAAGGATCCTGGAGGGGGCCTGGGAGTATGCCCATCCGGTCTACATGTGTTTTGTGGATCTGGAGAAGGCATATGACAGGGTCCCTCTGGAGATACTGTGGGAGGTGCTGCGGGAGTATGGGGTGTGGGGGTCACTTCTGTGGGCCATCCAATCTCTGTACACCCAAAGCGGGAGCTGTGTCTGGATCCTCTGCAGTAAGTCGGATTCATTCCCAGTGGGGGTTGGCCTCCCAATCCTGTTCGTGATTTTCATGGACAGGATATAGAGACGTAGTCGTAGTGGGAAGGGGTTGCAGTTCGGTGGGCTGAGGATCTCATCTCTGCTTTTTGCAGATGATGTGGTCCTGATGGAATCGTTGGTTTGTGACCTTCAGCACTCACTGGATCGATTCACAGCCGAGTGTGAAATGGCTGGGATGAGGATCAGCACCTCTAAATCTGAGGCCATGGCTCTCAGCAGGAAACCTGTGGATTGCTTACTCCAGGTAGGGAATGAGTCCTTACCCCAAGTGAAGGAGTTCAAGTACCTCAGGATCATGTTCACGAGTGAGGGGACGATGGACTGGAGTTTGGCCGGAGAGTTGGAGCAGCAGGGGCGGTGTTGCAGTCGCTCTACCTCACCATTGTGACAAAAAGAGAGCTAAGCCGGAAGGCAAAGCTCTCGATCTCCCGGTCAATCTTCGTTCCTACCCTCACCTATGTTCATGAAAGCTGGGTCATGACCGAAAGAACGAGGTCGCGGGTACAAGTGGCCGAAATGGGTTTTCTCAGGAGGGTGGCTGGAGTCTCCCTTAGAGATAGGTTGAGAAGCTCAGCCATCCGTGAGGAACTCGGAGTAGAGCCGCTGCTCCTTTGCGTTGAAAGGAGCCAGTTGAGGTGGTTCAGGATCATCTAGTAAGGATGCCCCCTGGGCTCCTCCCTACAGAGGTGTTCCAGGCACTTCCAGCTGGGAGGAGGCCTCGGGGAAGACCCAGGACCAGGTGGAGAGATTATATCTTCACACTGGCCTGGGAATGCCTAATTTGATACTAATTTTTAGTATCAATTAAATTCTGAGTATCGATTTTTCTCAACTGCTCGTGTGTATACAGGATGTAAGGCCTGTACCCATGATCAGTGGAAGCACTGTTTTGCACTAGTGTGAGCCGTTGCTTTCTGATGGAGAGGAAAGACACTAAAGCTGTGGCAGCTCGACCCTGGCTGTTGCACACTGCTCTTTAAGCCTCATTCAGGTTAGATCAGTTTTGATAATAGCAACTTTCAGTGAACTACCAGTGAGATGACAACTGTCCCAACATAACCCCAAAGTGATCTGTGATAGCCAGAAAAGGTCTCATGCACCCAAATCCTTCTTAATAGCTGCGTTTTAACCCAGCTCTGTATCGTAGTAAGGATGACTCCAGTGCCTTCTTCTGTTTTTCAAATTTCCCAGCACTTTCGTGCTCCCTGGTGTTTGAGGAAAAGTCGGATTGATTGACTGACAGGTTGTTGTCACAGTCGGCCATGGCAGCTGGTGTCTGCTGGTCTAAGGCAGCTCCATACTCTTAGACCAAAATCAGGATTTCTTGGCTGTAGTAATTGAAAAATGTAAAACCAGAGTAAAAAATAGGCTTCAAAACAATTCTTCAGATCCTTCCGGGTGACCTCACAGTTACTGTATATGCATGTGAGTTTTTGTAGCCGATGAAGTGAAACATAGAGGATGCAGCCCTCCTGTAAAACCTGTTACATCATGATTATCCCTTATTGACAGCACTCTGCCACTCTTATGAGGTATATCTCTGTGTTGCAGTATTATTGCAGTGTTACAGTGTGCAGCCGTGTGTAAATCAAGAGATAGTGGATACTGGGGCCTGTGGGTCACCTTAGGGTGCCATCCATCCACACGGCCAAATGGATCAATCGATAGAGGAACATTAATCCACAGAAGCGCTCGCCTATAGCCCCGACAAGACAGGACTGATTAGAATAAGAAATATGGAGCCCCCCACCCCTGACTAATGCTCGCACTTTGCCACAAGCGCACACACACAAACACACACACACACACACACACACACACACACACACACAGACACACACACGCGCACACACACACACACACACACACACACACACACACACACACACACACACACACACACACACACACACACACACACACACACACACACACACACATTCACACACACAGAATAAAAACATCCCTCCTCTGATCTCCAGTCTAGGGTGTCGCTGTGCTGACATAAACAGTCTTCACTGCGCAGAGAGGAACAGAGAAACACTGTTACTGTCTTCACTACTGTCTACAACATGGTGTGAAGACTCAACTCACACTCTTTAAACGAAGTCATTTGCTTGGACTATGGCATTATAACATCACTGGTGTTACTACAACACTGGACTTGTACATGTATCACTTCGCCTTACAAGTGTTCTAACCATTTATTAGAGTACGGGTCACTAGCCTATCTATTTTATATCATAACAAACTTTGTCCTGCGAATATGAACATATTTCCAAATAACATTCGGGTTAAATCATGTGTTGGTGAAGAAAAGAAGCCTGGATATTACAGTCCAAACCTCCTCATATGACTGCAGTTATCGACCGACCTGGACAAAATCTGAAATACTGAAAATGATCACAGGTGGGTTTCCATGCTGAAATATAATATCCACCTTAAAATGTTGTAGTTACTAAATTTGATGAGTTTATTCATGTCTCTAGGATTCCAGGAAATCAGGCACAATCCCCTACCCGATGACATTTTAACACGTCTTCTGGCTGATTGGTTGGGTGATATGCCCATTGGTCATTCAACCGCTGGTGTTACTTTCACAAGGCCATTTGTACACCGTTTTTTCCCAGCTGAAAACACCAAGCACTCTTGATGTGCAGTGTTTTTTCAGTTGGTTGTCTCTGGTTGCTATGATACAGAATATCAACTAAAGTAAAAATGTTGGCTAGAATACCTGCTCTGGATGAAGGAGGGCGGAAGCACGTAAAGAGAGAGCACAGATATACAAGTATAGGGTCCAGCGGTTTTGATTGTTGTATTTGTATTGCTACTCTCAGATCAGTCCGGTAATGTGCAGCGGAGAAAATTTGGAGAAGTTTGACAAGTGACCGAACCAATCAGAGTTGGTTTTGAGGTGGATTTAAGTGAGGAAACGAGAAGAGAATGTTCAATGTAAACAACATGGAGGCTTCAGCCGATGAGATGAGCGCAGCTATGGAGCAAGCCGCTCACTAACTAATTTTTCTCTGGATCCTTCTGTTGAATATGGACCAGGCTACTGAAATTGGGCATTTGATCCGTAAATATACGTTACACAAACGGAAAATATCCTTTACCCCATGTTGTTTACTTTCTGAGCTTTGCTTCAATGCTATTAGTAAGTCATACACTTTGTTGATATGATTTGTTGATTTGGCCCGTATGTTGGTGATGACAGATGGTTTACCAATCAGCATCTAGTATTTTCGCCCCCTGCCAAAGATCTCCAAACCAGAGTTCAGATGGATATGCTGAGCAAATGAGAATCATGCGCAGAGTCAGGTTAATGCTATGGATGGTCTTTGTGGTATTTGTCCTGCCCCTCCTTCACTGTGATTGGACAGCTGGATAAAAACAGTAACAGTAACAGACCCAGCATTTAACCCAAAGTTGAGCATTTTTCAACTTTTCGCGACCAGAAAAATGTGCAGTACTAGTGTCAAGAAACAGAACCCCATAATATCATCCCAACTGTAAGCACAGAATGACTAACACCCTATGTACAAACCTGGACTGAGCATCACAGCTCAAAAAAGAAATGATTATTATCCACATTAAAAGCAGATGTCTATTAGGACACAGAGAAAGAACATTCAGAAACAGTCTCTATGGTAACATTGCTTACGGGTTAAAATTATATTAAACACTGTTTGGATATGAACAGTAGCTCAGCAGCCTATGATGTAGCAGTCAAATAAATAAACTAATGAGTAAAAGTACAAACTGACCCTAAGCGGGTAGCATGTTAACTGTTATGAACATGAACTAGATTATATCTTTGGTCCTGTAATCAGTGGCATCTTTAGGAGAGTAGCATCCAACAAAGTACCAGGTCGTTTTAAAGAGTATAACAGCCAAAGCAGTGAGGTCCAGGCCACATGTCCTAAAAGTCCTAGGGCACAAGTAATCTCAAGGCTAAACTTTTGTCATTTCTTTTTCTAATTTTAAGATTATTTTTATGACATTTCTGCTTTATTAGACAGTCACAGAGACAGAAAGGAGAGGCAGGTCAGGGGAGAAAGAGCGCTTGACGTGCCTCGGGCCAGACTCGAACCCAAGACGCTCCTGTAAGGACTCAGTCTTAATGGTACACACTTTTTGAGCTTCTAGGTCTTCAAGGACAAAGTTTTGTGCTTGCTTAAACAAACTTAGAAAATGATAAATAACCGATCTGACAAAGGCCACAGACCAACACAGATTCACAGTGGCCCACCAGCCCTAAACTAACAGGTCTTCTACTATCTAATAAGCCAGAGATTAAGGCTCCGTTCACACTGCAGTTCCAAGTGACCTTTGGTTCATAAGTAACCAGAATATGATTTGCTTTGGACAGTGTAAACAGCACAAGTCACATTAAATCTGACATTTTCCAATCAGAATTAGGCCACTTTTAAATGTGATACTGAATCAGATACGTATCGGATTTTTTGACCTGAACAGCCAGGTCACATTTAATGTGACTTTGACGTCATTCTGACCTGCACTGCACTGTTTTGTAAATGAAAGACAAATAAAGTTGATTGAAAAAAGACCTGTGCCACAGGAGCCAGGAACAGAATCAAAACAAACATGGAGGACAGCAGTGAAGCAGGCGACCGGTGGAGGGAGAGGGAGGGTTTGAAGCCACACACTGTTTATATCATTAAGCCATAAAGTCCTGACGTTACAATACCAGTTGTCGTTGCCATTTTCTCTTCCGTAAACACCGTTGCGGCGTGATGTCATCAATGATCAGCTGCACATGCGGGTCACTTCAAGAGCATGAGCTGTTCACAAAGCAATCCATAGACAGGCCACAATTAAAGACGTAATGTGAACAGACAAACAATAAATCTGATTTGAGCAATAAATCAGAATTGTGCATTAAGACCTGCAGTGTGAATGGAGCCCTAGTGACAACACACACACACACTGCAGTGAACTACCAGCATGTAGCACTACAGCATCTCAAGATAATAAATGAGCTGCCTCACCAGCTCAAACAGAAGAGAACTTTGTGTGGACACATCACTGCGCTCTTTAAGAGTAGATTTGTGGAGGAAGGTTGGCGTTTTTTATCTGTTGTTACTGCAAGGCCATTAGGTTTCAATGCAATGGTCTGCCCTGGATGATTGATTAGGAAGCTCCCCTTTTGCAAGTTTTTGCTTTATTTCAACCATCACTGACCACTATCTCACCAGACTATAAGGACGCCCTGCTGCTTCCCAGTGGACGCTACAATACTACACTAAAACAGTTTGTTGAAGCAATTCAATTCAATTTAATTCAATTCAATTTGATTTATAGGGCCAAATCAAAACAAATCTTGTCTCAAGATACTTTACTTATAGAGCAGGTAAAGACCATACTATGACTTATTTATGATTTACAAAGACCCGACAATTCCCCCATGAGCAGCACCAGCAACACAGTGGCGTTGAAAACCGTCCCTTTAACAGGCAGGAACGTGGAACATCTGGGTTGCGAGAGAGAAAAGACAGACAGATGGGCAGAGAGAGACAAAGACGGACAGAGAGACAGTCCCAGAGATGCAAGAAAGCACAAAAGTAACAGTAACTATAATAATATCAGGGTTTACACTCTTTTTAAGAAATACTTTTTCTACATTTACAGAACTTTTTATTGAAATACTATTTTTTTTTTATCACCTGCAGGGTGTTTTGAAGGGGAACAGAATGAAAGTATTGCAATTTCCTTGATCGCTAAGATCACTTTCATCTTTACTTAGCTGGAACAGCTAACGCTAACGGCTAACGCTAACTGTCAGTCAAACTCCTCTAATCCTTGTTTTTATGGTGTGATTTTCTGGAGGGGATGGGTTCAAACAGGCTCAGGCAGACTCTGGTCTCCTGTAGGCTACTGGACCAACCTTGCAACCCGACTGCTGAAATAATTTTTCGTTGTTGTGACTACAATCTTGAGACACTAGATATTGGTGTTCTTCTCATTCTCCATATTCAACCTTTAATGATGCAGGGTACATGATGAAGTATCTCATGTTCTTTACAGCTGACGGCCAGACCCTCACAGCTAAATGTACAATATGGTTATCTGGTGTCCTCTTTTTGTTACACATGATCAGCACTGGTATATTATGATCGTTGTTATGGGAAATATGACTTGTGATTTATGACTAACTATTTCCCCTGTGATTCTCTGAGAATTGAACTTGTGGCTAAAGAAAATATAGACTTGTTTTGTCCAAGTCAGATCCACTCCACAGTCTGATTGACTTGAGAGAAATGACAAGGTAGGACTTCACTTCACATCTGGTAAACTTTTCTTTAAAGTGTCATACTTAGCTGCTTATCCTACCAACAAATGAAGTTCCAAACTAACTACGCACACCAGGTTTACATAGGCGAGTCAAAAATACAATTAAAATTTTCCAGATTTTGGAAGTTTGTTAACTGTTATCATTTTCCAGGTGTTTCCATGACTCAAAAACCAGCCTCTAAATTTACAGGTTTCCAAGGACACATGGGAACCCTGTGAAGTCCACATTCACTGTCCTGGTACCAGAAATACTCAAAAATGTGGATTAATCCGCTGCTGAAAGTAATCCCCAACAAAGCACTATTTCCTCCTTTTTGTTGAGTAACATTTGATAAAGACCTTTAGTCCTGCATTCAGAAGATTCTGATGTTATTTACGAGGTCTACGGCCAACCTCTGTCATACTCTCTATGTGCTGTTTTCTCCTTGCTTCGTGATTTTACTGCACTTTGTGTTGCATTGCATGTGTAATCAATCAGAGTAAGGTTGCTGTCCAGGTGTTTAGAATAATGATATATATTATATATTATAACTAACATACAGACATACAGGTGTACACACTGCACGCCTTTGCTATCTGCATGTTGGCAGTGTTTACTTTCAGGCGACCTTGCCACACCTTAGCTTTAGCTGAATCGATGCCTCTGGGCTGTGTTACAGTACTGACTACCTGATAAATAGTGCAGGACCGACAATGTGTTTCTCCAGCTGTGTGTGGACAGAGAGGCTGCCGTAGTGTTTGATAGGTTCATCAGCGACAGATCTGCAGCAGCCTCTGCACTCCCCTGCCGACGCCCAGCACTGAATCTAATACTGCTCTAGTCCCGGGACAAATCCATCAATCTAACACACACACACACACACACACACACACACACACACACACACACACACACACACACACACACACACACATACATACTGTGAGCTTCATCTAAGTAACATTTCAAGCAGCATTGTCAATGTTGAATTTCATTTAAAAATTAAGTTTCTCTATATATCTCCGTCTCTCTCTGTCTATCCTTGATTTTCGCACAATATCAATATTATTATATCATCTCTTTATGTTCTTTTCACATACACACGCTAACATCTGTTGTTATACACTGTGATATGCCGATAGAGCACTGAGATGTAGACAGCCAAGACAGGTATATATGGCTCTTTTTTTTTTACAACCAAATCGCATCGTTTTACATCCTTTAACCACATGCACGGATGAACTGACCAGAGCAAGATGGGCACAACTCCAGATGACATTCATTTCTAAACCCATATGAGAAATTCACTTGACCAGTAGACCAGACAAATGTCCTTCTGTTGAAAATGTTCTATCCTTAATTCCAATACTTACTATACAAAGGATTTCAATGTGTGCGATCCAACTTTATTTCGTTTTGAATTTGAGATTTAAGCAAAGCAATACGTGCATTAGTCTGATATTTTGTATGAACCCAGATTCAGTAAGATCGAATAATAAGTAGTTTTCTCAGGATGTGGTTGGACAAATATAACCTGACTCTCACCAGATGAATTTGGTTCCTCCTTGCTTCCCCCTCGACTGGGAAGTGACTTCCGGAGGCTGGGCCTCATCGAAAATCCTTGCATATGATTGGCTAAACCCCTTGGGTGACATCTTTATTGACGTGCTACTTCAACCACTCACATCAAAAGTAACCTGTGATGCTGATGAGTGACGCAGGGAAAAGCCAAACAGAACAGCTGACATGGTTTACGCCAACAAAGCCTTCAGAGCCGTTCTCTGGTGTTCTTTTAAAGAAGAAATATTCTCTAGATTTGACAACACGGATGAAACAGCAGCATCCATGTTGACCGCTGCCACAGTCGTTTCTCTGCTACGTCACATCTATAAAACCCCGCATGGTAGCCCTGATTGGCCTGACCATTATTTGCGGACCCTGAAATCACTTTCCTATGGAGCGAATCCACATGGTTGAGTGGAGCTAGGCGGAACGATAGTCATCTGCAGATAGTCAGGTTAGGACAAACAGGCAGTTTTTTTAAAAACAGAAATGTAATAAGGGTATCAAGAGTTGCCAGCCTTGCCAGCAGCTCTTTGAGTCTGTACAGTAGTTCTTTAACTAAATGCTGAATGCAAACAGCTAAATGCTACGCTATCTGCATGCAAACATGTTAACGTTAAAAAAGTGTAAATATGCTAATGTTTAGCAGGAAATGTTTGCCATGTTCACCTCCTTAGTTTAACATGTTAGCATGCTAACATTTGCTCATTAACACTAATACAAAGTAGAGCTGAGACTGATGGGAATGTCATCCGTTTTTCATGAACCAAGAGGTTTGACTTTGAACTGATGAGAAGTCAAAGTCACCAAAGTTATTGTGTTTTATCCTGAGGGGAACTTAAATGTGTGTGGAACATTTCATAGCAATTCACACGGTAGTCATGGAGATATTTTTGTCTGGACCAAAGTGGTGGATCAACCAGCTGACATTGCCATGACAATAAAAACATTTTGGTCAACAACCGCTGGGCATGAGTCCTCCTGGTTCCTGACAACCAAGACCCACCCCAGGACCCGAAGCCAGGTCCAAATGACTGTGAAATTGCAGCGGGTCTTGCTTTTGTGAGTCAGTGTAGTAATATATGATAATTGGTGATTAACTTGCTCCCAAACAAGACAGGGGGGTTTTAAGACAGGGTAAGGGTTAGCTGGAAGGTGTATTTTCACTTTTGATGGAATTATAGAACTACTAGGCTAGCAGTTTCTCCCTGTTTCTTTGTGCTAAGCTAGGCTATTAACATCCTAGACATCTTACTACTTGAAGCACAGAGATGGAACTGATCTCCATATCTGACTGGCATGAATCTTAGGCACTTAAAACAATTAGTTTAGGGTTAAGTTAATGTTATAGCATTAAGGATGCACTTATATTTCAAAGGATATAAATTAGTAATCAAACACAACAGCCTCCAGAACAACTAAAACCCCAGTAGCCACCCATATGAACCAAATATAAACCATATACAGTCTGGCCCTCAGCGCACGATTATGCTGTCACCAAGGCAAACACATGAATGTACAAACTTATCATTATATCAACCCATCCAATAGTAACAGCTGAGCAAGTCTTACTTACAATTATGACAAACACACACAGCAAACTCACAAACACACACCACAGGGTATCCACAGCAGCCCTATGGAACATCATGTGATCAAAGTGTGTGTGTGTGTGTGTGTGTGTGTGTGTGTGTGTGTGTGTGTGTGTGTGTGTGTGTGTGTGTGTGTGTGTGTGTGTGTGTGTGTGTGTGTGTGTGTGTGTGTGTGTGTGTGTGTGTGTGTGTGTGTGTGTGTGTGTGTGTGTGTGTGTGTCCAGCAGCACCCAGAGACCCTGATCTCTGCTGTTGCCTTGCTTCAGAGCACAACAGCAGGGTGGTGCAGGTGGTCCAGGTTTGACTCTACCTTGCCCTCGGTCCAGCAGAAACAGATGTTACTGGAGGTGCTCAGGATATCCGTAATGAAGGAGGAGATGCCGAGACGCATGGTGATGGATGACAACAACGCCAGAGAGATATACAGATAAAAAAGAGGAGAGCTAGAGGAAGATGCAGGAGCTGTTCACAGAGTGGAGAACAAGCAAGACTGAAGAGGACAGAGAGAGAGAGAGAGAGAGAGAGAGAGAGAGAGATGGAGGGAGAAAGACTCGGAGGATGGCTGCGCTGCTGCTACTGCTGCATGCAAGATGTGTGTGTGTGTGTGTGTGTGTGTGTGTGTGTGTGTGTGTGTGTGTGTGTGTGTGTGTGTGTGTGTGTGTGTGTGTGTGTGTGTGTGTGTGTGTGTGTGTGTGTGTGTGTGTGTTTGTGTGTGTGTGTGTGTGTGTACGTGTGTGTGTGTGTGTGTGTGTGTGTGTGTGTGTGTGTGTGTGTGTGTGTGTGTGTGTGTGTGTGTGTGTGTGTGCATCTAATCCTCAGTTTAAGGATGACAAAGCAAACAGGTACATTAAGATGATAATATGTCACTGCTATTAATCTGCTTTTCACTAAACACACACACACACACACACACACAGGAAACAGACAATATTAAAATATGTTATTATCAAGACAGGTGTGGACACAATATACACAAGCATATAAAAGAGAGACAGAAAAAACAATGGATTTGACGAGCGGATTAACTTGCAAGCCCTAAGTAAATACATGGAGATTTGTGAATTCACACCATTAGGGTGATCAGGCCCATACATGCACAGACATAAAGTTGTTTTATTTTTCTCAGGCTGCGTCTCTTTCTCTGGCTCCAGTCACTCCTCACTTTCCCCAGGCCCACTCACCAGACTTGCCATTCTCCATCCATCCACCAGATGCCCTCAGAGTTTCCCACCAGTGTCAGTCATCTAACTCCTTTACCTACACCCTCAATTCCAATGAAGTTTGGACGTTGTGTAAAACATAAATTAAAACAGAATACAATGATTTGCAAATCCTTTTCTACCTATATTCAATTGAATACACTACAAAGACAATATATTTAATGTTCAAACTGAGAAACTTTATTGTTTCTTTGCAAATAGTCACTCATTTTGAATTTGAAGCCTGCAACATGTTCCAAAAAAACTGGGAAAGGGTCAACAAAAGACTGTGAAAGTTGAGTAATGCTCAAAAACACCTGTTTGGAACATTCCAGAGGTGAAAAGCTTCATTGGAAACAGGTGAGTGTCATGATTGGATATAAAAGGAGAATCCCTGAAAGGCTCTGTCGTTCACAAACAAGGATGGGGCGAGGTTCACCACTTTGTGAACAACTTTCATCATCTACACTCCATAATATCATCAAAAGATTCAGTGAATCTGCAGAAATATCTGCACATAAGCAGCAAGGCTGAAAACCAATATTGAATAACTGTGACCTTCGACCCCTCGGAGGGTACTGCATTAAAAACTGACATCATTCTGTAAAGGATATTATCACATGGGCTCAGGAACAACATTGTCAGTTAACACAGTTTGTTACTACATCCACAAGTACAAGTTAAAACTCTACCATGAAACATTTTAAGATGGTAAAATGGACTTGTACTTATATAGCGCCTTTCTAGTCAAGGCGCTTTCACAGTGTTTGTCACATTCACCCAGACATTCACGCTGATGACTACATTTACACACCCATGCGCAGCACAGGGAGCAATTCAGGGTTCAGTGTCTTGCCCAAGGACACTTCGACATGTGGACCGGGGGAGGTGGGGATCGAACTGCCAATCTCTCGAATGGAGGTCGACCCACTCTGACTCTGAGCCACAGTAAGTGGATACCTGTACCCATCTGTCCGGTTGTTTGCATTTGGGTCCTTTGTCCACAAAATCAAGGGTTAGGGAGAGATCATGGTTTGGGTTTAAACTTCATAAAGTTTAGGGAAACATTCCTGAGCAATGGCATGGGTGTGCCGCAGGAATCCATTTTGGGACCATCAATCTGCACAGGGTGTCAAGTTCAGATGTACAGTATGCAGATGATACCATCATTTATGTCAATCCAAAAAACAAAGAACAAGCAGCTAAGTAGCTAAATATAACCACATGGCTTAATGCGTCACACTATTTTTCTTATTAAAAAGACTGAGATGGGACTGTGTAACCCTTTTCAGGTGCAGCTCCTGCAGCCAATCATTTTCTTTCATTCCTATTACCAGCTAACCTGCTGCTGACTTGTTCTTTTGCACATTGCCAGATCAGCTTTGTATACTAATTGCTTATTGCTGCTTATTGCTGCTCTGCATGTTTTGTTGCTTTGTGTTGCCTGCATGGCTTCATGTAACATAATGTGGACATTGTTTATGTATTATTTACTGTTTAGCTGTTTGTTTTTTTTATATCTATGGCTACTGCTTTCTATGCTGTACTGTCTTTAGAATGCTTATTTTGTCACTGTCCTTATGATGCTTTGTTCTCTTCTGTCTCCACATTTGAACCATTACCTCACTGGTTTCAAAGGAATGCAGTTGAACATGCCATGGTAGTATTGGTTAAAAGTAGCTACTAGTTTGTAAATGTAAGGGCACCTTGGTTGTTATGGTTAATATGTGTTTAAGTTTAGGAAACTAACATGGTCATGCATTGAAATCAATAGCAACTGGACTGTCGGTTGGAGACGGGAAATGAATACCTTCTGTGTTCTGTGTCCTTTGGTGTTGTTGTCCTCCTTCAATAACGTCCCCCGACTTCCTCCTTGTTCCTGCCATACTTGCTGACAACGACAGCATCAGTAATATTTCTTGGCAGGAAACTCCAGCAGAGTACCATGGCCTCAGAGCTGGAGGTGCTGACTCTCATCTCTGACACTTCACACTGCAAACCATCCCAGTGAGCACTGGAGGTCATGGTCTGAGAGGCCAGGAGAACAACATCATCTGCAAAAAAGCAGGGATGCAATCCTCAGGCCCCCAACACCAGCCACTCTCCAAATCTCAGCTGTGCTTAGAGATTCTGTCCATGAATATAAAAAAGAATCTGTGACAAGACAAAACCCTGGTGGAGTATAATGGAGCACGAGATTGACATCCTGCCATGAATGCGAACAACGGCTCCCCCTCTTGGTTATACGAGGACCCAACGGCTTGTGAGGGGAACTTGTCCCCACAATCCCCAGAGGATTGTACACACACATACTTACACGACTATAAATACAGCAGTTTGAATCCATTCATTATTCAGACATTACTCTGAATCAGTAATGTCATGTGCCCTCAGACACAACCTCTGGTCAGTGAAAACATTTGAGCTTCTGTTGCCTTTGTTAAATACATCCAAGTAGGCCTGTCGCGATAAATCGATTAATCGCATGATAACTTTTAATGAGCTTGTAACTTTGCCAGCCGCGATACTTTCCATTTTTCCTCTGTCTTTCCATCAGAGAGACTAGTTGACAAGAGTTTTCACTCGGTGAATCAGTTTCTCCTGACCCCTCTTAACCCTCATCACCTGTCGTGCCAGTCACCTGTCAGCCGCACACTCTCTGTGAGGGGAGGCGGACCCCTGGCATTACAATCAGAGTGCAGCAGGAGAGCCTTGTGAGGAGCAAACACGCTAGTTGAGATTTAGACTTGTAAAAAGATGTAACTGGTTTCAAAGCCAAATGCAACAGCTGCCGTGTGGGAACACTTCAGTTTCAAACAGAACGACTGCGGTGAACCACTTCACCTGAATGTGCCGGTATGTCGCATTTGTTGGAAAACAATAGCAACTAAACGCACCAATACAACAAACCTGCATCTCCACATGAAGCAGAACCATCTGATGTGTTTAGTTTACATCCATTTGATTTATTGTTTCAGTTGTGGGTTTTTTACTTCAGTTTTATTGACTTTATTATTTATTTATTTATTTATTGACACTGCTGTTTGCATGACATCTTCTAACAGTTAAACAGAGTCTCAGTTTCCGTAGGCAGGGTGCAGCAGGGTTTTTACCTGCTACACAGACTCTGTGTGTAATGTGTGTTTTGTTTCAACCGAGCATTTGGACCCAGAAATCTTATTTTGAAAGGGTGTTACGTCAGACTTAACAGCCGGATTGCTTTAACACAGTTGGTTTGTAAGCTCAGAAAGGATGATCTTTCATTATTATGCCATTATCATTATATCAGTTGAAAGGACTCTCCTTGCAATAATTTCTGGGTCAATTAATTGCCTGGCAAAATTTGTTATCATGACAGATCTACGTCCAAGAAGTTATTTTGTGATGTTCTCACAACCCGGCTCAAGGTTGGACAAAGAGACCACAAGGGAGTTGTAACTAAAAAGAAGAAAACAAAGAACTAATAAAGAAAATATTTTGCAAAACTAAATGGGAAATAGGTTGTAGTTAAACCAAAAGAGTCGTTCATGAGTCGGTTCTAATCACTACTGAATTCTGTGACAACGCGACCCCACCCACCAGGCTCAGAGAGGATCCTCACCCCCTTCAGGGTGTCAAACCTTCCCTGAAAGCCCAAGATTCTTCATGTTAATCAGTGTGTGGTTATTATATTAGCACATTTGTTTGGAACTTTGTGCAACAAAAGCACAATACAAAGTTACATTAGAAGGGTCTTAATCAGGGGTTTTCAGCCACCACCACCACCCCTGGTTTACTTGCTTAGTTTTACTTAATTCCTGGATGCTTATGGAATCATGATTGTGATTTAATCCCATAGACACTCATCAATAGAGCCAAAACAGCCTAATATTGCTGTTTGACATAACTTCAGACTAAAAAAAAGGTCTGTCCTAAAGCATTAATATAGTTTCTGACTCTGGTAAAGCATGAGAAAAAACATTCAATTCCCCCAAACTACTGTATCTCTCACACTTTAAAAACCTTTGAACTAAAGGAATGTCCTACAATTATTCATAATTACTCATTACTCTCATACGGTGCATGTGATGTTTTAACTTGATTAAATGTGATAAATTGTCCAGTTTCTCTCTGCTAAAAATAACTAACTACATCACTGAATACATGATCAGCAAGAATTCTCTTCATAAATGCCTTAAAAATACAAGTATGCAGCTCAGTAAGCCAGTAAACATGCATGGAGCTTGCATAAGCAAAAACATGTAAGTGGTTGAACGGTTGAAGTGGCTGTTAAACATTAATGTCTGCTTTTGATTTGAAGGCCTGCAGGGAGCTTAGGCCTCACAAGCATAAACAGATTCTCTTTGATTTTAAATTGATTTCTTGACCACCCCACTCCTGCCTGTTTTCCATGCACTCACACACATAGTCAATACACACACACACACACACCCACACACATGCAACAATAGAAGCAACAACAACTGCGAGAACAACAACTCACTGTGCAGGTTTCCAGAGTTTGCGTGGCGGTGGGATCATCTCTCTCTTGTTGAGGGGGGCGACCCCGAGGGCTGCCTGCATGATGGTAATGAACTTCTTATACTTCATTTTATTTTTCATCAATGCTCTAGCATCATAGCAACATCAGTCAGTCAATCTGCTGCCATGACAACCCCTTCTCTTGCCTACAGTTGGTTGCCCCTTCTTGTCAGTAGGTGTTTCTGCTTGCAGCTCTGAGGAGTGGAGCCCATCGTCTGGAAGCTGAGCGCTGCACAGAGGAGATAGGGCAGCAGTGGAAAAAAGCCAAAAGACAAAACAACCGTGTACTGATTTGTGTTGAAGCATTACTGTTACATAATTCACACAGAAAATCCCACCACAGGAGGATAATAGTGGCACTAAGCCTCTGGGTGCTTAAAGTGGTAATCCGCCGCATCCACCCTCATTTCCTTTTTTTCCTTTTTTTAGTTGGGTGAAAATTTTGGTCCGTGTTCACATTCTTTAATGTAATATTGCAAACATTTGTTAAATCTGTTTGCGCAATTACAGTATTTTTATTGCTAACATGCATTGGTCAGAACTGGAGTCACGTGGTCAAACTCTTCACACTCAGTGAAACAGAAGTGTATGTGGACCAAATCATTTTTCACATTTTCAAAGCTGATAAAAAAAACACTTTCAAAACAGGCCCATTTGTGAATAAATAAACTTAGCAGAATATTTACAATTAGATCAAATAATAATCATTCCAAACACAACTGATTGCAATTTCAGCTGAAAAAGAAGAAATAAAATGGGATGTTGATGCTTGTGGTCAAATAGAGGAGAGAGGACAAGAACCATCACAGTACTTAACAGTTATAGTATGAGTGATTATTACATTTCACTCATACATTTTGATTTTCACAAGTAGTGTAAATTACTATATGCAAAGATATAGAAACAAATAAAGGACATTTAAACAGATTGCTGCATTCAAAATATAAACACTGCAGATTAAAATAAGAGAACAAGTTATAAACACTTGATTTATTCGGAAAATACTGTTATTTTACTGTTATTTTTTTAATGTTCATAAATTGAAAGGATATCAGCTGTGGCTGTACCATTGCTTTACTTGCATGTTTTTTTTTAAATAACCAAGGCCCTTCAACAAAAACCTTTATTTAGTGAACAAAAAATAGTGAGCAAAATTAGAGAACACTTTGCTTCGTTGTTGGACACACCCTATTTATCTGCAGCTCTCCTTGTTACTCTGCAAGATACCAAGCTGCTCTAAGCAGTTGTGTTTCTGACATTTGAAATCAATAAAAAGCCTCCAGTAAAAATTCACTCACTGGTCTGTGTTCTGTTATTCTCAACACTAGTAACAGCAACTCACATGAACCTGGACTCTGCTCCTATCTGTTAGACATACAGTGGAGAAATTAGAGAACAAGGTATTAATACATGATATATTCTGAAATGTTAATTTTTATTTGTTCAGAATTTGATGGAATATCAGCTTCAGGTTGTCGGGCGTTCAATTCAATTCAATTCAATTCAATTCAATTCAATTCAATTCAATTCAATTTCATTTATAGTGCCAAATCATAACAAAAGGTCAGGACACTTTACAAACTAGGTAAAGACCACACTCTATGACTTATTTAAGATTTACATGGACCCAACATTTCCCCCGTAGAGTACGGTGGCAACGAAAACCTTCCCTATTAGAGGCAGGAACGTCAGACAGACACAGCTCTGTGGAGGACGGCCATCTGTCTTGACCGGTTGGGGAGGAAGAAAAGGAGAGAGAAAGAGAGAAAGGACAGAAAGATGGACAGAGAAAGACAAAGACAGACACAAAGACAGAGACAGACACACTTCCAGTAACTATAATAATATCTATAGTAATGTGAATATGACTTATATGTTATGGCAGTTAATACAGCAGAATAGTAGAAACAAGCACAGCTAAGGTCATAGATTATATTAGTAGCAGGAAGCTTCATGCTGGACCACGGCAGCAGGCACCACCACGATCAGCAGAGACCTGCGAGACGACAAAGCACAAACAACTCCAGGGAAGAAGTTGAATTAGTAACATGCATTGATAAGTCTTGAATGATACAGACAGAGAGGAGAGAAGCTCAGAGTATCTGGAAAAGTATTGTCCCCCGGCAGACTAGGCCTATAGCAGCATAATTAAGCAGAACAAAATCAGCTTAAAAATAACAACATTTCTAAGGGCTCGTAAGCCCTAGCTGTAAACTTTATCAAAAAGGAAAGTTTTAAGTTTACTCTTAAATATGGGTACAGTGTCTGCATTCCGAATAACAATTGGATGTTGGTTCCACAGGAGAGGAGCTTGGTAGCTGAAGGCTCTGCCTCCATTTCCATTTTTGGAGACTCTAGGAACGACAAGTAGCCCTGCATTCTCAGAGCGCAGCGATCTAGTCGGGTAATACGGTACTATGAGCTCTTTAAGATACGACGGAGCCTGACCAATAAGAGCTTTGTAGGTAAGGAGAAGGATTTTAAATTATATTCTAGATTTTACAGGTAGCCAGTGCAAAGAAGCTAATACAGGGGAAATATGTTCTCTTCAATTGGTTTTAGTTAGTACACAAGCTGCAGCATTTTGGACCAACTGGAGACTCTTAACAGACCTATTGGAGCAGCCTGATAATAAGGAGTTGCAGTAGTCCAGCCTAAGTAACAAATGCATGGACCAGTTTTTCTGCATCTTTCTTTTTCAATTTTCGCAATATTACGCAGGTGAAAATGTGCAGTCCTTGTCGTTAGTTTTATGTGAGAATCGAAGGACATATCCTGGTCACCCAGATTCCTTACTGTGGTGCTGGAGGACAACACAACATCATGCAGAGTAACAATGTCTTTAGCTATTGAGTTTCGGAGGCCTTTGGGGCCAAGTACAATAACTTCAGTTTTATCTGAGTTTAACATCAGAAAATTGCAGGTCATCCAACTTTTTATTTCCTTAATGCACATTTGAAGTTTAGCTAACTGATCGGTTTCTTCTGGTTTGATCGACAAATATAATTGTGTATCATCAGCATAACAATGAAAGTTTATGGAGTGCTTCCTTATAATATTTCCTAAGGGAATCATATATAAGGTGAAAAGAATTGGTCCAAGGACAGAACCCTGTTGAACTCTGTGACTAACTTTAGTGTGCATGGAGGATTTGTCATTTACATGTACAAACTGGGGCTACACGGTGGCTTAGTGGTTAGCACTGTCGCCTCACAGTGAGAAGGTTCCAGGTTCACATCCTGACTTGGGCTGTGTGGAGTTTGCATGTTCTCGTGTGTGGGTTTCCTCCGGGTTCTCTGGTTTCCTCCCACAGTCCAAAGACATGCACGTGTTAGGTTAATTGATGTCATTAAAATTGCCCTTAGGTGTGAATGTCTCTATGTGCCCTGCGATAGACTGGGACAAGCGGTTGAAGATGAATGAATGAATGTACAAACTGAGATCTATCTGATAAATATGACTTAAACCAGCTAAATCTGGTTCCTTTAATGCCAATTAGATGCTCCAGTCTTTGTAGCAGGATGTGATGGTCAAAGGTGTCGAAGGCAGCACTAAGACCTAGTAAAACACGTACAGAGACAAGTCCTTTGTCTGAAGCTATTAGAAGGTCATTAGTAATTTTTACCAGTGCTGTCTCAGTGCTATGATTCATTCTAAATCCTGACTGGAAGTCCTCAAATAACTCATTATTATGTAACAAGTCACACAGCTGATTGGCAACTAATTTCTCAAGGATCTTAGAGAGAAAATGAAGGTTAGATATAGGTCTATAGTTAGCTAGTACCTCAGGATCAAGACTGGGCTTTTTAAGAAGAGGTTTTATTACAGCTACTTTAAAAGACTGTGGTACATAACCTGCTGATAAAGACACGTTAATCATATCTAATACAGGAGTGCTAACTAAAGGTAACACTTCTTTAAGTAACCTAGTTGGAATAGAGTCTAGGAGACAAGTAGAGGGCTTTGATGCTGAAATAGTAGAGGTTAATTTGTTAAGGTCAACTGTAGAAAAGCAGTCTAAGAATATATCAGGTCGTACAGTTTCTAAGGTTCCTGGGTTTGAAGAAAAATTGGTGCCAAGCGAGTTGATTTTGTCTCTAATAGTTGTAATTTTGTCATTAAAGAAGGTCATGAAGTCGTTACTACTGAGGGCTATAGGAATACATGGCTCAATAGAGCTGTTGCTCTCTGTCAGCCTGGCTACAGTGCTGAAAAGAAATCTAGGATTGTTCTTATTCTCCTCTATTAAAGATGAGTAATAGGCTGGCATTACCCGGTGCTCCAGATTAGCATCTAGTGTCTGTTGTGGATAGTAGGCTTTATTCAAGTCATGGTGCAAGTGTGGCTATTTAATTAGCATAACAGAGCTTACGTTAACACGGTGTGTTCCTAAACCATCTGTTGGTTTAGTTGATCAAAGAGAAAACCAGAAGGGCCAGAGGCTAGCTGTCACTCAAGAGGCTACGACCTTAATTATTCATAAACTTTAACTTTAAAATATTCACCCCCCTCAGTGTTGTCATGGAGATATGACCTAAACATACAGACTAGAATGTTCTTTTGTCCCAGGCCTTAAACAGGTTTAATGATGCTGTGAAAACGGCCTGTTTAACATGGGGGTCAATGAGAAACTGCTCTGTTATGAAACATGCCCCTAGTGGACACTCAGAGAACTGCAGTTTTTGGCACTTCCTGATTGGATCACATAGGAAGTCTCTGTGGTGGGGGCTTGTACAAAAGCCTAACTCTCTCAACCGGGCCACGGCTAGGAAGGGTGCCGTGCCTTGGCACGCAACAGTTGTACTCACACTGGTCAAACAAACTAGACTTTAGCTGTCATTCGTGCTTGGGCATGAAGAGATTTGAAAAAGTGTATAAAATATACTTTTTTTGCAGTCATTTAGGTGGATTTAGGCCTGACTGTCAACAGTTTTCATTGACTGTCTAAGACAAAGGAAAAAGTAGCTTGGCATTATTAAAGCATCCAAAAGGCAATGTTTGGTGAGATCACATAAAAAGTCAATGCAGAGATGCAACTGGATGTGAATAGTGTAAAGTTCACCTGGGACACGAGGCCAAGATGTATCTGCACATTTTAAAATGTTTCAACTCAAGCGAAAAATTCATGCTCATCCCAAAGATTTATGGCTCCTCTTCATGAGCGTACGAGACAAGAGAAGAGCCCTGAGGAAATTTACAGAAAGAACCGGAGCTCCTGGTCTGAGATCAGTCTCTCTCTCTCTCTCTCTCTCTCTCTCTCTCTCTCTCTCTCTCTCTCTCTCACTCTCTCTCTCTTTCTCTCTCCCTCACACACACACACACACACACACACACACACACACACACACACACACACACACACACACACACACACACACACACACACACACACACACACAGTTTGTGCTGCAATTCCCTGATTAAATTTGTGTGAAGAATGAATGAACAATGCTCTGTGAATATCCATTGTTGTCATTTCAAAAATGTTGATGTGCTATTCAACATGTTCACTTTGAGGGTTGTAATAATTATTGGAAGCAGGGATTTGGGCTGTTGTTACTGTGGATAACTCACTGTCTACAACTTTCTTCCTCTTTTTAGGTCTTTAATCATTTATTTGTTCATTTATTTTCTCTTCTTTGAGGTTTTTTGTTATTATATAATCCCCTGAATGGGTCATTTAAATGACATTACATGAGAAATAAGAAATAAATCCTCTATGCATTTACCCACACAGACTTGACACAAGGGATTAAACCAGTACATTTTCCCTCATGATCTCAGTGGCAGACAGGTCTCTAGCAGTGTATTGTGGCGGTGTCAGCATTATACTGTATGGGAATGGATCAAACCCCAGATTCTCTGGATGAGCTAGACCTTTATTCTATTATTCCTGACACATTAATGAAAACAGGCCTATTAATGTAATAAACTTATGTGCAAATGGGTGCATGGACACACACACACACACACAGATCCTCATCACAGACTCTGCAGTGCAGATGATGACTGGTGTTGTATGTTGGGGCTGTGGGGGATTGTACCATGGTTGCATCATAAGCTTCTATGATCTGATTCATCCGTCACTATAACATCACTATAGTTGGGTCCACTCCGGACGGCAATGATGATCTCAGGGAAACTAAGTACATGATGTCATGTCAGGAGAAAGCTGCTGGTGAAAATATGTGGTGTACAGTGTTGACCAGCAAAAAGGAAAATATCATTTTTAAATCCAATCATTTAAAGGTTGAATATGTAGAATCTTTATTAAAAGCTATATTTAAAAATAATAATAATAGTACACGCACCAGGTGTTTTGAGGGGTAGAGAATGAAAGGGCTTTTTTTTGGTTGCCATAAAAAATATATTTAGTCTGAATTGATATTTTAAATGTTTGAGGGGTTTAACAATGACTTTCTGTCCCGTTGTGTTTCCATTGTAGCAGCCAATAGCGTTGGGCGTTGCTGGTTGCCAGGCTTGTCTGTTGTTAGGTGCAGCTACTGTAGGCTGGCACTGGGTGAAATGGAGTTTGCCAATCCTGCAGCTGCTTCGGAGCCTCAGTGAAGGGGGCTTTTTTTGTCCCAGCAGCTGAGTGAGCGGAGACGGGCAAAAAACAGAGTCAATATAGGCCAAGCATTCACTCCATGGACTGAGAGAAAGGAGAGAAACGCCATTAAAACGCATGCCCAAATGGCTACTTTCTCCTCGATCGCCTACATCACTTTCATCTTTACTGATCTGGAACGGCTAACGCTTACGGCTAACGCTTACGGCTAACGCTAACTGTCAGTCAAACTCCTTTAATCCTTGTTTTTATGGTGTAATTTGCTGGAGGGGATGGGTTCAAACAGGCTCAAACATACTCCATTCTCCTGTAAGCTACTGGGCCGGGTATGACCAACCTGGCAACCCCACTGCTGGAGTTATATTTTGTTGTTGCAATTTCGACCTTGAGACACTAGATAGAGGTGTTCTGCTCATTCTCCATATTCAACCTTTAATGTTGTGTTATTTTCTCCCTTAAATTTGTACTGAATAAGAGAAATAAGTCAAAGCCCTGTTAACAAAACATGCACAGGTCACTGAATTGTTCTTACCCACATGAAATGAATGTGGATTGTTCTTAAATTAGATAGATGTTCCAGGTAATTATTAAGGGAACATCCAAATAATAGGAGAGAACTCCTTAAACGCTTATATAGAAATAGTACTGGATTTTTTATTTGAAGGCCTGCAGGGAGCTTAGGCATCACAAGCATGAACAGATTCTCTTTGATTTTAAATTGATTTCTTGACCCATGCACTCACACACACATAGTCAATACACACACACACGCACACACACACACACACACACACACACACACACACACACACACACACACACACACACACACACACACACACACACACACACATACATACTGTGAGCTTCACCTGAGTAACATTTCAAGCAGCATTGTCAATGTTGAATTTCATTTAGAAATTAAGTTTCTCTATATTTCTCCGTCTCTCTCTGTCTATCCTTGATTTTCCCACTATATCAATATTATTATATCATCTCTTAATGTTCTTTTCACATACACACGCTAACATCTGTTGTTATACACTGTGATACTGCCGATAGAGCACTGAAATGTAAACAGCCTTGTTAAGCAGCCAAGACAGGTATATGTGTTGTTTATTTTTACAACCAAATCGCATCGTTTTACATTCTTTAACCACATGCACGGATGAACTGACCAGAGCAAGATGGGCACAACTCCAGGTGACATTCATTTCTAAACCCATATGAGAAATTCACTTGACCAGTGGACCCGACAAATTCTGTTGAAAGTGTTCTATCCTTAATTCCAATACTTACTATACAAAGGATTTCAATGTGTGCAACGATCCAACTTCATTTAGTCTTGAATTTGAGATTTAAGCAAAGCAATACGTGCATTAGTCTGATATTTTGTATTAACCCAGATCGAATAATAAGCAGTTATCTCAGGATGTGGTTGGACAAACATAACCTGACTTTCACCAAATGAGTTTCGTTCCGCCTTGCTTCACTCATTCATCTGGGATCTCTCCACTGGGAAGTGATTTCAGGAGGCTAGGCCTTATCAAAAATCCTTGGTTTTGGATAAACCACTTGTCTGTCATCTTTATTGACGTGCTACTTCAACTGCTCACATGATAAGAGTGATGCAGGGAAAAGCCAAACAGAACAGCCGACATGGATTCCACCAACAAAAGCCTCCAAAGCCGTTCTCTTGTGTTGTTTTAAAAAAACAAGATTCTCTAGATTGGACATCACGGATGAAACAGCAGCATCCATGTTGACGTCTGCTTCCTCGATGGGACAATAGAAGCAACAACAACAGCATCAACAACGACTCACTGTGCAGGTTTCAAGAGTTTGCATAGCGGTGGGATCAGCTCTCTCTTGTTGAGGGGGGCGACCCCGAGGGCTGCCTGCATGATGGTAATGAACTTCTTATACTTCATTTTATTGTTCATCAATGCTCTAGCATCATAGCAACATCAGTCAGTCAATCTGCTGCCATGACAACCCCTTCTCTTGCCTACAGTTGGTCCCCCCTTCCTGTCAGTAGGTGTTTCTGCTTACAGCTCTGAGGAGTAATCAGAAATCGGAAAATACAACTTCTGAGTCAGGCTTGTAGTAAGCGCAGAAGTGTAATAGGAACATGTGTGTGTGTGTAGATATAAGAGGGTAACATATAGGGGACAGACTGGAAGTAAAGAGGTGAATGTGTTTCAATAAAGTTGACAGAAGAGCAAAAATAAATTGTCAACACACATAACTTGTGTCACAGTGACACAGTCTGTCCCTCAGGAAGTGACAGACTGTGGTTGCATCAGAAGTCATTCAGTCTACGCATGTGGATTTGCCGGCACTTCGGCTCTGGAAAATATTGTTTTTAAAACAGTTTCTCGTTTTTATGTTTGGAATTACTCGTGCCCAGCTTTTATTGTATTTCTTTTTTCAAAACATGGACCGAAGTAAAACAGGGAAGTGAATCGCACTAGCGATGGGCCAATTTTTAAAGAACTTCTTTAACTCAATGGGATCTAAAAACAACTGGTGAAGTGGGATGCTGCCCAGGAGTGAAGAAGGGCAGGAATTAAACTCACCTCCTTGTGGTGGTTCTGTGTTCCGGGGTGACAGTCTTCCCACCCTCTCTCATCTCTGGCCTAAAGGCTGACCTCAGGGAGAGGGACAAAATCCTCCTAGATCTCTCCGTCGCCACGACCCAGGCGAAGCTTGTCGGCCAAGCTGGCGACCAGAGCATGACGTCCGCCTACACCACCCTGGCTCCATCACAACCGGATCTCCGGCACCAGCCCTTGCCGAGTCCCGCTGACACCACCAGGGAGCCAAGCCCAAGTCATCGGCACCCTCCACCTGGTCAGTGGTGAACAGGGGCACTGGGGCTTGCCCATCTCTCCCTCCTCCGCCTCGGGATCTACCGCTGGATATATGATGTCCTAAGCCTGCAGGATTTCCCTCCGCTGGGTGTGTGCTCCAGCTCGCCCCCAGGATCTGTCCATCCAGCCAGTCTTGGCTCTCGCCGGTCCAGAGGCCGGGGCCCTCTCGTCCAACCTGATCCCTCCCCTTCGTCTCGGTTAGGAGCAGCCACAGGCCGGCGCACCTCCAGGCAGCCGTGGAACAGCGAATTCCCTCCGTGCTGGTTGTCAAGACCTCGATAGTCAGGCATGTGAGGGTACGCGGCCGCCCTGGAGCCCGTGTTAGGGTGGTTGAGGCCTCTGCCCTCCAGCTGTGTTCACAGCACAGCTTGGCCTGCACGCTGGTACCAACGGCCAGTTTAAAGAACGGCCAGTCCGAGGTCCTCAAGCAGGACTTCAGTTCCATGGTGAACCGCCTGCTGGACACGGGGAGGCGACCATTTCTGGCCTGCCTCCCTCCTAGTTTATTTTATAATTTGTGGGCGCTGCATTGTTTTAATATTTAATAATAAAAATGTATTTGATTGTGAACCACTCATACCTAATGAGTGACCTTACTTGTGTGTCCTGAGATCAATTGACGGAGTTAAATCTTTGGGTGAAAGTCCCATGTTGGCGTTGTTGCAGTCCTACCCTTTGAACACAGGCAATTTGATATTACTGTGTCTTGTGTACTCCCTACGCTCGCCCACACAACAAAATCAGAAAATAAAATGTGGACTTTTAAACATCAGATCTCTGTCATCTAAATCTGTATTAATAAATGAGCTGATATCAGATCAGGTGGTCGAGGAGGAGGCTTTGCAGCTATTTATGACTCAGGCCTATTAATCAACCCTAAACCTAAACTAAATTATAATTAATTTGAAAGTCTTGTTCTTTGTCTTTTACATTCAACCTGGAAAACTGTGCAGCCAATTATACTTGTTATAGTGTACCGTGCTCCTGGTCCATACTCTGAATTTCTATCTGAATTCTGTTAAATTTAGTCTTAAATCTGATAAAGTAATCATTATAGGAGATTTTAATATTCATGTGGACGTTGATAATAATAGCCTTAGTATTGCGTTTATCTCTATATTAGATTCGATTGGTTTTAGTCAGAGTGTACATAAACCTACTCACTGTTTTAATCACACCCTCGACCATGTTTTAGGGTATGGTGTTGAAATTAAAGACTTAATAGTCTTTTTACAGAACCCTTTTTAATCAGACCATTATTTAATAACATTTTTCAATTCATATTACAGGACTACTCACCTCTGGGCAAAAGTTTCTAAACTAGATGTTTATCGGATAGTGCTGTAACTAAATTTAAGGAAGCGATTCCCTCTGCATTTAATTTAATGCCTTATCCTAATATTCAAGATTATCAACTTCATGACCTTCTTTAATGACAAAATTATAAATATTATGAGACAAAATCAACCCGCTTAGAACCAATTTTTCTTCAAACCCAGGAACCTTAGAAACAACTGTACAACCTGATATATTATTGAACTGCTTTTCTACAGTTGACCTTAACAAATTAACCTCTACTATTTCAGCATCAAAACCTTCTACTTCTCTCCTAGACTCTATTCCAACTAGGTTACTTAAAGAAGTGTTACCTTTAGTTAGCACTCTTATATTAGATGTGATAAATGTGTCTTTATCAGCAGGTTATGTACCACAGTCTTTTAAAGAAGCTGTAATAAAACCTCTTCTTAAAAGACCAGTCTTGATCCTGAGGTACTAGCCAACTATAGACCTATATCTTACCTTCATTTTCTCTCTAAGATCCTAGTCGTCAATCAGCTGTGTGACTTTTTACATAATAATGAGTTATTTGAGGACTTCCAGTCAGGATTTAGAGCAAATCATAGCACTGAGACAGCACTGGTAAAAATTACTAACGACCTTCTAATAGCTTCAGACAAAGCACTTGTCTCTGTCCTTGTTTTAATAGATCTTAGTGCACCCTTCGACACCTTTGACCATCGCATTCTACTACAGAGACTGCAGCATCTAATTGGCATTAAAGGAACGAGACTAAGTTTAAGTTGTATTTATCAGATAGATCTCAGTTTGTACATGTTAATGACAAACCCTCCATACACACTAAAGTTAGTCACAGAGTTCCACAGGGTTCTGTACTTGGACCGATTCTATTAACCTTATATATGCTTCCCTTAGGAAATATTATAAGTAAGCACTCCATAAATTTTCATTGTTATGCTGATGATACACAATTATATTTGTCGGTCAAACCAGAAGAAACCGATCAGTTAGCTAAACTTCAAATGTGCATTAAGGAAATAAAAAGCTGAATGACCTGAAATTTTCTGATGTTAAACTCAGATAAAACTGAAGGTATTGTACTTGGCCCTGAAGGCCTCCGAAACTCAATGTCTAAAGATATTGTTACTCTGGATGATGTTGTGTTGTCCTCCAGCACCACAGTAAGGAATCTGGGTGTTATTTTTGATTAGGATATGTCCTTCGATTCTCACATATAACTAACAACAAGGACTGCATATTTTCACCTTCATAATATTGCGAAAATTAGGAACATTGGCCCTCATTTATCAAACGAACGTACGGCAGAAAAGCGAGCGTACGACCATTTCCTGGCAAACTTCGGCATTTATCAATTTGGAGGTGAGTAGGAGCTACGATCAAATCTCACTTCAGGTCTGAGATCGTGTACACACATTTGAGCCTGTGTATTTGCGGTGCAGCACAGCAAAATCTGGCTGAAAATAATTAACAAACCTCAGCTGTCATTAGGCATAAGCAGTCACATATTAAGAACAGATCAAAATGGATACTTAAAACGAATTTAAAAAAAAAAATTGTGGTTGGAGCAATTGATTGTACTCATGTGCGTCTGAAGGCACCATCCATGAATGATTACGCATTCATCAATCGCAAAAACTACCACTCGATAAATGTACGGGTGATCTGTGATGCCAAGCTATTGCTTTAAACGTGGTGGCCAGGGGGAACACACGATTCTTTTATATTTCAAAACAGCTCGGCTCCAGCCCCCCGCGACCCCGTCAGGGACAAGCGGTTGAAGATAAATCAATGAATGAATGTGTAGGCGCGCGGCTGCAGGAATGCGCACTGCAGAGCCAAAGTCATCTCCTCGGTAAGTGGCTACCCTCAATAAATTGCATTAAATCAAACAAGGTATCAGATGATTAACATTTTGCTATGGTTCTTCTAAGTGACAAAGGTTATCCCCTAACGGAATACCTAATAACCCCGCTGGCAAACCCCGCTACAGAGCAGAGCGCAGGTTCAGCAGTGCGCACACACGCACACAGGTCACAGTGGAGCGCTGCTTCGGGTTGACTGCCTCCGTTATTCTTTTCCATACAGCGTTTTTATGGGCCCCTTTTATTCCACTCTTAAGACTGCCAAAAAGCACATCTTTATTTTGCTCCATCTCGGATGTCAGGATGCCGATCTGTATGTCGGAAAAGTTTCTTTTCGTACCAGCGTTTCTCCTCTCCATGTTTGACCTCAGTGGGCGAGGCCTCCGAACCAGGAATATTTAAGGGCGCAACATGTTAATGACGATCGAATTCAGCCGCTGCATTTATCAAGGCCGGCTCATTCGTACGCTGAGATTGGTCAGATACGAAGGTTTCATAAATCACACGTGTGTCCTGTCCTACGACCAATTCTGCACTCAGATCTGCGCCTGTTTTCAATCAAGATTGATAAATGAGGGCCATTGTGTCTCAGAAAGATGCAGATAAACTAGTCCATGCATTTGTTACTTCTAGGCTGGACTACTGCAACTCCCTATTATCAGGCTGCTCCAATAAGTCTGTTAAGAGTCTCCAGTTCGTCCAAAATGCTGCAGCTCATGTACTAAATAAAACAAATTGAAGAGAACATATTTCCCCTGTATAAGCTTCTCTGCACTGGCTACCTGTGAAATTCATTCATTCATTCATTTTCAACCTAACACAAGCTTATCTTTGGACTGTGGGAGGAAACCGGAGAACCCGGAGAAAACCCAAAGTACTAGCCAACTATAGACCTATATCTTACCTTCATTTTCTCTCTAAGATCCTAGTCGTCAATCAGCTGTGTGACTTTTTACATAATAATGAGTTATTTGAGGACTTCCAGTCAGGATTTAGAGCAAATCATAGCACTGAGACAGCACTGGTAAAAATTACTAACGACCTTCTAATAGCTTCAGACAAAGCACTTGTCTCTGTCCTTGTTTTAATAGATCTTAGTGCACCCTTCGACACCTTTGACCATCGCATTCTACTACAGAGACTGCAGCATCTAATTGGCATTAAAGGAACGAGACTAAGTTTAAGTTGTATTTATCAGATAGATCTCAGTTTGTACATGTTAATGACAAACCCTCCATACACACTAAAGTTAGTCACAGAGTTCCACAGGGTTCTGTACTTGGACCGATTCTATTAACCTTATATATGCTTCCCTTAGGAAATATTATAAGTAAGCACTCCATAAATTTTCATTGTTATGCTGATGATACACAATTATATTTGTCGGTCAAACCAGAAGAAACCGATCAGTTAGCTAAACTTCAAATGTGCATTAAGGAAATAAAAAGCTGAATGACCTGAAATTTTCTGATGTTAAACTCAGATAAAACTGAAGGTATTGTACTTGGCCCTGAAGGCCTCCGAAACTCAATGTCTAAAGATATTGTTACTCTGGATGATGTTGTGTTGTCCTCCAGCACCACAGTAAGGAATCTGGGTGTTATTTTTGATTAGGATATGTCCTTCGATTCTCACATATAACTAACAACAAGGACTGCATATTTTCACCTTCATAATATTGCGAAAATTAGGAACATTGGCCCTCATTTATCAAACGAACGTACGGCAGAAAAGCGAGCGTACGACCATTTCCTGGCAAACTTCGGCATTTATCAATTTGGAGGTGAGTAGGAGCTACGATCAAATCTCACTTCAGGTCTGAGATCGTGTACACACATTTGAGCCTGTGTATTTGCGGTGCAGCACAGCAAAATCTGGCTGAAAATAATTAACAAACCTCAGCTGTCATTAGGCATAAGCAGTCACATATTAAGAACAGATCAAAATGGATACTTAAAACGAATTTAAAAAAAAAAATTGTGGTTGGAGCAATTGATTGTACTCATGTGCGTCTGAAGGCACCATCCATGAATGATTACGCATTCATCAATCGCAAAAACTACCACTCGATAAATGTACGGGTGATCTGTGATGCCAAGCTATTGCTTTAAACGTGGTGGCCAGGGGGAACACACGATTCTTTTATATTTCAAAACAGCTCGGCTCCAGCCCCCCGCGACCCCGTCAGGGACAAGCGGTTGAAGATAAATCAATGAATGAATGTGTAGGCGCGCGGCTGCAGGAATGCGCACTGCAGAGCCAAAGTCATCTCCTCGGTAAGTGGCTACCCTCAATAAATTGCATTAAATCAAACAAGGTATCAGATGATTAACATTTTGCTATGGTTCTTCTAAGTGACAAAGGTTATCCCCTAACGGAATACCTAATAACCCCGCTGGCAAACCCCGCTACAGAGCAGAGCGCAGGTTCAGCAGTGCGCACACACGCACACAGGTCACAGTGGAGCGCTGCTTCGGGTTGACTGCCTCCGTTATTCTTTTCCATACAGCGTTTTTATGGGCCCCTTTTATTCCACTCTTAAGACTGCCAAAAAGCACATCTTTATTTTGCTCCATCTCGGATGTCAGGATGCCGATCTGTATGTCGGAAAAGTTTCTTTTCGTACCAGCGTTTCTCCTCTCCATGTTTGACCTCAGTGGGCGAGGCCTCCGAACCAGGAATATTTAAGGGCGCAACATGTTAATGACGATCGAATTCAGCCGCTGCATTTATCAAGGCCGGCTCATTCGTACGCTGAGATTGGTCAGATACGAAGGTTTCATAAATCACACGTGTGTCCTGTCCTACGACCAATTCTGCACTCAGATCTGCGCCTGTTTTCAATCAAGATTGATAAATGAGGGCCATTGTGTCTCAGAAAGATGCAGATAAACTAGTCCATGCATTTGTTACTTCTAGGCTGGACTACTGCAACTCCCTATTATCAGGCTGCTCCAATAAGTCTGTTAAGAGTCTCCAGTTCGTCCAAAATGCTGCAGCTCATGTACTAAATAAAACAAATTGAAGAGAACATATTTCCCCTGTATAAGCTTCTCTGCACTGGCTACCTGTGAAATTCATTCATTCATTCATTTTCAACCTAACACAAGCTTATCTTTGGACTGTGGGAGGAAACCGGAGAACCCGGAGAAAACCCTAGCAGACACGGGGAGAACATGCAAACTCCACACAGAAGGGACACCACCATGTCGCCATTTACCTGTAAAATCTAGAATAGAATTTAAAATCCTTCTCCTTACCTACAAAGCTCTTATTGGTCAGGCTCCGTCGTATCTTAAAGAGCTCATAGTACCATGTTACCCGACTAGATCGCTGCGCTCTGAGAATGCAGGGCTACTTGTCGTTCCTAGAGTCTCCAAAAGTAGAAATGGAGGCAGAGCCTTCAGCTACCAAGCTCCTCTCCTGTTGAACCAACTCCCAATTGTTATTCGGGAGGCAGACACTGTCCCCATATTTAAGAGTAAACTTGAAACTTTCCTTTTTGATAAAGCCTACAGCTAGGACTTACGATAAGATTTTGTTCTGCTTAATTATGCTGCTATAGGCCTAGTCTGCCAGGGGATAATACTTTTCCTGATACTCTGAGCTTCTCTCCTCTCTGTCTGTATCATTCATGTCTCATCAATGCATGTTACAAATTCAACTTCTTCCCCGGAGCTGTTTGTGCTTTGTCCTCTCGCAGGTCTCTGCTGATCATGGTGGGGCCTGCTGCCGCGGTCCTACATGACGCTTCCTGCTGCTATTATCACTGTTACTCATATATACTATCACTAGTTTAATAAACTATAAGATTTTGTAGACATAAAAACACCACCAGTGGTATGTCTCGCTGTATCGTAGATGCTATTGCCACTACTCATCATTAATCATATTTGCCACCATAATTGCTGTCATTGTCATATTCTATCACCTTATCTGTGCTTGTTTCTACTATTCTGTTGTATTAACTGCCTTAACATTTAAGTCATATTCACATTACTATAGATATTATTATAGCTACTGTTACGCTTTGGTTGCTTGCATCTCTGGAAGTGTGTCTGTCTGTCTCTCTCTGTCCATCTGTGTGTCTTTTCTCTCTTTCTCTCTCCTTTTCTTCCTCCCCAACCGGTCAAGACAGATGGCCGTCCTCCACAGAGCTGGGTCTGTCCGACGTTCCTGCCTGTTATAGGGAAGGTTTTCGTTGCCACCGTACTCTACAGAGGAATTGTTGGGTCTATGTAAATCATAAATAAGTCATAGAGTGTGGTCTTTACCTACTCTGTAAAGTGTCCTGAGATAACTTTTGTTATGATTTGACACTATAAATAAAATTGAATTGAATAGAATTGAGCAACATAAGTTAATAGCGAAGACTTAGAAGACTAAAGAATGAAGAGGCTAAATAATGAAGAGGCCTTTTTTTCTGGTTCCAGGCTCTCTGCACTGTACCTGTCCTCTGTGAGGGGGGCGGGTCGAAGGGCCAGTTCCCTAAATCTGACCGGACCGTGACCCCAAGACGAAGAAGAAAATTAATGACACTGTAGCGGAATTATGTCTAAAAGACTGTAACCGTCGGGCGCCCAGGGAAGGAAAAGAAGAAAAGAAGAGGAAGAAAAAACGTACAGTAAGGTACAGTAACGTCAATGTGATGACGTAAATGTAAATGAAATAAATAGTTTAATGATCGTAGTACCGTTGTTGGAGCAGAGTGTTAGCTTACTAGCTTACTTCGGATGATAGCAGCATCGTTTACTAATCAATAAATAGCTGAGTCGACATGTGTTAATGTTACTCCACCTTAAATTCATCCGGGACGTTTGAAAAGTTAACGTTATACCTGTTCCGGTGTTTTTTCACAGGCTCTGCCTCCATTTCTACTTTTGGAGACTCTAGGAACGCGAGTATGTCAGTTAAAATGCTTTTAGTTCTCCACCCCCTTTGTAATAGTGCAGCTGTAAGCCTTTGTTAATTGTGCCGCAGTTATGTTTGATTGTTTCCAGCAGTCACATTTCTTTTCTTCTCTCTTCAGATGCACTTTTTTTGCCAACATTCTTTTTTTATTGTTTTCACACATAAAGAAATACAATCACATGTATTGAACAAACATGTCAACCCCACCCCCTCCCATCCCAATTGTTCCAATTTTTGGTTGGGGAACTAAATAGTTATAGTCCATTATATAAGAGTAAACAACAACGAAAAACAAGAAACATTACTGTATAATTGAATATTGCAGAGGGCCACTGTTCACACGTCTCCAGGCTCTTCCATCACATGTGGCAAATCCGTTCGTGATATATAAGAAATAAAAGGATCCCAGATGTGATGGAAATGATGCTCTTGTTGTTTTAGTGTGAAGGTGATTTTCTCTAAGGGCAGTGTGGTAGATAGCTCAGAAAACCACCTGCTAATTCCTGGTCTTCTGGTATTTTTCCAGGATAGAGCTATTATTCTTTTTGCAATTAATATACTCAAATCTATAAATAATCGTTGTTTTTTTTTAATTTTCAAATTCTCTGAGTACAAACCTAATATAAACAGCTGTGGGATTAAAGGTAGTTGAATATGTAAAATATTTTGAATATATTGTTTTACTTCTTGCCAGAATTTTTGTATTTCTGTACATAGCAAAATACAATGGAAAAATTTCCCCTTTTCCCTCTCACACTTGATACAAGTATCAGGAATAGCACTATTATATTTATTTAGCTTTTCTGGAGTTACATACGATCGCATCAACCAATTATACTGCAGTAATTTTAGGCGGGTGTTAGTAGTTCTTGATTGTGCTTTAGCACATGCCTCTTCCCACTCAACCACCGAGATGTCTTCCTGTAGATCCTCTCTCCATGCCCCCAGCCTTTCCATAGACGTTTCTGTACATCCCTCCACCAGACATTTATACATTTTGGAAATTAGACCCTTCCCTAAACAATTCGTATTCATTAGTTTCTCTATAACAGACATTACAGGGATATCTAATGTTTGATTTTGTTGTGTTCTAATGACATTTTTTAACTGTAGATATTTGAAAAAATTATTACGGGGTATATGAAATTTATCAACTATTTCTTCAAATGACATCAGCACCTTTTGCTCATTGTACAGATCTCCTATTTTCCCCAGCCCCTTCATAACCCAAGATTTAAATCCCCCGTCTGCTTTTCCTGGTGGAAAGGAGTCATTCCTCCATATTGGGCTGAAGACAGAGAGAGAGGACGTTTCTCTAAGATATTTTTTAACTTGATGCCACACTACAATCATGTTTTTCACAATAGGATTTTTTGTAGTCTTTTTAAGGATTTTAGTGCTTGCTGAATACTGGTATGTAGGGAGGGGCAGACTTAGTTTGAGTTCCTCCATTTCTTTCCAGAGAGGAGCATCTTTTTCTGTGAAGTAGAATAGCAATGTTCTCAGTTGTGCTGCCCAATAATACCAGATTGGGTTGGGACATTTCAGTCCCCCTCTGTCAAAAGGTAAGTACAGTAGTGATAGTCGTGTTCGGGGACGTCTATTATTCCACAAAAATCTGATAAACAATCTTTTTAGTTGAGTGAACAGGTTACTTGGAGGAGGAAGTGGAAGGTTTTGAAACAGATACAACAGTTTAGGCAGTATATTCATTTTAAGGACATTTATTTTACCTATTAGTGATATTGGTATATGTGTCCACCTATCCAGTGATTTTGAAATTTCTTGCATTAGTGGTTCATAATTACATGCTATAATATGTTTAAGTTGTGGGACAATTTGGATACCCAAGTATGTGAAGCAATCGACAATTTTAAATTGAGTGGCTATTTTAGGAGGGTTTTTACTTTCTAGTTGGTTTAGAAACATAATTGATGATTTTGATTTGTTTAATTTATATCCTGAGATTTTTCCAAATATATTGATGAGTTCTAATAATTCAGGGATGGATGTTTCCATCTTTTTCAGAAAAAGTATTATGTCATCCACAAATAGAGCTAGACGGTGCTCCTGTTGCCCAACTAATATGCCTTTTATGTTTTGGTGCATTCGTATCGCTATTGCCAGTGGTTCTATAGACATTATAAACAGCAAAGGAGATAAGGGATCTCCTTGCCTACATCCTCTTTGTATTTTAAAAGATCTGGATATATTACGCTTAGTTATGATTTCAGCATATGGTTCTGTATAAAGTAGTTTTATCCACTTATTAAAATTTTCTCCAAAACCAAAACGTGTAAGGATCTCAAATAAATATGACCATTCCACTCTGTCAAACGCTTTTTCTGCATCTAATGACAGTAATGCTGTATCTGCTGCCCCCTTTTCTTCAATCAATATATTTAGTATTCTCCTAACATTATAAAAGCCTTGCCTATTTTTTACAAAGCCATTTTGATCTTTGTCAATAATATTTGGAATAATTTTCTCAAGTCTCCTGGCTATTATCTTACTCAAAATTTTTAAATCCACATTTAAAAGACTGATTGGCCTAAAATTTTCACAATTGTTATTTGGTTTGCCGGGTTTTGGCAACAAAGTGATTAGAGCTCCTCTTAAGGATATTGGGAGAATTCCATTTCGAAAAGATTCCATGAACATTTCTAATAGTGGCGGCATAAGTCTATGTTTAAACATTTTATAAATTTCAATAGGTATCCCATCTGGCCCTGGGGTTTTCCCTCCTTTGATATTGTCAATGGCAACAGATAATTCCATTAAAGTTATATCTTTTTCTAGTTCTTCTTTAATTTCTTCTGATATTCTGGGAATATGAATATGATCCAAAAAATTATTTAGTTCGAAAGTATTTAAACCTATTTCTGAGCTATAAAGATTTTCAAAAAAATTCTTGAAGGTTTCATTTATTTCAATTGGGTCCACAATAGTTTCATTATTACCATTTTTCAATGAAGTTATTAGCCTTTCATTCTGCATTTGTTTGATGCGCCATGCTAGCACCCTGCCAGGTTTTTCACCTTGGTCATAGAATGTCTGTTTAAGTCGTAGTAGACCTGATAAAGCTTTTGTTGAAGATATTTCATTATATTGCGTTCTAAGTAAAAGTAGTTCTTGGTGAGTACCTTGAGATCCTGATTGATAGTATTCTTCTTCTAATTTCTTTATTTTTGTTTCTAGTGATTTTGTCTTCTTATAAGTTTCCTTAGCTTTAGAGCTAGTGATATTAATTATTTGTCCTCTAATAAATGCCTTAAATGCTTCCCATCTGATACTTCTTGAGGTCTCTGTTGTATTTGTTTCAAAATAGAATTTAATCTGTTCGTCAAGAAAGGTAACAAAGCCTGTATCCGCAAGCCATTTCGTTTTAAATCTCCATTTAGGAGAATCACAAGTCAATTTGGGATCACAGTAGATTAGAGAGTTTGGGGCATGGTCTGACAGGAGTATTGCATCATAGGAAACCTTCTTAATTTTACATTTTAGTATTGTTGAAACCAGGAAGAAGTCTATACGGGAATATGACTGATGTGTACTAGAAAAGCATGAATATATTTTATCATTGGGATTGTCTTCCCTCCACACATCGATCAAATTCATTTCTTTCATGAAATAATGAATGACACTCCTGCTTCCTGAATGTGATCGATCCATTCCTGAACTTTTGTCTTTCCAAGGGTCTAATGTACAATTGAAGTCACCTGCCATAATACAAGCACCAGGTAAAGAAGCAATAATTAGAAATAAGTCTTGGAAAAATTTTGGCTCGTCTGTATTTGGGGCATAAATATTTACCAGAATTAATTGTTCCCTGAGAATTTTCCCTTGAATAATCAGGTACCGCCCTGCCTTGTCCCTAATAACTTTGTGAACCTGTAAAGGAATAGAATCATGAACCATGATCATTACACCCCTTGCCTGAGAGGTGAAGGGGGCTGACAAAATTTTTCCTTTCCACCTCCTCCTCACTTTGAGTTCATCTTCAAGTGTTAAGTGAGTTTCTTGAAGAAATACTATGTTAGATTGTAATACTTTAATCCTGTTCATAACTTGTTTGACCTTTTTTGTTTTTTGTATCCCTCTGCAATTCCAGGATGTAATTTTAACCTTTAGTTCAACAGACATTGATATAAATGACTTTGAATTTCCCCAACATTTTAAGTAATTTTAGCCCAAATACAGGGGAAAAGAACCCAAGAACAAAATACTTTCCCCTGGCCTTTAACATACACCTGAGAGTCATTGCTCCAGGTGCCCCCCCACCCCCTTCAAATATTGGACCTCCAGAAAGCAAAAAGCTGGTCCACACAATGTGAGGAACAGTATAACTATGCTGATGCATAATAATAATAATAATAGTCAAAATAATTTAAGAGAGAAAAAAAAAAAACTGAATATACCTAACTGCTCTGCTACAATCATTCAGATAATTGTTTTAGAGAAACCCAACGAATGAAAAGCATACCGATATGTGGTCTCCTGAATTAAGTTATATATATTAAATCAATCGTTTCTTATCGATAGACAGGTAAGGTAGGAAACTCAGAACAGTGTATTAAATTAAACAATTGTAACTTTGCCCTTCACTTCTGTCTCTGCAAATACAGTATAACAGTAATGTATCAACAGGTTAATTTACATGTCTTATGGTCCTCTGCTCCTCAGTACCTCAGTCGGCCTGTTCCTTATCCGATTGGATTTTCTTAATAAAATGTTCGGCTTCGTCCGCGTTGTTGAAGATGTGGGAGCGATCGTTGTAGGTCACTATAAGCCGGGCCGGAGGGATCATGCCGTACCGGAGCCCAAGTGATCGTAGTTGTCGCCTCGCCTCCTCAAACTCCTTCATCTTCTTGTGCGTCTCCGCTGTCATGTCATTGTAGAATCTCACCGGCTGGTTTTTGTAGAGGATCTGCCGTTTTGCCCTGGCCGCTCTCATCACCACTTCCTTGTCCTTATAATTCAAGAACTTCATTATAAGGGTTCTCGATGGAGAATTAGACCCATGTTGTCGTTTTGGTCCAAGCCTGTGTGCTCTTTCCACCGTGATTGTCCCCTGGAGCTGAGCCAGCTCCAGCGCCTCCGGTATCCAGCTCTCCAGGAATCCACAGGTGTCTACGCCTTCTGCGCCCTCAGGTAAATTAACGAGCCTTACATTGGAGCGACGTGACCGGGTCTCCAGGTCCAGTACTTTCTCTTCGAGGTCTTTATTTTTTCCTCTCTAGGTTTTTCACCTTCACTTGTAGCTCAGTTGTGTCATCTTCTGTGGTCGAAATCCTCGCCTCTGCCTGTGTGACTCTTTGTGAACAGTCTGTCAAGTCCTTCTTCACATTTTCGATGGCGGTGAGAATACCATCAAATTTGGATGAGAACTCAGACTTCATGTTGTTAATAGCCGTTAGTATAGTTGTCAAAGTGGTACCGGACTCCTCGTTGGCAGTAATATCCGCCTCCGACTGCTTCTTGCGGTCAACGCTAGTGCTGGCGCCAGTATCCGCGGTAGGATTCATGTTGCTAGCAGTTAGCTTATCTTTAGCGGTTGACGTTGCAAAGTTGGTAAGGCTGGATTGATGTATCTGGCCACGATTCGTCTTCTTAGGTGGCATCGGTATTATTTTTTAGCACTGGTGTATTTGTCGGGCCGTTTGATTCGTATGAATTTTGCTTTTAGAAAGGATTTTAAAGATTTGAGTAGCAGAGCAGTCTTACACGCGTCTTATCAGCATGCCGCCATGACCGGAAGCCCAGATGCACTTTTAAAGTATTTCAGTACCACCCCCAGTGACACAGCATAAGGTGCTCCTGTCCCATCTACCTCTGCACAGCCCAGTGACACAGCATCAGGTGCTCCTGTCCCATCTACCTCTGCACAGGCCAGTGACACAGCATCAGGTGCTCCTGTCCCATCTACCTCTGCACAGCCCAGTGACACAGCATCAGGTGCTTCTGTCCCATCTACCTCTGCACAGCCCAATGACACAGCATCAGGTGCTTCTGTCCCATCTACCTCTGCACAGCCCGGTGACAGCATCAGGTGCTCCTGTCCCATTTACCTCTGCACAGCCCAGTGACACAGCATCAGGTGCTCCTGTCCCATCTACCTCTGCACAGCCCAGTGACACAGCATCAGGTGCTTCTGTCCCATCTACCTCTGCACAGCCCAGTGACACAGCATCAGGTGCTCCTGTCCCATCTACCTCTACACAGGCCAGTGTAGGTACTTTGGGTTTAATTGGATCAATAGTGTGACTTTCAAATGAAATATTTGATATTATATTGGAAAATTAATAAAGAAAAATGACTAAAAATTAATAACTCCAATTTATTAAAAATGTCACACGGAGAACCAATCAAATATAGTGCCTTGACTCACGTTCAGATTATGAGATTGAGTATTCTCAATAAACTTACCGTTAATCAAGGAAATATTAGTTATCACCAATAATTATCAAAGATAATAATGAAAATGACTCTAGTTAAACCAGAGTTCCTCGGGGCACCACCGTCGTAGACGGAGTGATAACTAATATTAAAGTCTCATGAAATATATTAAACTACTAATTAAGGGTTAAACACAGATAAATGTAATAGTTTAATTAGTTGAAGGATTTAAAAGTTCTTTTCTTAGTAGAAGCTGGCTCATTCATCTTTGTGTAATATTAAATAATCAGACATATGGTAAACGCAAACATTTATTAACAGAATAATAAATGCAACAAACAAAACACAATAAACTAACTAAAGCTAACAGCAAATGTGTGTGTTTGTGTGTATGTGTGTGTGTGCGTGTGTGTGTGTGTGTGTGTGTGTGAGAGAGAGAGACAAAGAGAAGAGGTGGGGGCTCGAAGAAGGTGTGAACATTCCCTTTGTTACACAAAGGCCGGAAGCCTGATCTCTCAGTTCTTATGACAAAGTTACAATTGTTTCTAGCCGTTCATACAGTCCTACAACATGTAGTAATGCCCAGTTGGTGATTAGTTACCAGTCCATGAGATGGGAGATGTTGCGCATTGCTTGATGCCAGCAGCTGGGTTGAAGAAAGAAAGCTCCGTGGTAGTTCTTGTCTGATTGTGGCTCTTAGGCAAAAGAGGATTCGGATCGCTCTGTGCTGGGCTCAGTTGAGGATAACCGGTTGGTTAACCTTTGTGGTGATCCCACGCCATAGGTCAGGTCCAGGGCCGAGGGGACAGCTGGAAGCTGGTCTCCTGGAGTTGAGTGATCGCGTAGAGATGGAGAAGAGTAGGAGGATGATCTGGTAGAAAAGATTCAGTAGAAAGAGTCAGTAGAAAGAGAGGGTGCAAGTTGTGTGCTTCACTTTATATAGGCCCAGGTGATGTCATCACCTGGGGGTCAATTCAGCCAATGAACAGTTTGGGTGCCTTGGAGGATTCACACCTGGGTGTGACCTGTTGTGGGGGAGACGGCATGGAAGCGAAGGCTTTCGGCCTAGCCTTTTGAGGCCTTTGTTCCAGCAGGCTGTGGGTTCTACTTTTAATCAAACTGACAGTTCGAGTTAATCCAGAAAATGAACAATCATCTTTGGGCGCCGGTTGCACCTACACCAGTAACACAGCATCAGGATGGAAGGCTGCACCAACAGACCCTGCTGACTGGCCAGCTCTTCCTACAGACAAAGTAAGAAAAGAGTTAGTACACAGAGGGCCATTTCAAATAAAAACAGTTACACATTTCTGAAAAATAAAGATGGGAGAAGGTGTCAACATGACTTTATTAAAACAGTCTTAATTAATGGGGAAACAATCAAAAGAAGCTGGCTGATGTATTTCAAAAAGAATGATAGATTGCACTGCTTTTGCTGCAAAATGTTCTCTACAAAAGATTACAAACTTAACAAAGAAGGACTGAAAGACTGGAAAAATGCAAGCCAGTTGCTGAAAGCTCATGAGGATTGCCTGGAGTAATACCCACATGACAACATGGAAGGAGTTGGAGGTCCATTTTGCAAAGGGGTTAACAATAGATAGGCAAGAGATGGCACTCGCTGAGGCTGAGAGAAACAGGTGGCGTGATGTTCTCTCATGTATCATGTAAAAAGCTGTGTATCAAGAGGTCTGTCATTTTTCTTTACTGTGTGCAATAGTGTGTGTTGTCATAACTGCACTGGTTTCATTATTTACTTTGTGCATTACCATATTTATATTGTATTCTTAATTCATATTATGTCACTTGTTTACATGTGCACTGTTTAGCTTAATATGTTTGCCTTATTTATTTTGTATTCTTAATTCATATTATTATATTACTTGTTTACATGTGCACTGTTTAGCTTAATATGTTTGCCTTATTTATTTTGTATTTTTAATTTATCACTTGTTTATTTCTTTAGTTTTTATTTGGTGTGATATTTTTTTACTCAAAGAAATAAAATCTTGAATACACACATGCAGTTTCTGTGTGAGTGTATGAATGTTGATTGTGAAATTGACTGCTGTGATGCAAGGGGGCGCCGGCTAAAATCTTGCCTAGGGCACCAAATTACTCAGGGCCGGCACTGATTGTTGGGTCTATGTAAATCATAAATAAGTCATAGAGTGTGTTCTTTACCTACTCTGTAAAGTTTCCTGAGATAACTTTTGTTATGATTTGGCACTGTAAATAAAATTGAATTGACACAATGACGGTGAATGTGACAAGATGGAGGCACTGAAAGAACAGGCTCACCTGCAGTTACATCTAAAGGGGCACTATCAGATCTTTGCGCTGGGCTCACTGTGAGGTTTGGGGGCAGAGACCCAGTAAACGGTTAAATCAACATTAGTATTAAAACAACTGTTAGCTCATAAACTCCCTATTCACAAACCTGCTGTGATGCTTATAAACCTCCATCATTCTGTTTTCTTCTGAGATCCTGATACGACTTTAGTGTAATGTTAAATATCTTTCTACATAAACGTCACACTCAAAGCTTCTCATCTCATTGCTTGCGCTTTTGAAAGGTCAGCAGCAACAAGTCTGTTTTAAAGCTAAGTGAAGATATTGGTATCATATGAAAGTGGATGTCCATTGGTACCAACCATGTTATGCTAGCTTTTTGGGAGGGACAAACTGACATATTCAAAGGGATCCATCAACTGCACCCACAACTCTCCTTTTTACAGACATGTCCACTTTATGATGATCCCATGCCGTTTTTGTCATGGGTATAAATGTGTGATTTTGGCCTAAAGTTTTAAGCTTAAGATTATTATTCGTCAAGAAAAAGTCAGACCAAAGTCTAAAATTCATATGAATAAAAAAAATGTTTACTAAAACATTGCAAGATGTTTGTTTTTACCCTTGTCACTATTCACGTTTGCATATTTTACTACGTTGAGAAAAAATGTTCCACATAACTCATGATTGTCTATGTATTTTTGATTAATTAAAACATTTTTCTAATAATAAAATAGTTAATTTAGGATCGTACAAATCTAATGAGTGCTTTCTAGTTTTAAATGGATACATCTTTTTTTTTTCTTACTTTTGACCATTTGGCACATCCACATTCATATTTCAAAAAGATCCAGTCTTGTGTTTTAACTGTAGTTCCTGAATATAAAAATACATTAATAGTTTGTATATTTTGGGATCTTGGTTAATAGTTTCACTTCTGTATGCAGACCTAACATTAATGCAGTAACTGATCTTAACTGCATAAAATGTTTTTATACAGTATGACACTTTGAGTATTTTTGTAGACTGTCACCTTAACAGGACATTTCATAATTTAAAGTCCTCCTTCTGGAAACTGTCTCCTGATGATGGACCTAGTGAAGGTAAAGGCTTTCTGTGCCGGCCACAGGCCGAGCAGACGACCTGCATCTTAGCTGTGTTATAATACTGCCTGGTTATATGGACACAATATCTACAGTTAATGAGAGAAACATTTCAAAGGTAGATATAGGTAATGATGATCTCATACTTAAAAAAATATATAGACAATAACCCAGATTCAGTTTTAAAATGGTCTTAAATTTACTGGTTTATTTATAGGATACCCTTTTTTAATCTTACTATTCATCTATTTAGTTGTATTTGCAAGTTCAGAGATAAGTCACCATTTCATATAAAACATAAAATAAGAAATGAGTTCTCTCTCTGTCCTCGCTCTCCTGCTGTTCGTTACAGCCCCATACACGTAGTGTAGCAGTACATAATGAAAGTCATGTTTGAGAGAAGCAGGGTTGTACAGAAGAAAACTGTTCACATCCAGATGAGGTGAGGCGTGCCGTCCTCACAGAGCTGCGTGGACCAGGGCAGCTACTCGGCTATCTGCCGTTAGCAAAGGTTGCGTTTAACATGCAGCTAGTGTTTTTGCTGAAGTACTTCCCACATAATCTGACATACTCATCCTGATGTTTAGGTTGGTTGACAACATATCATATGTCACGCCGTACGGATGCCCTGCATCTAAAATAATCCTTAATAATAGCGAAAGTATCTTTGGAAATACTCGTGCTTTGAAAATAGGCTCTTTTCCGGGTTTTCCACCTCTCTCTTCCTGTTAAAAGACAGACAGTACGTCTGTCCAATCAGGAGGGTCCATCCTCTGATCAGAGAGACCTACCCTTTCCGGTTTTAAGTTAATGTTGTAGTGATTTCCAATTTGTCGTTGTGTTTTTGGGATTTGTCGTTGTGGTTTTGGATTTGTCGTTGTGGTTTTGGATTCGTCGTTGTGGTTTTGGATTTGTCGTTGTGGTTTTGGATTTGTCGTTGTGGTTTTGGATTTGTCGTTGTGGTTTTGGATTTTTCGTTGTGATTTCCAATTTGTCGTTGTGGTTTTGGATTTGTCGTTGTGATTTCCAATTTGTCGTTGTGGTTTTGGATTTGTGGTTGTGATTTCCAATTTGTCGTTGTGGTTTTGGATTTGCCGTTGTGATTTCCAATTTGTCGTTGTGGTTTTGGATTTGTCGTTGTGATTTCCAATTTGTCGTTGTGGTTTTGGATTTGTCGTTGTGGTTTTAGATTTGTTGTTGTGATTTCCAATTTGTCGTTGTGGTTTTGGATTTGTCGTTTTGGTTTTGGATTTGTCGTTGTGGTTTTGGACTTGTCGTTGTGTGTGTTTTTATAAACACATGATTAATATTAAGGAGTGATCAAGGTTATTTTCAAAAGCCTCCGTACTACAAATTAACCTTAAAGGTTGAATATGGAGAATGAGCAGAACACCACCATCTAGTGTCTCAAGATCATAGTTGCAATGACAAAAAAGTGTGTCAGTGATCGGCCGGCTCCATGTCAGTGATGGGTCAAACAGGGGAACCACTCATTTGGACTAATCAATGAATTTGACAACAAAACTAACGTTAGCCAGTCTTCAGCTGGAAGTCTTTCTTTGAGTGCTGTGGAATCCATTAGCTAGCTCTCAACTCAAAATGATTCTTGTTTCTGTAGCAACAACAGACAACCCTGGCAACCAGCAACACTCATCACTATTGGCTGCTACAATGGAAACACAACGGGACAGGAAGTCATTGTCAAAAATATTAATTCAGACTAAATATACTTTTTATGGAAAAGCAATACTTTCATTCTGTACCCCTGAAAACGCCCTGTGGGTGAATTTTTTTAAATATAGCTTTTAATAAAGATCCTACATATTCAGCCTTTAATACAATCAAAGATTTGAACTAAGAACATATCTACAGATGAATCCAATTGTCAAACAAAACCAACAAAGCTCTAAGTCCACCGATCCTAAATGTCACCTCTCCGGCACTTGGCCTCTTCTGTTTCCTGCTTGTCTCCTCAGAGGCCACCTGAAAAGGTTTCATGTCTTTTGAGCCGTTGAAAAAGTACAACTACCGTAATTAAAGCAAAAAAACGCTAATGATCACAGTTACGTTGAACTTTGGCAAGGCAGAAGATATGTTTTAAAAATGAAAAATGATGAACAGCCTCCTAATGTTAACATTCTCATCGAGGGTGAAGAGATTGATATAGTTACTCAATTTAAATATATCTCAGTAGGTCTACTAATGGATCAAAGTCTTACTTTTACAGTTTTTCTCATTTGCTTTGCCTCAATTTCCGAATGAGAAGTATTTTTCAAACCTTTGAATAGTTAGTTTGTTGTTCAAAACAAATTACAATTTTTCATTAATTCAAGTGTAACCAAGGTGAATAAGATAATAAACTGATAGAACTTAAGATCAAACCTAAATGTAAGCTAACAAAATTTTGATTGTTTAATGTAACAGAATTTCATAAAAGCACTTTACTGTTTAATGTTTCGTTTTTTTGTGTGTTCTGCTCCTTTAGCAAGTGCAGCGGGAACAGCCAGTCAGGTTAGTACAGCGTGCGTGCTGGAGGGAGGGAGAGCAAACCAAAGAGAAAGTAGAAACATAGAACCAAACTCATAAATAGGACTAACTCAGATAAAATGAAAATTTAGACTGAGTAAACTCAAAACCAGTTAAACCAGGAACTAAACAACCAGTATAAGAAACTTAGGTACAAAAGTATATCTCAACTCAAATAGGTTGGATTAAATCCAAGTAAGATAAATAGGGATAAATAACCTTACTTTCCTGAGGATTTGGTTTCATTCGGAATGGTTGAGGGGAGATTGAAAGATTCGTGTCTTGTATGTGTGTGAAAGTGTTTGGTACCAGTTGTGTTTCTGACATTTGAAATGTATAAAAAGCCTGCAGTAAAAATTCACTCACTGGTCTGTGTTCTGTTATTCTTAACACTAGTAACAACCACTCACATGAACCTGGACTCTGCTCCTAAACTTAAAAGTGCTACACAAGCAACTTGGTTGTTTTGACTCCTGCGCAAAACACTCATTTATTGTTTGAGCATCACATGCAAAATTATCTATTCAATTATCAAAATCTGTTAAACATACAGTGGGAGTGAGAACAAGGTATTAGTGCAATACATTTTGTTGTTTAAGATGTTTAGAGTAGCGTCACCTTTGTTAACCCAGTCTGGTCCAGTATTTAGAGGTCAGAGAGCACCCACCACAGACAGATATGTATAAAAATAGACAATCTTTATTTCCAATTAATTTTTAGGTTAGGGTAATTGGACTGAGAAGGCCAATGAGGGCAGCTCCAGCAGGTCAGGCAGGTAACTCCACCATCCGGCGACACCAACACTGCACACGAGAGAACACACCCAGAAAGGGACACTGCACACAAATCACTTCACAGCAACCACAACAGGTATCACACTACACAGAATGGGAGCTCAAAATCACATGGGCTCCTTAGGGACCACTACAACATAAAGGGTCGAACCCCACTCCCAACACTAGGGGGAGATAGAGCACCACAAGAGCAATGAGCCGCCCTTAACGGGCCGCTGGCACACTGACGTCAGTTCATTAAAACCCTTTATTTAAGAGGGAAATCATATAACATTCGGACATTAACTGACAAGACAACAAGTAAGTTTATATGAAAATCATTAAAATGAAGGACTTATCCTGCCCCGGTCTGGCAGGCATGGAGTCGTTCAGCGTGGTCGGCGTCACTGATGTGGCTGCTACATGAGAGCACAGGTAAGGCACGACTACTCCCCGGTCCCTCGCTACCTAAAAAAGGTTTCTGGCCTCCCCTCTTGATACAGGACTGATCGACACGACGAACTCTCCTACTCAGCTGTCTTCACTGCCGGCAGCACTACAAGCTGCGAACAGCACCCACCCACCACAGTGCTACTGGCTCCCAAAAAGCTCAGGCCAACGGCTCTCACGTTCTCCCGTCTCTTCCTCCTTCCGCTCTCCCCCCGCCTGTTTTCTTCCCAGCCGCTGAACCCAGTGGGTCTCCTCCCCCTCCCAGGTGAACTGCATCAGCCCTTGATTGCCCCTCACTCCGGGGAGTTCCTCCGCCCCACGCCACTCCCTCACTACAATATATTCTGAAATGTTACTTTTTATTTGTTTAGAATTTGATGGAATATCAGCTTCAGGTTGTCCAAATGAAGGCCAAAGGGACAACCCTCTCAGCCATCAGAGAGAGGCTGGGCGTTCAGCCTGTGATTTCAAGAAGATTGAAACTTTACGAGGACACATTCATTTAAGTCCCTCAAAAACGCCGGTTGTCCACGTAAAACAGGTGCACGAGAGGACAGGATTATGAGAAGACGCTCAATGGGGAATCAGTTCAACACTGCAGCTGGAGTTGGTCTCCAGTTCAGTACTGAACAGGGCAAGGATCTGTTTCTGCACACAGTATCTTACTGTTTAAGACTATTTGGACTGAAAGCCCACTCTGCAGTGACCAAACCTCTCATCGGCAGAAAAAATAAACTAGACTTGCCTCTGCTGAGGAGCATGTCGTGTGGACAGAGGAGAACTGGTCCAGAGTGACTTCAGTGATGAGAGGACGTTCAGTTTATTTGTGTCTGATGGAAACATTATGTTGGGTGTGGGAATGGGGAAAGACTGAACCCAAAGTGTGTAAAGAAGTCAGTTAACTCTGAAAGGAGGAAGTGTCATGGTTTGGGGATGTTTTCTGCAGCAGGAGTTGGGCCTCTTGTAAAGCTACATGGCAGGGTGAATGGAAATGTTTATTCGAACCTCCTTCAGCAACATGCAATACCGTTACTGCAACTGACTCCCAATCAGCTGCAATTTTCATACAAGACAATGTCCCCTGTCACACTGCAAAACAGGTGAGGCAGTTCACTGAAGTTCAGAATATTGAAACCATGAAATGGTCAGACTCTAGATCTAAACCCCGTAGAGAATCTCTGGAAAATCCTTGTCAACAACGTAATGTGTAAGAAACCCACTCCAGTTAGTGAACTGTGGAAGAGACTGAGTCAGAATGGACGCAGATCAAACCAGAGCAGTGTGAGAAACTAGTGATGTCCTGTGGGCGCAGATGTGCTGAAATCCTTCAAAGCTGTGGCCTCTACACTTCCTGTTTATTTTTTAATCTTATAGAAGAAAACATTGTTGAAATATTCTCTTCTGACACAATGGTTACTGTTCTCTCATTTGCATCACTGTTTTTTTCCACTAAAAAAAGGTTTTTGTTGAAGTGCCTTGGTTATTTAAAAAACATGCTAGTGCAGCAGTGGTATAGACACAGTGGATATTCTATTAAATTCTGAACAACAAAAAATAATATTTCAGAATAAATCAAGAATACTTTGTTCTCTAATTATGATCTCCACTGTACATGCATAATCCATTAATATCTACAACCTAAATGGGCAAATTCTACCAGGTGACAGTAATGATCTAGGATTCATAGTCAACAACCATGAAGATGAGAATTTTTAGTGTTATGTACTGCGAGGAGGTATACTGTTTTGTTTTCTTAGTTATTTTTTTGGCCTTTCCATGGCTTTATTACACAGTACAGCTGAAGACTGACAGAAAACAGAGGAGAGAAGGGATGCAGGCAGCAAGGGCCACATCTTGGAGTTGAACCCGGAACACTGTGGCCCAGACTTATAGCCTCTGTATATGGGGCGCCTGCTCTAACCACTGAGCCACACTGAGACATTTCTATGGAGACTGAATTTTCCTTAATTCCACATCTGCATGTTTCTTCCAATATTTATTGAAATTAAAACAATACATTATAATAGAACATATACTGTAGATATCAACAGACGAGCTCACACATACAGATCACTCACTATATACACACACACAACAGCTCTCCTAAGGGCTAATGTTGCTATGCTATGTGGAGTGATACATATCAGCTCTGTGTCTTTGGCTACCATATGATCTATTAGTTGCTTCATGAGTCACAGTAGTTTGTGTAGCCTGCTCATCTGCAGGTGTGTGACCTCAGGAATAGGGCAGTTCAGATAGTTCCATGTTTTTATTGAAGATGATGGAAAACTCTTTAGAAAGCAGCTGGTGGAGGCTCATCCCATCATGACTGTACACCCAGCGTTCTCCTGTCCAATCGTACCGCTTTGGTCCACTGCAAAAAAAGAGAAGCGAGAAAATCGGCTGAGTTGACGGATTCAGATTTCTAAGAAAACATTTGTTCAGAATTTTACAATGACAAGAAAAAGAAAGTGAACCCTTTGGAATGACCTACATTTATGCCTAAAACATCCTCAAAATATGGTCTGATCATCAAATCGCTGCAATGGACAAATATGTACCTTACATGAGCTAAATTGATTACGGAGGCCTTCGTTTACTGCCTGGTCACACTGCATTCAGTCAGTGCCCCTCACAACATAGCTGATGCTGGAAGCTTGGTGACAGTGACACCCTGCAGGGCTAGGTGGCTACTACTGTCATGACATGAAGCATGAAAGCACTATTCTGCCAACTAGGGGCCATCCACGCGAACATGGGTATTTTTGAAATCGTGTGTTCCTCTGCATGGTTTGTTCTTTCATCCACACGGAACCGCAGTTGTTGCTCCTGACAACTGAGTTTTTTGTAACGGCAGTCCGGGGTGAACTTTTTGGAAAAGTCCGGTCTCAGCAGTCATGTGTGGACAGAAAAGTGAGGAAAACCACAATGTCTTGTCAACATTGTTTGACGTCCCAATGTGCTACGGTAAACATTCAGTTGTATCCATGGAGACTTGTGGAGCACTCTATACATGACCAGCTGACGGAGGCGGATTTTGCCGTTTCATGTGGACGGGAATTCTTTTTAACCAGGGGCCATAAAATTTTGGTTTTAAAAATTCCCATGTTCGTGTGGACTAGGCCTCAGGCTGCAGCTATCAAATCTTTTTGTAATCAAGTATTCTACTGATTATGCCATCGATTAATCGGATTAAAAAAAATGCAAAAAAAAATATTATAATTTTGCATTATTATTATTAACCATTACTAACAAAAAATATATTATGTCTGGGGTAGGCATATTTGGTGTGGTAACCTAACAGGGGTGGGTGGGTGGGTGGGTGGTGTGTGTGTGTGTGTGTGTGTGTGTGTGTGTGTGTGTGTGTGTGTGTGTGCAAGTGTGCATGTGTGCGTGTGTGTGTGTGTGTGCACGCGTGCGAGAGGGAGAGAAAGAAGGAGAGAGAGATGAGATGCTTGTGTGTGCTGAAGGCAATACACTCGCAATTTACCATGAATAATTTTACTATTTAAACAATTTAAAGTGGTGCATAAAATTCTCTCTGTTTACGCAAACAGATTTAAAAAAAAAAACAGATTCATTTATAAATGAATTAGAGATAGATATATTCAGGAAGAGTGACTTACTCTCTTCCTGTTTACTGTAACAACAAACAACGAACAAAACTCCACTGACACATTTACTCAAACAAAACTATAAAGACTGATCAGGGAGGTGACGTTCTGTTTAACATTGTAATGAAAAACTGAGGCATTCTCAAGGACAGCTAATGTTACCCATTCTCTTCCTGTTTCTCCGTAACCACGGCAACCATCCCCCTTAAACCTGAACAGCTGCGCTCGGTGAAGTGCCGTTAACAACAGGCTGCTTTCAGCTCAGATGCTGAATCATCGATCACATTGTTGACTTCTTTTTAAGTGTGAAATGATCCCTGTTTCAGCCCTACTGCCAACCAAGCTAGATGGCTTGCTAAGTGTGAATTAGTACGCTGACTTTGTTTTTTGTTTTTTTGTTCCAGTAAAGGTCAACACTGTCGAGACATTCTGAAGTTGGTGATCAGTGCAAAATTAATCACCATGGTAAGTTCATCAAATTAGAAATGTGCGCCAAAGCTCAGTAGCTTCTGTTAGTGTCAGTTTCTGTCTAAAATGTCACTGTCAGGGTTGTCCCTGGGTTTTAAGAGAACTTTGGTCAAATGATAATGCAGTTGGTTCTGCAGGGTTTAGAATTCAGAATATTGTGTCAAATACGGGCTCATGTATAAACATTGATTTGATTTATTCATGTTAGTGTGAAATGTAAAAAGGCCCACAAGGTTGCCTGCTGCCTCACATCGCCTCTGGTACAATGAGGTACGTATCTTAATAATACTATTTGTTTTTTACTCAGTTCTACGTAGTTTTTAACAATGTGAAGGCCACAAAGGTGCAGGTAGCAAGAAAGAAATAGATGAGCCACGTGAACAAAAAATTGTTAAAGGTGTAAAAAGAGTTGAGGCGCCCGCACAGGTGCGTGTAGCAGCTTCAATTGGATATAATGGACGCTCTGTGCTACGGGGATGCCACGGTAGCAGTGTCACCCCGCATTCCATATGTTTTGGCCAAAAGACGCTCATTTGCATAGTTATTTGCATAAAGCCTAGTGGTTGTCGGTTGCAGCAAGGGAGACTGTAAATATGACCAGCGGGCCTAAGGACTGGCAATACACTGGCAGAAACCACGCCCACCCCCTACTGACTACAGCAGACGCATAAGCCTGTGCATCGGCTTGCAAAAACGTTTAGGCTGTATAATGTTGTCGCAATACCAAAATGATGACTTTGGTACGATACCTGTCGAAAATATCTCAATACTGATACTGAAAGGATACCACAGTGAAAAAAAACTAAAACATCATCAAAAGTAATGGAATAAAATATTAGATGACAGCATGTGGAACTTAAAATTATTTCTTTATTTTTATTAATTAAAACATATTTTTGTAAAAGCTGCTGAGCTTCATAGCTTCTTATAAAGTACAACATAAATGACCCAGACCTGGTGGAGGGCTGTGCTCTAATCAGACCATTTTCTACTAATATGAAAAACAGATCATTATATAAGTGGTGTTGTTGATCATCCTTGTGAACACCAGCTCATGTTCTGGTAAAGTTCCTGTCTCCAGTGTGAACTGTTACATACAGAGATGTGTGAACCACATCAGACAGTTAAACAGTTAGCTAAAGCCCTGACTGCCTCCTCCAACTCTGATGGGGAAAAAAAGTTCACTTGTAACAAAATAAACACCTGCTTGACTTAAAGTGTAATTCCTGCGTATTTGCTTTCCATGGTCTTTTTCAGCAGGAATCAAATAAGACATCAGTTCAATACTTTCGTCCTTGAACTGAACTCCAGTGCATTTGGTAATCGACTTGTGTGGACTGCTTCTCAATATGGACATAGTCAGCTGCTAAGGTTTGTAGCACTGTAAAACTGTCTTTTTTAATAAACTCCTGGTTCATCTACTACGTTGTTGGTGCTCCGTTTGTTGCAATGCTACTGCAGAGGTTTGGTGCGACTTTGAGCAGTATTAATGGTTAAAAAAAGCAGTTTTGGATGGTTTAGTGCTCTGCCCCAAGCTACTCAGTGTTGGCCATGTCTGACTGTTATTGAGTCTCCCTGATTTTCTGTTAATAGGTGATTAACAAAGAAAAAACTGTCTTGATGGCTTATTTATGTATATGAATGCCGAAAAAGACCATGGAATGCAAATACGCCAGAATACACTTTAATGTTACATCCGGGAGATATCGATGTTATCTATCTCTAACCTGCAGCTCTCTGAACTCTTTGAGCAAGTCCTCATGTCTGTCAGCTTGAAGTTTCTCCAGGTTGGTCGTGCCATCCTCGGTCTGTATTGATTTAAAGCATAATTTACAGACGGGCTGTGTGGTGTCCGTGGGCCTGCCCTCACTGTCAGCTACGTACTATTTCGCTCTGTGCGTCTGTCTCTGTGACTGTCTGTCACTCTGAAACCACACCCACTCTATCTGCAGGCAGTGATGAAGCAGAGAGGAGCAGCACACAGACACGCTGCAACACAAAGTTCATAAAGTACTGATAATAATAAAACTTGAAATAGTATTGTTTTTAACAGCAGGGCACCTGGGTACCTCTCTAGTATGGGTTTACCGTGCAACACTAAGGCGGTACGCCTAAGCCATATAATGGCAGGAAAAACCCCTGACTGTAATAAACGCTGGTGTAACAGCTTTTTGAATTGAAACTACTGCACTAGACTTCACTGCACTCGGACTCTGCAACAAATGTGAACCTTTAAACCTACAGAGGCTCAATCAGAGCTTTACTCCTATTATTGTTTTCCCATTATTCCCAAGACCCTAAGTCTAAAATGACCATCCAGAAGTGGCTCTGCTGTGCAGCGATCTGCAGAAGTCTGGACAGCTCTGTGTAGAATGTCAGCAGAATGGACAGCTGCAGACAGATGTTAGTGTTGTAGAGGTACTTCCTCCTACAAAAGGCACTGAGGTGTCTGAGAACCACTCTGCGATGGTGTGATGAGTCTCACATACAGTGGGGATTAAACTGTGGGCAAAGACAGCTGGTTCACATGTTCCTTTTCTCCACATCATCAGGGGCTGGAGAAAAGTGTGGTGCGACTCTCCAGTCTTACCTGGTGGGAGAAGAAAGCCAGATCTGTTTGTTTGGTGTCTGTTTGTTGATGACGTAGGTGCCATGGTCCCTGCCCACATTCACTGTCAACACACCACTCTGTACATGAACCAAAGAGAGCAGAAACACGTTAACACATTTCTTGTGACAGATTTGTGGTTGAAATGGTTTATTTCCTTTCATTTAAGTTATACAAATATACTGCATTAAAATGAGGCTTCACACATTTCATCTGCTTTTACCTCCTACTCTGCCTTACCCAGTCGTTGTGTCTATTTGATATATTTAGTATGTTATTATTTATTTTGGAAAATATTTTCTTTTGGACAGTGTCTGTGTGTTTAGTACAGAGCTGGAGACAGGATGTAGTTAGCCTAGCTTAGCGTAAAGACTGGAAAAAGGGTGAAACAGCCAACTTGGCTCTGTCCAAAGCTCAAAAATACACCTACTAGCACCTCTAAAGTTCACTAGAGCCCCTTTCACACACGCACTGCAAACTCAAATGATTACTTCCAGAATACTGGAGGTTCCTGCCAGCAAGAAAAACAAGCTCCAAGTGTGTTGATTCCACTGGGCAAGAAATCAATAAGGCAACAGAGCCTAGCAGCCAAACAAGTCACATCCTAAACACCTTAATGGAGCTGTGCAAGGCCCACACCCACAGTCCCTGCTGTAGTCTCTCAATTACCATTTTAATCAAATGGGAATTCCATTACTACTGTCTAACCTGCAGCTAACTTGTCCCATGTGTGTTATCAGATATAGTCAGCTCTGTGTGGCCACTGTACTAATGTCTTGCTGTTTCATGTTGCCTTGGTCTCAAAACATCACACTATAGGACTAAAGTTGAAACTTAGGCGGCTGGCTAACACTGGCACATTTAGAGTCATGTTGATTCGTATACATTGTCCTTGAAAATTAATGAATGAAGATGGAATGCAATCACAGGTTTTACCAAGTTAGAAAGTGTTCACCAATGTATACTGTATGTGCTGATGTGTGGTCTATAAAGGGTTGATGAGGAACTTTAAAGACAGCAGCGTCGAAAGACGAACAAGATTGCGGTGACTAATTGGCCCTATGCTAATAGTCATAGTGGTGTGTTGAACAGTAAGATTGTGTCCTTGAAGCGTATACCTTGAGTTGTGTGTTTATTACTTGCCTCTTCAGTCCTCTGCTTTTTGTTGAGGTGCTAGTAATTTTGCAAATAATTTAAACTATCTCTTGTTTTTATTCATTGTGTTAATCATTAATACTCTGCCTTTTGAGTTACGTATGTGCATGCGGAAAGAACTGTTTTTCTCTCAGCCGTTCACGAACACTCCCACCACAAACCTGTGTCATTTATCACTTAATTAGGGGACGGCAACCATCACCATCAAGTTACCGCGGCCTTGTCGAGCGGCAGCCAGCAACAGTTGCTCTCTCTCTTTTCAGCTATTTTATCTTATTACTGTCTTTTATTAGTGCTTTTTTCCTGTAAGTCATGCTAACCTTAGCCAACAATGTTTGTGAACTTTCTCACATGTTTTTTGTCCGTTTGTCTTATTTTTGGGACTATTTTTGCCGACCGCGTCTGTTTCCGGACGCAACAATGAGGGGGGACCATTGTTTACACCCGTGAACAGCTGTTGTCACTAACAAGAAGAGGGCATTCAGAGATGGGGACAGAGAGCAGATGAGGCAGGTCCAGAGGGAGCGAAAGGAGAGGATTCAACAGGGCAAAGACAGCTACAGGAGGAAGCTGGAGCACAAACTCCAGCAGAACAATTTGAAGGACGTGTGGAGCGGCATGAGGAGCATCACTGGCCACAAACCATCTGGTAGCCAGACAGTAGGGGGTGGTACTGAACGTGCCAACGAGCTGAATCTGTTCTTCAATAGATTTGATGAAAGGGCTCAGGACTGAAAAACATGCGTACAACCATTTCCACGCAAACTTCGGCATTTATCAATTTGGACGTGAGCAGGAGGTACGATCAAATCTCACGTCAGGTCTGAGATCGTGTACGCAAACTTATGCCTGTGTATTTGCGGTGCAGCACAGCAAAATTTGGCTGAAAATAATGAACAAACCTCAGCTGTCATTAAGCATAAGCAGTCACATATTAAGAACAGATCAAAACGGATTCTTAAAACGAATAAAAAAATTAAAAAAATTGTGGTTGGAGCAATTGATTGTACTCATGTGCGTCTGAAGGCACCATCCATGAATGATTGCGCATTCATCAATCGCGAAAACCTACCACTCGATAAATGTACAGGTGATTTGTGATGCCAAGCTATCGCTTTTAAACGTGGTGGCCAGGTGACCAGGGGGGGACACACACGATTCTTTGATATTTCAAAACAGCTCGGCTCCAGCCCCCCGCGACCCTGACAGGGAAAAGCGGTTGAAGATGAATGAATGAAAAGGAAAGCGCACTGCAGAGCCAAAGTCATCTCCTTGGTTAGTGGCTATCCTCGATAAATTGCATTAAATCAAACAAGGTATCAGATGATTAACATCTTGGTATGGTTCTTCTAGGGGACAAAGGTTATCCTCTAACATAATACCTAATAACCCCGCTGGCAAACCCCGCTACAGAGCAGGAGCGCAGGTTCAGCAGTGCGCACACACGCACACGGGTCACAGTGGAGGGCTGCTTCGGGTTGACTGCCTCCGTTATTCTTTTCCATACAGCGTTTTTATGGGCCCCTTTTATTCCACTCTTAAGACTGCCAAAAAGCACATCTTTATTTTGCTCCATCTCGGATGTCAGGATGCCGATCTGTGTGTCTCTGTTTGTTTTCTTACCAGTGTTTCTTCTCTCCATGTTTGACCTCAGTGGGCAAGGGCTCCGAACTAGGAATATTTAAGGGCGTAACATGTTAATGACGATCGAATTCAGCCGCCGCATTTATCAAGGCCCGCTCATTCGTACGCTGAGATTGGTCAGATACGAATGTTTCATAAATCACACGTGGGTCCTGTCCTACAACCAATTCTGCACTCAGATCTGCGCCCGTTTTCAAGCAAGATTGATAAATGAGGGCCACTGTGTCCTGAGAAAATGTCACTTTATATCACTTTATATCGTCACTACATCACTTTATTAGTTGTACTGTACCTTAGTTCAGTAAGAAATGCTACTACACTTTTAACACTGTTATCACTTATTGCTCCTTATCAGTAATTTAGTTTGTACTTATTTTATTTCAATTTACGTTAGCTTATTGTGACTCTAATCCTTTCATCTTTGTATTGAAACTGTTGCACAATAATTTCCCTCGGGATAAATAAAGCTTCTTGAATCTTGAATACCAATACAAAGTCTCCTATTTAAGCTTTCAAAAAAGTAAACCAAAAAACACCCAGATGGCTCCAACAGAGATGTTTCTGTGAAGGACAGAGGAGGATGACTTTTTACAACACGATCCCCCACAGGTTATCCGGTTGTTAAGACGTGACGCAACGCCCTTTCAAAATATGATTTTCCTTATTTTCATGTTGCATATTATTCATGTTATGTTATAATCCTTGTTAGTCAAATAAAATTACAAAACCAAGTGATGTCTGTGATTAATCTTTCTTTCTTTGCAAAGGTGTGAGCCCTGTATTATCAGAAGGAGCGATCTTCAGTTTATGAGATGTAGCCTAAACTAGCGACTTCATTTCTTATTCAAATCCAAGACATTTACAGGTATTAAACCCTCGCCCAAGTTTAATCTAATCCTGTTGAAATCGGCGTGGTGCCCCTTAACGAGAAGGAATAAAAAATGATATCTTAATTTGATTAATCAAAATTAATTCATTAATAATTAATCTCACTCATCATCACTCATCTTCAACCACTTATCCGAGGTTTGGGTCACGGGGGGCAGTAGCTCCAGCAGGGGACCCCAAACTTCCCTTTATCGGGCCACATTAACCAGCTCTAACTGGGGGATCCTGAGTCTTCTCATAACCCTGTCCTCTCGTTTACGTGCACGACCGGCCTTTTTGAGGGACTTAAATTAATCTGTGTCCTTGTAAAGTTTCAATCTTCTTGAAATCCCAGGCTGTGAACGCCCACCCTCTCTCTGATGGCTGAGAGGGTCATCCCTTTGGCCTTCATCTGGACAACCTGCTGTCTCAGGGTTTTAGTCTCCTTAGAGCAGCTTCCATCTTACAAAGTAACAAGGAGAGCTTCAGATAAATAGGGTGTGTCCAACAATGAAGTAAAGTGTTCTCTAATTTTGCTCACTTTTTTTTCACAAAACAAAGGTTTTTGTTGAAGTGCCTGGGTTATTTAAAAAAACATGCTAGTACAGCAGTGGTATATCCACAGCTGATATTCTATCAAATTCTGAACAATAAAAAACAAACACACTAGAGGATAAATAGTATTAATAACTTGTTCTGATTTCTCTAATTTTGATCTCCAGGGTATGTTAATATCCATTCTTCTTTGAAGACCGAGAAGCCACTATGCCTTGCGTTCCTGTGATGTCTTTAATCCGTCTGTGCCTCGTGTTCGAACTGAGCTTGGGAAAAGTAGTTTTGCTTCCCCCACCGCAAGGAACTTTCTCTAAAATGACTTGAAAATGGTGGATCTCATTTCGCTTGAATCCTTCGGCTCAATTCTAAATGACAAAATACGCGAGACAATTAGACAGTGCCTATGTTTCTGATTTGTACTCCATGGTCTAGATTGTGCACTTTATCTGTAAATCATTGTGCACATCGCAAATTGTTGTTCTCCTTTAACTTATTGTCTGTAAACCGTCACTTTATCATGTAATGCTGCTGTGACATGTGCTGCTGCATTCCTGGCCAGGTCGCCCTTCTGAAAGAGATCCTGATCTCAATGGGTTTTTATCTGGTTAAATAAAGGTTAAATAGAAAAAATAAGAAAAAACAGTAAACGAGGTTACTAGCACAAACGTTTTACTGTACAGTCAACACTGAAGTCTAAGGATGGGTAAAGGAGACATCCACTGATGATCCACACAGTGTTGGGGAGAGCTAATGCATATGTGAAAAAGTAGAATAAAGCCTTTTATACAATAGTTAGTTCCAACCAGGTCATTTGATTGGCCAAGAGACATTCCACGAGTACTGATATAGACATTATCAATCCACTGTAGAGGCGTTCTAATAACCGTTAATTAACGTTACATCAGTTGTTAACCATCTTAGATTAAATCAAACTTTGCAACTCAAAGATGGACATGTTTCCACAAATAACATTTGATCTAAATTATGAATGGCCATCAGAAGAGCTGACCTCGACAAATTAGAGAAGAGAAAAAAGAAGCTAACACTGTAGGGCAGACCTGGGCTCTGAACTGCCTTCAGACTTGGGTAAATCTGCCACACAGAAACTGTCTGAGGGAGATCATGGCAGCGAGTTGGCATAGGTGAGACGCTTTATATAAACATACACAAACTACCATGTCAATTTGGATTCATAGGTAATGTGTCACATAAAATAAATATACATATACATATCTAAACAAGAACTTGTGTGCTTGTGTGCTGTCTGATCAAGCTGTTAACTCATCAGAAATCACTCAATGTGTCTGTCATCAGACTCTTATTTCAGTGGTTGCACAATAAACAACCACTGAAATAGTAGGAAGGGAGTAGGAAATGTTTGTGTTGCTTGGCAAGTGCAGAACGATTTGTGTTGACAGAGCCAAATAAATGATTAAATAAACATACAAATCATAATATCTTGTAGCTTATTACTGTTTTAACTCATGAAATGTGTTTGTAGAACTTTATGCCTACAACTGGATCACACCAGTGCTGATATTCAGCACAACATTACTCCCTCTCCTGAAATATTGCTTAATTTTGGCTCTAAAGAAAGCTGTGTTAAATCTGATAAACTGCCTAATGTGAAGTGGCTGCTTTTTTGTACAATTCTCATTACTAATCTTCCGTACCGTAACAATGTGTAAAAAAAAAGGAGAACCACGGTCACCTTGTGTCATGATCAACTAAAACATATTATATAATAAATAAAATAGCATGTACTGCAGTCAGATGAACAGGGAATACTTACAGAGAAGACAACATCATAGTCTGCTCCAGTAAAAGCTTCATCCGTCAGGTCTTCAAAATAATCTGTCAGCGCGATCAATGTTTCCTCTGCCAGCTTCTCATACGCTGCTTCAGACAGCTCTCTTCCAGACAGAGACACAAAGTCACATACTAGCTGAACCATACAAACCGGACCAGTGGTGCTGCTTAGAAAAGAAAGTACCTGTGGGTTACCTTGTCTGCACAGGGGCGGGCTTCTCCAGCCTCGGTGACGTCAGATGGATGTGTTTCCTCCACCTGTCTCCATCAACTCTGCTCTCGAACCACTGACACAGACACACTGGGGTCACTGTTAGTGTGAGCATCACAATCTAAAGGCACTGTGGAGTCTTTTCTCTTCACTCTTCCTCTGCACTGTTTGACCTTTACCGTAAACTTCATCATACCTGTCTCATTCGCTCAGCTTTTTTCAACATAAGGTAGATAGATAGCATACAACGTGTCCCGTGTTTTATGTCCTTTGAATAAACCCTGTGAGTGTCAAACTTGAGTGTAGTGTGGCAGCAGAACTTACGGTGTGTCGCGGTGGACGGACGGGATGAAGCGCCGGTAACGGACTGACCCCCGTGAGATGAGCCAAGCCCCTGCGCTGGAACATGAAACACGTTAGTATGAGACTGAACACCATGGTTAGCTCACTGTTAGCGAGCTATGATACATGATGCAACAGCTAACTAACTACCGAGCGAACTAACGTGAGCTAACGTTAGCTCCATAACCCCGCGGTGGGTCGCCAATTCCCGTGGACTTGTCTACCTGCTTAAGTATGTTCCCGAGTCTCTGCGGTGCCACCAGGCTGAGCTGTGTGTTCGCCAGGTGACATATCTGCGGATAAATACAGGGTGTTTTGGTGAGGCGAAGCATAGTTCAGGTCACCGCAGTGTCTTCTTCTCCTGCTGCCTCCACTTCTTCGTGTTTATTGACCAGCCGCAAACACACGTGCTATGTCCATGCTGCCCCCTGCTGTACGGGCGGAGCTGCGCACTGCACTAGTGTGGCTTTGTCACCCAGGAGAGAGCTGAGGCGAAGGCCTGCAAAACTGTTCAAGACCCTTCAGGTTGGGCCATTGCTGCCAAGGGCCAAGATTTCCTTTGGGGGGCACCGATTTTAAAGGATGAATATGTCGAATAAAAAATAAGTCAAAATAATACACCCACAAGGCCTTTTGAGGAATATATTACTTGATAGTCTGGATTAATATTCCAAAAAAATTGACAGGTTTGACAATGACTTTCTGTCCCATTCTGTTTCCATTGTAGCAGCCAATACTGTTGGGAGTTGCTGGTTGCCAGGGTTGTCTGTTGTTGCTACAGAAACAAGAATCATGTTGAGTTGAGAGCTAGCTAATGGATTCCACAGCACTCAAAGAAAGACTTCCAGCTGAAGACTGGCTTACGTGAAATACTGTTGTCAAATTCATTGATTAGTCATTACCTTGTTTGATTCATCACTGACATGGAGCAGGCTGAACGAACCTGGCAACCCGACTGCTGGAATTATTGTTTGTTGTTTTGACTACGATCTTGAGACACTAGATGGTGCTGTTCTGCTCATTCTACATATTCAACCTTTAAGTGGGGGGTCTGGGAGAGCTCCCCCTTAAAGTTTTGAGCATTAAACACTTAATTTCCTGCAACTGGGTGAATTTTTATGCACCAATTTATGTTTGAAATATTTTTATTTCTGTAAAGGAAAACACAGGTAACAATTTAAAATGTAACAATAATAAGATGACTTGAAGCAACCTATTATATTATGACTTTAGTCTCAAAATCTCAGAGCAGAGGCCATATTAGTCTACTCCGTAGTTGACAGACTAGAATTCAGCCTTTATAATGTTGTTGTTGTTGTTGTTGTTATTATTTATTTAATTATTATTGTTATTGTTATTATTGCGATTATTGTCCCACTCTGGTCACAGGTGCATTCAGTCCCTAGAATAAAGACAATTAGCTAGCTTAAGCCTAACTTCAGGGGGTCTCTTGCCCCTTTTCAAGATTTTCATTTTTGTTCCATTACAACAAAATTGGTTACTCTACCAATGTTTGTCTCACAACAGTGTGTTAGTTTATGCATCATCATCTTGCACATTCTAAACTCATCCAAATATGTTTTAGTTTTACAATAAGTTAACTAAGTGGTGGCGCTTTCCCCCATCTTACCCTACAATGTATTGTCATGAAGGCAACTATTAAAACAAGCATTTAAATTTTATACTGAATAATATATAATAGTGTATAAGAATGTGTACACAATAAATAGTAGCACCATAAAATTTGGGGCAATTCATGGCAGTGTCCTGCATATGCTCTGTGCAGTACGGCCACTTGTTTTACTGCACAGCAGTGTGTAGAATACTGAGCATACTTAATAAATCAGTAATAATGATGACAGCAATTCCTTAGCTCATGTTCAGTTTCATGTTTTTTGTTGTCAAAGCATGCGTGAGATACTCTTCACTCTTGTGCATTCCTTACACCTTTAATGACAATAACCTATGAAGTACTACATACATATTTCCATGCATGCTGTGTCACAAGTGCTAATGCATGTACCTTGTTAGAGAGGAGAATAGATATGTGCCTGTTCTGTTACTGCAGCAAGGCATTATTCATGATCTGCAGCCTTCCTACCAGGGATGAGCCAATCAGTCCACTCACAACTGGTGAGATGTGTTGGGCCCTCCTCTGATTGGCTGGCAGCTTCTCTGGTGAGGAGTGAGCACTGAGAGATCAGTGGAGGATTTCTGAATGGGACCTCTGCTCTGAGATCCATTGGACAGGATGTGAGGGAAAGCACAGAAAGTTAAGACTGTGTAATCTCATTAGAAGTGAAACTTTCCCTGACCTGCAAGTGTCATTCATTGATTAGACTGATCTATATTAAAGCACAGCAGGTCACCTGCAGGATCCTAACACTCACATTTAAGATCTTAATGCTGGCTGGAGTGGATTCTTTTCCTTTTCTTCAGTTTACTACTGATAATTATATGAAAAAACAAACTCATAGAGTTGCATTCCTGCTTACCATTTCCCAAAGCATACTACAGTATATGTATGGAGACTATTTTTTCCCTCTCCACTCTCTCACAGTCATTAGACATTAGTTCCAGTACTTAAATACAGACTGGTTTTAAAAGTCAGAATCACACAATGACCATTTAAGTCTGAGAAATGTTATGTGTAGAAAATGAGATACACCATGCAAAACTACGTGTAAGTCGAGAAAAAAAAAGAGCCATGTGTAAACCGTGCCCTCAGACTGGAAAACTTTGTGCATTAGTGTATTTTGCCAGGTCTGTCTATCTGTCTGTGGAAAGATTTTGTCACTGCTATAGCATTGGATAGAGAGATACAGTCACAAAACTTTACAGGTGTGTAGTTGAAATCAAAACGAAGGCAGAGTTTAAAGATGGATGTTACAAGGGGCAGCGGACGTAGGCAGGTAGTAAGTAGGGAAGCCCCCTTCCAACACACACACACACATACACAAACACACACACACACACATACACTTTACACCCAATACACATGCACAATTTTCGCAATAGCATTACTACCATGCCAGATGGAGTAACGAAACTTTACAGGTGTGTAGCTGAGAGAGAAGAGCAGAAATTGAAGAGGTCCTGAGGTCCGAGCGAGGGCGGTGGAAGTAGGAAAGGGACCACTGCCCTACCACTTTACACCTTTACCTGGCCTGATTTTGCGTCATGGCTGGTGTGATCCCATCACAAGATGAACCCCTTTACAAGACAGGGCATCAGCTGAATAAATAATATACCTCTCACCTTATTATGGCCACGTGAACCTGTTGTGTTTGGGCCCAGCTCAGGCCACTTGCCCAGCGGGAAAGTGCCCACTAATGTTTACGTTTATGAATGCAATCAGTGTTAATCATTTATGAATAGTGAAACTGTCAGGATCCCAGTCCTTGTGTCTTTCCCTTTGTGTTTGTATGTCGTTGCTGGTAGCATGGTCCCGCCCAGCTGTGGATTATCTACTCCTCAACGCAGGAGGATAAAGGCCGGATGTGGCTTACCTTCAGCGCCAGACCTTTGTTGCATTTGCGTGGTTCGTGTCTCTCTTGGTTGGCTACCAGTTACTTATGATCGTGTTCTCTTTTGGTGTTACGCTGTTTCTTGTTAATTGTTTCTTTGTTTCTTTTGTTATAGTTTACCGAGTTCCTGTTTTTTTAACAACACGTTCGTGTTTGTCTCCTGATCCCGGCGTTGGTTTTTTCTCGTCTTCAGCCAGACCCTGTACCTGTTTTCCCCGTTCCCTGGATCCTGTTTGTTTCTCGTTTTCCTTATGTTAAATATTTAAATATTTGTTTAAATCTTGCTCGGTGTTTGTGTCTACAGTTGGGTCCCACTCCTCGGAGTCATTCCCCACACCATTCATGACAGAACGATCTGGCCATAACATGGACCCCGCAGACACTAGGACTAATCCTCAGGGATTTTCCGTTCGCCAAGCTGTTTCCGCTCAAGGAGTCTTACTCAGTCAACATGCGCAGAAATTACAAGGTATCCAGGAAAGCCTGAGTCAGCTGTCCGCCTGTGTTTCCCGTATCAAGGGTAGACAGGTTAGTCCTCCCCTAGCATCTTCTGCTAATGCTGTGCCGCTTGCTACCCCAGTGAATAATCCCCTGCCCTGCGAACCTTATGTACCTGCGCCTGAGCGTTATGATGGAAAGTTGGGTGAGTGCAGAAATTTCCTGTTCCAGTGCTAGTGTACAGTCAACAGCCACTCACTTACACTAGCGATTGCTCGAGGGTTTGCTCACCGGTAGGGCCCGTGCCTGGGAAGCTGCTTTTTGGCATAATCCTCCGACGCAATGTGTTACTTTTCGGCAGTTCTCTAGTGAAATGCGATCAGTGTTTGATCAACCTGTTTCCGACTGTGATATCAGCAACCAGCTGCTCAACCTGCGCCAGGGTTCCGCCAGTGCAGCGGATTATTCTGTGGACTTTCGTACCCTAGCGGCGGAGTTAAGGTGGGATGATAGGTCATTACAGAGCATTTTTTTCAAGGGGCTAAACAAGTAGGTAAAGGACTGTTTAGTGTGTAGATCTGAGACCAGTAGATTGCTGGAGCTCATTGAATTAGCCATTAAGATCGACAACCATCCCCGTGAGAGACGCCGTGAGTGTCGGCCATTACCTTCCGTATCTCCTATCCCACTCGCATTAATGCTCAACCCCGTTATCAGTCGGCATAGCACCCCAGCTAACTCCAGTGTTCTTCAGTCCTCCGCTCTTTCCACGGAGGAACCCATGCATCTGGGTCGCAGCCACCTAACCCCAGCAGAACGCCAACGTCGTTTCAGAGGGAGGTTGTGTATTTACTGTGGGGCCCCTTACCATCAACTGGCCTCCTGCCAGGTTTGGTTAAACTTCCAGGCTCACTAGTCGCAGACAGGGTTCTGGTGAGTCGATCTGTTGTACCTGCTATTCCTTGGAAACGTATTAACGTGGACATTGTTTTGAGCTGTGAAGACAGAGATTACCCCCTTCAAGCCTTAATTGATTCATGGGCGGATACCAATATTTTGGATTCCGAGTTGGTACGTAATAGCCAGTACCCTACTGTACCTTTAGATACTCCGCTAGTAGTTAATGGTCTCAGTGGTGAGGAGCTAGCCCAGATCTCTGCCGAGAGGATTCCCATGACTTTGTCGCTAGCTGGTAACCATACTGAGCCTTTCACGTCATGCCCTCTGCTAATGCTCCCGTAGTTCTTTGACTTCCATGGCTTATAGCTCACAATCCTGTAATTGACTGGGTTACAGGCGAGGTTGTGAGCTGGAGTAGCAGTTGTCACTCTTCCTGTCTTCGTTCGACCCCAGCTAGGTGCCTCAGTGACCCCAGACCCTCGTTGCCTGAACCTCCTGATTTGTCCTCCGTGCCACCTGTGTACCACGACCTCGCCGAGGTGTTTAGTAAGACAAAGGCTCTTTCCTTGCCACCTCACCGTCCCTACTATTGCCCTATAGAATTGTTACCCAGGGCGACTTTTCCAACCAGTCGTTTATATAATCTGTCAGGACCTGAGTGTGAGTCAATGGAGACATATAATAATGACTCTCTCAAGTCTGGGATTATACATCCTTCCTCCTCTCCGCTGGGTCTCTACGACCATGTATTGATTATCGCGGTCTGAACAACATTACGGTCAAGAACAAATACCCGTTGCCACTTATTAACTCTGCGTTTAAACCGCTACATGGTGCCACCTTCTTCTCTAAGCTGGATCTCCGCAACGTATACCATCTGGTCCGGATTAAGGAGGGTGACCCCGTTCGTGGTATAGACTGACCACAAGAATCTGTCCTACATTCAGTCAGCTAAGAGACTGAACTCTCGTCAAGCCTGGTGGGCTTTATTCTTCCGACGGTTCTTCTCTTACTTCACTTTAACGTATATTCCGGGAAGCAAGAACAGCAAACTGGATGCCCTGTCCTGACAGTTTGGATCAGCCTAAGAGGAGAAGACTGTTTCGGACTACATCGTACCTCCTTCCTGCGTTATGGCAGCCCTTACCTGGGATATATAGACAATGGTAAGACAGGCACAACGTACTGAACCTGTGACCCACTGTTACCGCCAGTGTTCGCTCCCAGGTACTCCAGTGGGGACATTCTTCTCATCTTGCCTGCCACCCCGGAGTCACCAGGACCCTCTCTCTTCTTCACCGTCACATCTGGTGGAGGACCATGACTAAGGATACCCGGGAGTTCATCCAGGCCTGCACCGTCTGCGCTAGAAGCAAGGCTTCTCATCGTCCTCCAGCGGGTCTTCTTAGTCCTCTTCCTGTGCCCGGTCGTCCTTGGTCCTACATCGCACTGGACTTTGTCACTGGACTGCCTGTTTCCCAAGGTAACGACACGATTATGACCATTGTTGATCGCTTTTCTAAGATGGCTCATTTTGTCCCCCTGCCAAAGCTGCCGTCAGCCATGGAGACGGCATCCCTCGTGATGGACCATGTGTTTCGACTCCATGGGATCCCCCTGGACATCGTCTCGGACCGGGGCCCTCAGTTCATGTCCCGAGTCTGGAAGGCTTTTATGCCAGGCTTTGGGGGCCAGTGTCAGCCTGTATACGGGTTACCACCCTCAGTCAAACGGACAGACGGAGAGGGCCAACCAGGATCTGGAAACCGCGCTTTGCTGTGTTTGTGCCTAGAATCCCTCATCGTGGTCATCTCAACTGTCCTGGGTGGAATACTCTCACAGTTCGCTCACCTGCTCCGCCACATGTATATCCCCTCTGAGGCCTAATTAGGGTACTTACCTCCTCTTTTTCCTGCCCAGCAGTTCCCTCTGTTCAACATCATCTTCGGAGGGTTAACCGAATTTGGAAAGAAGTCCGAGGAGCAGATGTACTGGCACCTGTAGTGCAGCCTTTTCCTCACCCGCTAATGCGTGACGGTTTATATACCCCCCCGGTCGTTTAGTCTTTCGGCCGGCTTGGAGCTCTGTGTGCGTCCTGCAGGTCAACGCGTCAGGCCAGGGTGGTGTGTATGTGCCGTGTGCGTCCTACAGGTATGTAGCATAGTCTCTTGATGTGAAGAGGTAATAGGATGTTGTGCTGACAGTCCTCTGTTGTAGGTTGACGCGTCGGGCCGGAATGGTGTGTATGTGCTGTGTGCGTCCTTGTCCAGTTAGCTGCTGTTGCCGCCGTAGCCGCTAGCAGCTACAAGCACTGATGTGTGCAGGATCCAGGTAACCAGTGCTATAAGCTAAATGCTATTGTCTTCTAGTGTGGTTAGATGTTGTCACTAACAGTTGACTCTTTCTTTTAAAGCTTGTTTGGCGTTAGGCTGCTGTTTGCCCTGCCTTGCCTCTAACTTCTCTCTCTTTGTTTGCCTTGCCTTGCTAATTAGGAAAACAGTTGTTCCGTCGTCGTATATACATTCTCTTAATCTCTAAATTGTAGTTGAGTTCACTTGTGCTTCGCCCCAATCCGATTGTGAGACGTCAATGGGGGTGGGAGGGGTTACTGCAGCAGCTATAGTTGAGGACCTGCGACATTTATAGCTTTTTGTATGGTTTTCCCTCTTCCGTTTTGAGTTGCAGTGATAAGTGCGTTAATATATTGTTTTGTTCTCTCCTTTTTGAATTATTTGAGTGCAGGGACCTCTGCCCGAACAGCCGCGGTGTACTGCCTTTTACTTCCTGACTGAACCACTGTATTGGTGTAGGTGGAACATCACCTGATAGAGATTAAAGAAAATAATGATTTAAATGTTTTAGAGACATAACTTGATGAATGAAATTGTTTTATTGTGAGTTATAAAGGTTGTTAAATTATTTTACATTGTGCCTGTATTCATTTGTGTAGGAACCTGTGTATGGGTGGTTTTTGGGAAACCCTCAGAGAAATTAAAGTTAAAGGAGTATACTCTTTAGGTGCAAGTCCTAAGGTGGCGTTGTCGGTGTTGATTCTCTAGATCTGCCACTCGCATTTCATCTGGTATCGCCACATATAGTAATGTGAATATGACAAAGGTGATAGAATATGAAAATTATAACAATTATGGCAGCAAACATGATCAATGATGAGTAGCGGCAATAGCTGCTACGATACAGCGAGACATACCACTGATGGTGTTTTTATGGCTACACATTTTATAGTTTATAAGACTAGTGATAGTATATATGACTAATAGTTATAATACTAGCAGGAAGCGTCATGCAGGACCAAGGCAGCAGGCACCACTACGATCAGCAGAGACCTGAGAGATGACAAAGCACAAACAACTCCGGGGAAGAAGTTGAATTAGTAACATGCACTGATGAGACATGAATGATCCAGACAGAGAGGAGAAAAGCGCAGAGGATCAGGAAAAGTATTATACCCCTGCAGACTAGGCCTATAGCAGCATCAATAAGCAGAACAAAATCAGCTTAAAAATAACAACATAGCTAAGGGCTCATAAGCCCTAGCTGTAAGCTGTGTCCCACCACCCACCCCCCACGGGCCCCACCCCGGACCGTGGATGGCCATTCGGCGTTCACGGTCAGTTCTATCCTGGACATGCGACGCAGAGGGCGTGGCTTCCAGTAACTAGTCAATTGGTAAGGATATGGCCCTGAGGTGAGAAGTTGGGTCTCCCGGTCCCTGATTCCCAACCCATCTCTCATCAAGAATTTCTACTTGGCTCATTTTGGGAGGCCTGGTGGAGTGCCTGGAGGCGATCGTTGAGGAGGGGGGGGGGGGGTACTGTCAGGATACCGTCCTGGCAGTCCTTCCCTTTTCCTTTTGTGCTTGTGTTTGTCTCCCTCTTTCTGTGTTTCCCTGTATGTGTCTCCCCTCTCTGTGTTTATCTGTTTGGAGATGGGAGGCGTGGTTCTGGACCAGCTGAATCCAATCACACTAATCACCTCCCCTGCAGTTTAAGAAGCCGGATGTGGTACGCATTCGGCACCAGATCGTTTCATCATATACGTGGTAACGTGTTTCGTTCGTTGGCTCCACTTTGTTCCTTGATATTCAGTTCCATGTTTTTGATCATTGTTTCTTTTTGTTTTAGTTTCCCGTGATTCTGTTTCCCTGTCTGTTTGCCTACCACCCGTTCGTGTTTTTCCAGTGATCATCTTGTTGTCGTTTGTTTCTTCACCTTCACTGGACTCTGAATAGCAGCACCTTCCTCTGGACCCCACTCCTTTTTCGCCTGCTCACACACTTGTACATAGCACTTGTCATTAAAGACTCGTTAAAACCTGACTGTTTCCGTGTCTGCATTTGTGTCCCGTTTCTCTGTGTATCTCCCAGTACCGCTCATGACAACATGACCTTTAAAGACCCTAAAAAAGATGATTTACTAATATCACAGTTAAGTACAATTATGATTTACTAATATAACAGTTAAGTAAAATGGTGATATATTAATATAACAGTTAAGGTTAAGGACAAATAAACAAGAAAAGTATGAACAGTAAATGATTCCATGTTCAGAACTTTTTGAATGATATGATGAGCCTCTACGAGGCTGTGATTTATGATGGCATGGTATGAGTTGCATATGGGCAAAACACTTTTGTGTGTCCCCCAATCCTTAGATCTGCACCCTTGGACACAAACCTTAGCTCTTCAGTGTCAACTGTGCCTTTACTGTTTATGTGCAAATCATGGTAAAGCATTAATCAAAACAGTACAACTGCTCATTGTAAAGTCCTTTTGTATTTATTACAAAATATATCCAAAATATTTGCCATCCACTGGTCCAACAGGAAGACTTACTATAACTGAATTATTTAACCTGCACCACATCTGCAGTACATTACATTTTGAAGGGTGCTTGGTAATGCACTTTAAAAGAGTCCGTCACTGCAACACCAGTGACCACATGACCTTGTTATTAAAAGGAGCGCCACAGGAGCGTGCACACATATCTGCAGTAAATGGGCTTAAAAACTGATCGTCAAAGTGTTTTTCTTTGGTACTGGACATGCAGTGCAGAGGTGAGTTGAGCCATTGGTTCTGTTTCTCTACTTTAATTATACAGTGTAATCCCAACAGATACATGGTCCCATTAGCAGTGCAGGCACCTGAAGCATTATTTATTCATCCTCCCTCCTTCTTTGAGGGACACAAACAGGATTTTGTATCACCTGTTCGGTTCTGTACATCCATGCAGGAGATGAACTCAGCCTTTAAGTGAGGCTTGCTGTTAGTATTAAAGTGCCTATTTGATTCAGATAGTCAATCATTCCCTTCTTCATTTATTCCTTTACTAAGTCATGGTTAATCTTTCTGTCTTGCTGTGTTTGAACCAGGAGTCTGCTTTGCAGTGCTGTTGAGCTGTGTGGGCTGATTCACAGCTGTGACACTATGTGCCCTTATTCTTAAATTCAGCCCAGCCACACACATTCATTGTGTCTGTGTTCACATTGCTTCATTTGGCAACATGACAGCAGAGATATTTCAGTTGAACCCAAAACCCTGACAGCATTCTTAAATGTGGAAATAAAAGAAGTTAGTATTTAATTGCTCCTGGCCAGCCCCATCAACACAAAGAGAAGATGAATAGTCTATTAGCTTTTTATATCCAGCATAGAGATTGGTCACTCCAGTGACACTTTGAAAGCACTCGAAGACATGTGAGGTCTGCTTTCTTCATGAATGATTAGTTTCATAATGTCCATATCTTTCTGGGTTTACTGCTCCGTCCAGTAACTGGGCTGACTAAAGGAGGCCGAGCTGCTCTCAGCCTCTCAGGAGGCTTTCTTGGTGCACGTTCCTGGAGTCTCCTGTAGGTTCACCTTGGATCTGCAGACAAACATGTGGATAAGATTTCATCATGTCAAATACACACTTATTTATTTTGTGTATGACAACTTAGCTAAGGCTGTAAATGGTATAATGAGACAAACATTAGACTTGAAAGTAAGTATCCGAGGATTCAAGAAGGGCCTCACTGCTGCAGCTCACTTAGACGGAGCGTTCAGGAAGCTAAGAGCACAGCTGAATAAGGCTTAAACACGTGCTTTAACCCACGTTAGCTTGTATTCTGGGCCTCCTGCAAAGCAAAGCACACTGTAAGGATGTGAGCCAGCATTGGGCCATGAGGACTGGCAAGTCTTTGTCTGCACCATAAATAAATGCACCTGCATCCCAAGCATTATAGTGTATCTTAGTTTACAGCCAGTGCTGAGCTTTCTCTCAAAACCTCAAAAGAAAAACGTAAATGAGCTAAAGCTTGAAATCCTACGTTAAGTACAGTGTATATGTCAATGTACCTGTAAAGACACATAAATAAAAAAACACATTTGCAGAGATGGATATCAATGTTTTCTGGGACAATGATCTCTGAGCTTATTTGCAACACTTTGTAGTATTGATAGAACTCACCATACGCAAAATACACAACTGTGCAACAGTTTTAGGCAGGCGTGAAAAACTGCAATCAATCATCAACATGCAGTGACTGAACAGAAGAGAAATGTAAATCAGATCAATATTTGGTGTGACCACTCTTTGCCTTCAGAACACCATCAATTCTTCTAGGTTCACTTTTACAAAGTTTTTGAAGGAACTCAGCTTGTAGGTTGTTCCGGACATCTTGGAGAACTAACCCAGGATCTTCTGTGGATGTAGGCTTCCTCAAATCCTTCTGTCTCTTCATGTTATCCCAGACAGACTGGATGATGTTGAGATCAGGGCTCTGTGGGGGCCACACCATCACTTCATCAGGACTTCTTCTTTACGCTGAAGATAGTTCTGAATGACATTGGCTGTATGTTTGGGCTTGTTGTCCTGCTGCAGAATACATTTGGGGCCACTCACACGCCTCCCTGATAATACTGCATGATGGATAAGTATCTTCTGTATTTCTCAGCATTGAGGACAACATTAATCCTGACCAAATCTCCAACTCCATTTGCAGAAATGCAGCCCCAAACGTGCATGAACCTCCATCATGCTTCACTGTTTCCTGCAGACACTCATTATTGTAGCGCTCTCCAGCTCTTCGGTGAACAAACTGCCTTTTGCTACAGCCAGATATTTCACATTTGGACTCATCAGTCCAGAGACCCTGCTGACATTTTTCTGTATCCCAGTTCCTATGTTTTAATGCACAGTTGAGTCTCTTGGCCTTGTTTCCACGTCGTAGGTTTGGCTTTTTTGCTGAGACTCTTCCATGAAGACCACTTCTGTCCAGACTCCTCAGCACAGTAGATGGGTGGACCTGGGTCCCACTGGTTTCTGTCCAGAGATCCTCAAGACAGTAGATGGGTGGACCTGGGTCCCACTGGTTTCTGTACAGACTCCTCAGGACAGTAGATGGGTGGACCTGGGTCCTACTGGTTTCTGTCCAGACTCCTCAGGACAGTAGATGGGTGGACCTGTCCCACTGGTTTCTGTCCAGACTCCTCAGGACAGTAGATGGGTGGACCTGGGTCCCACTGGTTTATGTCCAGACTCCTCAGGACAGTAGATGGGTGGACCTGTCCCACTGGTTTCTGTCCAGACTCCTCGGGACAGTAGATGGGTGGACCTGGGTCCCACTGCTTTCTGCCAGTTCTGAGCTGATGGCACTACTGGACGGGAAATAAGCTTGATGTGTCTTTCATATGCTACACAAGTTTCCTTGGCCGACCACTGTGTCTACCAACCTTTAACCTTGCCTGTTTCTTTGTTCTTCTTCAAAAGAGCTTGAACGGCACATCTTGAAACCCCAGTCTGCTTTGAAATCTGTGTTGGGAGAGACTTTGCTGATGCAGTAGAACTACCTTGTGTCTTATTGCTGTGCTCAGTCTTGCCATGGTGTATGACCTGTGACATGAAACTGTCTTACACAACCTCACCTCAGTAGTCTAAAACGTTTGCACAGTACTGTACATGGCAAAAACATTACAGTGTCTGTAATGACCCTTCTGTCTTTGGCGTATCTTTCTGATGTCTGTGTAGACAAAATTACTTACGTGAATCTGTAATTTAAACTTACCTGTTGTGTGTCATGTGACTCTTGACCAGGTGGCCGGCAGCCAGAGCAGCCATCAGTGAGAGCTCTCCAGCCAGCACGGTGGCACACACAACCTTGGCCAGCTGCCGGGCATTCTCCCCTGGACAGTCCTGACAGGCTCCCTGCACACCCAGCATCTGCGCACACACACACACACACACACACACACACACACACACACACACACACACACACACACACACACACACACACACACACACACACACACACACACACACACACACACACACACACACACACACACACACACACACACACACACACACACACACACACACACACACAGAGACACACACACACACAGAGACACACACACACACACACACACACACACACACACACACACACACACACACACACACACACACACACACACACACACACACACACACACACACACACACACACACACACACACACACACACACACACACACACACACACACACACACACACACACACACACACACACACACACAAATGAAGCCAATTAACAATTACATACAAGAGACGGTTCAGCTATTTTGCAGAGTGGTTGTATGAGGTTCTTATCCATAGTCAGTGTGTTACCCACTGTAGATGACCGTTAGCTGCCAGTTTGCAGAAGCAGACAGGAGTAGTGACACAGAAGCTGCTGTGGATGGGGGTAGCAAAACATACTTAAATCACTGCTTTACCTTACCTTCAGGCAGCTCTTTCCTTTGGCACTACATTTTCTCAACATATTCCTGTGCATGAGCACAGCTGGGTCACTCAAAGATCAGCTGTTTGCTTCAAACTTTCTGCGGTTTATTAATAAACAAATACAAGAAAATTGTAGAGTGATTATGACAGTGACGGTGAAATGCTTTCACTGTGTAGACAGGAGGATCCTTCATAAGCCGGAGTATACAAAAGAAGAACTTTTGCAGAGGGACACTGAACAGCTGGAAGAGAGGGAGGGGAAACTTCTGTGGAAACTGGAGGAAAGTCATCTGACAGCAAGGTAGAGCTTTGAATATATTCTAAATACAGAACATTTAAACTCGTGGATTTTTTAAAGGTCTGCTTTTTTTAGGTGGCTAAAGCCAGGGCCAGATTCCACGCAGCAGCAGGGCTATTATTTATGACCATTATCATATTGAAATTCAATGCAGAAAGGCAGGCAGGGTTGCAGCAGCAACTGCTGCTGGTGTGGTGCGTGCGAGCTGCAGCAGTGCCATCGAGACAGCTGCCACTGCTCAAGCAAACTGCTGCCCCCGTCCATAGCAGCGCATAGCTCAGCTTCTGTCAGTGCTCCTGTCTATTTCTCCAAACTGGTGGAGTGCTAACCGTCATCTACTGTAGGTAACACACTATTGATAGTTACCTTATACAACCCCACCTTAAAAAAGGTGTCTGGTGTGTGTGTGTGTGTGTGTGTGTGTGTGTGTGTGTGTGTGTGTGTGTGTGTGTGTGTGTGTGTGTGTGTGTGTGTGTGTGTGTGTGTGTGTGTGTGTACCTGGAGGCAGGCTTGCTGGGGGGGCAGGTTGGTGCCTCCTCCTACAGTGCCCAGCTCTATGGAGGGCATGGTGCAGGTTATGTAAAGGTCCTCCCCTGTTGGCCCTGACGCCTCCATCAGGGTAATGCAGTTACTGCTGCCCACTGACTGAGCGGGATCCTGGAGGACACATGTGCACACAGACGCATCATTACTACATGAATACAAGAATACATCGAAATAAAGAGATGCATAGTATTTCCTCAGAGCTACTTCACCTGTCCACAGGCTATGTAGATGGCAGCCACCAGGTTGGCTGCGTGTGCGTTGTATCCACCGATGCTACCTGCCATGGCAGAGCCCACCAGGTTCTTACTGATGTTCACCTCCACCAGCGCTGCTGTCGTCGTTTTCAAAACCTGAAACACAGAAACGAGCCAACATGAGTTTTCTGAGTTAATATGAGATGAAGCTCATTTTCAAGCAACGTTTGGTTCAGTACTACTACTACTGCTACTACTACTACTAAGAGTGAAACTGAATGCTTCAACCATGTATCCACTAGGCTACTTTTAGCTAACTATTTCAACCATGTATCATTTAGTTTAAGCTATTTCGGGTTTATCCATTAGTTTTAGCTAACAACCGGTATTTGCCTGCCTTAAAGAACGGCACAGAAAATCATTCCTTCCTGCTGCCATCAGACTGTAGCAGACTGCAGCGTTGCTGCACGGCATTGCTGCACGGCATTGCTGCACGGCATTGCTGCACGGCGTTGCTGCACGGCGTTGCTGTACGGCGTTGCTGCACGGCGTTGCTGCACGGCAACGCTGCACGGCAACGCTGCACGCCAACGCTGCACGGCAACGCTGCACGGCAACGCTGCACGGCATGCAAGGCAACGCTGCACGGCATGCACGGCATGCACGGCAACGCTGCACGGCAACGCTGCACGGCAACGCTGCACGGCAACGCTGCACGGCAGCGCTGCACGGCAACGCTGCACGGCAACGCTGCACGGCAACGCTGCACGGCAACGCTGCACGGCAACGCTGCACAGCGCTCAGGGAATAAACTCACACTACTCGAAGTTACATATCACTGAAATGCACCTTTCTCTCTCTTGCACATTAAAATCTACATAGTAAATTGTAATATAGTGTTTATCTGCAATACTGTACTTTTATTGTAGTTCATATTTTGTATTTTATTTTATTTGTGTACTTCTGATTGCTTTGTACCGTTGCTACGATTAACTTATTTCCCCTCTGGGATAAATAAAGTTATCTATCTATCTATCTATCTATCTATCTATTTTCACTGTTTATCCATTAGTTTTAGCTAACTATTTCAACCATTTATCCATAAGTTTTAGCTAACTATTTCAACCATTTATCCATTAGTTTTAGCTAACCATTTCAACCATTATTCATAACTTTTGTTTACAGTGAAATTCTGTGCTTGCTTGCTAACTTGTTTTCACATAAATGTCACATAAGAAACAGCAGTGCCCAAGTACCCCCTGGTTTGGAATTACTATAGATTTCTGTTAAAGGCCACTACAGTGAGCTGCTCTCTCTTAGCCCTGGCTCTTCCTACCTCTCTAACCACTTTTGCAGGGATGGTGGCCTCACAGACAGCAGACTTGCCCCTGCCTTCAATCCAGTTGATGGCAGCTGGTTTCTTGTCGGTGCAGTAGTTTCCACTGACAGCCACCACCTGCAGCTCTGGGAAGTGCTGCTGCAGTCTGCTCAGAGCCTGCTCTGTACCCTGCAGGCAGAACAATTATCCGTTAAACAAGGTCCTTAAGGACATTAGGACTATCTTAAATGCCCCAGGGGTATAAAACAATCTCTACTCACACTCTCTCTCACGCACGCACGCACGCATGCATGCACGCACGCGCACACACACACACACACACACACATACACACAGTCATTATTAAACAGTAACCTTAGAGATCATATTCATCCCCATAGCATCTCCAGTCTTGGAATGAAAGCGGATGTAGAGATTTCTCCCAGCCAGACCAACCAGTAGCTTCTGGAGCCGAGCAAACCTGCCAACAGTAACCACAGACTCATTCACACAAATGAAACATGCAGCCACACAACGGACACTGAGTCCAAAAATTTTAGCTCTGCCCATGTAAGGTTTCATGTTTTACCTGCTGGTGTTGTCAAAGGCCTCTTTGATGGCCTGAAAACCGTCTGTGCTCTCCAGCCAGGCCTTGACCTCAGCAGCCTGGCAGGCGGAAGGCAGCCTCACTACGGGTCCTCGAGTCATGCTGTCAGCCAAGATACGACAACTGGCTCCGCCTCCCAACTACAGCAGCACAAGTAGGATACAGTACATGTTAACACATTATCAGAAGAGTATTCACAGTACTGCAGAGGATTCTAAATTAATAGAAAAGGCAGCTAGATATGTTTTTCTTTTCAAAGTTAAATTATTGTTGCTCACTGAGGCCCCGATCAGACATAACTGTTGCCGGACACAAAGAGCAAAAGGCTTCGCTCTCATTTAAAAACCATTTCAAAAAAGCCACTCCAGTGTGCTTAAACATTAATGTCTATTCAGGATCTAATGCAATTTCAGTCCGGATTGAACATTTTGAGGATTCTGCACTGCTACTACTCCACATCAGTAATTGTAACAAAAAAATGTAACTGTAAGTCAGAAGTGGATAAAAAGAGCCTCATCTCCAGCCCAGTGCCAGTTAGCAATACTTTATGTGTCAGAATGAAGTAAACAGTGGACAACTGTAAAGAAGGCTGGATATTAACTATTCATATGTTGATGACTGTTTTCATAATTTTGTCCATCCTAGTATTTGTCCTGTAATAACTGAGTCTTTGAACAATAATATAATAATAACTCACAGCGATTGCTCTACAACCGCGATTGGTGCTGGCAACTAAGCAGCCCTCTGTGGTTGCCATGGGAACCTGGAACTGCTTCCCATCCAGATGCAGCGGTCCAGCCACACCTACTGGTACGGGCATGTAGCCAATCACATTCTCGCAGCAGGTGCCCATGACCTGGAAAACCAAAAGAACAGAAACATTGAAGAGCATGATTGTGTAGCATCAAAAAACATAACTATAACTGTCGCTTAAAATTCCGTTTGATTACATCGTAATGTCAGTGTGAATGCGATTTATCATTCTGTCCTACTACCAAGAGAACTGCAATTTGTGTGTGTGTGTGTGTGTGTGTGTGTGTGTGTGTGTGTGTGTGTGTGTGTCTTCACCTTGGAGTAGTCATAGTCGATGTACGGGAGGGTGGAGAGGGCAGAAGGAGAGGGAAGTTTGGCAGATATCATCTGTCTTCGTATGGCCACTCCTCTCTCTGGTCTCTCCATCACAGCCTCCAGTTTGTAAGCAGGGATGTGTTTGGAGTTGACCAGCTGCATCACCTCAGCATCACTCAGGAAACGAGCCCCCAGCTGCAGCAGACACAATCAGGCAGGGACTCACTATTAGGCGTGTTTCCATTAGTGTAAAATGTGGCTGGTAGTAAGGTTTCAGGGCCCGCCCTCTCAAATGTCTGTTCACTCTCTGTGTTTCATTACAAAAAAAAAGCCCCAGAGGGATTTAGGAGACTCTGGAGGTGAAGTATCACTCTGAATGGGTTTAGATCACAGGTAATCAGCTGATCAGTGATACAGTGTGTCGGTCTTCCTCTTAGTGAGAAATGCATAATAGTTGTAGTTTGATTTACTTACTTTACTTAACTTATGTACAAGTGACATGAAAAGAAAACATTCCACCTTGAAAATTCTGGGCGTTGTTTGTTGACAGACTCCTGTCTGTCACCCTGCTTGCAGTACGGTGTGCAGTACGGTATGCTTTTGTGTGTAAATGGGAGAGAGAGAGAGAGACAGAGAGAGAGACAGAGACAGAGAAAGAGAGAGATAGAGAGAGAGAGACAGAGACAGAGAGAGAGGGAGCATGCAGCAAAGGACCACAGGTCAGATCCACCCCGGCTGCTGCAGCGTTCATTTTAACAAGCCGGTGCAAAGATGCTTGTGCACAGATCATTTTCTGTGCTGAGTTCTTCTTCACCACTGGATAAAAGTGTCTGCTCTACTTCACGTGTTGTTGTGGCATCTGTACTAGATCCTCAACTGGCATATGATGGGGACCACTTTGTTCTGTCTAGAGCTGCAACAATAAGTCAATTAATCAATTAGTTGTCAATCATTAAATGAATCACCAACTACCGTATCTTGACAATTGATGGATCGGTTTGAGTCATCTTTTAAGAAAAAATCTCCAAATTCTCTGATTGCAGCATTTTAAGTGAAAATATTTTCTGGTTCTTTTCCTCTTCTATGAAAGTAAACGGAATATCTTTGAGTTGTGACCCAAAAAAGACACGTGAGGACGTGTCTTGGGCTTCGGGAAACACTGATCCACATTTTTCCTGATTTCATAAACCAAACAACTACTCTTTAAAATGAGAAAAATAATGAACAGATTAATTAATAATGAAAATAATCTTCAGTTGCAGCAGCAGTGTTGTCCAACAAAGTGGTGAGCTGAGTAGATGTGGGGCCACACAGACCCAGTGGAATCAGTGTGAGTGTCTTTACTATTGGCATCATGGTCTAATTGGTTCAGCTTCAAAGAGAGAGTGGAGTGACTAAGCTCTATACAGCGTCTTACTTCAGGGTTGTTGAGGACGGCAACACATTCGTCCAGGTCTCTGGGCTTTGGGGGAAGACTCGGCTGATTGGTCTCAGACTTGAGCCCCTCCTCTTCCTCCCCCACGACAAAGAAGCTCTTTGGCTGGGGATCAGCGGTTGGGGCAGACAAGGGCCTTATAACCTCATCTAGGGAAACAAGTAAGAGTTGGGTATCACGGTGCTACACAAGAACATCTGCTACAGCTTCATCACGGAGCGCAAACACACCTCGCTCTGAATTGTTGGCAGGTGCCGGGGCAGCCTCACTCTGGGCTTGGAGGGGTCGGGGAGGGCACGGCTCCTTCCTGCAGCAGCTCTCAACAGGCCGTCGTGTGGTCAGGGCGGGGGCGGACATGGTGATGGGGTTCTTCAGTGACAGCGTAGACTCCATTTCAACCTGCTCAAAGAAGATGTACTTGATAGCCAACAGCAGGGCCAAGGCCAGACAGATCACCTGCTCTATGTCCATGGTTATCATCCTGCAGGGGAAGAGGCAAAACAACAATGATAAATAAGTTTTATTTCGGATTTCAGAAGCAAAGGCTGGCCTTGGTTGAACAATTGTTTTGATGTTTTTTATGGTTCCTTATCTTACATATACACTTTGATGTGCTCAGACATCAGGAGGAACCGATAAGAGATACGTTTCATTCTGACACCAACACTTTTGTCTTTTGGGAACACAGCTTAAATGTCTTATTATCTTAGTGCTGGCTAACTAAATGTAGGTTGCTAGCTCAGAGGCTGTTGTTATTTACCGCAATGAAGGGGTTTGAAGAATGGTAACATGCAGATAGCGGAAGGGGAGCAAGAGGAGGAATAAATCCCAACAATGTATGGGTTAAACCAGACTAGCCGGTGTGTAACATCATGTCCTATACTTATAGTAAAATTTATTGTAAACTTACTCATAGTAAAGTCCATTCAAGTGGATTACCAAAGTCAATCCAAAAGGAAGGAGCCCATTGGTGCTTTGTTTTCTGTGTAGGGACTCTTCTCATGCTGCTGCAGAGGTTGGCTGTTTTAGTAGTTTTGAGCAGAAATAGTGGTTAAAAAAGACTTTTTAATGCCTTCACCGTACTGCACCGAGCTAATCAGTGTTAGCCGCGTTCCAGCTGTTACCGGATTTCTCCGTTAATAGGTCATAAACGGAAAAAAAAAACACCTCAATTTGACGTAAGCAAGTGTCGATAAAGACAGTGGGATGGCTTTATGTCGGAATTGCACTTTAAGATAATTAAGAGATCATGAAATAGAGAAGGTAATCTTTGGTCTATAAAGTCGTACCACAAGTGTTGCTTGTACCTTTTCTTACTTTGCATCCTGACCTACAGCCTCCACTGTTCATGAGCTTAATTGTGTCTTGTGTCTTGTGGATAGTGCATAGCGTTAATTTCAGAGGACAGCCAATGCTCTGAATCACTGCATGAAAAAGCAGAGTAGCACGCACACGCCAACACCAAGTTAAAAGCATGTAAATCACGAGCCACACCTGGTGAGGTAGAAGTGCCAAAGTGGTTTCTCTGGCTCAATCCTCCTGGGTGAGAGGTGGTCCAGCTCCATGCCGACCCGTGGGATGCCCACTGTGGTGTTGATGGACAAGGGCTCAGCGATCCAGCGGCTGTGAGCATGAACCATCACCAGGCCCAGGGACTGCACAGAGAGCAGGGATTATAAATCACACTCATGTTCAAATGGAAACAAGGAAACTAAGAAAGTGAGAGGGGTGTTACCATGATCATTTTGACTCTCTGGGTTACAGGGTTGGGTTTGTTGTCCTCCTCCTCCTCCATCACTCTGGAGAAGTGGCTCAGCTGCCAGATAGGATGGCCCTCCTGACTCTCACGGGACAACTTCATAAGCAAACACAACATGATCAATTAACGTGACATTAACACACACGTACATACATTGTACATTTACATGATGCACTGCAACTTCACCTCGAGCACCAGTGAGACGCACGCAGGGAAGAAAGTCATGAACACAAAGTAGTTGGCCAAGACAGACATGCAGCCAAAGCCGCACATGATTTCCAACTGTCGCACACCTGAAAGATACATGACAGATAATCAAAGTCTGCTGTCACAGCAAGGGGCGGGACATAGAGACACGATGGACTGGTTAGACAGGAAAAAGGATTCATACCCTGCAAACTTTCCCACCTCAACACACCAAGCAAATTGTTTTGTGGAGATCATTTTCGAATATACGCATATTATTTGTTCTTTCAATATCAAGCTGTGTTGTTAATGTGCTAACTGGTTAGCATCTTGAATCCGTCCTGTCGGCCTTCGTGTTTCCCTTTTTTTATGATGATACCAGTCTACTGCTGCCTTCTAGTATCGACAGTTAATTCCTCTCATGCAGGCGCAGAACGGACGTGCTAGTCGATTGTCAGCTGTAATCTTTGCGGTGTGTTCGAATGCCACACCGGGCAAGACACAGGTGACGTGAGGAAACACAACAGTTCTTCTTCGTCACCATTAGCTCCAAGTTGTCTTGTCTGCCTTACAACGCTGTTTGGCAATCAGACAAGCATTTTCTTTAAAACATACCGACAGCTTAAAGCTCTGTTCTGTCTCATCCAACTTTAATATAACAGAACACACAACACCAGTGTTGTTACTACCATATTTGTGACACCAAAATGAAGCAATCGGAACATGGGTTACAGGTTCTTAAAGAGTAACTTATAGTAACAGCTAACAGGAAATAGTGTTTCACTGTTGTGTCTTGTTGAAAGCCTGTGTAACCTCTGTAACCACACTGACAGTGATGGTGTGTAGTGACACAAAAAATACTTTAAATGGCAGCAGGTACCTGACATGGTTCCCACCCCAATCACTAAGCACTCCACCAGGGCGTCCAGAGTGAATGTAGGTCCCAGTACTGCCATGCCACGAGCAATGTTGTCTCTCACTTCATCCTGAAAAAGTAATAATACAATATACTAGTCAGGGCTACTGTTGAATATCACGTGAAATGCTGCAAAATGATGAGAATATTTCTTCATACCTGAGAACTGGAGCTCAAGGCGTACTTGGCAAGAGCACATGCTTTGGAGAGGTCGATGAGAAGCAGGAAGAACGGCAAAGCCTCACTGGAGGAGCAAACAGAACAATCAACTGGAGTTTTTAAACAGAGATACTGGTAAGACATGACATTATGCAGAGGGTGTCCTTACTTCAGGCCTGTAAGCTCTTTATCAAGAAAGTGAATAACCACGGTACTGAATACGAAGCTTGAGAATATGGTAAAAAGGCCTGCGATGCCTGCAAAAGAGTAGATGAGGTACATTTTAGATTAATCTGGCTAGTTAACAGCATCTTAGTCTTATTTGACATCTCAGACACATCTAAGTATTTTACCTAAAATATATTTGGACCCCAGTTGTCTCAAGTTCTGGAACTGAAAGTAAATATAGACGATGGCGATGCAACGTGTGATGGTAAGGATGATGATATCGCTGCTCAGAATTTGCTGTAAAAAGAATGGAAAATGAGATCAGTGTAAAGGTCACAGATATTTATCATGCATGGTTAGGTAAGGCATACAACTCAATGACAAACTTAAAGGACATTTTGGAAACTATCCTTATTCACTTTCTTACAGAGAGTCAGATGTTCAGATTGAAACCATTCACATATATAAGGCTACAGCCAGCATCTGGTTAGCTTAGCTTAGCTTAGCTTAACACTAAGACTTAAAACAGGTTTGTGTCTAGACGGTAACCAAAGATTTGCAAATGTCTCACAGACAGCTACGGTTAGACATTAACCTTGTTTATTTATTAGGTATAAGGACAGTGTGCAGTGGCATTAATTATTAAAAGAAAATAAAAAGATGGCTGCACCAGATTTAGCGGAGCCGCTAATTTCCATCTGTAGTCCTTGGTACAATAAAACAAGGTAAGATAGGTACAATAAAATACAACAGGGACTGTGACAACATGGCAATTAAAAATAAACAACACGTTAATTACAAAGCCTACTTAAGGTGCGCTGAGATGTTCTGAATATTTAAAATGACTATTCAAGTACATAGGACACTTTATAAAGGGCAGAAACACGTATAATGCCTACCTAAAGTGCACATGGTCTGGATATTTCAAATAAAACAGATATTCAAGTACGTAGGATTTAACATAAAGTGCTTATAGTTCAGTGCAATTAGTATTTAAGAGGGACTAAAGGGCCTAAGTCAAGCTCCACAGGGATGGAGCCACCCACGAGGGTAGCCCCATCCCTGGAGGTACCCACCACAGTAGCCTACTGCAGTTTCAGTTTGATACTGGCACTATATTTCAAGGATGAGAATGCTCTGTAAGAATGAGGCTACCCACATTGGTATCCTATGTACCCTGACTCAGTGCTGGCACGACTGCTGAGTCAGAATCCAGTATTTGATGTTACGAGTGACACAGAGGTAGTCAGTGGTGTTTTGAGGTGCTCTGAAAGTCTATTCCACTCACTAATGGTTTTGCAGGAGAATGCTGAATGGGAGAAAGCAATTTTGCCTTTTGGAACGCTGCAGTCCCCCTGTGTTACTGATCTTAGGGTTCTATCGAGAGCTTCAGAGCAAGGCTGCACAAAGTTTTTCAGGGGGGGGGGTGCTGCATTGTCGATGATTTTATGCATTAGGCGGATATTTGAAAACATGATTAAGTTGTCAAAGCTCAACATTTTGTATTTGTTAAGTATATTACAGTGATGGTGCTTAATGCTATTTTCAGAGACTGATTGTAATGTGATCTTACTGGATTCACAGCTGTCGTACTGGCCTGGGACCAGGATGATGTACAATACAGTGCACTCTAGTCTGTTCTGATGTGCTAGACTCTTTGTTGACTGGGAGCAGTAACTTTCTGTAGTCTTGTTGTCACAAGATTTCCAGGCAACCAGTGAAAACGCCAGTAAGTGATAAGGTGCCAGATGAGAAGTCAGACTGTTAAAGTTATGTGGACACATCCTTAATATCAGTACCAAGTTTCATGGGAATATATCCAGAACATGAGGGTGAGATATTTCTGTCTGCAGCAAAGTAGTGGACTGACTAGCTGACTGACTTCTATCTATCACCAGAATCATGACTCCACTGCTGCTAAAAATGTATGATGTTCTTTAGGATTTATAGCTATTGCTCATGACAATGCATTTTATTTTTAATGGCGTTAAAGGCATTGTGTCAGAGCTGTGGGGTTAGTAAAAATATTGAAATACTGTCACTACTTAAGTGTAACATATAATCTGAATTGCAAGTGGGAGGACAGTCCTGAGGCTCTTTCAAATAGGTCAGTGACCTACTTTACATTGTGTGGTGGATACTCTACTACGGATAACATATTGTTGAACATCTCATTCACTCACCTCCTCTGTTTTGGGGCAGTCAAAGTTCCAGCCACAGATCTGGTCATTGCCAGTGAACATGTTCATGGACATCATACAGATGGTGAGGGTGACTGTGCCGACGATCACCTCCCAGGGGTGGGAGGCCACCAGGAGGCCGTGCATACGGAACAGACGGGTCAGCATGGTGAAACAGAGCTACAGAATAACACAGTGGGGTTACGTAAGACGGGAGAAGCTGCACACCTTTACATAACAACATGTGGAAAACTAAAGCATTCATAACGTGAGCAAGTCATGGGGTGATCATAGGAAACACAACCACAATGGAATCAAAAATCAGTATGTTTATAGTATTTACTTGATATTTTGATCTCATTTTTATTTATTTAGCACATGTTGAGAGAAGAAAACAATTACAGTTGAAATACATTAAGTAAAAAAAAAGAACAGCAAAAAAAACAGAAAACCAACAAGAGGCTTGGCAAGTAGGGTTCCCTACAGTTATTCAACTATATTTATCAAGATGAGAGATAAAGATTGCTACTTTACACTCCACAAGTCCAGTTCAAAGGGAAATATTGCACTTTTAACCTCATCAGTCAGTTAGTTATCACTTTCAAACAAAACTTACAATCATCTTGTGAAATATGATATACTTTTCTTGTTTAAACCATCCAACAATGTATAGCACAATGTAGCTGCACCTCCTGTTAATAATAATCCAGTTAAACTAAATCATCCTTGGGCTATTCTACATAATGAATACCTACTTTTATTTATTTTTATTATCATGTATTATTATTCTGATCTTTTATTATGCTTTCAGCTTTCACATAAATGTAATTTCCAGTGCAGGACAGACCATCTATTTGATGTGTTCTTGTGTAATTCAGTTATTCTGCCATTACATTTAGTATTTTGACTCTTTGTAATCAGAGATGAACCTCCCTCTCGAATCGATGTACTTCTCATTTCTTTCATATAAATGATGTTAGAGAGTTGTTTTCATTTGTATTGCCAGAAAGTGAATGACAATCCAATCCCCCCACATTCTCTATACTTCCAACTGTTGCTCATTTCAAACACTTGCAATAAAGTGGTGTGGTGGGTAAAGACCATTGGAACATTCTGTTACAGACGACGTTTTCATAGACACACCAGGAAGTACATTACACACAGAAAGACACCTATGCTGCCCAAAGCCTAAATACAGTAACCACCAAAAAATATTAAGCAAAAAAAACATGGCTTTAAAGTTTCTTTACTGCACTAACAATCCTATGTGGCACATTAATGATGGATTATGGTTTATTAGTTTAAAATGTAATAATTGTATCCAAATCAATCCTATTCTTCCTACTTTCAGGCCAACAATTGTGCAGAATTGATTTCCTCGATTTCCAACACAAGTATGCTTCAAGAAATAACCAGAAGCTGAATTTAAACCAATAAAATAATAATATTAATAATAATAATAATAATAATAATAATAATAATAATAATAAACAAAAACACTGTATAAACTATTTAGAAAAATCTCATTATAGCCTAATCATCAATTTAAGTCAGAGGAATCATGAAATATAATTCTTAACTGATACGTTTCATGAATGTTTCGGCCTACTTTATTACTAAAAGTTGACTTTTCTTTAAACCAGGCTAGGTGATTCATTTAGTTAATTAGTACTTGAAATATTGTTAAACTGTGTAAATGAAGAAGAACTAACAGATTGCAGCTAACCACTGGAAAGTATTGTGGTGACTCACTCCGCTCTCTACAGAGAAACACCATAAGAAACATCATAATAACAACCACAACAATATTCTTTTTAATTTGATAAATTCTTAATTAGCTAGTAGCTACCCTGGAGGTAAAAGTCTCCAATGGCTGTAAATATTAAGATTGAGATGACTTTATGGGGGTAGAGAAACACCCATGCTGCTGTCTGTTCCCGCTGGTAAATTATCTGAGTCTCCTACAGGAGGATCTAAGCCGCACTCGGCTCACTGGAGCGGCTTTGTCGCGGCTTTCGCCCCCACCGACGCGCGTCCTGGTCTGGATGCTGTCGTCAGTGCTGCCCTGACAAGCCTCTTTAAAGGTACTGTGTTGAGGGGATAAAGCGGACTTACCTTGGATTGGTGACAGGATAATCTTGAGACGGAGGTGTGATGGTGACTTGTTCCCAGCCTCCCGGTGCAGCACAGACAGCCGGTCTCCCCGTCACGCCGCTCACTAGGACCGATGGAACGATGGCACGCTTCTGCATCATGCGACGCTTCAGCCAATCGCGTCGGTCACCTGCTTCACGGACGCGTTCTCCACGCCCCGTTTCCTAGGCGACGGCGGTAACGGGGCATGGCCAGAGCGAGGACGCCTGATCTCGCCACCGCCCAGACTGTGAAGGGTACACAGGGAGCCTATGGCCTCTGAGGGAGGGGGCGAGCTCCTGGGAGAGGGATGGGGCTTTATGGATCAATTTAACTGTGGAGTGATTTCTCTTGTACTTTTGTTATCGCATTGTAAATATTATAATAATACTAGTATACATTACATAATATTGGGTACAAAATGTTTCTCAAAAAATGAGGAATTATAGTATGGGCGACATAGACATAGACAGGCCTGTATAGGTGGAAACCTGTTTCCTGAAAGCATTTTTTAGCCTATCGTGTTTTTCATATTTTTGGTTAGAAATAGACCACAAGTTAGGGTAAACGGAAATGAATACAAATGTAGAAATCAATGTTAGGAGTAGACACATGTTTAAATGCTTCGCTCAATGGCATTGAAACAGACTAGACTCTGGAAACAAGCTAAATCCCCAGAGCACCAAGCGTGGTACAAGAAGTCAAATGCAAAAATGGAATAAATTGTATCCAGATCATATAGTAAGAAGCATTAGAGCTTTCTAAGTGCATATGTAGACACACACACATATTCACACATGCACAGTGGAGATGTCACCCTGGAGCTGTTCTTTTGTTTTTTGTTTACATTTTATGTTGCTTAATGTGTTTCCTGGGCAGCACGGTGGTGCTGCGGTTAGCACTGTAGCACTCCTCCTGTGTTCTCCATGTTCTCCTCATTCTAAAGAATCTATTTCATTTTGTACAGTACTACAATAAAGACACCCCCCTTAAGAACAATGTCTTCTTTTAAAATAAACTTCAATTTGAATAACAATATAATATGTACACAAGAAATATGCTTAACTGCTTAACGAAACATATTTAGAGGGTGACTAAATCATAACAGACTACAACTTTGTTTCGGGGTTTGGATTCTCCCAACATTCATGGAACAGCCTGTTCAGATCTTTCATGGCCTTTCTGTTTTGTTTATTCAAAGACATATATCTGAGTAAGAGGGCAATTCAGGTTCAAGGCTGGACACTTGTTCACTAGCTAATCCACCAACCGAGTGCAGAAACTGCCCCTCAGAGATGTGTTTACACATCACAGGGTAGAACCAGTCTACCAAAGTGTATGGGCCCAAAATGACATAAAGTTGGATTAAACATTTCTGTACAAAATAAACAATATAAAGGTTGTACCACTGATGACATGGTATATTTTTCAACTATGGGTTTGCTGTTGTATGTTGTATATTGTTTTATAAAAGTTAATAAGAAATTGACATAGATAGAATGAGCAGAACAGCACCATCTAGTGTCTCAAGATCGTGGTCACAACAGCAAAAAAGAATTCCAGCATACAGGTTGCCTGGTTTGTTGTTGAGTGTGTCAGTGATCAGCCTGCTCCATGTCAGTGATGAATTAAACAGGGGAACCACTCATTTGGACTAATCAGTTAATTTACAACAGTATTTCACGTTAGCCAGTCTTCAACTGAAGTCTTCCTGTGAGTGCTGTGGAATCCATTAGCTAGCTTTCAACTCAGAATGATTCCTTGTTTCTGTAGCCTGATGGGCGTGAGCAGAGCAGCAGCTTCCACAGCAAAGACAGCGAAGCTGAAGGCAGAGGGAGAGATGGAGACACTGAGGTTTGTTCACAGACAGCTAGAACGTGACAGAATGTCATTGTCAAACCCATCAAAAATATTTGAGTATTAATTCAGACTTAATATATTTTGTTATGGACCCTGTGGGTGTATTATTTTAGAAACATATAGCATCTAATAAAGATTCTGCTATTCCACCTTTAACTCTTGCTAATAATAAACTCAAATGGACCTGGAAGTGCACTTGCAAACAGTGACAGTGAATAAAATGAATATACGTATACTGTAATAGCCAATTGTTTCCATCCAAGAAGAAGCAATCATCTTCCAATGTTTTCTGTGAAAGAGTCAAATCATGAAGAAGATCCAGACTGTAGACAACCGGTTGTGACTAAATCAATTATATGTGCAGCATGACACTTCAGTTTGGACTGAGTTAAAGGCCTGGTTATTCCTATAAGGTTCCTGCTGATGGACTGATATTTTTGATTTTAAATAGACTAAATATTTTTTATGGTGCTGTCTTTGGCCACCATTACCATCATAACAACCACTTTTTAAACCGTCAGGATTTATTAAATGAGGATTCCATCACCCAGAGGCTGATTCCTAAGACTTTACCTGTACTCTGGTGCCACCATCAGGCCAAATTACATTTGACAAGCAAAACAGTGAAATATACACTTCAGTAGGGTAGACCATAGACATATAAAGAGTAGACGCCGCATCGAACGTTGGGCCGCGAGAAATGCGGCCGCCATCTTGGACCGGTCATTCTCCCAGATCAGTTCTATGATTGACTAGTTGAGCCTATGAGTTGAGCAGCAGAAGGAACAAGATGCCAGAGCACTGTGCAGCGTATTCCTGCTCTAATCTAATATTACAATATTACAATTCATAATCAGTACGGTACAGTACAATTTTAAACAATTATACATAAATCCATGCATTTTTGAATGTTATAGTGACTCCCTCAGGCTGTGGCAGGTAGATACATATTTAGCTGCCAGAGGAGCTGCTGTCCCTTATTATATTATTATTATCTCGTCACAGTAGAGGCGTGGAGATTAGCCTCTGTGGGAATGTTAGTTAATTCACCCCCCGGCCAGATGTGTGTGTGCATGCCTGTGTAGATATGAAAGGAGAAGCAGGGAGGAGAGGGGTTGTCGTACATGTGGTCTAGTGTAAATGGATTGCACATTTCCAGCAGTAGGTCAGCGGAGGATGTGCTGTGGTTTCATGAGAGGAAGACACTTCAGAGACAGTTCATCTCAGGTCACCTCAGATATTCTCAGTTTTGTTTTTTTAAATATTGAACATGACATTTACATGAATTATGAGATAATTTTTCATGTCATGTCACTTTTTTTTTTAAAGTTTAGACTATCAAAGGAGAAGTGGCAGAATCTGATCAATATCCTTTGCTGTTAAACTGTTTCATCAAACAGGAGCAACATGATGTGGGGTTTATTATAAAGAATGAATTAGAGATTTACGAGGCAAGCGTGAACATGTATTTCCACTCTGTGCCCGATATTCTCACAGCTGAACTAAATGTTCCATACATTTTTACTTGGTTCTCCACATCTCCACTTGAAAGCAGGACGAACGTCACATGTTTGTAAAGCAGAACTGATGAGTCCAGGCTTTTTTAGTTCAGTTGTACCACAGAAGTTGAAACAGTCTGAAAAGAAAAAATCATAAATTTATTTAACTAAGGAAAAATCTTAAATCGTTTGTATAATTTAAAATGGATATTACTGAACTATGCCCCGTGCTTTTGTTTGCACATTAAATACAATTACTACATAATTAAAATATGTAATAAAGAAGACATTCACATAATTAGACCTTGCCTAAAAACAAGGACACAGTCAATTTAGATACTATACAAAGTACTCCTACAACATCACTGTCTTTACCAATTAGAGCTACACTCTAATTGGTAATTGTGCAAGAACAAAACAGTGTGAAAATGATCGATTTAACAAAATGTTATATATATTTTTATACCACACACACTCGCTCAAATGTGGACCCTCCCTCTCCTCTCCACTGCCACGACTATGCGACTGGCAGAGCATGGATCATTTCTGAATATCCATTAACATATAGGGTTCGGCTCTTGTTTTTTTTTTTAGTGCTTTAAATGGAAGTGTGTCTGTTTGACTTGTATTTAGTTGTGTCCAAAATGTCATCTCTCTCTCTGACCTAATTGTATTGATACTCTTGATTTATACGTATTTTAATTTTCTCTGAGTGTGTGTGTGTGTGTGTGTGTGTGTGTGTGTGAGAGAGAAAGAGAGAGAGTGAGTGAGAGAGATTTATGTATTCATGTATGAAATATAGCCTATTAATACTCTATAAATGATTTCTATTGTTGTGTTTATATTTATAGTGTTTGCAAAACACCTATCATACATCACATATATCATATATCAGAATATTCTGTTACTGTTAATCCCACTATGAATATTAAAATACGCCGAACCGTGTCCTGTCCTTACACTGAGTGGAGCGGGCGACCGGTCCAAGATGGCGGCCCCACCGCTCGTCAGCGCCAATAGGCCCAACGTTCGATGAGGCGTTTACTCTTTATATGTCTATGGGGTAGACCGCTATTATGTTGAGATTCAAATTGTATTTATTTAAAATAAAATAGACATTGTTCCTAAGGTAGGCGTCCCACTCTGGTTTACCCTTCTGCAGTAGGAGTTCACTTCAGCAACATGCAGTAGTGATGGGAATGACTTGAATGATAATAGGGGATTTGGAAAGAAATTATGTGTGAACAGTGTAGCAGCACCACATTATTCGTTATGCCAGACCTATGTGTGACTCTGATTCCTGGAGGAATTTCTGTCCTCCATCAAGTTGATTGAAAGAGTGAAACAAAAGCCTGTTAGTGGACTGCATTTGCTGCATCGACTGCTTGGATGTCTCCTCTCGTCCAGGTGAAGTGGTTTGTGAAGAAAACGAAGCCGCAGTGATGAAGCTGCTGGAACATATAAAGACATTAGTGTTGTCAAAGGTGTTTGTTCAACAGTATACAGAGTGTTAAAAGACTGGGCCCTGCTGTGTTCCTCAGGCTGCACTACAGCGTCTGTTCACAGGTGCAGTCACACTGCAGCACAACATTGTCTTCTGCACAATATTTCAAAATCTGTTGCGCAGATACCGTGATATTCGGTGAGCATATTCTTAATTTCTATACTTTGAACCCTGTCCGTTTTGATTAAGCTATCTCATGACCAAAATGTCAGCTTTACAGAGTAATAAAAAATGATATATATATATATATATGATTATTATGTATATCAAGCAAGACTTTACTTGCAAAATGTATGTGTTACGTTAAAAAATGTTAGTTCATTCATGTCTTGCTTACAACAGCGTATTATAGGGCCATGTATGAAAAAAAAAAATATGGACCCGGTGGAGGGGGATAATATTTCAAGAAAAAAGTAACACATTTATGAGGAAAAAACTGTGTTTTGTTTTACAATCCCTGTTGAACTACAATGATTCATGATCAGCCAGTGGCGTGCACAGACTTTTGAAGGGCAGGGGTGAAAACAGAAAAAAAGGGCACATACTGTATAGAGCTTCCTCGCCACTGAAGAGGGCACTTTAGCGCCTGGTGGTGGGGTTTGCCACGGAGCCCGGACGGGCACAGCCCGAAAAAGTGACGTGGCACCTCCCTCCTCTCCATCCTGTGGGCCCACCACTCGCAGGAGGAACCACTTGGGTCGGGTGCGCTGCTGCACGGGTGGCAGTGAAGGTGAGGGGCCTCGACGGACCAGACACGGGCAGCAGAGGCTCTGGGGACGTGGAATGTCATCTCTCTGTCGGGGAAGGAGCTGCAGCTTGTGCGGGAGGGGGAGCGCTACCAGTTAGATCTGGTAGGGATAACATCCACACACAGTCTCGGTTCTGGAACCGTTCTCCTGGATAGGGGTTGGACCCTATTCTTCTCTGGAGTTGCCCAGGGTGTGAGGCGCCGGGCGGGTGTGGGGATACTCACAAACCCGCGGCTGAGCGCCGCGGTGTTGGAGTTCACCCGGGTGGATGAGAGGGTCGCCTCCTTACGCCTACGGGTGGTGGGGGGGGAAACTCTGACTGTTGTTTGTGCATATGCACCGAACAGCAGTTCAGAGTATTCGGCATCAAGTAAGGATGCCCCATGGGCGCCTCCCTAGGGAGGTGTTCCAGGCACGTCCAGCTGTTATGAGGCCTCTGGGAAGACCCAGGACCAGGTGGAGATATTATATCTCCACACTGACCCCGGATGAGCGGATGAAGATGTGATGATGAGATGAGATCATGAGAAACATGTGAAGAGCAATGAAGCCCACTTGGTGGAGGAATGGGAGGAATATATGTTATATACCCAGGAAGGATATATATATATATATATATATATATATATATATATATATATATATATATATATATATATATATAAATATATTGAACATGCTTATCTTTCTGATTTGTCTCATAAACTAAACATCAGAATGTCTTGAAACTTCCTGGGTGATCCTAGGGGGTCATGGACTGTAACCCTGAAGTGGAATAAGTCAGTGATAACCGGACGTTTCCTTTTAGAATTGAATCCAAAATCATATGTAATGTCTCATAATTGAACAATTGGGGGGCTTTTACTTTGAAACTACACATCAGAATGTCGTGAAACTTCCTTGGTGACCCTAGGGGGTCATGGACTATAACCCTGAAGTGGAATTAGTCAGTGATAACAGAGCGTTTCCTTTAAAATTGAATCAGAAATCAAATGTAATATGTCTCAGATTTGAATTTCTAGTAGGCTTTTACTTTGAAACTACACATCATTATGTCTTGAAACTTCCTGGGTGACACTATGGGGGGTTGTGTTACATAACCCTAATTTTGAATTAGTGTCTGAAAACAGAGCATTGTTCAAAATTCAAATAAAATCTATTGGCATTAGCTTACATGTGTCAATTAGTTGGGCTTTTATTTTGAAAGTACATATCACAACGTCTGTACATTTCCAATTAGTATTTTATTTATTTATTATTGCCCGTCTTTCGGTATATACCCGAGAAATGCTTTTATTTTGAAACCAGTTCTAAGACGCTGTTACCGTAATGGCTGTCATATACACGTACAGCAAAAACCTGGGTCGGCTGGCTTGACCGCAGTTGGTAACGTTAGGAAGGTTTTGCCCGCCTTTCTTTCTCCTTGTTTTCCAACATTAGCCTCCTAGCAAAACATAAACAAACAACACAGCACATGAAGGTATTTTCCCAGAAAGGTAAGGCAAGTAGCAAAAATGATTTACTGCCAAACACGTTGTGACCTCATTAGCTTTTAATGTTTTGTCCTATTTAGTGACTTTATGCTAGCTGTTCCGAGGAACAGTACCGTAGCTGTTCTCTTTACAGTGGTGACTTCGGTGTATTTGGAGAGGCAGGTAGCAAAACAACATCATAAACACATGTGTGGGCTGTGTGATTCAGCCTTTACCCATCTGTTCTGTTTAATATTACACTTTGACACAACTCACACAATTTGAGTTTTCTTATTGAATAAGAAATAATGTAAGTACACATGAGCGAAAATAAAAAACAGTGTAGGGACAGTGAATATATGTATTAACCTCCACCATGTCGCACACAGAAAATGTATTGCCAGATAATCAAATATAAACAAAAAAGATGGGCAATAAGATAGAATAAAAATAGTACTAAAGGAAGAAATAAAAAGGAAAACTAAATGATTTAATTATTAACTGATTATTTAATTAATACTAAATTATATTTACAATATTTATAGAGTGTTGTCTATACCTAATCTGTAAAGTGTCCTGACATAACGTTTGTTATGATTTGGCACTATAAATAAAATTGAATTGAATCAAATTGAAATATACACAGTTATGTGTATACACAATGTGTGCAATATCAGTGTATATTATAGTGTGTCAAATGGCAAGAACGTATGACCCTATTTTCACGGCTCTTATCCAGCAGAGGTCTAGTTGTACTATTTGTTAGGTCTAATGTATGATGTTAGCTCTTGGTTAGTGACCATCAGTTCTGTGCTTCTTTTTATGTTGTATTGTGTGGTGTAAATCATGAAGAAGTCATAGAGTGTGGTCTTTACCTACTCTACATGTTAAATGTCCTGAGATCACTTTTGGTATGATATTGCACTGTCAATACAATTGAATTGAATTGGCGATTTGAGCCTACTACACAGTTTCCAATAATTATCACTACAAAATTAAACAACAAAACAAAATGGGCAACACTCTATATACTGTAGCAGGGCTTTTCAATTGGCGGTCGCAAAGCAATATTTCCTGGCCCTTTGAGAAGCCTGTGTGAAAAATTCATTCATGACCGCTGTCCTTTTTTCGTATCTGTTTCAATGTCAAATCCTGGCGCTCGAAGACTTGCTCCACGCGCTCAGTGTAGGCACGCAGCCATAACGCACGCTCCCGCTCTGCTCTTCTTCTGTGGTTTCTGAATCCTCTCGGCAACAGCTCGCTAAGCTCCACTCTGTTGTTGTTCTCAATCGTTTCTGTCTGGTTAAATCTGTGGTTAAATGTTGTTGTTCTCAATCGTTTCTGTCTGGTTAAATCTGTGGTTAAATGTTGTTCTCAATCGTTTCTGTCTGGTTAAATCTGTGGTTAAATGTTGTTCTCAATCGTTTCTGTCTGGTTAAATCTGTGGTTAAATGTTGTTGTTCTCAATCGTTTCTGTCTGGTTAAATCTGTGGTTAAATGTTGTTCTCAATCGTTTCTGTCTGGTTAAATCTGTGGTTAAATGTTGTTGTTCTTAATCATTTCTGTCTGGTTAAATCTGTGGTTAAATGTTGTTCTCAATCGTTTCTGTCTGGTTAAATCTGTGGTTAAATGTTGTTGTTCTCAATCGTTTCTGTCTGGTTAAATCTGTGGTTAAATTGTTGTTGTTCTCAATCGTTTCTGTCTGGTTAAATCTGTGGTTAAATGTTGTTCTCAATCGTTTCTGTCTGGTTAAATCTGTGGTTAAATGTTGTTCTCAATCGTTTCTGTCTGGTTAAATCTGTGGTTAAATGTTGTTCTCAATCGTTTCTGTCTGGTTAAATCTGTGGTTAAATTGTTGTTGTTCTCAATCGTTTCTGTCTGGTTAAATCTGTGGTTAAATGTTGTTGTTCTCAATCGTTTCTGTCTGGTTAAATCTGTGGTTAAATGTTGTTCTCAATCGTTTCTGTCTGGTTAAATCTGTGGTTAAATGTTGTTCTCAATCGTTTCTGTCTGGTTAAATCTGTGGTTAAATGTTGTTGTTCTCAATCGTTTCTGTCTGGTTAAATCTGTGGTTAAATGTTGTTCTCAATCGTTTCTGTCTGGTTAAATCTGTGGTTAAATGTTGTTGTTCTCAATCGTTTCTGTCTGGTTAAATCTGTGGTTAAATGTTGTTGTTCTCAATCGTTTCTGTCTGGTTAAATCTGTGGTTAAATGTTGTTCTCAATCGTTTCTGTCTGGTTAAATCTGTGGTTAAATGTTGTTCTCAATCGTTTCTGTCTGGTTAAATCTGTGGTTAAATGTTGTTGTTCTCAATCGTTTCTGTCTGGTTAAATCTGTGGTTAAATGTTGTTCTCAATCGTTTCTGTCTGGTTAAATCTGTGGTTAAATGTTGTTCTCAATCGTTTCTGTCTGGTTAAATCTGTGGTAAAATGTTGTTCTCAATCGTTTCTGTCTGGTTAAATCTGGTTAAATGTTGTTGTTCTCAATCGTTTCTGTCTGGTTAAATCTGTGGTTAAATGTTGTTGTTCTCAATCGTTTCTGTCTGGTTAAATCTGTGGTTAAATGTTGTTGTTCTCAATCGTTTCTGTCTGGTTAAATCTGTGGTTAAATGTTGTTGTTCTCAATCGTTTCTGTCTGGTTAAATCTGTGGTTAAATGTTGTTCTCAATCGTTTCTGTCTGGTTAAATCAGTGGTTAAATGTTGTTCTCAATCGTTTCTGTCTGGTTAAATCTGTGGTTAAATTGTTGTTGTTCTCAATCGTTTCTGTCTGGTTAAATCTGTGGTTAAATGTTGTTGTTCTCAATCGTTTCTGTCTGGTTAAATCTGTGGTTAAATGTTGTTCTCAATCGTTTCTGTCTGGTTAAATCTGTGGTTAAATGTTGTTCTCAATCGTTTCTGTCTGGTTAAATCTGTGGTTAAATGTTGTTGTTCTCAATCGTTTCTGTCTGGTTAAATCTGTGGTTAAATGTTGTTCTCAATCGTTTCTGTCTGGTTAAATCTGTGGTTAAATGTTGTTGTTCTCAATCGTTTCTGTCTGGTTAAATCTGTGGTTAAATGTTGTTGTTCTCAATCGTTTCTGTCTGGTTAAATCTGTGGTTAAATGTTGTTCTCAATCGTTTCTGTCTGGTTAAATCTGTGGTTAAATGTTGTTCTCAATCGTTTCTGTCTGGTTAAATCTGTGGTTAAATGTTGTTGGTCTCAATCGTTTCTGTCTGGTTAAATCTGTGGTTAAATGTTGTTGTTCTCAATCGTTTCTGTCTGGTTAAATCTGTGGTTAAATGTTGTTCTCAATCGTTTCTGTCTGGTTAAATCTGTGGTTAAATGTTGTTCTCAATCGTTTCTGTCTGGTTAAATCTGGTTAAATGTTGTTGTTCTCAATCGTTTCTGTCTGGTTAAATCTGTGGTTAAATGTTGTTGTTCTCAATCGTTTCTGTCTGGTTAAATCTGTGGTTAAATGTTGTTGTTCTCAATCGTTTCTGTCTGGTTAAATCTGTGGTTAAATGTTGTTGTTCTCAATTGTTTCTGTCTGGTTAAATCTGTGGTTAAATGTTGTTCTCAATTGTTTCTGTCTGGTTAAATCTGTGGTTAAATGTTGTTGTTCTCAATTGTTTCTGTCTGGTTAAATCTGTGGTTAAATGTTGTTCTCAATCGTTTCTGTCTGGTTAAATCTGTGGTTAAATGTTGTTGTTCTCAATCGTTTCTGTCTGGTTAAATCTGTGGTTAAATGTTGTTCTCAATCGTTTTTGTCTGGTTAAATCTTTGGTTAAATCCCCACATCATTGTCTCTTTCTACTCTGAAAAAAAGAAAGGTTGATGCACAAAAAACCACAAGTTCACCAGAGATTGGGGAGAGAAGTTTTTGGTTCTGTCACGGTGAAGCCTGTGTTTACATAAGGCATTTTCAGAAAAATCCTGCTACTCTGCATTTATGTTACGTTAATTTTTGTCAGTCCAGTTTTTGATGAATAAACTAATGTTTAATATGTACTTGTCAGTCTGGTAAAGTAACTAGTAACTGAAGTAATCAGATAAATGTAGTGCAGTAAAAAGTAGAATATTTCCACTGATTTATAGTGGAGCAGAAGTATAAAGTAGCATGTAAATAAAATACTCAAAGGAGAAGAGCTTCAAACTTTACTTTAGTCCAATAATTGAGTGAAAACCTCTGGTTCACAGGTTTGTTCATTCAACAAGGATTGTTTTTTGACAAGCTTGTTGCACTAATATTTACATTGATAAAATAAAGACAACATACTGTATGCACTCCTATGTCACTGCATTGTTTTACAACATCCATTAATGTGATGCTCATTATTTTGGATCATTTTCGTCAACCGGCCCCATTTCCAAATGAATTGAAAAGCCCTATATAGTCTTAGAATTGATTGCATTTGTGGTTTATGACATTAGCAACAGTAGGATGTATTGCAGTATTGGAACCTCAGTTGATTTGAAATGTATTTTTTTCTGAACATTAGTTCAAAATACTTTAAATGCATTAAATGTCTGGTTATGATATTAAGATCGGCGAATGATAATATCTGTGATCAGCAGACGCATCGTGTTGTAACAGCATGTGACACGAGCGAGCATCAGCCTATAAAAATTAGTTTTGGTACATTGTTTTTGATTTCGCTAACTGGCCGTGAGCGCGACCTATTTATATCTATTCCTGTCGCCACCGTTGAAAGCGCTGTGATGGACCAAAAACAGGTGGTTCATGAAGTTGAAATGATGAATGATCTAAACAAGTCCTCCTCATTTTACTACAAAATCCGTCCCGTTGGGTACGCATGTCACGGTTCGGTACACGTGTGTACCGTTCGGTTTATAAAGTGCAACGTAGCGGAAGCCTTCATGACCGCTGTCCTTTCTCGTGTCCATCTCAGAGCTACGTCTCAGCGCTACGTCCCAGCGCTACGTCTCAGGGTGTCAAATCCCGGCGCGCTGGGAGACTTGCTATGCCAGGCGGAATGTGCTCCACGCGCTCCCTGTAGGCACACGGCCGCAACGCTACGCACGCTCCCGCCACGCACGCTCCCGCTGCGCTCTTTTCGTGGGTTTCTGAATCCTCTTGGTAACAGCTCGCCAAGCCCCGCTCTGTTGTTCTTAATCTTTTCGATTTAATCGTTTTAAATCCGTAGTTAAATGTCTCTTTCTACTCTGGAAAAAAAAAAGATTGACACCTGTTCACCAGAGAAGTTTTTGTTTCTGTCTCTGTGAAGCCTGTGTGTTTACTCTTAAGCCATATCTGAGTGTAAAGAGGAGAAGTTGATAAAAATCATGCTAATCTGCATTTATGTTACGTTCATTTGTGTCAGTCCAGTTTCAGATGAATAAACTAATGTTTCATATGTACTTGTCAGACTGGTAAAGTAACTAGTAACTGAAGTAATCAGATAAATGTAGTGGAGTAAAAAGTAGAATATTTCCACTGATTTGTAGTGGAGCAGAAGTATAAAGTAGCATGGAAATAAAATACTCAAGTAAAGGACAAGAGCCTCAAACTTTACTTTAGTCCAATAATTGAGTGAAAACCTCTGGTTCATAGGTTTGTTCATTCAACAAGGATTGTTTTTTGACAAGCTTGTTGCACTTTGAGGCCCAAGACTAATATTTACATTGATAAAATAAAGACAATATACTGTATGTACTCCTATGTCACTGCATTGTTTTACAATATCCATTAATGTGATGCCAATTCCAAATGAATTGAAAAGCCCTGATGTAGCCTATTTCAGTCAGTTCAGTGATTGCTGTTTGTGCGTATTTTAGTGAAAGAAAACCTATTTTCTTCATTTTTTCTAAGATGTATAAGTGTTCATATTCTTACCTAGAAGGAAAACAATTTTTGTTTACCTTTTTGCCAAATAAATATATAAACGCATAAATGCAGCAATGTCTCTCCTACTGTCTCAAAATATCACTTCACTTTCATTTAAGATTGTGCCTCATTGTTTCAGTTTTTGCATGATATGTCCTTAAGAATATCTGATGACATTTTTTTTTAATTATTAGGCTACAGATCTGATACATGGTATTTTTAGAATCTAAAAAAAATAGAAAAACACAACAGAACCGAACCGAAAACCGTGACCCCAAAACCGTGATATGAACCGTGGATTTTGTGAACTGTTTCACCCCTATATAAAACCTAAAAAAATGTGTTGTTGTAGCTCAACAGGCCAGATAAATGTAGAGGAAATGAGTGTCACTGTTTGTGTGCCTGCCAGGGGGCCCCAGTGTACAGGACATGTACCTGTTTTCCAGGGGAATATTTTACAGCTTGTTCCACACATTCTATGAATAAGTGTGGACAGAGAACGTCATTGAGACACGATAGACTGACGCTGGCGTGCTGTTAGGACACGGACGGAGACCAATCTCCTCTGTTAATTAATAAATAATTATTTATTATTAAAATCATTTGCCGTCAGCGATCAAATTCCTGAAGCAGCGTGATTCGGCTGCTGGATACATGTAGGTAGAACAATGGACTATGGATAACTACCTCATACAACCTCTCTTCAGAATATTTGAAATATCCCCTCAACTTGAAAATCTTTCAGGGATCCTAGTTTCAATACTTTCAGCACTGATATTTATTTGTTATTTCTGTACTCTAAATCATAGAACAAATCTTTGTTTTGCAGGTGTGGAGGTGAAAGACGAATAAGGACTGTGCATGCTGTGCACATACGTATATCACTATTCTGTTTTTGACCACTTGGTGGGTCTCACGTCTCAATCGCTGCAGTTGATCTTTCCCTGGTGGTGGTAATTTTAGTCCAGATTCGAGGTAAACTGTCTGAGGCTGTGTGGCACTGATCCTCAGATAATCAAGATAATTCTGGTCATTCAAAGTGAATATTTCTTATTGCTCCTATATTGTCTAAACATCTGTTTAGTCTTAATGTATTTGATGATTGATAAGAATGGAGACCTTCACAGACATCACTGACAACAGTTATGCAAAGTTCTGTCAGGTAAATAATTTAGTCCTTGAACAGTTGATATATAATCTGTTTTTAGACTAATACTGTGTTGTGACACAGTTGTGAAGTTTTTCTTTCATCGCTGTACAGCCGACTCCTCAGGTCCCTGTTCAATACACCATCAGAACCTGGGTTCTGTTCCCACTCTTCAGCCTCAAACAGTCAACGATTGAAGGCAAAAAATGAAGCAATCTAGCAGTGTCTATCAGAACTGGCTGCTGGACCGGCTTCATCCTTCATCCTTCCATCGGACCCCAGCTGAGTAGAAGATTTGAATGATTCACCGTGTTTAGGGAGGCGGGAGCACATATCAAAATGAAGGCCAAGTTTGAAAATGGGTGTGATCCGAGTGAGAAGGCTGGAAGTTGGTGCGTAAGAAGTAGGGAAGGGGCCACTGCCCATCACCAGATGTTCTCTAGTTTCACTGTTTTTACCACTTCGGGCCTGTCAATTTAATTGATCGCGACACAGCCTGTAGCTCCCTGTTTTTGCACTTACATGGAAGTAAACTGGTGTATGCTATCCGTTTATAGAACTTGGTGCAGCAGTGGGGGGTTAACTGAAGGCATAAGCATATAGGAGCATGGACCCAGGCCCTCCTGCTCCATCAGAATTTGATGTAGAAAATACTGAGGTTGGGAGAAGAACTTAGGTCCTGATGGTGTTTTATTCCACTGATGGGGACTTGAGACTCAACTGTACAGTGTACAGTAACACAAAAAGAGTGTGCATGGGGATAAACCCAAGAGACTGTCCTTAGGGTTGTCAAGATCATGAATTTTAGTTTACTTTTAATTGTCATAAATATTAATGCAATTAATGATTTAAATGTCTACTTGTGTTCAGTTTATACCACACAGCAGCACTGTTGTGTTTGGCAATTAGGCCTAAATACATGTTGTTCATATCAATGGCTGCACATGAAAATGATGTGACAGTTGGCAAAGGAGTGTCCATTAATCTTCAAATAGCTGGAACAATGCTTCACCTCTCACTCTACTGCACGTAGCTTTGAATAAGTTGTACCATAACCTAATGCACTGATGTAGAAGGAGCTATTCTTGAAAGCACTCACACTGCTCTTATAACACCATTTTTCTATCCAAACATTGTGATGTGAATTATCCTATTAGAAAAACTGGATGGAAGCGTTAACACCTTTTCCCAGAGGTGGTAAACACATCGCTGCACCTGGGTGGTAACTTCATGGTTGAATGCAAATATCTAATAAGTCTCTGGATAAAAGTATCAGCTAACTGAATGTATTGTAATTAGGGATGCTCGATATTGGCTTTTCTGTCGATATCCGATATTCCGATATTGTCCAACCCTTAATTTCCGATACCGATATCACCCGATACCGATATGGATGCATACATAAATGCAACACGGCTTTTCAAATGTAAACACAGTCTGTACAAAATAAGTTATTGAAAAAAGTGCCATTCACTTATTTGTTTGTGTTTTTAGAGAGAATATTTTGCCTCAAACTAAATTACAGACAACATCACAACAAGGAAGATGCATAGCTTCAGTCCAGAGTAGTAATCAAACTTAGTTTTCTTTTTCCAGACTGAGTAACGACAGAGCCGTAACTTGGCAAATAATACAATCAATAAATTAGCAGTTAAGCTCAACATGCTAACCTGTATTGGATCTAACGGATACAGCACCAGAAATTAGCTTCTCTACGTGACAGTAAACAATGCTGTACAATTCGGGTAAGCACTGGTCTGAGAAACACTTGCGCCTGGGCACGAGATAACGGGGCTCGAGGAACTCCACACGTTTGGTGAATCCGGCATCTTGAACGATAGAAAAAGGTTTTTTCTCGGTGTCGGCTGTTGCTTCTTTTCATCACTTTGCTGCACAGATGTAGCGTTTAACTCCGCATGATTCTTCTTGAGGTGGGTGATCAAATGTGATGTATTAAAGGAAGACGCCTTGTTTCCTCCTCTCATAACTAACGCCTTGCAGTCATTGCAAAGCGCACATATACTGTTAGGAGGTGACACTTGGAAATACTTCCAAACCACGGACATCTCATGCACCGGGCGAGCAAGCTTGTTAGCCACGGTTAGCAACCTACGAGTGAAGCGTGTTGTTGTTGTTATACGTCATCAAGCACGCGCCTGTAAACGGCCCGTGTTGCATTCAGGTACACTCGGAAATGCTGAAGCCTACAGAACTAACATCGGTTGTAAAAAACCCGATACCGATAATTCCCGATATTACATTTTTAACTCAATATCGGCCGATGATATCGGTGGGCCGATATTATCGGACATCCCTAATTGTAATGTAATGTAGTGGAGACTCTCAGTTATAAATCAAGAGACCGGGACAGCTCAAATAATCACATTCAATTATGTAGTAATTGTCACAGGCCTAACTGTCCTCACCACAAAAATGACAGCCTATGTTGTTTGTTTAAGAAACTATGGTGACAAGAACCTTTGGGGGCCATGTCACTAACCTGACTCGCGGCAGATGACTTTCGTTCCGCCCTGCTTCCGTCTTGACTCCGCCTAGCTCCACTCAAGGAAGCAGGCGTCAGCATGGATGCTGCTGTTTCATCCGTGTTGTCCAATCTAGAGAATCTTTCTTCTTTAAAAGAACACCAGAGAACGGCTCTGAAGGCTTTTGTTGGTGGAAACCATGTCGGCTGTTTGGCTTTTCCCTGTGTCGCTCTCATCAGCGTCACAGGTTGGTTTTCATGTGAGCGGTTTAAGTAGCACGTCAATAAAAATGACAGACAAGGGGTTTATCCAATCATATGCAAGGATTATTGATAAGGCCCAGCCTCCGAAAATCACTTCCCAGTCGAGAGATCCCAGATGGATGAGGGAAGTAAGGAGGAACCAAATTCATCTGGTGAGAGTCAGGTTAGTGAATCACGGCTGTCGTAATAACAGCAGTAAAAATAGAAGTAGCCATGCAAATTATGTCATCCTGCAAGTAGGGGCAGTTAGTAATTTCAAAGTGTCATTATCTTACTCTCACCTCTGTGTTTGTATTTTTCTTCCAGAGACATTCTGGAGATGGTTGACAGCTGTAGTCGGATGCATGAGAGTGAGAGAGATGAAGCTGTATCGACTTCAGACGATGACTCCATAAGCTTGTTGCATGATCTTAATGCCTGGCAAAGTAGAGGGGCAGCTGAGGACATGGAGATCGGTGATTCACAAATTGGCAACAAAAAGCAGAAAAAGAAAGTGGAGGTGGAGATAAATCGACTCAAACCACCTGAGCCAGGGATATCCAGACAGGGTAAAACCCAGTCAGCAGCAGGCCATGCTGATTCTGCATCTTCATCAGGTAATTATAAGTTAGAAACTACTGAAACATCATGTTACAGCAGTATATTGCTGTCATTTTAACAAGGTCCTATTTTCATGTTGTCACTAGGGCTGGGTAATATGCACCAAAAATCATCTGTATTTTAAGACTTGTAGGTACTCTAGGTTAATTGGATCAAAAATGTGACTATCAAATGAAATATATGAAAAAGAAAATTAATAAAGAAAAATTACTAACAATTAATAACTTTAATTTATTAAAAACTAAAAAGGGCCTTGACTCACGTTCAGATTGAGATTGAGTATTCTCAATAAACTTATCGTTAATCAAGTAAATATTAGTTATCACCAATAATTATCAAAGATAGTAATAAAAATTACTCTAGTTAAACCAGAGTTCCTCGGGGCACCACCGTCACAGATGGAGTGACAACTAATATAAAAGTCTCATTAAATATATTAAACTACTAATTAAGTGTTGAACACCGATAAATGTAATAGTTTAATCAGTTGAAGGATTTAAAAGTTCTTTTCTTAGTTTTTCTTTTCGGTTTTCAGTTCGGTTCGGTTGTTTTTTTCTATTTCTTTTAGATTCTAAAAATACCATGTATCAGATTTGTAGCCTAATAATAGTAAAAAATGTAATCAGATATTCTTAAGGACATGTCATGCAATCATGCACAAACTGAAATCATGAGGCAGCATGCTTAGGCATTACTGTAACAATCTTAAATGAAAGTGAAGTGATATTTTGAAACAGTAGGAGAGACATTGCTGCATTTACGCGTTTATATATTTAGTTGGCAAAAAGGTAAACAATTGTTTGCCTTCTAGGTAAGAATATAAACACATACATGATCAAATCTTAGAAAAAATAAGGAAAATAGGTTTTCTTTCACTAAAATACGCACAAACAGCAATCACTGAACTGACTGAAATAGGCTACATCAGGGCTTTTCAAGGATAATTTGAAGGGCCAGGAAAATATGAGCATCACATTAATGGATATTGTAAAACAATGCAGTGACATAGGAGTACATACAGTATATTGTCTTTATTTTATCAATGTAAATATTAGTCTTGGGCCTTAAAGCAACAAGCTTGTCAGAAACAATCCTTGTTGAATGAACAAACCTGTGAACTTGAGGTTTTCACTCAATTATTGGACTAAAGTAAAGTTTGAGGCTCTTGTCCTTTACTTGAGTATTTTATTTCCATGCTACTTTATACTTCTGCTCCACTACAAATCAGTGGAAATATTCTACTTTTTACTCCACTACATTTAACTGATTTCTTCAGTTACTAGTTATATTACCAGGCTTACAAGCACATATGAAAAATTAGTTTATTCATCAAAAACTGGACTGAAACAAATTAACATAACATAAATGCAGAGTAGCATGATTTTTATCAACTTCTCCTCTGTACACTCAGATATGGCTGCAGAGTAAACACAGGCTTCACAGAGACAGAAACAAAAACTTCTCTGTCCGTTCTCTGGGGAACTGACTGTTTTCTGTGACAACTTTTCTTTTTTTCAGAGTAGAAAGAAACATTGATGTGGTGATTTAACCACAGATTTAACCAGACAGAAACGATTGAGAACAACAACAGAGCGGAGCTTAGCGAGCTGTTGCCAAGAGGATTCAGAAACCCACGAAGAAGAGCGTAGTGGGAGCGTAGTGGGAGCGTGCGTAGCGTTGTGCCAGTGTGCCTACAGGGAGCGCATGGAGCAAGTCTCCCAGCGCGCTGGGATTTGATGCATTGAGACGTAGCACTGAGATACAAGAAAGGACAGCGGTCATGAAGGCTTCCACTACATTGCACCTCATAAACCGCACGGTACACACGTGTACCAAACCGTGACATGCGTACCGAACGGGTAGGAATCTAAATAAAAAACTTTCCACCCCTAATAGACACTGATGGTGATGTCATCACTAGAAGTCAGGTCAGCCAATGGACTGACAGTTTGGGGTTCCTTGGAGAGTTCACACCTTGGTGTGACCTGTTGGGGGAGAGTTACATGTACATGGCAGGCCTTTGTCTGTGACCATGCGCTCAGGGACAAAGGCTGCCAGGCTTTTGGGCCTAGTCTTTCGTTTGTTTGATCAGGCTGAGGCCTTCTCATAATCAAACTGAAAGTTCACATTAATCCAGAAATGAATAATCATCTTTGGGATGCTGGTTGCACCTACAGACTGACTGGAGATACACAATATATTTCGGTATTATCTAATAAGTGGGTGAAATGTTCAGTCGAGGGTTAATGCCACATAATAAAGCACTTTTTTCTCTAAAGAGAGAGAGAGAGAGTGTGTTACATTGTGTTACATTGTGCACACAAACAAGCAAAATTAGAGAACAGTAACCACTGTGTCAGAAGAGAAGAAAATGTTTTCTTGGGGCTGTAGGATTTAAAAATTAACAGGAAGTGTAAAGGCCACAGCTTTGAATGACTTGTTACGGCCCTAGGAGCTCCGCTCTTTTGTTCCGCTCTGTTTCTTGTCTCTCCTCCTCCTCTCCAGTGCTCAAGGTGTTGCTGCACGGGACCAATCAGTGGGGGTGAAGTCGACATTTAGGGTGGACCAGTTGCTGTCTCTCGAGCTCTTTCTTCCCCTGGATCTCAATCTGTGGTAGACTGCTGGGGTAGCGTGTTGTATTTTACAGGGGCACTCGGTAGACTGGGCCAGGGTTCCAGCTTCAAATACTGATCCAGCTTTGCACACACCCGAGCAAGTGATTGTTTAGAAACACTAGGCAAAGCGGGAGACTGCCTTTTGTATTTTTGGTTTTGTTTAGAGAGTTTCCCTAAGTTTACTACTGTTTATCTGTTCTGCTAGTCTTATTTAATTAGGGTTTTAGGTTATTATATTTAGGTTATTTGTTTAGTTTAGCTCTTTTGTTTGAGTTGGACAGCTCCCCATCTGGTCCATTCTCTAACTGACTTGTTTTCCTTTATTGTCAATTTTCTTATTGACAACTGTATAAAACAGCAGTTGGCACATACCAATTACATTTGTTTTTTTTTATGTACATCCCTTTCCCAAAACGAGCTGGGACGTAACATGACTTCAGCACATCTGCGCCCACAGGACATCACTAGTTTCTCACACTGCTCTGGTTTGATCTTGGTCCATTCTGACTCAGTCTCTTCCACAGTTCACTAACTAGTGGGTTTCTTAGATATTACTCTGTTGCCAAGGACTTTCCAGAGATTCTCTATGGGGTTTAAATCTGATGAAACCAAAAGCCCTTTCCCTCTAATTTGTATTTGTATGTTTTATTTTAATTTTTTTCAAAAATCTTGATCTTATTCATCTCCAAAGCAGCAAAGGTCTCACAATGTGTGAAAACCCCCACCAAGAAGCAACTTAGCAAGAGAAATGGAAAGGGAGAGACTCTTTTGCACAAAGCATGCCAGAGAGACGATCTAGCACAAGTCAAAATGCTTATTCAAGCTGCGATCAGCATCAACATGGAGGATAATGCAGGTTTGTCACAGCTGATACTTTATTTTCACTCGATCACTTCTATATTCTGACATATATTTGTCCATGAAACGGTTCATTACTATCAAACACAAAACTCACGTTAACTTAAATTGGCAGGCTGGACAGCTCTCCATGAGGCTTCTGCTGTGGGTGGCCAGGCAGTGGTTGACGAGCTGTTGAAGGCTGGAGCTAATGTTAACGCTAGAAGCTTTGGTGGTGACACGCCCCTACATGATGCTGTGTACTCTGGACACTATGAGGTGATGTAAAGTAGTTTTCTGCAACACTTTCCAAATGTCAATGTTTCAGAGTAGCCTTTTTGTCAAAGGCTGTAGCAACCCAGTGTCCAAGTGGGTTGCCAAAAGTGTACAAAATTGAATTTATACTACAACACTAAAATAATTTGATTGTCCCTTTCTTTCCTTATACTTATCTGTGTCTCTTTTATCATCATCTTGTATTGGGATCAATATGTAAGATGTGCTGCTGTTCCAGCCATGGTTGGACTAGACCAGGGCTGCCCAACCCTGCTCCTGGAGGGCCACTGTCCTGCATGTTTTAGGTTTCTCTCTGCTCCAACACACCTGAGTCTAATGATGTGCTCGCTATCAAGCAGCTGAAGCCTTTGACAGGTTTAAAAAAATCGTTAGACTCAAGTGTGTTAGAGCAGAGAAAAACCTAAAACATGCAGGACAGTGACCCTCCAGGAGCAGGATTGGGAACCCCTGGACTAGACATACTGCCATTACCACCTGTGTCCAGACAAACCAGGGTTATTTCTGCATTATAAATTTTGAGGCAGCTGCCTCGCTGAAAGTAACTGTCAGACCAAGGCAGGAAAGAGGACTCAGATGCAGAGGTTTGCGGATCAACACTGAATTTATTAACTTGACGACAGGGACGTGGCACAGGGAAAAAGCTAAAAAACAAAAAAATCCTGTCCATGAAAATCACGAACAGGATTGGTGACAAAGCGCACCCCTGGCGGAGGCCAACCCCCACCGGAAATGAATCCGACTTACTCCCGAGGATCCGGACACAGCTCTCACTTTGGGTGTACAGAGATTGGATAGCCCACAGAAGTGACCCCCTCACCCCATACTCCCGCAGCAGCTCCCACAGTATCTCCCTAGGAACCCGGTCATATGCCTTCTCCAGATCCACACAACACATGTAGACTGGATGAGCATACTCCCAGGCCCCCTCCAGGATCCTTGCGAGAATGAAGAGCTGGTCTGTTGTTCCACGTCCAGGACGGAATCCACATTGTTCCTCTTCAATCTGAGGTTCGACTATAGGACGAACCCTCCTTTCCAGCACCTTGGAGTAGACTTTACCAGGGAGGCTGAGTAGTGTGATACCCCTGTAATTGGCACACACCCTCTGGTCCCCCTTTTTAAAAAGAGGAACCACCACCCCGGTCTGCCACTCCCTTGGCACTGTCCCAGACTTCCACGCAATGTTGAAGAGGCGTGTCAACCAAGACAGCCCCTCCCAACCCAAAGTTTTCAGCATTTCTGGACGAATCTCATCAACCCCTGGGGCTTTGCCACTGTGGAGTTGTTTGACTACCTCAGTGACTTCCGCCAGGGATATTGACAATGATTCCCCATCAGCCTCCAGCTCTGCCTCTACAAAAGAGGGCGTGTTAGTCGGATTAAGGAGTTCCTCAAAGTGCTCCTTCCACCGCCCGATCACCTCATCGGCTGAGGTCACCAGCGTCCCGTCTTTACTGTAAACAGCTTGGACGGTTCCCCGTTTCCCCCTCCTGAGATGTCGAATGGTTTTCCAGAAGCACCTTGGTGCCGCCCGAAAGTCCTTCTCCATGGCTTCTCCGAACTCCTCCCACACCCGCTGCTTTGCCTCTGACACAGCAGAGGCTGCAGCCCTTCTGGCCTGTCGGTACCTTGCAACTGCCTCCGGAGTCTTCTGGGATAGCATATCCCGGAAGGCCTCCTTCTTCAGTCGGACAGCTTCCCTGACCACCGGTGTCCACCACGGTGTTCGAGGGTTACCGCCCCTTGAGGCACCTAAGACCTTGAGGCCACAGCTCACCGCTGCAGCTTCAGCAATGGAAGCTTTGAACATTGCCCACTCCGGTTCAATGCCCCCAACCTCCACAGGGATGCCAGAAAAGCTCCGCCGGAGGTGTGAGTTGAAGATCTCTCGGACAGGGGCCTCCTCCAGACGTTCCCAGTTCACCCGCACTACTCGTTTGGGTTTACCTGGTCTGTCCAGAATCTCCCCCCATCCTCTGATCCAACTCATCACCAGATGGTGATCAGTTGACAGCTCTGCCCCTCTCTTCACCCGAGTGTCGAAAACATGCGGCCTCAGATCAAATGATACGATCACAAAATCGATCATCGACCTTTGGCCTAGGGTGCTCTGGTACCACGTACACTTATGAGCATCCTTATGTTCGAACATGGTGTTAGTTATAGATAATCCATGACTAGCACAGAAGTCTAATAACTGACGACCACTCAGATTTAGATCAGGGAGGCCGTTCCTCCCAATCACGCCTCTCCAGGTGTCTCCATCATTGCCCACGTGGGCGTTGAAGTCTCCCAGCAGAACTATTGAGTCCCCTACTGGAGCCCCATGCAGGACTCCATTCAGGGTCTCCAAGAATGCCGAATACTCTGAACTGCTGTTTGGTGCATATGCACAAACAACAGTCAGAGTTTTCCCCCCTACCACCCGCAGGCGTAAGGAGGCGACCCTCTCGTCCACCGGGGTGAACTCCAACACCGCGGCGCTCAGCCGGGGGTTTGTGAGTATCCCCACACCCGCCCGGCGCCTCACACCCTGGGCAACTCCAGAGAAGAATAGTGTCCAACCCCTATCCAGGAGATAGGCGCTCGCCGGCGAGCCCTCCGTCTGGGCCTGGCTCCAGACGGGGGCCCCGGGCTTTCTCCGGGCAGGGTCTCTCTTCCTCTTCGTTGTTTGTCCATTGAGTCTTTGTGAACCATTCTTAGTCCGGCCCCTTGCCTGAGACCACTTTTCCATGGGAGACCCTACCAGGAGCATTAAGCTCCAGACAACACAGCCCTCAGGTTCACAGGGACACACAAACCTCTCCACCACGATAAGGTGATGGTTCCCGGAGAGGAAGTGAACAAAATAATTAATTAAATAAAAAAAGACGCTCCAACCAGGAGGAAAAAACAAAGTCACAAGAGAATTCAAAAAGGGAAAACTTACTTGGACCAAAACAAGGAGTACAAAAACCTGAAAGATGAAACAAAGAACTCAAAAGCAAGAACAAGACTGTGGAACAAATCGCTGGATACGAAATAAACTGGCACGGAACATGAGGGAAGGGTCAGTCACAGGTGGAAACGATCGGGAATCAGGGAATGACGTCAGACCGTTGACACAAGAGGAAGGGCAAATGACCTGGAACGAGAGGAGAGTTATCTTTCAAAATAAAACAGGAAATTCACAAGACAAAAAACCCAAAGACAGGACAAACCTCACCGCGGCGTGACAGTAACTGCCTCCATGCTGGAATCTTGATTGAAAATCAATACAGTGCTATGGAAGCTCAGTGGCGATGTTTTCAACTCGATTCAACTCCACTATAGGAGAAAGGGTGCGTTTGATTTCAGCCCTGGGCCACAAAATGACGTTGACGGTCTGCTTGTGTTCTTGCGGGGCTCAGAGACGGAGAGAGAGGGTCGAGCGAGCAATACAATGAATAAGGAGAGGACGCACCGGCCGTAATCCAGAACAAAGCAGTGAATCAGGGAAATAAAACATTATTTTTGCCGTTTCATCACAACTAGAAATGCAGCTGTAGAAAGTATCTCACTGTCTCTGTGTTCTGTGACTCAGGGGCGGATACTAACATTATTGACTCGAGTTGGTACGTACTAGTCAGTTGCCGACTGTTTCCTTAGATACTCCGCTGGTGGTTAATGGTCTCAGTGGTGAGGAGCTAGCTCAGATCTCTGCCGAGATGATTCCCATGACCCTGTCACTAGCTGGTAATCATACTGAGACCATAGCCTTTCACGTCATGCCTTCTGCTAATGCCCCCGTAGTTCTTGGTCTCCCCTGGCTTTTTGCTCACAATCCTTTAATTGACTGGGTAACAGGCAGGGTTGTGAGCTGGAGCAGTAGTTGTCACTCATCCTTTCTTCGTTCGGCCCCAGCTAGGTGCCTTAATGACCCCAGACCCTTGTTGTCTGAACCTCCTGATCTGTCCTCCGTGCCGCCAGTTTACCATGACCTCGCCGAGGTGTTTAGCAAGATGAAGGCACTATTCTTGCCACCTCACTGTCCATACGATTGTTCTATTGATTTATTACCCGGGTCAACCTTCCCTACCAGTCGTCTATGTAACCTGTCAGGACCTGAGCGTGTGTCTATGGAGACTTATATCAATAATTCTCTCAAATCCAGGATCATTTGTCCTTCATCCTCTCCACTTGGAGCTGTTTTTTTCTTTGTGGCCAAGAAGGACAAGTCTTTATGAACATGTATTGATTACCGCGGTCTGAACAACAAGAATTTATGGTAGACGGCCAAGAGACTGTATTCTCGCCAAGCCGGGTGGATTTTCTCCTTCGGGCGATTTCTCCCTGACCTATATTCCAGGCAGCAAGAACATTAAACCAGATGCCCTGTCCCGACCGTTTGGACCAGACGAAGAGGTGGAGTCTGGTTCGGACCACATCTTACCCTCTTACTGCGTTGTGGCCGCCCTTCACCGTCATTTCTGGTGGAAGACCATGACCAAAGATACCCCGAGATTCTGTCCAGGCCTGCACCGTCTGCGCTAGAGGCAAGGCATCTCATCATCCTCCAGCGGGCCTTCTCTGTCCTCTTCCTGTGCCTAGTCGTCCTTGGTCGCACATCGCGTTTGACTTTGTTACCGGTCTGCCGGTCTCCCAAGGTAAAGACACTATTATGACTATCGTTGACCATTTTCTAAGATGGTTCATTTTCTCTGGACATTGCCTCGAACCGGGGTCCCCAGTTCACTTCCCGGATCTGGCTAAAGCCTTCTTCCCTCAGGATTCATCCCACGTCTCCCAGCTAAAGCCGGTGTTCACCAGCACGCTTTGCCCACCTACCAACCAACCGCCCCCCCCCCCCCCCGTACCGTGGATGGCCATCCGCCCCAGTAGGTGATTTCAACCAAAATGCGAGAATTCCTGAAGCTAAAGAGGCGTTGGTGACTAGTGTGTGTGAGCCAATCTACACCGTCAGTCAACCAGTCGAAGCAGATCCACAAACCACCAACTTTATGTGTGTTCTTAGCATCAGTTGGAATGGGCAAGAGGTCCCTTTTGACTTTGAACATACCATTGTGGTTGCCAACTGTGTTTGTTTTGTTTTTTTAAGATAATTCTTTTGGCAGTTTTCAAGCCTTTTATTGTATAGGACAGACTGGAAATTGGGTGAGAGAGAGAGGGGGAGACATGCAGCAAAAATCTGCAAGTCAGAGTCGAATCCACAGTCGCTTCCTCGAGGACCTTCAGCCTCTTTAGATAGGGGGACTGCTCTAACCAATGTGCCACTGGCCGCCCCGCCAGCTGTGGTTTTGATCATGTTTTTCACTTACTGGATTTTGTAATGAAAGGGCGACCATTCATCTGCCTTGTTGGATGCTTATATTGAACAAGACTGCCTTCAGTGAACACAGAAGCATTGAGGTCCGACTTCCTAACAAGAAATGTATGTGTGTTGTGTAGGTAGTGAAGCTTCTCCTCCAGCATGGGGCAAATGTCTGTGACAGGAATGTGGGTGGCCTCAGTGCACTAGACTTGGCAAAGAAGGAGAATATCCAAGAGCTGCTCTCTTCCCGTGTATCTGTTATACATGAGCAGCCTTGTGAGGCACCTGCACAATACAGACAACCAGGTGAGCTGCCTTACAAATTCCATACTGGACTCCAGAAATCAGTCTGAGCCCTTTTTTTTAGACTTTCAGAAAACATGACCCAAATTGTCTGCTCAGCAAATGCATTTTGCCACAAAAGGTTATACTCCACTGAAAGGCTAAGTAAAACACATCATCTCCTGTAGTCTGGAAATGTGCCTCTGAAACATTTCTTCTTGGAGAAAAGCATTAACTAACACCTGAGCTAATGACAAATAGAAGCAGTAGATTTAGCCATATTTACCAGAGAAGATGAAAATGTTGGGAGAGTTAGATTAAGAAGTGTCCGATTACACATTTTGCTGAGAAACTCTGAAATACATTGCATACATTGCATTACAATACAAATTGCAGTGGAGGTGGGTGGGTCACTTTCCAGGTTTCTTCTCCTGACTAATTCTTCCTTAGAGTTGAAGAGGAAAATCAGTCCAGAGATTCAGCCCTTAGAGTGACCCAGTGATGGTTTCAGGCTCACTTCATCCATCAGATCCTTGATGATTCACTGCTGTTTATCCAACCACCTGTTCCATACTGTACCAGTGTCATTAACATCTGAGTCTAGTCCCACCCTCAATTCTCATAGAGATTCATGCAGAGAGGTTTCAGTATCTATAAGGGCGCACTCACACTGTCCTACCGCACAGCGCCCCGGGCTTTAGGGTACTTGTCCTCCCTCTCCCCCCGCTGGCCAGCCCGTTTGTACTCACACTGCCTGGGCCTCGCGCAAATGCTTCTTGCCTGACCTTACGTCATTACGCCGTAACACGTCACCCGCATTGATGACGTCATTGCGATGCGTCGCTTTGTTTACAAATCTTTCCATAGACCTCTGAGTTTTTGTGCGTCTTGTCGACTGTTTTTGAATATTTTCATCAACCAAATCTGCAGTAAACAGTCCACCTCCGCATCACACCAACGTGATCCTTTCGCCACTATTGTTGTTGTTGTTAAATGTCCGCGCATGGTCCGTCTTTTTTTTTTTCTATGTCCAAACAGGCGCACATAAAATGACGTAGGCGTCGTGCTCGTGCTCGTACATGTGCACACGCTCATGCTCGTACATGTGCAAACGCGCTCTACAAAAGCCAACCTCTCTCAAACGGGCTGTGGACGGCCAAGTGGCCGCAGCTAGACGCGGAGCGGTTGCACTCACACTGGTCAAACGCACTAGACTTTACCCAAAAAACCCAGTGCGGAAGGACAGTGTGAGTGCGCCCTAAGGGTCCCTGGAAATCAGTTAAAAAGTGTGGTGAAGTTGATAGATGTGTAAAGCCTGCAGCTTCATACCCAAAGGAATCCAGGTTGGAATTACTTCCAAAGGTGCTTCAGCAGGGTACTGAGTAAGGGGGGCAGAAACTTTTTCTCACATGATTTTTATTTTTTTTTGTTAAAATTTCTAAAAATCTGTTTTTGATTATGATTAATTGTGTGAAAATAGATGAGGAAAATACGGTGGCACTCAAGTGCAAACAACAGCAAATAGAAAAACACAACAGCAAATAAAAGAACAAAACGGCAAATAGGAAATCAAAATAGCAAATAGGAAAACACTTCAACAAATCCTAAAACACAATAACATCAACTTCTACCTGAAAAGGTAGGCTTATCTAATCAGAGGATGGACCCTCCTGATTGGACAGACGGACTGTCTGTCTTTTAACAGGAAGGAGAGATGGAAAACACGAAAAAAGCTTATTTTCAAAACAGGAGTATTTCCAAAGATACTTTTGCTATTATTAAGAATTATTTTTGATGCAGGGCATCCGTACAGTGTGATAGTTGATATGTTGTCAACCAACCTAAACATCGGGATGAGTATATCGGACTATGTGGGAAGTACTTCAGCAAAAACTAGCTACGTGTTAAACGCAACCTTTGTTAAAGTACTTGCCACAGCAGATAGCCCAGTAGCTGCTCTGGTCCATGCAGCTCTGTAAGGACGACACTTCTCACCTCATCTAGATGTGAATCGTTTTTCTTTCTGTACAACCCTGCTTCTCTCAAACGTGACTTCAAAGTGCGTGTACGTATGCCCTGCATCAAAATAATTCATGTGATGTTATCAGTCATATCTTGCTAAAAATGATTGACTAAAATGACTAAAAATGTTCATAGTCGAATCTGATTGGTCACGGCTTGCCTATAGTCGACTACTCGTCGAATCAGTTTTGTTTTTTTGCTCATGAAAAACCCTCTGATCCGGGGTGGAGCCATTGACATGAAGCAGACAGCGACGGGTGCACGTGAGTCCAGCGCTGCATGGTCATGCGTGTCAGGCAGAGGGTTACTGAGAGATGAGATTTCTGATTTCTGATAGGAGCATCTTATTAAAAGTATTTGTTGTTAGAACATAAATGTGTTTAGTTTGTATCTTTCTTTGATAGTAGCTGACGGTAGATTTAGAACTGTAGTTTCACTTTCACGACGTTGTGTCAGACTGTGTCCGACTGAACCTCTATAATGAAAAACAACAAATGGGCAAATATTCAAAGTAAATGATGCTGATGGTTAAACAGGAGCAGACTGTTGTTTTTCTGACGGCCAGATAGATTTAAATCCCAGCCAAGATGGGCTCTGATGGTGCTGGATCCTGGATAGAACAACTTAGTCTAAAAGGGGAGGTGTTTAGCACAGGAGTTATTTTAGCATTTTTAGCAACTGTATTTATTAATAGGCTTATATTTATACCCAATTAGGCTATGTGTCATGGTTTATTGGGAGAAACCAAGCATCTATATGTCAAATCAGACATTCAGCACCCCCAGATCCAGAATGGAATAATCCATTGTTTCAGAACCGCATTTTGTGCATTTTGTGCATTTTGTGCATTTTGTGCATTTTGCGACGATTCGACTATTCGGGGTCACCCCTAAAGTCCACACTACGTTTATGGGGCTGTAACGAACCGCAGGAGAGCGAGCTCAGACAGAGAGTGAGAGGCTGTTTGAGAGAGAAATCCTTTATTATATTTTACTTTCAGTAATCACATTTTCTAGACCAAGTGAATCTAACATAAACACTGATGCTGAGTGTTAAGCATCTTTTAAAACCCAGAACTCATTGGTTTTGTACCATACCTAATGTTTCAGATGTAAGGTTGACTTTACTTCTTTGAACTTACAAATACTTAAACTAAATAGATAAATAGTAAAGTAAAAAAAGATATTCTATAAATAAAACAGTAAAGTGAAGAGTATATGTAAACTGAATCTGGGTTATTTTCTGTGCTATTTTATCACTATCATCACTACCTATATCTACTTTTAATGTTAATATAATTAACTGTAGATCTTGTGTCCCTTTCACCAGGCACCATCATTACACAGCTAAGATGCAGGTCGTCTACTCGGCCTGTGGCACATTACAAAATCCTTCCCTTAACGTCTTCTGTCATCAGGTGACAGTTTCCAGAAAGAGGAGGAATTTAGTTTATGAAATGTCTCATTTGGGTGACAATCTACAGAATGAATCCCAAAGTGTCTTACTGTATAAAATACAGTATACTGTTTATGCAGTTAAGATCAGTTACTGCATTAATGGTTGGGCCTGCATACAGAAGTTACAAAACTAAGAACCAACATCCCTAAATATACAGTACAAACTATTAATGTATTGTTATTCAGGAAATGCTGTTAAAACAATAAGAAACATTCTGCAATACAAATGTAGTTTGTTAACTGCACCACCAAAACTCAAAATACAAGAATAGAACTTTTAAAAATATGGATGTGGATGTGCCAAATGGTCAAAAGGAAAAAGAAAAAGATGTAACCAATTAAAACTAGAAAGCACTCACTTAAACTGTGCAATCCTAAATTAGCTATTTTATTATTAGAAACGTGTTTTAATTGTTTAAAATCAAAATGCACACATAGACAGTCATGAGATACATATATACGTATACGTATATGCTACATTTTTTATATGCAAAAGTGAACAATGAAAAAGGTAAAAAAACAAAACCCATTTATTCCTTCCTTTGATTCATATGAATTGTAGACTTTGATCTGACTTTGACTTATAATAATAATCTTAAGCAGTAAACTTTCACACTGATGAACTTTTACACGGTGATCTTTTGGGAGGATGTGGAAAGGGCAAGGCAGCACAGCTCTCTGGTACAGCAGTCTTTGATGAGAGGATGATGTGATGTCGTCCTCTCTCTGTGACTATGTTAGGGCCAATGTGAAGGAAGCAAACGCATGGTTTTAGATCACATTCAGTGATTCAGCTTCTCATTGAAAGGGTGATCAGACGTCAGCATCACTGGTCCATCAACCTCTCAGCTGCCATCATGGTTAAAAAGCAGGACTGCCAAGAGAAGCCTGGAGAAAAAGCAGATTATGCAGTTCACAATTTGAACATTTGTGAAGAAACACAGAAGTAAAGACAATATAGTATACAAATAAAATCTAGTGTGTAGAAAACTAAAAAAGAAAAAAGATTTTTCTTATATTGTGTAGATTAGGGGATCATTGCCACTCTGACACAAGAGCCCTGCGATGAATGCTATATGCATGGAGTTTATAATGTTTGTTCATACTGTTTTAGAGATTATTGAACTTTATTGTTTTTATGAGTCTGCAGTTGAATTGTATTTGAGGAGTTTATAAGTCCAGTTTTATCTGAGATGAGTTCATAACATATGTCATTGAGATTATTATATTCTATTATCATTGAGGTCAGAGTGACTAGTATCTGACTGCATTATACTTATTTTACACTAATGTTACATCATGTAAGTGGAGTGGATATATCTGTTTACTACAGAACATTTACAGCTCACAGTTCATGCTGGATATCAGAGTAAATGTATGTTGTAATGTTTTTGCTCTGAATCTACACTGTAGCTCTGTAACTTTAGGTGCATCTGTCCCTTCATTAACTTTACCGGCAGTCTCTCCATAAACCTTAGAAACTAACGTTAACACACCAACATCACTGTTAACGTTACTTAACTGATATCTCTGTAACTGACTCTGTGAGCTCTGGACCTGCAGGCAGTAACAGTCCGTTACAACCATAAATTATAAATACATTAGCTGTGCAAACATAATCACAAACTAACGCTCTGTACCTACACTTCAGGATAATAACATTAGTGAACTGACCTTACAGATTTTTACTGATCAACCTGTAAGTTTGATAAAATCCGATGCTAATTGCTAATACAGGCTAACATTTGCAGTTTGGTTTTCTTATTTGCCGTTTTGTTTTCCTATTTGCTGTTTTGTTTTCTTATTTGCGGTTTTGATTTCCTATTTGCTGTTTTGTTTTCCTATTTGCTGTTTTGTTTTCTTATTTGCTGTTTTGTTTTCCTATTTGCTGTTTTGTTTTCCTATTTGCTGTTTTGTTTTCTCATTTGCCGTTTTGTTTTCCTATTTGCTGTTTTGTTTTCCTATTTGCCGTTTTGTTTTCTTATTTGCCGTTTTGTTTTACTATTTGCTGTTTTGTTTTCTTATTTGCTGTTTTGTTTTCCTATTTGCTGTTTTGTTTTCCTATTTGCTGTTTTGTTTTCTCATTTGCCGTTTTGTTTTCCTAATTGATTAATTCCTAATTTGTGTCCTGAGATAACTTTTGTGTGTCCTGAGATAGCTTTTGTTATGATTTGACACTATAAATAAAATTGAATTGAATTGAATTGAATTGCTGTTTTGTTTTCCTAATTGCCGTTTTGTTTTCTTATTTGCCGTTTTCTTTTACTATTTGCCGTTTTGTTTTCTTATTTGCCGTTTTGTTTTACTATTTGCTGTTTTGTTTTCTAATTTGCCGTTTTGTTTTCTTATTTGCCGTTCTTTTCTCCTATTTGCTGTTTTGTTTTCTTATTTGCTGTTTTGTTTTCCTATTTGCTGTTTTGTTTTCTCATTTGCCGTTTTGTTTTCCTATTTGCTGTTTTGTTTCCCTATTTGCTGTTTTGTCTTTCTTATTTGCTGTTTTGTTTTACTATTTGCTGTTTTGTTTTCTTATTTGCCGTTTTGTTTTCCTATTTGCCGTTTTGTTTTCCTATTTGCTGTTTTGTTTTCTTATTTGCCGTTTTGTTTACTTATTTGCTGTTTTGTTATCCTATTTGCTGTTTTGTTTTCCTATTTGCCGATTTGTTTTCCTATTTGCTGTTTTGTTTTCTTATTTGCCGTTTTGTTTACTTATTTGCTGTTTTGTTATCCTATTTGCTGTTTTGTTTTCTCATTTGCCGTTTTGTTTTCCTATTTGCTGTTTTTTTTTCCTATTTGCCGTTTTGTTTTCTTATTTGCCGTTTTGTTTTACTATTTGCTGTTTTGTTTTCTTATTTGCTGTTTTGTTTTCCTATTTGCCGTTTTGTTTCCCTATTTGCTGTTTTGTTTTCTTATTTGCAGTTTTGTTTACTTATTTGCTGTTTTGTTATCCTATTTACTGTTTTGTTTTCCTATTTGCCGTTTTGTTTTCCTATTTGCTGTTTTGTTTTCTTATTTGCCGTTTTGTTTACTTATTTGCTGTTTTGTTATCCTATTTGCTGTTTTGTTTTCTCATTTGCCGTTTTGTTTTCCTATTTGCTGTTTTGTTTTCTTATTTGCCGTTTTGTTTACTTATTTGCTGTTTTGTTATCCTATTTGCTGTTTTGTTTTCTCATTTGCCGTTTTGTTTTCCTATTTGCTGTTTTGTTTTCCTATTTGCCGTTTTGTTTTCTTATTTGCCGTTTTGTTTTACTATTTGCTGTTTTGTTTTCTTATTTGCTGTTTTGTTTTCCTATTTGCTGTTTTGTTTTCCTATTTGCCGTTTTGTCTTTCTTATTTGCTGTTTTGTTTTACTATTTGCTGTTTTGTTTTCTTATTTGCCGTTTTGTTTTCCTATTTGCCGTTTTGTTTTCCTATTTGCTGTTTTGTTTTCTTATTTGCCGTTTTGTTTACTAATTGCTGTTTTGTTATCCTATTTGCTGTTTTGTTTTCCTATTTGCCGTTTTTTTTCTTATTTGCCATTTTGTTTTTCTATTTGCTGTTTTGTTTTCCTATTTGCCGTTTGTTTTCTTATTTGCCGTTTTGTTTTCCTATTTGCTGTTTTGTTTTCTTATTTGCCGTTTTGTTTTCTTATTTACCTTCTTTTCTCCTATTTGCTGTTTTGTTTTCCTATTTGCCGTTTTGTTTTCTTATTTGCCGTTTTGTTTACTTATTTGCTGTTCTGTTATGCTATTTGCCGTTTTGTTTTCCTATTTGCTGTTTTGTTTTCTTATTTGCCGTTTTTTTTCTTATTTGCCATTTTGTTTTTCTATTTGCTGTTTTGTTTTCCTATTTGCCGTTTTGTTTTCTTATTTGCCGTTTTGTTTACTTATTTGCTGTTCTGTTATCCTATTTGCCATTTTGTTTTCCTATTTGCTGTTTTGTTTTCTTATTTGCCGTTTTGTTTACTTATTTGCTGTTTTGTTATCCTATTTGCTGTTTTGTTTTCTCATTTGCAGTTTTGTTTTCCTATTTGCTGTTTTGTTTTCTTATATGCCGTTTTGTTTACTTATTTGCTGTTTTGTTATCCTATTTGCTGTTTTGTTTTCTCATTTGCCGTTTTGTTTTCCTATTTGCTGTTTTGTTTTCCTATTTGACGTTTTGTTTTCTTATTTGCTGTTTTGTTTTACTATTTGCTGCTTTGTTTTCTTATTTGCTGTTTTGTTTTCCTATTTGCTGTTTTGTTTTCCTATTTGCTGTTTTGTTTTCCTATTTGCTGTTTTTTTTTCTTATTTGCCATTTTGTTTTACTATTTGCCGTTTTGTTTTCTTATTTGCCGTTTTGTTTTACTATTTGCTATTTTGTTTTCTAATTTGCCGTTTTGTTTTCTTATTTGCCGTTTTGTTTTCTTATTTGCTGTTTTGTTTTCCTATTTGCTGTTTTGTTTTCTCATTTGCCGTTTTGTTTTCCTATTTGCTGTTTTGTTTTCCTATTTGCCGTTTTGTCTTTCTTATTTGCTGTTTTGTTTTACTATTTGCCGTTTTGTTTTCCTATTTGCTGTTTTGTTTTCTTATTTGCCGTTTTTTTTCTTATTTGCCATTTTGTTTTTCTATTTGCTGTTTTGTTTTCCTATTTGCCGTTTTGTTTTCTTATTTGCCGTTTTGTTTACTTATTTGCTGTTTTGTTATCCTATTTGCCATTTTGTTTTCCTATTTGCTGTTTTGTTTTCTTATTTGCCGTTTTGTTTACTTATTTGCTGTTTTGTTATCCTATTTGCTGTTTTGTTTTCTCATTTGCAGTTTTGTTTGCCTATTTGCTGTTTTGTTTTCTTATATGCCGTTTTGTTTACTTATTTGCTGTTTTGTTATCCTATTTGCTGTTTTGTTTTCTCATTTGCCGTTTTGTTTTCCTATTTGCTGTTTTGTTTTCCTATTTGACGTTTTGTTTTCTTATTTGCTGTTTTGTTTTACTATTTGCTGTTTTGTTTTCTTATTTGCTGTTTTGTTTTCCTATTTGCTGTTTTGTTTTCCTATTTGCTGTTTTGTTTTCCTATTTGCCGTTTTGTCTTTCTTATTTGCTGTTTTGTTTTACTATTTGCTGTTTTGTTTTCTTATTTGCTGTTTTGTTTTCCTATTTGCCGTTTTGTTTTCCTATTTGCTGTTTTGTTTTCTTATTTGCCGTTTTGTTTACTAATTGCTGTTTTGTTATCCTATTTGCTGTTTTGTTTTCCTATTTGCCGTTTTTTTTCTTATTTGCCATTTTGTTTTTCTATTTGCTGTTTTGTTTTCCTATTTGCCGTTTGTTTTCTTATTTGCCGTTTTGTTTTCCTATTTGCTGTTTTGTTTTCTTATTTGCCGTTTTGTTTTCTTATTTACCTTCTTTTCTCCTATTTGCTGTTTTGTTTTCCTATTTGCCGTTTTGTTTTCTTATTTGCCGTTTTGTTTACTTATTTGCTGTTCTGTTATGCTATTTGCCGTTTTGTTTTCCTATTTGCTGTTTTGTTTTCTTATTTGCCGTTTTTTTTCTTATTTGCCATTTTGTTTTTCTATTTGCTGTTTTGTTTTCCTATTTGCCGTTTTGTTTTCTTATTTGCCGTTTTGTTTACTTATTTGCTGTTCTGTTATCCTATTTGCCATTTTGTTTTCCTATTTGCTGTTTTGTTTTCTTATTTGCCGTTTTGTTTACTTATTTGCTGTTTTGTTATCCTATTTGCTGTTTTGTTTTCTCATTTGCAGTTTTGTTTTCCTATTTGCTGTTTTGTTTTCTTATATGCCGTTTTGTTTACTTATTTGCTGTTTTGTTATCCTATTTGCTGTTTTGTTTTCTCATTTGCCGTTTTGTTTTCCTATTTGCTGTTTTGTTTTCCTATTTGACGTTTTGTTTTCTTATTTGCTGTTTTGTTTTACTATTTGCTGTTTTGTTTTCTTATTTGCTGTTTTGTTTTCCTATTTGCTGTTTTGTTTTCCTATTTGCTGTTTTGTTTTCCTATTTGCTGTTTTTTTTTCTTATTTGCCGTTTTGTTTTACTATTTGCCGTTTTGTTTTCTTATTTGCCGTTTTGTTTTACTATTTGCTATTTTGTTTTCTAATTTGCCGTTTTGTTTTCTTATTTGCCGTTTTGTTTTCTTATTTGCTGTTTTGTTTTCCTATTTGCTGTTTTGTTTTCTCATTTGCCGTTTTGTTTTCCTATTTGCTGTTTTGTTTTCCTATTTGCCGTTTTGTCTTTCTTATTTGCTGTTTTGTTTTACTATTTGCCGTTTTGTTTTCCTATTTGCTGTTTTGTTTTCTTATTTGCCGTTTTTTTTCTTATTTGCCATTTTGTTTTTCTATTTGCTGTTTTGTTTTCCTATTTGCCGTTTTGTTTTCTTATTTGCCGTTTTGTTTACTTATTTGCTGTTTTGTTATCCTATTTGCCATTTTGTTTTCCTATTTGCTGTTTTGTTTTCTTATTTGCCGTTTTGTTTACTTATTTGCTGTTTTGTTATCCTATTTGCTGTTTTGTTTTCTCATTTGCAGTTTTGTTTTCCTATTTGCTGTTTTGTTTTCTTATATGCCGTTTTGTTTACTTATTTGCTGTTTTGTTTTCCTATTTGCTGTTTTGTTTTCTCATTTGCCGTTTTGTTTTCCTATTTGCTGTTTTGTTTTCCTATTTGACGTTTTGTTTTCTTATTTGCTGTTTTGTTTTACTATTTGCTGTTTTGTTTTCTTATTTGCTGTTTTGTTTTCCTATTTGCTGTTTTGTTTTCCTATTTGCTGTTTTGTTTTCCTATTTGCTGTTTTTTTTTCTTATTTGCCGTTTTGTTTTACTATTTGCCGTTTTGTTTTCTTATTTGCCGTTTTGTTTTACTATTTGCTGTTTTGTTTTCTAATTTGCCGTTTTGTTTTCTTATTTGCCGTTTTGTTTTCTTATTTGCTGTTTTGTTTTCCTATTTGCTGTTTTGTTTTCTCATTTGCCGTTTTGTTTTCCTATTTGCTGTTTTGTTTTCCTATTTGCCGTTTTGTCTTTCTTATTTGCTGTTTTGTTTTACCATTTGCTGTTTTGTTTTCTTATTTGCCGTTTTGTTTTCCTATTTGCCGTTTTGTTTTCCTATTTGCTGTTTTGTTTTCTTATTTGCCGTTTTGTTTACTTATTTGCTGTTTTGTTATCCTATTTGCTGTTTTGTTTTCCTATTTGCCGTTTTTTTTCTTATTTGCCATTTTGTTTTTGTATTTGCTGTTTAGTTTTCCTATTTGCCGTTTGTTTTCTTATTTGCCATTTTGTTTTCCTATTTGCTGTTTTGTTTTCTTATTTGCCGTTTTGTTTTCTTATTTGCCGTTCTTTTCTCCTATTTGCCGTTTTGTTTTCTTATTTGCCGTTTTGTTATCTTATTTGCCGTTCTTTTCTCCTATTTGCCGTTTTGTTTTCCTATTTGCCGTCGTGTTTTATGATTTGCTGTTGCGTTTTTCTATTTGCTTTTGTGATTTGCACTTCAGGGCCACCGTAGTAATAAGATGGATTGTATCGTTGTATCGTTTTTTAATTGAGTCTTAAATGCAACAAAGTTTGGAAAAACTGACGGGCAAATGTTTTTTCACAGCACTGTATATTTGCATCAGAAAGACACTATTGTTTATTTTAATCTTGAACAGGACTCGATTTGCTCTGGACTCAGACTAGACTTGGACTGGATTAAGTTGGACTATAGCCCTTATACATTGCCATATTGTGTCATTTGTTCACCCAGTCTCGTACATTGATATATTTATTGTGAGCATTACAGAAAGCCTTGGAGCCTTTAAAGCTTTGGAGTTTGTACTAGCTTTTATGTTAGGAAAAAATACGAGAGATAAAAACCAGGATTGCTTGTAGTGTTAGGAGATATGTTGTAGAAAGTGTAAATCTACTTCATTTTTGCTTGTTTTTTATTACATTGTTTTGAGAGAGAAATGTGATGCTAGATATTGTGTAAGTGGGCTGACAGTTTGTTGGATATTCTTTTAACTCTCAAAACATGATAGCAGGATTGTGATCACTAGTAAAGTTGCAACTAACAAACTTATTTTGTTATCTTGCAGTTAAGAATAGATCATCAGCTTTTTTCACTGCAGTGGATTATTGAATTTCACACTGTGCACTTGAGTTTGCTCCATACAGGGGATATCCACTCAACACATTTTCAAGTTAAAACAATTTAAATAATGTATTTTGAAGTTGGATAACCTAACTACAGAATAGGACTTTTGACAACAAGTTGACACTTATTGCTTATTCAATCCGGCTGTTAAGTCGTGACGTAACGCCCTTTCAAAATATGATTCCCGGGTCCAAGCCTTTTATTTCTACAACGCCGCAGTGCCATGTTCCCCGTTGTTTGAACAGATCTGAGTTTTTAAAAAACAACGTAATTGTCATTTTACCTCTTTCTCATCATTTAAAAAGGTGTTTAACAGACGAAAGAGGTGATGTAATGTTCACATGTTTGACCTTTGTGTCTGTTTTGTTTCAACGGAGCATTTGGACCCAGAAATCTTATTTTGAAAGGGTGTTACGTCAGACTTAACAGCCGGATTAGTGTCAATATCTACTGTATGTGTACATTGTGTTGGATCTTATCCTTATTTCAAGCTTAGAAAACCATTAGACTCTTTTAGAGTGGTGATTTGCAGTGAGGTGTGAGTGTTGGACTCTTTCAGGTGACACATCTTCAGACTCTCACTGCCACAGGCAGCTCCCCTGCCAAAGAAGCTTCAGTCCCAGCTACAGTGACACTGCAAATGTACAATCCAGAGAATCAGGTGACAGTGATGGAGCCAGAGAGCCTGTTGACATTCAGCTTAGGAAGAAAGACACCACTACAGATAATGTGAGAGCTCTTTACACTTTGAATCCCTTTAGACTCAAGTGTGCAGTTGTGTCAGCTGCAGCAGGATTAAATGTACATAGACAAATAAGGTACTTCACTATTTATGGCACAAGGCCAATCATTTGAGGCCATCTGTCTTTTTAGGAGAGTCACTTTATTGAAAGCTTCTCTGGTTTTCACTAATTATCTTTTTTTTCATGTATAGCTGAGTCATTCAGAGGCCATAACAGTGGTTTTGGAGGGGGTGCGGAGGAAACAAACTGAAATATCAACTTGGCCTCTCACAGGTCCGGAGAATGCAAGTAGAGCAGCTGCAATGATACTCATTTACATGTTTATGTTTGATGTACACAAAGATGAATTATACTCCATAATTAGCCAATAGGATCACATTATATCCAGCTGGTAATACTAATGCAACTGAGAGGATATGAAAAACATTGTTAGCTTGGTTTCTAATAGAGGACAACCAGAAAGATAGTGAATTTGTATAATTGACTGGAGTTGTGCTGTTTTTCAGGCAGATATCATGCTGCTCTAACTCAGATCCAGAATGTGCTGTTGGAGGTGCTCACCAAACAGCATTTGGAGAAAGATAATCTTGCCCAAAAATGCCGGTCAGTCCAGGAACTTCTCTCATCTGTGACTTAAAGGTTGAATATGGAGAATGAGCAGAACACCATCATCTAGTGTCTCAAGATCATAGTCACAACAACAAAAATTCCAGCAGTCGGGTTGCCAGGTTTGTTGCTGAGTGTCAAGTGATGAATCATACAGGGTATCGACTCATTTCGACTAATCAATTAATTTTACAACAGTATTTAACGTTAGCCAGTCTTCAACTGGAAGTCTTTCTTTGAGTGGTGTGTAAAACCTGGAGTCGGTTTGAGCCTGTTTTGAACCCATCCCCTCCGGCAAACTGCACCATAAAAACAAGTATTGCAAAGGAGTTTGACAGTTACCATTAGCCGTTACCATTAGCCATTACAGCTAAGCTTAATATGAAAGTTAGCTTATAGATCAAGGAGAAACGTAGCTGCGCCAAACAACAGACAACCCTGGCAACTTGCAATGCTGGCTGCTATTGGCTGGTACAATGCAAACAGAACGTGACAGAAAGTCATTGTCAAACCCGCATTTTTTTGAGGGAAAAGCAATACTTTCATTCTGTACCCCTCAAAATGCCCCGTGGGTGTATTATTATTTTTTAAACGTAGCTTTTAATAAAGATTCTACATATTCAACCTTAGAGTGAAGCTTTGTGATATTGTGTTAAACAATGCTTTCCTTTTCAGAAGATGGAAAAATGACATAAAGGAAAGTTTACTAGTACTTACTTACAGTTTACAGTATATGCAAACAGTCAATAACTAGAAATAAAAATGAAAATCTTTACAGGACATATTTACATAATTAATTTCTCTTTCACTGGAGTCTCAATGATAGCCCCACGACACCTCCAGAGGGCTCATCTGCATCATCTTGTCCTCCTTTGCTTTTAAACCCCTATGTTCTGCAGGTGTTAGTAGCGCTCCAGGTGTTGTCTAGCCTCTTCACCCATTACCACCGACTTGCTTCTTCTGCTGCACGTGAGATGGCTTTGATGGTTTGGCGTAGGGTTTGGCCTTGAACTCCCAAGTCCTTAAGCAGCCTGATGGTTGACTTGCCTACAAAGCCTCTGCAGCCGACTTCCACTGGGCAAACCTTGTGTAGGAGATTAAGCCTGCTTTTATTATGGCTAGAATATATTAGTCGCTGAATTAATTATGAAATTACACGACTCGTTAAAATTTAGGATTGATTTTACCACACCAAAATAAGACAGGATGTTTATTAAACTTTGGTGAAGGTTTAATACCTGTTAGTTATTTAAAGTAATTGATTATTTAAATTTTTATCAGTCTCGTCTTGAACACGTTAGTTCGTACCACAGCCTTATCAGGGACCAACACTTTCTGCACAGAACGGAAAACTCTCACAGCGATGTAAAGTTATAAACATTTATTTTACTACCTAACAAAGAGAATACAGGACAGTGCAACACTGAATAGAGAAGAGAAAAAGGGTTAAATGTGGATATAAAAGCTTAAGACCAGAGTGATTCAGGCCTACGGGGCTGGTTTATAATATTACTGGCGGGCTTTAAAACTGGCTCTAATTAGCCGGCCACCAGAACTCGGATCAGAATTTCACCAACGTCACCAACGTTCAACCAAGAGTTGCATTAAAAGGCCAACCTTACTTTGCCGTTGATATTACAGTCACCCTGGCGTCTTACAGTACCGATGCAGGTTCCGTGGGTTCGCGTCCCGGTGTTTGGCGGACCTCGGCTCGGTTTGTAGACTGGGTCAGCTGCGTGGTTGGATCTGCGGGTCTCGTCTGGTCCCGTCCCGGCTCTTCAGGTGGCTGGCCTCTGGAGGTTGTTTTTGGGTTGACAAAAATGTTCTACCGGTTCTGAACTAGAGTTTGATGCAATTTGTCGACCGACAAAAAGGGAAAAGACGGCACGAGGGGTTTTACTATACTTAGGAAAAATAAAAACGTGTCGTAGAAACTTATAAAGTTGCGCGTTAAAAATAGATTAATAAACGAAAATACTTAAGTAAGCAAACAACGTCTCTTGCTAATTTTGGGTTAACAAATTTAGACAAAAGAACAAAGGGAACGAAGAGGGGAGAAGAGATAAGTGCAGGAGGTGAAGTAACAGAGGGGGGGGCCAGAGGTGCAGGAGAAAGTTTCAGAGTGAGAGAGTTCAGGACACCTCTGTCTGTTCCTTTATCTCACAGTTGAACGAAGAGGTGGGTTCTTGGTTTAACCCATCCCTTTGGCTCTGAGCCAAAGAATTAGAATTAGAATTCTAATTCTAAGATTAAACTATCTTTGTTCGATTTTCCATTATTAAGCTTTCTGGTATGCAATTTAACCAAAATCTTTAGGCAGACAGTTTTAACAGATACAGATACTACACATCATCACATTCTCCTAGATATAGTGACGGGCCTATTATTAAAACACTAATTATTTCAGGAATTAGACAGAGACTTTGCACTTCTGAAACCACATAAACATAATCACAACAAGATACAAATAATGCATATACTGTTACACACTTGCAAGAATGTCTTTGAACAGCCAGTTGTGATGAAACATCGAACTTTAACTGTTTTCCAAACTTTTACACAAAGTTCTGTTGCTTAGATTTTATTAATGAAAGTCCATCTGTCTCTCAGAGCACAGCTCCTCTGGTTCGAATAGCGGTCAGATTTGACGTTGATTTAGGTTAAAAGGGGTCCTTCAGACCTGGAGTTCGGTATTTTTATTACCCTAGGAGGGTTTGAGGTTGTAAAACACCTTATCTCCTATCGAAACCAGTATAAAAATGTCTTTATCTACCGTTGTCTTCCTGCGACGCTGAGCAGACAACCAGACACCTGCACTTGGTTCTCCATCCGCGTTGCCTAGCATCCGCTGCCAACTCGGTGTACTTAAGGCTCTTGCAGTCGAATGCCTCCTCCACAGCAGCCTCCCAGGGAACGATGATGTACACGGTGTGGACTGAGGAAGACCAGAGCACAAGGTCTGGTCTGAGGTTGGTTGTAGCAATCTCAGGAGGAAAGCAGAGCCTTTGGTTCAGATCTGCGGCCAACTTCCAGTCACGAGCCCCTCCGAGCAGGCCGATGTCCGATATTGTATGGACTTGGGCTGGCTTTGCACCTTCCTGCTCGTGTAGGCGCACCTTCTTGACAACCAGATGTCAGCGCTGAGCTGGAGCTTCCGTTTGCCACCATGGTCTGCTCTCACCAAGGCAGAGGCCTCCTCTTCCCTGTTGCACAAGGCCGATGATGTCTCTGTGCCTGAGGTCAGTAGCTACAGCTGGGGTCCCTTTCCTTCCGGTCACCAGGGTAGAGGCTGTTTGGGCAACGCATGGCTCACAGGATTCTAGTAATGTCATTTCCAACCTGACTTTAGAGCACTTTAACTTCTCTGTCAGGCTGGAAACAGGAAGCTCCAGAATGCCTCTTCCATACAGTCCGATGTTACTAAAACATTTGGGGAGTTCAACTGGATGTTCTCCTGCAGCTTGTTCAGCAGCCGCTTGGCACACGCCTTGGTTGTGGTGAGGATATCTAGGACTGATGGGAGGGAGACGAAGACCAGATTAGAGCCTATGACCTTCATAGCCATTGTGAAAGCTAGAGGCGAGATGGTGCATCCTGCCATTATTCCTATTTCCAGTCGTTGCCATGCTGTGGTATACTCACCAGTTCTTACGCATAAGAGTAGGTCTTGGATGTAGGTTCTCTCGAGGCGGGTGATTCATTTGCGAAAGGCATTTGCGGGATCCAGGAACACAACTTGGATATCTGTTCCATCTTTTTTGGCAGCTCGGATCTAATTCCATATCATGTTTATGTGCTCCAAGCAACCAGAGAAGCCTGGAATCCCAGCTTTCTTCATCGTGGAATCAATGTAGTGGTTCTTTTCCAAGTAGACTGCCAGCCTGTGAGCCACTACACTGAAGAAGATTTTGCCTTCAACGTTCAGGAGGCTGATTTGGCGAAACTGGCTGATGTCCATGGAGTCCTTTTCCTTGGGGATTAAGATGCCTCCTGCCTTCAGCCATGCAGTTGGAATTGCTTGTTTCTGCCACACCACCTTAATCAACGTCCAAAGAAAGCGTAGCACCTTAGGTGAGTCAGACGTACAATTCTCTCCACTTCGCTCCACTTGGGGGGGCTGGTGTCCAGCTGATGTTCTGGGGACTGTATTGGTGGCATATCAGGTGGAAGGGTTGTCGGTCCGCACCGCTGGCTGTCAGTGTGATTCCGTTTGAGGTAAGCTTCACGATCTTTCTGGGATGTTGTGTTTGCCACTTTCGTCCTTTGTGAAAAGGCTTTTTACAAACTTAAAGGGGTTTTTGAAGAAGTTTGATCTTGTTTGCGCCTTCCTTTTACACCTCCTCTCCTCAAGGTTGACAGTCGGTTCTTGATTTCTCCTTGTAGGAGGTTAATTCCCTCCTTCTCCTCTGGAGGTTTCTCTATTGTTTTTTCAGCTGCCTTCTTTGCTTGACTAACCATTCAATCTTCTGCTGTCTCCTGGACTTCAAAGGGGTGGATGATGTCTTTTTCCTCCTTTCTGCAGTTCCAAAGCACTTTGCACCATAGTTGTAAATCAGATCTCCCATTCTCTCCAGCTTCTTGACTGCAGTTCCCCTCAGCTGTCCCAGGAGTTTGCTGATGTCTGTGTCACTCGTCTCCCACTCCTTTTTCTCACAGGATTTTGGACACCTGATTTGTGGTTTTCACCCTTAGATCTTGTTCGCAGTTGCAGGCTGTGGCAGGTTGGGCTTGTGAGGCACCGCTATGCTTGGCTCCTCCTCTTCCTCTCGAACAGGAGGATTGATGTTCCTCAGTCTTTGGTTTTGGTCCTGCTGGTGAACTTCACTTCAACCTGCTTCGTAAGAAGTAGCAGTCAGTGCAAGTTCCCTGTTTCTCTGACTTCAAGCACTTTCTCAAGCCATGGTGTCTCAGGCCTTACTTTAGTCCAGCTGCATCTACAGCTCTGGAGCTCAATTCCTGGAGTAGGTGTTGTCAACTCAGGTATCTTGTTGATCATCATTCTCATTGTCTGTGTCGTTCCTGGGTCAGTAGCGGTGTAGTCTGTTGGTGAGTCATCATCCTCCCCTGCTCTCGCTGACTCTGGGGATGTTTTCTTCCTTGAACTTTTCGTAGCCAGAGATGGGCGGGACTTGTTCACTCGTAAAGAAAATTTGCAATGACTGAGCTCAAACTGAGTCGCTGTGATGAGGACTTTTAGCTGCTGTATACAGGGCGTCTTCTCTACCGCAGAGTCACCATATTTTTTTAATTAACATTGAAAACTAAAGACCATGTTGCGATGGGATCACACCAGCCGAGAGAGGACACCTGTGTAAAGTGATCCATTTCTTTGAGACTACACCTGTCTGATTTCCAAACTGAAAATCACTTATTTATTTATATTTGTTCATTTATTTATTGAAAGCAGTGTATTATTATTGATTAAGCTATGTTACCCTGAAACGTTCTATTCTAGTGGGAATATAAAGGTATGAACTGAACTGGGCTATTCCACTTCCTCTTTTCCTCTTGTTCACGGTCATCTGTGTAGTGGAGGTAGAAATTCAGTGGAGTTAGTTCCATGCTTTAACATTGTGGTTGCTATTCATTGCTGTGTCTTTCTCTGACCTTTTATGCAGTCTTTATAATGTTTTTGGAAAGACACAACTAAACCTAAAGATTGGAATTCTCATTGTGCCAGCACACCCCTGATCTATTTAACATAAGTGTTGTTTTTCTGTGCAGGAGTGTGAACGACTCCCTTCGGCAACGTGTGTTGAAAGGTCAACTCGTCTCCCTCAGTTTGTGTCAGAGGAACTTGGTGGAGATCCTACAGAAGCAAATGCATTTGGTGGAGGTGTATGTAACCATGAAGGCCAAACTTTCAACTCAGCCTCCTTACCGTCAAGGCAGTACTGTAGTAGTAGTAGCCCCTTCTAAAGCTAGAGAGACACAGAGCTGTAATCCAAATGGTCAAAGAACAGAAAACCATAAACCAGCAACACAGTCCGGTCTGTCAACATCGGCACCTCCAAACAGTGCCAAGGACTTTACAGTGCACATGCCTCCTGTTCTTTTACTAACCCAGGGAAAGAAAGCTGCCGCTCACACTGATGTGCTGGATAAAAAAGCCAGTAGCTGTCAGGGCAGAGGCCCACAACGAAGAAATACCTCACAACACATCAACTTTCAGATGAAAGGAAATAATGCACTGATACAGACGAGAGCTGAAGACAACAGCGCACATCTCTCTAAGCTCATGGAGATGAAAGTCATGCCATCTGGAAGTGCTCTCCAGCTGATGTTGAAGGTTTGCACTTCTCACAAAACCAATTGAATCCATGTTTAGCAGCTTGTTCTCTTTAGTGTTGTCACAAGGCACCCTTATTTAATAACAACCTGAACCTATTAACTCAAATGTCTTTCCTAATGACAGCTAATAGATGTTAGCCGCATTCGGCTGTTACTTCATCCAGACATGCATACACATGTTGACCTTTCATTTAACTGCGGCATGACATGGTCCCATCTGTCTGGTACTGCTGTAAGTGCCTGTTGTGACCATTAAGACTTACTGCCTGCCATTCTACAATTTACATAACAGCAGGGCCCTGGACATTGAGTGGCTAATAAACATTTCCTTTGCAGTACAACACACGCTATGTTTTCCAGTACTGCCGTCGTCATTTCCGAAAACAACGTGTTTGTCTTGCCTCTGCAGGGTCACTGGCACCATGCTCATGTGCGAGGTGATGGCTCCATAAAGGACACCAAAGGCAGGGTGCACCTGGCTCCAGAATTCTGGCTGGAGTCTATCCTTGGTAACAACATCCCTGTCAGCTCAACGTATGCCTGGGACAAGGTTAGACACCTTAATCTTCAACTTAATCACTGCACTCAAAACACAAGAATGGCTGCAAAAACAGGAAATGCTCTTGGCTTTTTATTTTAACTTACACAAACACCCCAAGGCCTATGGCCACGTTTCACAGACAATAGCACCACAAAAATAAATTGCTGTCCACTCACTGGCCTTCCTCGGTTGTTTAATAAGTCCCTTGACAGTATGGGAGGACAGATCTGTGAGCTGGCACCAGAGGCAGTCACAGATCCGCAGCAATGCTGAGCCAATATCTGTGTGAACGGGAAAGCTGGCAAGGTGGAACGATACACAGTAGTCGACCCACAGGCAGGGCAAAAAGTGACAACGTAGCATTCCCAGGAACTTAAGTTACAAAACTACAGGTGCTGCAGCAATGCAAATTGTGCTTCTGTAATATATAAAGTTGGCAGTTTTTTGGGTTGAGTTTGAGTAGATGATTAATTGTGCGGATCAGCTCACACACACACTGGGGCAGCATTACTCCACCTTTGCTTAGTTCTGTGTGAATGAATAAAAATGTACCTTCATTGCCACACTGTTGTGAAATCTTGCAATGGTTTAATCTTTCACTGTTTGACCACCAGTACTTTTTGTGTAAAGTATTTTGGGGGCATTTTGAAAGAAAGGGGGGAATGGTCCCCAGGGAAATTAAACTTAAACTTAACTCTTAACCAGTAAGCCACCAAGATGCCCTGCAATAAACTCTGGTCATTTTTGTCCATTTTTACAACACTAATTAACATTTGATCAAAACCACAGTTAGCAGCTGTTGACTGAACTTTTTTTTATTATATAGTACTGACACACTGATCACTGATGTAAATTATTAATAGAGTAGTTTATAATAGTAATACGTTTATTTATCTAGCAAGACCAGTGATTACAAACTACTTTGTGAAAGGCAAACAAAAAGTCAAACTAAGTGAATAGAAAAACCTTTATCAGTTAGCAAAAATAAAATGAAATTTACATTGCAGTTCAGAAAATAGTTGATCAGTTATGAATTCAGGATGATTTAGTTGACTGTGAAGAATCAGCTCCCTCAGACTCTTTCTTCCCTTATGTGTTGATGTGGAACAAGGTTCACACGTCTGCTCTTTCCTGTCTGCCAGTAGGGGTCTGTGGAGACAGGGGAACACACAGCATTAGGCTGTAAATTATTGAGCATTCACTGTAGAGCTGTGCACCAGCAAACTATCCTCCTCCATGTCATCCATCTCATTGAGAAAATAACAAATAGGGCCTATTTAATAGTTGCATGATCCGGAATGCTGCGAGGCATTTGATAGGCCCTCAGGGTTCACATATCCCACCAAGGATACTTTGATACTCTAATTTATAAATCATCATTTATAAATTGAGATGTCAATGGTGTTAAAAGATATTTCTGATGAACTCCTTCCACTGTTTGATCAGGTGACGTTCAGAGACAAACCTTTGTCTTATTACTTATTGAACATGGAGGGTGAAGGAAACAAACCGCAGACTCGTCCTGAGGAGTGTGCTCAACCCTGCAGGGCTGGTTCTCCTCAAGAGGCGCTGACCACAGGTGTGTTGTTCCTGTCTGCTGACATGACTAACCCCAGCCTCAACCCCATGTACATCCTGCCTTTGACATTTCCTTCAGAGCAACTCCAACAAATAAAGAGGGCAGGCAGGCAGGCGGCCACTGAAGCGTGGCTTTTTCTGTGTCAATAATTAATCGGCCGCCTCACACATCTGCCACCTGGAGTTTCTCTGAGCACTGTTTCAATGTTTTCAGTCTCCTTAAAATGAATTGTACCTATATAAAGACACTTCATATGTAAATCATAGTTTGGAATGTATTTGAAAGCTTTTTGCTATTTCTGCAGAGGCAGCCACCCTGAGAAGACTGTTGAAAATACAGATGATCCATCTAGTGAGTGATGAGGAACTGCTGCCAAATGCTATAATGGACTGTTACTGGGAGAAGCTCTTGAAGAAAGTCTACTTAGAGTCTGAAGACTGGGGGGATGAATTGTTATAATTATCTCTCAACACATGATGTCCATAACGGGGTTTGTTTTGAAAATTTAACTTGGTGAGTTTTACTTATTCACTCATGTTTTGAGCATTTTACTGTATGCATTGTGGGTAAAATGTGATCATATCCAAAAAATGACATTGAAAAGTATTTCAGTGCCTTAATTTATCCTTGTTCCTTTCCCATATTCTATGTTTGTTCTGTTTGTGCTTGAGGTTTCATGTTGTAACTGTATATCAGATTACAACATAGGTTGTAGTCTGACACTAAGCACTTCGCTGTTCCCCATATGTGACCTTTTAACTGCATTAAACCAAAACAATAAAGATAATACAGGTTAAAGGCCTGAGCTGCAGGGTGGAATCTGTCAGTTGCCGTGCCCTGGTGTACTGCCCTTACCAAAAACAAGTATACTACAAGTTCATTTAATTAGGTAAAGTTTAAGTACATTCCCTAAGAATACTTATATCATTGTACTTGAAAACTCTACTTTTAATACGGCTTAGGACTAAATCGGCCCACTTTTTAGTTTATGTAACCGGCCACACATTGTATTTCTCACAGAAAAACTATTTATAATATGCTGCAGCATCCAAACTGTCTCTGGACTATGGAACCGGCAAGAATCAAGCTCGTCCCCTGAGTTCAGTCGAGCTGCCACTTACCAGCCAATCAAATAAAACAGCCAATCAGACAATAGCACTATTGTATCTGGAAAAGATTTAAACGCAACAACCAATGAAAAAAAAAGCATAGTTATCCAGGAACTGTTCACATGATTCTGCTTCAACCATGTTCTGAAAGTTTCCTTCACCCACAGTGGAAACCTACTTTTAGTTTACTAGTAATATACTACAACTTAGACTACGGGTATACTTATCCTAAGTATATCATGATGAACAGATTGAGTACAAGCCAAGTATACTTAAATTTGCACTCCATAAGATTTGAGATCCCTTCTTTCTAGCAGCCTCTTTGGTAGTAAGATGTAACTGCATAGACAAAGTATGGACAGTGTACCAACAAATGGTGCCCATTCATTCCTATGAAAGCTGCTCTGTGGCGCATGGTTGCATTAGAAAATCCCAACTTCCTGGTTGTGTGGCGTCTTCTCGTGAATGCGGAAGACTTGCTGGATGTAGAAATGGTTGCGTTCCCAAGCCCATGCCTGAGCGCCCAGCACGAAACACAAAAAAACACAGAAAAGACTTTGTCACATTCATGGTCACTTGATGTGTTGACTTTTTTGCTCTTTTGTAAACTTTATTGAAACGCATTCACCTCTACTACCTGTCCGTCCCCTACATGCTACCCTCTCAAATCCAGTTTAGACCAAAGATTCGCAACAAGACCAGTTGAAACTCGCAGCTACTTTCAACACGCAGGTCTGCAACGTTCTGAAACCTATTCATACCAGTGAGACGAGGAGAGACGATGCATCCTCTCCATAGCAACGGCTCTCTGTACTTCCGTTCTGACCTCTGACTTTTCAGGCTTTTTTTGGTAGCTGGATATAATTTGTAGCATTCTAAAATACAAATGAGGACAGAGGCAGTGAGATACTCTCTAGAGCTGCATTTCTATAGAGATGAAACAGAAAATACAGTTTTCATTCCTTGATTTACTGCTTTGTTCTGGATTACTGCGCTCCCTCTCCTTATTCATTGAATCAATCTCTCTCTCACACACACACACACACTCGTTGAGCCCCCGTTCATAACGTCCTTTTCAACCAGCTGACAGTTTGTCAGTGACTTGACCAGCGGACTTTGCTCAGACCTGATTGGCTGTTGAAACAGGTGACGTGTGTTATGTTCTAAAACCTGCCGCTGGTGATTTGACAAGTTGAATCCCAGGTGATGACATCAGCCGTTAGATTCACAACGAGACGGGTCAGTTCACACCGCTGCAACTTTCACCTGTGATGTTGAAATACAGTTGCGATGCGAATCTTTGGTCTAAACTGGGCTCTCTACACATACACACTAACACATTCATTAGTGGGTCACATGATCAATCACCATTATTTTAACCCACTCTGTGATAGAGAGGAACTTAGAAGACAATTAAATAGATGAAAACCTTACAGAGTGTAACTTTAAGTTTCCTTTAATTAGTATGTATCTAAGTAAGTACATAAGCTGTAAAGTGAAAGTGTCATCTCTTATTTTTAGTTTTGAATAAGTATCCAAACAGCACACTAGACTAAACGTGCTTTGTTTACTGGTGTTTGGGCAGATATTGTACACATGGACACAGTTGTGTTAAAGGCCAGACCTTGGCAGTGGTGAAGAGGGTTAATGATTAGTGAGTGAGTGGTAAATCTATCGGGTGGTGGCGATGTGCTGGATGTGAGCAGGCAGTGGGCGGACTGCTGCCGGGACCCCCCCGCCGCTCCGCTGAGGAGTCGCTCCAGTGCGCGATGGAGCTCTCACATAGCAGGCTGGACTCTCGGCTGCTCGGCACTTTCTTTACGCATGTGGTAAGTAGTGTGCTCCCTCGCCTTCTAACGTGCATTTCATAAATGTAACATTCCCGGATATTTTGAGAGTATTTCAGGGCAGATCGTGGTTGTACCGTAATGTGCCTCAGCGTGACATTCCTTTTGGAGAAAAGGACATTTTTCAGACGTGTGGCGCGTAATCCACACGATCCTGACTTAAGCACCATCTGTTTGGATTTCCTCTTTCGTTTTACCCTGACACTTATTGAAGAACTGTTTCTCATTATAAAAGGTTGTCATGTGGAACTGAGGGAGAAGTTTGCATGGCACAAGAGCCGCTCAAAGACAACTTTAGAGAGCAAGGTAACTGTAGAACCTGTGTGAGTTTCATTTTGTGCCTTTTATGGAACCTGCTTCTGAAACACACTTCCTAAAAATGTCAAATGTTAAGCTGATGTATTCATGACGTAATGACTGGAGGAAAAGAAAGTCCCAGTGCTCTGTCTCAAGACTCTGAATGTCAATGATTTACTTGGGTTGTGTCAACATGGACCTTAACAAACATGTCCAGATAACTGAGAGTGTATTACAGTCATATACTAAAGGCAGTTACTTAAAGGTTGAATATGTAGAATATTTATTAAAAGCTATATTTAAAAATAATAATAATACACCCACAGAGTGTTTTGAGGGGTACGGAATAAAAGTATTGCTTTAACATAAATAAATAAAAAATTAGTCTGAATGAATTTTTTTTTTTTTTTTTAAATCAAGTTGTTTGACAATGACTTTCTGTCATGTTCTGTTTCCATTGTAACAGCCAGTAGTGGCATTAAAACGCATGCCCAAATGGCTACGTTTCTCAGCTTAGCTGGAACGGCTAGTGCTAGCGGCTAATGCTAACTGTCAGTCAAACTCCTCTGCATCACTTGTTTTTATGGTGTGATTTGCTGGAGGGGATGGGTTCAAACAGGCTCACACAGACTCTGGTCTCCTCGCTTGACTCACAACAAAACTGGCAACGCAACTGCTGGAATAATTTTTTGTTTTGCAACTACACACTTGAGACACTGGATGGCAGTGTTCTGCTCATTCTTCATATTCAACCTTTAAGATATTTAAGAAGAAGAAGAAGAATTCCTTTATTTGTCCCGCAATGGGAAATTCAATTTTCACTCTATTATTATTATTTTTTTCATTTTACACACACACATGCACAGACAGGACCTATATACATGCATTAACTCACTCAATGCTTTTTTCACAATCTGTTACCATAGTCAAGCCACATACAGTGGAATCGCCTGAATAACCATTTCTATGTCATTTTTTACCCCTTTCCCTCTAGAATGAAAGTAAGATGTGCCCAATACACACATAGATTGAGACACAGGTGCTTCCTGTTTTCTCTGTCTCTGCTGGTGGTCTGTCTGCTCAAGCTGGTCTACATTAAAGTGACAGTGAGGGACAGCGTCTACATTGAGCCCTATGGAATCACTGTCAGCTTGTCCGGAATCCACAACCACAGGTATGACGTCAACTGCACTGCCATCTACGAGCTCGACCCCGTGGAGGTAGGCAAAGCTCTTGAGATAAAACGGAAAGTAATTGTTGACGTGGATGATGAAAGCACTGTGAGTTTGACCTCAGACTGTCAAACATTCATCAAAACAAGGGGTTACAATGAGGCTCCAGTGTCGGATACAGAGCAAATCTTCCCATTGGCCTACTCCCTGGTGGTGCACAAGAACGCACCTATGGTGGAGCGTATCCTTCATGCCACTTATGCACCTCATAACATCTACTGCATTCACTATGATCAGAAGTCCTCTCCAGCGTTTATAAAGGCCATTAAAAACCTGGCTCAGTGTATTCCAAATGTGTTCATTGCCTCAAAACTGGAGTCTGTGGAATACGCCCACATCAGCAGGCTTAATGCTGACCTAAACTGCCTCTCTGACTTGCTGAGGTCAGAGTTCAAGTGGAAGTATGTCATCAACCTGTGTGGCCAGGACTTTCCTCTCAAGTCAAACTATGAACTGGTAATGGAGCTGAAGCAGCTGAATGGCAGTAACATGCTGGAGTCCAGCCGACCCAGCGAACTCAAGAAACAGCGCTTCAGCTTCCAGCATGAGCTGAAAAATGTGCCTTATGAGTACCGTCGTATTCCTGTCAAAACCACACTGCACAAAGACATTCCTCCTCACAGTATCGAGATGTTCATTGGGAGTGCATATTTTGTCCTGTCATGGGATTTTGTGAATTACATTAGCAGCAGCCAGGTGGCAACGGATTTTCTGGCTTGGTCTGCTGACACATACTCACCAGATGAACACTTCTGGGCCACCCTTGTCAGGGTCCCTGGGGTGCCTGGACACATTCCCAGGTCAGAGGCCGATGTTACAGATCTGAGGAGTAAGACACGACTCGTCAAATGGAACTATCTAGAAGGAAATCTTTACCCTGCCTGCACGGGTATACATATGCGGAGTGTCTGCATTTACGGAGCTGCTGAACTTCGCTGGCTTCTCAACTACGGCCACTGGTTTGCTAACAAATTTGACCCCAAAGTGGATCCCATCCTGATTAAGTGTTTGGAAGAGAAGCTAATGGAAAAACGTCAATCTAACGTGCAGACATGATACTGTAGGAAGGAGGGAATGTGGTTCAAGTATTTATTATGTTATCAAGCAAAGGTGCAAAATGACATCAAAGTACATCCACTCAATCGTACTTAAGCATAGGACAGAAATATACTAGATAATGTTCCCATGAATCACGTTTATTAAGGTGGTAATAAATCTGCTTCATGGGTGCTTCATCCAGTGTGCAGACTTTGAAAATGCCACCCTTAAAACAAGTGCCACTTGATATGACTATATATATTTTCCATGTTGTTTTGAACTCGATTCCAGAAACTACTCTTATATTGAGAGTTGAAATACCAAAGACTCATGTTCTCATTCATTTTGTAAATCAAAGTTTTTGTATTGTTTTAGTCGTGAAGATAAGAGTTGAACTGGGGTTTAGAGTGATATTAAAGGTTGTGGTTCCTGAAGATTTATTTATTCTTGAACAAAAGTAGGAGGCTTTTTATGGGTTGTTTGGCCTGTAGTTTTGGTCTTGTAATATTTGGCTGATGGGCTTGTCAGAATGTCTGTTTGAAAAAGTTATAAAAATTGTCAGACACAGCACCTCAGATTCTGACAGCTAATACAATTCTGCCGTTAGACGAGAAACACTTTGTTTTAAGCATACTGAGGTCTGAAACGAGTATTTTTTCATTAATATAATACCTTGATTTTTTAGGTATTAAATAAACTGGATTAGTCAGAAACAGACATTCCTGTCTGGTTATTTCACACACAAGTGTTTCTGTTTATGTCCATCTCATGTATATATATTAAAAAGGCTTTGCAAAGGCGCCATAAGATAAATGTGTTGCTGAGGTTTACGTAATGTGAAATCCCGGCGTGAAATCATCCTATGGTCTTTTTCGACACTTACAGACATTGAAATAAGCCATCAAGACAGTTTTCTTCCTGTAACAACTATTAACGGAGAAACCTGATAGAGTCGCTAACAGCTGGACGTGGCTAACAGCTGGACGTGACTAACACCGATTAGCTCGGGGCAGTACGGTGAAGGCATTCAAAGGTCGTTTTTAACCACTAATACTGCTCAAAATAACAGCAAACCTCTGCAGCAGCAGGAGAAGAGTCCCTACACAGAAAACAAAGCGCCAATGGGCTCCTTCCTTTGGGATTGACTTTGGTAATCCACTTGAATGGACTTTACTATGAGAGGAGCTGGTACAGGGGCCAGTAGGTAAGTCTTTAAAACACTCTTTTATTAAACTCTGGGTTCACTTACTACATTGTTGATGCTTTGTTTTCTGTGTAGGGACTATTCTCATGCTGCTGCAGAGGTTTGCTGTTATTTTCAGTAGTATTAGTGGGTAAAAAAGACGTTTTAATGACTTCACTGTTCTGCCCCGAGCTAATCAGTGTTAGCCACGTCCAGCTGTTAGCGACTCTCCTGGATTTCTCTGTTAATAGTTGCTACATGAAAAAAAAATTGTCTCGATTATTTATTTGATGAGTGTATTTGCTGAAAAAGACACTGGGATGACTTTTCCCCGGGAATTTCACTTTAAGGATGCACACAGTGCAATGTGTTGGTTGTTTACAATGAAAACTCCACTGATTGACTTGAAGTGATAATTCTGATTGAAAGGCTCTTCTTAGTTATTTAGATGTCAGTCATGGTGATTTTTCATATCCTGACCCTGTGGTTCTAACTGCATCTTGTCCTAAGTGCATCTTACTGTAGAAAGTGGTGTTTTAATTCCCTCTCTGGCTGGCTCCAGACTTGGCTCCAAATACTGATGACTTAACAGGACTGATATAAAGTATATGAAATGAGTGCAAAGAGGTGGGCGTTCGTGAGCCACCATAAATCAAGGTGCTGAAGCACTGACTCCTATTCCTCAGTCTGTCATAATATACCAGAAAACTCATGCATCTCACCTGGCCAGACTGCATATTAAGAAGCTTATGGTGGTCTTGAGAAACTCACACACAAATGCGGGAGAAGAGCAAGGACAGGGTGGCCTTTTGTTACTCCTCAGTATAATTACAGAGATGGGGAGCATGATAGAGGCAGATTCAGACGTCTTGTGTTTAAATTCTCAGCCAAGTGAATGACTCCTTGGAGACTGCTCTTATCCCAATGTATTTTAACCTTTTAAATCTACTGCAGCTCTTTTATCTGCTGCATTCAAGTCAGGGAGTTGATGAGCCAGCACTCAGATAGGCTGAAATGGGATCAGGTTGTTGTTAATACAAAGGATGAGATGCTGCAGTGTGGTAGCTGCAGCCAGTGCTCATGTTTCTGTTTGCTTAACACTTGGTCTTTAATCAGCTGCAATCTTTCACAGGAAGATTTCAAGGGACATAACGGAAGAGTGTCAAATGGCTAAATCCTTAGCTTAACATTAAAAAGGGGCCATATTCACAAAACATCCTAAGGGTAAATGTGCTTCTTAATTTGCTGATATAACCAGTGGTGTAGTGGAGTGTATACGCAGGTATAAAGAGTATACCCACCTCTTTTTCTGGCAGTTTACAGTATACCCACCTATCATCCAAAAAGCCATTGGAATATATAGTTGAGTATACCAACTTTCTAGTTCTACCTAATAATACACTCAACTCATCAACTACCACTAGACCACTGTGAGTAACTCTTGTAAAATAGGCGTTGCAGTCCTAATTATAGGACTCCTGCATTTGAACTTTGCGCAAAAAATGAGTATTTCACAAAGTGTTTTATCACTAAAAGTAGTTGATTTTATGTCACCAGGATAACCCATTCAGCAGCAGTGCTGTTTTCCAGAGAGTTGTGGGTACATTTAATATTTAGTTAACCAGGTATGCTTGGACATGAAAATGGGGTTACACAAAGCATAATAACAACATATCCAATGTCGTTTCTTTATAGTGTAAAGAAGTACAAGTATATCCTGAAAACGCTTAAACAGCCTGAGATATCTTAAGAAAAATAAGTGACAAGGACGGTGTGAAAACAGCCTTAGAAATAGAATAAATGACACACAGCTAAACAGAAACACTAACAAAATAAACAGCAAAAGACAATAAGTACAAGACCGTTGAATCAATAAGGAAAACAGACAAACAGCTTCAGTATTGTTCACCAAATATATATAAAAGTATTCTATAATTCATACATCATCCCTATTACCCCTTCAGATGAATTTTATCTTCTCCAATTTAGGAATACTTTAGCAACAAAATCACCATTTATATATCAATTACTAACCCAGTGTTGCCTTGAATTCATTATTTCTTGATACATTGAAGTAACAGAGGTTCAAATATACCAAAAGAAAAACGATCAAATAATAGACGATGGGATCAGCTGTGACGTCGGAGGTAAAGTCCTCCCCTACTTCGACCACAGCCACAGTATCATTCATGTCTCATCAATGCATGTTACTAATTCCACTTCTTCCCCGGAGTTGTTTGTGCTTTGTTGTCTCTCAGGTCTCTGCTGATCGTGGTGGTGCCTGCTGCTGTGGTCCTGCATGACGCTTCCTGCTGCTATTATCACTATTACTCATATATACTATCATTAGTTTTATAAATTATAACATTTGAAGCCATAAAAACATCATCAGAAATATATCTCATTATATCACTGCTGTTATTACCACTTCTCATCATTGATCATATCTACCACCATAATTATGATCATTATCATATTCTATCACCTTAGCTGTGCTTGTTTCTACTATTCTACTGTATTAACTGCCATAACATATTGTCATAGTCACATTACTATAGATATTATTATAGTTACTGTTACTTTTGTGGTTGCTTGCATCTCTGGGACTGTCTCTCTATCTGTCTTTGTCTCTCTCTCTGTCCATCTGTCTGTCCTTTCTCTCTTTCGCTCTCCTTTTCTTCCTCCTCAACCGGTGCAGACAGATGTCCGTCCTCAATAGAGCTGGGTCTGTTCCACGTTCCTGCCTGTTAAAGGGAAGGTTTTCAACGCAACTGTGGGCACAAGATTGCTGCTGCTTCTCATGGGGGAATTGCTGTGTCTCTGTAAACCTTAAATAAATCATAGAGTGTGGTCTTTACCTGCTCCATATGTAAAGTGTCCTGAGATAACTTTTGTTATGAATTGGCACTGTAAATAAAATTGAATCAAATCTAAACTACACGCCTACAAAGTTTCAAGACAGAATCTTGCTACTCTTGCTGTCGCTAAGTAGTGTGTCTGTGCACACATATCAGAGCAGTAGCAGAAGTGTAAATAGTAAGGTTTTAGTGACAACCCATGTGTTAAAGTGCTACGCTTGTGATGATGTCATATATTAATGATCCAACTTCTTTTCTGTAATGACAGTGTCACCGCAAAAAGCCCTGCAGATCTAAGTAGTTGTAGTAGTTGTAAGCAGTACAGGGCTCAAGTCAACTGTCGATATGTTACCAAGGAGTGGCCAGTTACCAGTGGCCTCACTGTCTGCCCTCCTCTTCTATATTGGCCTGCTCCTCACAATAAACTCAATTCATGGCTGAACTATGGTGTAGAGGGGTTGTAGAGGACAGGTGAAATTTGAATACGAAACCTGTGCCCCCTCTTACTTGTCTCTCTATCTGCAGGTATACAATGAACAATAAGCATCATTCTTTCTCTGTGGTCTGGTATTTTGGACAGGCTCCAAGCTGAGCTGGGTTTTTTTTCTTTTCCCCTGGCTCATTAGACCCCTTTCCCAAAAGAGGTGCTGTGTCTTCCTCCAAGTCGTTCCCGTTCACCCCACCCCACCCCCCCCTGGACATTCTCATTTAATTTGTGCTTTGTTTGGTCACGTTTTCTTGGCTTTAAAAATACAAGACATCAAGAACAACTTTCCCCACTCGAGGTAATTACATTATGACTCACTGTTTCCAAGATGTTTATGTAAAGACTAACCAATTGGCCAAACTCCCAGTGGACTTAAGCCAGTTGGCTGGCTGATTCCATTGGACAGTGCAGTCAAACAGATATCCAGCAGGATACTGCATCTATGTTCCCTCAGAGTCTATCCAATCTGCCATTCACCTACCATAAAGTCCGAAGACCCTAAAGCAGAGGTTTTTAATGGGAGACACTACAGGTGAATAGTAAAAAAAAGAAGTAATATATATATGATATCAAATATGCAAATGAGGCATTATCTAATGCAAACTTTTAGTGAATTTAGGAGAGTTTTCTAATTACCAGTCTGAGAGAAGTTATATTAAAGGTTGAATATGGAGACTCAAGTCTCAAGATCGTCATTGCAACAACAACAAAAATAATTCCAGCAGTTGCGTTGCCAGGTTGGTCAGACCCGGCCCAGTAGCCTACAGGAGACCAGAGTCTGTTTGAGCCTGTTTGAACCCATCCCCTCCAGCAAATCACAACATAAAAACAAGTATTAGAGGAGTTTGACTGACAGTTAGCGTTAGCCATTAGCATTAGCGTTAGCCGTTCCAGCTCAGTAAAGATGAGAGTGATGTTAGCAATTTAGGAGAAACATAGCCATGTGGGCGTGCGTTTTAATGGCCTTTCTCTCCTTTCTCTCAGTCCATGGAGTGAATGCTCGGCCTATATTGACTCTGGTTTTTGCCCGTCTCCGCTCACTCAGCTCCTGGGACAAATAACGCCCCCTTCACTGAGGCTCCGAAGCAGCTGCAGGATTGGCAAACTCCATTTCACCCCGTGCCAGTCTACAGTAGCTGCACCCAACAGACAACCCTGGCAACCAGCAACGCCCAACGCTATTGGCTGCTACCATGGAAAAGCAACGGGACAGAAAGTCATTGTCAAACCCGTCAAAACATTTTAAAATATTAATTCAGACTAAATATATTTTTCATGGAAAAGCAACACTTTCATTCTGTACCCCTCAAAACGCCCCGTGGGTGAATTATTTTTTAATAAAGATTCTACATATTCAACCTTTAAGGAAGGAAAATGACCCAAAGTTCTAAAAATTGACCAAATGATGATTTTGCCTGGCGTTTCTCCTCTTAAAGTGTGAGGCGGGCTTCCTCAGAGGGCTCCATACAGTTTCAATGGGAGGCTCAGTAAATGGAAGTGAAATAATATTACATGAGTTGTTAAATTATCTCATAGAATGATGAATTTTAGTTTTCCCTCTTTTCCAGAGTAATAAATATCTTTTTATTTGTTTATGATGTCAAACAGCAATATTAGGCTAATATTATCTGCTCAATTGTTCTGTATCTAGGATCTAATAACACAATTGTAACTTGGCGAGGACTAGGTCTGGAAGTATATAGATTAGTGTCAACAGCGCAACCTTGGGGCTTTCACCCAAGGACTTGTATTTTGTTTAACTAAAGTATATCCACACGATCGAAAACGACCTCTTTTTTTTTTCAGCGTTCTTACCTCTCCAGGAACCATCACCTTATCACAGTGGAGAGGTTTGTGTGTCCCTGTGAACCTGAGGGCTGTGTTGTCTGGAGCCTGGTGCTCCTGGTCTCCCATGGCAGAGTGGTCTCAGGCGAGGGGCCGGACTAAGAATGTTTCACCAAGACTCTATGGACAAACGAGGAAGAGGAAGAAAGAACCTGCCCAGAGGAAGCCTGGGGCCCCCGCTCGCTGGCGAGTGCCTGGTGGCCAGGTTTGCCACGGAGCCCGGCCAGGCACAGCCCGAAAAAGTGATGTGGCAGTGAAGTTGAGGGGCCTCGACGGACCAGACCCGGGCAGCAGAGGCTGGCTCTGGGGACGTGGAATGTCATCTCTCTGTGAGGGAAGGAGCTGGAGCTTGTGCGGGAGGTGGAGCGCTACCAGTTAGATCTGGTGGGGCTTACCTCCACACACAGTCTCGGTTCTGGAACCGTACTCCTAGATAGGGGTTGGACACTATTCTTCTCTGGAGTTGCCCAGGGTGTGAGGCGCCGGGCGGGTGTGAGGATACTCATGTAACCCCTGGCTGAGCGCCGCGGTGTTGGAGTTTACCCCAGTTGACGAGAGGGTCGCCTCCTTACGCCTGTGGGGGGGGCTCTGACTGTTGTTTGTGCATATGCACCAAACAGCAGTTCAGAGTATTCGGCATCTAGTAAGGATGCCCCCTGGGCGCCTCCCTAGGGAGGTGTTCCAGGCATGTCCAGCTGGGAGGAGGCCTCGGGGAAGACCCAGGACTAGGGGGAGAGATTATATCTCCACACTGGCCTGGGAACGCCTCACCTCAGGATCCCCCAGTTAGAGCTGGTTAATGTGGCCCGGGAAAGGGAAGTTTGGGGACCCCTGATAGAGCTGCTGCCCCTTCGACACGACCCCGGATAAGTGGTTGAAGATGGGATGAGATGAGATGTTCTTAAAAAGTTTTCCGTCCACACGGACTCGACTCAAAAAATGTCCTCGTCCACAGGAAACCAGTGAAACCAACTAAAAACGCTGTAGTACACATGCCAGGCCTGGATGTGGCGCTGTAACTGCCACAGAAACACACCAACAACAGTGTGACGCCCCGGGGTCAGAGGTCGGAGGTGGGGCGATGACGCCATCCTTAAACAAAGTCTGAGCTTTCACCATCCAGAACACAACAGCAGAGTCCCATTCTGGGACCCAGTTTCAAAAGATCCTGTTTTCAAGCTCTGATAACGCCAGCTGCTGTGGATGGTTGGCCAAAACTATACTAAAGTTGTGCAGTTACAGGAAAACACGTCTTCGTGTGGACAGGCCCTAAAACACTCAGTGTTCCCACAAAAGAACAAACAAGTCCACAGATAAAAGCAGATCCCAGCTGACATCGGACGTGAGGCGGCCCTACAGTCCTTCCTAGGCCTCACAGGGTGGTGTTCAAAGTTCCTTCCCTGCTACGCCTCTGTGGTTGAACCCCATTGTGCTCTGCTGAGGTAAATGCAGAATTTAATTGTACTGATGCGGCTCAGGAGACTTTTTCTCACCTCAAAGATCTGATTGCTACAAGCCCTCGTGTGTGGTCAGATGCGCATTGGCGCACTTTGGGGAAGACACTTCACCCTGTGCACAGACCAGAGCCCACTTACTGCCCTGCTGTAACCAAAGGCTTCGGAAAAGCTTCCTTTTCTTTTCTTTTTTTTACAACACAACAATTTTGTTATGCCTAATGATGCTGCTATAGGCCTAGTCTGCTGGGGATAATCCTGTTCCTGATAGTCTGAGCTTTTATCCTGTCTGTCTGTATCATTCATGTCTCATCAATGGATGTTACCAATTTAACTCCATATTTACTACTGCAATTGTTATTATCATTATCATATTCTATCACCTTAGCTGTGCTTGTTTCTACTATTCAGCTGCATTAACTGCCATAAAATATAAGTCATACTCACATTACTATATTTCTTATTATAGTTACTGTTACTTTTGTGGTTGCTTGCATCTCTGGGACTGTCTCTCTGTCTGTCCTCTTTCTCTCTCCTTTTCTTCCTCTCCAATTGTTGCAGACAGATGTCCGTCCTCCATAGAGCTGGGTCTGTTCCACGTTCCTGCCTGTTATAGGGAGGGTTTTCGTTGCTTCCATACTCTACTCTACTTTCTTGTTGGGTCTATGTAAATCATTAATAAGTCATAGAGTGTGGTCTATACCAACTCTGTAAAGTGTCCTGAGATAACTTTTGTTATGATTTGACACTGTAAATAAAATTGAATTGAATGTGCCAACTGGCTAACTAGCATCTTAAATCCGTTCTGTCAGACTTCTACTTTCCCTCTTTGAATGGCGAGTAAAGTGTACCTCTGCTTGCTGGTACGGAGAATTATTTCCTCTTATGCAGGCGCAGAATGAATGTGTTTATTGGCCGTAGTCATGACATAGCATGGTCTTTGCGGTTTGTACAAGTACTCTGAAGAACTCGGTCTTCGTTCCCACTACTTTGAGTCCTGTGAGGTTGGTGTGTCTGGGCCTCTAGGTCACTGAGGCTAACAGACTGTAGTGCCCTAATGCCTGTCTGATGTCTGTATCAGAAACTCATGTCAACAGGAAACTGGGCATTTGCTTTAGCCCTCTCCGTCCTTGGCCCCACTGCGCTCTGGCCTCCCCTCTAAACTCTCTCTTGGCCTCTTCAACCTGTTAAATGTGAAATTTCATCAGTCTGATGGAACTGATTACAGAGTGAAGAAAATCAGAAAAATCAGTTCATAAACAACAGAGATAGTGAAGACTCTCTCACTCAAAAAAAAAGAAATTTACTCAAACCCTTCCCACTCCTTATCAGTTGTGGGATCTATGGCTCGTAAAGCACATGGACGTGGTGATCTCAGAGCACAGACTCCCAGCATCCCTTTCTCACAGCAAACCTGTAAAAAACTCCTTATCAGATCAAAAATGACACGGAAGAGACTTTTTTTGTATATTCTTAAATAACGACTGAATTAAGTGTAAATTGGACGATAATATAAATGTTGTTAATCTGTGAAAAATATGTTGCAATTTGAGACAAACTAACGCCAAATTACAGAAATATTTTAATATTGTATTCTTCATACAAAGTCTGGAGAAAGGCTTAAACATGATACTATAGCACTGTGTTGGAGGAAATCTAAAATAATGACTGTATTTTGAATCCCATTCTATATGAATGTGTCACGTCATCATATCATCATAAAAGGAACATGTTATCAAAGATATATTAAGTTACTACCACTGAGAATGATTATTTTACCATAATGGGTTGATGATAAGTCTGTCACTTACAACTACGTCCAGAGGTTTTAATAAGAAGAAATAAAGTCACGCTAATGAAATACGTGGTTGAAGTCATATTTTTGATAATCTGAAGGTCTGATTTTATTTGTGCCCAATAAGAAATAAGGAATGAGCAAGGGCAAAAACCCCAGTGTTGATTTCATTTTGGTTTGAAACACTAAGAAGTACCTCTGGAGTATCAGAGTCATTAAAGGCCTCGTGCTCTTCTCTGAGAACCAAAGAAGAGGGACTTTCTCCCAGTTTGAGCGTGAAACTGAATGCATCTCATCTCCATTGGCCACACCTTGAAAGTGGACTTTAAGATGGGACAATGATAGGAGTGAGGCGTAAGCAGACTGATACAGGTGAACATATGAGTAAAGTTAGTTCTCCAGTTCAGTCACCCCGGCTGTCTAATGAACTCATTCAGCACTGTCCAGGATCGCCTAAATATAAACCATATTTACTTTCGCTCATGTGTTCAAGAAAATGATTTTCTTACCTGTGACTCAGACATTATGGAGCTTTGGCAAGTTGGCAAATGCCTCATGCAGGGACTGTCGGTGCGTGTAAGAAGCGCTTGCATCAGATGCCCGTGCTTGTCCGGTAGGAAGAGCTTGGGTCAGAGCTGAGGAGATGAGACCCGTGTAGACTCAACCACCACCTTTTCTTCTAGGGTTACTGCCTACTGAGCCTTTAATTTATTAACACGTATTCGTGCAGAGTACTAACTTCCCTTTCGTACAAGATGATTCATGTTTTGAAGTACAGCCATTATTATTAATTAGAAAAATAAATAAATCCAGAACTTGGGTAATATTTAGGTATATAGGGGTGTGGGGGGCATTGAGTATGCATGGAAACCAATATCACCAACTAGCTATCCAAATAGCAGAGCATATACATGTTTGCTGAACCATCTCTTGGGTTTTTCCATAGGCCCTTTTAGCCTTGCTGAGTCAAACCATACACTGCTTATTTGTGTTTCCATTACCAGTTTAAGCTTGTGAGCTACGCCTGAGATAGATCTTCTCTACAGCCAACCCATGCAACCCCCCTTTGTCCCTGTCAAACAAGCCTGTGTTTAAGCCTGATTTACGTAAAGTTACTGCTGATGACGTTTCCAGATTTTGCTGCTTGATAATGATAGTCGTTAAAAAACAAAATAACCATAGACTGTTTAAAATATAGATGTCACTCATAGATTTCTGAAGAGCCAAAGTGAGACCTTCACCATCTTGGCAGTGTCATGAATCCACCTGCTCCCGGCTAATGCAAAAATGGGCAGAGCGATGGAGCGCGGTGGAGCTGAGGTGGGCCAAACGAAGCCTGGCTCGAAGCTACCAAGCCAGCAAAGGCTAAGAAGCTACAGGGGGAGGAGAGTCGCTGTTCTTGGCTGTAAGAACTTGAGTTCAGGCAGCACAAACAACAGCACCAGATCACATTTCCACCACAAATAGAATCTAACTGTGGTCAACCCTGTAGGCCCTACTTAATACAATTTAAGGCAAATCAGTTCACCTGAATTTATATTACACCGACATAGCCATAATTATATAATAATAACGTAAATGATAATAATATTTGGATTATAATTCCCCACACAACTATTGTAAACAGTGAACATGTGAATGGGTTTGACACTGCTAGAAATTATGAAAATGAAGCTGTTACATTATGCTATCTACAGTCCTGTGCAAGATTATTATTGATTGTTATAGTAGTCCGGTATTTATACACATGAATAATTACCTTAAAGGCACCAACGCAGGCATCGGTCAAGTCAGTTCAGTCTCTCCCACGCACCAACACAAACACGGCAGAGAGCTGAGGTGTTGATCTAGTAGAGCAGACAGGCAGCTAACATTAGCCTCCTGTGATGGAAGCCACCTGTCACTAAGAGCAGCCGCACCCTTAATTATACAGAAGTTTCAGCCTTAATATAAATAGTTATGAATAGTAGACCAAAACTTTTGGTTTCTGCTGTAAAGTTGGGCATTTTAAATTGGACCTATGTTGATGCTAAACGTGACCAAAGTCTCAGATAATGAGGTAAACGTGTCTATGGGTAACCAGTCTGACCCCCCATTAAGAGATCTGCTAAGGATACAGACTACTGCCAACGCCTCCTTTCAGACACTTTTTCCTACTTTCTCAGCAGTCTGATTTAAGCCTTTGTCGATTTTCCAATAAGTGCGTGTTCTCCAGAAAAAGCACATTGGGCACGCCCACAAAGTACAGCTACGCACAGCTCCGGTAGAATTTGCTGCTGTTTACTACATGTAGCTACATGCTAATGGCAGCCAAAGCTGTAATATTGGTGGCTTGTGTTGTTCATTGCTCCCTAATTTAGTATCACACTCCTGCTAAAACATGTCCGGCTTTGTTGTGTTTGGTTGATAAAGCTTTAATTGTGATTTCCGATGGTAAAAAGTGCTGTTACATTTGCCTATTTACTACATGTGGCTACATGCTAACGGCAGACAGACGCAGAACAGGACAGCGGAAGACCAAGAAGTGCCTGACCAATCAGAGCAGACTGGGCTTTAAGGGACAGGGGCTCAAAATAGACACTGCAACAGAGCGTCTCAGACAGAGGGTGCACGGTCCGTGTATCTTTTGGACATTGGATTTTCAATTCACAAACTATATTAAAAGGTATTTTAATGGCATTTTATTAGATTTTTTCGTTTTCTAGTTATGATTTCATATTCTCCTAGCGGAAGTTTCCATTTCCCCAGTAAAGCTCCTGTGAGGACAGTGCTGTGTCACAGAGGGATTTCTGCTTCTTCTCTGATATTTGAACTTGTGACAGCACATGGTTCAGGTCCTGAGGGCTTTGACTGTTGGGAGTTGGGACTGGTTTGGTTCAAAAGTGCTGAATTCTGTCTTTATGGCTCATTGTTGTTGAAACGCTAGCTTGTTGTTGTTGCCATGGTAAGGTAAACATGCAGGTAACGTTAGTGACAGAGTACCATTATTATTATTATATGGATAAAATACAGAACAACAACCCATAATACTTTATTGATGATGTAGGTACTCTAGGTTAATTGGATCAAAGGTGTGACTATCAAATGAAATATTAAAAAAAAAATTAATAATGAAAAATTACTTAAAACTTCACACAGAGAACCAATTAAATGCAGGGCCTTGACTCACGTTCAGATTGAGATTGAGTATTCTAAATAAACTTATTGTTAATCAAGTAAATATAAGCTATCACCAATAATTATCAAAGATAATAATAACAACAACTCTAGTTAAACCAGAGTTCCTCTGGGCACCACTGTCATAGACGAAGTCACAACTAATATAAGTCTCATTAAATATATTAAACTACTAATTAAAGGTTGAACACTGATACACGTAATAGTTTATTAAGTTGAAGGATTCAAAAGTTGTTTTCTTAGTAGAGGCTGGCTCATTCATCTTTGTGTAATATTAAATAAACAGACATATGGTAAACACAAACATTTATTAACAAATTAATAAATGCAACAAACAAAACACACAATAAACTAAAGCTAAACAACAAATGTGTGTGTGTGTGTGTGTGTGTGTGTGTGCGCGTGCGTGCGTGCATGCGTGCGTGTGTGTGATAAGTGGAGTTGCTTCGATGCCAGTGGCTGGTCTTTGTGACGGAAACTGGTTGAAGAAAGGTTCTTGTCCTGGTTGTTTGCTCTTAGACAAAAGAGGAATCAGGTCGTTTGTTCTGCTCAGTTGGTAATCGGTTGGTTAACCTGGCTGATGATCCTACTCCATACAGGCCATGTTCAGGGCCTAGGGACAGAGGGCAGCTGGTCCCTGGATCCAGCAAAAGAGCGTCGAGTCGAGTGAATCCAAGAAAAGAGCAGAAGGTGTCCTACAGTTTTAATGACTCGATGGTGATGTCATCACTAGAGGTCAGGTAAGCCAATGGACTGACAGTTTGGGGGTCCCTTGGAGAGTTCACACCTGGGTGGAGGACACAGGCTACCAGGCTTTTGGCCCTAGTCTTTTTCCTTTGTTTGATCAGACTGAGGCCTTCCCATAATCAAACTGAACAATCATCTTTGGGATGTCGGTTGCACCTACAATAAACTAGGAGCTATAATTAATGTTAGATGTAAGGCCACAGAATCATTTAGCCTATATTAGCTTATATTAGCTTAGCTTCACCGGTTAATTCACCGGTGTCAGCGTCCTTTAGAACGTCTACTGTATAATAATACATGGTTACAAAAGTAAGAAGTTAGACTTTGGTTTAACACCATTAAATAAATGTTTAACATAACACGATCATTCATATTTGTAGGTTAAACAGAAGGTTTGATAGAATTTAAAAACTGCCCGACTGGTGACATTAATCCGTTACACAGTGCTGTTGTAAGATACTCAAACAATCCAACTTTAATAAATAAACTGAACACAACCATAAAGACACACTACTATAATAGCAAATGTAATGCTAAGGTGACATTTACCCACGCAGGTAAAATAACATCAGGACATGGTAGCTAATTTACATTTCTTTAACTTGGACAAAATAACTTATCATAACACATCAGTTACAGTTCTAACAGGTCTGACTGTTGTTATTTGTAATAGGTTTTGTTTAGAAATGCTGGATTTCATGGTTTATTGTTGTTTTGAAGATTAAAGCTAAGCTAATATAAGCTAATATAGGCTAAACGATACAGCTTCTGTGGCCTTACATCTAACATTAATTATAGCTCAGTAAAGTAGCATGGGTTGTTGTTCTGTATTTTATCCATATTATAATAATAATGGTACTCACTAACGTTACCTGAATGTTTACCGTAGCTATGGCAACGACAACAAGCTAGCGTTTCAACAACAATAAGCCATAAAGATAGAATTCAGCACTTTTGAACCAAACCAGTCCCAACTCCCAACAGTCAAAGCCCTCAGGACCTGAACCATGTGCTGTCACAAGTTCAAATATCAGAGAAGAAGCAGAAATCCCTCTGTGACACAGCACCGTCCTCACAGCTGCTTTACTGGGAAATATGAAAAAAATGTTGTTTTTGTATTCTAGGGATTTTAACTTTTGTTATCATAACTAGAAAACAAAAATCAAATAAAACGCCTTGTAATTCAATTTGGATTTTGGTATTTTAAAACGAAAATCAATTCTAATATTTTGTTTTTTAATATAGTTTTTGAATTGAAAATCCAATGACCAAAAGATACACAAGCCGTGCAGCAGCTATGAGCAGTATGAGAAAAATAAAGTGTTTTTTGAACATTAAAGCAAGTAAATTTGTTCTAGTAGAAACAAAAATTACATGTATGAACCTGAAAAAGGGTATAATAGGTCCCCTTTAACATGGGGCTCAATGACAGCAGTTTTTGGCACTTCTTGGCTTTATTTCTCAGACCCAGAGGTTGGCCCTGGAAAATATTTTTTTTATATGATATTAAATGTGTTTATCCACCGTTTAGCACATCTCGCCTGAGCAGCATGTGTGTGTTGCCAAAATTGTATCTTATTATTTCGGCAGGTGGTTGTCTGATCTGTACAGAGCATCGGAACAAAAACTACTAAACATCACAGTATGAATATATCATCCAAAACACAAGATGCAATGTCAGTAGTTTCTGTGACATAAGAAATACTGATAACTAAAAAAGAAAAAAAAACAGAAAAAATATCAAAATGGCCTAAATACACGGATCTACTGTAGAGCCCTGAAAAACCATGACACTGAAGGCACACCTTCAAGCAGGTAGCCCTGTTACAACTGAAATGCAAATCCTTGCCGCGCTGGGCTGACATGCCGAGCCAAGCCAGCTCATGTGTATGGATACACAGCATCAGTAGCCAGGGCTTCAGAGTTAGGAAAGGCTCTGTGGGGGAGTGTCAAAGTAAGCTTAACTTTGTCACACAGTAGCCTACTTTCCATCTCAGTTGTTGTCAGTTATGTTGTTAGTCATTTTACTGTAGATTCACATCAACAGAAATGATTAAAATGGTGGAACAAATAACGTTTGACAAATCTATTTCTGACTCCACATTCATCTTTGCTCTCCTCCACTACAACACAAATGAAAGGGGACGCTTCTTACACATACGCTGATGATCAGCAGGCTTTAAAAAAAGGGTTCATATTTTCATATTCATCCATATCAGTTAATCATGCATAAAGTAGTCCCCTACACTGGGAGAAAAGGAAGATGGCAGTGTTTCCCATACATAGACCAATGTGTGCCGCTGCGCCACACAATCAACGCTGAGAGCCACAAAATGACTCCGGATTTTTTTGTTTTTCTTTCCAATGCGCTTTTCAAAATATTGTTACTTTTATTCATCTCTGCATAGCACTCTTTCTCCCTGTCATTCTCGTTCACACACACTAACACACACACACATCTCACTGCAGCCTGCTTGTGTGCTGGCAGTCTGGGGTGTGTGTGAAAAGCTTCGCTCAAACTTCTGGTTGGTGCTGAAAATTTTAATTAAAAATCAATGAAAATGTGTGACGATTCAAATTGGTTGAGATGAAAAATAAATCAGATGGCGCTATCTTCTTTTTACTTTGTTTGTTGAAGTTCTCCGTCACTCTCAAGACGGCGCAGCCGCAGCAGGTTGCTCCGGTCTGTTTTATTGGAGGTTCTAACTCAGTTTTGTTTTTTGGAAGTGAAAGAAATAAGTTGTGAATCTTCATCCACTGCTTTCCTGTCCTACACGCTGTCAGTGACGCAGTTATTACGTAGATCATTTCAGGAATAGCTCAGTACGCTACGGAGGCCAGTCTGTGTGTGTGCACGTGAAGAGAGACGGAGGATTAACTCAGAGCAGACAGCTGTAGCTGCTGATGGTCGGAGCATAGAAGAAATTAGCAGTTAAGTTGTTAAGTTTTAGTAAATGGTTCATATTTCCTGACGCTGGTTTGTTAGAAATAATAATATTGCGAAAATTAGGAACATTGTGTCTCAGAAAGATGCAGAAAAACTAGTCCATGCACTTGTTACTTCTAGGCTGGACTATTGCAACTCATTATCAGGCTGCTCCAATAAGTCTGTTAAGAGTCTCCAGTTGGTCCAAAATGCTGCAGCTCGTGTACTGACTAAAACAAATCGAAGAGAACATATTTCTCCTGTATTAGCTTCTTTGCACTGGCTACCTGTAAAATCTAGAATAGAATTTAAAATCTTTCTCCTTACCTACAAAGCACTTATTGGTCAGGCTCCGTTGTATCTTAAAGAGCTCATAGTACCGTATTACCCCGACTAGATCGCTGCGCTCTGAGAATGCAGGGCTACTTGTCATTCCTAGAGTCTCCAAAAGTAGAATGGGAGGCAGAGCCTTCAGCTACCAAGCTCCTCTCCTGTGGAACCAACTACCAAGTGTTATTCAGAAGAGGGACACTGTCCCCATATTTAAGAGTAAACCTAAACTTTTCTTCTTTGATAAAGCTTACAGCTAGGGCTTACGAATCCTGAGCTATGATGTTATTGGCATTAAATTTCCCTTAGAGCCTGCATGTACGGGGCCTAAGCTGATTTTGTCATGATTAATAATGCTGCTATAGGCCTTGTCTGCCGGGGGATAATACTGTTCCTGATACTCTGAGCTTGTATCCTCTCTCTCTGTATCAGTCATGTCTCATCAATGCATGTTACTAATTCAACTTCATATTTACGACCATAATTGTTGTTGTCATGTTCTGTTACCCTGGCTGTGCCTGTTTATTGCTGTTCCTCTGTATTGACTGTCATAACATAAGTCACATTACTTTAGCTATCTTTAGTTACTTTTGTGGTTGCTTGCATCTCTGGAAGTGTCTCTCAGCCTGTCTTTGTGTCTGTTTGTCTTTGTTTCTCTTTGTCCATCTGTCTGTCTTTTCTCTCTTTTTCTCTCCTTTTCTTCCTCCCCAACTGGTGCAGACAGATGTCAGTCCTCCATAGAGCTGGGTCTGTTCCACATTCCTGCCTGTTAAAGGGAAGGTTTTCGTTGCCACCGTACTCAAGGGAGGAATTGTTGGGTCTCTGTAATTTCAAAAAAGTCATAGAGTGTGGTCTATACCTACTCTGAAAAGTGTCCTAACATAACTTTTGTTATGATTTGGCACTATAAATAAAATTAAATAGAAAATTAAACAGTGCCTCTGCTAACAGAATGGTATTCATAATGTGTACGGGAGAACACAGGCCAAGCCTTAGTTTCTTTGCTTCTTTAATTCAATTATTGCTTTTGTTATTTAAAAAAATATATCTGTTCAGGGAGGAACAGGAATTGTGCACTGTTTAGCAGTTTATACCTCAGAAATAATCATTATTTTTTCATGTGAAGAAGAGAATAGCCTATATATTTGTAGAATTGATCACTTTTTGTTAAAAACATTGTATTGTGAACTCAGTATCGTTGAATCCAATGGTGAGTTGAGTCAGTGTATCCTTCCATCCCTACTGATCAGTCTCCTTAAACTGTGTTTAATAACAGGCTTCTGGTCCATCGGTGTTTCTGTTACTGTTGTCAGGCACCTGACCTGGTTAAAGATTGTCCAAACAAACGTGATAATAAAGCAAAAGAAAAGCTCTGTCATTTCTGTCATGGTGCCAAAAAGATATTTCAGTCAAATAAAAATGTATTTCTGCATATCAAAGGGACTGGGGGGCTCTAATGTGTCCCACATAAGTATACAGTATACAGGTATAGGCTAATAGATGTCTTAATGACATAAATGTCAGCCCCATCACGCTATAAACTTCAAATGGGATTATAGTGATTATTCAGTTTCAAGAAACATTGAAGTTTAAAAAAGACATATCTATTGATATACCCACAGACATATAGTTATGTATATTTACATATTATGATTTAGATAAAAGCAGTTCACATATCTGTTGTCAGAGTCTGTACAGGGGAGAGGTCCACACATTGATACCTGGTCTGTGGGAAACCTGTGAGTAGACATGACAAGACCCTTAAAATGATGATTTACTAATATAATAGTTAAGTAAAAAGTGATACAGTATGCTCTGTTGGCTGTTTAAGGACGAATAAACAAGAAAGGTACACACAGTAAATGATTCCATGTGAAGTAGTTTTTGAATGATATAATGATATGCCCCCCCCCCCCCCCCCCCCCCCCCTATGTTTCAGTTTGGGTGACTTTTAGAAAACATATTTGGCAGTATAAAGAGTATGTTCTTGTAGTGCACAAAGCCCAACCTTCACAGTGGTTAGACCCAATCAAGGGCCTCTCAGCAGGTATCCAAATACAAACTGTCATCAGTCCTGCCCAGTTCCTGTGAGGACGATGCCTCGTACCTAAATGGACCAGGAGTACCTCTGGTCTGGCAGGTCTAACAACCTGTCTTTGTTCCCATGGAGTAAACCAGGACCTAACTGCAGGATTAAGAATCCAAAAATGTGTGGGGGTAGGGAAGGCAGTAAATGAATCCGCTCTTTCTAACTGTGAATGTATGGTCAGAGGTTAGAAGTGCATATTTGAGATAACACATACCTTATAAACTTGAAATCTATAGCAAGAAAATGGATAAATGTCTCATTGGCTTTATACGTTATAACTCTGTCTTGAGTTTGGCTGCATTTCCAACAAGAAAATACTGCTACTAATAATTCTGCATTATGCTCAGATGCACTAACTGTGTTTTTACCTTCTCCAGAAACAAACCAGAGACCGAAAAGAGTGACTGACATGCTCTGACACTTGAGAGGCCTTGAAACAGTGTGCTGTGCTTTTCACCCATTTTTCAAATGGCTAAAATGCAGTTACAACATCACAAAATGCATATTTGTTTAATCACTTTTGTTATTTGTTCAGTTGAAGGTTGAAAGAGAGATATTGATTATTGTGAAGGTGTTTTTCCTACAGTCATATTTCACTTGTCAGAAATATGGAACTACTGCTATAATGCACATGAGCAATACTGTACAGCTTAGACCCCGAAGGTAGAACTATGGATATGCTGTAGCTGGCAGCACTGGGACTTGTGAACTAGCTCACAAAATAAACGGGAGGCTAACAACATACTTACTACCGTATTTTTCGTTTTATAAGTTGCAGTTTTTTTCATAGTTTTGCCGGGGGTGCGACTTATACTCTGGAGCGACTTATGTGTGAAATTATTAACACATTACCGTAAAATATCAAATAATAGCACGGGCCATTATTTATCTCAGTCACGTAAGAGACTAGGTGTATATCAGCAATCGTCACACACACACACGTCAACCAATCAAAATTCGGCGGGGGCGGGTCATGGCAGAAGTGCATTGTGAAAAAAAAAGAAAGTTACCTGCTACTTCGGTACCTATGAAAATTGATCATTTCAACATTAGCGGTAACTTATAAAAACAACTGAGAAGGGCTGAACAAAAATGCCACCGAAAAGAAAATCATATACTGCATGTTACAAGCTGGCAGTTGTGAAATATGCAGCAGAAAACGGCAATCGAGCAGCAGAAAGAAAGTTTGAAGTTAGTGAGAAACTTGTAAGGGACTGGCGAAAAGCAGAGGTTACTCTTACTGAAATGAAGAAAACTAAAAAAGCTAATCGCGGGCTAAAAGCTAGGTGGCCACAGCTAGAGGAACAAGTTCATAAATGGGTGCTTGAACAACGTGCTGCCGGGAGAGGCTTATCAACCGTACAGTTGCGTCTCCACGCCCAGGTAGCTGCCAAGGCGATGAATATAAATGACTTTGCGAGAGGACCTTCTTGGTGTTACCGCTTCATGCACCCCAATCGCCTCTCTATCAGAGCAAGGACAAAGATGTCCCAAAAACTGCCAGCAGACTTCCGATCCAAGGTAGACAGTTTCCGCAACTTCATTGAAAAGCATGTAAGTGAGCACAGCGTGACACCGGATCATATTATTAACATGGATGAGGTCCCCCCTCACATTTGACATTCCCATTTGCCGAAGTGTTGCAGACAAAGGGCAAAAGAGTGTCAATATCGTAACAACTGGTCATGAGAAATCACACTTCACAGTGGTGCTGGCATGTTGTGGAAATGGATCAAAATTGCCACCAATGGTCATTTTCAAACGAAAAACCATGCCAATAATTCAATCCCCCTCAGTTGCAGTCGACGTGAATGAGAAAGGGTGGATGGATCAAGCAATGATGAACTTATGGCTTACAAAGTGCTACATTAAGCGTCCGGATGGCTTGTGATGGATAGCATGCGAGTGCACATCACGCCACAGTTAAAAAATAAATTAAAAGTTTTCAACTCCAGAATACTCCACCAAAATACTCCAGCCACTTGACATCTCCGCTAATAGGAGCTTTAAGGCAGTATTGCGCAACCTGTGGGAGCAGTGGATGATGGATGGAGAGCACAGCTTCATGGCAACCGGGAGAATGCGCCATGCAACTTTACTGGATGTCATTGGATGGATCAACAAAGCATGGGCTTCAGTGACAACCGAAACCATCCTGTCGGAATTCAGAAAGGCTGGAATAATTGGAACTGCAACTGACGATGACTCTGACAAAAGTGACGTACAGATAGAAGAGGAAGTGGCGCATTGTCCACCTTTGGAGTTGGCAGAGTTGTTCAGAAGTGACACAGAGGAAGAAGAGTTCAGTGGATTTAGTGATTAGGAGTGACAGATTGTTTGTTAAACGTATAGCGTGTTCTATATGTTATAGTTATTTGAATGACTCTTACGGTAATATGTTACGTTAACATACCAGCCGTTCTCAGTTCGTTGTTTATGCGTCATATAACGTACACTTATTCAGCCTGTTGTTCTCTATTCTATTTTTATTTTAAATTACCTTTCAAGATGAAATGTCTATTCTTGGTGTTGGATTTTATCAAATAAATTTCCCCCAAAAATGCGACTTATACTCCGGAGAGCGACTTTTAATCCGAAAAATACGGTATACATACTTATAAGTACTTGTACTACTGTATTTTGATAAACAAAACTGGAGATTAGCGCCATTAGCTTTATTTTAATCTAGGCTAATCATTGTGGTTTGTTTGCTCGTTCTAGTTTGTAGCGGGGTGCGCTCCGAGTGAGCTAGTGTGACTACAACTGCTCATTCTCCGGTGTATCCCCTGAATTGAATGGGGCATCTTGATGACCTTTATATCAAGCATCGGCCAACATGGGAGCAAAACAAAGCTCCAACAAGAAATGTCTAATTGGACAGACGACGAGATTCGGAACTTCGGAACACCAAAACTCATCGGACCGATTCAAAGAAGGGCAATGGACTTGATGCGATGTATCAAGTCATGCTCTCCCCGCTGCACTCTTTTTCTGTTTATATTTAAAGATGTCCACCATCAAACTTCTTTCTACATCCAGAGGGACCAGAAGGGTTATTTTCCTTGCAACTGATTTTTTTTTCTACGCAATTATTCATGTTGTATTTAATAAGTAGAAATGTTTTCTTTTTGTACTTTAACTGGGAACTATCAATTAGTTTGTATGACATAGTATTTAACTTGGAATGTGCTGGTGGTTGTTAAGTTGTCATCCAGATCTACAGCATTTTTAAGTGGAAAAGACAAAACTGGTTTAAAAGTGAAGGTGTTTCACTGATTATTTAAAGACGTTTTAAAAATTCACATTGAGACCATATTTCAATCGGATTTGCAATACTGGCTTTCAACAGAGAAATTTGGATGTGTTTAAGGCTTCAAAATGCTGATGGGATATTATTTGTACATTTAACGTCTTTTCACCAAAGAAATGCTCACTGTGTGAGAAAAGACTCCAATCACCTTTTCTTTCCCTCGCTGCAAGCTAGTCACTTGTTGCTCAATCATCCTAACAGATATGGACCTCATGTTTTCATTAGCATGAAAGCCAGCTTTATAACTGATGGCCAATGAAAAAACTGCCCATGGAGCGCAGTTCTCTTTGTATAATGGAGGCCTTGTCTGTGCAGACAGCCACTGGTTCCAACCAACACCTCACTACATGAGGTAATTGCCTGGAATAACAGAGAGTACTGTATGTGATAACTTCTCTCACACACTGCTTTCTTGGCTGCTGAGCAGTAAGAGACATGAAGGATACAAATTACATGCTTGCCGAGAAAAAGATTTAAATTGATTTAACCTGTACGGCGTAAAGTGGGCTCCTTGCTTGGATCACACCCATCTTCGAACTTGACCTTCAAATTAAACACCTGTAAAGTTTTGTGACTGTATTGAAAAAATCTGTCCACAGACAGACATAGAAACTCCTGGCAATATACTCCAAACCTCCTCTATGGTAGACCCACTCCAGTAGGTGTCTCGAGAACCATATTTTACCATGATGATGACACACACACATATGCACACAGACACTCACAAGATGAAAACAAAACCAAACTTGCTGTTGAAGCTGGTGAATATTTATACCAAACACAGTTCTTTAATCAAAGTCAATCACATTACTATCTTCCTCATTTACATGGTAGTCAGCTGGCTGGTCCATCCATCCATTGGTTCATGGCATGATAACTTTACATCTGCTGATTGACTCTAGACCAAGCCCCCACCACAGCAACTTTCTGGTTGATTCAATAAGTAAGGGGGAAAACTGCAGTTCTCAGGGTGTCCACTAGGGGCAGGTTTCATAATAGAGCAGTTTCTCATTGACCACCATGTTAAACAGGCCGTTTTTGTCATTGACCACCATGTTAAACAGGTCGTTTTCACAGCATCATTAAACTTTGTGCTCTAAGTGCCAACGACCGTCGTTGGAGTGACAGTCGTTGGTGGGGAGTAGGTTTCGACTTTGTTAGTGCTCTATTGAGTCTTAACGACAGTCGTTGGAGTCACAGGGGGCCATTTGTGAACAGTTGAAGCATTGTAAATTGGAGATAAGTGGTGTCTTAGACCTCCTCCTCTGTTGGTGTACGCCATTTTCCACGCCACTGTTCAGATGTATCAAAAGTGAAATGACCGTGGAAATGTGCGGTGCGCCAGCTCCATGGCTGGCGTACGCACGTTTCTACAGCCATTGTTTCTTTGGCGACACTTAGAGGTGATGCTGGGAAACTGTTAATTATGTGAAAACAATTCATCCTCAGTGTAATGTGCACATCAGAGACACATTATTGGACAATTAACACACACGTGCTTGCAATCATATGGATGGGTATAAAAGCATGCGCAAAGTGATGAAAAAATGGCATTAACAATGGCAGCCTTGGTCTTGTTAGAAGACATCGCAAATGGTTATATCAGACGTGAGAGGGTGTTTAGAGAACGGGGCGATCTGTTGGCAAATGACGACAACTGGCTGAGGCCCTTGTGCGTGTGTGCGCACTGTTGAACCTGCGCTCCTGCTCTGTAGCGGGGTTTGCCAGCGGGGTTATTAAGTATTCCGTTAGAGGATAACCTTTGTCACCTAGAAGAACCATACCAAAATGTTAATCATCTGATAGCTTGTTTGATTTAATGCAATGTATCGAGGGTAGTCACTTACCGAGGAGATGACTTTGGCTCTGCAGTGCGCCTTCCTGCAGCCGCGCGCCAGCACAGCTGTTTTGAAATATAAAAGAATCGTGTGTGTCCCAAGGCCGCCTGGCATCACAAATCACCTGTACATTTATCGAGTGGTAGTTTTTGCGATTGATGAATGCGTAATCATTCATGGATGGTGCCTTCAGACGCACATGAGTACAATCAATTGCTCCAACCAATTTTTATTTTTTTTAAATCGTTTTAAGAATCCGTTTTGATCTGTTCTTAATATGTGACTGCTTATGCTTAATGACAGCTGAGGTTTGTTCATTATTTTCAGCCAGATTTTGCTGTGCTGCACCGCAAATCCACAGGCTAAATTTACATACACGATTTCAGACCTGACGTGAGATTTGATCATAGCTCCCGCTCACTTCCAAATTGATAAATGCCGAAGTTTGCGTGGAAATGGTCGTATGCACGTTTTTCTGTCCTACGTTTGTTTGATAAATGAGGGCCAATGTGTTTATATCCTGGCAACTTAACGCACGAGCATGTGTAATGTGAGCAGCCTATTGTACGACCAGTATAATGACATTTCTGAGTTTAACACATTTACCTTGAGGATGATCTGTGTCGCCTTCATGGGCCCCCACAACTCCGCTTAGAGCTGTGTCCCCCACAATAGCCGCCACTCTCTGATCAAGGGGGGGCAGTTCCTCCCCTCCTGTCCCCCCGCCCGTTGCGGTGATACTTCGGCGGTGGGCCGAAATCCTCTGCTTCACCTCCACATTCACGTCTGACCATTGTTTTTCTATTTCAGTGGGTGTGCGCTGCTCCGACCCCACAGCGTTCACTGCCTCACACATACACACTCCCACTCAAATTTCTTTTTCTTTGTGTTTATCCCTGAAGAGAGGCTACCAAATAATACAGCTCTTCGGGTCTCCACTTCATTGAATAAAATTTAGAGCTCAGACGCGTTGAAGTTGCGCTTCTTACCTTTACTCATTGTTTAAATCTGATGGTGCAGAGAGGGAATCCCCGGAGCAGGCCCTATTTAAATTGATTTGCATATTTATATTAGGGGGGCGTGGCCAGGGAGGAGTTTAGCACTTCTACATGTGCGCTCAATTCCACGTTGATTGGGATGTACAAAGGAAAAGTGCTTGGATCCATGCGTACGCACACTTTGATACATCTGATTTTTTTTGTGCGTACGACTTTCTGGATTCTAGCCTACGCCATGTTTCAGTAAGAAATCCACGCAAGTCTTAGTACATGAGGCCCCAGGCCTGAGGAGTTAGCTCTTCTGTGTTGGGCCATGCGTTTATGCAGTGGTTGTTTTGTTTCTCCAATGTAGAGATCTTTGCATTCCTCATTGCATTGGACAGCATAAACCAGATCGCTATTGTGGGTGTGTGGTGTTCTGTCCTTGAGATGTACTAGTCTCTGTCGGAGTGTGTTACTGGGTTTCAAATACACAGGGATACAGTGTTTGTTGAAGATCCTTTTGAGTTTCTCTGATACCCCAGCAAAGTACAGGCCGGCTCGGTACATACAGGCATATAGAAGCTCTGTGAAAGTTATCATTGTCCCATGGTCTCAGAGGTGTTTAGCAGCCACAGCACCAACGGCAGTGGTGGAGCTGGGCACACACCTAGCAGCTGTTGTTTGGTCATTCGCCTGGTGGTCAGAGCGATGACTCTGTGCTGAGCGTCCATGGCGTGTAGCTCAGGTGTTTTGCTCTGGCTTGGTGATGGGGCTGGTCAGCAGCAGGGTGAGGTCTATTGTTTTTGTCTCTAATATTATCCCTAGAACTTTCTCCATCTCTCTCTCTTGCTTTTTTTTAACCTTTTATATCACATTTTGAATGACTTCTTAAAATAAAAGTCAAAGGAGTTAAAAAATAAGAATCAAGCAATTAATTACCTATGCATGCGCGGCGTCACTGGATTTCCCATCACTTTAGCTCCGTAAAATATTGGTTTTAACACAGTTTCTCGTTTTTATATTTGGGATCCCTCGTTCAGCTTTTGTTGTATTTATTTCTTAAAAACATGGACCAAAGCTTTTAACCATTGGGCCTGTGGTTGCCTCTGATTACACCAGAGAAGTAAAACACTGATGTCATGACGCCGAATCGCACTAGCGAGGCACCACTTTTTTAAGAACTTTTCAAACTCAGTGGGATCTAAAAGCAACTGGTGAAGTGGGATGTCTGCCCAGGAGTGAAGAAGGTCTCCCTGGACATTTTGGCTCCAGGGCCGGAACTAAACTCACCTCCCTTTGGTGGTTCTGTGACGGATCCCCAGCACAGGCTGCCACATGATGGCCGTGTGCGAGTCCTGTCTCCCCACCCTCTCAAAACTGAGGGAGAACATCTCTGGCCTGAAGGCTGACCTCAGCAAGAGGGACAAAATCCTCCTGGATCTCTCCACTGTCGCCACGACCCAGGCGAAGCTTGTCATCCTATCTTAGGGCTTCCGGCACTGGTGACCGGACCATGACGGCCGCCAACAACACCGACATGCCGTGGACTTGCTCCATCACCACCAGATCTCCGAGGGAGGTATAAAAAAATACACTATAGGATAACCAATAAACTCTTAGCTTATTCACGTCGGCGGTAATGACACCCGATTAAGTCAATCGGAGGTCACCAAAATTAATGAATAATTTTCTCTGGTCCCCTGCCCAACTTGACTTGCGATGACATGTATAGCCGCATGTCATCATTCCGTCGCTGCCTGTCTGGATGGTGCCCGGTAAATAATGTGGGCTTCGTAGATAATTGGCAGTCTTTCTGGGGAAAACCTGGTCTTATTGGGAGAGATGGTATTCATCCTACTTTGGAGGTAGCCGCTCTCATATCTAAGAACCTGGACGCAGTTGTTAGCGGTCTAAAACCATGACAACCCAGTGTTGGGATCAGGAAGCAGAGTCGCAGTTTAATACACCTCTCTGCGCTGCCCTTATCACAGATGCCAATGAAGCAGAGTGGCAGTCTTACACACCTCTCTGCGCTCCCTGTGGAGCATTTTCCTGCTCAGTATAGTTACAAACACTGTCTGCCCCACGATCATTTAAATTAACCAGATCCAAAATGAACAGAAGAGGAGCTATACAGAAAAACTTGATACAAATCAACGCAAAATCTGCGATAATGCAACAAAATCAGAAAATAAAGTGTGGACTTTTAAACATCAGATCTCTGTCATCTAAAGCTGTATTAGTAAATGATCTGATATCAGATAACCATATTGATTTATTCTGTCTGACTGAAACCTGGCTGTATCCTGAAGAATATGTTAGCCTAAATTAATCCACTCCTCCCAGTCATATTAATACTCATATTCCTCGAGGCAGTGGTCGAGGAGGAGGCGTTGCAGCTATTTATGACTCAGGCCTATTAATTAACCATAAACCTAAACTAAATTATAATTCATTTGAAAGTCTTGTTCTTAGTCTTTCACATTCAACCTGGAAAACTTTGTGTCAGAGTGTACATAAACCTACTCACTCGTTTTAATCACACCCTCGACCTTGTTTTGGCTTATGGTGTGGAAATCAATGACTTAACAGTTTTTCCACAGAATCCTATTTTATCAGACCATTATTTAATAACTTTTGAATTTATATTACAGGACTACTCACCTCTGACCTTCCTTTTCTCTCTAAGATCCTCTAGAAATTAGTCGCCAATCAGCTGTGTGACTTTTTACATAATAATGAGTTATTTGAGGACTTCCAATCAGGATTTAGAGCGAATCATACCACTAAGACATCACTGGTAAAAATTACTAACGACCTTCTAATAGCTTCAGACAAAGGACATGTATCTGTGCTTGTTCTACTAGATCTTAGTGCTGCCTTCGACACTATTGACAATCGCATCCTGCTACAGAGACTGGAGCATCTAATTGGCATTAAAGGAACCGCACTAAACTGGTTCAAGTCTTATTTATCAGATAGATCTCAGTTTGACAAATCCTCCATGCACACTGAAGTCAGTCACGGGGACCCACAGGGTTCTGTCCTTGGACCGATTCTATTCACCTTATATATGCTTCCCTTAGGAAATATTATAAGGAAGCACTCCATAAACTTTCACTGTTATGCTGATGATACACAATTATATTTGTCGATCAAACCAGAAGAAACCGATCAGTTAGCTAACTTCAAATGTGCATTAAAGAAATAAAAAGCTGGATGACCTGCAATTTTCTGATGTTAAACTCAGATAAAACTTAAGTTATCGTACTTGGCCCGAAGGCCTCCGAAACTCAATAGCTAAAGATATTGTTGCTCTGGATGATGTTGTGTTGTCCTCCAGCACCACAGTACGGAATCTGGGTGTTATTTTTGATCAGGATATGTCCTTTGATTCTCACATAAAACTAACGACAAGGACTGCATATTTTCACCTGCGTAATATTGCGAAAATGAGGAACATTGTGTCTGAGAAAGATGCAGAAAAACTAGTCCATGTATTTGTTACTTCTAGGCTGGACTACTGCATCTCCTTATTATAAGGCTGCTCCAATAAGTCTGTTAAGAGTCTCCAGTTGGTCCAAAATGCTGCAGCTCCTGTACTAACTAAAACAAATCGAAGAGAACATATTTCTCCTGTTTTAGCTTCTTTGCACTTGCTACCTGTAAAATCTAGAATAGAATTTAAAATCCTTCTCCTTACCTACAAAGCTCTTATTGTATCTTAAAGAGCTCATAGTACCGTATTACCCGACTAAATCGCTGCGCTCTGAGAATGCAGGGTTACTTGTTGTTCCTCCAAGTCTCAGAGTCTCCAAAAATAGAATGGGAGGCAGAGCCTTTATCTACCAAGCTCCTCTCCTGTGGAACAAATTCCCAAGTGTTATTAGGGAGGTAGACACTGTCCCCATATTTAAGAGTAAACTTAAAACTTTCCTTTTTGATAAAGCTTACAGCTAGGACTTACGAGCCCTCAGCTGTGTTGTTATTTTTAAAGCTAATAATAATAATTCATTTAATTTGTATAGCGCTTTTCAAAGACCCAAAGTCGCTTACAGAGCAGGACAGGTAGTACATAGACACACATGTAACAGGTAGCAAACAACAGAAGACAAGGATGACAGGGAAACAAAGCAAAGGGGGCATGGGGTAATGCTGATACAGACAAACAGACAGAAACAGGTACAACAATAGAGGTGGGGGGATGGATTGAAGAGCAGTGGGGGGGGGGGGGTCGGGGGCTGAATGGGTGAGGAGAGCGGAAGGAGGGGGGGGTCGGGGGGAGAGGACAGGAGTGAATGTAGTTATGGGTAGGGGAGGTTGTAGGCTTGTGAGAAAAGGAAGGTTTTTAGACGGGATTTAAATGTTGTGAGTGATGGAGAGTCGCGGATGGGCTGGGGGAGAGAGTTCCAGAGTTGGGGTGCAGTTCTTGAGAAGGCTCTGTGTCCAAAGGTTTTGAGTTTGGAAGGTGGCATGGTCAGAGTTAGGGAGGAGGAGGATCGGAGGGCTCGGGAGGGGCGGTGGGGGATAAGGAGGTCAGACAGGTAGGGTGGTGCCAGATGGTGGAGAGCTTTGAAGGTTAGGAGGAGTATTTTGAAGTCGATGCGTTGTTTGATCGGGAGCCAGTGGAGGGTGTAGAGAATGGGGGTGATGTGTTCACGGGAGCGGGTGTGAGTGAGGAGGCGAGCAGCAGAGTTCTGGACCATTTGGAGTCTATGGAGGGAATGGGAGGTGATGCCAGTGAGGAGGGAATTGCAGTAGTCAAGAAGTGAGGAGATGAAGGCGTGGATGAGGGATTCAGCGGCAGGGGGGGAGAGGCAGTGTCTGATTTTGGCGATGCGGCGGAGGTGGAAGTAGGAGGTCTTGACAATGGAGCGGACGTGGGGATCAAAGGAGAGCTTGGGGTCCAGGATAACACCAAGGTTGCGTGCAAGGGGGGAGGGAGAAATGATTGAGTTGTCAATGGTAAGTGAGATGGGTCCGGTTTTGTTTAAAGTGGATTTGGTGCCAATGAGGAGGAGTTCTGTTTTGTCACTGTTGAGTTTGAGGAAGTTCTGGGACAGCCATGTTTTTATTGCAGAAATGCAGGTTTCAATGTGGTTGAGTGGAAGATTTTGGGTGGGTTTGGTGCGGATGTAGATCTGGGTGTCGTCAGCATAGCAGTGGAATTCGAGGTTGAGTGAGCGGATGAGGTGTCCAAGGGGGAATAGGTAGCAGATGAAGAGAAGGGGGCCAAGGACTGAGCCCTGAGGGACCCCCTGCGAAACAGGAGAGAGGGTGGATGTGTGGCCGCAGAGGGAGACAAACTGTTGCCTGTCGGTGAGGTAGGAGGTGAGCCAGTCGAGGGCAGTGCCCTCAACACCCTGCTGGCGCAGCCTTTCGAGGAGGATGGAATGATTGATAGTATCGAAGGCTGCGCTGAGGTCGAGTAGTAGCAGGATGTTGAGGGCACCGGAGTCTGCAGAGGTGAGGAGGTCATTGACAACTTTGACAAGGGCAGTTTCGGTGCTGTGAAGTGGGCGGAAACCGGATTGGAGGGGTTCATAGAGGTTGTTTGACTGGAGGTGGGTGTGAAGTTGGGCGGCGACAAAGCGTTCCAGAGTTTTGGAGAGGAACGTCAGGTTGGAGATAGGATGGTAGTTGGAGAGGTTAGCTGGATCAAGGGTGGGCTTTTTGAGGATGGGGGTGTTGGAGGCAAGTTTGTAGGTGGAGGGAACGAGACCAAGGGACAGAGACTGGTTGAAGAGGGTGGTGAGGTGGGGGATGAGGACGGGGAGGCAGGCCTTGGTTAGAGCTGTTGGTAGGGGGTCGAGGGAGCAGGTGGTTGTTTTGGACGCAGTGATGATGTCCAAAATGTAGGAGGGGTCAATGGGGGAGAAGGCAGTGAGAGAAGGGGGGGGCGGATGGTCAGGGAGGGGGGAGGGCACTGGGATGGTGTTGGTGGAGGAGTTGCCAACAGTGGCAGTCAGGGAGCTGTTGATTTGGGAGATTTTATTGTTAAAGGCGAGGAGGAAAGAGTTGCAGATGTTGGGTGAGGAGGGAGGGTTGCGGTCTGGCGGCCGGAGCAGTTTGTTGACGGTGGAGAACAGGATGCGGGGGTTCCTGTTGGTACTGTTAATGAGGGTGGAGAAGTGGGCGGATTTGGCAGCTTGGAGAGCATCACGGTAGGAGGAGATGTGGTGTTTGTAGGCTTCAGCGTGAACGGTGAGGTGGGTTCGTTTGAGGAGTCGTTCGATTTGTCGGCCGGTCTGTTTCATGGTGCGGAGTTCGGGGGTGTACCAGGGGGCAGAGTGGGTGAATGAGACAGAAGACGTTTTCCAGGGGGCAAGGGAGTCAAGTGAGTCAGAAAGGATGGAGTTGAGCATGGTGGCGTAGTCATCAGGGGAAGAGGGGGCAGAGTCGGGGGGGAAGGCAGAGGATATGAGCTGGGAGAGGGAGAGTGGATTGACTGATTTGATGTTACGGTAGGAGATGGCATGCTTTCTGGGATTGTGGGGAGAGGGTAGAGGAGCGGAGAAGATGATGCATAGGTGATCAGAGAGGGGAAAGGGGAGGGGGGTTAGAGACGGGTAGGGAGGCAGAGCAGACGATGTCGAGGATGTGGCCTTTGGTATGGGTGGTGAAGTCAATATGTTGGGTAAGGTGGAAACAGTCAAGAAGAGAGAGGAAGTCAGATGTCAGTGGGGCGTTGGGCTGATCGATGTGGATCTTCAGGTCACCGGTAAGTAGGAGGCGGGGAGAGAGGGAGGACGCAATAGTGAGGAGGTCGGACAGATCAGAGAGAAAAGATGGGTGTGGCTTCGGGGGACGGTAGATTAGAACAGCAGTGATAGAGTTGGGAAGGGAGAAGGCAAGGTGTTCGAAGGATGAGATAGATGGGAGGTTGAGATTGAGTTCAGTGATGGTCAGGGATTGTTTATGGAGAATGGCAACGCCTCCCCCTCTGCCGGAAAGGCAGGGTTTGGCGATGTAGCTGTAGTTGGGAGGAGTGGCTTGGTTGAGAGCATAGTAGTCCAGAGGCTTTTGCCAGATTTCACAGAGGAGGAGTAGATCAAGGTTATTGTCCAGTAACAGTTCAGATATAACAGGTGATTTGTTGGAGAGGGAGCGACAGTTCAGTAGTGCAAGGGAGATGGATGGAGGAGCGGGGAGGGGGAGCGGAGGTTGTTGAAGTTGGCAGTTCGGGAAGTGGGAGCGGGGGGGGCGAGAGTTAGTCCAGAATGAGGGGATAGGTGAGCCAGCGGGGAGGTGCTGGTTGCGGGGGGGGCCAGGGCCTCGGTGGATGAAGCGGCGATTGCGATGGATCCCAGCTTTGCTGGCTGCGGTGGCAGCAGCAGCAGGAAGGCGATGGTTGTTGTTGAGGCGGTGGAGGTCGGCAGCAGTGTAGGTGAGAGGGGGAGGAGTTGGTGGAGTGGAGGAGAGGGTGGAGAGAGTGTGAAGTAGCAGAAGTGAAGATCCAAGGTGTAGATGGGTCAGTATTGGTGAAAGGAGGCGAGGTAGGATGTTGGCAGTGGCTAGCATCTGGGTAGCTAGAAGCTGGTAGGCAGTGAGTTGTGTGGGCGCAGCAGTGAACCAGGGGTTGAAGTCGGTAGAATGGGTGGTGTTGGTTGCCCCGGACCGTTCCCGCGCGTAGGCAGAGCCCACATTGCCGTGTCAGCAGTCAGCCAGGCGAGCTGATGCTGGAATGGGGATTCCCCCCAGGTACGCCTGCTTGGTGGCGGGACAGCTGGGCTGTTGTTATTAGCGAGGCACACAGCTAGACTACCGCTGACGAGCAGGAAGGGAGTGGGGGCTCCCCCCCTGAACGCCGGCTAGATAGCTACACAGCTGAGCTAATGTTTTTAGCAGGGCACTCAGCTAGGCTGCGTCTGACAAACTGGCAGGGAGTTTGGCTAATGTTATTAGCAGCACACATAGCGGGACGGTCACAGGTTGCCACAATCACCACCACAAAAACACAACTTACTCACCCAGATCCAGAGCAGGCGGTCCACACAAACAGAGAGACACAGGTAGATCAAGTGAAGGTGACACAGATAGATCCAGTGGTGGAGGAGGTTTAGCCGGCTGACAGTTAGCTAGCTGGCTAACACAGCTGATAGTCCGGGAGCGTAGGAGCGGGTGAAGGAACTGAGCGGAGCCCAGGTCCAGGGTGAGGGAGCGAGCCGCACACTCGGAGACACGGGTAGATCCAGTGGAGGAGAAGCGGATAAGTCCAGTGGTGGAGGACGTTTAGCCGGCTGACAGTTAGCTAGCTGGCTAACACAGCTGATAGTCCGGGAGTGGGGGGAAGCAAGCGGAACTGCGGGGAAGCGAGATGAGGTGAGAGACGCGGACAGTTGGACAGCTAAACTGACGCTGAGACGAGGGGATAAAACAAAACAAAGAAAGAAGAGACAGATAGATAGGCACGAAAAACGTTGGACGGAGACAGGGACAGAAGCGGCAGTCAACAAACCAGACGCCAGCAGTGCTCTAACCCGGACAAATGGCCAGTCGAATGTTGCGTTAAAAACACATGTTGATGCTAAACAGGTATAATGTTTACCGTGTTCACCATCCTAGCATGCATCCTTGCATGTTAGCAAGTTAAGATTTGCTAATCAGCTCAAAGTACAGCTGAGGCCGATGGGGACGTTATTTGTTTTGGAGGTATTAGTTTTGGTATAAACATAATAGCATAAATATAAATAAAGAGAGGAACTGATTACAAGTCTCATACTCTGCTTAAGAGAACAGGGTGTTTACTTTGAGGAAGAAGCCTGAGATGAGAGCATGCTTGATATTGGTGCAGTTGTCTTGGCTGAGTTTGTTCTGCTTAATGATGCTGCTATAGGCCTAGTCTGCCAGGGGATAATACTTTTCCTGATACTCTGAGCTTCTCTCCTCTCTGTCTGTATCATTCATGTCTCATCAATGCATGTTGCTAATTCAACTTCTTCCCCGGAGTTGTTTGTGCTTTGTCGTCTCGCAGGTCTCATGATCATGGTGGTGCCTGCTGCCGTGGTCCTGCATGACGCTTCCTGCTGCTATTATCACTTATTACTCATATATACTATCCCTTGTTTTATAAACTATAGTATTTGTATCCATAAAAACACCATCAGTGGTAAATCTCGCTGTATCGTAGCAGCTATGGCCACTACTCATCATTGATCATGTTTGCCACCATAATTACTATAATTTTCATAATCTATCACCTTAGCTGTGCTTGTTTTCTGCTGTATTAACTGCCATAATATCTAAGTCATATTCACATTACTATAGACATTATTATAGTTACTGTTACGCTTTTGTTGCTTGCATCTCTGGAAGTGTGTCTGTCTGTCTCTCTCTGTCCATCTGTGCGTCTTTTCTATCTTTCTCTTTCCTTTTTTTCCTCCCCAACCGGTCAAGACAGATGGCCGTTCTCCACAGAGCTGGGTCTGTCCGACGTTCCTGCCTGTTATAGGGAAGGTTTTCGTTGCCACCATACTCTACGGGGGAATTGTTGGGTCTATGTTAATCATAAATAAGTCATAGAGTGTGGTCTTTACCTACTCTGTAAAGTGACCTGAGATAACTTTTTAAACAATAGACTCTTAGTCAAATATATATGAGGTAGATGTTAGAATACAGGTCAAATAAAATTCACGGAAAATGAAATCAGATAAGTAAAATGTAGAGGAAATGTATAAGATAAAATTAAGTGGTGGATAAAGTTATTGCACAAAGAAAAGACGATAAGTGTCCAGGTATGTAAGAGTAGATTATTAATTGCACAGTGAGTGGCTCCCCCTCCTTCCCTTCTGACCTCTTTATTTCTTCCTCCCCCCGAGTGAGGAGTTGTAGACTGTGATGGCCTGAGGGACAAAGGAGTTCTTTAGTCTGTTGGTCCTACACTTGGGCAGGAGCAGCCTTCCACTGAACAGGCTCCTCCGGTTGCTAATGACGGTGTGCAGGGGGTGGCTGGCATTGTCCATAATGTCCAGCAGTTTGTCCAGTGTCCTCCTCTCTGCCACATCACCAGCCTTTTTCTTGGAGGTGTTGAGCTGTAGGTGGTTAGTGTGGCACCAGAGAGCAAAGTCCCCCACCAGACTCCAATACTCCTCCTCTCTGTCACCCATGATGAATCCCACGATGCCTGTGTCACATACAGAAGTACACCGATGACACAGCTCCGAGTTGTAGCAGAAGTCCGAGGTGTACAAGGTGAAGAGAAGAGGGGCCAGCACTGTGCCCTGAGGGGCTCCAGTGCTGCTGACCAGACGTGGTGTCCTTCAGCCTGACATACTGTGGTGTGCCAGTGAGATAGTCTCTGACCCAGTCCACCAGATAGGGGTAAACTCCCATACTGTTCAGTTTCTCCTGAAGTATAGGGGGCTGGATTGTATTAAAGGCACTGGAGAAGTCCAAGAAGAGACTCCTCGCTGTGACGCTTCCCTTATCCAGATGGGAGTGGACTCATGTAGAGGATGGCATCCTCCACACCAACATCTGGCTGGTACACAAGCTGCAGGCAGTCCTGGGCATGTTGTACCTGGGGTCTGAGGAGGCTGAGGAAGAGCCGCTCCAACGTCTTCATCAGGTGTGAAGAGTGCCACCGGTCGGTAGTCATTCAGCTCTTCTTGGGAACCGGAATGATGTAGGATGTCTTCCACAGGGTAGGCACTCTCCCTAGCTGCAGGCTAAGGTTGAAGATCTCACTCGTCTACCTGGTTCAACCCGGAACTTCACAAACTCAAAAAACAACGGAGACAATTAAAACGACTACACAAGAAAACCGGTCTCACAGTACACACCCTCGCCTATGAAGGACACATGCACCTCTACAATTCAGCACAATTCAGGATCTCATTCTCATTCACCCAGGAAAAATGTGACAACTTCCTATCATTTTTCCACCTCAAGATAGAAAGCATCCACAACCAGCTCGCCATCTCCTCTGCCACCACCCAAGACTTGGAATTGCTACTTACCCCGGACCAGCGATTATCCCTTTTCTCACCCATAACCACAGCAGACCTCTCCAAAATACTCTCCACCATGAAATTATCAACCTCCACCCTGGACTTCCTACCCTCTGACCTTGTCAAAGCCTGCTTCCTCTCAAAACTATTGTAAAGAGCTGTCTCAACTCAACTCTAGCAATACCTCCACTCCAATAACCTGTACGAAACATTCCCATCCGGCTTCCCCCACAGCACTGAAACAGCTCTACTCAAAGTCATCAACGCCCTCTTACTCTCCTCTGACTCCAGCTCCTTCACCATTCTCCACCTCCTCGACCTCAGTGCTGCCTTTGACATCGTCAATCACTCCATCCTTCTCAGCCGTCTGCAATCTATTGGCATCATTGACTCTGCCTTCTCCTGGTTCACCTCCTACCTGTCTGAAAGATTCCACTACATCAACAACCAGAAATCCCACATCCTCCCTGTCTCATGCGGAGTCCCTCAAGGCTCAGTGCTTGGTCCAGGGCCTACATGTCTGCCAATCATTGACGCTGCACCGTCACTGAGACTCCAACACAGTCTGCCAGTCCAGGCCATTCTCAGTGAAGTAGTTATTCAATTCAATTCAATTTAATTCAGTTCAACGAAAACCTTCCCTAAAACAGGCAGGAACGTCAGACAGACCCAGTTCTGTGGAGGAAGGCCATCTGTCTTGACCGGTTGGGGAGGAAGAAAAGGAGAGAGAAAGATAGATAGAAAAAGACAGACAAAAGACAGAGAGACAGACACACTTCCAGAGATGCAAGCAACCAAGGAGTTACAGTATCTATAACAATATCTATAGTAATGTGAATATGATTCATATGTTATGGCAGTTAATACAGCAGAATAGTAGGAACAAGCGCATCTAAGGTGATAGAATATGAAAATGATAATAATTATGACAAACATGATCAATGATGAGTAGCGGCAATAGCAGCTGCAATACAGCTAGTCATACCACTGATTGTGTTATTATGGCTACAAATTTTATAATTTATAAGACTAGTGACAGTATATATGACTAACAGTTATAGAGGTAGCAGGAAGCGTCATGCAGGACCACGGCAGCAGGCACCACCACGATCAGCAGAGACCTGCGAGATGACAAAGCACAAACAACTCCGGGGAAGAAGTTGAATTAGTAACATGCATTGATGAGACATGAATGACATAGACAGAAAGGAGAGAAGGTCAGAGTATTGGGAAAAGTATTATCCCCTGGCAGACTAGGCTTATAGCAGCATCATAAAGCAGAACAAACTCAGCTTTAAAAATAACATAGCTGAGGGCTCCTAAGCCCTAGCTGTAACCTTTATCAAAAAGGAAAGTTTTAAGTTTACTCTTAAATATGGGGACAGTGTCTGCCTTCCGAATAACACTTGGGAGTTGGTTCCACAAGAGAGGAGCTTGGTAGCTGAAGGCTCTGCCTCCCATTCTTTTTTTGGAGACTCAGAGACTTGGAGGAACGACAAGTAACCCTGCATTCTCAGAGCGCAACGATCTAGTCGGATACTACGGTACTATGAGCTCTTTAAGATACTACGGAGCCTGACCAATAAGAGCTTTGTAGGTAAGGAGAAGGATTTTAAATTCTATTCTGGAGTTTACAGGTAGCCAGTGCAAAGAGGCTAATACAGGAGAGATATGTTCTCTTCAGTTTGTTTTAGTTAGTACATGAGCTGCAGCATTTTGGACCAACTGGAGGCTCTTAACAGACTTATTGGAGCAGCCTCATAACAAGGAGTTGCAGTAGTCCAGCCTAGAAGTAACAAATGCATGGACTAGTTTTTCTGCATCTTTCTCAGACACAATGTTCCTAATTTTCACAATATTAGGCAGGTGAAAATATGCGGTCCTTGTCGTTAGTTTTAAGTGAGAATCGAAGGACATATCCTGATCAAAAATAACACCCAGATTCCGTACTGTGGTGCTGGAGGACAACACAACATCATCCAGAGAAACAATATCTTTAGCTATTGAGTTTCGGAGGCTTTCGGGGCCAAGTACAATAACTTCAGTTATATCTGAGTTTAACATCAGAAAATTGCAGGTCATCCAGCTTTTTATTTCTTTAATGCACCTTTGAAGTTTATCTAACTGATCGGTTTCTTCTGGTTTGATCGACAAATATAATTGTGTATCATCAGCATAACAGTGAAAGCTTATGGAGTACTTCCTTATAATATTTCCTATGGGAAGCATATATAAGGTGAATAGTATCGGTCCAAGGACAGAACCCACTGGGACTCCGTGGCTGACTTTAGTGTGCATAGAGGATTTGTCGTTAACATGTACAAACTGAAACACTCCCATCATTCAAGAGTCAGCTTAAATCCCATCTCTTCAGGATCACCTACAACAACTAAAACCCACTATCTTCCACCCTCTGTTTTTCTATTAATGTGATGTTTAACGTGCTTTCTGTTTGTAAAACGTCTTAGAGTACTGAGAAAAGCGCTATAGAAAATGAATCTATTATTATTATTATTATTATTATTATTGTTGTTATTAGATGAACGTTTGCACACCTGCAAACTGGTCATCTTTTGGTTACAGTCACCTTTTTTATGTCAACCAGGGCAGTAGAAGTGAATAAAAGGGGTTTTAGTTTTATATGTTGTCACCTTTTTCACTACTCCAAAGTTTGTAGGTCTGCATCTGTTTTTTTTTTTGTTTAATGAGTTGCAATGTCTGCTTTCATATTGTACAATTTTTTTTTTGTCCAATGTGAGAAAGGTATGCAGGGGAGACCATCAATCATTAACTCTGAGTATTCTGGCATCTCTTATTTCCATCATGAGGTTTTTTATTGTATTATCTGTGAACATGAATAAGGCAGTTTAAAGTTATGATATTGGTCCCCAGAGGCTGCAACCTACACTCACCGGCCACTTTATTAGGCATACCTGGTGCTTAATAAAGTGTCAGTGTGGTCTTCTGCTGCAGTTCCCTCTCTGTAGAAAGTAGGTGGTGTTGTGTGTTCACAGATGCTCACCTGCATTCCTCTGTTGGAACCAGTGGATATTTTAGTTACTGTTGCCTTTCTATCAGCTCCAACCAGTCTGGCCATTCTCCTCTGACCTCTGGCTAAAACAAGGCATTTGCGCCCACAGAACTGCCGCTCACTGGGTCTTTTCTCTTTTGGGACCATTCTCTGTAAACCCTAGAGATGGTTGTGCATGAAAATCCCAGTCGATCAGCAGTTTCTTAAATCCTTAGAGCAGCCCGTCTGGCACCAACAACCATGCCACGTTCAAAGTCACTTCACTTCTTCCCCGTTCTGATGCTCAGTTTGAACTGCAGCACATCGTCTTCACCATGTCTACATGCCTGAATGCATTGAGTTGCTGCTATGTGATTGGCTGAAATTTGCGTTAACGAGCAGTTGGACGGTTGCACCTAATAAAGTGGCCGGTTAGTGTATATTACAGCTAACAATATGAAAAAATCCTGGTGGTTTTGTCAGACAACATTTCAGGATGCTCTGAGATACAGCATTCTATCTTCTAAATTAATTACATATTTCACAATGTAAACATTTCCATTGTTGTCATTTGTTCAGTCTATTGAACCGAATAATTTGACATGTATTAATAAGAAAGAAATATGTAAATTTAACTATCATCAGATCGTGTTTACCATGAAAAGGATCTGCTTAAAACAAGATTTTTATTTTGTCATTGTGGCAGCAATAGGTTGCCGAGCCAACACATAAACTTTGTACCTTTGAACCACTCCTCATCCTCCTTTCTGCTCTCCAGCTCATATCTGTCCTCCTGATCATAAAGAAGATATTGATCATATATTTTTATTTTATATACTATATATTTCACATATGTTATATATAGCTTAATCATATATTGTTTTTGCTTCTCTATCATATTTACAGTGTGTGATTTGCAAAATACCCACCATAGCCTATATCACATATCACAGGGGGACCAGGCGCCCCTGGTTTTCTAAATACAGAAATAAATACCTGTCCCCGTTTTGTTTCTGAAGACAACCACGTGTCCTGTATCATAGCCACACAAAAACGTGTGAAAATCAGTTGGGTATTCAGTGAGGTATGATTAATTAAATGCGCTGACAGTTAATTTCACCTTCCAAACAGATTACACTGAACAGAGCGGTCTACCGGTCCAAGATGGCGGCCCCACCGCTTGTCAGCGCCAGTCGGCAGTAGCGGTCGATGCGGCGTCTACTCTTTATTATGTCTATGGTTATACATACCGGCCCTGGTCCTCCTAAAGATCCACCTCCATCTCCTTGTTCTTGATCACATTTAGGAGCAGGTGGTTCCTCCCATACAACACCCCGAAGTGGTCCATCAGGTCTCTGTACCCCCCCCCCCCCCCTCCATCCATCACCGATCCTCCCAACATATGCAGAGTCATCTGAAAATCTAAGCAGATACATGATTCAGTTAGATTGTCATGTAATTGTAATCTGTCAGTTTTTCAAGCCTTTATTATATAGGACAGACAGGAAATGGGGTGAGAGAGAGAGGGGGAGACATGCAGCAAAGGCCTCAAGGACCTTTAGCCTCACTTTCAGTGTGTGCTGCCTCCATTGTCTGAGGATTGTGGGACTGCGCGTGCATGCGTGCGTTCAAGCAAATATGCACCATAGTAAGAAAAAAAAATCTCAGCTCTTTATTCCTTATTGTTGGTTCATTCAGTATTCATGTTCATTTGATGTACTTGTTGTTGTGCAGCACTGGTACAGGACAGGTGACGTGCTCTGCTGGTGGAACAACAAGCAGAATAAAGTTTGAGTGGACAGTGCCACCTACTGGGACTAAAGACACTCATATTACAAGCTGCATCATTGTATTTTGAAACAAGCATAATACAACATGGAAACTTGCATGTCATCAGACCAAGTTTCTCTTTTATTTTGTGCAAAACGTTTTAGCACTGAATATATTAATATGAGATAATTTGCTCTGGAATATCATGTGTTCTAGTTCATCCCAAAGGTGTTGATGGGTCTATGGTCAGGACTCGAAAACTGGCTGTTTGTCCTCCAGTGGACTTAAATCCTATCTGTTTTGAAGCGCCTAATGTTTGGTGTTTGCCAACACTCTGAGAGAACCGCTGGTTCAGCACTATGGTCCTTTTTGAATGGGGTTATTGTATTAAAGTGAATTATTTTGCCAACACAATGCCAACACTGTCAGTCCTATGCTACGCTCTATAGATGAGAGAGTGTGCAAGTGTGTCTATGTCAGATTTCTCAATTATGTTGTAGGTACCTGGTCACGCAGCAGAGAATCTTCCAGAATTTATTGACACTCAATAATCACCATGCATTCATAAACAGTGAGTAATCTATGCACCCCAAAGAAGTACATCTAGACACTTTTTTTTTTATATTGACCATATCCATAAATATATGCTCACCAGGGTTTACACCCGTGCACCAGCTGTCACCCCACACACACCTCCAGGGGCTTCACAGATGTGGCTCAAGGGAGAGCAGGTTGTCCACAGGATTGGGGGTCCTGTTGAAGTGCCCTTGACAGAGACATTGACCAGAATCTTTCATGGTAGCTTGCTGCTACTGCACATACTGCACACACATACTCACTACTGCAGTGAGTGAGTATGTGTGTGTGAATGTGTAAACAAGAGGCAAATTACAAAGCGCTTTGAATAAAAGTGCAATAAATAAAAAGAGTATCATGTGGTTTCTGAGTATTTCTAATAGTTTCTTCCTTATATTCACATACATAGGTTTGTACTAATCAAACTTTTCAGGGGGAAACATTGTTCAAATACTAGAACTATAGAAATCAATGCAGGACATTTGTCACACGTCAAACAAATGGCTATAAGTAATTAGAATTAAAAGTGGTTGATTGGATAGATATGGGACACATTTACCCAATCAGCTGCAATGATGTGGCGGGTTCATAAGGTCAGTTTTGTTGTCAAATGATACGTCACTAACTGTTACTAGACAGTACAGCAGCAAAATGTCAGAAAGGAAATGTCAGTGGGACAGTGGTTAGAGCAGTGGCCCCATAAAGATCTACTAAAAAAAAATCCTGAATTGACAGGAGTTTTCAAGGCTGCAGAAAGAGGGGTCTTTTTCTGATAAAGCATGATTATTAATGTTGGGTGCCCAAACAAACAGTAGTCTAGGGGGCCATGACCACCTTAATCCACCACTGCCCGTAAAAGCAGTCTATGGTCAAACAATAGCGGCTGTGACCAGTTTACTTTAACACTGAGTAATGATGTCAGATTAGAAAGAGGTTGATTCAAGTCTTCAGACAACAGGAAAGAACAGGAAATGATGAAGAGCTGGTCTAATTATTTTCAATAAGTTTCTGTTTTTATACAACACACACACAAGGTCTTGGGTCACTTGGGAAAATAAAGCATTTGTTGACATGACAGCATTTGTTGGATTAACTTCATACATTTACTCAAGTACTATTTTAGTGTTCCTTTACTCTTTCACTCACTTCAGAGGGAAATGTTTACATTTGTGTTATAGTTATAGTTAATATAGCCACTGTGCACATCATGATCTTATAAAATATGATGTGTTGTAACAGATTGAGATGCCTAACAGCAGAACACCAAAAAAACACAACCTCAAATCAACTCTACTTTCACCAATATACATTAGCCACACAGGGGCCATTCTGCTGCATTATCAGTAGTTTGACTTTTGATACTTAGGCTACATTCTGCTGATATGTACTTAAGCCAGACTTTGAATGCTGGGGGCTGTTGCATGAAATCTAGATAAGAGATTAAGCTGGGATATTCCGCTTATCTCGTCTTACCGTACTTTATCCATGATCGGGTTGCACAAAAGCACAGGCACCTAAATTACCATGGAGATTTATTCAGTGCTGTTAGCCTGCTCCAGACCAGACCAGGTTAGACCAGGCTAACAGCCAGGCTTGATTAATCCTGTAAAAAAACGGTTATCACCATATTAACATAAAAATAAATTGATATTCACAGGCATAAAAAGTTGTACAATAGTAATATATATAATAATAGTAAGAATAATGAAATCACTGTTGCTGTCAGTGATTTCGGGATTATACAAGGTTAGATGGGATTATTGTTTAGTTATATAAAGCAACTGTACAGGATTGGATGCCTAAACCGAGCATGCGCAGAGTGTCGCGCTCTATAACAACACAAGAAACCATAAGCGTGTTTACGGAATTTAGACTGAACAACAGTGAGAGTTTTAAAGGGAAGAAAAGGAATTCCTGGGAAGATTAGAGGTAAGTTTGTGTGTGTGTGTGCCCGCTACTCGGCTCGGCTCGGCTCGGCTCTGTGTATGTGAGCGCTGGGTTTATTCTCTATGCACTTAATAGCCTATGGAATTAGACAGGAACAAGGACGGTCGCTGCATCTGCCGGAGTGGAAAGCAGGCAGGCAATCCATCTCGACTATCCCGAGTCCATCCAGTGCTCCCAGGCTGAAGTCACTGCTGCTGCACCGAGCTCACTGTAGAGGACACACTTCACACTTTTATGTCGTTTTTGTCGAGAACACAATGTCCTGAAGTCAAACATCCTACCCGTGCATGAAGCTGCTGCTTTAGTTCATAATAACGGACTGTTTATAGGCTAAAGGCTAGCTGAACAAACAGCATACTATGTGTTTTTCTAACATGTTTCATTAAGGATAGCGGCTAGGCTACATTGTTGTATTTCTGTGGCTTTGAACACAATATAACACCAGAGCTCACACGTATTGGTGCCAGTGGCGTAAGTGTGACTGTTTCTGTTCTGAAGACAAATGGAGCAGAGCTGAATAACTTAAGGTTCCGAGAACAGTCTGAATGTGTCATGTCTGTTGGAAACTTTTTACTCTCCTGTGTGCTGCTGTCGAAGTCTTTATCACTTACAGCGCCTGCTAGAGAACACACACACACCCACACCCCCATCCCCCGTCCCAAACCAGCGTAGCTTCGGAACTCGTTGTTCCCTTTTACTTTCGCGCGGTTTTAGATGTGCGACTGTGTTCCCACACAGTAGTTACTTCAGAGTTGTTGTTGTTGTTGGTGGTGGTGGACGGTTTGTGTGTAAATGAACTAAAAACTGCACACTCAGCGTTTATTGCCACAGCGCTACTCGTCGTGTGAAGTTTGAGCGAGCCTCCTTAGGTTAGGTCACTACATGAGAGCTCAGGACGTTTGCACTGTGCTCATTAACTGGAGGAGGGAGAAGAAGAAGTGAAGCCCATGCATTTTGTTCTCAGAACACCATGTACTACAGGTCTTTTCTCATTCTGTGTCAGTTCCCTGGAGAAAGCGTCAGTTGCAGTAGGGATGTTAAAGACCTAAATGTCAAACCGCTCTGTTAGGTAGGTATTTAGGTATTTTTCTACCTGGACCCGATTTCCCTATATATTTCTGAGGAAGTGACAAATGGCCGCTGTGAACCAGGCTGCAATGTTATCAAACGGGGCAACTGCACACCGACAATATGCCTCCACTAAAAGTATGAACGTCTTGTGAATGGATGAAAAGTTAGATGTTCATAATGTATTTATAGAATAGATTGATCCCAGGCTGGGAAATTGCAGTGTAACAGCAGAATTACACACAGACACATCAAAACAGTAATATAAAAATACAATATAAAAGATACCTAAAAAATAAAATGTATAAATAAGCGGACTAATTGTAGTGCAAATGTAAACATATAATAATATATGGTGCAGTGGACAGATTATGAGAAAAAACATAAGGCGCTTCTGATTGAATAGTTGTGAACAGTGGAATTGTTTTGGGGCGACAGTAACCCAGCTCATAGGTGACTTGGCTGGGAATCGGAGTGTCACTGGTTCGAGTCCCTGTGTGGACCATGGTGGCTGCACTACCGAGGTGCTGTTGAGCAAGGCTACCCCCTGGATGATTTTATCAAGTCTGTTGGTGTCACTGGCTCTGATGCTGCTGCCCCAACACACAGCAGCAAAGAAAATGGAGCTGGCAACAACCGACTGGTAGAAGATCTCCAACATCTTGCTGCACGTGTTGAAGGTTCTCAGCTTCCTCAGGAAATAGAGTCCGCTCACCCCCTTCCTGTACACAGCATCAGTGTTGGATTTCCAGTCCAGTCTGTTGTCGATCACCACTCCCAAGTATTTGTAGTCCTCCCCCTTTTCCACCACCTCCCCCCTGATCCGAAGTGGCTGTGAAGGCATCCTCTTCTTCCTGCCGAAGTGGATCACCATCTCTCTGGTCTTGTTGACGTTCAGCCCCTGGTGATTCTGTTCGGACCACTCTACAAAGTTGTCTACCAGTGTCCTGTACTCACCCTCATCCCCTCCCCTTACACACCCGACAACAGCTGAGTCGTCAGATAACTTCTGCAGGTGACATTACTCAGAGGTGTACTGAAAGTCAGTGGTGTATAAGGTGAAGAGAAAGGGAGAAAGCACAGTTCCCTGTGGAGCTCCATTATCACTGTCCACCACCGCAGACAGAACACTGCCCAGACGGACAAACTGTGGCCTGCCCGTCAAGTAGCCAGTAATCCAGGAGATCATCGAGTCGTCAAGCAGCAGCTTCTCACCCATGAGCAGAGGCTGAATGGTGTTAAAAGCACTAGAGAAATCACAGAAAGTGATCCTCACAGTGCCTCCACCACCATCCAGATGTATATGGGCTCATTGCAGCAGGTAGATGACAGCGTCATAGACTCCTAAATGAGACTGCAAACTGCAGAGGGTCCAGAAACGTCCTCGCCTGTGGCCTCAGCTGGGCCAAGACCAGTCTCTCCAAGACCTTCATCACATAAGATGTCAGGGCGTCTGGTCTATAGTCGGCTGGGTTGGATGACCTTGACTTCTTGGGGACTGGGACCAAGCAAGAGGTGTTCATCAGCAACGGGACTTTCACCTGACTCAGGCTCAGGTTGTACAGATGTCCAAGTACAGGTGACAGCTGGCTGACGCAGGTCTTCAGGATCCTGGGTGAGATACCATCAGGTCCTGCAGCCTTTCGCTTATGTAGTCTTTCCAGCTGCCTCTTTACTTGGCCTGTACCACTATTGGGCGGGGGTTGGTGCAGATGAAGAGGTGTTGTACAGGAGAACAATGGGGGGAGGGTCGAGGCGTTTTGGACAGTGTGAGTAGGGGGGTTGGGGGTGTCGAAGGGGCAGCAGGAGGTGAGCTAAACCTGTTTAAAAAACTGGTTATACTGGTTAGCTGTATCCAGGCCCCCAGATGTCTGCCTGTCTTTCCCCTTCATCCATGTGATGTGCTTCATTCCTGCCCACACATCCGTCACACTGTTCTGTTTGAGTTTGGCCTCCAGATTTCTCCTGTAGTTGTCCTTGCACATCCTCTCTGAGTTCATCAACCTCGACGCTGCAGTCCGGGATGTGCGAGTCCAAGCTATGTTTCACTGAAGCAAAATAAGCTACACTCACGGTACTCCCTCTGGGTCTTCAACAGCGCTAAAAGTTCGCCCATCTTATTCCCCAAAGACCTCACGTTTCCCGTTCTAATCGCTGGGACCGCTGGCTTATGTCTTCTCCTTTTCTCCCTCCATTTGTTTCCAGCCCTGCAGCCCCGGCGTCTCCTCCTTAACTTCTTTGGTCTGTCTCCGGGCTGCAGCACAGGCTTACACAGTGCAATCAGCTGTCCACGCGTGTAAACAATGCCCCCACTACTACCGGCAAGGTTCTCTGTTACAAAAAGTAAAAAAAGTAACAGAAGAACGAGGAGAACGGTAACAAAACTTAGGCCAGTTATTGTCTCAAAGTTTATACACAGAATGTGATAAATTCGACAAAACAAACGAAAAGACTGTAACCAACAAATGACAAAGTTAAAAAATAAAAACAACGGGAGCTGCCGTTACAAGCTGCCGCCTGAGGCAGTGCCAGAGAGATATATTTTATTTTATTATATTTATTTGAGCTAACATTAGATAATTACACAACTAAACTACATGAATGGTAGTTAGTTTGCTTAACTGTGTTCACAGGTCTGGTGTTCCCACAAACAAAGTCACTTTGTTTTACTTCAGTGATTATGGGGCTAAGGGAAAGGTCATGATTCAAAATAATTGGAATGCATACACTCAGGACCTACTGCTGGTCTCCTAAACTGACTAAAAACATGTGACACCAAACAGGAAATGACTGTGAGCTGAATCGTCTCATTTCTAAAACATCTCTGATACCACTTACAACCAATATCCTAATCCAAGATAAAGCCTCATTTTATTTTTGTTCAACTGATTTAATTTCCATTTCCTTTTATCAAACATACACACATACAAACAAACAAACAATCAAATAGTGCATACATATTTATGCAATGATTATAGCAATAGTATGCTTATTATTTAATCATGTTGGCACAAGATGGTGATTACTTATGAACTTTTAATATGGGCTCACTTTATGCACTAATTATGCTTCTTTTTTTTAAAAGAGCTCAACATTTTTTGTAAATGCCCTGATTTTTTAGACAGTGAGGGCAGACGTTGCCCCATAAATATTTTTTTAATTTCCTACACTGTCTACTCCCTGGCCTGAGGGAGCACTGGGCCTGCTTGCATCAGAGCCATGCATCATCTACACACAGCAGCTTGCTCTCTCTCTCTCTCCCTCTCTCTCTCTCACACATGCACACACAAACACTAAAAGGACAGACTAGCGCTCATTGAGTGTGTTTGTGCGCGTGTGCGCGTGTGCGCGCATGCGTTGTTGGCGGCCTGTTTTACTTTTAGTCTAGTCTTTGTGTCAAGCTGTCATTTTAGTTTTTTTTTGTTTTAGTCATCGTTATATTCTTTTTAGTCTAGTCAAGTTTTAGTCGACTAAGGGCGCACTCACACTGTCGTTCTGTACCGGGCCAAAACCGTTTTTTCAGCTAAAGCCTAGTACGTTTAAGCAGTGTGAGTGCATCCGTTCCGCGCATAACAGCCGGAACTGAGTGCTGTTATGCTGTGAGTGCGCCCCAGTCGACTAAGGGCGCACTCACACTGTCGTTCTGTGCCGGGCCAAAACCGTTTTTTCAGCTAAAGCCTAGTACGTTTAAGCAGTGTGGGTGCACCCGTTACGCGCATAACAGTCGACAGCGGGCCGTCCAAAAATAGTCATGGACAATTCAGACTAAAATAAGACTAAAGGCCTACTCACACTGTCCTTCTGGCCGGGGCCAAAACCGGTTTTTCAGCTAAAGCCTAGTACCTTTAAGCAGTGTGAGTGCACCCGCTCCGCGCACAACTGCGGCCAGCGGACCGTTCACGGCCCGCTTGAAAGAGGTGGGCTTTAGCGGAGCCGTTTGCACATGTACGAGCACGAGCGTGCGCACGTGTACGAGCACGAGCACAAGCCCTACGGCAGTAGCATTATGTCCGCCTGTTCGGACATGTAAATAGAAGGACGGACCATGCGCGGACATTTAACAACAACAACAATGGCGGTGAAAGGTTCACGTTGGTGTGATGCGGAGGTGGAGTGTTTACTGCAGATTTGGTCGGATGAAAATATTCAAAAACAGTCGACAAGACGCACAAAAACTCCGAGGTCTGTGGAAAGATTTGTAAACAAAGCCACACACATGCGATCAATGCGTGTGACGTGTTACGGCGTGATGGTGTATGGACAGCAAGAGGCTTACTATGTCCGAACAGGCGCACATAACGCTACCGCCGTAGGGCTCGTGCTCGTGCTCGTACACGTGTGCACGCTCGTGCTCGTACATGGGCAAACGGGTCCGCTAAAGCCCACCTCTTTCAAGCGGGCCGTGGGCAGCTGTTATGCGCGGAACGGGTGCACTCACACTGCTTAAAGGTACTAGGCTTTAGCTGAAAAAACGGTTTTGGCGCCCTTAGTGCACTGATAGAGTGAGTCAGTCAGGTATGAACTAAAAATCCACTTTACACTCTCACACACGTTAACCCACGTTACACTATCTCACAAACAAATATACGCATGCACGCTAGTCACACACACACACACACACACACACACACACACACGCTAGTCACACACATTTGTTCTCAGCTCCAGTGGCTAACGTCTAAAGCTAGCGTTAAAATCTGACACATTAACCGTAGCCTCATGAGTTGGCATGTTGCATGAGCTTTCTAAAACAGAAAGTATTGTTACGTTAATTTCTTGACTTACCTAAATTTCATTATGGAATTCCTTGAGATGTCTAAGACTCGTGGTGTTTTTTCCCGTGATTTTGTGGCGGCATTTCTCCCCATCTTTTTCTTCGTTTTCCTTTCCACGTCTATGTGAGGAAAGTGTTTCTACTTTTTCTCCCAAAGACAATCCCCGGCTGGCCGGCCATCGGTCCCTTTCTCGGTGTCAGACTTTGTTCTCATTGTTCTTTTTTAGTTGTCATTAACGCTAACCCACAGCAGCTGCATCTTCTGAATCTAAATAATGCGCGTGCGTGCATGCGTGTCAATGAATAAGGAGAGCAGCGCAATTATCCAGAACAAAGCAGTGAATCAAGGAAATCTGTTTCATCTCTACAGAAATGCAGCTGTAGCGAGTATCTCCCTGCCTCAGTCCTCATTTATATTCTATAATGCTACAAATTATATCCAGATACGATAAAAAGCCCAAAAGTCGGAGGTCAGAACGGAAGTATAGAGAGCCGTTGCTATGGAGGCGATACACCGTCCCGTCTCATTGGTCTGAACGGTTTCAGAACGTTGCTGACCTGCACGTTGCAAGTTTCAACTGCTTGCAAATCTTTGCTCTGAACTGAACTTTAGGACTCAAATGCCGCCCACTGAACCCAGCCACAACTCATCATCTGCTTCTCATTGGTTTCATTTCTCTCGCGTTGTGTCCTGTGCGTCAGTATTATAGGCCGGACGGGAACTCGTGCAATGAGTAATGTTCTGCACTGTGCAAAAATAAATTGCAATTAATTGCGTTATTTCTTTTCTTGCACTTTTTCTGTAATTGATTAATCGTATTGAACACGTTAAATGTCCAGCCGCAACATTTATATTTTCAATTAGTAACGAAAAGTGGTGTTGATGAGAGAAAGCAGTAAGAACGTTTTGGCGACGCTAAGCCTGAGCGGCTCAGGTGGTGGTTTACATTAAACATGTAAATGAAGAAGATTTTACGGTATATTTTGGAGCTATGAAAGCACGCCATTTATTGTGAAGGACTGAAGTATGGTCCTGGATGTGTTGACAGACCTTTTCTGACGAAAAAACTAATATAGGCTACACGATACAGCTTCTGTGTGGAGATAAATTCTGTGTGGAGATATAATCTCTCCACCTAGTCCTGGGTCTTCCCCGAGGCCTCCTCCCAGCTGGACGTGCCTGGAACACCTCCCTAGGGAGGCGCCCAGAGGGCATCCTTACTAGATGCCCGAACCACCTCAACTGAGCTTTGCCTTTCGGCACAGCTCTCTTTTCGTTACAACGGTGCAGTAGAGCGACTGCAATACTGCCCCCTCAACTCATGTTCCATTGTCCCCTCTCTCGTGAACATGATCCTAAGGTACTTGAACTCCTTCACTTGGGGTAAGGACTCATTCCCTACCTAGAGTAAGCAATCCACCAGTTTCCTGCTGAGAGCCATGGCCTCAGATTTAGAGGTGCTGATCCTCATCCCAGCCACACTCGTCTGCGAACCGATCCAGTGAGTGCTGAAAGTCACTGACTGACGATGCCATCAGGACCACATCATTTGCAAAAAGCAGAGACGAGATCCTCAGCCCACCGAACTGCAACCCATCCCCACCACGACTACGCCTCGATCAGAATTAAGATTCATACACAGAGAATGACCCCATTGAAGCACTTCCTCCCTTGGTCTTAACACCGCGGTAGCATCGTATGCATAGTGTCTTCGGTGGATTGATGCTAACTTCACGGTCATCTGCCTCACACGCAAAGTACTTCCATACACCTTTTGGTGCCTTTTTTAACCAAGAGACCGGGCAAAGCAATCGCTGTTGATCACTTCCACATGGGCTTTGTTATGCCTGTGAGTTCCACTTCTTTGTGACCTCCTACATCTGAATCCAAGTATGACTGGAAAACTCACTAAATAGCCCCCACTAGTTTCGGAAGAGACACAGCATTGAAACTTTTGGGGCTTCAGTGCTTCCAGTGCCTAAAAAAAAACAGCATCTGTGGTATTTTATTTTCGAACTGAAACGGTACGATACGGTATGGCCAGTATCGGTTCTTGTGACATCCCTAGTTTCAGCAGTGTCTTTTGTCATGGCATGGCGTTTCATCGAAATTCGCAGTGCCGCCTCAGCTGTGCTGTTAAATTACATCGTCCTATGTTCAAAAAGAAGCATCACCCATGTCTTAAGGCTCTGATCACCACTTTTGAGGAGGACGAGGACATCAAAGTATAAAACATGTAATTTCCTGTTACCAGCAGGGGGCGCTATGACTATGAGTCAATATTGTCACATAGATGTGTTCAGACCAAGAGTCCAATCATGCCTGAGAAGTTTGGGACAGATTGGAGAATGTATGGTCATGTTAAAGACCACTTCCTGGTTTATGGCGTGAATGCGAAATTTGAGGCCCCGCCATGGCCAAGCTGATTCATGAAAACGTGTATGCTCCGCAATTTAGCCTTGCCCATGCCTTGAAGGTGTACAGGCCAACTTTGAAGTCTTTCTGTTGAAATCTCTAGGAGGAGATAAAGTTAAAGTACAAAGCAAATGTTTTGAAAAAAAATTCCAAAATGACATGTTTAAATCTAAATGGCGGACTTCCTGTTGTGTTTAGAGCATACCTTCAAGATGATATTTTGTGTGTCTCTGCATTCTTCACATGCCTACCAATTTTCATACATGTAGGTGAAAGCGCATTGAGGGGCTCAACTTTGGCAATATTCAAGGGGCGCTATCAACTTAATTTGCTTGGCCCAAGACTGAGATCCATAAAATATAACATTTTTCACCACATCAGATCAGTGTGCAAATTTAAAAAAAAAAGTTATACATGTTTAGGCCCTCAAAAATGTGATTTAAGAGGAGGAAAAATAATAATAATCATTCCAATTGCAATAGGGTCCTTACCGACTTCGTCAGTGCTCAGGCCCTAATTAAGTGTAAAATACCACGCAAATTGTTCTTCCTCCATATTTTTTCAAGTTGTGTATGGTTTGAGGTTTTTGTTTCAACCTAAATTAAAATCCAATGAAAATTCCCATCATACACAAATCCAATGCTTACTTACATTAGTGAAGACGTGCTCAACTCTGTCACACCAAGTGTCTGAAACAAGTGAGGGTAGAATTAGACCCTGTGTTCATGCATGTTATTCTGTCAAGCTTGTGTGAGCAGACAGCTGTTGAAGCCTGTGTGTGAGCATGTGTATAGGGTAATTGTGTGTGCAGGGCCTCCTGTATGACCCTTGGTTCCCCCAGCTCCACCCTGCAGGCCCTGAAGCTACGGTAACAGTTGTTTACCCCGTTTGCTTCCTAACAACCCCCTGCTAGTTTTACATAATCCGACATTGCCCTGCAGTAAAGGATGCACAGTTTGTGTGGAGGATGGAAGGTAGTCAAGCTGGTTCAGTGTATGTTTGCCTTTTAAGGCAGGGTCAAACCAAGCAGACTTCAAAAAGTGGCACTTGAATACACCATAAAGACTGCAGCCAATAGCCAACTAGCAGGTACGTTCTGTGCGACTAAGGCAACAGACGCTCACTAACCATGAGCTTTATGTGCCCCTGTCTTGAGTGGGTTAGTAATGGGACATTAAAGATGTTTGAGGGAATCAAAAAGTCCGACCCTAAAGTAAGACAGCTGGTAATCTGAAATATATTTGAAAGGTATTGATGTTACATTTATTAAACCACATTGGAAAACAGAAGAATCCAAATTAATGTCAAACGATCAACAACCAACTTAATCATTCAGTTTGTAATTCATGCATAAAAGTTTCCAGGTTTGACACCCTCACACGATACAAAGGCAATGGAGAGCGGTGTGGGCGGAGCTTTCTGTCTCTGTGGCTCCAGTGCGTCATAGGACCATGATTTCCTACACCCAAATGCTCCAACTCCATAATTCAGTATTACATGAATTACAGGTTTTTCGATGTTGACAGCAATACTTTTCCGACATGTATAATGTGTTTTGAATAATACATTTTGAATTTACTTTACATGGACTTTACTACTTAGATCGATTGTATTTCTAATGTCTTCTTTATCCATTTTGAAGTTTAGAGTTTCTTCTAGTCATACAAATTAATTATATGGTAAGGATGTCCTCTTACCTTTTTGTAGCTGACAGTTTCGGCTGTATTTCAGCCTTCCTCAGAGCTGCTGTTTTCTTCCGGGTATGACATGTTTTATGAAAACAGCTGACGATCGTGTCCGTTCCTCGCCCTGGTGCCGCTGGCAGAAGATATGGACATGACAGTGTTGTCGCCCTTCGTCGCCTGGAGAGATTGGAAAATAAGATCACACGCCAAAAGAACCACCTCAGATTCAATGTCAGATGCAAAGAGGAAGCAATAACACCGACAAGCATAAACATCAAGAGCCCCATCCAAACCAGAAATGCAAAGAACAACAAAAATAAAGTGAAAAAGGCCCTCATCAGAGAGCGGATAAGGATAACAGCTAATAAAATTGACATGATCAACACGGAAATAAAAAAGCAACTGGACACCTTTAAATCACAACACACACTGGATCAGAACATAATTAACAAACATTTAAAACAGATATACGAACATGAGTTTAACATCACGAAACAACTGCAAATAGAAAAACTCAATAAACTAATAGAAAAGAAAAACGGAAAAAAACAAACACACAATGTAAATGAGAAATGGGTATGCAACCTGTCAAAACACCCTTACAGACACAGAAAATGCAGTTCTATCAAGAGACCTAAACTTTGCAATTACACCCAAAACAATACCATACAAAGAATATATTCTAGCAACAGAACTGGCATGCCATAAACTACAAGACCAAGGACAGAAAGCCAGCCATTGCAGATGGATGCAACCTCCACAAAGCAACATCACAAAAAAGGAAAGAAAAGCAATACATTCTCTCAAAACGAACAACACTATCATCATACTACCAGGCAACAAAGGACGCACAACAGTATTCATGGATGCGGATACATACCACAAAAAGATCAAAACCATGCTACAAGACAACAACACATACGAAATACTAAAGAACGACCCCACGGAAGAAAAGAAAGACATTAAAGACATTACTCAAACAGCTACTAGAATCCAACAAGATAACACAGGACAACTACATCCATCTAATAACTACGGCCAATGTCACCCTACAGATATATGGAACTCCCAAAATACATAAAAAGGACACATCACTGCATCTAATAGTTGACAGCATCAGATCACCCACATACAATCTATCAAAAGAGCTAGTCGAACTCATTGGACCTATGCTCGGAAAAACAAAACACCACTGCACGAACTCACAACAACTGGCGCAAGAAATCAAGAACATAACTGTGGAGAATGAGGAAATGTTTATATCACATGACGGAATATCATTATTCACAAAACACCCATAGACGTCACTTTACACATAGTTACAGAAAGACTAAAACAAGACCAAACACTCAAGACACGTACAAACCTGACAGTCAAAGAAATCACCACCCTACTACAGTTTGTACAATCTACTTATTTCCAATAAAATACATTCATTTACAGACAGAAGGAAGGCTTTGCCATGGGAGACCCGTTGTCCGCTATCATGAGTGGGTTTTTTTATGGAGGGCCTAGAAATGAAAGCCATCCAGACTGCACCCCTACAAATCAAACCCACACTCTGGAAACGGTATGTCAACGACATACTAGAAATGATTAAGACTGGCCACTCACAAGAACTCACAGCCCACTTAAATACAATAGACAGCACCGGCAATATACAGTTCACACACAAAGAAGAAACCAACCGGACCATACCATTCCTGGACATGAACATGCATCACACAGAAGACGGCAGCATCAAAATCACAACTTACAGGAAACCTACTCATACAGACAAGTACCTCCTATGGACTTCAGAACATCCCACCGCACACAAACTGTCAGTCTTCAAAACACTATACAACCAGACCAGAATAATAACAGACAATAAAGGCAGATAAAAGGAGGAAAAACACATACGACAAACCCTCACACGTTGCAAATACCCGATACAACGCGCCATGAAAAAACATCAGATAAATACAGCTGTAAAACCATACAACAACTTCCACACCCCAAAGAGAATTCCATGCAAATTGTGCATTAAAACATACATCGGAGAAACCGGATGAGCTTTAAGTACAAGAGAAAAAGAACGTCAAAGGGAATGTGAGCAAGACACAGCAGGCAGGCTTACCAGAACAAAGAAACACACAGCAGAACATGAAAACAAAAAAACAGCCATAACAGACCATTGCAGAAGAAACAACCACATCATGGACTGGGACAGGGGGAAAAAATCATCAGAAACAAACAGATACAGAAAATGGATAATGGAGGCCATAGAAATAAGGAGGCGTGAGGGCAACACCAAGAACAGGGACGAGGGGTGTATTCTCTGCCGGCGGGACCAGCGCGAGGAACAAACACAACCGGGTCGGGGAACTTTATTTTGAAGTTTCCCGGCCCGGTCAGCTGCTTTCATAAAACACGTCATACCCAGAAGAAAACAGCAGCTTTGAGGAAGGCTGGAGTACAGACGAAACTGTCAGCTAAGAAAAGGTAAGAGGACATCCTTACCATACAACTAACTTGTCCTTCTAGAAGAAACGCTAAAGTTAAAAATGGATAAAGAAGACATTAGGAATACAACCGATCTAAGTAGTAAAGTCCATGTAAAGTAAATTCAAAATGTTTTATTCAAAACACATTATACATGTCGGAAAATTATTGCTGTCAACATACGAAAAACCTGTAATTCATGTAATACTGAATTATGGAGTTGGAGCATTTGGGTGTAGGAAATCATGGTCCTATGATGCACTGGAGCCTCAGAGACAGAAAGCTCCGCCCACACCGCTCTCCATTGCCTTTGTATTGTGTGAGGGTGTCTCCTTGTCAGTTCTGTCACCTCGCAAAAGCCAAATGCCTCAAAGCTGCTGTGTGGTGGGATGTAAGGGCGTGATCACACTGTCCTCCCGGACCGAGACCCGGGCTTTAGGGTACTTGTCCCCCCTCCCTCTCCCCCCGCGCCCCAGCCCCGTTTGTACTCACACTACCTGGGCCTCGGCCAATACTTCTTGCTGTCCATATGTCATCACGCCGTAACACGTCACACGCATTGATCGCGTGTGTGGCTTTCTTTACAAATCTTTCCACAGACCTCAGAGTTTTTGTGCGTCTTGTCGACTGTTTTTGAATATTTTCATCCGACCAAATCTGCAGTAAACACTCCACCTCCGCATCACACCAACATGAACCTTTCACCGCCATTGTTGTTGTTGTTAAATGTCCGCGCATGGTCCGTCCTTCTATTTACATGTCCGAACAGGCGGACATAACGCTACTGCCGTAGGGCTCGTGCTCGTGCTCGTGCGCGTACACGTGCGCACGCTCGTGCTCGTACATGTGCAAACGGCTCCGCTAAAGCCCACCTATTTCAAGCGGGCCGTGGAGGGCCAGCTGGCCCCAGTTGAGCGCGGAGCGGGTGTGCTCACACTACTTAAAGGTACTAGGCTTTAGCTGAAAAACCGGTTTTGGCCGTGGCCAAAAGCACAGTGTGAGCACGCTATAAGAGGGTAAAGAATCCAGAACTACATTTTTAGAAGCTACTGAGTCCAAAAACAGAGCCTTTATGAAGTGGATACAGGCGTTAGCTCTATGCTAACACATAATGGGAATTATCATTAACGTGTTAATGAATGCTTATCATATCATTCTAACAAGAAAAATAACTCCTATAGATAGTATAACTGATACAACCACGAGGCAAATAATAAGTGCTTAATCTGTAAGAATGTACTGTTCTTTTGTGTCATTGTAATGTTTATAATGATTTACAATCAAAAATAATTAGTTAAAAAGTCTGCTAGCTCAATGCTAACACATAATGGAAATTAGAGTCGCGATCACATAACATACAATCCACTTGATATGCTCATAAAATTAAAGCAAACATTTAACAGTTTATTTTCCTTCAAGCATCCATTTTCTGACTGAGGGTTGAAAAAGGCGAGTGGACGTGGTTTCAGCGCAGAGTACTGCTTAATTTGTATGGTTTTAAAACCTTATTTTTTCATACTCAATATTTTTATTCATTCAAATTTTGCTGGGTGGTTATAAGCACATTGTTCTGTAGTGTGACAAACTCAGATCACACTTTTGTGATTGCTTTACACAGACAACAGAAAACATTAAATGACTTGTTGGTTCTAGCAAATAGCGGTGGCGTTTCAAAGACATTTTGACTGGGATGGCCAGCGTGGGGTGGCCATGGCAAAGTGAACCTGAACGAGTTGAATGTGATATGCGCTATTAACTAATGCAGAGATGTTTCATAATTGGAAAAAAAAATCATGTTAGTGTAACCGGGTTCTAATCACTTGCAAAAAAACCTCAAGGTCTGGGATCACTACTTACATACTTTTAGTAATGTCCTGGTTCAAGGGATCAAGATAAGATAGATATCAAATCAAAACACCGATACTTAAAAAAATACTTTATCCCCAAAGCAATTTCAGTCAAAGCAACTGGACTTTATTTGTCTAGGAAGACGTTTCAGCTCTCATCCAAGAGGCTCAATCAGTTCATGTACGCATCTGACCAGGCTGGGACTGGTCCAACTATCTGGTGTGGAGATCCAGGTATTTAACTTGTCACAAGGCCGATGATGTCACTGAAACCCTTTGTGCTCCAAGTGCGAACGACCGCCGTTAGAGTGACAGTCGTCGGTGGGAAGTAGGTTTGGACTTCGTTGGTGCTCTATTGAGTCTTAACAACAGTCGTTGGAGTCACAGGAGGCCATTTGTGAACAGTTGTTCTTTGAGGTTAGATAGTTGAATCTCCTGGGAAGGGATGAAAGGGCAGCATTGTAAATTGGAGATAAGTGGTGTCTCAGACCTCCTCCTCTGTTAAGCGATGGTTTCTCTTCTTTTGCATAGATGACTTCTTTTACTCCTCTTTCAAACCATCTGTCCTCTCTGTCCAGGATGTGAACATTGCTGTCATCAAATGAGTGGGCTTTCTCCATGAGATGGAAGTGGACAGCAGAGTCCAGGCCTGAGGAGTTAGCTCTCCTGTGTTGGGCCATGCGTTTATGCAGTGATTGTTTTGTTTCTCCAATGTAGAGATCTTTGCGTTCCTAGTTGCATTGGACAGCATAAACCAGATTGCTTTTGTAGGTGTGTGGTGTTCTGTCCTTGGGATGTACTAGTCTCTGTCTGAGTGTGTTACCGGGTTTGAAATACACAGGGATGGAGTGTTTGTTGAAGATCCTCCTGTGTTTCTCTGATACCCCAGCCACATATGGGATGACTATGTTGTTTCTCTTGTTTTCTTTTTCAACCACTTTGGTTTTGATGTCAACAGATAAAAATTTTCAGACACCACCATCAAAAGCAAAGAAGAGGAATCACATATCAAGATATTATTCCCTTTTTCTTGAGGAGCTAAATTGTCCGCTGTTTCTACCTCTGCAGCAGGCATAGAAAAGAATGACATCAGCGTGGCACAACTGCCACCTAGTGGGCATTACCGCAAAGTGTTTTACACTGCTGAAAAGTGTTGGAAAATTAATAAAAAATGACTCAATCAAAACAAAGTAGCATAACTTGGGATAGTTTGTCTGTCTAATAAGTGAAAATAGGAAACTCGTGTTATATCTGAAGGAATAATTTAGCTTAAATTCAAATTAGCTTAGATGAATGTGCAAAATCCTATTATAATGACAAATATGGCTCACACAATTGCATCATCTCTGCTTAGAAGCAACCCACCACCAAATTTGGGGTAGGTTACATTTAGGGTTGCAACAGTCCCTTGAAAAACATTGTCCCATATTATCGTGAGAATCAAAAATAGTTTGTAAAATGTCAATTGAATGAATGAATTATTTTAACACTGTGGTTAAGGTTAATATTGGAAAGTACAAGGAATGTCTGAATTGTATGGAGAAATATATAACAATATTATTTTCTATAAACAAATAATACATTAAACTAATACATAGATGAATAACAATAATTAATATAATGAATTAGCAGCAAGCAAGAGCTCAGAAGAAGTACAGACGGAAAGAGCTCAGAAGAAGTACAGACGGAAAAAACAAATGGACTGACTACAACTGTAGGCTACAGTCACGGTCTTTGAGGCACAAGTGTTTTTTGCTTACAAGTTTAACTCAGACTTTGTTTGTTTTCTTAGGGTTAAGAAACAGAACAAACAAAAGGAGAATAGAAGTTAAGAAAGTTTTTTTTAAAAAGCGAACTCAAAGGCCGAAGCCGTAACAGGCAGCGTGCAACTTTTGTCCATTTTCACCCTCATTTAACCTCAGGTGACCAAAGCCTTGGCTGTTTGTTTGGTTTCAAAGAGATAAACTAAAACAAATGTATATTAAGAACAGAGAAAGGGATCGTTGTCATAGTTCTGCATTACCTGCTGATTCAGTGAGGTAGGAATACCTCTGGTACTGTTTTTAACTGGTCCACATCCAACCTTACTGATCGAAGTTTCTTTGTAAGTATGGATACTTGTTCCTCAGGAACCCATAAGATAAAGTGTGGGGTTCCCCAAGGGTCAATTTTAGGTCCAACTCAGGAGGCCCGGCAACAGCTATCACAGTTATGCTGACGATATGCAACTGTCCATCGCCATGGCTCCTATTGACACAGGGCCAATTGATGCCCTTTTTAAACTGCATTGTAGACGTAAAGTCATGGATGGCAGCAAACTTTTATTCAAGATGGCGCCGTGCTAGTGGCAGCCTATCGTAGCAGCTCCCGGTACTTTGTACTTTTTACTAGGTTTTTGTCGTGTTTTTAGTGTGTTTTTTTATTTATTATCTGTACCCTGCGCTGTGGATACACACTGTCCACACATCAAGATGTCTATCATACGGTTTGGATATCTCTTGGTTAGCTTTTTCGTGCTTTGGTCTCTCCTGGTGACTGGAAGCCGTGCCTGCCCTACAGCCGGCATTGTTTACAGTCGCGACCAGCTGATCGCCCTGGGGCCCCAAAACCCCTTCGTCGGGGAGAGACCCACAGTACCGAAGGAGCTAAGGAGGAGACGGCGAGGCTGCAGAGCAGGAGCTAAACGGAGGAGGAAGTTTAAACCCTGCATCCCTGCAGTTATTACTGGAAACGTAAGGTCCCTGGCAAATAAGATGGACGAACTGGAAGCGCTCGTCAGGATGCAGCGGGAATACAGAGAGTCCAGTATCATGTGTTTCACGGAAACGTGGCTACACGACCAGATACCGGACTCAAACGCCACCATCCCCGGCTTCCATACGGTCCGAGCCGACAGAGACACCACCGCGAGCGGCAAGAAGAAAGGAGGAGGACTCGCTGTGCTCGTTAACAACAGGTGGTGTCACCCCGGGCACATCTCCGTGAAAGACCGGTTTTGCAGCCCGGACATCGAGCTCATTGCCATCGGACTGCGTCCTTATTATCTGCCACGGGAGTTTACCAGCGTCATCGCCATTACTGTTTACATTCCGCCGTCTGGAAATGCCGACGCAGCGTGTGACGTCATCAGCGCTGCGACCGCGGCATTACAGACGAAACACCCCGGAGCATTCGTCATCATCACAGGTGACTTCAACCACGTCTCTCTCTCATCCACTCTCCCAACGTTTCACCAGTTTGTCAAATGCACAACAAGGGACAATAAAACCATAGATATGCTGTATGCAAACGTTAAAGAGGCATACAGCTCCACTGCCCTCCCTCCCCTGGGAAGGTCAGACCACAACCTCGTCCTGCTCTCCCCATCATACACGCCTGTGGTTCAGCAGCAACCAGTGACACTAAGAACTGTGAGGAAATGGTCTCCTGAGGCCATGGAGTCACTGCAGGGTGCTCTAGAAGCCACTGACTGGTACGCACTGTACAAACCACACGGTGAGGACATTGATGACATTACTAATTGCGTCTCTGATTACATTGGGTTCTGCATTGACAACACCATCCCCAGTAAAGAGGTCCGCTGTTACCCAAACAACAAACCATGGGTTACCAGCGACCTGAAGGCCCTACTCAACGAGAAAAAGAGGGCCTTCGGGTCAGGGGACCGTGCAGAGCTCAAGCGTGTTCAGAGAGAACTCAAACACAGCATCAAGGAGAGTAAGGAAAGCTACAGGAGGAAACTGGAATCCAAACTGGAAAACAACAACACCAGGGACGTATGGAGGGGGATGATTGAGATCACCGGCTTCCAGAGGAGAGGAGGAGGAACAGCAGAGGGAAATGAACAACGTGCGAACGAGTTTAACCTGTTTTTCAACAGGTTTGACCCCAGCTCCCCCAACAGCCCCCCTGCTGCTCCTCTGAGCAACTACCTCTTCTCACAACCCCCCCACAGCTCTACACCAGCCCCACAACCCCACCCCAACCCCCGCAGCAGACACCAGGTTCCACCACCCCCAGCCCCCCCTACCCCACCCCCCACCACAGCCCCCACCACAGTCCGTCTCACACCCCCCTCCCCCATGACCCTCGCACATCCCCCACTGCTACCATCCACCCCCCAGTCCAGTCTCAACATCACAGCCAGCCAGGTGAGGAGAGAACTGGAGAAGCTCAGCCAGAGAAAAGCCGCCGGTCCGGACCGCATCAGCCCTCGCGTGCTGAAGGCCTGTGCCAGCCAGCTCTGCGGAGTTCTCCAGCACCTCTTCAACCTGAGCCTCCACCTTCAGAGAGTGCCAGTGCTGTGGAAAACATCCTGCCTTGTTCCAGTGCCCAAAAAAGGACATCCTGTGGCACTGGATGACTACAGGCCGATTGCACTGACCTCTCACATTATGAAGGTCATGGAGAGGCTGGTTCTTGCACACCTCAGACCCCTAGTGTGCCCATCACAGGACCCCCTACAATTTGCATATCAGCCCCATGTTGGGGTTGATGATGCTCTCATCTACCTGCTGCAGGAAGCCTACTCCTCCCTGGATAGACCCAACACTGCTGTCCGCGTCATGTTCTTTGACTTCTCCAGCGCTTTTAACACCCAAGCTGCTGAAGGCCAAACTGGAGAACATGCGGGTGGATTCTCCTCTCGTCACATGGGTAAATGACTATCTGACGGGCAGGCCGCAGTATGTGAGATTACGGAACTGTGTGTCTGACCGCCTGATCAGTAACATTGGTGCCCCCCAGGGAACCGTGCTGTCGCCCTTCCTCTTCACCACCTACACCGCAGACTTTAAGTACCGCACTGAGTCGTGTCATCTGCAGAAATTCTCTGATGACACGGCCATTGTGGGGCGTATAGAGGGTGGAAGGGAGGACGAGTACAGGGACCTGGTCGGCAATTTTGTCAAGTGGTGTGAGGAGAACCACCTGCAGCTGAACGTGGCTAAGACAAAAGAGATGGTGGTGGACTTTAGGAGGAACAAGCCCCCGCCCTCTCCAGTCTGCATTGGTGGGACGGACATAAACATTGTGGACTCCTACAAGTACCTGGGTGTGGTGCTGGATAATAAACTGGAGTGGACCACAAACACACAGGCAGTCTACAAGAAGGGCCTGAGCCGGCTTTACTTCCTGAGGAGGCTCAGGTCCTTTAATGTCTGCAACCGGATGCTTCAGATGTTTTATCAGTCTGTTGTCGCGAGCACCATCTTCTTCGCTGTGGTGTCCTGGGGTGCGGGCATCAAAGCAAAAGACGCGAACAAACTGAATAAACTGATAAAGAAGGCCGGGTCTGTTGTTGGCTCTAAGCTTGTCACCCTGGAGGAGGTTGTGGAGCACAGGATGCTGGCAAAACTGCAGGTGATCATGGACAATGTCTCCCATCCCCTCCATAAAACCCTGGACAAGCTTCAGAGCAGCTTCAGCAGCAGACTCATTCAACCCCGCTGCCTTAAGGAACGGCACAGGAAATCATTCCTACCTGCTGCCGTCAGACTTTACAACACTGCACAACAACGCTGAGCAACGCTCGGGGAATAAACTCTCACTACTCATAGTGACCTATCACTGACATGCACCTTATCCCAATTGCACATTAAAATCCACACTGCACATTTTAATATAGTGTTTTAACTGCAATACTGTACTTTTATTTTATTCGATTTTATTGCTGTTCATATTTTGTATTCTATATTTTGTATTTTATATTTTATCTTATTTTAGTACTTCTGATTGCTCTGTACCGCTGCTACGATGACCTAATTTCCCCTCGGGGATAAATAAAGTTATCTATCTATCTATCTATCTATCTATCTATCTATCTATCTATCTATCTATCTATCTATCTATCTATCTAAACTTCCTGCAGCTCAACCAGGACAAAAAAGAGGTTTTAGTCATTGGTCCTGAAGGCCAGAGAGAGAAACTTTTACCAATGTTACAGGATGTTAAAAAATTTGGGTGTGATTTTTGACTCTGAGCTCTCTTTTATTCCACACATCAAAAACATAACAAAGATAGTTTTTTACCATCTTAAGAATATAGCCAGAGTCCCCCCGTTTCTCTCTCAGGCCAGCACAGAGGTGCTGATGCATGCTTTAATCTCTTTATCTCTCTTATCTCTGCTCTCTGGTCTTCCCAAAAAGAACATGTACAACTAATGATTACTATAGAACTCAGTGGGAGCACATTACACCAGTTTTAAAATCGCTGCATTGGCTCCCTGTGAGCTTCAGGGTCGATTTTAAGGTTCTTCTACTAGTTTTTAAATGTCTTAATGGTCTCGGGCCTTCTTATTTATCTGCAGTACTTTTATCCTATGGACCCTCACAGACCCTGAGGTCCTCTGGTGCTGGACTTTTAACCATACCACAGATAATAACCAAAACACATGGGGAGGCAGCACCAGTTTTTATGACCCCTGATTGTGGGACAGCCTGCTGGAGAACCTCAGGGCCGCAGAGAATGTTGATGTTTTTAAAAAGAGGCTCAAGAACCACCTTTTTAATCAGGCTTTTAACTGACCTATTTTATTCTTTCTAATTCCTTTCATGCATCTTATATTTTTGATTATATTTAATCTATACCTTTTATCTTATTTTGACTGTTTTTATTCCCTCAGTTTTTATTCTTTTTATCTTATTTTACTGTTTTGACTGTTTTTATTCCCTCAGTTTTTATTCTTTTTATCTTATTTTACAGTTTTGACTGTTTTTATTCCTTCATAGTGTCTATTCCTTTTATCTTATTTCACTGTTTTTATTCCCTCAGTTTTTATTCCTTTTATCTTATTTTACTGTTTTGACTGTTTTTATTCCTTTATAGTTTTTTATTCCTTTTATCTTATTTCACTGTTTTTATTCCCTCAGTTTTTAGGTTCTATAATTTTGTATCTTATTTTACTGTTTTGACTGTTTTTACACCCCCAGTTTTTAGCCTCTACACTTTTATCTTATTTTACTGTTTAAGCCCCTCGGTCTCCAGTGTTTCCTCCTGGGGGCTGACCACCGTCTCTGGTCCACTGATAAGGGTGCTGTTCCATGGACGGCCCTGGCCCGGGTGTCAGAGAGCTCTACAAGGTGGAGTCTCCTGTCAGCCTGGGCTGGGGGGGTCCCTGTGGCAGCGCCCCTTGCAGCCATGGATCATGATTCCTCTCGGTGTGAACGGCCCCCAAAGGCAGATTCTTTCCCACCTCAGATCTTGATGCCCAGCCATGTCTCCTCAGCAACAGCTAGTCTGTCTGGGGGTGTGTGTATGGCTTTGTGTGTGCGTGAGTGTGTATGTCTTTGTGTATCTCTGTGTGTATATTTTTGGGGTTGGGAGGTTTGGTTTTTAATGGTGTTTCTTTGTTCATGTTTTGTTTAGTTTTTTGTTTTGCTTTTATTTTCTGTAAGGCACTTTGTGCTACTGTCAAAGTATGAAAAGTGCCATATAAATAATGAGTAATTTGATTTGAATGAATATGTAAACAAACATTCCCTAACTCTTTGATTTTTTCACATAACGTCGATCATCGATTTGCAACAACGTAATATAGCTGCCTGACTAACGTTAGGTTTCCATGCCGGTTAATGTAAAATACAGGTTACGGCAGGGTTTGTATTTACTGCCAGTCAAAGCCTGCAGTTTGTTTTCACCAGAATGGGGGCGTGGCCTCATGTGTTGCTCTCTTCTATGTTAGTGACGCTGCTGACAGGGGTTGCCTGGACGGTTAAGCTGTGTTCACTTGTAATCGGAAATCGGAATTTCCAACTTCTGAGTCAGGCTTGTAGTAAGGGCAGAAGTGGGGAGGGGAACATATAGGGGACGAACTGGAAGTAGAGAGGTAAATGTGTTTCGATAAAGTTTAAAAAAGAGTAAAAACAAAGATTGCAATTGTCAACACACATAGTGACCATGAATGTGACAAGATGGAGGCAAACTGTGGTAATTTATTAAAGAAGTAGAGCTTTACTGGGCATAAACCTCACGGCTTGGCACCAAGAAATGCTTCAGGTCATGTTTACATCAGTGAAATGTGAGGCTGGACAGTGCCGATGCCGACAGCTGTGTAGATCAAAATTTGTTGCGTAAGACATGCACATAAAAATGTGTCTGACATGCTTGGGGTCTATCCTGAATAACATCATGGACCCAAATTTGTTCTTTTTTCCCCCAAGAATTTGTCCAATTTAAGTGTCCATTGTTTCCTCTATTTTTCTTTTTGTGCTTCAGACCCATAAAGAGGAAGAAATACCATTTTCACTGCTTGAATAATGCTTGAATTGAAGAACATAAACTCACTGCTCTAGTTTTTAAGTGTTGATTTCTCTGTGATGACTGTAATAGCTGCCTGCTCCTCACTGCTGTCTTTCATGTGTTGTATAGGGATGAAGTTCCCCGTGGACCTCCTGGCTGATGTGAGCCAGACAGAGATGGAACGGTTGGCCAATGACTACATGAACAACCTCCTCTACAGCAACCCTGATTCTCCTGAACACCTCACCCTCTCTGACTCCACCCAGGTAACATCTGTGGTGAGCAGCTGTCCTGGCTGTCTCCTAACTACAATGTGCTTCTCTTCAGTCATACATGTCATCTTTTTGAAGGCCATAAAAGCAGTGGTGATATGTAACTACTAAGTACTGTACATTTACTCAGGTACTGTATCTAAGTACAATTTTGAGGTACATGTACGTCATTGCACGTGAGTATTTCCTTTCTTTTACTGATCAATACAGAATATAATGAATAAATAAGCTATGATATTACTATATCAACAAGGCTTTATTGGTCGACAGGTAATGTTAAGTAACATATGAAGTATATTCCAAAAAAAATAACGCAGTTAATCGCAATTTATTTTTGCACAGTGCGGAACGTTACTCATTGCACGAGTTCCCGTCCGGCCTGTAATACTGACGCACAGGACGCAACATGAGAGAAATGGAACCATGAGGAGCAGATGATGAGTTGTTGCTGGGTTCAAGCGGCGACATTTGAGTTCTAAAGTTCAGTTCAGACCAAAGATTTGCAACCAGCTGAAACTTACAACATTCAGGTCTGTAATGTTGACCAATGAGACGGGATGGAGTATCGTCTCCTTAGCAACTACTCTCTTTACTTCCGTTCTGACCTCCGACTTTTCAGGCTTTTGTTCGTAGCTGGATATAATTTTTAGCATTATAAAATATAGATGAGGACAGAGGCAGTAAGATACTTTCTGCAGCTGCATTTCTATGGTGATGAAACAGAGAAAATACCATTTTATTTCCTTCATTTACTGCTTTGTTCTGGATTACTGCGCTGCTCTCCTTATTCATCGAATGGGCGGCTGTGGCTTGGTGGCAGAGTGGGTCGTCCTCTGTTCGAGAGATTGGTGGTTCGATCCCCATCTCCCCCCGGTCCACATGTCGAAGTGTCCTTGGGCAAGACACTGAACCCTGAATTGCTCCCCGTGCTGCGCATGGGTGTGTAAATGTGGTGTGAATGGTTAGATCAGATTAGATGGTACGTAGATGTCCACTGCCATCAGTGTGAATGTCTGTGTAAAATTGGTGATTGTGACAGACACTGTGAAGCGCCTTGAGTAGTCAGATGACTAGAAAGGCGCTATATAAGTACAGTCCATTTACCATCGAATCAATCTCTCTCTCTCTCTCTTTCACACAAACACACACACTTGTTGAGCCGCCGTTCATAATGTCCTTTTCAACCAGCTGACAGTCTCTAAGTGACTTGACCAGCAGACTTTGCTCAGACCTGATTGGCCGTTGAAACAGGTGATGTGTGTCATGTTCTTAAACCTGTCGCTGGTGATTTGACAAGTTGAATCCCAGGTGATGACATCAGCTGTTAGATTCACAACGAGACGGGTCAGTTCACACCGCTGCAACTTTCACCTGCGATGTTGAAAAACAGTTGCGTTGTGAATCTTTGGTCTGAACTTTAGAAACAACCAAGTGGAAACATGGACAAGAGCACGGCCGTGGAAGAATTCACCTCCCACCGGAGCTCTTCAGCCTCCGCTCCACCCCAATGCTGAACATGCTGCAGCTAACGTTAGCACAGACAACACTGAACATACTGCAGCTAACGTTAGCACAGACAACGCTGAACATGCTGCAGCTAACGTTAGCACAGACAACACTGAACATGCTGCAGCTAACGTTAGCACAGACAACACTGACCATTCTGCAGCTAAAGTTAGCACAGACAACGCTGGACATGCTGCAGCTAACGTTAGCACAGACAACGCTGAACATGCTGCAGCTAACGTTAGCACAGACAACACTGAACATGCTGCAGCTAAAGTTAGCACAGACAACGCTGGACATGCTGCAGCTAACGTTAGTACAGACAACACTGAACATGCTGCAGCTAACGTTAGCACAGACTACACTCCTAGGAGGGAGTGTCATTAGTTGATGGATCATTTTTGTTTCTGTGTTTTTGAAAACATGGAGAAAAAGCACTCTGAACAGTTGAACTGTTTATTTTATGCCAAAGATATTATTCTAAATATTTTTGCAATGTTAGGTTTCCACTTTTCTTGAATACACCATTCTAAGCACTGTTTTATTGTTTATAATATATTAAGCCGTATATAAAAATCCATTTAAATTGACAAATGTTGCTTCTTTTAGTATTGATATGCAATAAATCATGATTAATTAATTACAAAGCCTCTGATTGATTAGATTCATTTTTTTAATTGTGTCCGACCACTAATTTAAATACATTTAAATGAGATCAACCTTTACTAGCTGCAATATTTAATAAATGTACACATTACTGCATAAGTAATTATAATGTAATTGGTTATAATACATTCGAATATATTTTCTTGTATTCTTATCTTTCTGTCCTCAGGTCACCATAGACATTTCCACTGTGGGCTTTCTTCCTCTATATGGATCCAGTGACAAACACAAGATACTGGCCCTCTTCTGTGCCAGTGAGCCTTTCACTGCCGTGGCTCTGTACCTGCTGGACCGGTGGTGGACAGTGGACGACATTCTCAAGACGGCAGACCCGGCTCGAGATGGAGCTGTGGAGGTATGATTGAAATCACTCTCTTTCTGATCATAGATATCAATGAACATTCTCCACTGACTAGTATTAAAAAAAGGTTTCTCACATTGATCATTATTGCACCGACAGGAGTTCAATTTAATTTATTTAAATTCAATTTTATTTATAGTGCCAAATCATAACAAAGTTATCTCAGGACACTTTACAGAGTAGGTAAAGACCACACTCTGAATTATTTACATAGACCCAACAATTCCCCCATAGAGTACGGTGGCGTTGAAAACCTTCCCTATAACAGGCAGGAACGTCGGACAGACCCAGCTCTGTGGAGGACGGACATCTGTCTGCACCGGTTGGGGGGGAAGAAAAGGAGAGAGAAAGAGAGAAAACAAACAGATAGACAAAAAAAATCACAGCACTGACGTCACATTTTTACACTGTGTACTAGGATGCATGAGAAAGTGCATGTCTGTGGTTGATCACAGTGGGTACTTCTTTGGTTTCAGTGCTCAGAAATTAAATAGCAGAAAGATGGTTTGAACAAACCTTTATGTCTTACGCTTATGTTTGTCAAACGTGGCAGTGAGCTATAACATTAAGACTGCCATGTTTTTCTATGTGTGTGTCCCTCCCAGGTGGAGACAGTAGGGGAGAGAATTGTTTTATACATCCTTAATCGTGTCATCTATAGAGCAAAGGAGATGAGCTCTGAAGAGCTTCCTTTCCTCTGCCATGGAGAAGTAGATCATGCAAAAGTCCAATGGAATAATGGAGAGGCTGTTGGCTTCTACTCAGTCAAACCCTCAGGTAATCTATGTGATGTTAAATGCATTTATTGTCAAGCATTTAATATGTGTCATCTACATGATCTTCTCGATGCTCAGTTGTTTCAACCACTACGTGGTGTTCAGCCCAAAACGTGTAGTGTAATTAAAGTGTAATTGCGTTTGCATCCATAAAATGCCTGGTTTAGTCCATATGTGATAATTGATATTGGTTCATTCCTTTCTGACAATGACCTCATGAGTATAGTTTTTGTTTCCCTTGTAGGCAGCTTTTGTAATTATTTTTCAACCAGAAGCTTTCAGCTCCCTGTGATGGACTCCATATTTGTTAGAAAATGTCAGCGTGGAAAAGGCTTTGGCCTCCAGATGCTGGAGGACTTTGTGCTCAGTTTCAAAGAGGACTGTCTGGGGTTGAGGTACCCCCTCACAAAATCCATGTATAAAGGTACATGCGTCCATCCAGTAGCAAGTACACCTTATTGATATGTACAACTTTCTTACAGTTAGCTGTATATTTCACAGAAGCATAAACAGTACATTACTGTAAGTTCAATATACTCTTCTTTGTTCCTAGTGTGTGAGAAGTACCTGTGTCAGTACCCAGGAGATACAGACCTGCTGTGGGAGGTGGAGAGCATAGGAGGGCCCAACCAGAGGATCAATATCGCCAGAAAGATCCAGGCCATGGATCAGAGAGGTAAAAAAGAAAAGGAACTGCACTGTAGAGCTAGACTGTATGTTTAGAATTTTTTTTTTGCCAAATGTTCAATTCAATCCAGTAAAGAATGTGCTACAAACTTCTTTGAAACATTTTCTATGAATGTACTTATCTGAGAGTCTCACTCTTTTCAGCAGTATTCAAGAATCAGTCATTCACAGAGGAATCACTTGTGATTACTGAAATAACTGAAGAGGACGTGGTGATGGAGGCAATTACCACTCAAATAAAAGAAGCTCAAACTATGGAATGCACAGTTGAAATTGTGGTATATTATTGTTATTATTATTATTATTATTATTATTATTATTATTATTATTTCTTCCAATATTTGAACATTTATTTGGGAAACAAATTATTCTAAAAATAAACCCCTGTGATTTTGCTTTGTAGGAGGAAATGACAGTACTAAACGCAATAGGTGAGCACTTTATCATTTTACATCTATATTGTAAACTTTCCCTTAGGTTGTACATGAATGTATGTATCATTTAATGTAACAATGTTAAATGACATTGTAACCGTTTCAGAGGCTGACGTGCCCCTCACAGCCCGGGGTAGGAGTAGTGGCTCAAAACAAAGGAAGATGGCAAAAACGATCGCAGAGGACAAGTCAGAAAAAGTAATCAGGTCTGTATGAGTCAAACCATATCACTGCTAAAATCCATGTGAATGCACATATATTCAGAAATGAAGAAGTTCCATTTTTGATGCTTGGAATAGAACCTCTCCATTAAAATTCCTGGAGATTTAAAACATGGCTACCTACTGAATAAAAGTCAAAGTAGTCTTGCTGTGTGTGTGCCATCATGGTCCACTGTGAAATGTTGTTTAATGTTTAAAAATATAAAAATGTGCTACGGAGGATATCAGTTGAATAGGTGGTCCTTCACTGTAGCCTAGGGTACATTTCTGTCCTCAATGCGTCTTGGGTGCATTTACACTAGGTCTGGGCAATACGGCCAAAATCTTCTCTTCCAATATCAACAATATATATCACGGTATAGCATGTTTTCTGGATATCCAATAAATAAATAGTCTATATGAAATAACCAGTCCTGTGGGCCCACCACTCACGGGATGAACCACTGGGGTCAGGTGTGCTGCCACACGGGTGGCAGTGAAGGTCAGGGGTCTCAACAGACCAGACCCAGTCAGTGGAGGCTGGCTCTGGGGACGTAGAACGTTACCTCTCTTTGGGTAAAGGAGCCTGAGCTTGTGTGGGAGGTGGAGCGCTAACAGTTGGATCTGGTGGGGCTTACCTCCATGTACGGTCTTGGTTCTGGAACCCTATTCTTCTCTGGAGTAGCTCAGGGTGTGAGGTGCAGGGCAGGTGTGAGGATACTCGCAAACCCCAAGCTGAGCACCGATGTGTTGGAGTTTACCCTAGTGGACGAGAGGGTCACCTCCTTATGCCTGCAGGTGTTGGGAGGGAAAACTCTGACGGTTGTTTGTGCATATGCACCAAACAGCAATTTTGAAGTATTCAGCCTTCTTGGAGACCCTGAATGGAGTTCTGCATGGGGCTCCAATAGGGGACTCCATAGTTCTAATGGGAGACTTCAACGCCCATGTGGGCAACGATGGAGACACCTGGAGAGGCTTGATTGGGGGTAACGGCCTCCCTGATCTAGACCCAAGCGGTCGTTTGTTATTAGACTTCGGTGCTATTCATGGATTTTCTATAACAAACACCATGTTCGAACAGGATGCTCATAAGTGTCCATGGTACCAGAGCACCCTGGGCTGAAGGTCGATGATCGATTTTGTGATCGTATCATTTGATCTGAGGCGGCACTCAAGTGAAGAGAGGGGCAGAGGTGTGAACTGATCACAATCTGGTGATGAGTTGGATCAGGGGGTTGGGGAAGATTCTGGACAAACCTGGTAAGCCCAAACGGGTAGTGAAGGTGAACTTGGAACATCTGGAGGGGGCCCCTTTCTGAGAGATCTTCAACTCTTACCACCGGCAGAGCTTTTCTGGCATCCCTGGGAAGGTTGGGGGCATTGAGCCCGAGTGGGAAATGTTCAAAGCTTCCATTGCTGAAGCTGCGGTGGTGAGTGTTATGTAACATTTCATTTTCCCTAGACAGTTTGGGTTAATGTTCGATCCGTCTGTAGTCTAGTGGACTTCTGTGTTTACTTAGGTTAGATACATTCTGTGTCATTTAGTCTGACCTGAAAACTCCCTAGGCGCTTTCAATCTCACTTCTCACTCCCTGCAGGCTGCAAGATACAGATGCAGAGTTAAATGATAATACTCACTGTCACTTCCTTAATGCCATGTATATATATATATATATATTCTGTATTCAATTCAATTCAATTCAAAAAACTTTATTTGTCCTCGGGGGGCAATTCAGGGCACACAGAGCAGCAGATAACGACAGTGCAACTATACAAAAACATTTTAACCTAACACAAGAATAAAGTGTAAGAGAAGAGTAAGTGTTAGGATGTTAGTGTGTTAGTACAGGTAGAATAAGTGTCAGGATGTTAGTGTGTTAGTACAGGTTAGATACGGAGAACATCGTCGGCGTGAGATGTAGAAAGAAGAAATAGAAAGACATGTGTGTATCAGATGTAAGCAGACATGTGAACGGGTGTATAAGATGTAAACACGCAGTAGACTGTTAAAACAGGTATGAACAGAACTGTAGTGCAGAAAAGATATAAGTGGACAGTGATCGGGTTCAGATGAGGTCAGACATGATACATGTGTGTAATGAGCAGACGTAAACAGAACTATAGTGCAGTAATAGAGTATAAATATAATATATAACTATAAGCTAAATAATAAAGTGATAGTGGTGCATGGCAGGAAAACAGCAGTTTAAGTATATGCTAGCTCTGTGTAACAGATGAATACTGAAAAATAAAGTGACCATAGTGCTGTGATTGATACAATATAGGACCTGATAGACAGCATAAAGTGGAGTAGTGCATTAATACCATAAATTAAAATACTAACAGAATCATATAATATGATTGATATTTTTATATTGTTTTGACGATTATTTTGATGATTTACAGTGCCTGTCATAAGTATTCACCCCCTTGGATGTTTTAACCTTTTATTGCTTTCATAAATCAATCATGGTCAATAAAAAAAATGTTTGGAAAAAACTCTTTAATGCCAAAGTGAAAACAGATTTCTACAAAGTAATGTTAATGAAACAAAATTATAAAAAGAAAAATAATTGTTTGCATAATTATTCACCCCCTTCAAGTCAGTATTTAGTAGATGCACCTTTGGCTGCAATCACAGCACTGAGTCTGTGTGGATAAGTCTCAATCAGTCTTGTACATCTGCACACTGCAATTTTGCTCCATTCTTCTTTGCAAAACTGCTCAAGCTCTGTCAGGGTGCGTGGGTATCGGGCATGAACAGCCCTTTTCAAGTCCAGCCACAAATTCTCTATAGGATTGAGGTCTGGGCTTTGACTCGGCCACTCCAGAACATTTACCTGGTTCTTTTTAAACCATTCTTGTGTAGCTTTTGCAGTATGCTTTGGATCATTGTCTTGCTGGAAAATAAATCTTCTCCCAAGCCGTAGTTCTCATGCAGACTGAAAGATTGTCCCCCAGGATTTCGGTGTATTTTACAGCATTCATTCTGCCCTCTATCTTTACAAGCCTTCCAGGGCCGGCTGCTGAGAAACATCCCCACAGCATGATGCTGCCACCACCATGCTTTACAGTGGGGATGGTGTGTTTTTGGTGATGTGCAGTGTTTGGTTTTCACCAAACAAAACGTCTTGTCTGGTGGCCAAAAAGCTCAACTTTGGTCTCATCAGACCAAAGAATCTTCTTCCACTTGGCCATGGAGTCTTCCACATTCTTTTTGGCGAACTCTAGTCATTTTATCAAAAGTGGCTTTCTCATTGCCACTCTCCCATAAAGATTTGACCGGTGAACTCGGGCAGCAGTTGCTATATGCACAGTCTCTCCCATCTCAGCAGCTGAAGCTTGTAACTCCTTTAGAGTAGTCGTAGGGGTTGTGGTGGCTTCTCTCACTATTCTCCTGCTTGCACGGTCACTCAGTTTACGAGGGCGGCCTGATCTAGGCAGATACACACATGTGCTATATTCCTTCCATTTCTTGATGATTGATTTCACTGAACTCCGGGTGATGTTCAATGCCTTGGAAATTTTTTTGTATCCATCCCCTGAATTGTACTTTTCAATAACCCTTTCCCTGAGTTGCCTTGAGTGTTCTTCTGTCTTCATGGTGTAATGGTAGCCAGGAATACGGATCAACCAGTCTCTGGACCCTTCAGACACAAGTGTTTTATACCTCAATCACTTGAGACACACCCACACCACTCAGGTGATCTTCATTACACTATTTGTGAGACTATTGGCACCAATTGGATGGACCTCTATTAAATTAGACCATTACATTTAAAAGGGGGTGAATAATTATGCAAACAATTATATTTCTTTATATAATTTTGTTTCATTGGCATTACTTTGTAGAAATCTGTTTTCACTTTGACATTAAAGAGTTTTTTCCAATACATTTTTGTGTGAAAAAAGCCTAATTTTATTGACCATGATTGATTTATGAAAGCAATAAAAGGGTGAAACATCCAAGGGGGTGAATACTTATGATAGGCACTGTAAATCATATACATCAGGCATCTTGTCAGAATTAAATTTAGAGTGGTTGATTCAAGATTCAAGATTCAAGAAGCTTTATTTATAATTTCCTTTGGGATAAATAAAGCTTCTTGAATCTTGAATCTTCAACATCTCCTCTATGTTGTCACACCATCAAATCCTTATTCTATATATAATGCTTGAAATTAACAAGTTATATCTAAAATCTTTTAGAATTGAGGATATTGAAGCAGAAACCCCTGGGGAGGAGCATGTTTCTGCACTACAGAAGACAAGCTTGCCAAATGTCTCTGAATTGGTGCCTGATGAGGTTTGTTTATGCAAATTCTTATTTATTTGCATGACCAGTATAACAACTTGTTCATGATCCAATTTACGATGTTTATTTTTAGGGTATGTTCGGTGTGGGTCAGGAAAAACAAGGAGAGGATGTAGTTGATACTGCATCTGAAGAAGCAGCTGCTATGGTGGACCAACCATCCTCTGTCTTAGAGCCACAAGACCTAGAGGAAGCTGACGTTACATCAGCACCTATGACTGAGGAGACACAAGTAGAAGATGATGTCCCACAGGATCTGAACAACACCTCTGATGACTCACAGATAACAGTTGAGAATGTGGCATCACAAATTGAGGAAGAGTGTGAGAAGGAAGACACTGCGGTGTCAGTAGTCCCTGAAGAAGTTTTGGATGTACACAAGGAAGCAGAAACTCTGGACAAAGTGGGAGAGCAAACTCCCAAAATTGGTGTCACTGATGAAATTTCAGCAGAAAGTTTTACACAGCACGAGGTAAGAATATCAACTCCTGCAACATCAGAGAATGGTGAACCTGGAAAAAGTAGAAGAGCAGTTGTCAGGGCCATAACAGCTGTACAGAGTGAAACCCCCAGACGGAGATCTAAGCGCCACAGCAAGCTAGAGGAGGGGATACAGGAGGAAACTAAAACTCAGGATGGAGGAAGAACTTTGAGAAGAAGGACTGTTATGAATACCCCCACACCCAAACGCAAATATACCCGACATCAGAAAGTATTTGAAGAAGGGGAGAACAAGGCCGAAGTGTCAGAGGAGAATGAAGTTTTAAAAACTGAAGTAGTGGAGGAGTCCGCTGTAACTGAGGGAGAAGAACAAGAAGAAATGACCACCATGAAAGAGGATGTAGTTCTGGTGGAAGAATTAACAGAAGAAAAGCAACATCTGGAAGATGAACAACTGACAGATGAAGAGAAGACAGAGAAACAACAGGGGCTTGGGCTGGAAGACACTGTAGTGAAGGGAAGTTCTACAGAGCTTCCAGGTACGGCAGAGACTGCACTAACAGAGGGAGATGAGGATGAAATAGTGATAGATGAATCTGAGAAAGAACAACAGGGTGACAGGATACAAACATCAGTGATACAGGATAAGCAAGATACCTCTGATGATGAGGTAGAGGAGCCCCCTGTTGTAGAGAAGAGAGCTTTGAGAGGCAGACGTAAAGTCACCCCTAAACCTAAGCCCACAAAACAAAGCAAAAGACATCAGAAACAAGCAGGAGAGCACACTGATGAAGCTGAAGAGAAAGCAGATGAACAAGCAACAGACAAACAGATGGAGGAACACCACCAGGTGGAACAAGAGAAGACCGTCGACAAAACAGAAGAAGAGATATCAACCGACAAACTAATTGTTGTGGAAGAAGGTGCGCTTCTAAAGACAGAGGAAGCAGCAGAGGACGTTATACCTTCAACAGAGGTGAACATGGCGGAGAGCAGGGAAGTACAGGAAGAGGAAGGGACTGATGGAGAGACAGAGACTGTATCAGTGATTGAAGCAGAAAAGAAGAAAGAGACAGTCAGTGTCACTGGTGTGGCAGATGACATAATACAAGTGCCTGACACCGCTGCTTCTGCTGCTGCTACTGCCACCGCTGCTGCTGCTGCTGCTTCTGCTGCTTTTGCTGCTTCTGCTTTGGAAACAGAAATATCAGATTCAGTTCTAATTGAGGCTGTTGTACCAGCAACCGAAGAGCCTCCGGAAAAGTACATTGGCTCTGAAATCCCCAAACTCCAGAAAGCCACTGTCATCTTAGTGGACATTAAAACAACCTGCCATCATCTTAGTGTGAAGGAGGCAGAAGAAACACAAGTTGATGGAGAGAGTGATGCTCCAAAAAAGCAACAAGAAGAAGAGGATGGAGGGAAGGGGAAAAATATTACAGAAAAATCTTTAGCTGCAACTGAGACTGTTGAGAAGGAAGAGCTTGAAGAAGACAATTCTGAAAAAGAAAAGGACGAATCTGCCAGTGTAGAAATAAGTGGAGCAGAGCATTGCACATCTCCACGCAGCCAGCAGGAGGAGGAAGATAACCTAGGTGAGGGTGTTACTGACAAGGAGGCAGATGAAGCAGAAACAGGCGCTGATGTTAAATCAGCATCTACAACTGAGACACAAGTAGAAGATGATGTCCCACCGGATCTGAACAACACCTCTGATGACTCACAGATAACAGTTGAGAATGTGGCAACACAAATTGAGGAAGAGTGTGAGAAGGAAGACACTGTGGTGCAAGTAGACCCTGAAGAAGTTTTGGATGTACACAAGGAAGCAGAAACTCTGGACAAAGTGGGAGAGCAAACTCCCAAAATTGGTGTCACTGATGAAAAGTCAGCAGAAAGTTTTACACAGCACAAGGTAAGAATATCAACTCCTGCAACATCAGAGAATGGTGAAGCTGGAAAAAGTAGAAGAGCAGTTGTAAGGGCCATAACAGCTGTACAGAGTGAAACCCCCAGACAGAGATCTAAGCGCCACAGCAAGCTAGAGGAGGGGATACAGGAGGATACTACAGCTCAGGATGGAGGAAGAACTTTGAGAAGAAGGACTGTTATGAATACCCCCACACCCAAACGCAAATATACACGACATCAGAAAGTATTTGAAGAAGGGGAGAACAAGGCCGAGGTGTCAGAGGAGAATGAAGTTTTAAAAACTGAAGTAGTGGAGGAGTCCGCTGTAACTGAGGGAGAAGAACAAGAAGAAATGACCACCATGAAAGAGGATGTAGTTCTGGTGGAAGAATTAACAGAAGAAAAGCAACATCTGGAAGATGAACAACTGACAGATGAAGAGAAGACAGAGAAACAACAGGGGCTTGGGCTGGAAGACACTGTAGTGAAGGGAAGTTCTACAGAGCTTCCAGGTACGGCAGAGACTGCACTAACAGAGGGAGATGAGGATGAAATAGTGATAGATGAATCTGAGAAAGAACAACAGGGTGACAGGATACAAACATCAGTGATACAGGATAAGCAAGATACCTCTGATGATGAGGTAGAGGAGCCCCCTGTTGTAGAGAAGAGAGCTTTGAGAGGCAGACGTAAAGTCACCCCTAAACCTAAGCCCACAAAACAAAGCAAAAGACATCAGAAACAAGCAGGAGAGCACACTGATGAAGCTGAAGAGAAAGCAGATGAACAAGCAACAGACAAACAGATGGAGGAACACCACCAGGTGGAACAAGAGAAGACCGTCGACAAAACAGAAGAAGAGATATCAACCGACAAACTAATTGTTGTGGAAGAAGGTGCGCTTCCAAAGACAGAGGAAGCAGCAGAGGACGTTATACCTTCAACAGAGGTGAACATGGCGGAGAGCAGGGAAGTACAGGAAGAGGAAGGGACTGATGGAGAGACAGAGACTGTATCAGTGATTGAAGCAGAAAAGAAGAAAGAGACAGTCAGTGTCACTGGTGTGGCAGATGACATAATACAAGTGCCTGACACCGCTGCTTCTGCTGCTGCTACTGCCACCGCTGCTGCTGCTGCTGCTTCTGCTGCTTTTGCTGCTTCTGCTTTGGAAACAGAAATATCTGATTCAGTTCTAAGTGAGGCTGTTGTACCAGCAACCGAAGAGCCTCAGGAAAAGTACATTGGCTCTGAAATCCCCAACCTTCAGAAAGCCACTGTCATCTTAGTGGACATTAAAACAACCTGCCATCATCTTAGTGTGAAGGAGGCAGAAGAAACACAAGTTGATGGAGAGAGTGATGCTCCAAAAAAGCAACAAGAAGAAGAGGATGGAGGGAAGGGTAAAAATACTACAGAAAAATCTTTAGCTGCAACTGAGACTGTTGAGAAGGAAGAGCTTGAAGAAGACAATTCTGAAAAAGAAAAGGACGAATCTGCCAGTGTAGAAATAAGTGGAGCAGAGCATTGCACATCTACACGCAGCCAGCAGGAGGAGGAAGATAACCTAGGTGAGGGTGTTACTGACAAGGAGGCAGATGAAGCAGAAACAGGTGCTGATGAAGTTGAAGGAGAGAGGGAATCTGTGGCAAAGGATGCAGTCACAGTAACAGTTCCAGCCGAACAGTCTGCCATTTCGGAGATATGTGCAGATAGAGAGGCAGACATCCCAGTAGGAGAGGAAGTTGAAGAGGATCTTCCACCAGCTGTGGTAGATGAGGGAATGGGCTTTGAAGAGGAAGAAACACCAGTGGTTGAAACCAAATCTCTGGGACGTAGAACGAAAAAAAGCATGGCTACACCAACATGCAAATCAACAAGAAGCAGAAACCAAGTGGGTGCACAAGGAGCAGAAAACAGTGAAGATGAGCCAATAGTGACAACAAGAACTCTGAGACGTGGGAGGATATCTGCCTCTGACACGCCGGAAGGCAAATCCAGAAGAAGCCGTAAACAAATCCAGGAAGAGCAGAAGGGAGAAGCGGAATCTGCAACTGGAGTTGAGGAAGAAGAGGTAGCAAAGGAAGCAGCTGTAGTAAAGACAGATAAAGAGATGGATGAAAAGGTTGAGGAGGAAGCCTCTGAAAGTACAGCTATACTTCGACCTAGTGCAGAGGAGGCACCACCTTTAGCAGAGGAGCAACAGAGTAAGGACATGGCATCCCAGATTTCTGATCTCCAAAGAGTGACAGTTTTAGTGGACATGCAAACAACCCATCATGATGTCCAGGAAGAAGCAGCAGCTGCAGAGGAGGTTTCTGTACAAAAGACTGCTGCTGGGGCAGAAAATGAGCAGAGGGAAGAAGCAATGAAAGAGGAAGAAACAGTTGGACATGAGAATGTTCTTAGGTCCCCTGTGGCAATAGAAACAACTGAGCTGGTGGAAGACAAAGGGATTGAGGATACAGTAAAAACAGTCAGAATAAAAGATACAGTGGAGGGGAGAGCTGAGGAGACAGCTAAAGAAGATGAGGCTGAAAGTATGAATGATGAGGAGCAGGAATCTACAGTCACCGAAACTAGAACACTGAGAAGTAGGAAGCAAGCAGTCAAAGCCACACCAACAACTAAATTAGCAAGAAGCAGACAGAGTGACAAGAGTGAAGTAGAAAAGGAGGCAGCTTCAAAAGTTCAGAAAGAGGAACCAGCAATTCAAGAAAGGGATACAACTGATCAAGCAGAAAATATAGAAGCTGAAATGGGCATAGAGAAAATGGATACTGTAGCAGAGGAACCAGCCATACAACAAGATGCTCCAGAGGAGGGACAGGACGACAATACTGAGACAGTTGCAGATGAGGATACAGAGTTTTCTGCTGGACAACATGCTGTTGAGGGAAATACCTTGGATGCTGCAGAGGAAGCAGTAACAGGGGAGGGGGAACAGTGTACTTCCTCATCCAAAGTGGCAGAAAGTGCAGTAGAACAAGGCGCCCAAGCGACACTGTTGACAGCAAGGGATGACGAAGCAAAATGTGCCTCTGAGGAGGAGGAAGCTCAAGTTATGGAAAGAGTTCTGAGAAGTGATGAAAAGACAGTGAGAGCCACAACAAGAAGCAAAGCCACAAAAAGACAAGATGATGAGCAAGAGGAAGAGACAATTGGAGAGAAAGGCACAGAAGAAGATGAAACTGCAGTAGGACCAAGAGTTCTGCGGAAGGGAAGGAGGTCTGCTGCTGCCACACCAAGACGTAAATCCAAAAGAGTACGAACACAGTGTCCTAGTGAGGAGGAAGAAGAAACTACCCCATCTGAAGAGAAAGAATTGGAGGGAGCCCACACCAAAAAGAAAGACATTAACAGTGATGAGAAGATTGGAGAAAAGGATGGTGAGGGAGCTGCAGCTCAGGAAGAAGAAACTGTTCCTGAAGAGATACAAGAAGAGGAAACCAAAGCAGTGCTGGGAGAAACTGAAGAAAAAGAGGAAAGCAATAATGAGAAAATTGAAGAAAAGGATGGTGAAGAAGCTGCAGTTCATGAAGAAGAAACTACAGAGCCAGAAGTTGAGATGGCAAAAGTAGAAGCTGTGGCAGAGGGCTCAATTGCAGAGCAAGAGATAGCACAAGAGGAACAGTCTGCTGTTTCAGAGACACGTTCAGATGCTCAGGGAGAGACTTCTGCTGGGGAAATGGCTGAAGAGACACCTAATGCAGACATGGGAAAGGTGACTGAAGAAGAACCACCAACTGTTGTATCAGGACCTCTGAGAAGTGGCACAAAGCGAAGGAGAGCCACAACAAGAAGCAAAACCACAAGAAGAAAAGAAGATGAGCAAGAGGAAGAGACAACTGGAGAGGAAAGCACAGAAGAATATGAACCTGCAGTAGAACCAAGAGTTCTGAGAAAGGGAAGGAGGTCTGCTGCTGCCACACCAAGACGTAAATCCAAAAGAGTCAGAACACAGTGTCCTAGTGAGGAGGAAGAAGAAACTGCTCCACCTGAAGAGAAACACGTAGAGGAAGAAGGGAAGGAATCACCTGAGGAGAAAGGAGAAGAGTTGGAGGAAGAAAGAAGGAGTATCAAACTGGAGAAAGAAAAAAAGAGTATCGAACTGGAGAAAGATAAATATGTGGAAGAGGAAGAAGTTGAGAGCAGGGCTAGGGGAGGATCTCCTGTAGTAGAAGCGGAGCAGACGCAGGATGCCTCAACAGAGGAAGCAGCAGCGCTTGAAGAGGAAGGGAACAGTGTGGAAGCTGTGGATGAGATTGGTACTGAGCTGCTCAAGATCTCATCAGCTGAGGCAGAAGAGACAAAATCAGCGGAGGAAGAAGAAACCACAGTCAAAGAAAAATCTGCTGCTACAGAAATGGGATCTGACACTGCCATTGCTGACAAAGAGGCTCTAGCTGAAGATGCATCTGCGGTGGCATGCGAAGAAGCTCCAGCCGTTACAAGGGCACTTAGGGGCAAAACTAAAAGTTCACATGCCACATTATCACGAAGATCCAGAAGACGGAAAGACCAAGGAGTATTGGAGACTCAGCAGCAGGAAGACGAAAAGCTAGAGGAAGAAGAAGTGCATCAACTGACTACTGATTCACCTCGAAGATCCATACGGAAAAGGCAGAGAGTGGATTACAGGGAAAATGATAAGGAGGATGAACGAGCTGAGACTGATGCAGCCACTGATGAGGAGGGAGAGGAGAAATTGGAATCGGATGAGAAAAAAGATAAGATAGCTGAATGTTCTGCAGACAAGCCAATAGAGAAGGTAGACATCTTTAATTTAGTATTAGACACAGATGAAGAGGTAGAGCCTGCAGGTAAAAGTCAAGAGGAAGAAGACAATGAGCAGAACATGTCAGAGGAAGAGGTAGAACCCCTTGTGATTGGAAAGAGAGATTTAAGAGGGAGGTCAGTTCCTTCAGTGGTAATCACACCCAGGTCTGAATCCAGGCGCCGCAGTGCTACAGTTCATAAAACAGAGGAGTCTATGTCTGATAGAGAAAAGAGTCATCGATCACCTCAGAAGAGAAAAGGTACTGAGGCAACAGTAACTCGCAAATCTAAGCGTCTCAGCAGAGTTTAGGATGTTCTGAATGCTAGACACAAAAATGCATGTAGTAGAGGGCAGTCACAAAACTGAGAAAATGCAAAAAAAAAAAACTTGTTTTACTGCAAGCTTCTGTAGTGTGCAGGCTACTGTACATATTTCATCTTGATTTAATATGAGATCAGTCTGGTAACTTGCGACAGAGAAAATGTGGAGAAGTTTGACCAGCGAATTAACCAATCAGAGTTGGTTTTGAGGTGGATTTAAGTGAGGAAACGAGAAGAGACTGTTCAGTGTAAACAACATGAGACAATATGATGAGATGAACGCAGCTATTGAGCAAGCCTCTCGCTAACTCTTTTTTCTCTGTGATCCTTCTGTTGAATATGGACCGGGCTCCTGAAATTGGGCCATTGATCCTTAAATTCACGTTAAACACAAACAAAAAATATCCTTTACCCACATGTTGTTTCCTTTCTGAGCTTTGTCTTGACACTCTGTAAATACGTCATACGCTTCGTTGATCTGATTGGTTGGTTTGGCCCGTATGTTGGTGATAGACAGATAGTTTATCCAATCAGATACCAGTATTTTGGCCCCTTCCCAAAAGATCTCCAAACGAGAGTTCCCCGATGGATATGCTGAGAAAATGAGAATCATGCAAATGAATCCATCTGGCGGAGTCAGGTTAGCGAGATTATGTCACTTTTTAAATATTAATTAGGGAGCATTAACACACCCTTTTTGTATTAGATACACTCAGGAGTTTTGCCGTTACGCCTTACCTGGTCTGGTGAAACCTGTAGCTTATGGAGGTTATCCTTTGAATATTGTAGATATTGCTGTTTAACTGACAAATCTGTGTGTCACTGACTTCATGACTCTTCTTGTGCTACTGTTACACTATGTTTTAGCATCTACCATTTATTCTGTAAGCTGTGACAAACCTGTCCATGTGAACCCCACCTTTATCAGTGTGAGCTGAGATAGGCCCTGCAAAGAATAAGTGGCTATACAAAACAAATGCCATTATCCATTTAATGTCATTTGTGACAGCAGTGGTCACTGTGAGAAATTTACATCATTTTGCTTGAAAGCCATGATGTCTACAATTAAAAAATGTAGTCTTAAAGGGACAGTTCCCCAAAATCAAAACTATTCCTTTTCCTCTTACCTGTAGCACTATTTATCAATCTAGATAGTTTGGGTGTGTGTTGCCCAGTGTTGGAGATATTGGCTGTAGAGATGTCTGCCAACCTGCCAACTTTATCAAAGGTCCACAGGACAGGGGCTCTCATTTTTTGTGTTTTTCCGTGCTTGGCGCTTGGGCATGGACTCAGGAACGCTAAGATTTGTACATCCGGTAAGTCCTCCTGCTTGCACGAGAACCAAAAATGGCGGCGGCCATAAGGCACATTGCACCACTGAGCAGCTTTCCATAGGAATGAATGGGTGCTATTTTTAGGTGTGCTGTCCATTCTTTTTTCTTTGTCCATGCTTTATCACCGCGCAGAACTCCCTTGTGGTCCAACATTGGTGTGGAGGTAGCGTTTAGCTAACCAATGAGCTAGCTAACCTTACAGCTCAGTTGAGGTAGATTTTCATCTTCTATTACAGCCATTACAGGTATTACATAACAGGTCTGTAGATGATCTTGAGTAACAGGGTCATGATTTCTGGAAAGAGACATTGCTTTTTTCAAATCTTTTTTTATTTTTTGCACTTTGAGCACCACAAGCCAAGTTCCATCTAGTTCTATTGTATTGGAGAGAAGGCTGATATCTCCAACACTTGGCAACTCAAACCCAAACTATCTGGATATATGATGTGGTTTTGATTTTGTGTTCAACTGTCCCTTTAAACATTGTCTTGTCTTCATCTGACCCTGTGTCTCGCAACTGTTTTCACCAGCATGTCTCATTTTTCTACAAAAACATCATGATTCTTTCAGAGTGTATAATGTTTAAAAATTCTTCACAATGTAGCTTTAAAAGACCTCTGAAACTAAATCACTGTGTGTTCTTTATGGTCACACTGAATTTTAAGAGTGCACATTGAAGTCCAGACTTTTTCATCAGCATTTTTGAAAAAGTGTTTTTGCCTGTGAATACCAATAATATTTTTTAATCAAAACATCAAGGTTGATCAAAAAGCGACTGGGCTCATTAAAGTCTGCACACATACACATACACATGAACAAACTCAAATGGGACCACATTGGATTTCTTTTGTTTCTCAAAAAGCCATACATGCATTTTAACTGAGAATTCTTACGGGTGGGGAATTATTCATTTTATTGTAAATATTTTTTTATATTTCAATAATAATGTGAATGTCCACTTTGCTTTTTGTAATATGACAAATCTCTCAACTAGTTTTTTGTAACATTTTGCTCAGCAACACACAACAAGATGCAATCAGGAATATGGTGAAAGAAAATGAACTAGTCTTTTTTAAACAGATTTTACTCGACAAATTAATCAGTCATTTTGTATAGTAGGTTTGTGTTTTTTTAGAATTTGTGTACTTTGATAATAAATAAAAAAAGATTACCAAAACATGTTCTTGCTTTGCAACTATCAGCAGGACTCAGGTCTTAATATTACCATGTTCTCTTATTTTTTATTAATTTTACATGTAGATTTTAACATTGAGATCCATCTGATATGCAATCTCTTCACATGTTACAATTTTATTCTGTGAAATTAAGCTTTAAATCCTGTAGAGAGGACAGGTTTCTCAAGCTGTTGTGTAGCCATTGTCCTCAATCATGTTAATGTTGTTTTTAATAATGTGATATAGTTGAAGGTTGAATATGGAGAATGAGCACCATCTAGTGTCTCAAGAGCAGTCGGGTGCCAGGTTTGTTAAGTCTGCTCCATGTCAGTGATGAATCAAACAGGGTAACCACTAGTTTGGACCAATCAGTTAAATGACAACAGTATTTAACGTTAGCCAGTCTTCAGCTGAAGTCTTTCTGTGAGTGCTGTGGAATCCATGAGCTAGCTCTCAAATCAAAATTATTCTTGTTTTAAGTAGCAACAACAGACAACCCTGGCAACCAGCAACCCTTAACGCTATTGGCTGCTACCATGGAAACAGAACGGGACGGAAAGTCATTGTCAAACCGGTCAATTTAAAAAAAAGAAATATTCATTCAAACTAAAAAAAAGTTTTTTATAGACCAGCAATACTTTCATTCTGTACCCCTCAAAACACCCTGTGGTATAGTATATAGCTTGTAATAAAGTATATAGCTTTTAATAAAGACATATTCAACCTTTAAGTCAGCATTATACATTGTTAGTTTAAGTGTTGATTTTGTTGTTTGTGTAATTGGAAGTTAACATTTATTAAATGTGTAATGTAAAACTGATCTTACACAAATGTATTTGTGCTTATTAGCAGAAGCCATTTCTGTCATTAACTCCAGTTATGTTTCTGTGCAGACTGACCTTTCTCTGTGGAGTTACTTTGTCATGAGCTGAAACTGGCGAATAAAGACTTCTGATGGTAGAATTTGAACTGTTGTGTACTGATTAAGCACAAGCTGAGTTTCACTGGATTTTATTGGTACGCACACATGCGCGCGCACATACGTACACACACACACACACACACACACACTAAGCCCTACAGGTAAAAAACAACATGCAGAGATTGCATTCAGGAGTGAACTCTGGGTAAGGTGTGTCAGTGGCCATTGTTCTAAGACTGCAAGGGAAGCTCAGCTTCCCCTAAAATGTCACCAAAAAAAGTGGTGAAATATGTACTGCTGTGTACATTTCATTGACTAAATACGAACTAGAAAGCCTTCATCTTTAGTTCAGATTCAGCTTCTTATCACAGGTAACTGGAGCAACTTCCTTCTCATTCATCTCCACAGCGCTTTACACAGTCGAACGCTCAGCTTCTACTGATTTCAATGGGGAAGAATAGAGTGGGTTGTTCCACTGCAGCCGAACTAGATGCTCATTGGATAAATGCTGGGCTTTGTGTAGCACCGGTGTCACACCACTTGCTGCGCCACTGGACCAGTTCTAGGTTCTAAGGAGTGGGGAGCAAAAATAATTACACAAGAGACCTTTGCTTTAAATACAAAAAGGCTGGCAATTTACTGAATGCAAAATAGACTGATAAACACAGTACACAAGACAAAATACCTTGCAGGTTCCTAATATTGAGGTAAGCATTACTGAAAAAAAATGTATTTCACTGTTTCTTTTTGTCCTTTTGTTCACCAGGGGCCTCATGTACTAAGACTTGCGTGGATTTCTTACTAAAACATGGCGTACGCTAGAATCCAGAAAGTGGCGTAAGCACAAAAAAATTCAGATGTATCAAAGTGTGCGTACGCATGGATCCAAGCACTTTTCCTTTGTACATCCCAATCAACGTGGAATTGAGCGCACATGTAGAAGTGCTAAACTCCTCCCTGTCCACGCCTCGTTTTAAATATGCAAATAGGGCCTGCACCGGGGCTTCCTCTCTGCACTATCAGATTTAAACGATGAGTAAAGGTAAGAAGCGCAACTTCAACACATCTGAGCTCTAAATTTTATTCAATGAAGTGGAGACCCGAAGAGCTGTATTATTTGGTAGCCTCTCTTCAGTGATAAACACAAAGAAAAAGACATTTGAGTTAGAGTGTGTATGTGTGAGGCAGTGAACGCTGTGGGGTCGGAGCAGCGCACAGCCACTGAAATTAAAAAATAAATGGTCCGACGTGAAGGTGGAGGTGAAGAGGAGGATTTCAGCCCACCGCCGAAGTTTCACCACAACGGGCGGGGGGACAGGAGGCAAGGCAAGGCAAGGTAGCTTTATTTGTATAGTACTTTTCATACACAAGGCAGACTCAAAGTGCTTCACAGCACAACATGTCATGAATTCAAATGCATTACAGGAAGACAAAGAGAATAAAAACATAGACAATAATCAAAACAGTGCGGACGTAAAAAGTGCGAAGATTTAGCAGAAAGCTAAGGTGAACATAAAAGTTTTCAGTCTAGTTTTAAAAGTGGTCAGAGTGGGTGAAAGTCTCAAATCTTCAGGAAGTTTATTCCAGCTGTTTGTTGCATAATGACTGAAAGATGCTTTCCCTTGATTTGAGTTTACTCTGCGAACCACTAACAGATTGGTCTCAGAGGATCTTAGTGATCTAGAAGGCTTATGTAGTGGGAGCATATCAGTGATATAACTTGGGCCCTAGACCATGAAGTGATTTATATGTGAGCAGGAGGACTTTGAAATCAATTCTCCGACGTACAGGAAGCCAGTGCAATGATTTAAGAATTGGTGTAATGTGCTCACATTTTTTGGTCTTTGTTAGAACTCTAGCAGCAGCGTTCTGAACAAGCTGTAGCTGCCTGACAGTTTTTTTGGGAAGACCTGCAAGGAGACCGTTACAGTAGTCTAGCCTACTGGTTATAAAGGCATGGACAAGTTTTTCTAAGTCTTGAGCTGACATGAGCCCTCTAAGTCTTGTTACATTTTTAAGGTGATAGTAGGCCGATTTTGTTACTGATTTGATGTGACTGTCGAAATGTAAATCAGAATCCATAATAACCCCATGATTTCTGGCTTTATTTGAGGTTTTCAGGGACAGTGATTGAAGGTGTTGGATGACTTTAGACCTTTCTTTCTTAGCACCAAAAACAATTATCTCAGTTTTATCCTCATTTAGTTGAAGGAAATTTTGGCACATCCAGTGTTTGACCTGCTCAATGCACTGGCACAGTTGATCTATGGGGCGATAGTCATTTGGTGATAGCGCTACATAGATTTGGGTGTCATCGGCATAGCAATGGTGGTCAATGTTATTATTTTGCATGATTTGTCCTAGTGGGAGCATATAGATATTAAATAAAGTCGGCCCCAAGATTGAACCTTGGGGGACTCCACACGTTACGTTGGTTTGTTCTGATACAAAGTCGCCAATGGAAACAAAATAGTTCCTATCTTGTAGATATGACTTGAACCAGTTTAGGACTGTGCCTGAGAGCCCCACCCAGTTTTCCAACCTGTCCAAAAGTATTGAGTGGTCGACAGTGTCAAATGCAGCACTGAGGTCCAATAGCATTAGTACTGAAGTTTTGCCAGAGTCTGTGTTAAGATGGATGTCATTTATAACTTTAATAAGGGCCGTCTCTGTGCTATGAAAAGGTCTAAATCCTGACTGGAGGTTGTTGTGGCAGCCAGTAGAAGCCAAGAAGTCAGTTAGTTGTTGGAGTACAACTTTCTCAATTATTTTACTTATGAATGGTAGATTTGAAATTGGTCTGTAGTTGTTGATAATAGAGGCATCTAGGCTCCGCTTTTTTAGAAGAGGTTTAATGACTGCAGTTTTGAAGGCCTTTGGGAAATTGCCCGATTGAATAGAGTTATTAACTATTTGCAATACGTCTGTTGGTAGGCAGTCAAAAACATTCTTAAAGAAGTTGGTAGGTAAAGCATCGAGACAGCACGTGGTTGGCTTTAGATCGGTCACTGTTTCCACTAGAGTTTTAGAGTCTATGGCATTAAAGCTTGCCATCATTGCTGTGTTATTTTGGCCTAAACGGGGTGGTGATCCAACTTTTTTGTTTGAGATATTGATGGCACGTCTGATGCCTTCAATTTTATCAGTATAAAAGAATGCAAACTCATTGCATTTCTGTGTGGAATGGAGTTCGGCTGGTATTTGTGTTGGGGGGTTGGTCAGTCTGTCGACAGTTGCAAATAGGGTTTTGGCCTTATTAGTGTTGCTGTTTATGATATTGGAGAAGAATGTTTCTCTAGCGCTTTTTAAGACTAAATTGTAGGCCTGGAGCCTCTCTTTATAGATGTCATGGTGAATATGAAGTTTTGTATTTCGCCAGATTCGTTCAGCCTTCCTGCACTCTCTTCTCTGGGCTGTTACAACAGCAGCTTTTCTCCAGGGTGCCTTTTGCTTACCAGAACTCGTTTTAACTGTAACCGGTGCAATGACATCTATGATATTCACAATTTTGGAATTAAAGTTGTTTACAAGATCATCAGCATGGCATGGGTTTAGAGGTGGTAGCGAGGAGATGGCATTTTTAAAGAGTACATTAGCATGTTCATTGATGTAGCGCTTTTTGACATTCTTTGATTCTGTTTGTGTCTCCGGAATTAAAGAAATATTATAGAAAACACAGAAGTGATCAGACAATGAAAGATCAGTCACAAGAACATCAGAAACATTGAGACCTTTTGTGATAATCAGGTCCAGGGTGTGTCCTTTACAATGAGTAGCCTCTTTCACATGTTGAGACAGGTCAAATGTATCTAAAATAGTAAAAAGTTCCTTTGCACCCTTGCCATTCGAATCGTCAATATGAAAATTAAAGTCACCAGTTATAACTAGGCAGTCAAAGTCAGTGGAGATACTAGACAATAATTCGGTAAAATCATCGAAAAAATTTGCTGAGTATTTAGGTGGCCTGTAAATAATTAACAGAAGAATTTTGGGAGAGCATTTCAACACAGCACACAGGTATTCGAATGATGTAAAATCACCAAGTGACATCTGTTTCCCCTGAAATATGTTTTTAAATAAAGCAGCAACCCCTCCCCCCCTTTTCCCAGATCTACATACATCAATAAAGTTATAGTTGGGGGGTGCTGTCTCGATCAGAATGCTTGCACTGTTATTTTGCTCCAGCCATGTTTCAGTTAAAAACATAAAAGTTTGGAAGTGGTAATAAAATCGTTGACTAAAAATGATTTGTTATTCAGAGACCTAACATTGAGCAGACCCATCCTGATGGTGTTATTGACAGGCTTCGATGTTGACTTTGATTTGGAGAGGATAGGAATGAGATTGTTTAGGTTAGCAGGGTGTCTACGTTTCCCAATGTTCTCTCTCTTGGTAGTCACAACAGGAATGTAGAAGGTGCCAAGCTTTGACGTAGGCAGCCTTGGGCCCAGCTGATAATGTGGTCTACTGCTGAACCCTTTTTTGTATCAATAATATTCAGGACTGCTGTCAGGGCGGGGCGGGGGTGGCCATGAGGGGGAGGAGGAGTGGGCAGCGTCAGAGCTGGAATGAACTACTGGAGGTGGACATTGAGGGAGTAGAGGGGGTTTACGTAAGAGGGGCGGAGTAGGGCTGAGGGTTTGTGAAGCACACTTTCGTGGAGGGGGGGGAGGAGGTGGGAGGGAGGTGCCACTGAGATGACGCTGAGGGGGGGATCGCTGAGGTCGGTCAAGGGGAGTAAAAATAGGAGTAGGGCGGGGAGTGGGTGGGGGTAGCTCCCGGAACACCAAAGGGGATAAGGGGGGAGAAAGGCTTACTTGAGGAAGGGAGAAGGATGGAGACCTGGATTTAGGCTTGGGGGGGTGTGGGGGAGGGATCTTCAAGCCCATTTGAAATGAAAGGGGAGGTAGAGGGGGATGGACACGTCTCCTCTTTGCTCCGGTGTCTCTCATGGTCAGCGCTCTCCTTTTGCAATGGCGGTCCTCCTTCGACGTTCAAGATAAGCTGTGTTGTGTCTGTCTTTTCCGTTGGTTCCTCTTGTCTCCTGTCCTTGGCAGTGATGATAGATGGATGACGCAGGAAGTAAGACATGTTGGTCATGAAAAGCTTTACTCCCAGCTTATTTAGACAAAGTCCGTCTGCCTTAAAAAGATGCCTGCGGTCCCAGAAAAAGCTAAAATTGTCAATAAAATGCATCGAACGAGCAAGAAAAACGCTGGAGAGCCACTCATTCAGCGAGTAAAGTCGACTGAATCTCTCAGCTCCTCTCCTGATCGGGGGTAGAGGACCACTGATAAACACCTCAGCATTCACAGCGCTGACTGTTTCAAAGAGTTTATTGAAGTGCTCTCTCAGCTCACTTGATTGTTGTTTTTCAATGTCATTAAAACCAATGTGCAGAATGATATTTTTCACATTTGGGTGTGCAGCCACAATATCCAGGATTCTTTTTTCCAAGTCAGACACCGTATCCTTCGGAAAGCAGAGTACTTTGGTGTTATTATTGCTTTTCATATCTTTTACAGAAAAGTCACCCACAATCAGATTTTCAGGCCCACTTGTTAGCTTTCTCGGTGGTTTTAAGTTAGCAGGTCTTACCCTTCTGCGTGGTGATGGTGGGTTATTCAGGCAATCAGAGGGGGATCCATTGTCCGACAACAGTGGAGCAAACCTGTTCTTTAGTTGAACACTTGCTTGCTGGGGAAGTTTCTTGGTACTTTTCCTCTTCTCAGCTGTCCGCTGCTGTGTCCTCCGTGGCAGGGGAGTTGATGAAGCGCTATGCCTGGATAGAGATGGTAGCGCAGGCCAACCGGTCAGATCAGAGATATCGGGGCGCTGGGTCCTCCCGGTTATCCGTTCTCCCTTGTCGCAGGGAGGTGGTCTTCTCTTTGGCTTTGCCCCAAGTGTGTTCCAGGGAGGATTATCGTTGGTAGATTTATTACCCTGTACAGGGACCTCCCGTTTCCTCGTAGCTTCATCGTTGCTAGTTTGCTGGGTTCTGGCATGCCCCTGTCCACTGTTTTCAGTCAGTGCTAGGGTGGTATTGTTGTCACAATATCCATTCACTTCTATAAATACTTCTAACCGATTAATTTTTGTTTCCAGCAGCAAAATCTTCTGTAGTAGTTTGTGGTAATCTTCCATAGAGAAGGGAGGCATCTTCTGGTGATTACCTTTAGCACTGTAGCACAGGCTCAGGCTTATCTTGAATGGTAGGCCTCCCTGCCTAGCGTTGAGGAAGTCGTAAAAATATTGAAAAATGCCTCTGTTATCTAAAAGAAATATAATCCCACTGGTTTTGTAAGTATCCAGGAGCTGTTGCTCTTTGTTTCTTATTGAGGAGAAGCAAATAGTAGCAGATAGTAGCAAAAAATGCAAGCAAAGGCGAGAGCAAGCAGAAAAGCGTCCGCACTGTAGCAAAGCAGGAAGCAGCTCCTTGGAGGGGAGGAACTGACCCCCTTTTGATCAGAGAGTGGCGGCTATTGTGGAGGACACAGCTCTTAAGCGGAGTTGTGGGGGGCCATGAAGGCGACACAGATCATCCTCAAGGTAAATGTGTTAAACTCAGAAATGTCATTATACTGGTCGTACAATAGGCTGCTCACATTACACATGCTCGTGCGTTAAGTTGCCAGGAGATAAACACATTGACTCATGTTTAATTACTTAATTTTTTTTTATTATTTCTCAATAGACGATGAGACAGGAGAGGGCTCCTCCCTCTGCACCGTGCGCCCTGGCGTCTCCACCGGCACCTCCAGCACCACGCGCCCCGGCGACTCCACGCCAGCTGACGTCCGCCCGAAAGGCCGTGTCCTTTCACAAGCTGTGCTGGAATCACAGGAGCAAATAGTGAGAGCAATCCGTGGCGTCAGTGATCGTCTAGATCAATGGTCAATGCACTGGGAGATATTTACCATGCAATAAATGCACTTACAAAGTAAATTGTGTCCTTGCCTCTTTACATCGTTGAAATCAGACGCTGCCGGGCCCGTATCGCTTCGTGGGGTGGGTCGAGGTTGACGGGTCCGGCATCCGGTTCCTCTGGTGGGGGGGATGTGCTCTGGCAGTGGTATGCCATGGCGGTGTGCCAAGTTGTGCAGGACACCATAGGCCAGCACGATGCGGCACACCTTCTCAGGTGTGTACAGCAGCACCCCGCCCGACCGGTCTAGACAGCGCCAGCCCCCCTTCAACTGGCCAATTGCCCTCTCCACCACTGCCCGAGTTCGGGAATGGCGGTCGTTGTACCTCCCGTCTTGGTCGGTGCCGGGGTTAGTTAGAGGGGTCAACAGCCACGTTCTCAGGGGGTAACCATATATATATATATATATATATATATATATATATCACATATATATATATATATATATATATATCTATCACATATATATATATATATATATATATATATATATATATATATATCACACTACTGTTCGCGGGAAAACTAACAGGACAAAACAACTTCATTACAAGGATTGACAAGACTGATCACACTTATATGAATGACTGCAGAGGTGCGCCGTGGCTACTGAAGTTTACTTTACGCAAGCGTTTATTGAGACAAATACTGAACACAAGGAGACAAGATAGCTCTGCCATTCTTTTTTCACCAGGGAAAAAAACAAATACACATATTTGAATGCGCATGTCCAAACGGGCATTGCACTGGTTTAAATTCGGGGCGCATTAAACGGATAAATTATTTACTCACCGAGAAGCCACCCATCACACACCGTGCCAGCCTCCAACCTGTTACCAACCATGCTATTGTTTGGATTGAACGAGTCATGCGTTGCCAGAAACCCCAGAGTGGTCAGCACCTTTGTGGGAACGAACAACCCCTGGCTCCTGGCTGTGTGTCGTTCTAGGGCTGGCCGCAGCTCCGCGCACAGCTCCAGTAACACTGGCCTCGGCAACCTGAAACGACTCATGAGCCAGTTGTCGTCATTTGCAAACAGATCTTCCCGCTTTCTAAACACCCTCTCACGTCTGATATAACCATTTGCGATGTCCTCTAACAAGGCCAAGGCTGCCATTGTTGATGCCATTTTTCATTAAATTGCGCATGCTTTTATAACCATCCATATGATTGCAAACACGTGTGTGTTAATTTTCATTTAATGTGTCTCTGATGCGCACATTACACTGAGGATGAATTGTTTTCACATAACTAACAGTTTCCCAGCATCACCTCTAAGTGTCGCCAACGAAACAATAGCTGTAGAAACGTGCGTACGACAGCCATGAAGTTTGCGTGGCGCACCGCACATTTCCACGGTCATTTCACTTTTGATACATCTGAACATTGGCGTGGAAAATGGCGTACGCCACGTTTTTGTGCGTACGCAACATTGATACATGAGGCCCCTGGTTATTTTAGTCAGGCTAGTTTAAGTTAATTAGACCGGTCTTTTTTCCTAGGTTGCACCTATTTAGAATTCCAAACACGAATACCAATGGACTCATTTTAATAAGATGAAGCTGTTTTCTACTGATGACTGCAGTATGTCTGCACCGTCTGCATTTGGTCAACAACTACATTATCTTTGACTCAGAAACTTCTGTTTGTGATGCATGACTGCAATGCATTGTGGGCAGGGTTCTAAAGTAACTTTAATCACCTGCCAATCAGAATTTCCACTAGCCAAATTTTTTCCAGTGAAAATAAAATTAATTTTGAGTGCCACTGAATGCATTTGATCATTTTAGTAATATTGTTGGCATGAAAAACACACACACACATATATATATATTTATATATTATCTATCTATCTATATCAGGGGTGGGGAGGGCCACTGTCCTGCATGTTTTAGGTTTCTCCCTGCTCTAACACACCTGATTCTGACGATTATTAAACCCCTGACAAGCTTCAGCTGCTTGATAACGAGCAGAGCATTACACTCCCCACCCCTGATCAATATCTACAGTATATCTTTCTATCTATATATATATAATTATATCTACCCATCTATCTACAATACATACAAAATATACAAAAAAAGTGCAAACATTTTATTTCGGATCAATCTATCTATCGATCTATAATCCATCCAAGTTCCTTAGGCTCTCCTGATGACTTCAGGCTCTCTCATGGTCCTTTACTGCCCTCACTTTAAAATTACTAGTTCCCACCACCAAATTGTTCATTTTGTTTTGTTTTTTTTTCTTTCGCGTTCATGCAGCAATCCTGGTAAAACATGACGATATATTTGTGATCAAACACAAGCCATCAACGACCCATCAACCATTTGGCATTAAACTTTCCTTTCTCCGTTTCTCTGTCGATATCCTCGTCCCCTGCCTCTTCCTCTTCTCACCCCCAGAAGTTTGTCCCAACCACCGCCACATTTAGTTTAATCTGAACTTTTGACTTTACTTTACTAACGTTAGCTAACTCCCTCCTCTTTAGTCCTTTAGTTTAATCTGAACTTTTGACTTTACTTTACTAAGGTAAGCTAACTCCCTCCTCTTTAGTCATTTGGTTAATCTGAACTTTTGACTTTACTTTACTAACATTAGCTAACTCCCTCCTCTTTAGTCATTTAGTTTAATCTGAACTTTTGACTTTACTTTACTAACGTTAGCTAACTCCCTCCTCTTTAGTCATTTAGTTTAATCTGAACTTTTGACTTTACTAACGTTAGCTAACTCCCTCCTCTTTAGTCCTTTAGTTTAATCTGAATTTTGACTTTACTTTACTAAGGTAAGCTAACTCCCTCCTCTTTAGTCATTTAGTTTAATTTGAACTTTTTTTAAAAAACATATTTAAGTTTTATTGCTTTTTCACAATCATGACACAATGAAAATACAAGACAAAGACAAAATACAAAACAAAGACAGGGGGAGGGAAGGTTAGCTGCAGTTAAATACACATTGGGCCTCATTTATCAATCTTGCGTGAAAACTGGCGCAGATCTGAGCGCAGAATTGGTCGTATGACAGGACCCACGTGTGATTTATGAAACATTCGTATCGGACCAATCTTAGCGTATGAATGAGCGGGCCTTGATAAATGCAGCGGCTGAATTCGATCGTCATTAACATGTTACGCCCTTAAATATTCCTGGTTCAGAGGCCTCGCTCACTGAGGTCAAACATGCAGAGGAGAAACGCTGGGAAGAAAAGACACTTTTCCGACACACAGATCGGCATCCTGACATCCGAGATGGAGCAAAATAAAGATGTGCTTTTTGGCAGTCTTAAGAGTGGAATAAAAGGGGCCCATAAAAACGCTGTATGGAAAAGAATAACGGAGGCAGTCAACCCGAAGCAGCGCTCCACTGTGACCCGAGTGCGCCTGTGCGCACTGTTGGACAGGTGTTGTGCCGTATTCAGCACCCCTGCCGTGAAATGCACCCCCTCGCATTATAGGTGATATTCTGGATCAGAAGGCTGTTGTTTCCACCTATAGGAGTAGTTTATATACAGGTAACCACATTAAAAGCACACACTTTTGAACCTATTAATTGCAAGAAAAAATGGCACTATATTTAGGAAACGCTCAGTCAAATACATTCAACTTGCTCAAAAGATCCATTTCATTAATTTTGTAATTATGGCTGCAGTATATTTCCAAAGAACATACAAAAAGTGTTGTTTTGTGTTCGCAATTATCCAAGTTTGTGATTTTAAACTCTTAAAATAGTTTGAACACTGTAAGTAAGTAAGTGGGTTAGCTGTATATAAACTACTCCTATAGGTGGAAACAACAGCCTTCTGATCCAGAATATCACCTATAATGCGAGGGGGTGCATTTCACGGCAGGAGTGCTGAATACGGCACAACACCGGCGCTCTTGCTCTGTAGCGGGGTTTGCCAGCGGGGTTATTAGGTATACCGTTAGAGGATACCTTTGTCACCTAGAAGAACCATACCAAGATGTTAATCATCTGATACCTTGTTTGATTTAATGCAATTTTATCGAGGGTAGCCACTTACCGAGGAGATCATTAATTCAATGTCGGGGTCGCGGGGGGCTGGAGCCGAGCTGTTTTGAAATATAAAAGAATCGTGTGTGTCCCCCTGGCCACCTGACCGCCACGTTTAAAAGCGACAGCTTGGCATCACAAATCACCTGTACATTTATCGAGTGGTAGTTTTTGCAATTGATGAATGCGTAATCATTCATGGATGGTGCCTTCAGACGCAAATGAGTACAATCAATTGCTCCAACCACAATTTTTATTTTTTTTATTCGTTTTAAGAATCCGTTTTGATCTGTTCTTAGTATGTGACTGCTTATGCTTAATAACAGCTGAGGTTTGTTCATTATTTTCAGACAGATTTTGCTGTGCTGCACCGCAAATACACAGGCTCAAATTTGCGTACACAATCTCAGACCAGACGTGAGATTTGATCGTAGCTCCCGCTCACGTCCAAATTGATAAATGCCGACGTTTGCCAGGAAATGGTCGTCCGCACGTTTTTCTGCCGTACTTTCGTTTGATAAATGAGGGCCAGTGTCTATACTTTTTATGGCTACTATTAGTTTGTTCTCCAAGTCTCTACTCGTCCCCAGCTGTATACCCTTTGACACCAATGATTTTATAATAGAGTAGATTCGATTGTATGTTAAAAAATTTAAATCGGGCAAAACAAACTGTGTTTTTAAATGACTGAAGATTATAATTTTACCATTGTCTACAATTTGTCCCACGTGGCTTAAGTTATTTTGTTGCCGCAATCTGTCTCTAAGTGTTTCACCACCGACTTTAAACAGGAGTTATGCCACAGTGGGCATGAAGGTAGTGAGTATCCATTAAAGGACAGATGCTTATGTAGGATGGTCACTATTTCACATGAAAACTTCAACACTGGGTTCTTCAATCTAATTTTAGAGGGGTTGCACCATAAATTTGTTGCTGTCAATTCATTATTATATTTTGATATTAACTGTTCCTCCAGCCAATCCCAGCTTCCAGTCTGTCTCTCTGTATTATATGCCCATTGTAAAGGATATCGTGAGTTAAATGCAATATAATACTGGTAGATATCTGGTAGCCCCATTCCACCACTATCCTTGTTTGGTTAGTTTTTTCTGGCTAATCCTAGGTTTTTTATAATTCCAAAGGAATCCAAAAAGTATTTTAACTACCTGAAACCAGCTTGAGGGGAACTTTAGTGGGATAGAAGATATTAGAAAAGTCAGCCTAGGTAAAAGATTCATCTTGATTATTTCCAATCTGCCCCAGAGGGATAAAGGCAGCACGGTCCATCTCTTGGTGTCCTCCCTCATAGTCTTTAATAAATCTGAAGCATCTAACTCAACCATTTTATCGATAGGGGCCTGGATCTTGAATCCCAGGTATTTACCTCTTAATTGCCAGCTAAAGGGGGCGGTACCTAGATGAGATTGAAAAGTTGAGTTGTTAAGGGGGATGGCTTCACTTTTATAATAATTCACTCTATAACCAGAAAATTTTCCAAAATAGTCAATGATCTTTAACACCTGTGGACTTGATTGGCATGGTTTTGATAATGTCAATAAAATATCATCGGCGAAAAGATTGGCTTTGTATTCATAATCACCGAATTCTAACACCATATATTCCCTTTTGAGCTTGCATTGCGCACGCCAGTGGTTCAAGTGCTAAGATGAAGATTAGAGGGCTCGCAGTACAGCCTTGGCGAGTAGAGCTATGAAGCTCAAAAGGGTTGTACTTAATTCCATTTGTTTTGACAGTGGCAGTTGGCTTAAGGTACAGTGCCCTGATCCAATTCATGATAAAGGGGCCAAAGCCATACTTCGGTAGAGCATAAAACAGGTATTTCCATTCTACTTGGTCGAAGGCCTTCTCGGCATCCAGCGACACAGCTATCGCCGGGTGCCCAGAGGTCTCCGCCGCGTACATGATCTGAAGCAGACTTCTCATATTGTTGGATGCATAGCCGCCTTTTATAAACCCAGTTTGGTCAATATGGATCAGAGAGGGAATTACCTTTTCAATTCTCATAGCAAGAACCTTGGCGAATTTTTTTGTAATCTGTGTTTAGGATGCTCAGTGGTCTATAACTACCCATTTGGAGATGGTCTTTGCCTGGCTTTGGTATCAGGGATGCCTGCCGCATGGTTAATGGCATGAATTGGTTTGAAACAATGTCATTAAATAACATTTTCATGATGGGGATTAGAGCGCCATGGAAGCACGTAAAGAATTCGCTACTATAACCATCATCTCCACAGCACTTTCCAGTAGATAATGATTTAATAGCTAGTTGGATTTCGTTTTCGGAAGTTGGAATATCAAGTGAATCTTTTTCGTGCACAGAGAGAGTTGGAAGTTCAATATCTTTGAAAAAGCGCTCCATTTCCTCTTCACTCCCACAACATTCTGTTTGATATAATGAACTGTAAAAGTCAGTGAAAGCTTCATTACTATTAAGCTGATCAGTAACTAAAGCCCCATTACAATTGTAAATACTTGAAATTGCTTGGCGGTTTTCTTGTGCAAGCATTTTACCTGCCTTATCACCAGATTCATAATTTTTACAACGCAGCTGGAATAATGCAAATGCATTTTCTTCATGTAATATGGCTTTAAGTTTTGTTTTAGCACCATCAACAGCTATTTTTAACAGGGTGTTGGTGGGTTCCATCATGTGTTTAGATTCTAGCTCTTTGAGTTTGTTAGTTAGACATTGTTTCTTGGCCATTTTCTCCTTTTTCTTAGCCGAAGCATAGCTTGTGATCCAGCCCCTACACGTTGCCTTATAGGCCTCCCAAACAGTCTGAATAGAAACATCTGGTGAAAGACTAATGCTGAAAAACTCTTGCGTTCTTTCCTCAATCATAGATACAAAGTTCCCTGAATAGCGAGTTGTTCAATCTCCATTGTTTTGTTTTGCTATTAGTTACATTTGGAACAAAACGAGCAGACAGGGGAGCATGATCAGATAAAATAATGGGATGGATCTTACAATCAATTACATTGCCAACCAAACGTTGTGTAAATAAAATATAATCAATCCTTGAATAAGAGAGATGCGTAGATGAGTAAAATGGAGTATTCATGATTGTCAGGGTTAGCTGTGCGCCATACGTCAACTAATGCAAATGATTATTGCAGTTCTTTCAGTGCACCAGACAAAGTTCTGTCTACAGGGAGAGGGCGTCCAGACCTATCCATAGCAGCATTACTAACTAAATTGAAGTCACCAGCCATAAGGATGGGATAGTCTGCAAATTCAGCCAGCAAAATATTCATTTTAGACAAGAATGTATTTTGTCCCGTGTTTGGGGCATAGATATTTGCCAAAACACATTTTTCGTTTTGCAACAGACAGAATAGAAATAAGTATCTACCTTCCTTATCAGATATTTACTTCATTAATTGAAATGAAATTCTTTTAGAATTCAAAGTCAATACTCCTCTGGAGGCACCATTGCCTGGTGCCAAATAAACCTGGCCCACCCATCCTGGTCTCAACTTGTCTGACTCTAATGCATTTGTGTGAATCTCTTGTATCATCGCCAAGTCACATGACAAGGATTTCAGATGGGACAGGATTCCATATCTTTTTGTTTTATTGGAAATGCCATTTACGTTCCAGCTAATTAATTGGACACCATTAGAACCCATTATACATGTGCAACTCTTCTAAATCATCCCAGCAGCTACATAGAGGGGTAAGGGAAGAGAACATAAACACAAAAAATACAAAATACATAGAAACATCACTGGATACAGAGTCCATCACCAGACCGTGAGCATAACAAGAGGGCATCGCTGTTCCAACCCACTCCGCTGTATCCTCAAATTATTGACCTGCGGAGAATCCGCTTAAGCACCAGCGTTAATGAAGTTCTGTGTTCAATAGGGTCTAAATGAGTAGGCAAGCCTACAAAAAGTCCCACAGTTCAACGTTATCAATGAACTCAACCCCTCACATATTCCCATCCCTTTTTAAATAGGGAGTTTATGACAGATAAGGCTACAATAAAGAGAGGCGGGCTTACTAGCGCTGGTGCAGTTGAAAAGGCCTCACCGGTCATTTCGTGGTAGGCCTAGGACCAGTCCTTGAAGGTTTCAGGAAGTTTCATTTTCAAGTCTTCAGCAGCCTCCACTGCGTTCTTGTATATGCTCGTCACACCCTTGATAGTGACAATGAAGCGAGCAGGATGCAGGATGCCATAACGCACAGACGAATCCTTTTGAAGCGTCTTTCTGATGTTGTCATATTCCGCTTGTTTCTTCCTGAGCTCCATCGGTAGGTCTTGTTGTATCCAGAATGCTTTCTCTTCCCAGGCAAGTTTCTTTTTCCTGGCCGCTGACTGTAGGATCCTCCGTCTGTCGTTCCACCTCAGAATGCGCACGATATAAGGACGGGGAAGCTCACCGGGATCCGGCAGTGGTCGCCGGGCACGCCTCTGGCTCTCCACCTCAGGTGTCGGTTCCTCGTCCTTGAGATCTAGGATGTATCTCAAAATGCCATCCAGCACACCAGGAGTTGATTCTAGACCTTCGGGTAGACCCAAAAACATCAGATTTCTCTTCCGAAATTCAGCTTCCATATTATCCATTTTTGTTTGTAGAGCGCCCACATTCTTGGTCAGGGCTTTCACCTTTTCGCTATCGGAATTAATATCAGACTCAAGAGTTCCGATCCTTGTTTCCGCGTTCGAGATTCTATATTTCATGGCGCATGTGTCTTTCTTCAGGTCTTTAATTGAGTTGGTTACTTCAGTCATTTTAGTATCAAACGAAGATCTGAAGTTTGCAAACTCAGTCAGAAAGTGCTGCGCCCATGCAGGTGTCTCTTCTTTGTCCATGATTTGTTTGATTGTGGCACGCCGCTGATTAGTTTTCACTGTAGATCTTGTTTCACGTGAAGGCACAGCTTTAGACATACAGCCTTGTGGTTAAGCTTTATCATCACAAATCTCGAACTTTTGTTAATTAAATGACCGAAATCAAACATTTTTAGGAGAGCGGTGTGTAGGAGCGCTCAGCACGCCATCCTCTCAGTCACCAGTCACCAAACTGCTCCTAAAGTCAGTCTCCCTCGCTGTTTTGCGTGTGTGTGTCTGAACTGTAATCTGAACTTTTGACTCTACTTTAGTAACGTTAACTAACTCCCTCCTCTTTAGTCATTTCGTTTAATCTGAATTTTTGACTTTACTAACGTTAGCTAACTCCCTCCTCTTTAGTCATTTAGTTTAATCGGAACTTTTCAATTAAATTCAATTCAATTTTATTTATAGTGCCAAATCATAACAAAAGTTATCTCAGGACACTTTACCGAGTAGGCATAGACCCAACAATTCCCTTGTAGAGTACGGTGGTAAAAACCTTCCCTATAACAAGCAGGAACGTCGGACAGACCCAGCTCTATGGAGGTCGGCCATCTGTCCTGACCGGTTGGGGAGGAAGAAAAGGAGAGAGAAAGACAAAGATAGACAAAAGACAGAGAGACTGACACACTTCCAGAGATGCAAGCAGCCAGCGAGTAACAGTTACTATAACAATATCTATAGTAGGACCACGGCAGTAGGCACCACCACCCTCAGCAGAGACCTACCCACAGGACCACGGCAGTAGGCACCACCACGATGAGCAGAGACCTGCCAGATGACAAAGCACAAACAACTCCGGGAAGAAGTTAAATTAATAACATGCAGTGATGAGACATGAATGACAGACAGAGAGGAGAGAAGGTCAGAATATTAGGAAAAGTATTATCCCCTGGCAGACTAGGCCTATAGCAGCATCATTAAGCTGAACAAACGCAGCTTTAAGAATAACAACAACAACATAGCTGAGGGCTCGTAAGCCCTAGCTGTAAGCTTTATCAAAAAGGAAAGTTTTAAGTTTACTCTTAAATATGGGGACAGTGTCTGCCTCCCGAATAAGACTTGGGAGTTGGTTCCACAAGAGAGGAGCTTGGTAGCTGAAGGCTCTGCCTCCCATTCTATTTTTGGAGACTCTAGGAACAACAAGTAGCCCTTCATCCTCAGAGCGCAGTGATCTAGTCGGGTAATACGGTACTATGAGCTCTTTAAGATACGACCGAGCCTGACAAATAAGAGTTTTGTAGGTAAGGAGAAGGATTTTAAATTCTATTCTAGATTTTACAGGTAGCCAGTGCAAATAGGCTAATACAGGAGAAATATGTTCTCTTCGATTTGTTTTAGTTAGTACACGAGCTGCAGCATTTTGGACCAACTGGAGACTCTTAACAGACTTATTGGAGCAGCCTGATAATAAGGAGTTGCAGTAGTCCAGCCTAGAAGTAACAAATGCATGGACTAGTTTTTCTGCATCTTTCTAAGACACAATGTTACTAATTTTCGCAATATTACGCAGGTGAAAATATGCAGTCCTTGTTGTTAATTTTGTGTGAGAATCGAAGGACATATCCTGGTCAAAAATAACACCCAGATTCCTTACTGTGGTGCTCATCCAGAGTAACAATATCTTTAGTTATTGAGTTTCGGAGGCCTTCGGGGCAAGTACGATGACTTCAGTTTTATCTGAGTTTAACATCAGAAAATTGCAGGTCATCCAGCTTTTTATTTCCTTCATGCACATTTGAAGTTTAGCTAACTGATCAGTGTCTTCTGGTTTGATCGATAAATATAATTGTGTATCATCAGCATAACAATGAAAATTTATGGAGTGCTTCCTTATAATATTTCCTAAGGGAAGCAAATATAAGGTGAATAGAATCGGACAGAAAAGGACAGAACCCTGTGGGACTCCGTGACTAACTTTAGTGTGAATGGAGGATTTGTCATTAACATGTACAAATTGAGATCTATCTGATAAATAAGACTTAACCCAGCTCAGTGCGGTTCCTTTAATGCCAATTAGATGCTCCAGTCCCTGTAGCAGGATGCGATGGTCAATAGTGTCGAAGGCAGCACTAAGATCTAGTAAAAAGGTCTATAGTCGGCTAGTACCTCTGGATCAAGACTGGGCTTTTTAAGAAGAGGTTTAATTACAGCTACTTTAAAAGACTGTGGTACATAACCTGCTGATAAAGACATGTTAATCATATCTATATGCATGTAATGCCTCATATTCTACATCACCGGCCAAACTTATTTTTAACACCTTTGGCGGGTTGGTGGGTGTTAATTCCTGCGTACCGTCCTCCAATGCCACCCTGCCAAGACCTCTCGCCACCGCTTTGCCACCCCAAGTAGAATTTTCTAGATCTGCCACTGGCTTCAAGTGCATTCAGACGAGACAATATGAAGCACTTGCACTGCAGTGGAGGTTTTGTTTTACCCACCACCTATAATAGCAACCGATAACAACCGAGGTGGTGTTCCAGAAAGCAATAAAGGCTCTTAAATGTTAACTGTCTGACACCTAACGTCATGTCAGGGACTACAGAAACCTCACCTGCTAACTGGCAGTTACACTTCAACAAATCCTGAGTGCCAGTGTCTACTAACACCGTGCTGAGCCTGAAGAATTGTTCTGGACAACAGTCTATCAGAGCTCAGGTCATTTACAGGCTCATGTCAGAAGATAGAGATCAAAATTCTGTTTTGGGTATTTTATTAAATGATTTAATGTGGTCTATGTAACATTAAAACGAACATTGCACATTTGTGCAGTGTCATCAGTTGCCAGTTTGTTGCCAGTGAGCCCATTTTCTGCACTGCTCCTCAGCTTTCAACGTACAATGCCGGGGATAATCCTGGTCCTGATCCTCTGAGCTTCTCTCCTCTCTGTTTGTATTATTCATGTCTCATCAATGCATGTTACTAATTCAACTTCTTCCCCGGAGTTGTTTGTGCTTTGTCGTCTCTCAGGTCTCTGCTGATCGTGGTGGTGCGTGACGCTTCCTGCTGCTATTAACACTATTACTCATATAAACTATCATTAGTCTTATAAGTTATAACATTTGTAGCCATAAAAACAACATCAGTAATATATCTCATTATATCACTGCTGTTATAACTACTTCTCATCATTGATCATATTTACCACCATAATTATCATTTTCATATTCTATCACCTTAGCTGTGCTTGTTTCTACTATTCTACTGTATTAACTGCCATACAAGTCATATTCACATTACTATATATATTATTATAGTTACTGTTACTTTTGTGGTTGTTTGCATCTCTGGGACTGTCTCTCTGTCTGTCTTTGTCTCTCTCTCTGTCCTTTCTCTCTCCTGCCTGTTAAAGGGAAGGTTTTCAACTCCACTGTGTGCACAAGATTGTTGCTGCTGCTCATGGGGGAATTGTTGGGTCTCTGTAAATCATAAATAAGTCATAGAGTGTGGTCTTTACCTGCTCCATATGTAAAGTACCCTGAGATAACTTTTGTTATGAATTGGCACTGTAAATAAAATTGAATTTACATTCAATGAAGTAGCTTCATTTTCAGCCCACTTGTCAGTTCAATACGGGAACTTTATAATGGTAAATAAATTCAGCTCCTCTGCTGCACATTTAAATTAGAATAAAAACTAACTAATCCATATGAAAAATATAACTATCACAAACAAATGCTAAACGGTGATTAAAGTTTAATGGTGTGAGGAAATGAGATTCCATTTAGTGAATTCTAGTTCTGTCTGGACACGAGACTTATAAATACATCCTTTTTCAACTGCATCAGTTTGCACACTGATCTGATTCATACTCGAGTGTGAATCTTAGTCTTGTTCCAATAGTGGTTCAAAACGTCCTTGTTCACTTCCTCTCAGCACTCGCCCCTTCGGGGAATCCCCACTGCCATCTTAGGTGTCGTTCCAATTGCCCGAAAAACTGAAGGTAACTTTGTGAGATTGACCCTCAGAGGGCTGAGTGATCAGGAATAACGATGGTCACTCCAGATGTGGATATCGGGGTTCTAAATGAACACCCGCCAAATGGGGGTAAAAATTCATTTTAGCGAGTGTTAATAAATAAGTTACTATGCAGTTTGGCCGGTGATGTAGAATATGAGGCATTACATGCATGATACAAGGCTCTGTTCTCGGTCATTTATCCCTGTTGCGGTACTTCCTACATTTCCCCTTTCAGATTAAACTAAATGACTAAAGAGGAGGGGGTTAGCTAACGTTAGTAAAGTCAAAAGTTCAAATTAAACTAAATGACTACAGAGGAGGGGGTTAGCTAACGTTAGTAAAGTCAAAAGTTCAAATTAAACTAAATGACTAAAGAGGAGGGAGTTAGCTAACTTTAGTAAAGTAAAGCCAAAAGTCCAGATTAAACTAAATGATTAAAGAGGAGGGAGTTAGCTAATGTTAGTAAATCCTGTGAATGTTCTCATTTGTCCAGGTCATCGTTATCCCCAAAGCAATTTCAGTCAAAAGCAACTGGACTTGGTTATTTGTCAAGGAAGACATTTCACCTCTCGTAAATGAACTGATGAAGCCTCTTGGGTTAGAGGTGAAACAAATATGATCTATACATAGTAGGGGGGGGACTTGCCCACTTTAGATCCGCCCCTGCTTGAAGCAGACTGGCTGCCACTACTTCAGAACTTCATTTCTGAAGTCTCATTTTCTTCTTTTTGGCTGGTGACAAAAAAAGAACGACCCAAATCTTTAAGCTGCAACACAGACAGGGACGCACTGGTCTGTGAAATAGATGTGTTGCTAATCCTAGCCTGAAACATTGTGTTTACACTGTATACCATGAGATAAACCAATACACTCAGCAAAAGATGACAACTGTTGAGTCTGGAAATGATTTATTCTGCAGAAGATAGAGCACGACAAGCATTCAAAGCAGGACCTACACTAAAGGGCAATTCAATCCCAATCCCTCCCATTCCCAGTCAGAAATTTTATTCTCATTTCCATTATTAAACAAAATTTAGCACCTAATTAAGTTAGAAAGCAAGCAAGCCAACAAAGTTTCTCATTAACAAAGAAAATGAAATTGTAAAACCCCAAACAGTACGCAACGTGAACATGGTCATTTTTTCCACAAACCAAAAGCATTTTTTTTTTTTTTAAATCTATTCAAAGGTTATACAAATACTTCCATATATATGAAAATGAAAAGACAGAAAACCACATTTAAGGCTGACAACTTCACTAGGAACAAAGATCTATCAACAGTTAAAGTACTTCTGAATCTTTGTGCAATGCCCTGGAGCTTTTTTATGTTACGTGTAGCCTAGCACTGAGACATCACAGGACCACAGCATCAAACATCACTTGCATTAAGCACAGTTATCCATAATGAAAAGAAAAACTTTGAAATTTGTGCTGGCCAAATGAATGCTTTACAATAGTAACAACACGGTGCACCTCTAAATGCAACTATACAGATGACTGAAGGCATACATTAGCATTGCTGATGCAATGCTCCTGATCCCCAACACTGACAAGTCACTGATCTGCACCTTGCCCCACAGCTTCAAATCAAACAGAACCAGCTCAGCTGATGGAACCACTGTCAACACTTGGATTTAAGAAGCACATTGTCAAAACTGCGTGATCTACCATGACAGGCCTGAACCCCAACTTCAAGAAATCTACAACTAAAACAGTATACATATGGACATCTCTGTTTGTGTAATACAGAGCAGAGTGAGGCTGCAGTTACACTGATACATCTGGAACTTGGAAAGGAAAAGAAACAACAGCAACACTGGGCCTTAGCCAGAAAACAGGAGACAGCGCATATAACGTGTTAGTATCTTTTCTATGGAGATGAGATTGATAAAAGACAAGAAACTTAGAAACTGTCATAATCCTTCTTGTCCTTTTTGCCTTCACCCTCAAAGCTGTCTGTCCCATCACTGTTGTCACGGCGACGCTTGCGGCTGTTGCGGATGTTGAAGCGAGGGTTCATCTGTGGTAGAGGGTCCATACCCAGAACCTTATGGATCTGACGGAAAGCCAGAAGCCTCAGGGCAAACTGGACAGAAACACAGAAAGAACATCTCAAAACAAAATATTGACTTTTTTCGTGAAAGCCAGAGACGAGAACACCAACTAATCACCAAAACTCATTTGACACATGACATCCTGGTGAAAAGCTGGTACAAAGTAGAGTCCGACGACCTGGATTGATATCAATTCAGGGATCAACTATCCAATATTTATTTTGAAATTCCCACTTTATATTTATTATGGATTGTTTTTCATTTAAATGTGTGGAATAGCTCATAAATATAGATTTTAGTGTGAGTTTAGTGAGTTGATATACATTAAAGTGATGTGTTAAGTGGGCAGATCGTGTCATATCGACCACAGGCCGCTGAATTCAATAAAAATGGCGCAGATTTTGAGATCAGCAAATATCGTCCAAAGAATCGATATTATATTGCATCATAAGACTTGGGATTTTACGCTTGCTCCAAGGTATAGATATTGACACAAGGACAATAACTAATTATGTCAGCAGCTGGTACTGAAGGCCAGGGGCCTCATTTCTAAAACTGTGGTGTATGGACAAAACATAGGACATGTGTGTGCATAAAAAGATTGCCATTTATAAAACAGTGCGCATGCATGTCATACACCGGTTTCCCTTAATAAATCCCAATCAACTCTAAATGGGTCGCAGCTTTTGCAGCTTCATGTCACGCCCATAGATGCCGATCACTAGTCAATGAAATGCCCCAAATGAATGTTCATTCATACTGACATCATGACAAACAGAGAGAAAAACAAAAAGAGCCACAATCAATGCGAAGTTGGCGTTGGTGTGGAGAGATGGAAAAAAGAAAAAACATGTTGTTTGGAGGGCACATTACTTAAGACAAAACGGCCCTAGAGTGGAGACGTGAAGCAGACAGAGTTCATGCAGAGTCAGAAGAAAAATGAAAAGAGAAGAATGAAAGCATTTTCTCTGAGAGCAACATGAGTGCAGTCACCAGCACCCACTACGTTTGAGCAACAGGACAGCGCTCCTTTATCTCCCTGTTCCCAGAGATCCAAATGGAGCATGAGAACAGTGAGCAGCAGTCTGACGCGGGCGGCTCAGAAGCTGCCGTCCTCATCTGTCAAAAAATCTTCTTGATCTCTGCAGATCTGCTCCCTCCGATCCTTCCATGCACCACATCCTCTAACAGGTGTGCGTCATTACGCACTATTATGGCATGCCTTTTTATGAGCCATTCGATTGTATCTAAAAAGATTTTTCATTTCTAATAAAAAACACTGGAAATAAAAATGAACTAAAACCATAAAAATATAGACTGTATTAAACTGTGATATATGATAAGATTAAAACTGTGCTCCAATCTGCCTGACGGAGGCATCGATAACAGCAACAGTGTGTAAATATTATTTGTGCTGTTCACCATATTATTTATGAGAAAAACTCCATATCTCCATTTGAACTTACAACATCTTGTTTTTTCTCAGACAGAGCCTGACAGAGGTGCTGCAGCAATGGACATGAGAAATATGTTTTTTAAAGATCAAAGCATGTAAACCTATTGCAGTTGACCCAAAAAAATACAAATATGCCCTGAAAACTAGTATAATAGGGCATCTTTAACATCTAAATCCTTAAAAAACTGCTGTATTATCTGAATGTCTGTGGATTCAGAGCATTCATGACAGGTTGAGTTTCTCCACTCATTTTCTCCTATTTAAAGACTTCATCAGCTGGACAGTTGATGTAGAAGTGAAGCGCTGGTACCTGGGCACTGGAGGTAATGTCCTCTCTATGTTGTTCTCCCATAGACGTGAGGGTATCCACAACCTTCTTCTCACAGGGATCCACCAATCCTGGCCCACCTATGAAGGGAATGAAACAGCATTAGATGAGGTTTTATTTCTTTATGTTTTTCAGTGACCTCTGCAGACAGGTGACTTGGAAAGTGTGAAAATGCACCAAAATTACAAATGTACACAAATTAAATAAATCACATGATCGAGCGTTGCCTGATGTTTTCATGAAGTTGGATCACACATCTGAGTTTGTGCACCTTTTCCAAGGTCAAATTCAAGCACTTTTCAAGCTTTTTGGAAGGGTTCTGCTGATTCAGGTTTGGTAAATTCAATATATCTACAAATACATACATATTGAAAATGATTATTTTTAACTAAAATCTTGTAGGTAAAATCTCGTAATACCAGAAGGATAAGAAATTTAAAATAATTACATTTATATATTCTACAGCCATTTGTTGTGAAAGAAATGCAGCTAGAAATTTAAGCATTTTCAAGCACTTTTCAAACCTTGCAAAAACAACATTAAAATTCAAGCATTTACAAGGATTTCAAGCACATGACGAACCCTGAATATAGAACATTTTATTTGTACAGAACATAATATGAATACTATCATCAATCACAACCTGCAATTTCCCAGCTTGGGATCAATAAAGTATTTCTATCCTATTCTAACTAACTTTCGGCTAACTACAACTACACCCTTGTGGTTGTATGGCCTTTCATCCAAACGGTCCACACTTGGAGAAAAAACACTGAAGAAAATATAAACGCAACACTTGTGTTTGCTCCAATTTTTCATGAACTGAAATCAAAGTTCTCAAACTTTCTATGGACACAAAGGCCTATTCCTCTGATATTTTTTTTATCTGTTAGAGAGCACTTTTCTTGTTCCTTCTCAGCTTTTTATTTTTTAATGTTTTACAAAAATGTTAACACTGAGTCAGGGCTTACAATGATAGATATCACATCAATATACAGCTGCTGAAAAAAAGGCTAACAGAACATCTCTAATCAAGTACAACAACAACCAGTGCATAGGAAAATAAAAAAACAGTATCTTACCAGGCAGTAAAATCCCAGAAGAAATACATTCAAAGACACGTCTGAGTGCATCACCTGGGCTGAGGGGGGCAGACGCACTGCTGATGGCCTTCTCAACTAGCAGCTCCATGGCCTGAACAGAGTCAACAGTGAAGAAAGCTCAGACGCCTGGCAGATACACACAACCTCCGCTTGCATTACAACAGTCAGTTTTTAAAGCTGGAATACATTAGAATTACAGTAACTGTTTAATAGTTGAACTCAGTAGTAATTTACTGCATCTTACTGCACAAAAGATCCCTAACATAGCTGCTGATATTCTATGGATTTCAGACGGGCCCAGCATTATATGTTCTGGGAAAGCTCAACAAGCACACAGTCAGCCCACGAGGGTTAGTTTACAGCCTGTGGAGAAATAGATACACGTAGTGTAAAATGAATACTGTGTAAGAACAGGTCAGATCTTGTACTGCATGAATGTAGAATCGTTATGCAACAGGAGAAGATTTGGGTAGCAGAAGCTGGCTGGTTTCTGTCTTTAGTCCAAGTAATACCGACCAATCACATTTGAACATGTGGGTAGACAGTGTGGAGAGCAATCATGTAATCATGGAATCCATCTGCCAACAATTTACTTTTTCAATATTATTTATCTGCATTCATATGCAGGTATCTGTTTATAGAGATACTGTCTCTCAACTTCAACTACGTTCTTGTGTCTCAAGTTGATAGTGATTGTAAACAATGACCACTGCTCAGAAGTCTGGGCCGGATATCCGCTGACTACACCAGCAGTCCTGGAATATTAGCTGTTGACCACAGAGGCGCATTTGCCGTCAGAGAGGAAGGGTTCTGAGATTTCTAACAACCTAACTCAAAGATCAGACAGACAGACAGCCATACAGACAGGAATTCCACCCGGCCACTGCAGCACTCATTTTAACCCATGCAAAGATGCACGTGCACAGATCATTTTCTTTGCTGTGTTCTTCTTCACCACTGGATAAAAGTGTCTACTCTCGACCACAGGTCACATCCCGCTGAGTTATATCCAATCAGCAACCAGGCCTCTCTCAGGAGAAAAGACGGCCTGTTCTCCCACAGAGTTAACAAATGACTGAGCAACTCACATGCAAATTAGGGTTGTTTCAGCTATGGAGACCTGTCTGGGAAACAAACCTTTTAAAAAGATCTCCTGTGCAAGTTAATGTTGTCAAAAAAGACCAAAGAAGAGTTTCTTAAATTGCTAACACGTCAGAGTTTCCACTCCAGCCGTCGTTGGCCGTTAATGAAAAATGGTAGGAGCAGCCAAAAGTCAACCAGTGCTTATAGGCATGTTTAAATACCACACTTACCCATCCTGGGAAGGATGACCATGTAGGAACTCGCTGACAGAGGTCTCGCAGGATTCGGATGATGATCACACAGGACTGAAGTCCATTTGCTCTAGCCTTTTGATGCAATAAAGTTAGGATTATGAAGGAACAAGAGTGACAAGAGGTGGACCGAACAAATGAATCAGTTCTGTCAAAGAGGTCCAAACACTACTGTGCATAATGGAAGCTTGAGTATAGTTTGAGGTGTGTATGAGCCACAAGAGCTTGCAATCAGCTGCCATTCCCAGTAGTCTTGTACCTCACAGTTAGTAAGGGAGTTCAAAGTTTGCAAGATGCACAAGAAATGAAAACTTGTCATCTTCTAAACCCTGACCCCTGGTTTATCCAGGTATCTCACAATCAGGTACTTAAAGTACAAGAGTCCACCTGAAAGGAGAGTATAGGGACTGAAAGAGCAGAGGAAATCTGCTTTACTTTGCCTGTGCTTTTGCTCAGGTAGCAGAATCACAGGAAACTACTCAGATATTCCTTTTTCTCTCAATCCCTATTCTACATAAAATATATAGAATAAAAACAGTACAAACGTTGAACATGAAAGCACTTCTTGATGGCACAACTTTGTGCAAGTTATTGTGCAGCCTTATGGAATTACATGGAACTATAATGCAGGAAAATTGAAAATGTAATACAAGGATGCCAATTCTTTGCTAGAGTTGTTTTCTTTTTTTCATATGAGAGCTTCAAATAAACTAAAATTTATAATCAATACACATGGACATTATATAACCAGATCTTGTAATAGGAGGCATCCTTGAATATTTTTTTTTTTACTTCAAATAGTAATAGTTTTCCTCATTGTTATAAAATGAAAATCAAATGTGTAAAACACAAATAAATGAATAAACAAATATATATGCATCTCATAAGGCTACAATAAGAAAGTAAAATGATGTTCCGAACCTGGAACCACTTAGCGTGGCGCAGAGCAGCCAGAGCGTCAAGGCATTTTTGCCTGTCCAAGACGTCCGCTGGGTCTTTCACCATACCCGAAGTTACATCTAAAAATGGATTTGAAGTGTCAAAATGGTGATGAGGAATGGGTGTTTGACCAGGTCAGCGAGGCTGGCAAAGAACAAACACATTGCCACACATACCAATGTCTCTTTCCCTGACAACCGCCAATTGGTTGCTTATTTTGTCATAAAAAAAACAAATAAACAAAACTACTGACGTTAAAAATGTGAATACAAACACATTTACAGTGTACGGCGTTATGAGAATTTTCTGACTCAACACTGACAACGACTACACTGATGTGTTTGGAAAGCACCAATCTAGCTAAATTACTTGGGTTTAGGCTCACATGTTTTGAAGCCAGTACCATTTTATCAGGCAATTGTGTTGTAAAGTTTACCAGTACCTTAGTAAGCACCATGGAATCTTTTAATTTAATAGATTTTATTTGTTGAAGCAGTGGGACAGAGGAGGGATTCCATGGCTAATGGTTATTAGTAAGAACTTGGTGCAGAGATAAATGGCTAATAGGGAGTGACCTGATAAAAAAGTGGCTTGGCAATAGTAGGTGTGGCAAAGTTTTTGGTGTGTGAGAAAACCTTGGTCAAAAATCCTTCCGAAGCCGTTGGGCCCTACTGAACCTCTGATGGGAGACAATGTACTGGACAATTTGTTGTTTTTTGTTCAAGAAAACAAAGGAGTCTTTGTGCTGAAATGTTTAAATATTACTACCAATATAAGGAGGAGGAAGCAATGGGTGCTGAAGAAGAGAAAAAAACATGAAAACTACCAGCAAACAAAAGGGGTTAGGATATCACTGCATGCATACCTAACATCAGTAGGTTTGAATAAGACCCCAACAATCACTGTATACCAAAGGCTGTACTCAGGTCCAACCAAAGATTCCTCTGTCATAGCCTTCTGTACCTGAACTTTTAACAATACTCCCCTAAGACTCATTGCAAATAATTGGATTTCAAAACAAAATGGTTCATCTTTGTCTTTCCATTGTCAAGTAACTCAAAAGAGAAAATGGGCCATCTTCAAATGATTTGTCCTAATCTTTCCATTGTGAGTGAAATCAAAACGACAAAAACTTGTCAAAAGACTTTCATTTTTGAGTCCTATGTGTGTAATCAACTCAGGGGAGCACTTCAGAACAGGGGACCTCAGCATGGTGAACTGTTGTTCACCAGTACACAAAAGGAAGATTTGTTTCCTGTGGGAAAATAACATCCAATTCCCTCTGCCAAATCTGGATTTGAGAAAAGGTTGCAAAATTCAAACATATTTGCACAATTAATTCCAAATTAAACTTGAGGAACAGAAGAGCCTCCTGGTGTCTATTTGGTCATCTTCTGCAGGACTTGTCTTTTTTGTCTCCTCGTCTCAAAGGAAATTTGGAGAAAAGATACTGTAATGCATGCCTCCTATTGATTATAGCCTACAATAACATGGAAACAGAATCCCCTGGAACACAGGAAACAAAACAGAATCTCACCTGGGATTAACTCGACTTAACACAATGCAAACACTGGTCATGCTTTTTTTCCCAAGGATAAAGATAGCTTTTGAGAGGTAAGAGCAAAAAACCTAAGAGCAATACTGCTGGCACTTTCCTCTTTCATCTCAGGTTCATTTCATACTAGAAGTGATCTGTCCAGCATAATTAGTTATTTTTCTCAATTAATACTTTTTCTAAGTTGGGGATCTCTCACAGGCTCCCATCTTGTTTAATTAAAAAACAGTTTCAGTGGTGTTAAAAAATGAAATTTGTGCAGGCCCATAGACTGTGCACCACAAACCCTGAAGGAAAGAGACCACATCTAAAACTAGCAAATATGATGAGCTTGTGCTTCCTTGGTTGCCCTGTCAATCATTTCTGTTTTCTGAAATCCAAATGAATCATACATGAAGAGTAAGTTGTGAGATAATCTGATTTAAAGTCCAACAAAAATGTTTGTGGAGTGCCAGCAGGACAGCGCTCTTCAGGGTGTCGACAAACATATTGAAACTGATTTCAGAGAGAGATAGCAGAAAGACAAAAAAGGAGGTGCAATGGGAAAGGCTGTGATGGGTTTCCCAACCTCCGTCCTGGCCATTTTCCTCTCGGATGACAGGTGAAGTCAGTGTGATTGTCACTTGCATCTTTGGCTCGGTACAGGATGTCAGAATGATCGCTGCTTCCTGGATTGATCCACTGACTTCATATTTTTCTGGTGTTACAATCTGTAAGAAACGGCGTAGATGCAAATGCACTGAAATTATGTCAAAGTCTATTGTACATACAACTAGCTGACAGTAATTTCTAAGTAACATAAAAAGCATAGCTAGTTGAGATCATCTATACTGCTGGAGTCACATCTCGTGTCACAGTAAATGACAGTGCTCTCCTTCTGCACAGAAGAGTTTACAACTAAATCAAAGGCAAAACAATGTCTCAGAAAGCATGGAGCTGGGTAACTATTAAAGTAGCCACTGAATAAAATTAAGTCTGGTGTGATATTTGTAAAGATAGTACTGTTAGTTGTTTGGGGAGGTGCTCCACAATGTGGGTGAGGAGGTCCTTGGTGGGCTTCTCAGAGCAGAGCAGGACCAGGTTGACATTTTTGTCCCCACGAAGCAGCAAGCCTTTGGCCAGGACTCCAACCCTCATCACTCCTTTCAGGGCTCTAGACAGTCACAAGGAAGACGGGAAGAGAAGATATCCCAGAACAAGCAACAATTCAAATGAATTAGTTAACATTTTGAGAAGTCACATATAACCAAATAAAGACTTTTGTCAAAATAAAATATATATATATATATATTACAACTTGAAAGAGGAAAAAAAATTAGACCAAATTAGACAGCCAAATTTAAAAGCACTCAGAAGGGTGTGTTAAGAAGAATGGCCAAATGAGATGAGCGACGCAACATTTCACATTCTTCTGCTGTTAGCTACATTTATCCAACATATTGTATGGTCTGTGATCTAGATCACATAATACAAACAGAGGTCAACCCATCAACTTTAAGAGTCAAATAGAACTTTTTCTGGGTGTAGTGGCAAGTATAAATAAATTTAGGCCTAATCCACACGAAAACAGGTATTTTTGAAACCACACTTTTAAAGGAAAAAAAAGAAAAAGAAATTGCGGTTTTCCTCAGTTTTCCCGTCCACACATAACTGCTGAAACCGGACTTTTCCAAAAAGTTCACCCCGGACTGCGGTTACAAAAATACAAAAATACCCACGTTCGTATGGACAGCCCCTTATATTCATTCCTGAGTGTTCGTAAGAATGAATTAGAAGTGAGCGGGCTGCAGGTGTAATAAGGAGAGGGGGGATTTCAACAAACAGAACAACAACAAGAACCGCTTCAGTCTTAATGTTCACTGCCACACAGAGGTGCTGCATGGGTGTTTTTTTAGGGCGCACTCACACTGTCCATCCGTACCGTGCCCAAACAGGTTTCAAGGCTTAAGTCTAGGTCGTTTGACCAGTGTGAGTGCAACCGTACCACGCCCGTTTGCACGTGTACCAGCACGAGCGTGCTGACGAGCACGAGGCCTACGGCAATTCTGACGTCATTTTATGTACGCCTGTTCGGACATAGAAAAAAGAAGGAGGGACCATGCGTGGACATTTAAAACAATGGCGGCGAAAGGTTCACATTGGTGTGATGCGGAGTTGGAGTGTTTACTGCAGATTTGGTCGGATGAAAATATTCAAAAACAGTCGACAAGACGCACAAAAACGCCGAGATCTATGGAAAGATTTGTAAACAAAGCGACGCATCGCGATGATGTCAATCAATGCGTGTGACGTGTTACGGCGTGATGACGTATAGGCAGGCAAGATGCATTCGCCGAGGCCCAGGTGGTCTGAGTACAAACGGGCCTGGGCCGTGGGGCGAGAGGGAGGGGGGGACAAGTACCCTAAAGCACGGGGCACGGTACGGACGGACAGTGTGAGTGCGCCCTTAAAGATCAAAGCATTTAAACCTATTGTAGCTGACCAACTAGTATAAAAGGGCCTCTTTAAAAAGGCTAAATGATTAAAAGACCGTAGACAACTTGGACGTTAACGGTTCTTTTAAAAGTATTTTAACATTTTGGTAGACTGTATCTCTACACAAAGGAAAGCTAACCATTCAACCAACATTACTGCAATCAGTACCTGTCTTTAGCAGGATCTTTCTCCTCTTTGTCCTCTTCCTTGGTCTTGTCCTGGTCTGTTATTATGTCTGAGACCAGTTTGAGAGCACGTTCTGTAATTGACACAATCTTCTGGATAGACTGGAGCTCATCTTCTGAGGGGTAAATGGCTGCATGCTTGGTCATAACATAGCGGTCATCTGAAGAATCAGGCCGACGTTGGGGCTGAAAGACACACGTTCAAATATGTGTTTAAATCAGAATCAGTGGTTGCATGTGTGTCTTTTCATCAAACAGTGTTTGTGCCGAATAATGTGTGATAGAGGTTATTGCGCTTACATAAGATAAAGTACTATTAATTGTCTTTTAAGGCTATAATCTGTGATCCTACATAGTGTGACATGTCACAGTAGAATGCTTGACCTTTGTGCATGACAAAATACATTCATCGTTACCTAGAACGCTCATCGTGAAATAACAACTAGTCGACTACTATTATTGGAAACTAGTAAAAATTAATAGTTTTGAAACCCCTGGGCACAATCATAAAGCCTTACCACAGGACCCTGAGGCTGCATGCCAGGCATGCCGGGCCGGACTCCTAGTAGACCAGGAGGCCCCTGTGGATAACCTCCATCTGGCAACCGTCGTCGGTCATCCCAGTGGTGCTCCTCCTCCATACGTCTCCAGTACATGTCTTCTTCATAACGTCTGAAAATATAAAGCCAAAGCTTCAATCTTCAGTGGAACTCAGCTTTCTATAGAATGTGGGACCTAAGCTGCTTTCTTCCATGGTACAAGGGTTTCTTAAACGGTTTAGCCCATTTCTGTACCTTCTGTATTGCAGATCAGTCTCGCTGTATCCTTGCTATACAGTGGAGATCAAATTAGATAATTAGTTAATTTAGAAAAATTATAAATACCTGATTTATTCTGAAATAATGTTATTTTTTGATGTTCAGAATTGTATTTTATTTTTTTAATAACCAAGGCACTTCAACAAAAACCTAATTTTGATCACTATTTTTCACAAAATAAAGAACACTTTCAGATCCCTCCCAGTTATTGGTGTTAATCTGGCACCTGGTGACAATTGATATATATATCAATTGTCACCTGGGCCCAGTATTTCAAAATTTGTAATCTGGATCAGAATAATCCGGATAATGAAATCCTCCTTTTCTCAGTCATGGATCACGGTGATCCTGCTGACTTTATCTGAGTATTTCAAAACACAGGCAGGTCGGATCACTGTGATCCCTACCTGGCCGGATATGGATTTCCCAATCTCAAGTCTCCGCCTCCGGGATCTGAAACATGGTGGACTACTTCATGAAAGGAGTAGCAGAGAGCCGACTTTCACGTCAAAAGTGTAAGTTAACTGTCGTCTATTGTGTAGCGGTTTTAATACCATACGAACGGCAACCAACACATCATGCAAGCCAACTATTTGAATTGTCACCTTATTAAAAGCAGGCCGTGGCGATCTCTAATTGAGACGCGGCCGTGCTAACGGGAGCTAACGCGGCTCCATTGACTTGTGTGTTAAGCAGCTAGCGGGCTATCATTAGCGGCTATCATTAGCGTCACGTCATTTGCAACACGGCAGATTTACAGTATAAGCAGGCTGCATTGTGTACAGACCTGCTCAGTGCTTAGAAAACACAACGCAACACAGTTTGAGTATTAACTACAAGGTTTGTTCAGAAGGTTCAGAATGCTACAGTAGCCTAATGCTGGTGATGATATCATGTTTTTGTGTAGGCTACATAAATACAATTTGGGATTGTGGATTAAGATACTCATACACCTTCTACCTTCAGAGTCCACTCACAGCCATGGACCACTCAGCTACAACAGGGTGAGTGCTGGAAATCCTTGAAAATGCTTTAATTGTATTGATACATTTAAGACTTTCAAGTAATTGGAGTTTGAATAAAGTGCTTGAAACTGCTTAAATTTGTAATGGCATTACTTTCATGGTATTGGTCAGTGACACAATTAGAAACATTTCTTCATCCTAATTCCTCTCCAACATTGGTGAGAGCTTGTTTTTTTTTGCATTTCACTACACTGTTTTTAAACCTTGGTTTTAGCTTTGCATGTGACCAATAAACTTATCCATCTACCACATCAGGCACGGGGGCCAGAGCCAGCGCCAGAGCGACGGCGACGGAAGAGGCATGCCGGGGATGAGGAAGCCTATGAGAGGCTCCTCAAAATGGAGACCGAAAGGGCAGTCAAACAGACTGAACTGGCCAAACGGCAAATTAAGCTGACGCTGCTTCAGCAAAAAGAGACAGAATTAACAATCAAGCTGTTAGAGAAACAGCTTGACATTTGAAATAGCATGGTCCTTAGTGGTCACATTATTTTTTGTTGGAATAAAACTTTGTTTGGACCCTGCATTCCTTTGTCTTTCTCTGTTTTGGTACATGCAAGTTACAATGTTTGGTGAACTAGAATTTGAGAAATAATTGTAATTTTATTTACAGCAGTTTTACAGTGTGGTCAAAAATTTTACTATGCTTTACATTTTTTGATATTACTTAAATTACTTGTTAGAAGTACAACACTAACACTTAAGTGTAACAAACATCTTGAGTAACAATATCTAGGAGAAGTATGCGCTGAGAGTTTGTCAATCCAAGTCAAATCCACCTCTGAGGTGGGATTCAAATGATCCTGAAATTTTGGTATCAAGTTGATCCAGATATCTGACTTAACTTTTGAAATACCCAAATCAGCCTTTTATCTGGATTCAGGGGAGGATTGGATTACCAGAGCTGAAACCCTGATCTTCAGGATCAGGATTCTCCTGATCTGTGTTGAAATACCCAGTTTTCAGATCAGATCTAGATTTAATCCAATCCGACCAGGATAATCCTGTCAGATCACGTTTGAAATACTGGGCCCAGGTGCCAGATTATATATATATATATATAAATAAATAAAACTCCTGGTTACAAGATACCAAGTTGCTCTAAGGAGACTGAAACCCTAAGACAGCAGGTTGTCCAGATGAAGACCAAAGGGAGAGGTTGGGCGTTCACACTCTGTGATTTGAAGAAGATTGAAACTTTACAAGGACACAGATTAATTTAAGTCCCTCAAAAAGGCCGGTCGTTCACGTAAAACAAGTGCACCAGAGGACAGGATTATGAAAAGACTCAATGGGTACTTTTTGGACTGAAAGCCCACTCTGCAGTGACCAAACCTCTCATCAGCAGAAAGAATAAAAAGCTAGACTGTTCTATAATTTTGCTCACTTCAATAATCTGATTACTCCCTTAACCGAGGAAAGACCATTTTCGGATTATTGATCTACATGTAAATGCACCGAGTAAAGATTCCACAATTGCAGATACCCAATTCAATACATCAGTAAAAAAATAAACCAAAAACCAAAGCATTATATTCTATTTGTGGTGGTAGCTGACAGGATTATTTTTTCAGTTTCAATATTCACTCACTATTTTGCCGTTGAGGTTTCAGGTGGGAGTGGGCAAGGACAGCGTGATTTACGCGATTTTAATGTGGAGAGAATGGCAGTCTTCTGGAGCCACAGCCACCTGCTCCGAGGCCTGGCATTACCAATCAGTTAGAATAGTTCACCTGGGATATGAGTCAAGATAAATGTTGTATATCAGAGCATCCTGTGTGTTCTTACCCACGACCCAAGGTGAACTAACCAACACCTAAACAGTCCTCTGTGAATACCTATTCAAGAAGAACCATACCTCATCTCCATTCTCCAGCGTTCCTCCTCCTCTCTTCTTCTCCAGTACTCCTCTTTCTGCATCTGCTTTCTCATCTTCTCTTCCTGAATCTTTCTGGCTCGGATGCTTGGCTTGACCTCCACCTGGAGATCTGGGTTCACCTTTTTCTACAAAACAACCATGTAAAAAAGCCAATTCATGGGTGTGATATAGAAAATAGAAATAAACTCTTCAGTAAGTTGTTAATAAAGGAAAAATAATGACTTAAACATAAGCAGACTGCTTTATTTATCAAGCATCTCAGTCATCCCTCAACATTTGGCAGATAGTTGGACTAGGACTTCCACCTCACAGTAGAGCATTAAAGAGATTAGATCAGATGTGTGTGCACCATAAAGGAGAGAGGACAAAGTATCTGTGTATAAAGAAGAATCACTTTACCCACAACTGTAAACTAAGACCGAATGCACATTACTCTCAGAGCAGAAAACGAAAAGTCCTGAGACACCTGATGAACATACCAGAATATATTTAAAGTCTGTGGAGCATGAGAGACAGGTCAGCTACAAACCTTGTATTGCAGACGATGCCTGCGACCTTTCAGATGCATTTCCTTTGCATTTGGATCGTTGAAACTACATTCACACAGCTTGCAATGGAAGCGGATGACTTTGCCTTCATCGTTTCTGACCTAGAAAGGCGTTACACAAATTACACAAGATTTAAATGCATTTCTGCTTGGTAAGTATAGGTTGGCTCTAGCTTATGCATTGGTCTGTCAAAACTTACTTCTTCAACATAGTCATGACCAACAGGCTGGACGTCGCTCTGCAGTGTAGCCAAGGCTGACGTGGACAGACAATCGGAAACTTCAGTCTTGGGGTCATGAGTGGCGGAAGAGGGCGTTGCAGGTTTAGAAGCTTCAACTTTGGCCTCTTCCATCTTCCCTGTGGTCTGCAATTTATTTCCACCTGCGTTCAAGAAATGACAATGTTGTTTAATCATAGACCATTAAACGTAGTAGTTGGTAAAAAAAAAAAAAAATGTTGCTAAGGTGACTGCAAAAAGGAATTATCCATTCTATCTATTTATTTATTTATTTATTTTTGGTGGTTGTCATAAGGGATAATGTGGTGGATTACCACCACCTATACAGTGATAATACAGCTGACAACTCAATTTTCTTGGGACTGATTAATGTCTTTGCACAAAGGATTGTTTTCCTAAACAGAATCATACTAAGACCTAATTTAACTAAAGTGCCTTAAATCAATGCTATTACAGTATAAGAAAGTACATAGTTTGACGTGATTATATTCTAGCCTAATGTGCAGAACATATAACAGTACTGAAAATGAAATCACTAAACTTTGTTTCATCTTAAACATTCACAACATAGAAATGGCATGTTTGTGGCAAGTGGCTTGAATGAAACCAGACATTTCTGGTCCAGTTGGCTGCACCGGGATGCACTCATTCTTGCTACAAACTAAGTGTCCATATGAATAAAAAAAAGGCAACCAAATATGCATTTGAAAGAGCATCAAAATCATTGATACCTGCCTATTTTTACAACTGTAACAAATGTATTGTGAGCCTGGATATTGGCGCACCTCAGTCTATGGTATCACATAGTGATATAGTGTAGTGAGGAGCAGAAAAAAGTAATGCAGTAAAACAAAAACGACAAAAAACCAATGGGAGTTTTTTGATAAGGGTAGGATACTTTATCCTGCAGTGAACGACCACAACACTATTCGAGCTGTGTTAACACAGTACGGCACAAAAAAACCAAAAAGCTCACTGTGGCTGTATCTGTGTCATTTTAGATTCAAATTCCTTTGTCATTTATCAGCACTCATATGTTATGAACAACAGCACTGGACTAACTGAAACCTGTATGTCTCATAAGCAGGAATGTTCCTGAACAATAACAAAGCAGAATTATACTACTACTACTGGTTCAAAAAAATTAAAAAAATTCAAACAAGTGAGAAATAAGCAGGGGTACAGTGCTGCCGCTCTGAATAGTTGGCGTTTAAACAATGTAGTTAACATTCATAGTTTTTTTTAAGCACTTCAAGATCCGCCCATTATTAAAAAGGTAATTCAAGAAAGACGATGAAAACAAAGAGTTTGTTATCGTTTTGACCTTTAAGGTGGCTCAACTCATGAACTAACATGAAAGAAAAAAACTTCCATTTTAACATTTCTGGTAGTTGTTAAAGAGTGGTAAAAGACTGAATTATGGCGGAGAAAGAGTGTATGACAGCGGCATTATTCACACCGGAAGCTGTGCGAATGTGTGACAAAAGGTTTCAATATTCACTGCAGCTCAGGAGGAGTCCCTAAGCAGGAAAAGCTAAAACTGAGCTACTGTAAGATATTGAGTGTTTTTTAGAGAAACGCTCTGAATTAATTTAAGTTCCCTCTGGCATACAGTTAACTACATAGTGTGTGTCTACAGCTTTTATTGTGAAAAGGTAAGAAAGGAAGAAGTGAAGCTATCTGTGTTGCCTTTGTCGAGGTTGAAAGTAAAATAGTTTTCTGTCTGATCCATAGATGAATGAGGTAAGACCCGTAAAATGTATCTTGAGCCGAAAAAATAACGTCACTTTTTCACACGGCAATATTCATGTTCTGTGTGAAAGTAAAAAAAATATTGAAGTGCATGTTAATTGCAGGAAAAAGACTACCCCGTTGTGTAAATGCCTTGACACGGTTGACTTCTATTGGGAATACTTCGTCACAGTAGGTTACACAACCTTAGAAAAGGTGTAACATTTTAATAATGCGCATGCTCTCTGGTAGTAAAAAAAAAAAAAAAGCACTACAATACTGAAAAGAAGCCAAGTTCTGTACCCTCAGTGTGTGCTTACTGACCAACAAAATTTATCTTGGGGGTGTTGACTTTCTTCCCAGCTGAGGCAGAGTTGACAGCAGAGAGGTTGTTGGCTAATTGGTTCTTGACACCTGCCATACCACTGCTGACTACATTGACAGGTTTCAGGTAGGGGGTGCTGGAGCTGGTTGCAGGGCTGGAGGAGACAGCCACACACAGGGAGCTAGTGGTGCTGGAACTGCTCAGAGTAGCTGTGGTGGTCTTGCTGGGAGCAGCTGTAGTGGAGGAAGATGTCTGAGTGGCCATGCTGGGCTCAGTGGAGGGAATGGGCTTACCAAGTTTGGTATGAAGCTTCACAACCTGGAGAGCACAGAAAGAACATTTCCATTTAACATACTAACAACACAGAACACTACAAATTACAAAATATACAATCTCTATATAAATTAAAAAGGTTTTAACTATTACTTCAGATTTTGTAGTTCTATACGTATATACACATTTAAAACCCAGGCATGCTGATGTGCAATGAACCCAGCTGCCTATGAGTTATTGATAACTTTCACTACTCGCAATGTTGCCTTGTCATTCAACCCTGCCAGCTTTTCCATTTCACACAGCTGTCAGTTCGGTGGTGTTGCGGCTCTGTGACTACCTCCGTTGCCGGGTCAGAAGCTTAGCAGATCTGTCCCCAATTCCGTATCTGTGCCTCTCACACAGACGGCGAGGCTTAATAAAGGCGCAACAGCCCCACTATTAAAAGACATTGTGAAAGGGGCTTAAGACTGCAATTTTTCTTCAAATATAGGCGATATATCGATTCTGAACATTGGTTATCTTTGATTAGTAATAATCAAAAGAGGCTGATAATAATCAGTAACAGTCCTAATACAAAACTATTGGTCGACCCTTAGATTGTACACTTTATCTTCTTGTTTTTATAGTTCATCTTCTGTCCCCGTTATCCCCAACATGATCTGAAGGTGTCCATGTGTTTCCTACTAAAGACTAAAGATATGCAGGTTTAGCTAGTTGTACTTTTAACTGTCCATAGGTGTTTACGTGGATGGTCGTATGCCTATCTTTCATCCATGCGAGTCCAGTATCCAATAGAATTATAACTCTATGAGCATAGACAAAAAATAAAAAACAATTTGAACTTTGACTTTGGGATACAGTATTTCACAATTTCCTCTTCCATCCCTAATTCAAAGAGAGATGGAGCTACACCCGAGGGCTGTCTAATCCGTTAATACCACCCAACAAGGATTAATACCACTTTATAACTGATTCAGGGTAGATATGCAATTTCCTACTCATATCCATACCTTTTGGTGTTTGGCTCCACGGATGTGGGCAGCATAGGCATCTGCGCCAGTGCAGGAAACATCGCAAAGTTCACAGCGGAGCTGGTTTTGAGCATTGCGGGCCAATACCCCTCCACCACTACCGCTGCTGGTGCAGCTCTGGGAAACCTTCAGTGCAGCTTCCTTCTTCTTGTGCTTCTGGCCTTCCAGATGCTCTTTGTATGTCTTATGCATTCAATGTTTGGAGAAAGACGAAGCCATTAGTCATACTGGTTGACAATAATTTGTTTGGGACACTAATGATTTTGTTACTGAATGTGATTTAGGGACAACAAACGTAAAAACAAATAATCTACTTTCATCCAAGGTTTTCTCTACTCTATGCTTTAGAAGCTAAAGAGAAACTTTTTTTTAATAGAATCAAATCTGCTCTTCTTATTTTGTGTACTCTGCAGCGGATTTTCAAATAGCTGATTGGCTCAGGGTGTACTCAACACCTATCTATACAAATAGCTTCCCAGATCCTGCCACCTGGCTGGGGCACTCTTGACAGTAAGAGTAATTATGACTAGACAGACTACTCTATGACCACAATGAGTACAGATATAGATATGTATACTTGACTCACAGCAAGGTGAGGTTTGTTTGGGTTTGCTGGATAAAGAAAACGCGATCACAAAACACCAGTTGTAGCCCTCTGCTGGCTTCCAGTTAATTTCAGGATTGATTTTAAGATTTTGTTGCTTTGTTTTTTTTTTCAACCAATCAGATGCTCCTGGATGTTTCCAGACACAAAAACAATAGCAACCAAGCTTTTAGTGTGGCTGCCCTCTTATCTTTGGAACAGCTCACCTGCTCATCTTCTGTTTTTTTGCAATTATTTTACTATCTTGTATTCATTTGTGTTGGTTTTGTTCGTCTGTTAAGCAGTTTGGTAAACTGTGGTTGTTTCAAATGTACCATACAAATAAAGTTTCACTTGACTTTATAGTTTATAGGCCCAATTCATCTCAAAACTTTAAATCATTCTATCGCTTCAAGTGGATCATCATGGAGATGAGAAAAGATGTACACACTGTGGTGACCAAAGCCAATACGACAGGGTATTTTGTGCTTTTCGCCACAACAATACTGCATCTTAAAATACACTTATACAATAATTAGGTGCATCCTACTTGATTTCATTGCAGCTTCCGTCAGTACTCCTGTCTTTTTCTTCAAAGTACTGTTACTGTAGGTAACACACTGACTATTGATAAATACTTCATACAACCATAAACTTTAAAACAAATGGTGTCATTATGGGCTGTATTAAACTCACCTGTGGGCCGGCACAGCTGATCTTACAGACATCACAGTAGTGGATCTGAGGGGGTTTGGGTGGTTGCTTGGGCCGAAGCTGCTTACTCTGAAAGGGGGGTTTCTTAGTGAAAGTGTTCCCCGTCCATGCTGCTGTTGCTGCTACAGCTGCCACCGCCTGCTTCTGTTGCTGTTGCTGCTGATAGTAGTTGGAGGCTGCAGAGTAAACTGCTGCTTCATAGCCCGAGTATGAGGTTCCTGGGAAGGGATAAGGCAAGGCCGACTTAGAACCTACTCACTGCTACACCCAGCACAGGTAAGGTTGATGGGAATTATAGTGTTGCTGGTATGTGGTCATAAACCAATATATTGAACAATCATGAACAGGTCAGTGTGATCAAGTTTAACAATTCATCTTGTGGGGAACATCAAATCCCTAAAGCTAGGGGTGGAACAATACAAGAAACTCATGATACAATAGTGTGACGATATTTGGGCCTCGATAATGATATTATCACGATACTTGATATCTGCTATAAACGATAGATTTATCAAGATATCTGTGTAACTGAAGAAGAAAATTACCAGGAATAAGGCAGTCATTATGTATTAAGTCAGAGAACTGACATAAAAGCTTATCGGATTCATCAGTAGGCATTACCAACTGGCTAATCGCACATAAAACAATGCAGAACAAATTGCATAGTGCCCCTTTAAAAACCACACACTGACCACTCTGTAGCCTTCTGTAACACTTCAACACCATTAAGTGCCAGTATGACTCTCGTGCATCACCTGAGTCTGAAGTACGCACGCTTGCAGCTCCCAGTTGCTGTCTAATAAAGTGAGCAGCATTGCGGGTAAGTGCAGCTCTTTCAGCAGATTGAAGTAAATACTCCACCTTTGCTCTCGTCTCTGAATACAATGTTGGACTAGCTTTATCTGTGAATTATCTCTGAGTCGGTATTTCGTATAGTTCCAGTGTTGTTAGCATTTGGTCAAAACCTTTGTTCCCTGCCTCACTATACGACCGAAGGTACTTGCAAAAAAACACAGCAATAGACTTGGTAATACTCGCAGCCCTTGGAGACGCTAAAGGACGCTTTGCTTTAAAAACTAAATCAAGTGTTGACTGACTTCTACGAGTGCTAATGTCAGCCGCTTTCTCCACCGAGACGAACTCGGGACGATGGCGAATGAGGTGGATGTGCATATCTGTGTTGCTGTTGTAGTTTACAGTTATAGTTCTTGCAGATTGCGTAGACTTTATCTAGTGTTTCCCTAGACTTTTGGCTTAAAAATCGCAGGTGCCTTTCACTAATTTGTCACGGCACCTATATTCATTCCTCTTCTCAACCGCAGTTAATTTCTGCCAAATTTACCCTCATTCCAGTATAAGCATGCTATGGTGCTAACCTAAGAGGATGATGGTAAATATTATACCTGCTTAACATCAGCGTGTTAGGATTGTCACTTTGCACTTGTTAGCATGCTAATGAGAGCATTTAGCCCAAAGCACCACTGTGCTAAGACTCTACAGGCTGCAGATACTCTGTATTTTTACTGGTGATGCATTGTGGTAGCCTGACTCCGCCAGATGGATTGATTAGCATAATTCGCATTTGCTCAGCATATCCATCTAGGAACTCTCAGTTGGAGATCTGTTGGAAAGAGGCGGAAATACTGGTGGCTGAATCATCTGTCAGACAGGCCAAATCAACCAATCAGATCAACAAAGCGCATGAGGTACTAAGAGCGTCAAGGCATAGTAAACAACATGACAGTAAAGGATACTTGCCGTGTGTGTAACGGGAATTTACGGATCAAAAGGCACAATTTCAGGTGCCCGGTCCATATCCAATAGAAGGATCACAGAGAAAAAAAGAGTTAGCAAGCAGCTTACTCGATAGCTGCGCTCATCCCATCTCATCTGTGGAATGATCATGTTGTTTACACTGAACAGTCGCTTTTCGTTGGGTCACACTTCGAGTTGCCGCAAAACCAACGCTGATTAGTTCGGTCACTTGGGCAACCTTCTCCAAATTTTCTCTGCCGCAAGTTACCAGACTGATCTTGGACTAAAATACAATGGAGCTCAGAGATCAGGATGGTCTCGCAAGGCTAGCATTGTGGATGAAGTGAACCAATTTCTGTATCATACTCTATAAACCAACATTTAAAGCTTACCAGAGTAGGTGACAGCATTTGTGCTATAGGTTGGGCTTTGGGAGTAAGAAGGGACCACTGAGGGGGCAGCGGCCACAGGCTGGACAGTGGAGGTGACTGGGTAGATGGAGAAAGTGGATGATGCTGGACTGGGAGCAGCCGGCTTTATCACTGTCACCTGTCGCGACTGCTGGCTCTGGGTGTATGACGATACCCCCTGGCTATATCCTGGTTTAGGGGCTAAAAAATACAAAATTGCATATACATACCTCTCAGATTATCATTGTTAATGTACAGCAAAATGTTGACCAAGCACTGTAAAAATAAATTGCTAACTACGTGTATGTTTTGGCCTTAATTCGAGAATTGCATGTGACGCTGCTGTGGGACACTTGTCTCTTAGCCAGACCATGCTAGTCAGGGAAAGCCCTAGATATAGAGCAAACAAAAATGAGAAACCAGAACTACTAATGGCGGATTGTTCAGCTGACCAACAACCATCTCTCTCTCTATTATAGGAGTGTTTATTGTAGTGGAGTCTGCTACATACAAGGGATTCACAGGAAAAGGATGAATGCATGTAATCTAGCAAAATTTTATTACATTGATAACAGCATTACTGCTTACGGCTTGCCATATTTACACATAGCAGAACTGTATAAATTTACTACTGATGCAAAAATAACCTACTTCCTCTGCTTCACATTAAAACGTTTTTTTTATTGTGAGGCAGCCACCAGAAACTCAATGCATTAGTCACCACGATTAGCACTGACTGATTCATTTTCGCAAAGGAGGAACTTGGAGAGGCTCCAATAAGCAGTTAGATGAACATCTGCAGGTGACGGGGCTGAACTCCCTCAGCAAGGTAACCAGCTGTACAACTGTTGTGTGGAAAACACTTGTGCTGTGTGCAGCATAAAACTAGAGACCATCTTTGGAAGGCATCACAACAGCCTCGATGCCAATTTGGGCCAGGGACAAAGTGTGGGTGGTGGTGGTGAGCTCATCTACACACCTGTAAAGTTCCATGACTGCGTCTTGCACGGTAATCACTTATAATGGTGAGAGGCAGGATGACACGTTATCTCATATGAATGGATCCAAAGGAGAATGAAAATGAATTGAATGGATTTAGCATACCTGTCTGGTAGTAGGAATCTGCCACGCTGGGTTGTGGCTGTGCAGCAGCGACTGCCGCTGTAGCAGTGGGCTGTTGGTAATACTGCTTATTTTCATAAGCTACAGCAGTAGCTGTGGACCGAACATAGGTGTAAGAGTCCTGCAAAGGAAACCAATAAAACAGAGTTCCAGGGTTAGGAGTTCTGGTTCCCAGTCCACACGTCGAAGACAGTGAACCCCAAATTGCTTGCAATGCAGCGTGTGTGTGGATGGGTGACTGAGAGGCACATTGTAAAACAGTTTGGATCAAAGGCCTTTCAGGAAATGAACCATAGCTCAGCTCATGTCATCCAGTAATTAAAGTCTGTGGAAGTCCGAAATATTTAAATATCTCAGGTCATAATGTCTGATGAAAGTCATTTGAGATGCCGTGGCTGTGATGACAGCGCTCCACGTTATGGAGCTTGAATTTCTCATAGTGCTCATTAAACCGAACATTTCCTACTGCTGTAGGATGTTTACATATTAATGCTTGTTGAACACGTATTTGCTTTTTAGGTTTTATTTTACTTACAATGAGCGTAGTTCAATGCTAAATGTATCCTCTATTCAAACAACAGACTACTTTTGAAAGTAATTTGGATGTCTGTGCTTTGTGGAGCAACGGAGCTCCTGGAAGTTAGTTGAAATAGCCCTAATATTGGTGTGGGAAAAAAATCCATCATCCCTTCATTGGTCAATCAAGGCAGAGTCCTTACTACAGCATAGGGGTGGGCGATAGGACCTACAATGTAACTTAATTGAACCCGTATCAATTAATTCTTTAATGGAATCCAATGGAAATAATTATAACTGAATGCTGTATGAATATTTAAATTACACCCATGGTCCTCTGTAGATTATGAAGGCAGAGCGTCCCATCCCCACCCTCTGAAATGCAAAATGCTAAAAACCAGTTGTGTAACTTGTGGTGTACCTGGTAGTTTTGTGAGGTGACTGGGGGTGGTGGTGGGGGGACTTCAGGTTGGCGCTGAGGGTAGCCGTAGTCAGTCGCAGCGTGGGTTGGCTGGTATCCTCCATAAGCTGCAGCAGTAGCAGCTGCTACTGAGACGGGCGCAGGCCTGGCTACAACTGTAGCTGCTGTGGGAGCATAGGCTGCCGCCACAGTGTGGGCTGCCACAGGTGCTTGATGAACTGTGTAACTCGCCACTGTGGTGGGATGAGTGTATGCTACCCCGGCAGCTGGCTGCTGACTGGTAGGGCAAAACAAACCAAGAGAGAAATGTCAGGCTAGCTGGACGGTTGTAGACATCACTCGATTTCACACAATGATAGCATCACCATGACACTAGTGGTGCAGAGCTGGGTATTGAAAAAATGAAAAATAGTCCTACCAGGTATTGAAAAAACCTTAAGGAAAATGGTGCTAAATTGTGTGTTTTAGAGTAATAGCCAGTCACACAGATGAAAAACTACGTTGGTGGTTTCCCCAATTAGCATGATTAGCTCTGAGTGGCACTGTCAGGACATACAGCAGGGGGAGAGGACTATGGTTAGATTCTACGGGGCGGTGGTGCCGTGTTCCAGCCGTAATGTGGCTGCCACTCTACAATGCTTCTGATTCAGCGCAGAGCCTGCAGCAGCTCTCCATTCTGCTACAGATGAAGGCAGCAGCACACATAGCCAAGTAAACTCTCCAGTCTTAGAACAGGATCATACTGCCCTGAGGTTATACAGATCCACAATCACTTTTTTTGAGCATTCACTCAATATGGCAAAAATAGGGTTACCCCAAGATATTTTATGTTTTCTGAGTTCCATTTCCAAGCTTTTGTAATTTCTTGGAGATGGGTATAATTAATAATTAATTGAGTCAAGTTGCACCAATCAGGCTGATGGTGTCACAAGCCTAAACCTGACACAAGCCTGAAAGATAGAAAATATAGACACAGTGGAGCGCAAGAATATCTTCCAGGAGTGACTGTCTGAAAGTGTGCGTTGTTGTCCCCCTCTATAAATGATTAGTGCCCCTTTTTATGATTGACAGCTTCTCATACTGCCTTCAAATATGTATGTAACACTTTTGCTTTGCAAGATGCTTGTACAAACAAGTCATTTTGTAGTATAACCCCACCCTTAAAGCGCCAGTATGCCTCGTCATTTTTAACTGCTGGCTGCATGGTCAAACATCACATGAATAATGGATATACGGTATACTCTGGTCAAACAACACTTCATATGAACCCCTTCTGAACCCCTGAACTGTTAGGCCAGTGTTCAGACTAACAATAACACTGGAACAAAAGACAGTCTCCATGCTCATTCTTCTGACAAATACGTTTTATTTGGCTCACCTTTAGCCACAATGTAATATCAACGTAAATGCACACCGTGCTGGCCACAGAAATGTACAGTAAATGTGTACATTGCGGGTGGAAAAATCACTGGCCAACTTTCACAGTTTACATAAGTGAATCTATTTTACACCACTGTATTGTTAGTTTTTGGTGTCTTATGCATGCATTACTGAGACAGGGCTTCCTCCACAGCATGTTTTTTTTCACGACATGAACATTGGGTTCAGAACCGGGGAGAAAGGGAAGATGGTGAGAAAAACTGGGGGTGAGTAGACATTCCATGACCCTTAAAATGATGATTTACTAATATAACAGTTAAGGACAAAGGTAACCATAGTCAATGATTTCCATGGACAGTACTTTTTGAATGATATGGCGAACCTCTACCAAGTTGTGATTTATGGTGGCATGGTAGAGTTGCATACGGGCCAAAAACACACCGTGCTGCCCCTAGCATGAACGCAGCCTTTCCGTTTTTTCCAACGCAGTGCAATTTCCAGCGTGAACTCCGGTATTGAACTGCAGCACTGATGACGCCCCCTCCCCCCTCCTCCTCCCCCAGCTTGAACAATGGTCGCAGTGGGAACCAGACACGGTACATACCTGCACACATAAACACTCCCTTCTGAGCTGAGAAAAATTGTGCAGCATGTTGGAGCCAGTTATCGAAGGTCCCCTTACCTGTACTGGGCGGCAGCGCCGTGGGTAAATCCAAAGTAATTGCCGGTAGCCATTTTGGCATCCTCACCAAGCCGGCTGGGCACTGCGGAGGACAGATACACAGGATCATGCTAAGCTAACAGTTAGCAGCAGGTCCAAGGACTAACCTTTAACATCTCAATCTTCATATTGCTTCTAAGTTTATAAAGTGACTGGAGTCTTTCTAGCTTATCAAATGATATTCACGGTTTTAACAATACTCACCATAGGTGAAGGACACAACTGGACATATGGGAATCATTGGTTTTGTCAATTCAACAGACGGCCGAGTACTAGACCAGCGTATTTATATTACATGTCGTTCCCGGAAATGCCGTGTTGGTGCATGCGCGGAAGAAGGGGCTGCAGCAGGGCCGTTGTGTGACCGTGTGACGCGCACAGTTTCTGGTGTTATCAAAGAGGTTATACTAATTAGAGGTTGAATATGTATAATCTCTATTAAAAACTATATTTCTTAAAAAAAAATACAACCACGGAGCGTTTTGAGGGGTACAGACAAAAAAGTATTGATTTTCCATTTTAAAAAAAAATGGAATTATTTTTTGTTGTTGTGACTACGATCTTGAGACACTAGGTGGCAGATGAAGACTGGCTAACGTTAAATACTGTTGTAAAGTGAATTTCTTAGTTGAAATGAGTGGTTACCCTGATTGATTCACTGACATGGAGCAGGCTGATCGCTTGAGCCAACCAACCTGGCTACCCGACTGCACTACACTTTAAATACAATACAGCCCTGCAAGCATTTCTACTGATATTATTTGTTCCCGTCTACTATCTTTATTATACTTAAATACTCAGACCGTACATGCCTTTTGAGACATTCAGTTCAATTGAATTCAATTTTATTTATAGTGCCAATTCATAACAAAGTTAACTCAGGACACTTTACATATGGAGAAGGTAAAGATCACACTCATGAATTATTTATGATTTACAGAGACCCAACAATTCCCCCATGAGCAGCAGCAGCAATCTTGTGCACACAGTGGAGTTGAAAACCTTCCCTTTAACAGGCAGGAATGTGGTACAGACCCAGCTCTATGGAGGACGGACATCTGTCTGCACCGGTTGGGGAGGAAGAAAAGGAGAGAGAAAGAGAGAAAGGACAGACAGATGGACAGAGAGAGACAAAGACAGACACAAAGACCGACAGAGAGACAGTCCCAGAGATGCAAGCAACCACAAAAGTAACAGTAACTATAATAATATCTATAGTAATGTGAATATGACTTATATGTTATGGCAGTTAATATAGTAGAATAATAGAAACAAGCACAATTTAGGTGATAGAATATGATAATGATAATAATTATGGTGGTAAATATGATCAATGATGAGTAGTGGTAATAACAGCTGTGACAGAATGAGATATATTACTGATGATGTGCCCCAGATGATAAGCCGGTTGCATTTTTTTTTTAAATTCTTATCATTAAATGTTTTTTGAACCTTTGTTGCAAAATAGTAAACAAGGGCAGCTGTTTACTATTGGGCAACTTACAGAAAATGGTGTACAAACTATTCATTTAAATAAATAATTTAGTGATTATTATTGTTAGGGTTCTTGGAGTTCAGTATTATTAGGCTTTCTAGGCAAATAAAGAAGAATCAGTTACAGGGCATTAGTTTGAAGGTTAAACCATGGAGAAACAAACTGAAGAAAAGGGAGGTCATACCTTTGAGAGGTGCAGAGTTAATTTTGTCAATTTTCTCTTAGATGAATAAAATAACTTGATGAGCCTCAGTTGTCCATATTTGAATGTGTTTATTACTTCTTGGTACAGCATGTCGGCTATGCTAGACACATATGTGTATACTACCAAAAACATAATCCCGTAACCAGGGATGGCAGCTTGATAAGTAACAGGCCTACATTCTATATGCAGAATGTGTCATCAAAAACTGAATTTAAATCGTATCATTTGAAATTAGCCTCCGGCCCCCAGCCCACTGTAGCACTTATTTCTGTGCACAAAATTCACTTAGGGAGGATGCAAAACAAAAGCCCAGTCTTTTTCAACACTTTCACACATCAAATAAGCCATCAAGACAGTTTTTTCGTGTAACAACTATTAACGGAGAAATCCAGGAGAGTTGCTAACAGCCGGACGTGGCTAACAGTGACTAGCTCGGGGCAGCACAGTGAAGGCATTCAAACGTCTTTTTAACCGCTAATACTGCTCAAAATAACAGCAAATCTCTGCAGCAGCATGAGAAGAGTCCCTACACAGAAAACAAAGCACCAATGGGCTCCTTCCTTTGGGATTGACTTTGGTAATCCACTTGAATGGACTTTACTATGAGAGGAGCTAGTACAGGGGCCAGTAGGTAAGTCTTTAAAACACACTTAATAAACTCTGGGTTCACTAAATACGTTGGTGATGCTTTGTTTTCTTTGTAGGGACTCTTCTCATGCTACTGCTGAGGTTTGAGCAGTATTAGTGGTTAATAAAGACATTTTAATGACTTCACCTTAATGCCCTGAGCTAATCAGTGTTAGCCACTCTCTCCCGGATTTCTCCATTAACAGTTGCTACATGAAAAAAACTATCTCCATGGCTTATTTGGTGTATTCAAGTGACGGAAAAGATTATTTTACGCTGGAATTTCACTTTATCTGCTACTATGCTACTATCCACACCGCGTCGCCACCTCTGGATGAATGGAACTTTTCTCATTTAATTTTAAATGTATTTATTACTATTTTTCGATTATGTATTTATTTTTTAAATGCTGTTGTGAAACCCTCTGGAGCTCAATAATAGGTAGGTCTTATGTTTGTTTCATGTTTTGTCATGTAAATGAACTACATTATACATAAAATAAAACACCATTGAGGAAATCTAGATCATTAGATACATATTTTATTATTTCAAAATCACACAACAGTTATAATGCACTCAGAACAGTGTGTGTATGTGTATTATACTTTTAGTCATATATGGTAGGGAACTAACGAAAACATAGTTATTATTTCAAGTCAAGTCCACATTTTAAGAATTGTCAAATTCAGTTGAGTTATGCTGTATGAACTCTTATTGCACACTGAGGAACCTCCTTTTCTTTGATGTGTTTGTATATGCATGGTGCCGCCACTCCACATCCGCGGTGCTCTCATTCTCCAGGGTGCCCAGTTTGATCATATACACTGCACAAAAGAACAGATGTAAACATTTTACACATCCCAAAAGAAAAGTGGAACAAAACAGAGAAATTACAATTTCCTGAAAAGAGAAATCTTCATTCCACACGGTTTATTGCTGTGAATGCTGGAAAGCATAAATAATTAACTGAGTTTAAACTCATTATGTGGGCAGCTGTGGTTCAAGAAAACCTATCTTGTCATGCTCCAAGTAATGCGTTTGTGTTTCAACTAGAAGTTAGGACTGTCTTGTGAGGAGCCGATGGCAGTTGAGGGGGGAGCGGGGGAGATGACGACAGGAGAGTTGACCACTTGTTCAGAACAAAAATAGCGAGTCCTAAAGAGGTTAGCTTAGATACTACATCAGTTTTATCAGAACTTTCTTCACTGAGAGAAGAGAACGACACTGAGGGTTTTTCATGATAGGAAAGAGGTTTCCTCTTTTCACAGTGAATTCAGAGAGAGTTTGATAAGACGTAATCCATCCAATCACCTGCCAGATGTGTTTTAAAAACACCTGCCCTTTTCCTAATCACTTTCAATGACTCCTTCTCAGATGGTTCTGTGTATCAAACCATCTGATGAGTCAGGTTAGTGCCATCGGTGAATGAGTTTGTCAGATCCTGATGAGCAGGTGGCAGCTTGCATGGCATCCTCTACAATCAGTGTATGAATATGTGTGTGGATGGGTGACTGTGGCGTGTTGTGTAGAGCGCTCGAAAGGGGTCAGAAGACTAGAAAGGTGCAATATTAATGCAAGTCCATTTAGCATTTCAGGGTGTAAGCAGAAAAGAGCATGTTTTGCAGGATCATTTAATAGATGACAGTAGCACGAGGCCACGTACCCATTCCGGTGAAAACAAACTGCCGGCTTGGACTGGCGGTACAGCAATACGTCTATTTTACATTAACCGGCCTGGAAACCTCCTGCAATGGCTACCATTAGTCAGGCAGACAGCTATATTACGTCGTTGCCGAGCAATGATCAGCGTTGTATGGAAAAATTCAAAGAGTTAGGGAATGTTTGTCCATACAGCTTACCGGAGGAGAAGTGGGTAAAGGAGCCCAATCAGTTGTCAGAGGTGACAATCAGTGATAGAGTGGCTAATCAGTGATACAGCACTGCGCCCGACTTACTCAAAGTGAGAAATACTGATTTGTGGCGCTGTGAAAGTGTTTGTTACAGACAGGCTGTCACCCCGCTGCAGTATGGTGTGTGTGTATGTAAATGGGAGAGGGAGCACACAGCAAGTGGCATGAACAGATCATGTTCTTTGCTGCGTTCTACTACATCGTTGGATAACCGGGCATCTGTACGACCACACGTCACATTCCGCAGAGAGAGCGCGCGCACGCACGCACGCACGCACGCACGCACGCACACACAAGCACGCGTCTTTTCCTTTGTTTTCACCCGTGAGGGGGCACGGCCTTTCACATGGCGTAGGGTCTTCTTTCACATTGTTCAACAACCAAATCCCATTTTAGATGAATATGTCCCCAGTGTCTGGGAGAACGTGACAGGGTGAAAGTGAGTCAGGAGCAGCATATGAGTTCAGATCGGAGTAAAGAGCCGTTGTTGCTGCTCATCCCAGACTGAAGACCGGTGGGAAAGACGAGGCTTTGCTCGGGAGTGAGAGAGGGTTAGGTGACATTCACCCAATAATAATAATTTTAATAATATTTAAACCACTGGTGTTTCTGGTGCCGACTCACGAAGACGGCAACGTTTAATTGACAAGTTGACTAATCGCACACATCCCTAATACAGGTACACATACAGTAGATTTGTGATAAGCTAATATCGTACAATATATTTGCCTGGCTAATTTATTGGTCAGCATATAAAAAACACGCAGCCAATCTCCAAGCAACCCCTTCCTGGATTGTATTCGTCATACTGGTGCCTGAAGCAACACACACTGTTGTTTTCAGTTGGAGCACCCAGGAAGACCTTCCTCTAGTTCTATCAAAAGATTTCGGGCCACGTGGAGCTGTGGTATACACATTTTATTCATGATAAGTTACAACACTGTTTCCCCTGCTTCCAGTCCTAGTGCTTAGCTAGGCTAACAGCTCCTGGACCTATCCCTGGACTGGATGAACCTAGAAGGGGTAGGTCTTTGTATCTATCTTTACTTACGTTTCATTTCAAACCTGGGTCCGACTTCTGTCAGCTCAATGTTCTTGTGGTCTGTTTTCTTGTAGGTGTGATGTCTGTAATAAATAAAAAAACTATAGCTCTTGGTACCGTTTATCTCAAATAAGGCAGACTCTGATTGGCATTTACATTGAGGTAGTGTTTACACACTGACCTGAAAGAGATGAAGTCGTCTTGGTTGGCAAATGTGATTACACGCCTACTGTCTTCCTTTGGCACCGGGAAAAGGTACTTGAGGATATTTGATACCTGTGTGAGCAGAATTAATTAGTTGGACATTAGTTGATATGTACAAGTCATGGTCCAGCAATCACTCACCCTAGTGCCAAGTCGCGAGGAGAAGTTGTGGAAAATGAGGTGGGGGTAGGCCTCAGACATGGTGCCTATATCTGGAACATCGTGCCTCATTACCACGTTGTACAGTGTGAAATAAGCAGTTGGTCCAAACGGCAAGTGGCAGACCACCAGACCATCTGTAAATATACAAGAACAAAGAAACATCAGATACTTCATGTACAGTGTCTCTGTACTCAGCTTAAGAAGATCACATTGGGCCTCATTTATCAATCTTGCGTGAAAACGGGCGCAGATCTGAGCGCAGAATTGGTCGTAGGACAGGACCCACGTGTGATTTATGAAACATTCGTATCTGACCAATCTCAGCGTACGAATGAGCGGGCCTTGATAAATGCTGCGGCTGAATTCGATCGTCTTTAACATGTTACGCCCCTAAATATTCCTGGTTCGGAGGCCTCGCCCACTGAGGTCAAACCTGCAGAGGAAGAACGCTGGTTAGAAAATAAACTTTTCCGACACACAGATCGGCATCCTGACATCCGAGATGGAGCAAAATAAAGATGTGCTTTTTGTCAGTCTTAAGAGTGGAATAAAAGGGCCCAATAAAAATAGCTGTATGGAAATAACGGCAGCGCTCCACTGTGACCCGAGTGCGCCTGTGGGCACTGTTGGACAGGTGTAACCCAATTAAAAGCACACACCTTTGAACATATGAATTGCAAGAAAAGATGGGATTATATTTAGGAAACACTAAGTCAAATACATTCAACTTGCTCAAAAGATCCATTTCATTCATTTTGTAATTATGGCTGCAGTATATTTACACAGAACATACAACAAGGTGTTTTTTGTTCGCTATGATCCAAGTTTGTGATTTTAAACTCTTTAAAATAGTTTAAAGACTGTAAGTAACCAATGTTCTGACCGTTGTGGGTTACCTGTATATAAACTACTCCTATAGGTCGAAACAACAACCTTCTTATTCAGAATATCACCTATAATGCGAGGGGGTGCATTTCACAGCAGGGGTGCTGAATACGGCGCACTTGCTCTGTAGCGGGGTTTGCCAGCGGGGTTATTAGGTATTCCGTAAGAGGATAACCTTTGTCACCTAGAACCATGCCAAGATGTTAATCATCTGATACCTTGTTTGATTTAATGCAATTTATCGAGGGTAGCCACTTACCGAGCAGATGACTTTGGCTCTGCAGTGCGTCTTGCTGCAGCCACGCGCCAACACATTCATTCATTCATTCATTCATTCATTCATTCATTCATTCATTCATTCATTCATTCATTCATTCAATGTCGGGGTCGCGGGGGGCTGGAACCGAGCTGTTTTGAAATATAAAAGAATCGTGTGTCCCCCCCCCGGTCACCTGGCCACCACGTTTAAAAGCGACAGCTTGGCATCACAAATCACCTGTACATTTATCGAGTGGTAGTTTTTGCGATTGATGAATGCGTAATCATTCATGGATGGTGCCTTCAGACGCGCATGAGTACAATCAACCACGATTTTTAATTTTTTTTTATTCGTTTTAAGAATCCGTTTTGATCTGTTCTTAATATGTGACTGCTTATGCTTAATAACAGCTGAGGTTTGTTCATTATTTTCAGCCAGATTTTGCTGTGCTGCACCGCAAATACACAGGCTCAAATGTGCGTACACGATCTCAGACCAGACGTGAGATTTGATCGTAGCTCCCGCTCACGTCCAAATTGATAAATGCCGACGTTTGCCAGGAAATGGTCGTACGCACGTTTTTCTGCCGTACGTTCGTTTGATAAATGAGGGCCACTGTCTCTTAGTAAAGAGAAAGAAAGGTGGACCTGGCTGTCCTCTTGTTTCATGCAAGATGACGAGGTCTGTAACGTTGTTGGCTTTGCAGGCTTGCACCAGTGCACTGATCTCGTGATTTCCTCTGTTCATGCGCTGGGCTCCAGGGAACATCAGCTTTACCTCCTGGAACAATTTACATACGTCTCATGTTATTCTCCACTCTCTTTTGTTGCTCCCTACTGTCAATTCTGTAATAAAGAACAGACAGTTAAAGACCCATGACCCAACTAAGCTTTAAACTGACCTTAAAGTGAAATTCCGGTGTAAAATCATCCCAGGGTCTGTTCTGGCAAATTGGGTCATCAAATAAGCCATCGAGACAATTTTTTTGTGTATGGACTATTAATCACGATTTTTTGGAGAGACGCTAACAGCCTGTTTTCTGGTTAACACGGATAAGCTCAGGGCGGCGAGTTGGACGTATTAAAAGGTCTTTTTTTAACCACTTATACTGCTCCAAATAACACCGAACATCTGCAAGCAAGTTAATAGTCCTGACACATTAACAGAAGCACCAACAACGTAGTTAGTGAACCCAGAGTTTATTAAAAGAGAGTTTTAAAGACTTACCTCCTGGCCCCTGTACCAGCCCCTCTCATAGTAAAGTCCTTTGAAGTCAATAACCAAAAACAATCCAAAAGCAAGGAGCCCACTGATGATTTATTCCAGCAAAACACCTAAACTTTGTGGTTTGCTGCAGACACAGTAATCCCTCTGCCCGAGCGTCTCAGTGTCCAGTTTCAAAACAATAAGCCACTAGTTTATCAGAGCACGGCCAGAGTACGGAAATGGCAGCCTATGAAAAGTTTCTGGGTTTTGAACTTTCATTTTTGTTTCACAGCCGGGAAAGATACAAACACCAACCATTCTGTCTCTCTTCACTTCAAGTTGCAGGCCAGTCAGCTTTACCCATTTGCTCTCACGTAGCTGTAGCTCCTAGCCGCGGCAGGATGTTAGCGACTCTCCGGAAAATCTACGTTAATTGTTCATACACAAAAAAATGGTCTCGATTTCTTATTTGATGACCCAAGTTGCCTAAAAAGACCCTGGGATGATTTTAAACCGGTATTTCACTTTGATTGTTTTTTTTTAATCTCTGAAAATTAATAAATGAAAAACTAGAAAAGCAGTGTTGTAAAAGTTATGAGTCCCTTTAGAGTAACCATTATAAACATTCTCAGAATTAACCAATCAGCTTCTGGATCACACAGAGTATTCAGAGTATTGTCCAGAAGTGGAAGGCATATGGATCCACCCAGACCTGGCCTAGATCGGGCCGCCCCTCCAAACTGGAGGACCGAGCCAGGAAAAGATTCATCAGGGAAGCTGCCAAGAGGCCCATGGTGACCTTGAAGGATTTAAAGTCTAAATGGCAGAGGTTGGTCCATCTGCGCATGTGACAACAATTTCACAAGTTCTACATGTTTGGCAGAGTGGAGAGAAAGAAGCCTCTTCACACTGAGTCTCGTAAAAAAAAAATACTGAAGATTCTGATACGTGTGTTAAAGGTTATTTGGTCAGATGAGACCAAACCTGAACTTTTTGGGCTGAACTCTAAGCTCTATGTTTGGCAAAAACCAAACACAGCACACAACCCAGAGAACACACCATCCCTACAGTGAAGCATGGTGGTGGCAGCATTATGTTGTGGGCTTGTTTCTCTTCAGCAGGGACTGGGCACTTGGTCAGGACTGAAGCTAAAATGGATGCTGCCAAGTCCACCCAAATTCTTGAGGAAAACTTGCAGCCCCAACACTTGAAAATGGGCAGGTGGTTTCACCTTCCAGCATGACAACGAACCAAAATGGTAAATGGACTTGTACTTATAGAACGCCTTTCTAGTCATCTGACTACTCAAGGCGCTTCACAGTGTCTGTCACATTCACCCATTCACACAGACATCAGTGGAAATCTACATACCATCTAATCTGATCTAAACATTCACACCACATTTACACACCCATGCGCAGCACGGGGAGCAATTCGGGGTTCAGTGTCTTGCCCAAGGACACTTCGAGATGTGAACCGGGGGGAGATGGGGATCGAACCCCCAATCTCTTGAACAGAGGACGACCCACTCTTCCACCAAGCCACAGCCGCCCCAAAACACACCTCCATAAAAACAACACAGTGGCTAAAGGACAGGAAGATGAATGTCCTAGAGAACATCTGTGGATGAAGAGTGCAGTCCATCACCGCTCACCACAGAATCTGACTGAACTCCAACAATTCCGCAGGCAGAATGGGGAAATATTCTCCAATCTAGGTGCACAAAGCTGGTAGAGACAAATCCAAACAGACTGATGGCTGTGATTAAAGCAAAAGGTGCCTCCACAAAGGATTACATCTGGGGACTCATCACTTTTCCAACACTGCTGTTCTTGTTTATTTTTATTAATTTTCAGAAATTTAGAGAGGAGAGAAAAAATCTCTCTCTCTCTCTCTCTCTCTCCTCTCTCTCTCTTCTCTCTCTCTCTCTCTCTCTCTCTCTCTCTCTCTCTCTCTCTCTCTCTCTCTCTCTCTCTCTCTCTCTCTCTCTCTCTCTCTCTCTCTCTCTCTCTCTCTCTCTCTCTCTCTCTCTCTCTCTCTCTCTCTCTCTCTCTCTCTCTCTCTCTCTCTCTCTCTCTCTCTCTCTCTCTCTCTCTCTCTCTCTCTCTCTCTCTCTCTCTCTCTCTCTCTCTCTCTCTCTCTCTATATATATATATATATATATATATATATATATATATATATATAAACAACCGCTCTTTTTAGGAAACAAAGAAAATTATTCTTAAATGCTGTCTGCAGTCCTAACTGAGCAATTCATCCCAGGGAAAGTGGCCTGACCTTGGAAAACATCTTGAGTCTGGAGCTGGGGTCTCTGGATGTGGTCACCATGACTTTAGGATCTTCAACTCCGGCCCATTTATACTCATCATCCATGTGTGAGCTGACCCCTGCACAGATAAGACCCCATACACCAGCGTAAATGAATACATTGATGATTAAACAAAGTGAGTTCTTTTTGTACCCTTTTGTTAAGAAAAAACTTGCGGGAGCTGTCCCAAAGGGATCAATAATGAGAAGTCTAAGTCTCAGAGTGATACACTGGTGCGATAACAGAGGATGCACAGGATATTAACAGCACTCGCCTTCTGCCCCTTCATCGTCATACTCGAGTAGTTTCTGGAGCTGCAGAGCGTCTTTGCGTACCTCAGTTGGAAGAAGACGATTTTCTGCAGAGGAAAAAAAGCAACTAGTGTTATACCAGGATTTGTGGTAGTAGGCTCATCTACACTGCTGATTAAGAGTCATACAAAATGCAGCAGCAAAAATGGAACGCATTGATCCTGACATCCTACCATCAAGTGCGCCCTTGAGCTTCTGCTTCTTCTCCTCGATTGTTCGGAGCCTGTCCTCCTGTGCCTTCCTGTACAGGTACTCTCGTCTCAGTCTCACCTCTCTACGAAGCTGTAATAACACGACACCAAATCATCTCAACCAGTGGTTCTCAAACAGCAGCGTAGGCCCACAGTATTCAGCTGCAGGCAGGCAGGTTTGTCCCTAATCAGAACCAAAAAGATTGAGTGTTGACTGTCTGCAGCCACAGCATCAGAGCTGACATGTCAGTGTTTTCATTTGACCTCTGGTCACTATCCTGCCACCACAGTTTAGCTCCCAACTCATGAATGTGACGACATAGTATTAGAGGAAATACTCACCTTAATTTAAATGACTTTTCCTGGATCTTAAAAATGTAAGTATTTTCTTAATATTCTCTTCCTACACTCATGTCCCTTTGATAGGAACACGTCAGCTTGGTTCAGAAACATGCTAGGAACATCAAAACTATTCAATTAGATTTACATATACATCACATTTTTTAAGAAAGAACTTCAGAAAGCTAAAATGAATGTAAAGGGAGCAGAGACTGTGGAGCATGTTAACGGTCAGCGGGGGCAGCACGCGCACATTCACTATCGTTCTGCTAATGCTAACCTTTCACACCAGGCTTTTAGAGAATTAATGCTCCGAAAACTTTTCAAATGCTCATTACTTACCATGGTGTTTATTCAGCAAGCACCCAGCTAACAGGCAGGCAGCACTCACATGGAGAGCGGAGGACATGCGTAGAAGAGCTTTCTTAGTTGGCTGAAAGAGGACCAATAGCAGCGCTCGATACTGACTGACAAGCTTTTCAAAATAAAAGCCCAAATTCCAAGCAAAACCCAGCTTTGCAGACAGTGTCTGTCTCTGTCTCTCTCTGTCAATCTGTTTGTCTTTGCGTCTGTCCTTGTCTCTCTCTGTCCATCTGTCTGTCTTTTCTATCTTTCTTTCTCCTTTTCTTCCTCCCCAACTGGTGCAGACAGATGGCCGTCCTCCACAGAGCTAGGTAGATTTGGCACTATAATAAAATTGAATTGAATTCAATTGAATTGTTTAGCAGTATGGGCTTTGTCACCAAATGCACCTGGCCGACAGGTTATCATTAGGATGAGTATAAAAAATACTGGCGACACTTTATTGAGCCACTTTGTTACTTGATAGCCACACTCTGAACATGAGGACTGGTAGCCTGACTATCTGTGCAGGAAGGCACTACCTGAAACTCTGTGCTCTGTCTGCTTGATTAGTTAACAGACATTTGTTTGCTAACATGTTCAACATAGCAGTTTAACAGCCTAACAGCATTACAGCTGCATTAATTGGGTCTATCAGCGTTATCTTTAACCTGAAAATAGATAAAAAATTATTTTAAAAAGCAGCTGATAAAAATGGCATTAATTCCAGGTTTGAAAAACAAAACAGGCAGCGAAAAGCGACTTAAGTGAATGTTTCAAACATATTTCTAAGAACACTGCCCATTGAATTCAAACATTGCGGCTTGCTTGAGTCTCTGTCTCTGGCTGTGGAGCCTCATGACAATGTTCCTGTGAGCAGAGCCGTGGCTGATCACCCTTATGAGATTGCAGCATCTTTCTGTGAGCTGGAAGGAGTAAAGGTGCTCTCACACGTCCTACACCATTAAGAGACACAATCATCCAAATCAGGTTTTTTCAAATGGTTTCAAAGGTTCAAATTATTTTCTTTTCAAAAAGACACAAGAAATGTTCTTTATGAAGAAATAAGTTTGCATTTATTGGACAAACCAAACTCACACAGTGTAAAGATGGAACATGTCATGTACTGGGGTGAAAAATAAATGAAGGGTTTTATTCCAAAAAGTCACAAATTCATTTGAAAAAAAAAAAAACATTTCCAAAGTGCATCTTCATTCTCAGAAGTGTTATTACTGTGGATAGCAGAATTTTTTCTCTGTTTCCTGATATTTTCATTGGATTTCAATGGCATCGTTGCCACACTGTTTCATTTTTGGAACAAAGCTCTTCAAATATATTTATTTATTTCTATACTTTATACATTTGTATTTCTTGCTGTACATTTACATCTCATGCTTCCCTTGAAACTGTGCTTTCAGCATTTATCCTCAATCACATGACAAAAGACAAAAAGAGCACACAGTATTCAGGATCAATGCTGCATAGTTTCAACTTTGGAATATCAAACATAATTTCTTTGTAAACCAACAGAGTGTAACAGTATGTGTGATGGAAATGTATGAAATCTGTCAGCTGTCAAGTTTAAAAATACACATAATTTCTCTTAGATGCTTCACTTATTTGAAACATGTTAGTGATTCCTGGAAGATACTGTACTGTACTGTAGACACTGTGGTTCACATCACCACGTACAGGTCCTAAAAGTGGAAGTAAACCATTGGAGGATGTATTAGGAGATATGAACAACTGGAATCCAGAACAAGCTGCAGCACAAATCACAGACCAACTCAATCCTGACATATTGCATCAAAACTAAACACAAGCAATAAATAACACAAGGATAAAACAATGAAGAACTTTTGGAAATGTCACTTAGGGAGAAATATTAACAAAATCCCATAAAACTCCTTGAGAAGGATGGTATTTTGCTGTCCAATGAGAATCAAACAAAAAGACAAACAAATGTACTGATTCACTGCAATCATTTAATAGGCGTCAGAAATGGTGTCGATTCGGTTTCACTAATAAAAGGCTAGGACGACATTCAGAACCCAAACGAGCTGCCCAACACTTTACAGTAAGAACACTTCAAAATGGTTAATGAGGACAGCGGCACATCTTCTCTTGTAGTAACCTCCATTAAGGCAGTCGCAGAAAACATGAGAATTTGAAGGAGGACGTGGGGTGGGAGCATAGCTGATGTCTCTTTATTTCACACCAAGACCAGTCCACACTAAGCCAGATCACTTTTTAAAAGCTCTGAAAAGGACACGCAGCACACTTTTTGTCAAATGCTAGCCGTCACCGATTAGCAAATGTGTATTAGTCTGGAACCTCTCAGTTCATTTTTGAGGGGGGGGTATTTGCAGACCCAAATGCTTCTGGATCAAACTGAATAGACCAACAACCAACCAGAGCAACAAAACAACATAGCACTGAGCGACTATTCCTATTTCATCAACATTACCCATGTGTTTATACGTTCCTGTGTGAGACCAAAGACAGCTTTCCTGCCTCCACTGGACAGTAATGTTTATTTTATTCTAGTTTAATAGTTGGATCAGTTTCGTGAGCTGCATTAAGCTGGACGGTGAATGCCAGTTACGTTCAAGCATGAAGCTCTTCTGTCAGTCACATAAGGGAATCTCAGGCACACTTTCTGGCAGTGACTTGGCCAAGAGACGTGGCAGACTACAAAACACATCTGATGTTCCTGCGACTGACTGTATTTTAACAGTTTGAGGACAGAAGTGAGCCTGGATTCATGCTCCCTTTGTCTCTTTCCCTCCCAGTCAGTGTGTACATACTGTATGTGTATAGAGGTGACACAGATTGATGATTCATACTGTAGAATACATCTGGCATGGCTTCTCTTCGCTTCCCCATCTTCACAGCTGTGATCCTGTGGGTTTACATCACGTAATAGAAGTTATTTCCACGATGTTGTGAGGCCTCCCAGATGCTGACTTGGTTGTCTTCTACTAAAACACGCTACAAGGGATAAAAAGTGCAACTGTCATGCCCAGTGCTAATTTTGACTCCTGATGCCATTATACGGTGAGAGAGACACAGCCCTGTTACTAGTCTCAGTTGGTTAAATCTCTGTTCTGTCCTCTAACTCTAACCCTAACAAAACCCACATTCCTACTGTGGGATCAGCTATACTGACACTGCAAATTTGGACAATTCTCGCAATTGTTAGGTGGGATCTTCATGGTTGGATGCACTTATTGTAAGTTCAGCTTAATCAATGTAAAATCAGTGATCAGGTCAAGGAAAGAATTCTCTTCTCATCATTGTTTTTCCTTGTCCACCCTGTAACGCCAGTATTTTCAAACTGTTTAGGAAAAATTCTGGCTAAATCCCCTTTCACACATGTACTGCAAACCTGAAATGATCTTGACATAAGCCAGTGTACCTGTACAACAAATGTCTGAATCAGCTGGACCCTACATCTAACAGCTCCATGCCAGCTCCCTAGTGCAAAGAGTGTTTAGTTTCTGAGTGAGCCCGTGTTGCCCAGAGAATTCATTGTGCGCAAATGGATGAGTTGATGGACGTTTCTATCATGCTGTGGCCAGCACTGGAAGAAAAAGGTGTAGAAAAGGCAGACTGGAGAGACGATGAGACTCAGGTACTTCTGTCAGAAGAACTGACACTGAAATCATCCAACAGATTCGGCAAGAGACTCGGTTGTTTGTGAGCAAATTACCAACTGGATCCGTCACTGTGGTGTAATCCACACCATGTCCAGATCCTGCACACTCCCCGGACAGCCCCCCCCCCACTCATGTCTCATGACATTGTCCGGGTTCATTAAAAGTTGAATATGAAGAATGAGCAGAACACCGCCATCTAGTGTCTCAAGATCGTAGTCACAACAATGAAAAATTATTCCAGTAGTTGCCTTGCCAGGTTTGTTGTGTGTCAAGCGAGGAGACCAGAGTCTGTGTGAGCCTGTTTGAACCCGTTAGTGTTAGTCGTTAGCATTAGCCGTTCCAGCTAAGTAAAGATGAAAGTGATGTTAGCGATCAAGGAGAAATGTAGCCATTCAGGCGTGCGTTAAATAGAGTTTCTCTCCTTTCTTTCAGTCCATGGAGTGAATGCTTGGCCTATATTGACTCTGGTTTTTGCCCGTCTCCGCTCACTCAGCTGCTGGAACAAATAACGCCCCCTTCACTGAAGGGGAAAAGCAATACTTTCATTCTGTAGCCCTCAAAACGCCCTGCAGGTGTATTATAAAAAAGAAAAGAAAAAAGCTTTTAATAAAGATTCTACATATTCAACCTTTAAGTGTGGATGAGGCCAAAACAAAGCTAAATGTTTTCAAATGTAGCTGGCTTAGTGTGCACATACTCCAAGATGGAGAAAGGGGAAGTAATATCCTTTGTGGCAAACTTCTTAAACTAACTTCCTCTGAATTCTTCTTCAGTGTATATATTTGGAGACGCAAGACTAAATGTACCATTGAGCCAATGTGCAGGAAAGAAAGAAAAGACACAACACTGGAGTCTCTAAGGAGTCAGTCGTCACTTTAAGCATGCTCTCTATTATTACACCAACCAAACTAATCGAGACTAAATGGTAACACTATTTACAGCCGGTGATTTGGAGTGGTTCACTTGTATCAAATCAAAGAAAATATTAATCTGACATATTCATGTCAAAGTACAAAGAGCCAATCTGTGGCTACACCAATCATCATCACGTCTTAATGTAACCACTCACTACAGTACATGTGGCTCTCCTCGCTGTATCCTGTTAGCTGGAATGGAAATGACAGCGGTAGGGCAGTTGGGGAAATCATCAGAAGGAACATACAGGTACCAGAGTCTTTAGTTATTTTACCTGGGTGTTGTTAGTAGCCTTGCATATGGCTTGGAGATGCTTTCTGCTCTTACAAGTCAAGGAACCAGACCATGCGCCTCGCTGCTGTTCTGCAGCTCCATTCCTAAAACAACAGTAGCTTTTATAGTTCTTCATAATCACCGTCATCTCTTTTGATCGATGCTGCTCCTCCACCCAGAAAGTCCTCAAGCTCGTCCACTTCTGTTTTCTTGTTCCGGGCTTTCTTCTTCTTTTTTTCATCTCCTGCTGCAGCTTCGTCTTTTTCCTTTTTCTTGTGTTTGTGTTTCTTCTTGGTCTTTTCATCTTCCTGAAAACAGAAGGACACCATTTATTGTATTGATATTACTGTATTTTTTATTTACTGATTGTACCATGAACAGAAAAACCTTACCTCTTTGCTTTTCTTCTTCTTTTTCTTCTTGTCTTTGGAGGACTGTTTGCTTTCTTTCTCTGCAAAAGAAACAGATACATACAGCGGTCAATATGCAGTTTCTTTCTAGTTTAACCTCTTAATGTTTCGATGGTCCGCTGGCAGGCCCACAGACCTTTTGTCTTTCAGTGCTCATATTGGTTTATTGGCTAGTTTGGCGAACCGGAGGCGAAACAGCGCTCCAAAGTTAGGCTAAATGATGGCGAGGGAAAACGAGCATGTTCATTTTCAAAGGGGTCCTTGACCTCTGACCTCAAGATATGTGAATGAAAATGGGTTCTGTGGGTACCCACAAGTCTCCTCTTTACAGATATGTCAACTTTATGATAATCCAGACAGTTTTGGAGATAAAAACATGCAGTTCTTTGTGTGTATGCACAGGGGTGTACTCCTGGTTCACATTCAGCCACCCATCATTTTGATATTTAAGGTGGCTCGATTGATTCAAGACATCAACTCGTGCACTAAATAACATGAAGAATACACTTCCAGATTAAAATTTCTGGTTACACCGGTAGGTAGTAGGTTACAAAACCTTAGAAAAGATGCACCATTTAATAATGTGCGTGCACACGTGCACATGCATCATAAGTGCGCTCCGGTAATACAAAATATAGTACTACACCCCTGTGTATTTCATATACTGCAGATATAAAAGGCAGACATATTGTTGTCACTCATCTTTCAAACTGAGTAACAGAGTTTGAGTTTTCATGACTTACCTTCCTGCTCCTCGCTGCTGTCTTTGGCTACAGGAGCCTCTTCCTGGAAGCCGAGGCCAAACAGGTCGGTATCGTCCTTGTGTTTGAAGGAGATCACAGTGGGCTTTAGAGGCTCTGGGACCTTGACTAACTGCATGTCATCATCAGAGAGGTCAGACAAAAGCTCATCTCTGACTGGAAAAGCATCCTGGGAAGAACGGGGCAGCCAAGCAATGAATGAATCAAAATGAATGATCACATGAGGAAATGATTGGATATTTCCAAATGACACTGAAATTCAGATTTCTTGTGATGGTAAATGTGCTCTTCTTTACCTTTGTTATTTTGGGAGTGTCTGATGCTTCAGACTCAAAGTCGGGGTCATCCATGACAAAGGAGAGCATCTGCTGGGCTACAGGGGCCTCGGGGTCAGTATCAGAGTCCTCAGCTTTAGGCGTGCTTCCCTTCTTCTTGGCCTGATGTCGGGGCGGCTGCTCTGCTGCTGGAGTTAAAGTGAGGGAGATTGGTGCTGCGCTCTGGCTTTTCGATGCCACCTTTGGTTTGGTGATGTGGATCACAGGCCTGAAACAGGGTGATATGGAACATTTGTTTACCTTAAAATAAGTACATTAGCATTTTATTCATTTTACTTTCACTTATTTGGTCACGTTCTTCCACTATACATGTACTTTTCTCATCCGTACGCTCTTTTTGTGATGTCACATCTTTAGCTGTAGTGGTGGTGAACATTCAAGTTTCAAGCAACATTCATGCAAGTGATTCACAGCTCAGGCAATGTACCTGCACTGTGATACACTTACACAGTAAATGGAGTCCACATGATCATGAATGGGAACAAGTATCGTTATGCAAGTGGAGTTTAAGGGCATTTCTACGTCCATTTATAGTGAACTGTGAGAGTAGAAAGAAGGCTTATGAGTGCACAGCTCCACAATGATTGATATTTATAAAACAGAATCCGGCATTCAGCTTTATAAATCTCATGAAATAAATGCATATTTATGTCTGGACTCATGCTAGTACTGTTTTAGTCGTGAATTTACAAGTTTTATGCACATGGCCCCTGCTCTTATTCACACACACTCCCACATTTCCTCCACATTATCCCTCAGAAATAGTTTATTCATGTATTGGGGGAAAGGACTTACGCTTTCAGCTCAGGTTCACTGTCCAGGTCTGGGTCCTTCGTGACAGCAGGGGCTGCAGGTAATCCCTCTTCCTCATCACTAGTCAGAGTGATATCTTTACTGCTGGGCAGGGTCTTCGGTTGGGGGAGGCTTGGCTCAGTGTCGTCAGGATCGAGCTCATCCTGGAAAGCAGACACCATGGGATTTCCTCTGTCTTCACCATCACTAGGTCAGAGAAAGGACAAGAACACTTCCTACTGTTAATCACTGAGAGAGGGTCTACTATTGTGAGCTCCTGTGCAGCTCTGCTAGAAAGGCTGCAGGGATTGAAACCAGAACCTCAGTGACATTGAATGTGCATACATTTAAATGCTGACAAATAGAACTTGGTTATCTTTTCAGTTTTCAGTAAAAAACACATTGGGTCTCATTTATCAAACTTGCGTGGAAACGGGTCAAATCTGAGCGCATAATTGGTCGTAGGAAAGGACCCATGTGTGATTTATGAAACATTCGTATCTGATCAATCTCAGCGTACGAATGAGCGGGTCTTGATAAATGCGGCGGTTGAATTCGATAGTCATTAACATGTTACGCCCCTAAATATTCCTGGTTCGGAGGCCTCGCCCACTGAGGTCAAACACGGAGAGAAGGAAAGCAGGTTAGAAAATAAACTTTTCCGACACACAGATCGGCATCCTGACATCCGAGATGGAGCAAAATAAGGACGTACTTTTTGGCAGTCTTAAGAGTGGAATAAAAGGGGCCCATAAAAACACCGTATGGAAAAAAATAATGGAGGGAGTCAAACCGAAGCAGCGCTCCACTGTGACCCGAGTGCGCCTGTGCGCACTGTTGGACAGGTGTGCCGTATTCAGCACCCCTGCCATGAATTGCACCCCCTTGCATTATAGCTGATATCCATTTCATTTATTTTGTAATTATGGCTGCAGTATATTTCCACAGAACATACAAAAAGGTGTTGTTTTGTGTTCGCTATTATCCAAGTTTGTGATTTTAACTCTTTAAAATAGTTTAAAGACTATAAGTAACCAATGGTCTGACCGTTGTGGGTTACCTGTATATAAATTACTCCTTTAGGTGGAAACAACAGCCTTCTGATCCAGAATATCACCTATAATGCGAGGGGTGCATTTCAAGGCCGGGGTGCTGAATACGGCACAACACTGGCGCTATCGGTGGGTCATTAGGTATTCCGTAAGAGGATACCTTTGTCACCTAGAAGAACCATACCAAGATGTTAATCATCTGATACCTTGTTTGATTTAATTCAATTTATCGAGGGTAGCCACCAACCGAGGAGATGACTTTGGCTCTGCAGTGCATCTTGCTGCAGCCGCGCGTCAACACATAAATTCATTCATTCATTCAATGTGGGGGTCATGGGGGGCTGGAGCCGAGCTGTTTTGAAATATAAAAGAATCGTGTGTCCCCCCCTGGCCACCTGGCCACCACGTTAAAAAGCGACAGCTTGGCATCACAAATCACCTGTACATTTATCGAGTGGTAGTTTTGGCGATTGATGAATGCGTAATCATTCATGGATGGTGCCTTCAGCTCACATGAGTACAATCAATCGCTCCAACCACAATTTTTATTTTTTTTAATTCTTTTTAAGAATCCGTTTTGATCTGTTCTTAATATGTGACTGCTTATGCTTGATGACAGCTGAGGTTTGTTCATTATTTTCAGCCAGATTTTGCTGTGCTGCACCGCAAATACAAAGGCTCAAATTTGCGTACACGATCTCAGACCAGACGTGAGATTTGATCGTAGCTCCCGCTCACGTCCAAATTGATAAATGCCGACGTTTGCCAGGAAATGGTCGTACGCACGTTTCTCTGCCGTACGTTCATTTGATAAATGAGGCCCAATGTATTCTTAAAAAAGAATACAATAATGGTTAAAAAAAGATTACAATGAATAAATCATTTGTCATTCTCATCCATGTTAAGATTTCAAAGTTTACGTGAAAAGGGTCAAATACACAGTGGTATTATTACAGTGGATTAATTCTTGATTCATTCTGAAATATTGTTATTTTTTATTGTTCAGAATTTGATAGAATATCAGCTGTCTATACTACTGCTGTACTAGCATGTTTTTTTTAAATAACCAAGGCACTTCAACAAAAACCTTTATTTTGTGATAAAAAAAAAAACAGTGATCAAAACTAGAGAACACTTTCAGATCCCTCCCAGTTACTGGTGTTAATCTGCACCTGGTGACAAGTGACCTCATTGTTGGACACACCCTATTTATCTCCAGCTCTCCTGGTTACTCTGTAAGATACCAAGCTTCTTTAAGGAGACTGAACCCTGAAACAGCAGGTTGTCCAGATGAAGGCCAAAGGGACGACCCTCTCAGCTATCAGAGAGAAGTTGGGCGTTCGCAGTCTGTGATTTCATGAATATTGAAACAATGAAATGGCCAGAGAAGCCCCATAGAGAATCTCTGGAAAATCCTTGGCAACAAAGAAACCCACTCCAGTTAGTGAACTGTGGAAGAGACTGAGTCAGAATGGACCAAGATCAAACCGGAGCAGTGTGAGAAACTAGTGATGTCCTGTGGGCGCAGATATGCTGAAGTCAGTCAAAGCTGTGGCCTCTACACTTCCTGTTTATTTTTGAATCCTAGAGAAGAAAACATTGGTGAAATCTTCTCTTCTGACACAATGGTTGTTACTGTTCTCTAATTTTGCTAGTATTCATAATTTGTTCTCTAATTTTGAATCTCAAGTGTAGATATATAGTAGAAAGACTAATACTAACTTTGTCCCAAAAGAAGAACAAGTAAAGCAAAAATGACGTCAGAGTATTGCTAAACATCTCACCTGTCGCTGTCCACAGCTTGTGCAGGCTGAGGCACCTTGGTCTTTGAGGTCAGGCTGTCCTCCAGGAAGCTTCTATCCAGTCTCTCATCAGGCACAAAATCATCCACACTGTGAACCTTAGCAGGAAACACTGATGCAGGCGGCTCGTCTGAGGAAAACACAGAGACAAATGTATGTTATCAGATAACAAACAACAGCTATTGGCTAAATCCCTGACTGCTTTAGAAGAAATCATGTGAAAAAAGCTGCATCTTAGTGTTTTCAAATAGGGACAGTATAATATTGGTCTGGGTGCCATGTCGAGATATATCATCAAAACTATATAATAATGTCATATATAATTATATGTATTTATACACAGAACAATATTATTTTAACGATATTAATATTGCTGTTTTTCATTGGGTGCTCTTTTGTAACTAGGGATGTAACAATACAGTTAGCCCACAGTTCAATATGTACCTAATTTCTTGGGTTTATGTTCTGTTTTGGTATACTTTTTGTGTGTAATGAGAAAAATAATTGCTATTTATTCAAAAAGGATTAAACACAAAGTTTAAAAGTTTAAAGACTTTCAAATGCAAAAGTGCTTCTTCACAGTTTTCGGCTCTGTGCTTTGGCCAGTTCCACTTGCCTTTGTTGTTTTATAGAGGTCTGGAATTACATTAGTGCTGAAAAATGTGTGCGGATTCAGCGTTTTGATTTGATAACCAAAGCCCACATCTCTAACTACGGAGAAGGGCTGCAAATCTTTTGTAATAAACACCCCACTTCACTTGTTATTTTCTTGTGTTTTTTTGAAGCAGTAGAATAGTTTTGTTGGAAGACATCAGAAGAGACAGCTGTTTTTGAACCGACGGTGTTACCTGCTCAGCCAAGCTGCTTTCAGACACTGTTGCTCGGTGGTGACGCCGCAAATGTGGAAGAGTTACCATTTGCATAGGCAACACGTTTGAAGCAATGCTTCAGACAGTAATAGTTCTGTTGACTCTTTTCGTTCCCTCGTCACTGTATTCAACACCAAAATAAACTGTCTAGTGTTGGAGGTAATCCAACTTGCTCATAGCCTTTGGATATTTACTCGAAAGAAAGGGTTTTCCCCATCCATTCAAGTGCTCCACTAAAGCCCTGACAGAGCCAATTAAGAGAAAAATACCAAGCATGGAAACATGAAGTTACATGAAATCTATTGCAAGTGTGTATTGAACCGTGGAGGGCGTACCCTACGGTTTAATATTATATTGAGAACTGTGGCATCACTAGTTGTAACAGAGAATGTCTGGTCCATCTTTGCTACATGATTTAATTATTATTTTAAAAATAAAGACACTATAGTGTTTAAATTTATAATGCACCGAATAATCAGCAGTTTACAAATGAATCCCTGAATACCTGCTTTGTGTTAGCCTTTCGGGTACCTTTCTGATATACTTTCTATAGATTTTCCCACAGTGTCGGAGTACAGTGGCAAGGGACTAGAGGATGTGAATATATCAATGCTCGAGTAATGTCTAGAAGAGACTCACCTGGTCCAGAAGCAGGAGTCTCAGCAGCAGGAGATGAACCAAACCAGCGGGAGATAAAGCCGCGTTTCTGGGGGGCCGAGGCTCCAGACGCAGCTGAGGCCTGAAGGTGTTCGGGCGACTGGGCTGATGGCTTTGACTCAACGGCAGGCGAGGCTGCCGCACTAACCGCTGCTGGCGGAGGTGGGGGGGGGGAAGTGGACACAGATGGTGACTGTGGGAGCACCTGGGAGGGAATAGGGGGCTGAGGGGTGCTGGGGCTGGAGCTGCCTGTGGAGGCCCCACTGGGAGGGATGATGGGGGACTGAGAGCCCGAGGAGGGACTCTGACCATTAGCTGGACCAGAAGAACCATAGCCCTTACTGCGAGACTCCAGGTTCTCCAGGAAACTGCAGAAATCACAACAGGATGATTAAAAAACTTTGATTCACCTGCAATAATATGAGGCAATAAACACAATCCCTTAAGAAAACGCTTGTTGGCTATATGCTGGAAAACAACTTGACAAATATGTTTGTCAAGAGGAACTCATTATCATTACAAGAAATGTGCAGACTTTACAGACTTAGCATCGACTGCCCAGACACATGTGGGTTTGTACTTACAACTTTGTGTCTTATGACAACACTGCCAATGTTCATACATCAGTGTAAAATTTAACAGCTGGACGAAAGCACAGCTACAGTCTACTGTATTATGTGTTCCCAGCCTCAGCACTATGGATCCCCTGAGTGGACAAGCGCAAACACTTTGTTTTTTAGGTTTCTTTTGCTCATCAGGTGCAGAATAACAGTGTACTATGTGAGAATATATGAGAAACAAAGCAGACAGTACATCTCGTAGTTTTGATCTTCAGTCTCTTGTTGGACACAGAGCTCCTCCAGGGTGGCATCCATGTCCAGCTGGTTTGTCTCCAGCTGCCTCAGGAGGGTCTCTCTCTACACACACACACGTGCACACACACACGTGCACACACACACGTGTACGTACACAAACGTACGTACACACACACACACACACACACACACACACACACACACACACACACACACACACACACACACACACACACACACACACACACACACACACACACACACACACACACACACACACACACACACACACACACACACACACACACACACACACACACACACACACACACACACACACACACACACACACACACACACACACACACACACACACACAATCTTATTTTCTCCCATTGAGTTAAAGCAGGTTCAAACCCTTATGACCCAGTACAGTATGGAAGAGCTAAAGACTAGGACGCTGATGATAACAAACGAGTAAATATAATAATAACCTGATATCACATAATAATAAATAGAATAAATAACCTGAAGCTGCAAGAAGGGGATGTTGAAAAACCTATGCAGATATTTCAAGCCAAAGCCGTTCTTCATTGAGGACTCAGCATAGTGGATGTAAGATGCTCCCATTGGTCTGTAAAACACAAGTGTTACTAGTTATCTTTCCTGACATATATAACATATGCTCTTTATTTGTCCGTGTAATCCTCTTAATTGTAACTTCCTCTGCAAAGGTAATTAGGATGTGGCTGTAGACTTTTATTCAGGTAACTGTGCAGCCTTAGTGTTATAACACTTTCAAATTTAAAATCCACCTTTACATCAGATCCCACTGCTGCACCAGGTCTGAGGGATTACCTTCAAATGCAACAACTTCCACTTCCACTTTAACTACTTGTGACCGATGATGCCTGTTACTGTTGTTCAGAAAGAGCTTCATTCAGTTTGACAGCTACGCTTTGTGATGGGCACATTAGTGGGATGAGAAGAGACGAGAATAACTGAGAAATACAGCCACGTGCACTGGAAAGACTTAACCGCTAGTATGAGAACATTTCCACCTGATAGCAAACTAATAATGTAATAAAATGAATATCATTCTCCAATCACATCAACATAAATACCAACAATGACGTTAAAACACATGAACCCACAGTGGACTACAGTTATTATTACGACTCACATGGACATTTCATTCTTATCTACCAGTCCCTGTATGAGTTTTTTTCTGTGTTTCCCCTAGGTTAACAGCTTTGGGTTGAAACTGAACATCGGGACATTTCTTTCAAAAACGCAGATATTTTTGCCTGCTTTTTAGGTGGTTGACGCAAAACATTTTCCTACATCTCTGTCTGCTAATGGGAGTTTGCTCATGTGTGTACATAGTGGGACTACATCGTACGTGATACAGAGGGCAATTGTAAATGCACGACCACATAGAGACAGAAGAAGAAGAAGAAGAAGAAGAAGAAGAATTCCTTTATGTATCCCGCAAGGGAAATACAGTTTTGACATGCCGTCATGTAAATAAAATACCATAAGGCTATTTAGTTTGTTTAATAGAAGGACAAGGACTGTTCCATAGGAACGGTATCCTTAAATGACTTCCGTTGTGATCTGGGGCTGTTGGGGAAACAGCCCCTGAAACTGGTTAGTGAGATGTGATTGTGGGCTGCGGTCGGAGAGAGTCATTAATAATTCAATTCAATTTTATTTATAGTGCCAAATCATAACAAAAGTTATCTCAGGACACTTTACAAACTAGGTAAAGACCACACTCTATGACTTATTTATGATAAACATAGACCCAACAATTCCACTGTAGAGTACGGTGGCAACGAAAACCTTCCCTATTACAGGCAGGAACGTCAGACAGACCCAGCTCTGAGGAGGTCGGACATCTGTCTGCACCGGTTTATTAGTTGATTTAAGTCTTTTAGTCCCAGAGTAATACTAAATACAAGCAGTACAAATGATAAACTTATTGGTGCACGTACGGTTTCTGAAACACTATACTAAACACTAAACAGATGCATGAATAACTGAGTTATTATTACTGAGTTATGTCCAGCATTATATAAGCACTTAAGGACTAATAATTAAATCTGCATCTTTTCTGCATCAGTATTAAACACAAAAGAGAATAATGTCCCTTCTTATAATGTTATAAAAACACATTGAACCACATTACCAGAACATTCCAAGGTAGCTAAAGGAGCTAGCTAGTTAGCTTATCACTTAGTGCAACTACTTTGGGATCAGTCTAATGACTGAAATGTGTCTTTACAGTAAAACAATGAACAGACTTAACTAGTGTTTTTGGCGGCCTGTTTTTCTCACTTAACCCAGTGTATACACTTCAGTAAACCAACATAACATCATATAGTAATCCTGTTATTGTGCTTCATGAATCTTCTAACAGTAACATCATAACTTGCATCATCAGTGACTACAGAACAGCATATTATAAAATGGGTCTTTTTTTCCCCCTGGATTCTGTTTGGCTAAACAGGCGATGGAACCCTTTGTAAAATACTCTGTGACCTTACAGGTGGAACTGCATGCAGTATCACTCCGCCACACACCGTTGTGGTCTTGACCTGCCATTGCTGTAATCATCGGTTTGAAAATGTCAGATTTTGTGCCAAATTTTGATTTAATGGGCGGACTAAGCCCGGAGGAGTGGTTGGAAGAAGACGAGGAAAAAAAGGGGAGAAGACAAGCAGAAATGAATGAAAGAAGTTAAAAATCTGGAAAAATCTAGAAACAAAGCTGGGACCGTTAAGCAAACGTGGTCCGTTCACTGTTTGCGAACTGAGAAACATCTGGCTATTGCTTTTGAATTAGTTTCAAAAGTGGAGCTAAACCGGATTTTTACTTGAATTTTATGCTCCCGGGAAAAACGGGAAAGGTGTGTCATATAGCTTCAGCAGTTATATCAGTCCACAGGCAGGGATTAACCATTACATAAACGATCCACCAATTAGCAGATCCGGGTGTCTGCTGACAGATCCGGAATTTACCACCAGCAGCAATTCCGCAGAGAAGGATGCCACAAAACATTCCACCACCAAGCTATAACAGAGATGGACTTTCAGAAGATCAAGGGACTGAATCCCAACACACCTGAGGGTCTTCATTCAGTCAATAGTAGTTTTATCACATACACCTCAGAAACATTACCAAGCTGTGGCCATGACTCAGAGAGGTACAGGGTCCCTTTTTCAGACTCAAATTTCTAGACTTCTCTGTGGATTTTTCAGTCAATATTAAACATCTGAATACCAATTGTTAGATGCTCATTATGTAGATAAATGGTTTTAAATTCCAACTTTTAATACGTATGTTAAATTCAGACTATGTATGCCATTATGTTGCCAAGTAATTACAAGACATTTTACATACGTATTGTAGCTCATATTAGTGAATGAACTCTGTTTAATGCACAGCATTTTATTCAAGCTAAATGCTAAAAGAGTGAAATGAATAACTGTGAACCTGTAACTCTACAGACAGGAACAGTAGAGATGGATAATTAAATTAATAACTGTGAAATAATTAATAGAGAATCGCAGTCGCACAGCGAACGGTAGGCGTGGTGACCCGACACCATTCTACAGCAGCTTGATTAGTTTCAGAACATCTACAGGTCGGCTGTGTTGTGTTAGTAAACTTGTTTGGATTTGTATACATGAATATATTTTATTTTAGAAAGTGAGATAATAGTCTGGAAACCCTTTTCTCTTTTTCTAAACTTATCCAGACCTGGAAATGACTCAAATGAAATCCCATACTTTTTCATCCTGGGTAGGAACCCTGGAGATAGTAATTTGGCTCCAGTCTACGTCTTACAAACTTGGTTTGTAGCCCTGAAGCTTCATAAGGCTTCGTTCCACCATCATTACCATACAGATAAGCGCTAATCTCTAACCTGTTAAGTCCAGCAATCAGATCTCTAATATCATCAGGGAGGATGACGCGATGCTCGCCCATGTCTCTGTGGTTTCCCAACACACACACCGGCACATGGGTAGGTACTTTGGGCAGTTCCCTCAGGATGTAGTTAAAAGTCCTGTAATTGACACAATCACAACACAACATTGATTTGAGGGAGGGTAAAGAAAAACTTCGACAGGAATTAGAGACGGCTCAGTTCAGTGGAGGTTGAAATAGAGGGATTTAAAGAATTCTCCAAATGTGCTTGATTTGTTTTGGTTGTTTACAACTTATTTAATCTAGGTACATATTTATATTTACCTAACACATGGATCTGCAACCTTTCTGATTTGAAGTGCCAATTTTAAATGTGTAAATGTAAATCAGTGTGCCATATCAACAATAAGCCTGTCATCATCTACCAAGCACGCTCAGGCACTTTGTTTTTTGTCCCACCTGCACCGCATTCTGTGAAGAATAATATGTTCACTCTGTTTAAATGTGCAAATATCAAAATGTTGCTGAAAAGTGCAGTTTTGATTTCTCGAGTGATTACATTCCAGAGTCTGTCCAGTATGGAGATCTTTAAAACCTTTTACATCTATTATTAACTTATATTTCACCAAACTGCCTAAAACCACAAAGTTTACGTGTTTTGCTGGAAGAAAGCACCAATGGGCTCCTTCCTTTGGGATTGACTTTGGTAATCCACTTGAATGGACTTTACTATGAGAGGAGCTGGTACAGGGGCCAGTAGGTAAGTCTTTAAAACACTATTTAAATAAACTCTGGTTTCACTAACTACGTTGTTGGTGCTTTGTTTACTGTTTAGGGACTCTTCTCATGCTGCTGCAGAGGTTTGGTGTTATTTGGAGCAGTATTAGTGGTTAATAAAGCTGTTTTAATGCGTTCAGCGTACTGCCCCGAGCTAATCAGTGTTAGCCACGGCCGTCTGTTAGCGACTCTCTGGGATAACTCTGTTAATAGTTCATACACAAAAAAATTTGTCTCGTTATTTGATGAGTGTATTTGCCGAAAAAGACCCTGGGATGATTTTATGCCGGAATTTCACTTTAAGGTAAGAAGCTCTAAATATGCACATTCTATACTTAACTAACCATATCGCCCTAGCCAGAGGAGAAGTCTGGCTAGGGCGATATGGCCAAAATGTTCTATCCCAAATTCGGTCATCTCATATCTGGACAACGTTATATATCACGATATAGCGTGTTTTCTGGTAATTCAACAGTATGAAATAACCACATGGTAAAGCCTATTTGTTGTATACTCCTGTATGAATGAAATGGCATCTTTCTCATTTTATTAACAACTTTAGTGCAAAATGAACTTAACATTCAAGAATTTAAAGCATTCAAAGGATTTAAAGATTGCTGAAACACACTTTGTGTAATAGAAACGATATTGAAAAATATGATAGACATTTTTAGATCTTTTTGACAACATGTATCATCATATCGCCAAGTGGTCTGTGTAACGCTCTATATTATCGTCAATAAATCTCATGAAAAGACCAAAATTGACAATATGTAACTGTTCTTCCCTATCCTGTCTGTGGCTCTAACTGATTCCTTCAGAAGACTTACATCTCTAAAATGTCCCACTGAAGTATTCTTGCATTTTAAATAAGACTGAATCATTTTCCTAAAAAGACTGGCACTGTAGTATTTAACCAAACAAACAGGAGGAAATAGTGCATTTGCTGGGGAATATTTTTAGTAGCAGATCAATCCATTCATTGTGTGAGTTCATGGTTATGAAGGAACATGTCACCAGTGCAACAATGTGGACATAAGAGGGAGGGAGGGAGGGAGCTAGGTAGGTCACACACACACACACACACACACACACACACACACACACACACACACACACACACACACACACACACACACACACACACACACACACACACACACACACACACACACACACACACACACACACACACACACACACACACACACACACACACACACACACACACACACACACACACACACACACACACACACACACACACACACACACACACACACACACACACACACACACACACACACACACACACACACACACACACTGGTGGGTCACGTCTAGTCTAGTCTTTAAAAAAAGAAGAGTCTATCTGTTCCCGCAGACATAATGCCTAAAATACCAATGCTGAAAAGTCTTTGAAGGTTTCTGCTTCTGAAGCTGAACAAAATCCCCCAGTGTAGGCTCTCAGCTGAAACCTAATCTGCCCATGCATATTGTAGCATTAGAGCTCAGTGACGAGAACACAGCTCAGAGAGACGACTCTTACCACTGCTTGGTAATGTCAAACATCATGATGACTCCGTTACAGTTCTTGTATACGTCCAGGAACTCTGCATCCAGGGCCACCTCATCCGACTACAACATCGAATCAAACAAATGTTTTAATCACATGCTAGAGCAAACAGGGTTCCCACACATTTTTATCACCATTTCAAAACTTTTCCATCACTTTTCAAGGTCCCATAATAACATTCCCATGACCATTCACAACAAAGGACACAAACAGAACTGTATATTTTACTTTACTACAAATGGTAATCATTTTATGAAAATAAACTTCAAACTTTCCAATCTCTAATAGTTGGTTATGTTCATATCCGGCTGTTAAGACGTGACGTAACACCCTTTCAAAACATGATTTCCGGGTCCAAGCTGTACGGAGCCTCGTATTTCTGCAACACTGCAGTGCTGTGTTCCCCGTTGTCTGAAAAGATCAGAGTTTTTAAAAAGACAACATAATTGTCATTTTACCTCTTTCTTATCGATGAAAAAGATTCCGGATCCAATGAAAGAGGTGATTGAGGTGATGTTCACATGTTCGACCGTTGTCTGTTTTGTTTCAATGGAGCATTTGGATCCGGAAATCGTATTTTGAAAGGGTGTTACGTCAGACTTAACAACCGGATTCACTCAAAATATTTCAAACTGAGGGCCCAGTCAATACATAGTGTAATTAAAAGCTTTACGAGCCCTTATATTAGTCTGGCACTGGCTTTCAAGTATGAGAGATACAAGTCTGAAAAACAATTTGGCAACATGACAATATATTCTATTTTTTTAATCACAGAAGTTACAACCTCTGTTCACAGGACATTCTGCTTTTTACTGTTCCTGAGAACTGAACTTGGAAGGAAAGCTTTTAAGTTTTCTGCACCTGCTGCATGGACTGATATGAAGCTTCAAAACAGAAAAACGGAATGAGTTTTATGGTCAAATCTTTTGAGTCCATGCTGTGTGCACATGTTTTATGTAATATTTCTCAAATCCACGTGCTTTTATGTCAATTGTTGAAACTCTGTGTTGCTGCTAGGGATGGGAATTGATAAGATTCTATTGATACCAATGCTGCTATAGATTCTGCTCATTTGCTTTATTCTTTATTGATTCCTGATCAATTTTCTGTGTGGAAAAAAAGTCGGCCTACACAGCATGTTTTATTATCTTCTTATAAGTCTGAACACAGTGTGGATGAAATTAAAGAATATTTGTACAGCTTTCTTTTGTAATCAGGATTTTCAAAGAAAAAGTCTGCTTAGTCATCCTGCATTGCATTCATTTTCAGTATTACTGTGTTATGTTATTCTTCCTCTCCATTTTCAAACTCAAACATAGTTTCAGCTAAGTGGCATACATGGAGGGAAAGACAGAACGTGGGGAGACGTAGTAAGAAACGTACTTGAAGGTAAACGATGTCATGCACTGATGCATATTAAAGCTATTTTGAATCAACAGCGACATTCATGGAAGGTTATCCACAGAAGATTACTGTTACAATCAATTTCATTAAACACTAAAAAATCCCATGACTTGTCAAGGATTATATTTATTGCATATGTTTTCCAGGCCTGGAAAATGAGGTTTTGCCATGACCGTGGGAACCCTGAGGACAGAAATGTCATGCTTCTGAGCATACCTCTGGCCTCTGACCACATTCTATAAATGAGCCTGTTTCCTTAACACATCACAGTCATGTGATAATCACCTCTTGGGGCTCATTCTCCAGTTTCAAATTCTCTCCGCGCCTTTTGCCTTTGCCTGAAACAAGAAGTATTCACAAGTTTAGCCGAGCAGAAAAGAAAAAAACATCACAACCTACAGCTTACAGCTTAGTTTGTTGCTTTATGTTAGATTATAGTGAGTAAAACAAGCAGAGCAGCACAGCCGCTTTTCTTGAGGAAAAGCATCATGAAGCCTAACTTTAACACACATTATCCTTTAAGTACACACTACTGGCATTAAGTCATGGCTTACACGGTGCAGACACTCAGGCTCTAGCTCTACACAGCAGAAAACTCAGCCAAACTCAGAAACATAGCCACGCAGCAAACCTTGAAAATATATTGACATTCAGATAAGAGTGGAACGAGGAGGGCCAAACCCACAGCACACAAGCCACTTTCATTTCTACACACTATGGTGGCGCTCACCTACACCTTCAGGAAGAGGATATTTTTGGCCTGAGATGAGTGCAAGAGAGGTGCAAAAAGACAACATCAACACTGAGAACAGAAAAAGAAACAAGCAACAGTAGATAGACTTCTGAGAGCAAGGTCATCCTCGGGGGAAAGTCTGCTTCTTTGACAGGCATGTGTGACGACACTTACCTTTGTCTACCACGTCCCACACCTCTACTTTGACCACATCATCAGTAGCTGAGAGAAACAGAAATGGTGTTTTCATTATTCATGTTCCTGGGCCACAGACGAAATGAATTCAGATGTGCAGGCTGTTAATATGGATCCAGTAACTGAAAACACTGGAAGAAGTTGTGGTGGAAAAAGGTTTGCTTGGTATGGAATGACTGTTACAAATACAGGACACCTATTCTAAAGTCGGCTAGCTTAAGCTACATCTAAATACAGTCTGTTTTTTTACCTTGATATGGAGCCACTGGAATCAATCACAGAGGCACAAACAGCAGATGTCAAATATTCACCAAACTAAAACATGACCGGAGCAAATAAGTTGTAATGTTCAGACATTACATGAGTTGCAATGACTTACTTTTGTAATTCCAATGGATACTTGTGGCTTGGATCTCCTGAGTGGGAAGGTACTCCTCCACAAACTTCTTGCCCTGCAGTCGATGCCATAAAGTACTCTTTCCAGTGTTTCTATCTCCCCGGATCACTATTTTCACTTGAGTGGGAAAGAGATTGTATATTTAGTTTATCAGGAAACCCTTCTGTCAACTTCACTAGGAAGATAAAATTGAATTTTTAATGGGACAGACTGCAGAAGGTCGTTCACCTGATTGGCTGCATTACTTACTGTTATACTGGACCCCTTTGGCGAAGCGTCGCTGCAAACTTTGGTTCATCGACTGCAGGCCAGCCGGAATGTTCTTGTCCCTGAGCTGCCCTGGCTCGGACCCCACCAGCTTCTTAAGTGCTGAAAACATCTTGACGAGGATTCACAAACTTGAGCAATCACACGCAGTAGTGCAGTGGAACTCCCTTGACAATTTGTCACAGAGAAACTGAGGGAAAAGTGTAACAGTGTGTCCTGGTGGCTGAGGAAGTTAAGGGTCCATGCTTAGAAGCAAATATGATGCCAAATTACCAAAAATTTAGCCTGAATTTAGCAGCAGTTCTCCTAAATTTGACTAGATGTTCTTGGTCGCCGGTGAGAGGGGGAGGTGACTATCATGTTGTTTTGAGCATCATCTGTAAAAAAAAACAAAAAACAGGAAGACAGCAGAGATACAGTGACTGGTTATTCAAACTTTTGCTTTGCCATTGCCAGTGAGCAAACACTCCAATGCATGTGCAGTTTTATCACATGCAGTTGTAATATTTCCTGACTGTAACAGCAAAAAATATTTATTTTGGGGTGCACATTTGCCACTGTTTGACATTTTTATATATTAGAAAGAAGTTGCCACTGATGGCAACCAAAGAATTGGTTGCCAATATCTCAAAATGGTTGGCAACTGTTATGCTTGGAAATGTACTTCCATGGCATGGATAAAAAAAGCAGGTATGTTAAACCCAAAAGCCCATAAAAATGTTACGGGTTGTGAAAGAAATGTAGAGTGGTTCTGATGCCGACACCAGTATCAGAAATACCTCAGATACTGTCTAAAATACTGGTATTGTATTAGGGATATATTGCATTAGACCATCTCTAAAGAAATGTGCAGCCAGACCTTGTAACTTGGAAGGAACACTCAATAAATATGAAGATGGAAATAACAGCATTCAGACAGTTTGATGTAGCCCCTGGCTATGATTCGAGTCACAGAGCTAAGAATCCATTTTTCTGCTAAATAATTGGACAAAGTAATTACACGATGATCAGTAAAACACCCCTCAGATTATTTATCATGTTGTTCTGATTCTGACTGTATTCGTGCCATTGTTTCCTTATTCAAAATAAGGTGGCTAGCCTGAATGACAGTCTGTCTCAACCTGTCCAAAGCTCTAGGAACAGTTGGATCCGTTTATATTGCTGTTGCATGGTTGAATATAAGAGATGTGTGAGTGATACACGAAGGCTGTCAGCGGCTCCATGGTCCATGGAGTCCTGAGCTGTCACAGTGTCTCGGGCTCGGGACATCAGTGCAGTGGCTGTCTTTGTTCAGCTTAAAGCTCACATTCAAGTGGAGCTGTTCAGCACTGTAACATTGCGTCAATAACAACACAGTCTCAATCTAACGTTATCAAGCTAGCATTAGCTGCCCGAGCTGCTAGCGCCGCAGAGAGGGCTTTGTCGGGATATTTGAAGCAATTACGCTTTAACGGTTGAAGCCAAATCCTGTCCGGTGGTCGTGAGGGTTGAAACGGTGATGAGGCAGTCCGGTCTGTCCCCTGCCCGGGCTCAAAGCTAACGTTATCCGCCGGCTCTGTTAGCTCTCCAGCCGATGTTAGCCATCTTAGCTTCCCCCTGTCACGTTACTCGGTGACACTGGACTGCAGCTACACTCGTGTTTTCTTTATGTGCTCTCGGCAACAAATACTCACGATTATTTAAAAAGAGAAGACTCTGCAGTCCCGACATCTTTGTCTCAACACATCTGTCAGCCGTCCATCCAGCAGAGAGACACCAGCGACATTCCTCTGCAGGGAGAGGGAGGGAGGGAGAGGGAGAGGGAGGGGGAGGGAGTGAAGGAGGGGGAGAGAGAGAGAGGGGGAGGGAGTGAAGGAGGGGGAGAGAGAGAGAGGGGGAGGGGGGAGGGAGAGAGAGAGAGAGAGAGAGAGAGAGAGAGAGAGAGAGAGAGAGAGAGAGAGAGAGAGTCAATCTTGAAACCCTTGAGACACGAGGGTACAACCTCCGGCACAACTTTCAAAATAAAGCTGGGTTTATTTTGAACTTTTCTACAGTAGGTTTTTTTCACGAGAGCATTGGCAAAAGAAAAGTTTCACATTCTTGACCTTGAGTCTCTGTAAATCCTAAATAAGTCATAGAGTGTGGTCTATACCTAGTCTGTAAAGTGTCCTGAGATAACCTTTGTTATGATTTGGCACTATAAATTCAGTATGTTCTGGTGCTGTTGACTGTATAACACAATTTTCACAAGATGAAGTGATATTTGAACTACGGATGAAGCTATAATGAAATTCTGGACTGATACCAATACCGATGTTTAACAATTTGGCCGATAGCTAATGTCGATAGAGATGTTTTGTCATTCAGCATTCTATCTCGAATAAATTATTATCTACAATATTCATTATCCCAGAGCTGTGCTCTCTGGACTGCCGTGCCCCCCCTGTGGCCCAATTGTTGAAAAACATGTGCTTAAGTGCCCCCTGGAAGCCAAAATGTGTGCTAAAGTGCCCTGTAGGAGCATAAACACGTGCTTAAGTGCCCTCTTCAGTGTCAAGGACGTGCTATATGTGCCCTTTTTTTAGTATGCATGTATATTTAAAACATTTTAAAACAACCTTTTTTTATAGCATTTTTGTACATTCACACACTATTTGCCAACTGCTGGCGACTGCCTTTGTCTTAGTGTTTGTTTCTACTTTGATTTTATCTATTGTTTTGATATGTGTAAGGGAAGAAGCCATATGAAACTTCATTGTACCAACTATAAGCACAAATTCAATCATAAAACAACATTTAACATAACATTTTTTCATTTTTCAAAAGTTTTATTTTTTATATTGGCCAATACTGATGTTCATCCGATAAATGGGTGCAACCCAAATTTGAGCCTCAGCTGTAACATGGGTTCCCTGCACAGCTTTCAGCAGCAGTGGCTGACTGAGGCGCCTCCAGGGGGAAAGAGAGGACTGGAGCCCTGATGAGCTTTCTGCCTTTTACAACATTTCAAATGTTTTTGACTGATGAAGAGAAGAGATTGAAGGTATGAGGGAATTTTAAAGTACTTCTTGGGAAGATTGGAGGAGCAGCAAAAATCCCAGAGGGAGATATCTGAAAGTCTTGGCACATAATAGCAAATGATAAGTACCACCAGCAGTGAATGTAAAATGTGCCTTTGTGTAATTTGGATAAACTGACCCTTTCATTATCATCATCATTTTCATTCATTTAACACATCATTTCAATAGGAGACCCTAAATTCTACCATAGTGTACTGCTATGAGCTTTCTTCGAAGCCGTCCTCTCCTGCTCCACATATACTATACTAAAATACTACTTAAAGGAAAAAAAAATCCTTCAAATCACACACAAATCCTAGTCTCCCTACTCCCAACCTCCCGCTTCTCATTAACTCTGCCCAGTGCTCACCATGGCATTTGACAGCAGTCATCCGCTGAACTCAGGCTTCCCTCTGCTCCCAGTCAGAGCTTCGTGCCATTTGCCATTACTGCCCTCTATATAGAAATAAGAATCAGAATCAGAATCAGCTTTATTCGCCATGTATGTGCAAACATACAAGGTATTTGACTCCGGATTTTTTCAATACACAAAAATACAAAAAGCACAGAAGAATACAAAATAAAAATAAAATATTTACCAAAGAAGACAAGATGAAAGATACAAATATATAAACATGTTTAGTGCAAATGAGCATGCAAACAGGCTTCCTCTAACAGAAGACAATAAATCACCTATTCAGGGCTGAATCTAGGATCAGCCTGTGAAGGGGCTCAGCCCCTAATGAGAATTTGCCAAAGTGAATGGGTATGAATCCTTATGCAAGCAGCATATTCACCCAGACTTTGAGGGACACCATAGAAAAATCCATGTTGTGAATCGAAATAAAAAACCCTTGACATTTGGAGATTTCTGCAAGGATTTAATTTTCTTCGATCGGATGGCGAGCACTTGTGTTGTATAACTCTTCAGAAAACCATTTATTGTGAATATATACGTTACAAAGCCCTCCATCCTCTGAATGCTCTAGGTCTGTAGTTTGGTTTGTAAAGTTTCATGAGGCTGTGATGATCCTGGAGGTCACAGCAGCTCAATTTAGACAAAAAAGAAAAATGCTTTGTGTAATTCAAGACTGTTTTTTTTCCCATTTAGAACAGGTGAAAGTAACACATTTGTACTTCAGTAGAAAAACTGCATGTTTTTTTTAAAATCTCCAAACTGTCTGGATTATCATCAAGTGGACATGTCTATAAAGAGGAGACTCGTGGGGACCCACAGAACCTTTTCATTCACATATCCTGAGGTCAGAGGTCAAGGACCCCTTTGAAAATGGACATGCCAGTTTTTCCCTCGCCAACATTTAGCCTAACTTCGCAGCGTTGTTTCGCCTCCTGGCTGAGGTGACTGTGACATGGTTGGCAGCCTACCAGCTGATTCCTTAGTTTTAAACTAACTAGCTTTAACGTTTTTAAAGTTTAGTCTACATGCTGATACGGCACACCCTAAAACTGATGAAAAGAAATCCCGGCTTTTATTTTGAAGACACATGACGACACTTCCGACATGATACTGGCTAAATGCAGGAGTGCCATCTTGAACCGGTCGCCCGCTCCACTCAGTGTAAGGACAGGACACGGTTCGGCGTATTTTAATATTCATAGTGGGATTAACAGTAACAGAATATTCTGATATATGATATATGTGATGTATGATAGGTGTTTTACAAACACTATAAATATAAACACAACAATAGAAATAATTTATAGAGTATTAATAGGCTATATTTCATACATGAATACATAAATCTCTCTCACTCACTCTCTCTCTTTCTCTCTCTCTCACACACACACACACACACACACACACACACACACACACACACACACACACACACACACACACACACACACACACACACACACACACACACACACACACACTCAGAGAAAATTAAAATACATATAAATCAAGAGTATCAATACAATTAGGTCAGAGAGAGAGATGACATTTTGAACACAACTAAATACAAGTCAAACAGACACACTTCCATTTAAAGCACTAAAAAAAAAAACAAGAGCCGAACCCTATATGTTAATGGATATTCAGAAATGATCCATGCTCTGCCAGTCGCATAGTCGTGGCAGTGGAGAGGAGAGGGAGGGTCCACATTTGAGCGAGTGTGTGTGGTATAAAAATATATATAACATTTTGTTAAATCGATCATTTTCACACTGTTTTGTTCTTGCACAATTACCAATTAGAGTGTAGCTCTAATTGGTAAAGACAGTGATGTTGTAGGAGTACTTTGTATAGTATCTAAATTGACTGTGTCCTTGTTTTTAGGCAAGGTCTAATTATGTGAATGTCTTCTTTATTACATATTTTAATTATGTAGTAATTGTATTTAATGTGCAAACAAAAGCACGGGGCATAGTTCAGTAATATCCATTTTAAATTATACAAACGATTTAAGATTTTTCCTTAGTTAAATAAATTTATGATTTTTTCTTTTCAGACTGTTTCAACTTCTGTGGTACAACTGAACTAAAAAAGCCTGGACTCATCAGTTCTGCTTTACAAACATGTGACGTTCGTCCTGCTTTAAGTGGAGATGTGGAGAACCAAGTAAAAATGTATGGAACATTTAGTTCAGCTGTGAGAATATCGGGCACAGAGTGGAAATACATGTTCACGCTTGCCTCGTAAATCTCTAATTCATTCTTTATAATAAACCCCACATCATGTTGCTCCTGTTTGATGAAACAGTTTAACAGCAAAGGATATTGATCAGATTCTGTCACTTCTCCTTTGATAGTCTAAACTTTAAAAAAAAAAGTGACATGACATGAAAAATTATCTCATAATTCATGTAAATGTCATGTTCAATTTAAAAAAAAAAAAAAACTGAGAATATCTGAGGTGACCTGAGATGAACTGTCTCTGAAGTGTCTTCCTCTCATGAAACCACAGCACATCCTCCGCTGACCTACTGCTGGAAATGTGCAATCCATTTACACTAGACCACATGTACGACAACCCCTCTCCTCCCTGCTTCTCCTTTCATATCTACACAGGCATGCACACACACATCTGGCCGGGGGGTGAATTAACTAACATTCCCACAGAGGCTAATCTCCATGCCTCTACTGTGACGAGATAATAATAATATAATAAGGGACAGCAGCTCCTCTGGCAGCTAAATATGTATCTACCTGCCACAGCCTGAGGGAGTCACTATAACATTCAAAAATGCATGGATTTATGTATAATTGTTTAAAATTGTACTGTACCGTACTGATTATGAATTGTAATATTGTAATATTAGATTAGAGCAGGAATACGCTGCACAGTGCTCTGGCATCTTGTTCCTTCTGCTGCTCAACTCATAGGCTCAACTAGTCAATCATAGAACTTATCTGGTAGGATGACCGGTCCAAGATGGCGGCCGCATTTCTCGCGGCCCAACGTTCGATGCGGCGTCTACTCTTTATATGTCTATGGTCTTACCACCAGAAGTTGCAGAATCTGACCAATATCCTTTGCTGTTAAACTGTTTCATCAAACAGGAGCAACATGATGTGGGGTTTATTATAAAGAATGAATCAGAGATTTACGAGGCAAGCGTGAACATGTATTTCCACTCTGTGCCCGATATTCTCACAGCTGAACAAAATGTTCCATACATTTTTACTTGGTTCTCCACATCTCCACTTAAAGCAGGACGAACGTCACATGTTTGTAAAGCAGAACTGATGAGTCCAGGCTTTTTTGGTTCAGTTGTACCACAGAAGTTGAAACAGTCTGAAAAGAAAAAATCATACATTTATTTAACTAAGGAAAAATCTTAAATGGTTTGTATAATTTAAAATGGATATTACTGAACTATGCCCCGTGTTTTTGTTTGCACATTAAATACAATTACTACATAATTAAAATATGTAATAAAGAAGACATTCACATAATTAGACCTTGCCCAAAAACAAAGGACACAGTCATTTTAGATACTATACAAAGTACTCCTACAACATCACTTTCTTTACCAATTAGAGCTACACTCTCATTGGTAACTGTGCAAGAACAAAACAGTGTGAAAATGATCGATTTAACAAAATTTTATATATATTTTTATACCACACACACTCGCTCAAATGTGGACCCTCCCTCTCCTCTCCACTACCACGACTATGCGACTGGCAGAGCATGGATCATTTCTAAATATTTATAAACATATAGGGTTCGGCTCTTGCTTTTTTTTTAGTGCTTTAAATGAAAGTGTGTCTGTTTGACTTGTATTTAGATGTGTCCAAAATGTCATCTCTCTCTCTGACCTAATTGTATTGATACTCTTGATTTATATGTATTTTAATTTTCTCTGAGTGTGTGTGTGTGTGTGTGTGCTTGCGTGTGTTTGTGTGTGTGTGTGTGTGTGTGTGTGTGTGTGAGAGAGAGAGAAAGAGAGAGAGTGAGTGAGAGAGAGATTTATGTATTCATGTATGAAATATAGCCTATTAATACTCTATAAATGATTTCTCTTGTTGTGTTTATATTTATAGTGTTTGCAAAACACCTATCATACATCACATATATCATATATCAGAATATTCTATTACTGTTAATCTCACTGTGAATATTAAAATACGCTGAACCGTGTCCTGTCCTTACACTGAGTGGAGCGGGCGACCGGGCCAAGATGGCGGCTCCACCGCTCGTCAGCGCCAATAGGCCCAACGTTCGATGAGGCGTCTACTCTTTATGTCTATGCTTACCACCGCTTTGCCTGGTGGTCTGGTGGTCCGGGTCCAGCTTAACCTGCTTCCTGGTGGTACTCTTGTATCGTGCTTGCGACGCCTGGCGGTGGACGTAGACACTTACACGTGCACGCACAGCATCCTCAGCTGTCACATTTATGACATGAACGCGCCTTCTCGTATTTGTCGATAGGCTGCATATGAAGACTAAATATGCGTGCTTAACGTAAGCAGGACCGTATGTTTGAACACATCGCCAAAGAGCAATGGGTCGTTGCTGGCGATTCTTTCTACAATGATTTTACTCCGCTTTGTTTGCTGTCTTGAACACACCCCACTGAGTACCTCGGTATTGTTCAAGGGGAATAATGGCTGCACAAGAGCCGTCTCCACCATCTTCCCTGGAAGGAAACAAACCGGGCTTCCCAAAGAAAATTCTGGCCAACAACCTCGAAGACAAGCATTTGTGCAATTCGTGCCAGAAAGTCCTGAGGAGGCCCCTGCAAGCTCAGTGTGGCCATCGCTTTTGTTCCTTCTGTTTCAACAAAACTGTGAGGTGAGTGGTGTCATTGAGCTAGCTAACTGGATGTGTAGCCTATATGAGCAACCAGAGCTTATCACCAGCCTTCATTTAAATAGCTTTCAATTTAACACTGCCCTGCCGTTTACAGGTAACGCTTTATACGAATACAAAGACAAGCTACCATGTATTTATTACAAAGACCCAGCGGAAAATTCGGCTTACAGGTTATTCACCAATCAGCGCTCGATCCAAATCCAATGTTAATTTGTGGGATGGGTTGGCCAGGTGTCCTCGTCGCCTAGTCCCGCTAACCTCGGTTGTATGTCAGTGTATGCCGAAGAGATGAACTTTGAAGTACAGGCTATTTTATTAAATTATCAATTTGACATGTATGCCGAATTTAACATAATGGTCGGGCAAATGTTAAAATCTTTACAGTACATCCCTCTCAGTGTGTATCGTCTTTAAGCGAGCCGACAATAAAGTGGGCATTTTCCAATAGCATCCAGCTGCAGACCCGGAGTACAAGCCTCTCACTTGACAAAGCCCCTTGCTTGACGGAAGTGAAAATGTAGTTTTTTTTACTTTATGCAAAGTCACGCAATAGTTTTATTTAATAGGTTATTTAAAGTTTTTTGAAAAAGCACAAAACATAGCAAGTTAAAGGAAATCGTTTTTTTAACTTTATTGAAAAAACAAGTTTTCGTTTTTTTGAAAGAGAACATACAATTCCCCTCAGTCAGGTCTCAGTCCTTTATACACAGTTAGTGTATATTCATCAGTGTATTTTACAGTTGATTTAGTCCTGAATATTGTGACATTCCAAAGATAAAGTTTAAAATCAAATATTACAATATGGATGTTTTAGTGAAGATAAACATCTGCAAAGTTTTAATGGAAACTACAATTAAATGCAACTTTAATAAACAAAAATTTTAAGGCCCTTTGTAACAGGGTGACATGAGATTTCAAAATAAAAGTAGTGGGCTGTAGGAAAGGACGATACTTAGTCAGTCCACGAGCACAACAGTCCTGTGACTGCCAATAAATATTAATAAAATTGAAAAATATATAAATTTATATTAATAAATGACTATATATATGTAATGTGAAAGGTCAGTTCATTTTAAAGAAATCACAAAATGGAAACTGTAAATGTTAAAGCAGACAAATTGTGAGATGGTACAGAGTTTACACTGGGTTCACATCTACACTGTTCAAATCTTTAACACCAATAGTCATGTATGGTAAGGCAATATACCAGTTTCTACCAATCTGGATCTGAATGATGAACACTGACATTTTACCTCAGGCAAAAGCACGTTAAAGACAAAGGCAACAGAATCTATAGGTTGTCTCGCTCCTGGTGTGTCTTTAAGGATTCCAAAAAGAAAAGAGACCACTTCATCAAGCTGCGTGTCATCAAAGCAGATGGTGGCCGTTTGCTTTTTTCCTTCCCACAGCAAATGCAGATGGCCGGTGGTGATGGCCTGCAAATAAACATCACTTTAAAATGACATGGCATTGATCAGCTTCTGATAAATGCTTTAAGATGGACATCCAGTGAATGCCATAACTGCTAATGAATTAAGTGCCATATAGATACCTCGAGGTGTTGTCTTAGTTTAGTGTTCCCTGTTATGAAGTCAATCAGTACTGAACACTGCTGTTTACGCTTCTCCTGTGCCTCTTTTACCATTTCCTGTAATTTCATAGAGCAAATATTAAAATAATACTAAGCACAGTTAATTCCAGATACTTAGATGGCTTTTTACTGACCTCTAGTCTTTTCATGCTCCCTTTGATGCATTGTCCTAAAAGTAAACATTTTAAAATGTAGTTATGTTTAGTAAATGCTTGATATAAATTGGGGAGACTAGATAGCATGCTTGATACTAATAACTAAATCACATACTAACCAACTGAGCCAGGTTGATTGTGCATGGCCTCTTTAAGTCACTGTGCTCCCTGATGACGTGATCATCCTGTGTTGGCTCCTGTTGGCCACATTTATAATATAATGAACTTATAGTAATGTCATGAAAATTTACATTACTACCACTATTTAAAATTGTACACATTAGTTTCTTAAACAAATAATGTCTCAAACCTTTCCATTTTTGTCCTCCCCTTGGCTTGTCACCTCCTCCTGGACATTAAAAACAGCTGTGTCCTTTTGAGGAAAGTATTTATTTTTTTACCATGTCAAACAGTTAGAAATCAATCAGTTATGGTGATTAACATACATAGCCTTTTATAATATCGGACACTTAATTAATTAATTCACCTGTCTTTCGTTTTAGTCTAAAGACTGGTGGAAGAAGACCATTCAGCATGCTTTCTGCCTCCTTGGAAAAATGGGCAAACCTTCTGCCATGTCTGTAGAACAAACAAATAGTCAAAATATGACACAGACAAAAACAGACACAGACCCCTCCAGGTGCAGGTTTTCCACTAGCACTGCACACCACCATCTCCGCAGAGCTGCCATGTCATCCTAAAGGAAGAACATTGCCACAAATACAAAGTGCATGTTTGTATTTTTCTATGTTGTACGGTAACCTCATGAGTCCAGAGAGATATTTCTGTTTGATAATGTCTCCTTACAACAGTGAAGTCAAATGGTGCATCCATATACGGGTTAAAGAGAAATATGCCAAGGCTGGCTTGTCTTTTCATCATTGTGGTGCTCATGGTTTTCATTAGCACTGGCAGTTTAATAAGCCTTTAGCGGCCGACACAACAATCTCAGCGCAGGAAAATCCCTTACACATCTAACAGGTTGCAAAAAAACTATCAGAAATGTATTTGCCACAGAGTGACAGCACTATCCTCAAATTCCCGCGCATCAAAGATTGCTAGTTAGTTCGTAGTTAGCAACATTATCAACATAGCACAGCTTACGTTGTTTTTAAACGTCTCCATCATGTTCAGCCGTGACAGCAAGTTCGCTAAAATTCCTGCCCCCTTACTGATTCACTTCCGTCAAGCAAGGGGCTTTGTCAAGTGAGGGACCTGTGTCAAGTGAGGGGCTTGTACTCCGGGTCTGCAGCTGGATGCTACTCGCATTTTCTGACCGGAGTTTTGGATGACCTTTATCCATGTGTACCTCAGGGGCTCTGTCCAATACATTCAACCTGGTTTTCCTTCTTTCTTTTTGTTTATTCTGAAACAACAATACAATAACAGACAAACTCTCTATATCATTAATAGTGATGATTATCAGTGTAGTGACTGCAATAAATACACACTACATAAAAGATAAACAAATGAAATTAAGTACATATGGCAAAGAAATCAGGCTTGACTCTAATCCCTTCCTCAATTACAGAAATATTTTACTGTTCAGAATTTTATAGAATATCAGCTGTGTCTATGTCTATACCACTGCTGTACTAGCATGTTTTTTAAATAACCAAGACACTTCAACAAAAACCTTTATTTAGTGAAAAAAACAGTGATCCAAATGAGAGAACAGTAACCATTGTGTCAGAAGAGAAGATTTCAACAATGTTTTCTTCTATAGGATTCAAAAATGAACAGGAAGTGAAGGGGCCACAGTTTGAATGACTTCAGCACATCTGCGCCCACAGGACATCACTAGTTTCTTTTATTTTTTTATTGTTTGTATTTTACAAATAAAAACAGACACAAATAATATACACATCACGACTCAAGGCAAACCAAAGAAACGGGAAAAAAAGGAGAAAAAAGAATGCACAATTACAGACAATAAAAAAATAAATAAAAACCAGCAATAAAGATAATAATGACAAACTCAATGGTCTCCAAATACAACCAGACAAAAAAGGGATGAAAGAACAACAACCTCCATCTAAAAACTATAAGACACAGCTCGAGACGGGAAAACTTCCCACTAATCCTTCTTCAGGAAGCCTCACCAACCCCATACCTCAACACATCCTTTTCACCTCTCTGGATGTTTTTTAATCTCTTCACTTGTGTTTACAATCAATCCTTCTAAAATAATATTTAATAAATCTGTTAAATTGGTTGATATTTAATGAATCCACACCATCAGCTTTAAAAAACTTTTTCCTAACAGAGTCAGATGAGTAATATGACTATTTGTCTCTTTTACATCACCAAGTATAACATAAATGAAATCCAGTTTAAAACGTAAACTCAGTGAATTACACATCTAATGCATCTCCCTCCAAAAAGCAAAAACAACATGACAATACCAGAAAAGATGTACAGTTGACTCAGATTCATCGAACAAAAACGACACTCATCCCAATCAGTAATTCCCCAATTCTTGAACATTTTTCTAGTAGACAAAAAATTATAAATTATTTTTCATTGGAAGGATCTTATAAAAGTGTAAATTGTTGTTTTGTATATGAACGTGTGTCCATGGTAAAGGGCAGTCAAAAGTATCCTCCCATTTTGTAAAGGCACCATATTGAATCATTTGAGCAAGATTTTAAGCTTAAATAAAAGTTTGTGATCAATTTGTTTATCTTCATGCCTTTTAATCACCTTGTGTTTCTTGTAATGGGCTGGCACACTAACAACTTAGACCTCCCACAGTTAATACTGTTATTCCAGTTTCCTCCTATAGCTGAGATCAGTTGATTATATGAGTGAGGGGGACAAATTGCCCCATACATTTCAGTAAAATAGTTATAATTCATAAGTGTCCCTTCTTCACAAATAATATCATTTAGAAACCAAACACCATGATCAAATATATTCTTCCAAAATATTGGATTTCCTTCAATTCCGATATTAGAATTTAACCATATCATTTGGTACCAGATTTAATCCCGGCTTTCTGGAGGATGAAACTGAAAACACAGCCAGCACTGAATTGCTTCCTTTAGAAACATGGATACATTGTCAATGAGATTATTCAAACATTTTATATGTGAAGGTTGGATCTGTAAAAAAGGGTATAATCTTTTTTGGAATATTGGGTGGCTGCTTTCTAATATTTAGCTTGAAAACCAGCCCTAATTTAAATACATTTTTTGAATAAAAGATGCTTTCGAAGAGAAATGTAAAGCCTCCAGACTCAATAATATGTTTTTCCATGTGTCTTAAAGAATGAGTGTACAGGAGTTGGAAGGGACATAAAGAGATAAATAAATTGTGGTACAACCAGAGAATTAATTGGTGAAATTTTCCCATATAATGTTAATGATTTCCCCCACCATGTTTGTAAAATCTTTTCCATCTTATTCTTGTAATTTACTGTGCAGTGGTCTTCTAAGTTGTTTGGAATCACAATACCTAAAACATGGACTGGCCCATCAGTCCAGATAATAGGTAATTTACATGATATTTTGTAATCTGTCCCTTTTAGACCCCCAATCCTAAGAATTTTACATTTGACATAATTTGGCTTCAAACCAGATTAAAGTGAAAATTATTCCAAATTTTCAAGTAGAGTTTCAAAACAGGAAGGTTTTGGATTTAGTAGGAAACTGGTGTTATCCGCATACATTGATATTTTTGTTCGTATTGTTTGTAAGTTCCTCTATATCTACATTAGATCTTACTTTTATGGCCAGTATTTCCATAGCTATTATGAATAAATATGGAGACAATGGTTGCTTGACTCCTCTTGCTAAAGGCACAGATTTAGAAATATAACCATTATTCACAATTCTACAACTGGTTTCATTAGACAATACTTTAACCCAATTAATTAAGGATTCACCAAAATTGGAAAAAACCCATACGTTGAAAAATAAAATCTAACCGGACCTTATCAAAGGCTTTTTCAAAATCAGCAATGAAAATCATTTTTCACCCATTTTTATTGTTCAACTCATCATTTTCCATTATCTCCAGCAGCTGTCTAATGTTATTACCGACATAAGGACCTTGCATAAATCCTGACTGATCTTGGTGAATACTATTTGTTAGTACACTCTTTATTCTATGAGTGGTACATTTTGCAAGTATCTTAGTATCATAACATTGTAATGTGATTGGTCTCCAATTCTTAAGGTTCCCAGGATCCTTAAACTGTCCACTGGGTTCCTGTTTGAGTAAAAGAGAAATCAGACCTTCTTCCTGAGAATCTGATAGATATGAAAAATGAAAACAAGAAAGGGATGTTTTTGTTAAGCAAATGAAAAAGGTTTGATACACCTCAGTGGGTATTCCATCCATCACAGGTGTTTTCCCATGCTTAAAGGACATTACTGCAAAAAAAAGTTCATTATCTATAATCGAACCTTCACATATATCTTTTTGCAAATCCAATAGTTTATTTTTGTAATTCTGTGGACAGAACTTTTCATAGTTGAATGAAATGGAGGAGTGAAATTAAAAGAGTTTTCTATCTTCTTTATAATATCTTTCTGTTGAAACAAAACCTCTCCGTTATTCAAATGATTTTAGAGATGTTTTTTTTGGATTTCTATTTTGAAGAGTTTTGAACATTTTTCTCATTTTCCCATCCATTCAGAATCATAGATTCCACTAGACTGTGAAGTTCACTTTCTTTACTTTTCAAATCATTCAGCTGATCTCTCGACGCATCAGTAGAATTATCTATATTGTGGGTTAATTGCTCAACTCCTGCTATTAAAGTTTGTTAATAGCATGTCCTCTAAAACCAAATTTGAATGCTTCCCAGACTATTCGAGGATACGTTGAACCAATATTGTACACAAAAAAATCACTAATGAATAACTTAGTTTTCTTAAGAAATTCTTCATCATGAAGAAGAGTCTGATTAAACTCTCAATATCCACGTACATTTCCCAGTATTGAAAGATTTAATCCAATAATATTATGATCAGATTGTAATTTATCTTCTATTGATACACCACTTACATTGGGTATAAGGTAAACTTGCTTGAGTTTGTCTCCTCCAAGTATATCTGATCAGATTGGGATTTTTTTTTAAATCTCCAAATATCAACTAAATCAAATGTGTCTATAATCTTTTGAATTTTCTTAAAAGGCATGTTGGTGAGTGTTAATACGCAAACTTCCTTTTCTCTCTAATCTATTGTTTAAAGCAATGTTAAAGTCTCCCACCAAAATAATTTGACCATATATGTCTCGCAACTTGTTAGATATGTCTTCAAAACATAATGGGTCATCATAATGGATCATCTATATTTGGTCCATAAAAATGCAGTTTTTCTCCTTGAACTACAACATTTAATAGTAACCATCTTCCCTTAGAGCCAAACATGTTGAACATTAACTGGAAATGAAATTGCTTCCTAAACATTATTATGACACCTTTTGTATTTCTGTGGCCATGTGAAAAGTCATTTCATTCCCACGCTGCTTTCCAAACTCTTTCATCCAACTCTATACAGTACAAGGTTGTTTTTTTTTACTATCTGCGAGACCATTACAGTTATAACTAGCAATTCCTATTTCATCATTATTCATACATATTAATGCTCAAAATCTAAAAATGATATTTATTTATCACCTCAGAGAAATTAAAAACAAAATAAAATGTGGTTTCTCCCTTATGGTTAAGCCTGATCCAACACAATAGACACAAAACAAAAACATTCACATAAACCACACAAAAAATTTAATTAATACCGTCCACTTTTCCATTACAGTACAACTTTTTCGACTTTGCCAGTGTTGTTTTTGATTTTTCCTCCCAGTTATTGTCCGTCATCTCTGTAAAGTTTGCCGTTTCTGTATATTTTGTCAACCACCAGGCCGAAGTTTTGTCCCGTCTGTCACAGATCGTTCAGAACTGGAAATAACCTGCGCCGATTCTCAACCACTTCCACGGGATATTGAGAATGTAAGACTTAGAGTGTGATTCTAACATTTTGAACTTACACACTTGACATCAAGAGGCCTTAGTTTACCTTGTTTCTTGCGATGCCCAAGTCTGTGGGCTCGTTCTACATGGATCTTTTTTAATTCTTCCTCTGGAATTCCAAGTTGATCCCGCATAAATATCATCACAGGGGCCTCCGACATCTCGTAATCTTCTTGTTCTCCTTCTTCGATTCCCATGATTATCAAATTGTCTCTCATGCTTCTGAACTGGAGGCCCAACAGCAACCTTTTGGGTTTAACATTTTCCTCTGCGAGGGTTGTTGCTCCATGTTTTAATTTAGCATCGTCCTCTTTCAACACAGTCTGTTCTTTTTTAAGTTCTTCCATGAGCTCCATGTTGTACTCCGCTGTTTTAATTCAGTCACATGAGCCTTCAATTCTTTTAGGATGTCCAGTTTTTGAAGTTAGTGTGAAATATTTTGTAACATCTCCCGATCCTCCGCGGTGAATGTAATGTCATCATAATCACTTGAAGTCAGAGCACTTCTGATGCATTTAGAGTCCTGTCCCTTATTTTTAGTCATTCTTCCAAATGTTACTCCAAATATTAGTGACAAGGCACTGGGCAATATTGTCCAACGTCTTAAGAAGCAAAGGGAAAAACAGAAATCAGGCAGGTAGCCTAATCAGGCCAGGTGGGTTCACCTTTGTTTGTTTGTCTGTTTTGAGTTTAAAATTAGTTCATCTGCCACTTCTTCAGGGGTCCGTTTCACAAATCAGGTTTAGTGAAAACTCTGAGTCTGTTAACCCTGAAATGAGGGAAACTCTGAGTTTTCCGTTTCACAAAGGGAGGTAACTCAAACCAGAGACAGAGGGGTAACTCTAGCCTGTTTCACAAAGAGAGGTAACTTAACCTCTCGGTCAGTTACCATGCTCTCTGAAACTAACCTGGTCGGGACCAGGTTTTTCTCAGAAAACCTTGAGTTTCTCTCTGTCTCCGCCCTCTTTCAGCCACACACGGTTTTTGATTTCCTCATTCATTCAGTCAGCGGGCGAGTTTTGGCGTAGTATACAGTTGTTCCGTCTGTTTTTTTCAGAAAATCATTGCAAAAATCAGTCAGTAGGCCTACATTAGAAGTTATATTAGGTGGCAACTATTTCACTACCATGGCATGTCCTTTTGATAATGATCCCGTGGATGAAGGTGCAGCATTACTGCGCAGAGAATTAAATATTCGTCGGGAGATGATTATCAAACTATTGATTATAGATGTTCCTGCATTTCCAGGCAATTCTCTTTTTGAGCGGTACCGTTTCATATCACAGCAGATATTGTGTGTTGCGCTGCGTTTTTTTGCAAATGGGAGTTTTTTATACAACATATAAAAACAGCCACTTACAGTAATATTTACTTTACCATGTAAAACATGCTCAAAATGAGGCGTCACCATGAGATTGTGCCGATGTTTTACCTGTTTGAACAATGTTTTTATGTTTCATCTTAAGCTGCTGCCAAGTGCGCTTCTCCCCCGTGTGAAGCACCTAAATTAAATAAATTATAATAGGCTACCACTCAAGCAGTTCCCCCTGTGATATTACTGTGATTGCAACAGGACTACATTTAAACTTACGCACTGACCCGAGCAGCAATGTCCTCCCGCACCGTCTCCCTCTCTTTAGCTGCTTCAGCGATGTTACACTTTCGGCGAAAAACATGCTCAAACTCCCGTATGAGCGCATTAATATTTACAGTTCCAGTTGTAGCGTAGCCCTCCCCTTCCCCGTTGCTATGGTGACTCATCGAATCAGGGCTCCATTGATGCTGTCTTTTTTTACTTGTGGTGCACGCGCTTATCTCCAGGTCAAACTACTCTGAGTTGATCAGCCTAACGCAAATCTGCTGTTCTGGAACTGAAAACTCAGAGTTTCCTATCTCAGAGTAGATCAACTCAGAGTTCAGGGTTAGACTCAGTGTTTGTTGAACCTGCTTTGTGAAACGGACCCCAGGATGTTCAAATCTGTCAGTCTGCTCGGCTCCTCCCCTGCTCTGCAACTCTGCCACACCCCTGATCAATCTACAGCTTTCACCTGCTGCTCTCACCTGCTCACCATCTCCAATCAAGCCAGTATGTCAGTTTGCTCAGCTCCTGCTCTGCTGCTCAGCCACACCCCTGATAAGTCTACAGCTTTCACCTGCTGCTCTCACCTGCTCACCATCTCCAATCAAGCCAGTATATATGCAGCCTCACTCCTTGCCCGATTGTCTTCGCTCTCATGCCTGACTCTCCAGCACTTGTTCCCAGATTACTTACCTGGTATTGACCTGACTTGCCTCTGATCTTCGCCTCTCGTCCAAGCCCCGGTAAATCCACCAGCCTTCTGTCCCTGACCATGAGTATTGCCTGCCTGTTTTCTGTTCCCCGTCTGCCTGTGGCTGGTTGGCGCCCTGCCTGCCTGTGGCTGGTTGGCGCCCTGCCTGCCTTCTGTCCCTGACCACGAGTATTGCTTGCCTGTTTTCTGATCCTCGTCTGCCTGTGGCTGGTTGGCGCCTGGCCTGCCTTCTGTCCCTGACCATGAGTATTGCCTGCCTGTTTTCTGTTCCTCGTCTGCCTGTGGCTGATTGGCGCCTGGCCTGTTTCTGCTCTCCCCTGGTACCTGCTTTTGCCTGCTGAATAAAGACTGTTTAAAAACGAATACCTGGTTCATCTGTGCTGCAATTGGGTTCACTCTACACCTGTGACAAAGTCATAATTATTCCCTTGTTATGACAGTGTGTAAGAGGACATAATTATCCATTTAGTATGATAAATTTGGGACAAACTGGCTGAGCTTTTCTTAGCCTTTTAGGTGCGTTTCCACTATGATGGACTACCCTGAATGAGGTGGGTCCATCTTGCCAAAAACGCCTGTAATTTGCATGTTAGTTGCTCAGGAGGCTGTTTGACAGGGTAGAAAGAGGCAAGGTCTCTTTTGTCCCCTGAGATTTACCTGATTGCTGATTGGATGTAGCTCTCAGCGGGATGTGACGTGTGGTCGTACAGACGCCGGAACAACACGGTGAAGTAGAGTAGACACTTTTATCCAGTGGTGAAGAAGAACACAGCACAGAAAATGATCTGTGCACGGATTCTGGATTGAATTTCGGACCTGTGGTCCTTTGCTGTATGCTCCATTACTCTCTCTCCCATTTACACATAAATGTGCGCACACACACACCATGTATTACAGCAGGGTGACAGTCTATAAACAAACACTTTTACAGCCCCATGAAAATTTAAGGTGGAATGTTCAGGGTGCACTCACACTGTCCATCCGTACCGTGCCCCGTGCTTTAGGGTACTTGTCCCCCCCTCCCTCTCCCCAGGCCCGTTTGCACTCACACTACCTGGGCCTCGGCGGAATGCTTCTTGCTGCCTATACGTCATCACGGCGTAACATGTCACACGCATTGATGACGTCATCACGATGTGTCGCTTTGTTTACAAATCTTTCCATAGACCTTGGAGTTTTTGTTCAACTGTTTTTGAATATTTTCATCAGACCAAATCTTCAGTAAACACTCCAACTCCGCATCACATCAACATGAACCTTTCGCCGCCATTGTTTTAAATGTCCGCACAAGGTCCGTCTTTTTTTCTATGTCTGAACAGGCGCATATAAAATTACCTCAGAACCAACGTAGTCCTCGTGCTCGTACACGTGCGCACACTCATGCTCGTACATGTGCAAACGTGCTTTACAAAAGCCCACCTCTCCCAAACAGGCCATGGCCGGCAAGCGTACGGTTCCACTCGCACTGGTCAAACGAACTAGACTTTAGCCGTGAAACCTGTTTGAGCACGGTACGGATGGACAGTGTGAGTGCGTCCTCAGAGTGATACATCACCTCCAGAGTCTCCTAAATCCCTCTGGGGCCTTTTTTTATAAAGAAACACGGTGAGTGAATGGCCATTTGAGAGGCCGTGGCCGGAAACTTTCCAGGAGGCCACTTTATAGGGCTAATGGAAACATGCCTATTGTTTCTTGCTGTGGCCATCTTGAATCATCACTAGTCATCACTAGTTTCTCACACTGCTCTGGTTTGATCTTGGTCCATTCTTCTTCAGTCTCTTCCACAGTTCACTAACTGGAGTGGGTTTCTTACACATTACTTTGTAGACAAGGGTTTTCCAGAGATACTCTATGGGGTTTAGATCTGGACTCTGGACATTTCATTGTTTTAATATTCTGAGCTTCAGTGAACTGTTTAACCTGTTTTGCAGTGTGACAGGGGACATTGTCTTCTATGAAAATTGCAGCTGATTTGGAGACAGTTGCAGTGAAGGTATAAACATTTGCATTCACCCTGCCATGTAGCTGTACAAGAGGCCCAACTCCTGCTGCAGGAAACATTCCCAAACCATGACACTTCAGATGTGGGATTTTTTAGACGATACAGAGTTTAGAGGGAAAAATTCACTTAACGCAAATATGGCGGCTGATATAATACATTTTTTGAACTGTAATGAAAGTAGACCATTACTTTTGGATTGTGCACCAATATGACTCTGTAAAGATACTAATAAGTAATAAAAACAAATTACTTTTATAAAAGAATATTCAACATTATTACATATACATACAGTGTACATGAAAATGGTAAATGGTAAATGGACTTGTACTTATATAGCGCCTTTCTAGTCATCTGACTACTCAAGGCGCTTCACAGTGTCTGTCACATTCACCCATTCACACAGACATTCACACTGATGGCAGTGGACATCTACATACCATCTAATCTGATCTAACCATTCACACCACATTTACACACCCATGCGCAGCACGGGGAGCAATTCGGGGTTCAGTGTCTTGCCCAAGGATACTTCGACATGTGGACCAGGGGGAGATGGGGATCGAACCACCAATCTCTCGAACAGAGGACGACCCACTCTGCCACCAAGCCACAGCCGCCCCTAAAATAAAATAAAGAATAAATAAAATTAATAGCTTAATAAACACCATGTTCAGTATCAGTCAATTGCTGACCATGAAGAATAAAAAATACAGATATAAATATCTGTGATACCAATTCTGAATTTCATTTTCTGCATTATTTCAGTAAAAAAGGTTTTCATATTGGAAAAACATGTACGTCAATACTGATAGATACCGATATGTCTGTGATAGGCCAATTTTGGTCTGGCTCTAGCTCTAACAATATAGGTTTATAGCTGCAGCTAAAGATTACTTTCATTATTGATTAGTCTGTCAATATTTTTCACTTTCACTCGTTTGTCTTTAAAATGTCAGCCAAGTCACACACATTCAGATGACTAGTTTTGTTCTTCCAACTACTTAAATCCCAAAGATATTCAATTTATAATGATACTAAACTGCTGAAGCTGGAACCAGTCAATATTTGTCGATTTTGCTTTAATAATTGTCATTTTTTGTTGATTGAGTAATTGCTCAGTCAACTAATAATCCCCAAAAATAGTTTTTTTGGTTTTGTCATCACTTTATCACCAAGAGATGCGGTTGAAAGCTCAGACAAAGCCTTGAGTTGAAATTTTTCTGTTATAATCACTGATTCCAGGTTCGAAAGTGAACATGACTGACTTTAACAGTATTTGGATGGGGGTCATAGTAATATCAAGCATAATATTGTCTGACACATGATAGATGGACAGTATCCATACTAATGCCATATTTGCTTTCCTCTTTTCCAGTTCTGGACCACAGAAATGCAATGCTTGCATCAAAGAAGACTTGTTTGAGGAACCCACCTCTATTCTCAAGCAAGGCGGTGTAAGTCCACTCTTTTACTATATTGCATCTTTTTTTCTCACATTTACATTAAATACTGCATTATCAGTGTTTCTTTGGATGGATTTGAAGCAGCAGGAATGAAGCGTGCATGTGAGAAACAAATGTGAGCCTGCAAAGCACGCCCTGCCAGGAAGGGCTCTTTGGACCTCAGTACATACAGTACTTTGGTGCACAGTAATGGGAAAATGTCTAGCGTACTACTTAAAACTTGTAATGTCCATACATGTGTGTCTGTTTGCCCCCCTTTGGAAACATTGTTGCCTGACAGCACAACCCCACGCCCCCCTAACTTGACCCGACCTAACCTATGTAACCTCATTCTCCCCATGGTCGTCACTGCACTTACTTTGGATCAGCCAGATTTCTACTCATCTGGAAATTAAACCATGTAATGTGACAAACAAGCAGCTATGAGTCACCCATAGAAAAGTGAGTCATAGTCTTTTAGGTGAAAATGCAAATGACAAGTCATTTAAGAACACACACACACACACACACACACACACACACACACACACTTCCTATATTATTTAAATGCATTGCTTATTTTCTGAAACCACAACTAATTATTGATCAAATAAATTGTCTTCATGAATAACACCGTAAATTCCCTTTATGTTAATCAGATCACTGTCTGATATTTTACAGAGAAAACTTAGGAAAAACAGAATGCACTGGACTTGAAACTTCTGGTCTGCAGCGTTTTGAAACCTGCCAGTTAATGACGAGACGGTGTAACATCTCCATGGCAACAAATCTCTGTACTTCCGTTCTAACTTCGTGGGTGGATATAATTTGTAGCATCATAAAATATAAATGAGGACAGAGACAGTGAGAAACGTGACATAGCTGCGTTTCTAGCAGTGATGAAACGGTGAAAATACCGTTTATTTCCCTGTTTTGCTCTTGATTTCGGCTGTTTTCAGACTAGCGTATGTCTTTAGGTAAATAGCAGGTAGAGTAAGTGGTGGGCTGTTTAGAAAGTGAAGTTGGATGCAGAATGAGTGTACATGCAGGTCGGAGTGGAGTTTTGTTAATGCTAGTAGAAAAAGTTTAGACCAAGTGAATATAAAGTATTGTGCACTGAGCTAATAAATGCCACAGCTTCTCAAGACGACAGAGGCGTCCAGTGTTCTATTTCCAGCTACTGAGTGAACTAAAGGAAGTTAACTATGGAGCGCGTGCAGGCTCCGTGCACGCTCTCTCTCCCCAAGGCAATTTCAGTCCAAAAGCAACTGGACTTGGAAGATGTTTCACCTCTCATCCAATAGGCTTCATCAGTTCATGTACGCAACTGACCAGGCTGGGACTGGACCAACTCTCTCAAAATTCAAAATAAACCCGGCTTTATTTTGAAAGTTGTGCCGGAGGTTGTACCCTCGTGTATCAAGGATCTCAAGCTTCTCTCTCTCTCTCTCTCTCTCTCTCTCTCTCTCTCTCTCTCTCTCTCTCTCTCTCTCTCTGTCTCTCTCTGTCTCTCTCTGTCTCTCTCTCTCTGTCTCTCTGTCTCTCTGTCTCTCTCTCTCTCTCTCTCTCTCTCTCTCTCTCTCTCTCTCTCTCTCTCTCTCTCTCTCTCTCTCACTCTCAGCATAGATTCAATGAAACTAAACAACTATACAAATTTCATAGGTATAATGAAAACTTATAAATAATAACATAAAAACTTAAAAAAGGAATGTGTGCGTGTGTACATTCTTTTTTCTGTGTAGGGATCTGTGTGTAAAATAATAAACAATAATATAATAATAAACAATCATATAATAAGTAGTCATGAGAATAAACGCATACATAAACAATAAACAACTCCGACGTTGAGTCTCCGTCCAAAACTGCTATTTTGACCAGCTGACACTTTGTAACTTTGTAACTGACTGACTGCAACATTTTAGTGGATGTAAAAACCCTGTAGAGTCAGCACTGTGGCGTCATTGTTTGTTTTCATATCCAATGTGCTGGAGGATACAGCCAATACAACTATAATTCTTGGCAGCATAGATAATAGATGGAGCAGCTATAGTCCTGTGTCTCTAGAATGACTGTTTGTGCTGGAGAAATTAGAGCCGGGGGAGAAAAGTGAGCTCCACCTGACACTACCCCTCCGACTGTAACTGAAGACACAAACCAGACAACAACCTCTGCTTCTCCATGCAGGCTTTCCCTGACAACGCAGCTCGAAGAGAAGTGGAGGCTTTGGCAGCTGTCTGTCCCAATGAAGGATGCACGTGGACGGGAACTATCAAAGAATTTGAGGTGCGCACTTATGCAAAGCAGGAAAGGAAATTAACCCATCCTTTTAGTCTTGTCTTTTTAAAAACAATTTTTATTTTTATTGCAAGGGTCTTTAATGGTTTTTTTGACCTCTTACCTGAATGAGAGACAGATCAGGGACTATAGACTATATAAAAGAGATTTAGTAGGCAGGAACCTACTTCTACTAAATGTGCTGAAGTCATTCAAAGCCAGGGCCTCTAAACTTCCTGTTCAATTTTCAATCTTTAAGACTGAAGAAAAGACTGGTGAAATCTTCTCTTCTGACACAATGGTTACTGTTTTTAATTTAATTGTAATTGTATTGTAATTTTGTTCACTGCTCACAAAATAAAGGTTGTTGTTGAAGTGCCTTGGTTATTTAAAAGACATGCTAGGATAGCAGTGGTATAGACACAGCTGTTACTCTGTCAAATTATGAACAATAAATAAATATGTTTATACATATATGTATGTGTATATACTGTATATATATGTATATATATACGTATGTATATATATATGTGTATATATGTGTATGTATATATATATATATGTATGTATGTGTGTATATATATATATATATATATATATATATATGTGTATGTGTGTATGTATGTATGTATATATGTATGTGTATATGTATGTATGTATATGTATGTATATGTATATACTCACTGCAGAGTGAGACAGAATGACAGTAAAGTGTTTACCTTCATGTCAGAGTTTTATACTGCAGAGTGAGACAGAATGACAGTAAAGTGTTTACCTTCATGTCAGAGTTTTATACTGCAGAGTGAGACAGAATGACAGTAAAGTGTTTACCTTCATGTCAGAGTTTTATACTGCAGAGTGAGACAGAACGACAGTAAATTGTTTACCTTCATGTCAGCTCCTCTGAGCCGTTTTAATGCATTTACCATAAATGTCAGAATACTAGCGAATTAAAAATATAGGGCTGGCAGGTTTGATTACGGAGAAGTGAATGGAGACTCACTTGACTGCAGTGGCCGTTCATAGTGCTGCCAAAGTGCTTGACTTTCATTGAGCAAACCTTGCATATTGAATGAGTCATCTCCAGCAATGATGGGCGGGCTAGCAGGAGCTGACTAGCCAGTAGCTTTCTGCAACGGTGTTCTACAGAAGCTGCGAAGTGCGCACCGTAAGACGAGAAAAAGAGTTTGGGAAAATCTAATTTTGGAAGTTATAAATCGATTTGGAATCTTAGAAGATAAGAATTGCGATTTTTTTTCTTTTTACGTGTAGTGATTGATTTATTTTTTCCACCCCTACAATCAACCCAACATTTGCTGTACTTTTATTCAACATATTTCTGCGTTATATGACACCAACTTGGAATAACCATTATAAAAATTCTCAGGTATAACCAATCACCTTCAAGATTACACACCAATTCAATTCAATTAAAAAACGTTATTGGTCCCCGAGGGGGCAATTAGGAGGCATGTAGAGTAAAAAGACATGTCAAATGCAATAAATTCAAACAGACACATTCTTCAGCACAGCACATAACTAACTTTAAAAGCGAGAACATTGTGTGCAACTTGTGTTATTAAAATACATGTAGATTAAAAAATAACAAAAAAAGGTAAATAAATATAAAATATTAATAGTAAACACCAAGTTAATTGACCTCCACCTGACATCACCTGTGGTGTTTTAATTTTACTTCAGAATAAAATCGGCTGTTCCTTGAGGATTCCACTCCTAGTAGAGCATGGTAACACAAAGAATTCACCATGGTTGGAAAGATGCTTTCAAAAGAGCTCCAGGATAAAGTTGTGGATAGGAACAAGTTAGGAGAAGGATATAAACAGATTTCAAAGGCTTTAACTGTCCCTCTGAGGACCGTTCAGAGTATTGTCCAGAAGTGGAATACATATGGATCCACCCAGACCTGGCCTAGATCGGGCGGCCCCTCCAAACTGGAGGACCGAGCCAGGAAAAGATCAGGGAAGCTACCAAGAGGCCCATGGTGACCTTGAAGGAGTTAAAGTCTTAATGGCAGAGGTTGGTCAATCTGTGCATGTGACAACAATTTCACAAGTTCTACATGTTTGGCAGAGTGGAAAGAAAGAAGCCTCTTCTGAAAAAATGTCACACTGAGTCTCGTAAAAAAACATACTGAAGATTCTGATGCCATGTGTTAAAGGTTATATGTTCAGATGAGACCAAAATTGAACTTTTTGGGCTGAACTCTAATGGGGCGTTCACACCAAACTTGATAGACGCGAATTGAGCGACAACTCAACATTGAAAATCAATGTAAATGGCGCGATGACACGATTCAGGTGGAGGCGGCGCGAATGGAGCGTCTGGCGTGACAAGATGCAGTGCGAATGAAGCGTCTAGAGTGTCTGAAGCGATTGTATTCGCATTTGGTGTGAATGCAACACAAGAGCTATGTTTGGCAAAAACCAAACACAGCACACCACCCAGAACACCACATCCCTACAGTGAAGCATGGTGGTGGCAGCATTATGTTGTGGGCTTGTTTCTCTTCAGCAGGGACTTCGGCACTTGGTCAGGACTGAAGGGAAAATGGATGCTGCCAAGTCCACCCAAATTCTTGAAAATGGGCAGGTGGTTCACAGCATGACAACGACCCAAAACACACCTCCATAAAAACAACACAGTGGCTAAAGGACAGGAAGGTGAATGTCCTAGAGTGGCCAAGTCAGAGCCCTGACCTGAATCCTACAGAACATCTGTTGATGGACTTGAAGAGTGCAGTCCATCACCGCTCACCACAGAATCTGACTGAACTCCAACAGTTTTGCAGGAAGAATGGGGAAATATTTCCAATCTAAGTGCAAAAAGCTGGTAGAGACAGATCCAAACAGACTGATGGCTGCCTCCACAAAGGATTACATCTGGGGACTCATCACTTTTCCAACACTGCTATTATGCATTGTCATTTCAGGCTGTAAAACAAAAAAAGTGACTATTTCAAAAGGGTACCATGACTTTCTATAGACACTGTATTTGGGAGCAGTCCGTGTGGAGGCAATCCCAGTCGACCATTTTTTTTCTTTCTGTATTTCTAGGACAGCTCCTTTAAGGAGTTTGGAAGTAAAAAACTAGTTAGGGATAGTGGAGAATCAGAGGAGGTGAAACAGAATGGCAAAACCAAGTTTACAAACTCATCCACTGATTCGGACCAGATTAAACCAACTACAGGTGTGAAAGGGTCAGATACATCTGTATACGTTGGACATCATCAAGTTCCTCAAACAATAAGTGAACATTATGAAAAATGTTCAAGTTTTTTTGTTGGTTCCTCTTAGGCCAGCCATGAGGGCAACTGTGACTTCATGATCATCCTGTGCCCCTCCTGCAAAGAGCTGATGAGAGCCAACGAACAGGAGCGCCACAACGAGAGAGAATGTCCAGAGAGGACACTCAACTGCAAATACTGCAAAGAACCCTTCCTCTTAAAGAACATCAAGGTCAGCCTTCGCTATCAATGTAAACAAACACCTTCAAGTGTTTCACCATATATGATATCATTCAGGGTTTCATATTGTGTTTAAATATCCTAACTTGAATCATGATACTTGCAGGCCTGTTTAATCCAGGGATATGTAATAAGATAAGGTTCAGGTATTAGCTTTCCCAAAGCATTCAGCCATATCTCACAGCCATCCTCTGGAAATGTACCTCATTTGTCATTACATGATGGAAGTACAGAACTTTGGTGTCATGATAACAGGTTCTATGATCTTTCCCCAGTCACACAATGGCTCGAACAGGGGAGTTCCTGTCTAACGGGGTTATTTAATGGGTTGTTCTAACCACTGAATACTTTGGAAAGGGATATGTATCACCCACACTGTCCCCCTCGGAAGAAGGGTTACAAACCCTCACCTACACTGGAGATCAAAATTAGAGAATTAGTTATTAATACTTGATTTATTCTGAAATACTGTTACTTTTTTATAGTTCAGAATTTAAAAAAATGTACTATGCTGTACTAGCATGTTTTTTTTCAATAACCAAGGCACTTCAACAAAAACCTTTATTTTGTGAAAAAAACAGTGATCAAAATTAAAGAACAGTAACACCTGTGTCAGTGGAGAAGATTTCAACAATGTTTTGTTTTTTTAGGGCTATAGGATTCATAAATAAATAGGAAGTGTAGTAGAGTACTGCATCCTATCATTTTGGGGGGTCATCTCTATGTTCCCCTGGTCCTACAGTATTTTCGCTGGTTGAATAAGACTATGCAGATTTAATTCAGCATTTTGTTAGGGCTAGAGGTTATGGTTAGGTTTTGGCGTGAAGCGTGGTGCCCAAGATGGGCACTATGGGGGGCACGGGCACAAGGGGACTTTGTGTGTCATTAGAATACTTTAAAAATCTCCTTAAAAAGACCTGAGTCAGTTGTTAAAGGTTAAAATGGTGGTTATAATGTAAATTTATATTTAAAAAGAGATGACAGATTTCCCATGCATTTCTAGGCGATACAGTGGGGACTGGGCTCAGAAGAGCAATCTTATTATAAATGACAGATATCAGTCGTTTGTGTTGTACGTTGAGAGAGGAATTGGTCCATCTCAGCTTCAGGGGGGCGGTTCGCAAAATGTGGGAATTGCTTTTGGATAAAATGTCTACGCTCCCCATTTTTTAATAAAAAGGAACCTTTACTGTCAGATAAATGTAATGGTAGAAAAAGTATGTTGATCCAAGACGTAGTGGAGTAAAAGCAGGCAATGGAAATACCCAGGTAAAGTACAGTAGGTAAAAATTGTACCTACAGTACTTGAGTAAATGTACTTAGTTAATTCCCACCACTGATGCCACTGAAATGTGTGGCACTGTGCATTATGTACATTGCACAATATCCTACAACAAGATAGGAACACACTTAATAGGTTGACAAATATCATTTATTGAAAGCAATATTCTTAAGGAAAATATATATTATGAATAAATCCTCAAAGCAATTTCAGTCAAAAACAACTGGACTGGTTGTTTGTCTAGGAAGACGTTTCACCTCTCATCCAAGAGGCTTCATCAGTTCATGTACGCATCTGACCAGGCTGGGACTGGTCCAACTAACTGGTGTGGAGATCCAGGTATTTAACCTCTCACAAGGCCGATGATGCCACTGAAACCCTTTGTGCTCCAAGTGCCCACGCCCGTCGTTAGAGTGACAGTCGGTGGTGGGCAGTTGGTTTCGACGTCGTTAGTGCTCTATTGAGTCTGAACGACAGTCGTTGGGGTCACCCGAGCCATGTGTGAACAGTTGTCCTTTGAGGTTAGATTGTTGAATCTCCTGGGAAGGGACGAAACTCCAGGAGGAGAAACAAAACAACCACTGCATAAACGCATGGCCCAACACAGGAGAGCTAACTCCTCAGGCCTGGACTCGGCTGTCCACTTACACCTCAAGGAGAAAGCCCACTCCTTTGATGACAGCAATGTCCAAATCTTGGACAGAGAGGACAGATGGTTTGAAAGAGGAGTAAAAGAAGCCATCTATGTTAAAGTGGAGAAACCATCGCTAAACAGAGGAGGGGGTCTGAGACACCACTTATCTCCAATTTACAATGCCGCCCTTTCGTCCCTTCCCAGGAGATTCAACAATCTAACCTCAAAGGACAACTGTTCACACATGGCTCGGGTGACCCCAACGACTGTCGTTCAGACTCAATAGAGCACTAACGACGTCGAAACCAACTGCCCACCATCGACTGTCACTCTAACGACGGGCGTGGGCACTTGGAGCACAAAGGGTTTCAGTGACATCATCGGCCTTGTGAGAGGTTAAATACCTGGATCTCCACACCAGTTAGTTGGACCAGTCCCAGCCTGGTCAGATGCGTACATGAACTGATGAAGCCTCTTGGATGAGAGGTGAAACGTCTTCCTAGACAAACAACCAGTCCAGTTGTTTTTGACTGAAATTGCTTTGAGGATAACGATGACCTGGACGAATGAGAACATTCACAGGCATTATGAATAAATAAACATTATTAACGTTAATAGGTAACATATGCTTGTTTTTTAGGCAAGGCAATATTTGACGAGACAGACACACTGTTTCAGTGCCAATTATGTCAATATTTTAACTTAAATGTGTACACAAAAATCTTAATAGTATTTAGTTTAACGGACTAGTATCTCTGGTATTAGCAACGAGGGTAGCATCATTTAATCGACTAATCGCACACCTCCCAACCTTCCATATACTACAGAGCAAGACAGAGGGAAATTAAAATATATATCTCTTCATCTAGACTTATGTATACATCAACACTCAAACATACATATGTACATACATACTGTACTTACATACAGCATATAATTAGTTCAAATGTTGTAAATAAAAGGCTGCCTCTGATATCTCTGTTTTTGTGAACTCTTACATGTTTTTTTTTCAGGCTCATGATGAAATCTGTCCAAAGTACCCGATGATTTGTGAAGGCTGTGCGAAGAAAAAGATCCCAAGAGAAAAGGTATTGCACATCGAGTGATTTCTCATAATTCTGTTGGATTGATCTCATTTACCATTTAGCTAGGGATCAAACTCTACAAAGTGCTCGATACATCAGCTTTTTCCATTTTTTTGTTGTTTTGCAGTATTCGGACCATATTAAGTTCTGCAGTAAATTTAAAGCACCATGCAGATTTCATGTTGTTGGCTGCGATACATCTGTAAGTAGACATTTTTGTTTTTGCTATATATGTAATAATAACTGGTTCTTGTAATAACCATTGGATCATCTAATAACTACTGTCTAGTGGACAGGAAGAGTTTATCGATTACATTTTCAGACCAATGATTTAACTAAAAAGGTATGAATGACATGATCTGTCCTAGTACATCAACTAAAATTAGATGCTATATTACATTTTCTTTAGTTAGCAAAAGCAACACATAATTCAACTGTTATTATAAAATTTGTTGCTGCATGCCTGTAAATGAATCCTGTGTTGTTGAGTATGAAGCCCGTGTGTGGGAAGTATTCACCTGACTTGGAATTTTGAAAGTATTACTATTTTATAATAACATATGGAACAGGTGTGTTTAGTCTGTTTGACACTGATCAACATAAACAAGTGCAAAAATTAAACTAAGTAAAAACCTAATTTGACAAAAACAAGTTTTTCATCCATTTTCATCAAAAGACAAAAACTAAATCACAGTCAGGTGCCACCATGAACACTGGTCCAGAGGTTATTTAAGTTTTTTCTGCAGCCGTAAATCGACAGCGTCCACAGGCCTCATAAGGCTCCACTGTAGTCCAGCTAAAGTGCTGTTGGAAGGTCTAACAGCCTGTGCCACGTCTTTGCAGTTTAGTTATGATTGACCTTACAGTACTCAGAAGGATACAAGTGCAGTGCCTCTTAAGAGCTTGTGCCCGTTTGGGGTGTGGCAATTGTCTGGTCCCCTAAAGTGCAGCTTTCTGGAAAGACTGCTAATTCAATCAACTTCACACTCAACATTGCACTCCATTGTCCTTAGCAATACACCTGTAAGGTGTGAAGGTAATTAGATGAAAGATTTTTGAGACATGTGAAGGACAGTCATACATCATTGTAGATGAAAATAAGATTACAAATTAAAAATAAATGGATTCATTCTAAAAATATTGTTATTTTTTATTATTCAGAATTTGATGGAATATCAGCTGTGGCTATACCACTGATGTACTAGCATGTTTAAAAAAAAAACAAAGACACAAAAAATATTAATAACGTATTAATAACTTGTTCTCTAATTTTGATCTCCAGTGTACACGCACAGATAGATTCCTTCCTTTATTGTTAGATGATGCTGCTACAGCTACACCTATTGGCTAAATGGCACCAACTTTGCACCAATTGACAGTCTCTAGATATGAGACGGACAGATAGACAGACAAATGGATAGACAGACATTACTTGCTTTATAGTTAGATTCCTTCCCTTGAATAGTCCAGTGTTTCGCATACGTAGACCCATGTTTTTTTGGGGGGGGGGGGGGGGGGGGTTTCAGCACGATTTTGAAATATAGATATTGTTCCGTTAATTCATCTCTGCATAGCACTCTTTCTCCCTGTCATTCTCGTTCACACACACACACACACACACACACACACACACACACACACACACACACACACACACACACACACACACACACACCTCACTGCAGCCTGCTTGTGTGCTGACGGTCTGCGGTGCGTGCGCACAGTTTTGCTCTAACTTCTGGTTGGTGCTGAAATCTGAGCTAGGGATGTACCGATGCATCTTGAGACAGTTAAAATCGATTCAAATGCTTGACGATTCAAATTAGTTGAGATTAAAAATAAATCAGATGGCGCTATCTACTTTTGACTTTGTTTGTTGAAGTTCTCCATCAGTCTCTCCGCTCTGTTTTATCTGAGGCTCTAACTCAGTTTTGTCCTTTGGAAGTGAAAGAAGTTGTGTATCTTCATCCACTGATTTCCTCGGAGTAGAGAAGAAATTAGCAGTTAAGTACTTAAGTTTTAGTAAATATTTCATATTTCCAGAAGCTGCCTCTGCTAACAGAATGGTATTCATCATGTGTCTGGGGAATATGAATAACCTGAGTTCTCTGTGCTCATGTAAACATCATATCCTGATTATGATCATAAGCCTCATAAACAGGATATTCATGTCCATGTAAACGCACTCATTTGTGAATGTGCAGAGATCTCAGCTCCTGAAAATATAAATATGCTGATATTCTTTAAAAAACATGTAAATTCCTAACTAGTGCAGGAACACAGGCCAAGCCTTAGTTTCTTTGCTTCTTTAATTCAATTATTGCTTTTGTTATTTAAAAACATATATCTGTTCAGTTTAACTTTTACAAAGAAAAGAGTTATGCACTGTTTTGCAGTTTATACCTCAGAAATAATCATTATTTTTTTATGTGAAGAAGAGAATAGCCAATATATTTGTAGATTTGATCACTTTTTGTTAAAAACATTGTATTGTGAACTCAGTATCGTTGAATCCAATGGTGAATTGAGTCAGTGTATCCTTCCATCCCTTCTGGTCCAGCTGCATTATTCTTATCGGTGTTACTGTTACTGTTGTCAGGCACCTGGCCTGGTTAAAGAGTGTCCAAACAAACACAATAATAAAGCAAAAGGAACCACGTAAATATATACAGGTATAGCCTAATAGATGTCTTAATCACATAAATGTCAGCCCCATCACGCTATAAATTTCAAATGGGATCCTGATTATTCAGACACATTGGAGTTTAAAAAGACATATCTTTACCCACGGACATATAGTTATGTATGTTTACATATTATGATTCAGATAAAAGCAGGGTACAGAGTCTGTACAGGGGAGAGGTCAGAGCCCCTGCCCCTCAAATGTCTCTGTATGGCCCTGCACCACGCATTGATACCTGCTCTGTGGGAAACACTGATGGTCCTTTTCGTTACCAGTATTTTGGATTGTTTTTTGCAATGTCTTTGTCTTCATCCTGTGGTTTTTGACAGGAAACAGAATAATCAGGTGTAATTATCCATTCAGCTTAATACTTAGTATGTGATTTCTGACACTGTATCATCTATATCAAAGATCTAAATACTTGCACTCACTATGATGTCAAAGCATTGTTTCTGTTGTTCAGTGTCAGTGTGGTTAAATGGTAAAGCATGAAAAATTGCAGGGATGAACACTTTGTATAGTGTATATTTCCATTACTAGCCCCAATTTTTCTTTGCTGTATGCTTTTACTCTTTTCTTCTTCTGTGGCACAATAACATTTTTTCTTCCGTTTATATGTCATGGATGAGGACTGTCGTCTGTGTTCTAAATGTGTTTCTGCTTGTATCTTTCTTTGAGTGGAGGTGGAGAAAGAGAAGATCCACGATCATGAGCGGCAGTGTTCGTATGAGCACCTCAACCTGCTCCTGCATTTCATCATGGGCATCAAGATGAGCCTGGAGAGCCTGCAGCCCCAGACTCTGGAGGTGGCCAGCCACAAGCTACAAGAGCTCCACCGTTCCCTCAGGGACTTGGAGCTGAAGATGAGCCAGCTCGGTGGGGGTGGTGTGGCTTCCGTGCAGGGTGCATGCGCCTCGACCCTGGCCACCTCCTTCACCCCGCTGCCAAGTGCCATAGGTGCTGCCCTAGAGCTGCAGCTCCAGAGCGAAAAGACCAAGGTAGCTGAGCTGAGCCGACGCTGCCAGGAGCTGGAGCTCAAAGTGAACACGTTCGAGAACATCGTCTGCGTCCTCAACCGAGAGATGGAGCGCTCCTGCACCACCATGGAGGCCTACAACCGCCAACACAGACTGGACCAGGACAAGATTGAGATCCTCAACAACAAGGTGACACATGACCTCTGCAGTCCAGCTGTGATCTGACAGATTAAGTAAGGGTAACATAATACAACTGTAATGTACTGATATATTATATATATATATATATATATATATATATATATATATATATATATATATATATATATATATATATATATATATATATATTTATATTTAGTTTTTTTATTGGGTTTTCCAGGTGAACTCTCAAAACATTGACAGAGAGTAAAGTGGTCCTTTTTTCTAGAAAAAAACAAACAATCGAAAACAGTGGTCATAAAAGTATTACTCACAAAACTGGAACAGCCATACAAAAAATAAATAAATAAACAAAAAGGTAGGACTGGGACAGAAATAGAAATTGAAAAAAAAAATAAATCAAAATAAAAGTAAATTTAAAAATAAGAAGAGGAAATAATAAAAGAGAAACAGACACATCAGTCAGGTAATAATAAACTGCAATTGAGATAGCAACAGACATCCTAAATCAGATTAGCAGCATGTGACCCTCAACACAACAAACATATCTTCCCCTCTAAGTTGCCTCCATCTTGTCAGTCAGGGGTGAGTGGAAGATTTTTCATCTTAACAAATTGTAAGAATGGTCCCCACAATTTCCCAAATTTACTGGTGCAGCCACATAAAGACAGTCTGATTTTCTCCAGTTTAAGAAAATAAAAGGTCCCAAAGAGTGCACTCAGAGCATTTGGCTTTATTTTCTCCCCAACTACCTCTGACAGGGAATTGGAAATCTCAATCCAATAATTATGTAGAGATGGACACTGCCAGAGTGTGTGAATTAAGTTTGCGGGAGATTGCTTACACCTATCACAAGTTGGAGTCACACCTTCATAAATCTTAGCCAGTTGAGCCGTAGTATAATAGGTACAGTTTACAACTTTGCACTGAATAAGACTGTGTCTTGCACAAATAGAAGATTTATGTACCCATCTCAAAATCTCTGTCCAGACTTTCTCAGATATTGCCACCCCCAGGTCCTCCTCCCAGTGTGTCTTAATTAAGCCTAGGGGCTCTGAGCATAAAATATCCATTTGATTATAGATATATGAGTTAGAGCCTTTAAGAGTAGGGATTGGTGCCAGGAAACTGTCCACAGCTGAATCAGAAGGTAAATTAGGTAAGCTATGGACTTGCTTAGAAAGTAAGAATTTATCTGAAAGTTGCTGAAAAGTTGCAAAGACAATATACAGGTCTTTAAAGTTATGAATAATAAAAAATGTTGTCCACCGTAAGAAAGCACCATCTATGAGGGAAGGAGGAAAACCATGGTTAGCTGCTAGCGGAGCGTAAATGGAAAATGTGTGTAGGCCAAAGTAGCGCTAACACTGGACCCAGATGGTCTCAACAATCACATTTTTGGTGTAGGGGTGTAAGAGTGGACGAGTGAATAGGGGAGTGCACTAAGGCTTTCAAGGAGACAGGACTTGCTGACCTTGCCTCCATAACTTGCCATGTTGGGGGGTGATCAAAATCCTCATAATGAAGCCAATGTTTAAGAATCCGGATATTGGTGGCCCATTAATAGAACCTAAAATTTTGCAGGGCTAGCCCTCCCAATGGCTTTGGTCTATGCAAATATTATTTGCGCGGCCTAGGAAACTTCTTATTCCAGATGAAATCTGAAATTTATTTATTTTACAAAAAACAGAATGAGGGAGAAAGAGGGGCATGCACTGGAACAAGTAGGAGAGTCTTAGGAGTATATTCATTTTAAGAGAGTTGACACGTGCATTTAAAGACAGGTTAAGCAGAGACCATTGTTCAAAGTCTTTCTGGATTCATGTCCATAAGGGGGCAAAACTAGCTAACTAACTCAAATTTGTGGGTAACATGGACTCCAAGATATACAAAACTATAATTGGCGACTTTAAAGGGGAAATTTTTCAGGGGATACATCTTGGCAGCAGGGTTAATGGGAAATATTTTACCCTTATTTAAATTCAGTTTGAACCCAGAAATTTGACCGGATGAACAAAGGGTGGCAAGAGCGGCGGGAACCGAAACGGACAGGTTGGAGACTTTCAGCTGAGTATCATTTCTAAATATTACTTCAACAGAGGGGTTAGACCGAAGGGCTATCGAGAGAGCTTCAGTGGTGAATAATAGGGGGCTTAAAGGGCAGCCCTGCCTAGTGGAGCGATACAGGTGAAAATACTCTGATTGGATATTGTTCGTCCTGACTAAGGCTTGGAGAGCTGAATAGAGCAACTTAATACATAAAGAAAAGTTATTCTAAAAAAACAAATTTCTCCAACGCATAGAAGAGGTAAATCCCACTCAACTCTGTCAAGTGCCTTTTCGGTGTCTAGTGATGTTACGGCTTCTTGGGTGTTGGAAGAGGGGACAATGTAAAGCACATTGAACGTTTGGTCTACTGTTAGAGAATGGGTGTCTATTTCGAATGAACCCCTTTCGGTCCAAGGAAATGACATAAGGGAGGGAGGATTCCAGACGTAGTGCTAATAGTTTGGATAACAACTTAAAATCAACATTCAACAAACTTATTGGGCGATAAGAGGTGCAGGCTAGCGGGTCCTTGCCTTTTTTAAGAGAAGGGAGATGGGAGGCCTGATTGAGAGTTTGAGGAAGGCGTCCCAATTCAGATGACTCATTGAACATGTCCAATAACAGAGAGGCAAGCTTGTGCCAAAACCTTTTAAAAATTCAGAAGGAAAGCCATCTGGCCCAGGACTTTTCCCATTTTGCAGAGATGATGCAGCTGTATTAAGTTCCGCAGTAGTGATTGGCCTCTCTCACTAATCCACAGCTGATTGATCAAGTGATGGAATGTCCAAGTCTTCAAAAAAAAGTCAGGAGTGGTGTCTGTAAATCCCTTAAACACGTTATTAATTTCCATGGGTTCAGCAATATTATGTGAGTTAGTATGAATTTGTGGGATAAGGTGAGATGAGGATTTCTGGCATAATTGTAATCTCTCCTCTGATGTATGCCTTTCAGGCCTCCCATAGTACCGAGGCAGACACATTGGGTGTTATTATTTATTATTTAAGCTCACAAAGTAATCCATTTGTTGAGAAACAAAGTTAACAAAATTATCATTTAAAAGCAGGCGTGTATTAAGAGGCCATGGCACATGCGTAGAAGTAAAGTTCTTAAAGCATATATTCTTAGAAATAGGGTTGTGGTCAGAAATAGCAATAGCATCATATTTACAAGTAGATACCGATGAGAGCAGTCCAAATCAACCAAAAAGTAGTCAATGCGGGTGAAGGTGTGATGGACATGAGAAAAGAATGAATATTCCACATTAGACGGGTTCAAAAAAACGCCAGACGTTAGTATCAGCAAATTCCTCCGTTAAGGACTGAGAGATGGTAAAAGATGGTGCAGTATCTTACTTCGTTATATCAGATTATTGAGCCCTTTACAGTTTATGTTCGTAAATCTAATGGCACACCCACTGGGTGATGTTACATTTGATGGGGTTACAGCTAGGTAAACGTGACTGATGCATGTGCAGAAAACAAACAGAAACAAATGCATAAGAACACACGCATACCTTTTCCCTCCCACTTATAAACCCAACTTTGGGTTGAACTTTAGCAAAAATATCCAGATGGGATGAGCGCAATGTGCCCCGTCAGACAAACAAACTTTCACACCTCTTATAGCTCTAAAGAGAGCCTACGCTAAACTACTAAAGAACTACAACTACTTAGGCGTGGGAAATGTGACATGGAGTTAAGTCATTGAGATTACACTGTAATAAATGTACTTATAACTAAGCCGGGTAGCTAAGGTTGACCAATTTATCCATACATGAAACAGTCTTATTCAATTCAATTCAATTCAATTTTATTTATAGTGCCAAATCATAACAAAAGTTATTTCGGGACACTTTACAAACTAGGTAAAGACCACACTATATGTCTTATTTATGATTTACATAGACCCAACAATTCCCCGGTGGAGTACGGTGGCAACGAAAACCTTCCCTATTACAGGCAGGAACGTCATACAAACCCAGCTCTATGGAGGACGGCCATCTGTCTTGACCGGTTGGGGAGGAAGAAAAGGAGAGAGAAAGAGAGAAAAGACAGACAGATGGACAGAGAGACACAAAGACGGACACAAAGACAGAGACAGACACACTTCCAGTAACTATAATAATATCTATAGTAATGTGAATATGACTTGTATGTTATGGCAGTTAATACAGCAGAATAGTAGAAACAAGCACAGCTAAGGTTATAGATTATAATAGTAGCAGGAAGCTTCATGCAGGACCACGGCAGCAGGCACCACCACGGTCAGCAGAGACCTGCGAGACGACAAAGCACAAACAACTCCGGGGAAGATGTTGAATTTGTAACATGCATTGATGAGACATGAATGATACAGACAGAGAGGAAAGAAGCTCTGAGTATCTGGAAAAGTATTATCCCCCGGCAGACTAGGCCTATAGCAGCATAATTAAGCAGAACAAAATCTTAACGTAAGTCCTAGCTGTAAGCTTTATCAAAAAGGAAAGCTTTAAGTTTACTCTTAAATATGGGGACAGTGTCTGCCACCCGAATAACACTTGGGAGATGGTTCCACAGGAGAGGAGTATGGTAGCTGAAGGCTCTGCCTCCCATTCTACTTTTGGAGACTCTAGGAACGACAAGTAGCCCTGCATTCTCAGATCGATCTAGTCGGGTGGTATGGTACTATGAGCTCTTTAAGATACGACAGAGCCTGACCAATATGAGCTTTGTAGGTAAGGAGAATTTACTGAACAATAGCAAGCAGAAAGCGTTTTCATCTGAGGTATTCTGCACTCAAATTATCACAATGAGCCATGTTATGGGAAATCAAGAATTGAGGGAATGAACAGAGTCAAAGTCAGCATCACATCAGAGCTGCAGCCCACTGAACGCTTAAAGAAAACAAGGCATCCAGGGTGAGTAGTAAAAGTAGACCTCAAGGCTACTATCAGCAATAGCAGCTGAATAGCAGGTTAACATGTCCTCTAAATAGAATCAGGCGTGATTCCCTTCTTAATGTTTTCCCTAAAAAGTCCGAAGCTAAGGCCGGATCCTCAAACCTGTGTGTCTGCCCGCTGGGCAGAGTGATGCACAGCGTTGCCGGGTAGAGAAGGCCAAACTTGACGTTAGGACAGGAATGGAGCTTTACTGTAGCAAAGGCGGCCTGCTTCTTAGCCACTGCCCGGGGTGAAGTCGGGGTAGATCAAGATCCTTTTGCCCATGTAGGAAAGCGGGGCAGCCTCTCCGGGTCAGCGTAGAATTTGGTTCCAGTCTTGAAACAGGTTTACTCGAATGACCAATGGACGAGGGTGCTCGCTGTTCTTGGGCTTGGTGCGTAGAGTGCGATAAGCCCGGTCCAGCGTAGGTTTGTCGCCAAGACCGAGTATGTCTTGTAGGAGCTGGGCAGTGAACTCAGTGGGACGAGGACCCTCTGTGCCCTCAGGCAGGCCCACTAGAAGAATATTATTCTACCTTAAACGACCCTCGAGGTTCCCACATTTCTTCGACAGGGAGTCAACAGTGGCGGTTAGCTTGCTAACATTAGCTCGGAGGTCGTATAGCTCTATCGCCATAGGAAGCAAGTCTGTTCTCAAAGGGCTCCAAAGCTGCCACAATCTCTCTTTTAACTGCTGCTGAGATGGTGGTTTCAAACTTACCGAGGATGCCACATTCCAGCGGAGCCTCAGCAAAACACGCCGGGAGTGCATTTACATTTATTTATTTTAACCGTAGTTAGCTCAATAGAATCACTGCTAAAAGCATGATGAGGTGTTTGCTCATCACAGTTACAGCTCTCAAAGAGATTTTCTTAATATGAGTAAAGTGTCTATTCATGTGTCACTGTGCTGCAGGTTCGTCAGCTTGAGAGGACGGTGAGTCTGAGGGACCTGTCCATCGTGGAGATGGAGGGGAAAATGAGGGAGATGTCTGCAGCCACGTATGACGGCATCTTTGTCTGGAAGATCTCGGATTTTACCAAGAAGAGGCAGGACGCCGTGGCAGGCCGTGCTCCTGCAATGTTCTCTCCTGGTAACCACCTCATAAGATGACTACCACCCAGACAGATATCTCTGTATACGTCGGATTAAGGATTTCCACTTCCGTAGTTTATAAAAGACATCATTACACTTTTTGGTGTTGTGTTTTCCAGCCTTTTATACCAGTAAATACGGCTACAAGATGTGCCTGCGGATCTACCTGAATGGTGACGGGACAGGCCGAGGCACCCACCTGTCTCTGTTCTTTGTGGTGATGAGAGGACACAGCGACGCACTCCTCAAATGGCCTTTTAATCAGAAGGTAACACTCTTTATGCACAGAAAATCCACATAAAATCAATACTTTAGGAGGAATGCTATTTCTTTAAAAAAAAAAAAGAAGAAAAAGTTATCTTATTTTAAGTGAGGCTAACCACATCCTTATTCCAGCTTCAAACTGACACGTAAAGAATTGGATTGCTTTTTTCTCATTTAGCCTTTAAAAAAAAGAAAGCAGGTAATTGCATAAAATGCAAAGTATATTATGGCTATTTTTTTTGCCAGTTTCTAACTTTAAAATCCCAAAGCAACATGTTGGTTCATTTTTATACATATATACAGATATATATTTATTACTTATTATTATTTGTATACTTAGCTTCAGATTTAGTGTGTTATTGGACCACAACATGCTGTGCCTCCACTACATATGCATGTGGGGGCTGTTGTGGTATGTGAGGTCCTGGGTCCTTTACATAGAAGTGTTATAGGCAACCATAAAAGTCAGGGAAGGTCTCATTTTTTAATTAATGTTACAACCTGTTTGCCCAGTGGCAATAAAAAAAACAACAATGAATACACACAGAACCTTTTATTTTTGTTAATGCTATTGACAATGTCCTCAGGCTGTAGACCACATGTGTTAAACTGATCCAGTAAAGGGCTGCAGGTTTTCATTCCAACCAAGCATGGGTCAGCTGTGTTCTTGCTTGGTTGGAATTAAAACGTGCAGCCACAGCGGCCCTTTACTGGATCAGTTTGACACCCCTGCTGCAGACTGTAGCTGTATTAGTGGGTCAGCTCCAGTGTTTGTGTCAGAGCACATTACGGCTTCTCACATCTGTGCCCAGGTTACCCTAATGCTGCTCGACCAGAACAACAGGGAGCACATCATTGATGCCTTCCGGCCCGACATCTCCTCCTCATCCTTCCAGAGGCCCGTCAGCGATATGAACATCGCCAGTGGCTGCCCACTCTTCTGTCCGCTCTCCAAACTGGACTCTAAGAACTCCTACATACGGGACGACACCATCTTCATCAAGGCCATCGTCGACCTCACTGGACTCTAGGTAAAGGATGAGGGCAAATCTAATGAAAGTGACATGTTTTACATATTCTGGCCTTGATAGTTTGATATGGCTAACAATTTGGCAAACTATTACTTATTTACACGTCCAGCATACACAGAGTAACATTAGCATTCAATAACAGTCGTGTCTATGGAAACTTGATGAGTGAAATTCCATTATTCTCTACTTTTAGTTCTGTTTTGGTCTCCACCTCCAATATCTGGCTTCTTAGCTGCTAAATGCTTAACTATATTCATCATTTAGTCACTAATTTTCTGTCTGCAGGTTGTGTACAGTTGGTTTGTAACTGGAAACAGCTGAGGGCTGCTGTGAACAGCCCGTTGGATGAGAGCAGTGAACCTAAAGAGTCAAGTCAAATCAAATCAACAATGAGCTAAAAGAGGCTGAAACGCTGAGCTGAGATGAAGTGCACACCATAATTCTCTTTTTCTCTGATCTGATTTGTATTTTTGTATTGTTAACGTTTGAAATTTTGAACGCCAATAACTTTCCAGATTTTGTTTTACATGAAAAAGTGAAAATGATGAGCTTCAGATCAGTGACAGCATTGCTATGTAGATTAAACAGCCTACAAACACAGCGATGGATCAAGCAGGTCTCTGCACTTGTTTTCATCGTCCTGCTTCACATGTGGTTACCATTTTTTTTTTTTTAATTGTGTTTTGCATTTACACCATGGAGTTCCAATAACAGCGTGACACCCATGTAGCCTTCAGAGAACCGCTCAGCTCCCAGTTTGTATTGCAGTTTGTCTAGTTTACTGTTTCTGAACGTCTATGCCTCCAACTCTCAAGTCCTGTGTTCAATGGTAATCATTTGTGGTGGTGGACATTGCTTTTATTCCATGACCTGTGCGTGTGTGTGCGTGTGCGTGTGTGTGTGTGTGCGTGTGTGTGTGTGTGTGCCTGTGTGTGCGTGTGTGTGTGGGTGTGTGTGTGTGTGTGTGTGGGTGTGTGTGTCGGTGTGTGTGTGTTTGTGTGTCATTTCTTTGCTGTTAGTTTGCATGTTGGCTCTGTGGAAGATGCACCTTAGCTTGCAACAGTTACTGCTCTGTTTGTCCAGGACAGTGATGGTAATCAAGATGATTTTCCCAAATGGAAATATGACATATTTTATTTAAAAAAAATAAAAAATAACACTTGGTATATTTGCATACAAGTTCTGACAGAGCCAATAAATATCTTTTGATATTAAACTTTGGCTTTTTTTTTTTTTTTTTTTTCAATATTTGTTATCCGCATATTAACACTTTCGCTTTGCAGGAAGAGGTTTCACTCAGCTTCAAATTCTACTTTTTTTTTGCTTTTTACTCACTGCAATGTTTATTAATATTAAAGGTGTCACATGTCCGCAGTGTTTCCCATACATAGACCAATGTGTGGCGCTGCGCCACAGAATCAACACTGAGCACCACAGATTGATTCCGTTTTTTTTGCAACGCGATTTTAAATAAAGTTATTGTTCCATTAATTCATATCTGCATATTTCTCCCTGTCATTCTAGTTCACACACACACACACACACACACACACACACACACACACACCCACACCTCACTGCAGCCTGCTTGTGTGCTGGCAGTCTGCGGTGTGTGTGCGATTCAAATAGGTTGGGATGAAAAATAAATCAGATGGCGCTACCTACTTTTGACTTTGTTTGTTGAAGTTCTCCGTCAGTCTCTCAAGATGGGGCAGCCGCAGCAGGTCACTCCGCTCTGTTTAATCTGAGGCTCTAACTCAGTTTTGTCCTTTGGAAGTGAAAGAAGTTGTGTATCTTCATCCACTGATTTCCTGTCCTACACGCTGTCAGTGACACAGGCTGGCAGCGACACAGGCTGGCAGCGGTGCGGAGGAAGTTATTACGTAGATCATTTCAGGAATGCCTTAGTAATCTACGGAGGCTAGTCTGTGTGTGTGCAGGTGAAGAGAGACGGAGTATGAACTCAAACCAGAAAGCTGTAGCTGCTGATGGTTGGAGCAGAGAAGAAAATAGCAGTTAAGTTGTTACGTTTTAGTAAATGTTTCATATTTCCTGACGCCGGTTTGTTTCTGTAAACAGCGCCTCTGAATGTGCAGAGAGCTTCTGAAAATATAGATATGATATTCTCTAAAAAACATGTAAATTCCTAACAAGTGTAGGAACACAGGCAAAGCCTTAGTTTCTTTGTTTTGTGCTCAGTTTAACTTTTACAAAGAAAAGGAGTTTTGCAGTTTATACCTCAGAAATAATCATTCTTTTTTATGTGAAGAAGAGAATAGCCTATAAATTTGTAGATTTGATCACTTTTTGTTAAAAACATCGTATTTTGAACTCAGTATTGTTGAATCCAATGGTGAGTCGAGTCAGTGTATCCTTCCATCCCTACTGATCAGTCTCCTTAAACTGTGTTTAATAACAGGCTTCTGGTCCAGCTGCAGTATTGTTATCGTTGTTACTGTTACTGTTGTCAGGCACCTGACCTGGTTAAAGATTGTCCAAACAAACACGATAATAAAGCAAAAGGAACCACATAAGTATATACAGGTATAGGCTAATAGATGTCTTAATGACATAAATGTCAGCCCCATCACGCTATAAACTTCAAATGGGATTATTGTGATTATTCAGTTTCAAGAAACATTGAAGTTTAAAAAAAGACTACCTTTGCTTTACCCACAGACATAAAGTTATGTATATTTACATATTATGATTCAGATAAAAGCAGTTCACATATCTGTTATAGGAGTCTGTACAGGGGAGAGGTCAGAGCCCCTGCCCCTCAAATGTCTCCGTATGGCCCTGCACCACACATTGATACCTGCTCTGTGGGAAACACTGTGTCCAAATTGCACCACCTTTGGGCCCCAGAGAGCTGGGGACCCACGTACAAAAAGGCTGAGTCCTCTCCGTCTACCATAAGCTTTACCTAAGATAAAGGCAAAAGTCCCCAAAAAATGATCTTTAAAAAAAACAAACCGCACCACCTTTGACACCTGCCAAGTGTGAAGTAGATGGAATGGACGATTCCTATAATATGCAAATTACACAGGCAGACAGACAGACAGCGATTCCTTGCTTTGTAGTTCGATTCATCTGCTAGAAGTGAAAATCAAATTTTTAGAGCTGGGCCTATAAGCTCGATTTGTGGCATCACAAATATTTGCAATATTTAACTTGCAAATGTGTGATGAATAAACTTGAAGCCTCCGGCCCTTATACAATGCTAGCATGGCTTCTGAATTTTAAATAAAGGAAAAGGATTAGATGTCATTTTAAGGATTTTAACAAGATAGAAGATCTGGAAATGAACTTATTATTATTATTATTATTATTTTTATTATTATTATTATTAGTAGTAGAAGTAGTAGTGGTAGTAGTAATATCATTATCATTATTATTAGCACCATGGTTATGATTATGGTTATTATTAATGAAGCAGAGCAGTGTATATACACTTAAAACATATCTGGAGGGGATCTTTAATAAGATGCATATGTAAAAATATTGAAACGGCCAAAATGGAATACTGATGATTTTGTGTATCTACCTACATGTATAATACAAATATTTCCACTGCTGTGTCTTCACAAAGGGTGCACTTCTTTCTGCAGTGTAAGGTGTTGCCTAAATGTGGTTCTCCAAATGTCTTTGTAATGTGTAAACCTTTTTGTGCCTCAGCAGTCAGAGCATGGGGCTATACAAATGAGTGATGTGGGTTGGTTGATCATTTGCTGTCCTGGGCTCCATACTCCATACTTGAATGTCCACAGGTTACTCCCACAACAACCTTTGTTACAGTTCCCAATTCTTCAGATAATCACTGCATGTATCACAGAATCTTTTCCATTGGAGACATATCCAAATATGTTTCCATTTTAATAGAAGTGCATAATTGTGTCAGCTGTGTGTGGATATTAAACTTGTAATAAAGTTAAACCCTTTGTGAAGACAGTTCTATTTCCATATGGGTGTAGCCTTTGGCTGTGCTTAGACACAGACGTGGAGGCCTCTGGATGGCAGCAGAGTGGAGGTATTAAAAGAGGAAAGGTTGATATTATTGTAATATTGTCCTATTTTTGGCTTTCCTTACAGCTTTGATGTGACCTACTTTTTTACAGAAAATGAAGTGCCTGTACATTTTTTTTATGTTCCATGAGCCTACTTAGTTGTGAATGTACTCTCCTGTGAGTTTGAACCTAACCAAGATGAACCAAGATGTGAAGGTTTTGATTTTGTCTTTTGTTGTTGGAGGAGCCCCTTTTTCTGAACTCTTTGATGTAATGAAATCTAAGTGACTAAGAATGTTCCCCTTTGCTTACATAAAACCAGTGAATGTTACAGTTTTACTTTGTGATCAATGAGGTCAGAATATCATGAACACCCAGCATGTTTTTAAACCTCTCAACAAATACTGAAAGCTCTCTGTGCATGAGAGGTTTCAGTAGGAGAATACATATATCAAACACTAGTTCATAATGTAGACCAGCATTTAATTTCTTCATGATTTTATGATAAATATATACAGCATATGAGCATGATACTCAGAGTGGGATTTGCTGCTGTGAAAAAGTAAAACATATCTGAATAATATATAAATTGTATTTATTGAAGAAAGAAAAAGGTAATCGTGTATGTTGAGACGGTTTAAAAGCTTTTGTTGGTTTGTAAAAAGTCTGACCTCAGCAGGTGCAGCTTGTTTTCCTGTGTCCTCTGTTATTTTTCTCTTTAGCATCTGTTGTTATTGTTGCACATTATGTAGACGACATTTTGCATGTGAAACTGTGGCCCTCAAATAAATTAGCTGCTACATTTGTTGGGCCCTGTGTGCTGCTTGGTGCTCAGACGCAGCCTTGCAACACTGTGTGGATGTTTCTCTTTCTCTTTCTTGTAAAATGTGTTACCTGATGTGGGCTGTGGACTTTATCATTCATAGCTGGTTAACATAACAAAAGGGCTTCACATTTCATTTCCATCTGCTAAATGTCATAAATGGCATACATACATGTGTCTGTAGCGTGATCTGTTGAATGGATCTGACAGAACCTTCTCAAGACTCCAGCCGGGGAAACCACATCACACTTGAGCCAGTTGATGTTATGCTGTATCAGCGATATTGACTTGTAGGAAATGCCACACTGCCTCACTGTTATTGCAACAGAATAAATTAATGTATGTTGACGTGATGTATGTTTTTCAAATAACACTTCAACTGAAAGAGGTCAGTTTGATGTTTGCTTTATTTACATATCTGTTTCCTCTCTTAAGCCCATGTTGAGATTAAGATGAAAATCTTTCATCCGTAGCAATGACCTCAAACTGCAATCTACTTGTTCTCTCTGCTGCATTGTGTGGATAGTAATGTGTGTGTTAGTAAACTCTTTGTACTACCAGAAATTGGTTCCATATTTGTATTTAGTTTTGTTTTATTAAAGGTTTTAAGATGCCCTCTGGGCAAAGAAGTTCAATGTTTTATCAATTTTGTAATGTGAACATTTCCTTGAAAATGACTACAGCACAGTTAACACAGTTTTACCACACGGGGGCGCACACTGCTAATGCATACACATAAGGCAGCAACATGCCATGTTTTGTCATTTCAGAGAACATCCTATCCTGGAATGCTATCTTATCTTGGTTTATGGTGACATTTAGGATTTTCGGTATTGAATCTTAGTGGATGACAGCGTCGTTCCTAAATTACAAGTAACTGCCAAAAGCAGCACTGTTGTAAGGTCTGTATGGCAATGCCATTGGAGTTGGGAACAACATGAAAACTGAAATATAAGGACTGGGGAAGGATACTCAAACTGCATGATGACGCTTTAAATTTCCTAGACCATAATGGGCATATATATTAATTTGAATTCAATTAATTTTGCAATGAAATGTATTTAAATTCTAATTCATTTAGATAAAATTACTTTTAATTTTGTCCTGAACGATAATTGAGAAGTCGGTGGGGTTCTTTTAGATCCAACTCCTCATAGTTAAATTTGAACATCACTTCTTTTTCTGTGTGTCCATTATAGCAAGCTAGCTAACCAGGGACAAGTGAGCGCTGCTGATATTATGGTTTGTACTCGTACATTCTAATGGATAAAGTCATGACAGAATGAGTGCCGATTGAAGAATCCCATTTAGAGTTATAGTTGAGATTTCTTAAGAAAAAATAGGAGGTCTGAGATAGGATAGGACTCAGACATGAGTTTAGAAATTACTTCTCCAGTGGGAAGATGAGGCCTCTGGTGTAAAAGTTAAAATGAGAGAAGGCTGATTTCCATTTATCTGCTTCAGTTTCAGGCGCCTGGGACACTTCACAGAGCCATCGATGTAATAAGTATTACATGGCTTGGATTTCTTCTCTTGTAGAAAAAAAAAAAAAGCTACACTGCTTCATTAAAGTAGTAAGTAAGTAAAAACCCTTATTACCTATTAAAACATCAGTATTTGAACATCAATCATACAGTATAGACAAGTGAACGCTTTAAGAACAAACTTCAATCACGTACTGGAGAAGTCACAGATCAGACAGACAGAAACAAAGTGCTGTGGTGTAACTCTCCATTAAATTAAGAGATTCAGCCTTTCAATGGCAACAGGAGTAAAAGTCTAGTGCACTGTTTCTTTTTGAGCATCCTGATAAAAGGAGAAACTCATTGTCAATTTAAGAAAAAGTTTACCTTTTACTGTATATGTTCTTAAACTGGCCTTGCAGCACACAGATCACTTCAGCCAACCTGTTCTTACCAGACTAAGGCAACCGCAATGCACTTGGTAAGAACACATTCAGTCAAATAAAGCCATAAAAACCCTTTGGCGGAGGAAGTGTTCAGATCCTTGAGTAAAACGTAACAAAACAATGCAAAAACACTCCATTACATGTAAACATGAATTGCAAAAGTATAATTCCGGCGTAAAATCATCTCCAGCTCTTTTTTAGTTTGAATACATCAAATAATCTATCAAGGCAGTTTTTTTCGTGTAACAACTATTAACGAAGAAATCAAGGAGAGTCGCTAACAGCCGGACGTGGCTAACACTGATTAGCTCGAGGCAGTACGGTGAAGGCATTAAAATGTCTTTTATTAACCACTAATACTGCTCATATAACAGCAAACCTCTGCAGACATGGACTTTACTATGAGAGGAGCTGGTACAGGGGCCAGTAGGTAATTCTTTAAAACACTCTTTAATAAACTTTGAGTTCACTAACTACGTTGTTGGTGCTTTGTTTTTTGTGTAGGGACTCTTCTCATGCTACTGCAGAGGTTTGCTGTTATTTTTAGCAGTATTAGTGGTTAAAAAAGACATTTTAATGCCTTCACTGTACTGCCCCGAGCTAATCAGTTATAGACACGTCGGGCTGTTAGTGACTGCTATGGACTTTCTAGGATTTCTTCTTTAATAGTTAATACACGAAAAAAACTGTCTCGATAGCTTATATGATGTATGCAAGTGTTGAAAAGACAATGGGATGATGACACTTTAAAAGTCCAGAGTGTAGGATTTAGTGGCATCTAGTGAAACTTTTCCAGCATAGATGGTGTTCCAAGCATGAAGGAGAACTACGTAGGTGACTAACATGAAAATGTTAGAGGCCCTATCTGGAGCCAAAATTTGGTTTGTCCATTCTGGGCTACTGTAGAAACATGGCGGTGCAACATGGCGGACTCTGGGAAAGAGGACTCACCCCATATGTAGATATAAACAGCTCATTTGAAGCTTACAAAATAACGACTATTCTTATTTTCTGCTGATCATGTACTAAAGAAAACATAGTTGGTAAAGCAACATTGTGTGACTGTTACTGGCCTGGCCTCAGTACTGGTTACCTGCGTTGTGTCTAACGTGTGAAGCAGACGACTGGCAACTCTGGCTTTGGCACAGGAAATTTATTGCTGCTGCAAGCTGTTCAGTGTTTTAGAGAGAAGAAAAACAGCATTGTTCATAAGTCCTCAACACACAGCACTCTCGGCCAGCTCCAGCATCTTGGCCAGCTCCAGCATCTTCTCAGAAATATTTACATTTCTCAATAAGATGAAATTCCCACATATAAATAATAAGTGCAATAATACAAAATAGGAACATGTTATGAGATTCAAGATTCAAGATTCAAGAAGCTTTATTTATCCCGAGGGAAATTATTGTGCAACAGTTTCAATACAAAGGTGGGAAAGGGTCAGAGTAACAATAAGCATAAAACATAATCAAAAACAAAGTTAACGTAAAATAAATCAAGCAATGAACTGTGTGACAGAGTGCAACAGACATCGTGGTTAAGCGTAGGCATATACAATATACAACAATACGCACTGTGCAGTTAAGCAGCAGATTGAAATTAAATAAGTACAAACTAAATAAGTGAGAAGGAGCTATAAGTTATAAGTGTTAAAAATGTAGCAGCATTTCCTACAGAACTAAGTGACAGTATGGCACAGTGGAGTGTAGCAGCATTTCTTACTGAAGTAAGTTACAGTAAACCACAGTGAAATGTAGCAGCATGTCCTAAAGCATAGTAAGTGTAGCAGCAGATAGTTACAGTACCATTAAATTAAGTGATGTAGTGGTGATATAAAGTGACAGTGTAAAGTGTAGCAGCAGTAAGTTACAGTACCACAAAATAAGTGATGTAGTGGTGGTATAAAGTGACTGTAAAGTATAGCAGCATTTCTTACTGAAGTAAGTGACAGTACAACTGAATAAAGTGGTGCAGTGATGATATAAGTGACAAAGTGACATTTTCAGGATACAGTGTCTCCACTGTTCCTTACCTGACCAGGGGGAGATGAATTATAAAGTTTGATGGCCGCCGGAAGAAAAGACTTCCTCCGGCGTTCAGTATTACACCGGGGGAGAATGAGTCTGTGGCTGAAGGTGCTTCTGCTGGAAGTCAGCAGATGGTGGAGAGGGTGAGAGTTGTTGTCCAGGATGCTGTGCAGTTTAGACAGCATTCGCCTCTCAGACCCCGCCACCAAAGAGTCCAGTTTGACCCCCAGGACGGAGCCAGCCTTCCTGATGATCTTACCGATCCTCTTGGCGTCTGCTGCCCTCAGTCTGCTGCCCCAGCACACAACAGCAAAGAAGATGGCACTGGCTACCACCGACTGACAGAACATCCTCAGCATGGTGTTACAAAAATTGAATGACTGGAGCCTCCTCAGGAAATAGAGACGACTCTGGCCCTTCTTGTAAACAGCCTTAGGGTTCTTGGACCAGTCCAGTTTGTTGTCCAGGTATACTCCAAGGTATTTGTAATCCTGGACAACATCCAAAGTCACGCCGTTGATGGAGATGGGTGTGATGGCAGATTTACTCCTGCGGAAATCCACCACTAGCTCCTTAGTCTTGATGGGGTTTAGAATCAGGTGATTAGCTGCACACCAGTCGACGAAGGAGTCCACAACGCCCCGTACTCCTCCTCCTTCCCCTCACTGACACGGCCAACAATTGCAGAATCGTCAGCAAACTTCTGCAGGTGGCAGGACTCAGAGAGGAACTGAAAGTCTGAGGTGTACAGGGGGAACAGAAATGGGGAAAGGACAGTACCCTGTGGAGCTCCAGTGCTGCTGACCACAGTGTCAGACACTCCGTCCTGCAGTCTGACATACTGTGGTCGACCCGTCAAGTAATCCGTAATCCAGGAAACCAGGGGAGGGTCCACCTGCATTGCCGTCAGCTTACGTCCCAGCAGAGCAGGCTGGATGGTATTGAATGCACTGGAGAAGTCCATGAACAAGATTCTCACTGTGGTTCCCGGTCTGTCCAGGTGGGCGAAGGCACGGTTGAGCAGGAAGATGATAGCGTCCTCCACACCTAGTCTCGGCTGGTAGGCAAACTGTAGAGGGTCCAGTGATGAGCTGACCAGGGGCCGAAGAAGTGAAAGGACCAGCCTCTCCAGGGACTTCATCAGGTGCAACGTCAGCGCCACCGGTCTGTAGTCTTCGGAGGTGCTGGGACGCACCTTCTTTGGTACTGGTACCAGGCAGGATGTCTTCCACAGCACAGGGACCTTGTCAAGACTCAGGGTGAGGTTATAGATGTACAAAATACTTTTGTAATATATAGCCTATATAAAACTGCTCTAGGTTTCTCACACTCATATACTTAAACTGTAACTCAATTACAAAATACACATTTTAAATCACAATAAGTCCTGTGAAAATACCATAGTTTTGAGAGAGATTTAACACCACATTTAAAAAATGACAGAGCAACCTGGAATTATTGACAATGTACATCTTAATAATAGTAGCTTGGTTGTATATAGCACAATACAAGAAACCCAAGGATGCTTCACAAAAGTAGAGAGCTCCCATGGAAGGGCCTGAGAAACAAGTTATTACACAAGTGAAGACTGAAAAAATGAATGAACAATAAAAAACAAAAAAAGAAACTGGATTCCAAATTGAACAGTACAGAGTTTTTGGCTGATGGCCCAAGGTGTCAAGAGTCGGTTCTGTCAGTACCCTCCTCTCTCCCTTTTGTGTGAGTTTGTCTCCCTCTGTCTGTCTTTCCCTGCATGTGTCTCCCTCTTGTTTCTTGTCGTCCAGGTCCGGTAGGTGTGTTCCCCCCACTTGCAGCCTGTTACACTAATCACCTGATGGAGTACCCTGAGCTGACAGGCATGCAGCGCTGGACCGTTGTTATCCTTCCCTTGGTAAACTGTTTCCTCCGGATTGGCTCCCGTTACTCGTTTGTGATTTTTGCGCTCCTCGTTGGTAATTGTATTAATCGTTGTTGTGTTTTTGTTTCTCCGTAGTACCCGTGTTCCTGTTTCCTCATCCTGTTCCCTGATTGTCAGTCGTTTCCCCGTTCCTGTTTTCCTTAACCGTCTCGTTCCTAGTATTCCTGTTACCCTGTAGTGTTTAAAGTTTTTGTTTGTACTTTTATCCCGTGTCCGTGTCTGCATTTAGGTTCAGTCTCTTTGTGTTATATCCCTGTACCGTTCATGACACAAGGACCTTTACAGAGAGGCAGTGGATTGGTTGTCACCTTAACAAAGAGGCAGATGGGCTCATGAAATCATAAAAAAGGTCAAATAAAATTCAAAAAGACAGAAAACATCAGCATCAGTTGACATAAAAAAATAGTGGGAAACTTAACTCTGGGCAACATAACTGAGCCTGTGTAATGGAGATAACTGTGGTGAGACGACCAATCAAGGCAAAATAAGACACGGTGCCTATCTGGCAATAAGGGCGGGGCCACATTTCACTTCCGTCATGATGAATACAATATAAGGGAAACGTTACCAACTTGTTTACACATTTAAATGCATAAAGTTTAGCACAATTTGTAAGCGTAAATGTGAATGTAAAATAGTGTACTATTCTTATTTTAAAATTTTTATATTTAAAAGTTCCCTGTTTTTTATTCTTATCTTATCTAGTCACGCCTCCGTTACCCACAGAATACGTTATCTGCTTCATACAATTTTTCTTAGGACATTAACATAACATGTTTTAACAGCAAGCTGTAGTCAGAACTGCTGTCCAGCTCTAGACAGACCAACAGACATAGTGTCCATATTAGTCCATCATGATGAGCAACAGTCCCGTCTTGTTACCTGTCATGTATCTCACTTTTAACATCTATCCAGGATGTATCTGGCCAGAAAGGACCCGTCCGGGCATGTATGTTCACCAGAACCTGCACGCCTTGTTGAGAACACTCTGTCTATCGCATTCATTGACCAGCTTAGCAGCTCCATTGTGGACCAGTTGATTCTCCTTAGTGTCTCGATTTACAGGACCCAGCTTAGTTCTTCAGTAGTGTCTGTGTGATCTCTCACAGTGTACCAGCTTGCCGTAGTATCTATCATCTGAACAATCTTGTTACGTTATATATATGTCTGCACAGGAGCAGTCCCTGTGCACCAGAGCGATAGAGGCCCAGATACACCACACCAGACAAGACCCAAGGTGTAGGTTGTGCAAAGAGGCACCTGAAACAATCCAACACATAATCGCAGGGTGCAATATGCTGGCAGGGAAAGCATACATGGAATGGCATAACCAATTGGCTGGCATAGTGTACAGAAACATCTGTGCAGAGTATGGACTGGAAACCCCAAGAGAGCCTGGAAGGTAAAGGTGACAGTCGTGCCCGTGGTGATCGGAGCACTAGGGGCAGTGACCCCCAAGCTGGAGGAGGCTACAGCAGATTCCCGGAACAACCTCGGACATCTCGGTCCAGAAAAGTGCAGTGCTCAGAACAGCAAAGATACTGCGCAGAACCCTCAAGCTCCCTGGCCTCTGGTAGAGGACCCGAGCTTAGAGAGCGGATCAACCACCTGCCCATTCGCGGAGGGTGAGGAGAAGATATATATAATGTATATATATACGTCCTCTCCAGGAACCATCACCTTATCGTGGTGGAGAGGTTTGTGTGTCCCTGTGAACCTAAGGGTTGTGTTGTCTGGAGCCTAGTGTTCCTGGTAGGATCTCCCATGGCAGAGTGGTCTCAGGCAAGGGGCCGGACTAAGAATGGCTCACAAAGACTCAATGGACAAACGAGGAAGAGGAAGAGGAAGAGGAAGAGAGGCCCTGCCCAGAGGAAGCCCGGGGCCCCCGTCTGGAGCAAGGCTCAGACAGAGGGCTCGCCGGCGTGGAGTTGCCCACGGTGTGAGGCGCCGGGCGGGTGCGGGGATACTCACAAACCCCCGGCTGAGCGTCGCGGTGTTGGAGTTCACCCCGGTGGACGAGAGGGTCATCTCCTTATGCCTGCGGGTGGTAGGGGGGAAAACTCTGACTGTTGTTTGTGCATATGCACCGAACAGCAGTTCAGAGTATTCGGCCTTCTTGGAGACCCTGAATGGAGTCCTGCATGGGGCTCCAGTAGGGGACTCCATAGTTCTGCTGGGAGACTTCAAAGCCCACGTCGGCAATGATGGAGACACCTGGGGAGGCGTGATTGGGAGGAACGGCCTCCCTGATCTAAATCTGATTGGTCGTCAGTTATTAGACTTCTGTGCTAGTCACGGATTGTCTATAACTAACACCATGTTCGAACTTAAGGATGCTTATAAGTGTACGTGGTACCAGAGCACCCTAGGCCAAAGGTCGATGATCGATTTTGTGATCGTATCATCTATTCTGAGGCCGTATGTTTTGGACACTCGAGTGAAGAGAGGAGGCCCCTGTCCGAGAGATCTTCAACTCCCACGTCCGGCGGGGCTTTTCTGGCATCCCTCAAGGTCTTAGGTGCCTCAAGGTCGAAAACTGGACACCGGTGGTCAGGGAAGCTGTCCGACTGAAGTAGGAGGCCTTCCGAGATGGTACCGACAGGCCAGAAGGGCTGCAGCCTCTGCTGTGTCAGAGGCAAAGCAGCGGGTATGGGAGGCGTTCGGAGATGTCATGGAGAAGGACTTTCGGGCGGCACCAAGGTGCGTCTGGAAAACCATTCAACATCTCAGGAGGGGGAAACGGGGAACTGTGCAAGCTGTTTACAGTAAGGACGGGACGCTGGTGACCTCAGCTGATGAGGTAGTCAGGCGGTGGAAGGAGCACATTGAGGAACTCCTTAATCCGACTAACATTCCCTCTTTTGTAGAGGCAGAGCTGGAGGCTGATGGGGAATCATTGTCAATATCCCCGGGCGGAAGTCACTGAGGTAGTCAAACAACTCCACAGTGGCAAAGCCCCAGGGATTGATGAGATTCGTCCAGAAATGCTGAAAGCTTTGGGTTTGGAGGGGCTGTCTTGGTTGACACGTCTCTTCAACATTGCATGGAAGTCTGGGACTTCACACTACTCAGCCTCCCTGGTAAAGTCTACTCCAAGGCGCTGGAAAGGAGGGTTCGTCCTATAGTCGAACCTCAGATTGAAGAGGAACAATGCGGATTCCGTCCTGGACGGGGAACAACGGACCAGCTCTTCACTCTCGCAAGGATCCTGGAGGGGGCCTGGGAGTATGCCTATCCAGTCTACATGTGCTTTGTGGATCTGGAGAAGGCATATGACCGGGTCCCACTGTGGAAGGTGCTGCAGGAGTATGGGGTGAGGGGGTCACTTCTGTGGGCCATCCAATCTCTGTACACCCAAAGCGAGAGCTGTGTCGGGATCCTCGGCAGTAAGTCGGATTCGTTCCCGGTGGGGGTTGGCCTCAGCCAGGGATTTCGAGGCGTAGTCATGGTGGGGAGGGGTTGCAGTTAGGTGGGCTGAGGATCTCGTCTCTGCTTGTTGCAGATGATGTGGTCCTAACGATGGCCTCGACCTCGAAAGGACCAATGAACCGGGGAGCCAGCTTCTTAGAAGAGATACTCAGGGGAATGTCTCGAGAGTTAAACCAAACCTTTTGTCCAGGTCGGTACTTGGGTGCGGGGATGCGATGACGATCCGCCATCCTCCAATTCTGCTCTGCCGTACGGAGTAGCGCCCCACGGGTCTCCCTCCAAATCTGACGCACTCTGCGGAGATGGTGCTGGACGGATGGCACGCTTATCTGCTTCCTGGGTCGGAAACAGAGGAGGTAAGTAACCCAAAGATGCCTCGAAGGGGGACATACCTATAGACATACCTATAGCGGTGCTGGTTAGGGAGTTGTGGGAGTACTCGACCCAGGAAAGCCTCGAAGACCACAAAGAAGGGTTGCACGCACAGATGCAACGAAGGGCAGTTTCTAAATCCTGGTTCGCCCGCTCCGTCGGACCATTTGACTGGGGGTGGAAACCAGAGGATAAGCTGACCTTCGCCCCTAATGCTTGGCAGAAAGCCTTCCAGACCCGGGAGGTGAATTGAGGACCACGGTCGGAGACGATGTCGCAGGTATTCCATGGAGGCGAAATACGTGGTCCAGGAGTATCTGAGCAGTCTCCATGGCGGATGGCAGCTTAGGTAGGGGAACAAAATGCACCATTTTGGAAAAGCGATCCACAATCGTCACAATGGTGTCTTTACCTTGAGAAATGGGAAGTCCGGTAACAAAATCCAGGGCGATGTGTGACCATGGTCGACCAGGAACCGGGAGAGGTTGCAGAAGGCCAGCAGGAGGTCGATGGGAAGCCTTCCCTCGTGCGCAGACGGTGCAGCCCAAAACAAACTGCTTGGTATCTGGTACCATAGAGTTCCACCAGAAGTGGTGACGAAGAAGATTCAGAGTTCTGGTGATTCCGGGATGACAGGAGAGCCGTGACGAGTGTCCCCACTGGAGTACCTGAGAGCGAACACTGGAAGGAACAAACAGGCGTCCCGGTGGTCCACCACCAGGATCAGGATGTGAGCGTTGCGCCTGCCTGACCGTGGCCTTGATCTCCTAGGTTAATGCTGCCATAACACATTTCTCGGCTTTGACGAACAAACGGTTCTCCTGAAGACGCTGAAGAACCTGACGAACGTGCACCACGTGCTCATTCAAGTCCTTAGAGTAAATCAGGATATCGTCTAAATACACAAAAACTGAGCGGTTGAGCATGTCCCGAAGAACGTCATTAACTAACGCCTGAAATACAGCCGGGGCATTAGTTAAGCCAAAAGGCATGACGAGGTACTCAAAGTGACCCAGTGGCGTGTTGAACGCCGTTTTCCACTCGTCCCTCTCCCTCACCCTCACAAGGTGATAAGCATTACGGAGGTCGAGTTTGGAGAAAACAATAGCGCCATGCAGCGGCTCGAAGGCGGAGTTGATCAATGGTAGCGGCTACTTATTCTTAACGGTGATATTATTAAGTCCCCGCTAATCTATGCAGAGGCGCAAGGATTTATCCTTTTTAGCTACAAAGAAGAACCCTGCTCCCAGTGGAGAAGACGAGGGACGGATAATCCCTGATTTAAGTGAGTCATTTATGTATGTTTCCATTGACTCCCGTTCGGGACCAGACAGATTATAAAGGCGACTCGTGGGAAAAGTTGATCCCGGCAAAAGCTCAATGGGGCAGTCGTAAGGACGGTGAGGAGGTAAGGAAAGCGCCTTAGTCTTACTAAAGACCTCGGCCAGATCGTGATAAACGGGTGGTACGGAAGCCAAATCAGGCTGATCAGGTACGGGGGAACTGAGAACACGAGGACCACTAGGAGGAGCTGAGCGTAGACAGGAGGAATGACAAAAACTACTCCAACTCCCAATCCGACCAGTTACCCAGTCGATTACCGGGTTATGAGTAATCAACCAGGGAAGTCCCAGAACTACTGGAGCATTGGTGGAGGGCATGACATGAAACGCAATAGCCTCTGAGTGGTTACCAACCAGAGACATTGTTAAGGGCAAAGTCTCTGTGGAGATCTGAGCGAGTTCGCTCCCACTGAGACTGTTGACACTTAAGGGGGTCTCTAGCTGGCTCACGGGAATGGCGTTATTGGCAAGAAAATCACAGTCAATAATGTTAGTGTCGGCACCTGAGTCGACGAGTGCCTGAAGGGAAAACTCCCTGCCCTCACACGACAAGACCACTTTCAAATTTATGCGTTGACGGGGATTATTAGGAACCGCCGAACGACTCACCAGGACCCCGCCTGTGACTGGTGAGTCTGACAGTTTAACCTCTTACGACAGTTAGAAATCTGGTGGTTCGGATCCCCACAATAGATGCATAAACGGTTCCGGAAACGCCGTTCGCGTTCCACGGGGGTCAGATGGCTACAGCCGAGCTGCATGGGTTCCTCTTGGTCAGGGACGGAGGGTAAGGGAACCCAGCGGCTCACGGGTGTCACAGGGATCCGCTCGGGAAAGCTAACGGAGGGAACAGGAGTCAAGGGAAACTCAGACCGTCTGTCGCGGCGTCTCTCACGCAGACGGTTATCAATCTTAATGGCGAGGTAAATGAGTTCCTGAAGGTAGCTAGCGGAGCCCTGACGTAGATCCAGCAACCGGTTGCTGGAATCGCTATTAGCGACGGGATGATCGAACACAGACATGATTTCACTAGAGAACTGTTGGAACGAAGCCTGCCGAGTCAGGGGATTGTTCCAAAACGCAGCTCCCCAGGCTCGAGCCCTACCGGACAACAACCCCAGCACATATGCTATCTTGGTGCAGTCGTTAGCATATGTGCGGGGCTGCTGACCGAACACCAGAGAGCACTGGAAAAGGAAAATTCCACATTCACCCAGCGTTCCACAGTAACGCTCTGGTGCCGGTACATAGGGCTCACGAGGTAAGAGAGTCCTCACAGCAGTAGCGGGTGACTCAGCATTCACGGGAGCAGCAAGGACAGGTCTCACCTGGCTCGACTCCAGACGAGAGACGCAGGCAGTCAACTGACTGAGAGTCTCCAGAATTCCTTGCAGCGTCTGAGAATGTTTACCGAGGAGTAAACCCTGAGAAGAAACCGCGTGACGCACGAAAAAAACCATGGGTTCGGTTTCCATGTCCGCGGAGTCCATGTTATGGCCGGACCGTTCTGTCATGAACGGTACAGAAATAACACTGAGGTGGACTCAAATGCAGACACGGACAAAAAGAAAGTTACAAATTAAACGTTTAATAGATGCAAACGGAAAAACACTACAGATAATCAAACACAAGACTAACTAAACAAACACGGAAATACAAGAACGGGGAGACGACGGGAGATCGGGAGACGGACGGCAAAACGGGAACACGGGAAACTACGGAGAGAAAACAGAACACAACACACGATTAGTAAGCTTACAACGGGGAGCGTGAAAATCACTACGAGAAAGGGGATGCCAGTCCGAGGGGAATAGTTTTACCAAGGTTGGGTCGACGACGGTCCGGCGCTGCATGCCTGCCAGCTTCAGGCTTTTTAAATGTCTCATGTATGGCTTCCAACTTGATCACTCCCAGCACTTTGTTTTCACTAACCCTTTCAATATTCACTCCATTAACTGGAATGTTAATACTCTTGTTGCAGCCTTTTCCCATAAAGCATGTGTTTAGTTTTCTCTAGATTTAGTGATAGTTTTCATTCATTCATTCATCTTCAACCGCTTATCCCGGGGTCGGGGTCGCGGGGGTGCTGGAGCCGATCCCAGCTGACATCGGGCGTAAGGCGGGGTACACCCTGGACAGGACGCCAGTCTATCACAGGGCACATAGAGACATACAGAGACAGACAACCATTCACACCTACGGGCAATTTTAGACTCATCAATTAACCTAACACATGCATGTCTTTGGACTGTGGGAGGAAACCGGAGTACCCGGAGAAAACCCACGCAGACACGGGGAGAACATGCAAACTCCGCAACAGAAGGGCCGAGGTCGGGATGCGAACCTGTGACTTTCTTGCTGTGAGGCGACAGTGCTAACCACTACACCACCGTGTAGCCTAGTGATAGTTTATTTATATTAAACCACACATGAAGCTTGGCCATTTCATTATTGACTGTTTCCACTAATTGGTCCAAATCCTCCCCAGAACAGAAAATATTAGTATCAACTGCGAATAATATTAATTTTGAGAATATTAGATACTTTGCATATGTCATTTATATATAGTATAAACAGCTTTGGACCAAGAACTGACCCCTGTGGGACCCCACAAACTATGTCCGAGCAAGTTGATGTTTTATCACCTAATTTAACAAATTGAGATCTCTTGTGTAGGTAGCTCTTGACCCATTCCAGTACTATACCTCTAATACCATATCTCTCCAGTTTACCTATCAAAATATCATAGTTAATGGTGACAAATGCTTTTTTCAGATCTATGAAGATTCCAATTGAGTGTAGATTCTGGTCAATAGAATCAGTAATGATAGTTAAATTGTTTCTCTAGGATTTTTGACATTTGCAGCAGTATTGAGACTAGTCTGTAGTTAGTAAATTTGTGTATGTCACCTTTCTTGGACAGTGGCACAACTTTGGCTACTTTTGCGTGAAATGTCCCAGTTTGAAATGGCAGGCTGCAAATATATGTTAGAGGTGAAATGATTCCATCCAATACTTTCTTAATTAGCTTCATGTCGAGGTCATTGACATCAGTGGATGTTTTTGCGACACATTTGTTGACCAGGTGTCTAATCTCTATGTCCTTCACTGGTGTGAGAAACATTGTGCTGGGATTTCTACCTCCGTCCTTATCAAAGTGGTCCCAGTGCAGGGGTGAGTCAGGAATGTCTTTTGCTAAGTCTGGCCCGACATTAACAAAGAAGCTGTTGAATCTTTCTGCTGCGATCTCCATGTTGTCTTTCTTGGTAACTGGGTTTTGCATTATTATTCATGATCAAATTGTTAAGTATATCCCATAGTCTTGTGGTGTAGTTCCTGTTTTCTGCTAATACATTACAGTAATATTCTTTCTTGGGATCATTTAGGATGCTATTTAGTTTGTTTCTGTACCGTTTGTATCTCATTTCTGACTGGTCTGTCCTTAATTTTATGAACTGCCTGTACAGAGTGTTTTTTTTCCTGCAGGCATTTATCAATATTTTTGTGAGCCATGGTGTCCTCTCATTATTCTAATTTGTGTGTCTTTTTTCCAGAGCACAATGTCTGTCATACAACGTTTTAAATATTTGCAAAAAGCAATCATATGCCCCATTCACATCTGTTTCATTGTAAATATTAGTAGTTCCTTAGTAGTTCATTTTCAGTGTATTTATTCTTTCTTCAGTCCTGACCCTTATATATGTGTTTTTGTCCGGTGTCTGTCTCACACTGTGTTTCCAGTCATAGATAGCAAATATTGGTAGGCGGTCACTTACGTTTATCATTAGTCATCTTGTTATGTCATTCCCTAAAATATTAGTGAAAATATTATCAATTAGAGTAGCACTGTGTGTTGTGATCCTGCAAGGTCGTGTAATGACAGTTTGTAAGCCCATCGTATACATTGTATTAGTGAACTCATCGATCATCGTGTTTTGTTTTGGGTTGAGTAAGTCAATATTTACATCACCACAGATAAAAACCCACTTTTGGCTAGTTTCTGAGAATATTCCTCCCACACATTCATTGAAATCTTCTATTTTTGAATCCGGTGCTCTGTAAACACAGCTTACTACTGTATTTTTACCTTTCTTCACACATATTTCAATAGTCACACATTCCATTAAGTGCTCAAACGCTATAGACATATGTTGTCCAGTCTCATACTTGATGTTATTGTCAATGAACAGGGCCCCTCCTTCCCCACCTTTGTTTCTCCTGTTAACACAAACGAGCTTATATCCATCCAGGAAAAAATCTGTGCCTTTGTCTTCATTAATCCATGTTTCCGACACCACAATGATGTTGAAGTGGTTTTTGAGGTGATGTAGGTATTCCTTGATGTGCTTGAAGTTGGTGTATAGACTCCTGTTATTAAAGTGAATTAGAGTTTCCCATCCATCTCAATGCTCTTGTTTTATTTATTTTCAGTGTAGTACTGGTCTTTCTCAGTCATGTTACAGTAGAAGTGATTATCCGGGTCATTTGTGTCATGAACGGTAGAGGGATATAACACAAAGAGACTGGACCCAAATGTAGACACGGACACGGGATAACAGTACAAACAAAACGTTTAAAAATAAACGACAAACAAAACGATAAACACTACAGGGTATCAGGAATACTAGGGACTAGACGGTCGAGGAAAACAGGAACGAGGAAACGACGGACGATCAGGGAACAGGATGAGGAAACAGGAACAAGGGATACTACGGAGAAACAAAAGACAACAACGATTAATACAATTAACAACGAGGAGCGCAAAATCCACAAACGAGTAACAGGAGCCAATCCAGGGGAAACAGTTTACCAAGGGAAGGATAACAACAGTCCGGCGCTGCAGCTCAGGGTTTAAGTACTCCATCAGGTGATTAGTGTAACAGGCTGCACCTGGGGGGAACACACCTACCGGACCTGGACGACAAAAAACAAGAGGGAGACACATGCAGGGAAAGACAGACAGAGGGAGACAAACTCACACAAAAGGGAGAGGGGAGGGTACTGACAGAACCGACTTTTGACAGTACCCCCCCCCTCAACGAGCACCTCCAGGCGCTCCACCGGGCCTCCCTGGGTGAGCCCGGTAGAAGTCCCGGATCAGGGACGGGTCCAGGATAAGGGATCTAGAGACCCAGCTCCGTTCCTCTGGACCGTATCCCTCCCAAGGCCTGACAGAAGGCTCTCCAGACACGGGAGATGAATTGGAGACCCCGGTCTAAAACAATGTCTGCAGGTATCCCATGAAGGCGAAAGACATGGTCCACCAAAATTGATGCCGTCTCCATGGCAGAAGGCAGTTTAGGCAGAGGGACAAAGTGAAACATCTTCGAGAAACGTCAACAATTGTGACAATTGTAGGACCTCCAGAGGAAGTGCTGTTTAAGGAATTCTTTGTGTCTGGTTGGTCTGCTCAGTGTCCCAGTAAGGGAGCCGTAGATAAAGACATTTTTATACTGGTGTCAATAAGAGATAAGGTGTTTTACAATCTCAACCCTCCTAGGGTAATAAAATAACCCAGAACTCCCCTTTAACCTAAATCAACGTCAAATCTGACCGCAATTCGAACCGGAGGAGCTGTGCTCTGTTGGGAGACAGAGGGACTTTCAGTAATAAAATCTACACAATAGAACTTTGTGTAGAAGTTTGGGTAACAGTTAAAGTTCGATGTTTCATCACAACTGGCTGTTCAAAGACATTCTTGCAAGTGTGTAACAGTATATGCATTATTTGTGTCTTGTTGTGATTATGTTTATTTGGTTTCAGAAGTGCAAAGTCTCTGTCTTATTCCTGAAATAATTTGTGTTTTAATAATAGGCCTGTCACTATATCCAGGAGAATGTGATGATGTGTAGTATCTGTATCTGTTAAAACTGTCTGCCTAAAGATTTTGGTTTAATTGGATATCAGAAAGCTTAATAATGGAAAATCAACCAAAGATAGTTTAATCTCAGAATTTGAATTCCGGCGTAAAAAGCAGTTGATTCGCTCCGAGTCAAAGGGATGGGTTAAACACCGAGACACCCCCCCTTTGCTGAGTAGAAAAGGAAGAGACTGCTGTCACCTCATCTCTTCTTCTCTTCACCTCTCTTGACTTCTGTCTCTTCACACCCCTCGCTCCCTGCACCTCATCTCCTGCATCTCTACCTTTTCGCACCTCTGACCACCCCTCCTGCTGTTGGTTCCTTTGTTAACCCAAAGTTAGCAAGAGACGTACTTTATATTTTGTTTCTTACTAAAGTATTTTCGTTTGTTAATCTATTTTTATCGCGTGACCATTTTTAAGTTTTCTACGACACGTTTTTTAAATCTTTTATAAGTAAAGTTAAACCCTGCGTGCTGTCTTTGCCTTTTTGTCCGGCCGGAAAACTGCATCGAACTTGCGACTCCAGCCCCACAGAACCGATCAGAACCCTTTTGTCAACCTGCAAACCACCTCCAGAGGCCAGCCACCTGAAGAGCCACGACGGGACCTGACGAGACCCGCCGGTCCAACCGCGCAGCTGACCCAGTCTACAAACAGAGCCGAGGTCCGCCAAACACCGGGACGCGGACCCACGGAACCTGCATCGGTACAGTAAGACGCCAGGGCGACTGTAATATCAATGGCAAAGTAAGGTTCGCCTTTTAATGCAACTCTTGGTTAAACGTTGGTGACAAATAAATTCTGATCCGAGTTCTGTTGGCAGGCTGATTAAAGCTAGCTGTAGTCCGCCAGTGATATTATAAACCAGCCCCTTAGGTCTAAATCACTCTGGTCTTAAGCTTTTATATCCACATTTAACCTTTTTTCACTTGTCTATTCAGTGTTGCACTATCCTGTGTTCTCCTTGTTATGTAGTCAAATAAATGTTTATAACCTTACGTCGTTGTGAGAGTCTTCCGTTCTGTGCAGAAAGTGTTGGTCACTGATAAAGGCTGTGGTACGAATTAACGCGTTCAAGACGAGACTGATAAAATTTAACAATCAATTACTTTAAATAACCAACAGGTATTAAACCTTCACCAAAGTTTAATAAACATCCTGTCTTAATTTGTGTGGTGCCCTTACTTCAAGGTAAAATAAATCCTAAATTTTAACGAGTCGAGTTAATTCATAATTAATTTAGCGACTGATATATTTTAGCCATAACAAAAGTAGGCTTAATCTCCTACACAATAGTGTCGTTACCTTGGGAGATGGGAAGTCCAGTAATAAAATCCAAGGCGATGTGGGACCATTGTCGACCTGGTACCGGGAGAGGGCGGAGAAGACCTGCTGGAGGGCGAAGGCAAGCCTTTCCCCGGGCGCAGACGGTGCAGGTCAGAACAAACTCCCGGGTATCCGTACCCATGGTCTTCCACCAGAAGTGATGACGAAAGAGTGATAGGATAGGGTCCTGGTGATTCCGGGATGACAGGAGAGAGGAGAGGAGTGCCCTCACTGGAGCACTTGGGAGCGGACACAGGCAGGAACAAACAGACGCCCTGGTGGACCACCACCAGGGTTGGGGTTAGCGTGTTGAGCCTGTCTGACAGTCGACTCGATCTCCCAGGTTAATGTCGTCATCACACAAGATGCGGGAACAATGTGATTCACACAGGTCTATTCCTCCTCGGCAGGTCAAAACTGACGAGAAAGGGCATCGGGTTTGATGTTTTTACTGCCAGGAATGTAGGTTAAGGTGAAGTTGAAGCGGCCAAAAAACAAAGCCCACCGGGCTTGACAGGAATTAAGTCCAGACCACGAACGGAACTTCTGCCCCCTCTAACCAGTGCCGCCACTCCTCTAATGCTAATTTAATGAGAAAAATGCGCATGGGTGAACCTTGTTGTCAGACACTGCCTGCTGGGACAAAACCGCCCCCACTCCCAGATCCGAGGCATCCACCTCGACAATAAACTCAGGGCAGTATCTGGCTGAACTAACACGGGAGTGGACGAGAAACGCTTCTTCAGGGTCAGAAAAGCATCGTTGGCGGCAGGAGACTAGGCAAAGGGAGATGAGGGGGACGTCAACCTGGTCATCTGTGAAACTACCTGACTGTAGTTTCGGATGAAACAACGGTAAAAGTTGGCAAAACCCAAAAATCGCTGTAGTTGCTTCCCGGAGGTGGGCGTCGGCCATTCGGTCACCACTGTGACCTTCGTAGGATCTGCCCTAACCTGTCCACTCTCCACGATATACCCCAGAAATGTCACGGAGGAGACGTGGAACTTGCATTTCTCCGCTTTAACGAACAGACGGTTCTCTTGAAGACGCTGGAGAACCTGACGGACGTGCTACACATGTTCGGTCAAGTCCTTCGAAAAAATTAGGATGTCATCTAAGTATACGAAGACCGAACGATTCAACATATCACAAAGCACGTCGTTAACTAATGCCTGAAAGACGGCTGGTGCATTAGTTAACCCGAACGTTATGACTAGGTACTCGAAGTGTCCGAGTGGAGTGTTGAAAAGCTGTCTTCCATTCGTCCCCTTCCCTCACCCTCACAAGATGATACGCGTTGCGGAGGTCTAGACCGTTGCCCCATGCAACGGCTCGATCGCGGAATTGATCAAAGGGAGGGGGTACTTGTTTTTGACCGTGATGTTGTTGAGACCATGGTAATGAATGTAGGGGTGTAGCGACTTGTCCTTCTTGGCCACAAAGAAAAACCCAGCTCCCAGTGGAGAAGAAGAAGGACGAATGATCCCTGACTTGAGCGAGTCATTAATGTATGTTTCCATCACCTCACGTTCGGGCCCTGAGAGGTTATAGAGATGACTAGTAGGAAAGGTTGACCAACTCAATGGGGCAATCATAAGGGCGGTGAGGGGGTAAGGATAACGCCTTAGTCTTGCTAAACACCTCGGCGATATCAGGATACACTGGTGGCACGGAAGACAAGTCTGGAGATTCAGGTAATGAGGAACTGGGGTCACCGGGGCATCTAGGAGGAGCTGAACGAAGACAGGAAGAATGGCAATTGCTGCTCCAACTCACAACCCTGCCAGTTATCCAGTCAATAACTGGGTTGTGAGTGATAAGCTAGGGAAGACCAAGAACCACGGGAGCATTAGTTGATGGCATAATGTGAAAAGCAATCGACTCGGAGTGGTTACCAGCAAGGGACATGGTTAATGGCAAAGTCTCTGCGGAGATCTGTGCGAGCTCACTACCACTGAGGCTAATAACCATTAACGGAGTCTCCAGCTGGTTAACAGGGATCGAACTGGATTCCACAAACTCCGAGTCGATTATGTTTGTGTCAGCACCAGAGTCAATAAGTGCTTGGAGGGAGAACTCTCTACCCTCACAGCTCAACACTATGTCCAGATGAATGCGCTTACGGGAAATATCAAGGACAACTGAACGACTCACCAGAACCCCGTCTGCGACTGGTGAGTCTGACAGTTTAACCGTAGCAGACAGTTAGCTAACTGATGATTGGGAGCTCCACAGTAAATACACAATCTACCCCTAAAGCGCCGCTGACGTTCAGCAGGAGTCAAACGGCTACGACCTAACTGCAGGGGTTCCTCCTGAACTGGAGCGGGAGACAGGGGAACGCGGTTGCGCAAAGGTACACAGGGAGTTGACCTGGCGTAACTAGGGGGAAAGACCGCCTCTCAAATAGACTCTCACGTAGACGGTTGTCTATCTTTATGGCAGGCTAATAAGCTCCTGAAGGTTAGCAGCCTCAGATCTCCCCACTAAACTGTCCTTAACCTCCTCATTAAGCCCCTTAAAAAATATACTCTGGAGAGCCTGATCATCCCAATCTAATTCAGCTGCTAAAGTGCGAAACTCTAGGGAGTAATCTGCAGCACAAGCGGAACCCTGGCGTAGATCCAGCAACCGATTGCTGGAATCGCAATTAGATACAGGATGATCGAATGCCAACAAAAATCTCACTGGAGAACTGTTGGAGAGTGGCCTGCCGAGTCAGGGGATTATTCCAAAACGCAGCTCCCCAGACTCAAGCCCTACCGGACAACAAGCCTAGCACATAGGCTATCTTGGTGCTATCATTAGCATTATTGCTGACCGAACACCAGAGAGCATTGGAACAGGAAAATCCTGCAACGACGGATGTTAATCATTGATTTATTTATTGTATTCGTTTTGTTGGAACATTTATATTGAAAGGAACTTACAGGACAACTTGAGTTGAAGAGAAATCAATGAGTCAACCATTTAACTAACCAAGGATAACTGCTTACAATTCTCACACATCTGTGATCCCTCAAAGTATTTTTCTATCTCTCCCTGACCACAGACAAACCCATTTAGACCCCACAGCCTCGCCCTCTTGACTGTGTGTCCGACTGAGAAAAAAACAATTTTTTTTGGTATAGTAAAATGTATGAAGTTAATCTAAGGAATTTATACTTAGTAAAAGTAATATTCAGAATATTTGAAGTAAAAATTTTAATATTTACTCATGTAATAATTTCACTGAATAGGAATAACATTTTATTACACATTTACAAATACAATCTAAATGATTTATTGTCACTTCACATTTACTTTAAAATACTAAGTAGATCTTACACCTGAAAATCTTTGTATCACAGATGAGTGATTTCTAGTAAATGTAACCTTACTCATATTTGAGATAACTGACATTTATCAGGAATGGAAGGTCCAAGACACTCAAGGGTGGCACCGTTGGAAAGCCTGTTCATAAAAACATATTCAAGGGATCAACTTTCTTCTCTCTATGACCTTCCGTTACCAAGATCATCTCATCTTCAACCACTTCGCCGGGGTCGGGTCGCGGGGGCAGCAGGGGACCCAAAACTTCCCTTTCCCGGGCCACATTAACCAGCTCTAACTGGGGTATCCCGAGATAATCTCTCCACCTAGTCCTGGGTCTTCCCCGAGGCCTCCTCCCAGCTGGACGTGCCTGGAACACCTCCCTAGGGAGGCGCCCAGGGGGCATCCTTACTAGATGCCCAAACCACCTCAACTGGCTCCTTTCAACGCAAAGGAGCAGCGGCTCTACTCCGAGTTCAATGCCCCCAACCTCCACAGGGATGCCAGAAAAGCTCAGCCGGAGGTGTGAGTTAAAGATCTCTTGGACAGGGGCCTCCCCCAGACGTTCCCATTTCACCCGCACCACTCGTTTGGCCTTACCTGGTCTGTACAGAATCTTCCCCATCCTCTGACCCAACTCATCACCAGATGGTGATCAGTTGACAGCTCTACCCCTCTCTTCACTCGAGTGTCCAAAACATACGGCCTCAGATCAGATGATACAATCACAAAATCGATCATCGACCTTTGGCCTAGGGTGCTCTGGTACCACATACACTTCCTTACACATCCTTATGTTCGAACATGGTGTTAGTTATAGGCAATCTGTGACTAGCACAGAAGTCTAATAACTGACAACCGCTCGGATTTAGATCAGGGAGGCCGTTCCTCCCAATCACGCCTCTCCAGGCGTCTCCATCATTGCCTACGTGGGCGATGAAGTCTCCCAGCAGAACTATGGAGTCCCCTACTGGAGCCCCATGCAGGATTCCATTCAGGGTCTCCAAGAAGGCCGATGCTCTGAACTGCTGTTTGGTGCATATGCACAAACAACAGTTCAGACAACAGTTTTATTTAGATAAATACAACTTATAAGAGTTAAGTGACATTTACTTAATTTCTTAATTAAGAGAGCGGGGGAGACATGCAGCAAAGGGCCGCAAGTCGGAGGTGAACCCGCGGCTGTTGCCTCTTTACATGGGGCCACTGCTCTAACCACTCAGCCACTGGCTGCCCCTTATTCCTTGAATAGAATTTACTTACAATTACTAAGTGCAAAAACTTTCCTAGGTTTTCTGGGTATATATCACTGACCTTTTTTTAAAGTGTGTCCTCTTTTCCTTACTTTTTGTTCCCCATGCATCTTCATCTATTGCAGGCTACCCCATTTTATACGAACATGGTTTCTTGGCTTTCTCTGACGATGTTGCAAGTAAGATTTTAACCCTAACCCTTTTTTTCTTCTGTTTTTTCTTCTTACTTTAATGAATCTACTTATGTTATACGTTGTTCGGTTGCTTGGTTGCTTGGTTGGTTATTGTGACCATGTGTGTGTGTGACCGTTTTTCTGTTCACACATACATTCAAAAGGAAAGGAAATTATACATTAAATGAACACAATGCACTAGGAACTACAATAACTGTGTTAGTTGTGTTCCACAAATAAATTCAAACAATTCAAAAACTTTCAGTTTTACACAATTCACAAAATTAGGTTTTTAAAAGATAATTTGCAATTTGTAAATTAATGTGTATTTAATATCCATTTAAGTCACAAATGACTACTTCACCTATTATCACTATAGTTTTTAAATGAAAGTGATTGAGCTATCTTTTGTTAGCTTACTCTGATGTCCATAATGTCCTTTTCTGTCAATTTAAAGGTGTCTCGGTTGCAATAAAAAAGTGCCCAGTCTGCAAAAATCATGTCCGATTCCAAGAGTACAGATCCGGTTTTCACAACGTTAATGACAGGATGTTGCCTGCTTTTCTGCTGTTTGCAATCCTGGTCTCTTCTTTGGCTCTAAGTTTTTAAAAATGTATACATTAAACTTTTGTGTTTGCATGGTTTTAATTATTCTATTGAAGCTAATCTTGATACTTTCTCACTGAGATTGTGCACAGTTGTTCATGAGCCTTCTGGTTTAGATAACCTTTTTTGCTGTTAATCCTCTGTATTGTATGTTTCTTCTGTTATCTAGAACAAGACAGATTGTGGACAGTAATTCGTACCACCACCAGACTGTCTGTAAGGCTTTGCACCACTTTTTGTCCCTTGTTGACTTTTTTGAGTACTCTTTTCACCAGTGTGGCTGTAACCCTCCAGTTTTAATTGCTGACGCCAACTGGAAAGTGGCTTTCGATGTGCCAGGCAAGTGGATGAAATCCATGTACTCACTCACTTCACTCACTTCATAATCACATCTCTCCCACTGTGGCAAAAATAATAATATGAGTAATGTCTATCTCATATCACAGAGTTATCATATTTAATAGATTTTATATGCCAGATGAGTCAAATCAAATGCAAATATGGTTGATATGTTTCCCATAACTGTTGTTCTTTCATGATTCTCAGTTGGAACATTCAAGAGGCCAGACCTGGATACTGTCACAGCAAAGTTAATAGCTGAGGGCTTCCCAAAGACGGAAATAAAAAAGGGGTTAAAGAAGAGGTCAGGAAAGACTAGAGTGTCTTCAAAAGTCAGAAGGTTGATGAAGACGTTATACTGTACATTGCTTCTTGCTTCAAACAGGTGTTAACTCCACAAGACATTTTAACTGAATTTTGAATTTAAATTTAAATTCCTTTGTATTTTAGCTGAAAAATACATTGATTATTTCAGCCCCCAAAGAAAGTTCTGCGCTTGTGGAGCACTTGGTATAAGTTCCGAGGGCTCAATGGCAGACTACCGACTAGAGGAGCTGTTGAACTTCAAGGAGATGTACCCAAAGCTTTTTGTTTAAATACAGAAAACAGGAGGTGAGAAATTGAACCCCCCCCCCCCCCCCCACAGTTTTACAAAACGTGACTAAATTTATGGATGAAAATGTATCAAAATTATGCTTTCTTCTCCAGGTGGTGTGTTGCACTCCTGTACCGATGGAGTTGTGTACTACGTGAATTTCTTGTTTTGGGCTGAATCTGCGAGAGAACATGTAGATGGTCTACTAAGTTTCAGGACTTTCAGGACAGAACGACAGTCTACATTTCAGATGTTGCAGGCCAGGTTGCATGACACATCAATAACACAGCAGAAGTTCTTCCAACATGATGATGGTCGGCTGAGCACACCATCAAAACAAAACATTCAAACAGCCCTAGACAGGAAACTTGAGGTGGACCCTAACCTCAGGTCTACAACAGCACCACATCACCTAGGACAGGGCAAAGACTAGTTCACTGCAGCACCTTCCATTACAAAAAAACTCACCAAAGACATGCACTGTATGAACATCTGCCCTGCTCTACGCTCAGAAGTAAATTCCTCTGTGGCAGAACAGTTCAACCATGAGCTGGCAGCATTCCTTTATTCTGTGTGTCAAATAAAGGAGGCCCATTTTAAACAGATAGTTCGAGTTCGAGTTGAACTGCACAATCACAAAATCAACAATGGTTTCATTAAAAACACATCAAGGATTTGCAGCGCACCACTGACGTTAGGGCGGTACGGCACGCTGGTGTTGGAATCTTCAGGTGAGATCTTTCAACTAAATACCCTGTGGAGGGTGCATTCCTCACTGTTAACCTTTTCATTTAGAAAATTATTATCAACAGAAAATAGACATAAACAGCCATTAATTTATGTTATAGACAATCACAAAAAAAACAACCATTTCATCATTTAAACCAAGTCTGTGTGTGCACATGCAGCAACATTTAAAGGCCCCACATGTAACATACAATATGTCAGTAACACCTATAGTGTTTATGATAAATTATTTACTGTTTCTGACATTATTGGACATTGTAGCAGATTGTAGCCCATGCTGCAACATTCATGCAACATAGTCACGTGTACTATCTGCTTCTTTGAAAAAAAAAAGTTTCTCAAATTATGTGACCAGTGAATGCTGAAAGTATGAAAGTGATTTACATTTGGTCAATTATGATAACATAATAATACACTCTTGTAGTTAAGCAAACAGCCACTGGCAAACGAACAGACTTGGAGCCAGCCATTGAAAAGGTCACTGCATTGTTGGCCCAGAGATACATCGTTGATGATGTACATTTGGGTTATTCCTCTAAAATTAATGCAATATGTGGCAGTTCGTCTGTAAGGTACGGTATTTGGGAATATTACATGCTGTAGCTTGGTGTTTGAGTACCAATTATGCAACATTGTGCTGCATTATTTTTAGACTTATCCAAAGCTTTTGACACAGTCGACCACTCTGTTCTATTACAGAAGCTTCATGACTATATACAAAATGGTGTCCATTTTGGGACCTTTTTTATTTACTATCTATATTAATAATTTGTGTAGTAATGTCACAAATACAAAATTTCATTTTTATGCAGATGACACCATTATTTATAGCTCTGCCTCCTCTTTAGAAAGTGCAATTAAGGACCTTCAATCTGCCTTTAATGTAGTTCAGAAAAATCTTTGTGGAATGTGACTTATTAAATGTTGATAAAACTACTGTATGTCTGACATACAACTGTCTAAAGTCTTGAGAAGCAGATCGCTTCTCAAGACTTTAGACAGTTGTATGTCAGACAAATGTAAAGAACTAACAGATTGTTACTCTTAATAAAAAGGTGATTGAGAAATTCTCAACCTATAAATATCTGGGCTTTTTCCTTGAGGAAAATCTGTCTTTTAAATACCATATTGAGTGCCTAACTAAAAAACTTGTTTTTTTGGATAGAAATAAATGTTGTTTTTCTTTTAGTGCTAGAAAAGCCCTTATTTTATGGAAGTGTTATCATATTCAAAAACACACAAAAACACACATATTCAAACTTCACACAAAATTCAATGTCGTATTTCATTGTTTTCAGAAATGGGCGTGGCAAATTGGCTTGCTAGCACCCCCCCAGAATCAGCCAGGGCGCTACAAATGAGGTACATTTACCAAAATCGGTAGTCATGTATAACTTTTCCAGAAAAACAAAAAAGTCTCCTGGAGCCATATCGTGAACTCAACAGGAAGTCGGCCATCTGGAATTTAGTGGCGATTTTTTGACATTTTGGAGATTTGCACGTGCCATACTTTAACGAACTCCTCCTACAAGTTAAACACGATCGACTTCAAAATCAGTAGGTACCATCTTAAGACATGTCTGACCAAATTATACTAAAAACTTTTAGTTTCCACTGCAACGTGTGGGCGTGGTTTGGCGCCAAAATTAAGATACAGGAAGTTGCTGTAATCTCAACAAACATTGCCCAATCTGCACCAAATTTTTGATGACAAGAGTTTAGGCCTGAACACACACATGAAAATATCGACTAACAGTGATAGTGCCCCCTGCTGACACCCTCTAAATTACAGCCCCTCCTCCAAGATTGACATGAAATTATGAAAATTGGTAGGCATATAAAACACCTCCAGATATAAAAAAAAACCCCAATATCCTAAACTCAACAGGACGATGGCAATTTTGAATTTTATGGTCTTTATGGTTTTTTTACTTTTGCACTTGTCGTACTTTAACAAACTCCTCCTAGAGATTTGACACAATCATCTTCAAAATCATCCAGTATCATCCAAAGACATGTGTGACCAAGCAATGCTCAGCACCTTTTTTTTGCCACGTGTTGCCGTGGCATGGCGCCAAAGTTACGCCTCTCCCCATAAAACCGGACGTTGCTGTAAATTCACATTACATTGTCCAATCTCCGTCAAATTTCTCATGATTCTTAATATTGACTCCCAGTCATAGTGCCCCCTGCTGGCAACAGGAAGTCACATGTTTTTACATGTCTTTATACTTTAAAGAACTCCTGCCACACGATTGACTTAAAAAAAATAGTACCATCTAAAGACATGTCTGATCAAACTGTACTCAGCGTTTATGTCTTAACTTTACTGTGTAGACATGGTGTGGCCCCAAATTCAGCCTTATCGCCAACAACAAGAAGTTTTTGTAACTTGACCATACATTGTTCAATTTGCACCAAAGTTCTCATGAATTACAAGAGTCCAGGCCTGAACTCACTTACATATCAAAATTGACTCATAGTGATAGCGCCCCCTAACGGCAAACAATAAATTACAGCCCCTCCATCAGGATTGACATAGAATTCTGAAAACCGGTAGGCACATATAATTCATCGAAAAAAAGCCTCTTGGAGTGACAGGCTAAAGTCGTACTTGAACTCCTAAAGCTAGCTCTACAGACACCACCCACTCTCGACCTCCCACATTGCAGCCAGCCATTTACACAAACCGTTGATGAAAAGGGACAGTACATGACCTCCGTACGACCTCCGCGACATTATCGGCTACTCTCCACTAACCTTGCTAGTACCACATGCGCTCTCTATGATTCTGTTGAGAAAAAGACCTCACATCTGTCCTCTGCAAGATGGTTAAAATACAACACCATTCTACTCGAACTGCCCAATATCACTGTACGGCGCTGCACTGTACTCAATCCTGCCACGTTGCTCTCTACTGCTGAGGATGGGGAGCCCCATGACTGCGTGGCTATTATTAACGAAATCTGTTCCCCCAGACCTGATCTTCGCGAAACAGAGCTCCCCAACCCCGACATGGAGCTTTTTGTGGATGACTCAGCATCGAGGGACCCGGGAACAGGCCTTAACCAATCAGAGTATGCAGTCACCACATTACACAAAACACTTTTGGCGGAGCCTCTCCCGTCTAACTACTCAGCACAAGCCGCTGAGCTTGTGGCCATGACTGAAGTATGCAAATTGGCTAGAGGTAAGACTGTCACTATTGTCCCAGATAGCAGATATGCATGGGAGGTTTGCCAATCGAGATTTTCTCACTGCAACTGGCAAACCCATCGCCCATCACAAATTGGTCGCTTCCGTCCTTGATGCTTTGCTGTTGCCATATCCCATCGCCATAAGTAAATGTCAAGCACACACACATAAAACAGACTATGTCTCACTAGAAAATGCCCGTGCTGATGCTGCAGCCAAGATCGCAGCTAAACAGCCGCTGATAACACAGCTTGCTATCACTTCCAGCCCCGCTGTAACACCCTACGCAGACTTACAAGAGCTGCAGAACAGAGCCACACCAAAAGAGAAACGGGCGTGGAAGCAAGCTGGCAGTGTGGTGAAACAAAATGTTTGGTATGGGCCTAATGACAAGCCCTGTTTGCCGGACTATTTGTTTCACCATTACGCTAAATTGACGCATGGTCGAGAACCACGCGTCAAAAGAGGGGATGACACATAATATCCAAAGACATTGGTTCACAAAAGGTTTCTCACTTAACTCACAAAAAAATGCGTGATCTGTACAACAAACAATGCAGGCAGAGGCATTAGGGTCAAACAGAGTGCCCATCCCCCAGCGGCGAGACCTTTTGATCCCTTACAAATGGACTTCATAAAACTAACACCAAGTAAGGGAAATAAATTTTGCCTCGTCATGGTCGACATGTTCTCAAAGTATGGGAGACTTTTCCCACTTCAAAGCAAGATGTGTCAGCAGTGGCAAAAACCTTACTAACACAAATACTTCCCAGATGGAAAGCGCCCCACGAATATCAAGCAACAATGGGACCCCTTTTGTAAACGCCACGCTTAAAAACATCAGTCAGTACCTCGGTTTTGACCTGAGGCGGCATTTCAGCTATCATCTGGCAAACAGTGGGGCAGTAGAACGTGAAAATGGGACCCTAAAGAACAAACTCGCTAAATGCTGTGAGGAAACAAAACTGCCCTGGACAAAGGCCCTCCCCATCGTGTTGATATACATGAGGGGGAGAATCAGGTCCAGAAATAATCTCAGCCCGTTTGAAATCCTGTTCGGTTGGCCTTTGCAAACTGGGATTGGGCCTGAGCCAAGGCAATTCCCTGAGACAGGGTGAGATGCTGCGATATTGTACACATCTGACCTCTGTTCTCTCTGATATTCACAAGTAGGTGAAAGACGCACTGCCGACACCCACCACACAAAGGCTGCACAACCTGGAGCCAGGTGACTGGGTCTTGATCTGAGATCTGAGATCTGAGAAGGAAATCTTGGTGATCACGAAGGTGGAACAGGCCCTACTAGGTGCTGCTCATTACAGAAACGGCAGTAAAGGTCGCAGAAAGGGCCACCTGGATCCACGGGTGTGGGGGTGGGGGGGGGGCACCGCCTGGACCTGCTGCCGGCTCAACACCTCCTACTACTCCTGCTGCTGAGTGAGTCCTACTCCAGCCTCGCAGATCGAAATGGAAAGGAACTACACCCCGTGGACTCAGAGCAGAATGCCTGGTACCAAGCTGTGGCTCTAACCGCCAGGCTGATGACGAATGATAGTTGCTATGTCTGTGCCCAACCTCCTCACGGTGTGGGCACGGCACTGCCTGTGGCCTCTTTGCTGCTGAATGTTTCTGAATCTCTGGGGGTCATGATAGCCTTTACCAAGCCAGTGCAGTCAGTGGACCGAACCATCGCAGGCCTCGCTCCCTGGTTAGGGGTTCTGAACATCAGCGCCGTCAACTACGAGGGATCGACAGTCAGATTCAGAAATGTCACAACTACTCTGAGTCAGGTGAATCATTCAGTGATGACGACAAACCCCACACAGCAACAAGGAGCTGTGTGCTTTGTTAGAAAGTGCCAAACATCACTTGACTAAAATCTGGGCACGTCCTTTTGCAACCAGACAGTGAGCGCCACGTGCGGCAGCGCATGGAACGCTGCCTACACCAACCCTGAGTGCAAGAACGCGGGCCCTTACCTGGGCAGACTGAACCTCACACACACCCACAGATTGGACCGCGAGGGTGAGGACAATCCAGTGGTAACCATGCCCTCTAGTGATGGGTTTGGCGCTTTGAGACAACATGTGTGGGTGTGTGGAAAGCACGTCTATCAATCACTGAGACCAGGCTGGTCTTGCTATCTTGCCAGACTTCTGCCCTCGGTTACCATATTGCCAAACCTGGAATATTTCCACACGCACTACAGTCACTACTATAGACCACACAGAGCCAAATGCACAACAACACGTGTCTCTCAAGCTGAAAAGGGGGTCTATGGAACCTTTCCCTGGTGGGGAACGGTCAACAATGCACATAAGATTGATGAAATATCCTTGGAGCTCTAAAATCTGACTGAACTCACTGCCACCGGCTTAGCAGCATTGACCCCTTGTATCAGAAATGTGCCTGGTTCACAGGCAGAAATGGGCGACTGTGGCTCAGTGGAAGAGTGGCTCGTCCCCCATTAGAAAGATTGGCGGTTTGATCCCCGCCTCCCCCAGTCCACATGTCGAAGTGTCCTTGGGCAAGACACTGAACCCCGAATTGCTCCCCGTGCTGCGTAAATGTGGTGTGAATGGTTACATTAGATTAGATGGTATGTAGATGTCCACTGCCATCAGTGTGAATGTCTGTGTGAATGGGTGAATGTGACAAACACTGTGAAAGCGCCTTGAGTAGTCAGAAGACTAAAAGGCGCTATATAAGTACAAGTCCATTTACCATTTACCAAATGCGGCCCTACAAAACAGGATTGCCCTGTTTGGGGGGGGATTGTTTAGATATCCTTCGTCTCAACCCGGTTAAGAGTGACAACCGACTTTGTCAAGGGGGCTGTAGAAATTAGAAAGTAGCTGAGCGGTGACGGTGAGTGTATGCTGTATCCGCACCTCCTTTTTTAATCATATTTTATTGTTTTTTTCCCCTGTAGGGTGGAGGTTTCAAACCATCAGGTCAATTTGTGGCCTGTGGTAGGGAAAGAAAGAAAGGGATTTATCTGTATTATGTTATTCATCGTTTGTTCCTTGCCCCCTCACTCATTTGTTACATGATAATTACCTTTTGTGACTATTCCAATCACTGTTTTTACCTAAATCGACTTTATTCATCTATAATATAAAAAGCTTTTTCTCCAGTTTTGATTCATGCTATGTTAACCCTTTTCAAAAAATTTAATTAGATAAATTACAAATTTCCTGTTGTAGTGGATATTTGTAATTCATAATCATAACTTTGTCAGGTCAGACGCAGTTCAGTGTCTCCTCTGTCTAACCTTCTTAATGGATAACGTAAATAACTGCCTCAAGATGGTATAATGGCATATGTGTGCATCGGCACTCTGTGTTAAAGACCTTGTGATGAGAGAAGTTCAGAATGTTCAGAATTGGAATGTCTGAGGCATGTTTTGTTTGGTCTAAAGACGTCACCCAACCAAGGCTGAGGAGGCAGAGGTGAACATATTTTTGTCTGCAGAGAAAAATACTTTGTCAAAATAAACCACGGAGAAAAAGCTGATCCTGTATGTTGATCTTTATTGAAGAAATCCAGTTCCACAACAATGTCATGCTTGAAAAGAGCCCCGCCCTGAACAAACCTACGTGACAATAAGCCAGCCTGTTCTCATTTATCCAGCTCATCGTTATTCCCAATGCAATGTCAGTCGAAAGCAACTGGACTTGGTTATTTGTCTAGAAAGACATTTCACCTCTCATCCAAGAGGCTTCATCAGTTCATGTACGCAACTGACCAGGCTGGGACTGGTCCAACTATCTGGCTTGGAGATCCAGGTATTTAACCTTTCACAAGGCTGATGATGTCACTGAAACCCTTTGTGCTTCTCGTGCCAACAACCGTCGTTGGAGTGACAGTCGTTGGTGGAAAGTTGGTTTTGACTTTGTTAGTGCTCTATTGGTTCTTAACGACAGTCGCTGGAGTCACAGGAGGCCATTTGTGAACAGTTGTTCTTTAAGGTTAGATTGTTGAATCTCCTGGGAAGGGATGAAAGGGCAGCATTGTAAATTGGAGATAAGTGGTGTCTCAGACCTCCTCCTCTGTTTAGGGATGGTTTCTCTACTTTTACATAGATGGCTTCTTTTACTCCTCTTTCAAACCATCTGTCTTCTCTGTCCAGGATCTGGAAATTGTTGTCAGGAGTGGGCTTCTCCTTGAGATGTAAATGGACAGCAGAGTCTAGGCCCGAGGAGTTAGCTCTCCTGTGTTGGGCCATGCGTTTATGCAGTGGTTGTTTTGTTTCTCCAATTTAGAGATCTTTGCATTCCTCATTGCATTGGACAGCATAAACCAGATTGTTTTTGTGGGTGTGTGGTGTTCTGTCCTTGGGATGTACTAGTCTCTGTCTAAGTGTCTTACTGGTTTTGAAATACACAGGTATCATCGAACAGACAGGGAGATCGAATGAAGAAAGTGGCAGACCACAAGAGGCGGCCTGCTTCCGCCAACCAGCCCGGCCAGAAGGTCTTGCTCTCAGCCAAGGACCTACGTATCAGGTTGCCCTCTAAAAGACTGGCACCATGGTTCGTGGAACCATTTCCAATCGTCAGGCTCGTTGGACCTGCAGCGGTTCGACTGCCTTTGCCCCGGTCCCTCCGTGTTCACCCCACCGTCCATGTAAGTCAAGTAAAGCCAGCCAAGCAAAGCACCTTGGTCCCGGCCGCCACGTCCCCACCACCACCTGAGGTGATCGAAGGCGGTCCAGTTTACAAAGTGAGGAGCTTGCTGGCGGTACGCAGCTGGGGCAGGTGATTCCTCGTGGATTGGGAGGGCTACGGACCCGAGGAGAGATAGTGGGTTCCGTCCCACCACATTTTCAACCCCACCCTTAATGAGGACTTCGACAGGGAGCATCCTGAACAGCCTGGGCTGTCGGGTGTCAGCCCTAGAGGGGTAGCTACTGTCACACTGTGGTGGGAGGTGTCCAGTCTTGGGTTTTTTGTCATGTGAAATTCATGTTTTATTTTGAAAAGAGATTTTCCTCTCGTTTAAGGTCCCTTGCCCTTCTTCCTCTGTCACCGGTCTGCTGTGTTCCCTGATTACCTGGGGTCTGTTTCACAAAGCAGGTTCAACAAATTCTGAGTCTAACCCTGAACTCTGAGTTGATCTACTCTGAGGTAGGAAACTCTGAGTTTGCGTTTCCAGAACAGCTGATTTGAGTTAGTTTGATCAACTTGGAGTAGTTTCACCTGGAGTTAAGCGCACTTGGCAGCAGCTTAAGATGAAACATAAAACATTGTTCAAACAGGTAAGACCTCGGAACAATCTCATGGGGGTATTTCGTCATTTTGAGCATGTTTTACATTGTAAAGTAAGTATTACTGTAAGTGGCTGTTTAACTGTACAGTTGTCCCCAACATAATGCTGTTTTCACGCACATAAATGTCTTCTGATCTATATCATGTTCTGTTAATTAATCAAGCTTATTTAAACTATGACAGACTTCTACTCAGCCAACAGAAAGAAAGCAGATTCCCGGAAAATGGGTTCTGGCCCAGCATCGCCACACTAACGAAGGCAGAAGAGCTGGCCCTAAACCAGAATTTAGGAAGGTCAGTGGCTGAGGGAATTCCTCGAGGGAGCTCATCCTCTGAGCTCACCCCCCAAGACACAAGAGCTTTTATAAAATGTAATGTGCCTAGATTTTTGTAATGTGCCAAGATTTTGTAGTAATGTAGTAATTGTAATGGTAGTCTAAATATACTGAAACGTCTCACTCATCTAGGATGAAGAGGAAACTGTATCTGCTGCCTTTACAGAGGGGAATCCAGAAAGGCCTACAGAGGTAACATCTTGATATGTTACTGATTTCTCTGAGTTCTCTTTCCATTTAGATTTCATAACATTCTGGTGGAATATAGAGTGACATTTAGCCTACACTGAAGTATTAACACATCCTCATTCTTTTTTAACAGGACATGGCTGGGCAGCAGCAGGAGGGTCCCTCATCTTCCACAAAGATTAATTTTGTGGAATTTATGTGCAACTGTATAATGTCCTCCTTGTATGTATTCCCAGTTACCAGTCAAAGACATTTATAAAATTTACCTGCTGAATTAAAAAAAAAAAAGACAAAGAAATGCACTACTTGGATCGACAAATTAGGAGGGCAGACCTAGAAATTGAAATACTGGAGCACAAGTTAGAGGTAGGTGCATGGTCACAGGTGAATGATGTTAATAATGTTAACTTTTGGAACATTAACTAAACTAGCTGTTGTATTTGCAGGAAATAAAGAAGACCGGTGGATGGGTTCATCTTCAGGGGTCTTCAATTTGTAGGGCAGGGTGTTGCGCTCCTCTAATAGTGGCAATATGATGAAGAACAACACATGCCACAATAATATCACAGGCCCTCTCAGGGGTCACCCTGAGGTGACGTAGGTACTGGCAGGCCTATGGTCAGCTCAAACCCAGTTTAAGTTCTGTCAGGGGCCTGGTTCAGGGTCAGGGTTAGGGCTCAGCAGCCTAGGTTGGCATGGGTAACCCTTGTCACCCAGCAGATGGCCATCAAACTCTCCTGTAATGTAAAGTGGATATATTAGAGTACATCAAAAGGAGAAAGACAAGTGAATTATACAGTATTGTGCAAGTCTTTACGCTATTTACAACGTTGCAGTCTGTTGCTCAGGTTAGACTCCCTATAAATCCTGAACAGTCATGAACAGACCCGGGCCACTTGGCCTCCACATTGGAAATTATGTATGCAGCATCACATACGATCTTGAAAGTACAGAGAATGACAGATGTTGAACTATGATGCAGTCCTTAACATTTTGAAACAGTCATCCACATGTACCTGCACATTTATGCTGTGAATGGACTTCCTATTCACATAATCTGCTTCATTATGTGATGGAGTCGTGATGGGGATGTGTATGCCATCTATGCAGCCAATAACACTGGGAAATCCTGAAAGAAATTAAAATGAATAATCCCAGTCTGAGCTTGCAGCACAATGTCATTGGAAATTGTAAACAGAATATTATTTAATATTCATTTTATGGATCTCTACATCATTCACCTGCAATCCTGTGGAACTCCTCCTTGATGGCTGTAATTTTAACAGACACATGCAATTAATTTTAATTTCAACGCCTCACGGAGTAGCTCTCACTTTATACCGATGTTCGTCTGTTGACAACGTTTACATGCCCCATGATTTCATATATATACTCCTATTACTGGCCATCACCATAAATAGTCCTGTTATTCACTTGGCAGAATGTGATCTCTCTCTCTCTCTCACACACACACACACACACACACACACACACACACACACACACACACACACACACACACACACACACACACACACACACACACACACACACACACACACACACACACACACACACACACACACACTGATAAAGCCTTACTTTCTTTCACACTGTATAACAGTATATATATCAGACAATATTATTCCAATTTAAACAGTGTCTATTTACAAAAATCATCCATAAAGCATTGTTCTTACAAAGAAATAGGCCCTCCTTGCTGGCGGAATAAAGACCACATATATAAACACTAAACTGCTTTTCTAGCTCAACTGTGTTGTAACTAAGATATCTGCTGAAAAATGTTTTCTATGGACAGATTTAAGCAACAGGGACCTTTTCTACTGCCCATTGAGTAACCAGTCAACTTAAGCTAACATTAGCTTGTAGAGATTGTGAAGTTTCTCAGACTGAATAAATGCCACACATATAAACACTAAACTGTGTTGCTGTGTTGAGTGTGGATGGTTGTGTTATTAATACTAGATTGTGTTATTCTAAAATCAGTAACCCTGTCACTCATCACACCAAGATGCAAAATATTGACAGCTGATTTACTCACCTAAACTCAGTTTAACTTTTCAAGCTTTTTTAATTGTAAAAGTCAGGCTAAACAAATGGGATGTATAGACGAATCCAGCACGCCATTTGTGTGTTTCGCCATCTAGCTCATGAAGAGCGCCCCTGTCTGAGGCCGTACGGCCTACATGAATTCCCTGGGCGTGCAGAACAGTGAACAGCATGAGGCTGCCGAGCTTGACACAGCGAAAAATGAATGTCAGTTAAGCTAACACTGCTTAGCTTGCTCACGTTAGACGCCTCTGTCAAGGCCGTGGTCACACACAGTAAATTAACTCAATGTGGTGTTATTGTGAAACATGATGTAAGTTGCTCTAACTAGGGCAACCTAATGACCGCAATGTAAACATCAAGTAGCTGAGTTGATCAGTGAGGGAGATAAATAATTACAAGCACTCTTTTTGAGGTAAAGGTTTGTGAAGGTTGTCTTCTAATGACAGCTTCCATTCAATTGCACGCAAACTGGAGGGAGACACCACCGCAGCAATGGAGGCTTGTTCACATCTGGTACTTCGGGTTCGTCTATATCATTAGCTCTATAAATAGTTCATGTGCTGATCACTCAATGGAAAAGTCAAAATGGACTTATTCACATGCACAAGTCTTCTTGATCTCATCCAAGATGTTGGAACTAACGCCAGTTAGTAATTGATATGCATCCCTGACTCTTCCCTGACTTGTCATCCTGCCAGCAGTGGTTCTTAGTCAGTGTGTTCCCCACATCTGGAGTAGATCTCCGTCCCACTGACAGACTCCCTTCTGTGTGATTAATGGGAGATCAGGCAGTAAATCAATCTGTGGCACAATGTCACAGTGACCATGATGGGAAATGACATCAATGAACAAATAACATGTTGAATAGTTTATTTATTTGGCTATTCTCTATGTTAAAACTAAAATGTAACTTATTGTTGCTGACAAATACTTTAAACTTTTTAAGAAATAAAAAAGCAGGTTATGGGATGTGAAACTTGCTTCACACAAGAGCTTCTAAAAAAACACAAAAACATCATTGCTGTGATCGTTTTATTCTCCACGTGTTATGGAAAGAACTTTGCATGGCTTCAAAGAAAGGGGTCATGTGGAGCAGCCAGCACCGTTCGGATGGAGGAAATGAACAGTGACAGGCACTAGGGAATACAGTAAATTTCTCTAAAGGATGAGGAACCATTACCTGCTACTTCTATGAATGAGGTTATGCTTGTCCATACAGGCTGATCTTTGTGAAACGTACTGTACCCTCCAATTTCCCCTGATCCAGGTGAACATGCTGATATATGATATATGCATTGATTCATAAAATCTTAAAGGGTTTAGAACGTAACTCCTGTAGGTTATATGTGGTTGGAGAGTTGGACTGCCTTATGAATTAACTGTAGTCTGGTCTTGGTCTGAACTAAGTCTCATCCTCCTTTAGACCTGGCCTTGACCATAGCTTGATTGGACGTGGCTGATTACGGTCCAGACTGAGTCTGATGTGTCATAACCCAGCATTGTCAGTGTGTTCAGTGTGGAGCATCACTAACCATTACCAGCGTAATCTCACCATGCATGCGATTAGAATCTTAATAATGCCCTCTGTACTCGGCGAGCTGAGCCGGGATATGTGGTCTTATATGTGGATTAGCACAGGACAGATCCCAGAGAAAGACTTTCCTCTATTTTTCTGGCAGCATCGTGGGCCATGCTTCACTGTGAATCCCTATACCAGTCTCAGGGCGGAGCAAGCACTTGTTATCAGTTCATCAGTGTCATTGTGAAATAATTGCTCAAGGGCAAGATAAGCCTGAAAACATACTATGGATTGAGTCAGTGGAAAAATTATATAATTCCGCTTAATCAGTTTTAAAAAAAGCAAATCAGTTTCACTGCAGTCACTGTAGTTTTTTATCAAATGTTACAGGCCGAAATAGTGCATTTGTTAGGGACTATTTTCAGTGGTGGATTTATTTACATCTAGTTTTCTAGTGAGTATTTGTGGCAGCAGGATGCTGTATGTGGGATTCAGTCAAAATATACACCATGTATATGTTCAATGATGACGATGATGATGCCCCCCAGTGCAACAGTGTGACTAGTTGATGTTTTTAACAACAATGGAGGAAGAAGATAGATCGGGCTGTCACACACACACACACACACACACACACACACACACACACACACACACACACACACACACACACACACACACACACACACACACACACACACACACACACACACACACACACACACACACACACACACACACACACACACAACAACAATAAAGACTTTATTTGAATGTCATTATCTTAGGTTTTGGCCATCAACCCTACCATTAATATTTACATTATACTCACCAAATTAACTTAGACTTAGACTTCTCTTTATTGATCCTTTGGGATGACTCCCGCAAGGAAATTAAGAACTTAAACCAGATGAGAAATTTGAGTGTTCAAGTTCACAGGTTGGAAACAAATCCCAGATTAGTCAAACTTCTGTGGAAATGCAAATGAAAGCAAACTGTGAAATGAAATTGATTGATTTATTGAACTGAAGACAATTCCTGTATATATTTTGTATGATGTCCCTCGGTGCTGTATCTCAGGAAAAGATTTGTATCATGCTGCTCAGTAGAGGGCAGGCTCGCCTCAGTTTTCACTCACTCAAATATGAGCAATGCTGCACCTCAATTTAGTTTATTTTCTTGTGTTTAATACCATAAACCTTATCGTGTTTATATGATCACCAAAAGTATTTTCTTCTATTATACTTATAATCTGTTGGTGCACCCACTGTCACCGCAGTGATTTATTACCTGTGTGCGTATCATCAGAGATACAAAGGGGAAAGAGAGTGACAGATGAGGAGAATGATTAATGTTGCATGACACACATCTGTCATATATGTATCTATCCATCCACCCCCCCAGCCTCACCTCCCCAGCATAGTTACTATAACCCAGTGCGATAGGGCACTGTGAGAAGCACCCTACATGCTTAACCCTCTCAATGATATAATTTCCACTTCCGCTGATCCTCTGAGTCTATAGTTTCCAAACCAAATTTCTTTCTGAGCCCAGCATTTGTGCTAGATACACAGCAGCCATTCACCATCCCAAAGGTAAACAGTGGGTGACCACTAAGGAATCTCATTTACACTGCAGGACAGGGATGTGACTTCATCATCCATGCAGAGGGAGAAATACAGACACAAGTCCAAGCAAGACACCACATCTCTTGCTTCTTTGGACATTTAGTGTTAATATTACTTTTACTTTTGGGGCAGCTGTTGCTCAGGGGTAGAGTGGGTCGTCTTCCATTTGAGAGATAGCATGTCGAAGTGTCCCACCACACTCCCCGCACTCTGACCAACGTCCAAATTTTGCATCATACCTTGTTCAATCAGAAAGCCCTCATCGACTCTGGAGAGCTTGATGAGTTGGGGTTTAGCTAAAGAGCTAGGCATCCACTCGGAGCGACTGGCCAAACTCATCCGGGCCAGGTCGCTCAACGGTCAAGAGATTTTTGCCATAACTCATGTCAGTGAGCCAGTAAGAATGCGGATTGACAGTCATGAAGAACACATTCGTTTTTATTTATTCACGTCTCCCATGCACTCACTGATTTTGGGATATCCATGGCTCATATGGCACAACCCACACATAGACTGGAAGACTTGAAACATCATTAGGTGGAAAAAGGGATGCGTCAAAGACTGTGCTGTGTCCAGCCATCTGACTGATGTTACCTCAATTAACCTGTTTTCTGCTAACACTGCCACAGACATTGAGTACCCGGACCTGACCTCGGTCCCACCTTACTACCATCATCTACGGAAAGTATTCAGCAAGACCAAGGCCCTATCTCTTCCCCCACATCATCCGTACGACTGTCTCATCGACCTCATCCCTGACTCCCCCATCCCTAAGGGTCGCCTTTATTCCGTTTCTGGACCAGAGAAACAGGCCATGAAAGAGTACATCTCGGCCTCTCTGGAAGCAGGACTCATCTGTCCCTCCTCATCACCCGCTGGAGCGGGGTTTTTCTTTGTCAAGAAGAAGGACGGATCCCTCAGACCCTGCATAGACTTTAGTCCCCTTAATGACATCACGGTAAAGAACCGTTATCCTCTTCATCATGCCTTTTGGTCTCACCAATGCGCCGGCAGTGTTTCAGGCCATGATCAATGACGTGCTTAGAGACTTTCTTGACCACTTTGTTTACGTGTATCTCGGCAATATTTTAATTTAATCCACCGACCTAGACACCCACCAGAGCCATGTTACCCAGGTGCTCAAAAGACTTCTGGATAACCATCTTTATGTCAAAGCCGAGAAAAGTGTGTTTCATGCCGACACCGTATCTTTTCTGGGCTTCATTGTAGCCCCTGGAAAGATACAGATGGACCCGGCTAAAGTTAGCGCTGTGGCCGATTTGGCTACGCCTGACAGTCGCAAGAAGTAACAATAGTTCAGCAATTCTTGGGATTTGCTAACTTCTACAGGCGATTTGTCAGAGGCTTCGGCGCAATAGCTGCTCCTCTCCATGCTCTCACTTCCACCCAGGTGCAGTTCCGCTGGTCGCCGGAAGCAGAGGGGCCTGGCAGACTCTCAAGAGATGCTTCACCTCAGCCCCCATCCTCACCATGCCTGATCCGCGCTGCCAATTCGTGGTGGAGGTGGACGCCTCCAACAAAGAGGTGGGAGCGGTCCTCTCGCAGCGTTCGGAGCAGGACGGCAAGATGCACCCTTGCGCCTTCCCGTCTAAGCGGCTGTCCAAGGAGGAACGGAACTACGATGTCGGCAACCAAGAGTTGTTGGCGGTGAAAGTCGCCTTGGAAGAATGGAGGCATGAGGCTGGAGGGGGCCGACCACCCATTCATTGTCTGGACTGACCATAAGAACTTAGAATACATCAAGAAAGCCAAAAGGCTAAACTCACGGCAGGCCAGGTGGGCTCTTTTCTTTAACCGCTTTTCTTTCTCCCTCTCTTACAGGCCGGGGTCCTGCAACGTCAAGCCTGACGCCCTGTCACGAGTGTTCGACCCCGAGCCTGAAGCCAAGGAACCAGAAACAATCCTTCCACTGAACCGTGTGGTTGGAGCGGTGACTTGGCCTATAGAAACTGAGGTAAAGCAAGCTAATGGTGGAGCCCCATCACCTAGTGGATGTCCCGATAATCGCCTGTTTGTCCCCACCGAGTTGCGTCCACAGGTGATTAATTGGGCTCACACCTCGCTGCTTTCATGTCAGAAGGACTATGTTCGTTATCTCCCGGCGGTTCTGGTGGCCTTCAATGGAGTCGGAGGTCCGGAAGTACATGGAGGCATGTTTGGTCTGCGCACAGAACAAAACATCATCCGGGCGCTGCATGAGCTTGCTACAACCTCTTCCGATTCCCTCCAGACCGTGGTCAGATATCTCCATCGACTTTGTCACAGGGCTCCCGGTCTCCCAAGGTGACACTACTGTCCTCACTGTAGTTGATCGATTCTCTAAAATGGTCAGATTCATTGCCTTGCCTAAGCTACCCTCCGCCAAAGAAACGGCGGAGGTCATGATGACTAGCATATTCAAGATCCATGGGTTCCCCAAACATATTGTTTCTGACCGAGGGCCCCAGTTTGTGTCCCGGTTCTGGAGGGAATTTTGCAGGCTCATCGGCGCCAAAGCCAGCCTGACTTCAGGGCCCAGTATTTCAAAATTTGTAATCTGGATCAGAATAATCCGGATAATGAAATCCTCCTTTTCTCAGTCATGGATCACGGTGATCCTGCTGACTTTATCTGAGTATTTCAAAACACAGGCAGGGTGGATCACCGTGATCCCTACCTGGCTGGATACGGATTTCCCAATCTCAAGTCTCCGCCTCCGGGATCTGAAACATGGTGGACTACTTCATGAAAGGAGTAGCAGAGAGCCGACTTTCACGTCAAAAGTGTAAGTTAACCGTCGTCTATTGTGTAGCGGTTTTAATACCATACGAACGGCAACCAACACATCATGCAAGCCAACTATTTGAATTGTCACCTTATTAAAAGCAGGCCGTGGCGATCTCTAATTGAGACGCGGCCGTGCTAACGGGAGCTAACGCGGCTCCATTGACTTGTGTGTTAAGCAGCTAGCGGGCTATCATTAGCGGCTATCATTAGCGTCACGTCATTTGCAACACGGCAGATTTACAGTATAAGCAGGCTGCATTGTGTACAGACCTGCTCAGTGCTTAGAAAACACAACGCAACACAGTTTGAGTATTAACTACAAGGTTTGTTCAGAAGGTTCAGAATGCTACAGTAGCCTAATGCTGGTGATGATATCATGTTTTTGTGTAGGCTACATAAACACAATTTGGGATTGTGGATTAAGATACTCATACACCTACCTTCAGAGTCCACTCACAGCCATGGACCACTCAGCTACAACAGGGTGAGTGCTGGAAATCCTTGAAAATGCTTTAATTGTATTGATACATTTAAGACTTTCAAGTAATTGGAGTTTGAATAAAGTGCTTGAAACTGCTTAAATTTGTAATGGCATTACTTTCATGGTATTGGTCAGTGACACAATTAGAAACATTTCTTCATCCTAATTCCTCTCCAACATAATTATGATAATTTATAAAAGGATCTGATTTGATGAGGTAAAATAATCAGTGTGTAAAACACTAACTGAAATACATTGCTACATGTTTTAAAATCACATTCAAGCTATATCCAAATATGTTAAAGGTGCATTTTTAAGCTTGAAGCCACTTTGTCTTCAATTAATCAGAAGCATGAAAATATACCTTGAAAATGCTTTGAAAGTGCTGAAATGTGCAGCATGACATTAACACTGACACAGAAAAAATGTGCACATTTTTCTTTAATCATTCAAGTGGAAAAATAAAGATTAACCATGGCATTTCTCACAGCTCTTCCAGCAGGACCATCAGGCTGCTGCGGTGGTGGAGGCAGCGGATCGGGGACTTCTGCGCAGGGAGGAGGTCCATCAATGGGAGCCCCAAGTGGCACTCTCCTCGTTTGTGCAATGTTGTGGAGCACAATGCAGGCACAGATGACGTGACAGGCCTTCTGTGGCTCCACACGGAGATAGTTCAGGCAGGCAAATCTGCGTTTTATCACGCCATTCAGGCGCTCAATTGTCCCTCTTGTTGTGGCATGGACACTGTTGTACCTCTGCTGAGAGTCATTGGTGACAGTAGCAAAAGGGGTCATCAGCCAGGGTAGAAGGGGGTAACCGCTGTCACCGAGGAGGATGCCATCTGGGGCGGCCTGCTGGAACCTTTGAAAGAGGTGGCTTGACCTCAAAATACGGGCATCGTGTACAGACCCAGGCCATCTTACGACACAGTTGGTGACAATGAGGTCAGCGTTCCCCACAAGCTGCACGTTAATGCTGTGCCGGCCTTTTCTGTTGACATACTCCCTTTCCCTGGCATGAGGTGCCTGAATATGCACGTGAGTACAATCAATAACACCAATACAATTGGGCATCCCCCCCAATGAGAAAACTTCCTCTTGGTCCTTGCCATGTCGTCTTCATTTTCAGGCCATTTCACAAATTGACCCAGAAGATTGCTGAGGGCAGATGACACTGAATGCACCACATGGCCGACTGCTGACTTTGTCACCGCCAGTCCATCCCCAATTACCTCAAAGAAGGAACCACATGCATAAAACCGTAGCGCTATAAGCACTTGCTCCTCCACAGTCAAGGCATGGCTCCTCAGGGTGGCACGTTCAAGGTGAGGATGAAGAATATTACAGACGTAAGTAATATCATCTCGCCCAAATCTGTATCTTGCATAAAGCTCCTCATTTGAGTAATGCTCGAGCAGGTTGGGGCGCTCAGCATAATGCCGTGGCCTATACCTTCTCCTTTGCTGTCGGTGTACAATTGCTGTCATTGTCTTGTCAACCAATCGTGTTCAGCTGAGAACCCAATTTAAGCCCTTACTAATGAACCTGGGATACTCTCACACCTGAAAGTAACGAGACTGGCAAGGTATAAAAGAGTGACTGGTTGATCAACCTCCAGACACCATGGAGGCCCAAAAGAGTAAGGGATTGAACTTTACAGCTGCTGAAACGCATGCGTTGCTGGATGGGGTGAGGTCACATTATAGTGTTTTGTTTGGCACTTTCAGCACCCCTGGCCAGACCAGTGTGTCTGCAAAGACCAAAGGTGAGATTTGGGCTGCTATCACAGCCCAAATAAATGCCACTGGCAGTGGCCAACTACGGTCGGTGGAGCAGGTCAAGCTTCGGTGGAAAAACTTGAAGCAAAAGGCCACCAAGGACCAGAAGGAGGCGAAAAAACCCCAAACAGGGAACAAGCCCTTCAAAGGTAAGACTTAACTGTTTGTCTTCTAAATTCCCATATTATGTTACATTAATAGTACAAGTACTAATTTCATGTCACTTTTGTGAAGCACTATGAGCTACATGTCTTATATGAATGTGCAATACAAATGTTCGTGTTTATTTCGTAAAGCTGGAGAATTCTCAGCTACTGTCCTCGATATACTTGGAGGGGAGAGTTCCCATGCCCTCCATGGGATTTTGCCAGCCAGTGTGGGGGAGTCTGACGAGCCACTCAACCTTTCAGCTGACTATGTGCTGCTCACACCTGTGCCATCAACACCATCAAGTGCCAGCATTGCTCCACCCGGTCCACCATTGGTGAGAGCTTGTTTTTTTTTGCATTTCACTACACTGTTTTTAAACCTTGGTTTTAGCTTTGCATGTGACCAATAAACTTATCTATCTACCACATCAGGCACGGGGGCCAGAGCCAGAGCCAGCGCCAGAGCGACGGAAGAGGCAGCCTATGAGAGGCTCCTCAAAATGGAGACCGAAAGGGCAGTCAAACAGACTGAACTGGCCAAACGGCAAATTAAGCTGACGCTGCTTCAGCAAAAAGAGACAGAATTAACAATCAAGCTGTTAGAGAAACAGCTTGACATTTGAAATAGCATGGTCCTTAGTGGTCACATTATTTTTTGTTGGAATAAAACTTTGTTTGGACCCTGCATTCCTTTGTCTTTCTCTGTTTTGGTACATGCAAGTTACAATGTTTGGTGAACTAGAATTTGAGAAATAACTGTAATTTTATTTACAGCAGTTGGTCAAAAATTTTACTATGCTTTACATTTTTTGATATTACTTAAATTACTTGTTAGAAGTAAAACACTAACACTTAAGTGTAACAAACATCTTGAGTAACAATATGTAGGAGAAGTATGCGCTGAGAGTTTGTCAATCCAAGTCAAATCCACCTCTGAGGTGGGATTCAAATGATCCTGAAATTTTGGTATCAAGTTGATCCAGATATCTGACTTAACTTTTGAAATACCCAAATCAGCCTTTTATCTGGATTCAGGGGAGGATTGGATTACCAGAGCTGAAACCCTGATCTTCAGGATCAGGATTCTCCTGATCTGTGTTGAAATACCCAGTTTTCAGATCAGATCTAGATTTAATCCAATCCGACCAGGATAATCCTGTCAGATCACGTTTGAAATACTGGGCCCAGGTTACCACCCGGAAGCCAACGGCCAGACCGAAGGCCTCAACCAACAACTGGAAACCGGCCTGCGGTGCATGGTCTCACAGAAGGAGGGACCACATGGAGCAGGCACCTGGTCTGTGTTGAGTATGCACACAATGCTCTTCCTACATCTGCTACTGGTCTCTCTCCCTTTCACTGTGTCTTTGGCTATCAGCCACCTCTCTTCCCAGAGAATGAGCTGGAGGTTCCCTCAGCCCATGCCAAGATCCGACGCTGTCGCAGCATCTGGGCAGCCGCATGTCAAGTACTGATTCGGCAGGGGGATCGAGTGAATAGAGCAGCAGACCGCAAGAGACGCCCTGCTCCAACTTATCAGCCAGGCCAGAAGGTTTGGTTGTCAGCCAAGGACTTACGGCTGAGGGTCCCCTCCAAAAAGCTGGCTCCACGATTCGTCGGGCCCTTCCCAGTCACCAGAGCCGTCGGACCTGCAGCGGTTCGACTTCGCCTGCCCCGGTCTCTTCGCATACATCCCACCTTTCACGTCAGCCAGGTGAAACCAGCGAAGGAGAGCTCCGTGGTACCGTCCGTGGCACCCCCTCCTCCCCCAGAGGTGATCGACGGGGGACCAGTTTACAAGGTTAAGCAGTTACTGGTGGTACGCAACCGGGGCCGGGGCAGACAGTTTCTGGTGGACTGGGAAGGATATGGGCCCGAAGAGAGAAAGTGGGTTCCCTCTCGCCACATCATGGACCCTAGTCTGATCAAGGACTTTTTTCAGGCTCATCCTGAACTCCCGTCAGGAGTTGGTCCTAGAGGGAGGGGTACTGTCACGCCGCGGTGAGGTTTGTCCTGTCTTTTGGTTTTTGTCACTAAGGTCACTTGCCCTTCGTCTTCTGTCACCGGTCTGACATCATTCCCTGATTCCCGATTGTTTCCACCTGTGGTTCCCCTTCCCTCATGTGTATAAAGTCTGTGTGTCCCTTGTTCCGTGCCAGATTATTTCGTACCTTGTGTCAAATGTATCCAGCGTTTTGTCCCAGTCTTGTTCATGCCTTAGAGTTCTTTGTTTCCACGTTCAGGTGTTTGTATTCCTTGTTTAGTCCAAGTAAGTTTTCCGTTTTTGAATTCTCTTGTGACATTTGTTTTTTCCTCCTGGTTGGAGCGTCCTTGTTTGATTAATTATTTTGTTCACTTTGTTTTTGGTTATTCCTCCCGTACGGAGCGACTTTATTTTGAGATTTATTTGTTGACTTTGCCTTTTGTTCTTTCCTCCTGGACGGAGCGTCTTTATTATGTACTTTGCTTTATTACTGGCGACTTTTGTTTTGTTCCTCCTGTGCGGAGTGATTTTTTTTGTTTGTGGCTTTTGCTTTGTGCCACGTTCCTGTCGTCAAGCTAATAAATTCAGTGTTGATCCACGAGGCTCATTCCGACCTGGGTCTGACAAGCAGTCTCTGTAGCTGAGGGAAGCTTAGGCAATGCCACAAAATGTACCGCTTTGGAGAAGCGGTCCACAATAGTAAGAATAGTATCATTACCTTGGGATAACGGCAGTCCGGTGACATAGTCCAAAGCGATATGGGACCAAGGACGACTAGGCACAGGGAGCGGATGGATGAGACCTGCAGGTGGCCGATGAGTAGCTTTCCCTCAAGCACAAACAGTACATACCTTGACATACTCACGGGTGTCTGCAGCCATGGTTGGCCACCAGAAGTGGCGCTGAAGCAGGGACGAGATGCGGGAAGCACCAGGATGGCAGGCAAACCGGGATGTGTGCCCCACAGGAGAACCTGAGGGTGGACAGAAACTGGAACAAACAAGCAACCCCGGGGACCACCACAGGGACCAGGGTTATTCTGCAGAGCTGTTTTAACCACTGAATCAATCTCCCAAGTCAGGTAGCTGATCAGGCAGGAAGCAGGGAGAATAGTGTCTAGGGCTGAACTGTCTCTGTCATCTTGGAACTGTCGAGATAATGCGTCCGGCTTAACGTCCCCGGCCGATAGGTGGGATTAGAGTTAAATCGACCAAAGAACAGAGCCCACCGAGCTTGGCGAGAGTTCAAGCGCTTGGCATTTTGAATATTGGCTAGATTTTTATGGTCGGTCCATACCGTAAATGGTGAGTCCGTCCCCTCTAGCCAGTGCCTTCACTCCTCAAGCGCCAATTTAACAGCTAGAAGCTTGTGGTTTCCCACATCGTAGTTGCGCTCCGCAGGGGACAGTTTCTTAGAGAAGAAGGCGCACAAGCGTAGTTTGTGGTCATCAGCGGCTCTTTGAGATAACACTGCGGCAACACATATATCCAATGTGTCGAGCAGGATCTGGCTGAATCAGGACTGGAGCCGAGGAGAAGCTTTTCTTGAGCTCTAGGAAGGCCTCCTCAGCTGCTGGACACCAAATGAAGGGCACAGATAGTGATATAAGTTGTGTTAGTGGGGAAACTACCTGGCTGTAATTTCTGATGAATCTCCTGTAGAAATTGGCGAAGTCCAGGAACCTCTGGAGTTGTTTCCTTGACTGGGGAGGAGGTCAATTTGTCACCGCCTGGATTTTAGCCGGGTCTGTCCGCACCAGAATGAAGCCCAGGAAGGAAACAGAAGGCACATGAAACTCACACTTTTCACCCTTTACAAACAGTTTATTCTCCCACAACCTCTGTAGAACCTGACGCACATGCACAATGTTCTCTTCAAGGCTATGGGAGAAAATCAAAATGTCGTCAAGGTAAACAAACACAGAATGGTTTAGAAAGTCTCTCAGGACGTCATTAACCATGGCTTGAAATATGGCAGGTGCATTAGTTGGTGCAAACGGCATCACCAGGTATTCAAAATGTCCCAGGGGAGTGTTGAATGCTGTCTTCCACTCGCCGTCCTTAATATGCAAGTGGTAGGCGTTCCGCACTGAATGTACTGCAGAGCAGTGTCATCCCACCCGAGCTCAGCTGCTACTGTGCGAAACTCCACTGAATAATTCTCTGCACTTAGGGAGCCCTGGCGTAATTGGTTGCTAGCATCTCGGCTGGAGATGGGATGATCAAACAGGGACATCATCTCGGCAGAAAACTACTCGTAAGTGAGTTATGCCAAAAGGCTGTTCCACGGGGAGGCTCCAGCCCTCCCCGTGAATAAACCCAGAAAGTACGCCAACTTGGCTCTGTCAGTACTAAAATGTGGCTGAAGTTCAAAAACTAAGGAGCACAGGAAGAGAAATGACTTACAGCTCCTTAGGCTTCCGTCGTAGCGTTCAGGGGCAGGGACGAAAGGCCTCGCAGGGGTGAAAGGCGCCCACTGGTACTGCTTGAAAGAGAATAGACACGGGTGGGTTATTGGGCTGGAGTTGATTTTCCACTCGAGCGAGGCCGGCGGAAAAGTCGGAGAGGGAATCCATTATCCCACGTAGCGTCTGTTCGTGATGTCCAAGCAAAGCCCCTTGGGAGGACACAGCGTGTTGTATGTTAGCTATCTAGGAACCAGAGTCAAAGTCGGCTTGGTCCAACATGCCCAGATCGCTCTGTTACGGTTTGTGTTTCATTAGGACCCAAATTAACAACTCGACTCTGGTTCAAAGTGCAACAAACAATCTTTAATGTTCTAAAAGGTGCAACAATAAGTGCGAGGTGGAGGGGGGCGTGCAAGGTCCCAGGATCCTGATGTGGTAGGTGAAGTCACCGAGGAGAGCGTGGATGCAGGTGGCGTGATGTGAGGTCTGCTGTAGGGTAATGGTGATGCTGTGAGAGAGCTCTGGCGAGCACACAGCAGGCAGGCAGGTCCACAGACAGCACAGAGCACAGGGCAAAAATACAAAGAAGCCAGGATCCAAACCATCACGTAGACTGACGAAACGATCTGGCAATGTAGACTGGATGGGCATACTCCCCTTCCAGGATCCTTGCGAGTGTGAAGAGCTGGGGCCTGTTTCACAAAGCAGGTTTAGTGAAAACTCTGAGTCTGTTAACCCTGAAATGAGGGAAACTCTGAGTTTTCCGTTTCACAAAGGGAGGTAACTCAAACCAGAGACAGAGGGGTAACTCTAGCCTGTTTCACAAAGAGAGGTAACTTAACCTCTCGGTCAGTTACCATGGTAACATGCTCTCTGAAACTAACCTGGTCGGGACCAGGTTTTTCTCAGAAAACCTCGAGTTTCTCTCTGTCTCCGCCCTCTTTCAGCCACACACGGTGTTTGATTTCCTCATTCATTCAGTCAGCGGGCGAGTTTTGGCGTAGTATAGTTCTGTCTGTTTTTTCAGAAAATCACTGCAAAAATCAGACATTAGAAGTTATATTAGGTGGCGACTATTTCACTACCATGGCGTGTCCTTTTGATAACGATCCCGTGGATGAAGGTGCAGAATTACTGCGCAGAGAATTAAATATTCGTCGGGAGATGATTATCAAACTATTGATTATAGATGTTCTTGCATTTCCAGGCAATTCTCTTTTTGAGCGGTACCGTTTCATATCCCAGCAGATATTGTGTGTTGCGCTGCGTTTTTTTGCAAACGGGAGTTTTTGTATACAATGTATAAAAATCATTCATTAGGCCTATATAGAAGTTATATTAGGTGGTGACTATTTCACTACCATGGCATGTCCTTTTGATAACGACCCCGTGGATGAAGGTGACGCATTACCGCAAAGAGAATTAAATATTCGTCCGGAGATGATTATCAGACCGCGCATAGACGTCCTTAATATACTGCAGCCATAATTACAAAATGAATGAAATGGATATTTTGAGCAAGTTGAATGTATTTGACTTAGCGTTTCCTAAATATAATCCCAGCTTTTCTTGCAATTCATAGGTTCAAAAGTGTGTGCTTTTAGTTGGGTTACCGGTATATAAACTACTCCTATATAGCCTTCTGATCCAGAGTATCATCTATAATGCTAGGAGGTGCATTTCACGGCAGGGGTTCTGAATACGGCACAACACCGTTTCATGTCACAGTCCATCTCACCCCTCCTTACATTTCCAACATTAACAACCAGTAATGCTCTCATATCACAGCAGATATTGTGTGTTGCGCTGCGTTTTTTTGCATATGGGAGTTTTTTATACAACATTTAAATGTTGTATAAAAAACAGCCACTTACGGTAATAATTACTTTACCATGTAAAACATGCTCAAAATGAGGCGTCACCATGAGATTTTGCCGATGTTTTACCTGTTTGAATACCTGTATGTTTTTATGTTTCATCTTAAGCTGCTGCCAAGTGCGCTTCTCCCCCGCGGGGTTGCACTTAAATGAAATAAACTAATAGGCTCCCACTCAAGCAGTTCCCCCTGTGATATTACTGTGATTGCAACAGGACTACATTTAAACTTATGCACTGACCCGAGCCGCAATGTTCTCCCGCACGTCTCCCTCTCTTTTGCTGCAGCAGCGGTGTAAACCTGCTCAAACTCTCCGTATGAGCGCATTAATATTTCCAATTCCAGTTGTAGTGTAGCCCTTCGCTTCCCCGTTGCCATGGTGACTCGTCGAATCAGGGCTCCATTGATGCTGTCTTTTTTTACTTGTGGTGCACGCACTTAACTCCAGGTCAAACTACTCTGAGTTGATCAACCTAACGCAAATCTGCTGTTCTGGAACTGAAAACTCAGAGTTTCCTATCTCAGAGTAGATCAACTCAGAGTTCAGGGTTAGACTCAGAGTTTTTTGAACCTGCTTTGTGAAACAGGCCCCTGGTAAGTTGTTCCATGTCCAGGACGGAATCCGCATTGTTCCTCTTCAATCTGAGGTTGGACTATAGGACGAACCCTCCTTTCCAGCACCTTGGAGTAGACTTTACCAGGGAGGCTGAGTAGTGTGATACCCCTGTAATTGGCACACACCCTCTGGTCCCCCTTTTTAAATAGGGGAACCACCACCCCAGTCTGCCACTCCCTTGGCACTGTCCCAGACTTCCATGCAATGTTGAAGAGACGTGTCAACCAAGACAACCATCCAAACCCAAAGCTTTCAGCATTTCTGGACGAATCTCATCAATCCCTGGGGCTTTGCCCCTGTGGAGTTGTTTGACTACCTCAGTGACCTCCGCCAGAGATATTGACAATGATTCCCCATCAGCCTCCAGCTCTATAATGTGATGATCAAAGAATATTACCCACATCTGATGAGGTTCTGGACCTGGTCCATCTTGAGATCAAGACATTGAGATCTGAACAAATCCCCAAACTGTTTGCTCTTTTAAATGCAATATATTTAGCTTACATGTGAACAAAGTCTAATATCTATTCTGTCGTGGTTTACAAGAAGGTGTCCATTCTCACTCTAACCTGCCCTGTCTTTAATGAACAGAGAGGCAGCAATGTAGATATAGGAATACCGCCTTGCATCAGATACAGAGTGAGTGAGTGGTGAGTGAGGGCCTTTATCCCCTAACACGTTAGCTTGTTAGCTTGTTGTTAGCTGTGTAGCCACGTAGCTAACGTAAATGCTGTTGTCACAGACAAAACCCACAGGCTGTGCTTCGAGGTTCTGGGATGAAGCGTTAATACCAGTGCCTTTCTGACAGAAAAAAAACACTATGCGGCCACAGGCCCTTAAGGCCCATTCCCACCCTACGGTAAATAAAGATACAGACCCTTTCGTCTGGTTCCGGAGGTCGTCTCGTCCTAGCCCCTGAGCTTATGAATCCGGAGTGCTCTGGATGGCACTGAGCAATACCACCGAAAATCAAGGTGTCAGTTTAGAGTCAGTCCAACCATTCGTAAAAATCGACAAAGAAGAGAGTAGTAACGGGACATTTAAATAGAAGATCATCGAAAGAAGTGGGAGACAGCCGCCAGAAAAAAAACTCTGCATGAAGGTGTCAGTTTTCATTGATGCCAGTGCCTTGTACAGTTGTTGTGCCATTTTTGCCGATTTCGGATGACAAACAGCAAAATCATCTCCTCTACAGACGCCATGTTTGCGGTTGTCGATGCCGCTTGGAACGTACAGACAAATTTCATCTAGATACAGAGGTATGAATACACCTTTAATCAAACCAGAGAGTAAGATTTGTTTGGAACAATGCTTATATACAGTATATACAGTATACAGAGATTTTTAAAAAGGATTCCAGAAAATTTACAAAAGAAAATGCAAATTAATATGTGCTTCCATTTGCTACTCTTCTGTAAATATCTCGTCTATCTCGATCTCAGAGGGGACACAGAGGCAAGCGTGGAGGGATTGAACACCGGCTGTTTCATAGATCTTCTCTGCTGGGCACCTTGTTGACCAGTGTGCAGGCGTTGGATGGTGAGCTGGGTGACCTCCGTGCCAGTGTCAGTTTCCAGCAGGATGCGGTGTCCTTTCGTCAAGATCCCAGATCCTGGAGTGTTGGATGACGCCGTTCAACTCTTTTCTGAGTGCCGACGTGGCAGCCACACTTAATGATGAATCATATTGAAGGAGCTGATTGCATTACATTTCCCTGGAACTGTACCTTGTACGATTTCATGTGACAAATAAAAATGTACTGTTTTTTTTCTTTTTTCTAAATTCCTGTGTTTCTACTTAAATTCCTTTATTAATTCAACATAGTAACTACTACTACTACTGACGTAAAACAGGATAATGTGTTACTTCTTTCCATCTGAAATCTATCAGGAGAAAATCAAGAAGCAGACTTCCCAAAGGGAAAAATTGTGGCACTGATACAAGAGAACAGCTTCATTCTGGGGCCAACAATAATGACATACCGTGAAAAATGTATCATTAATGTTAATCTGCAGTGAGAGTTTGCTGACATTTGTATTATGATGTTTTTTTTTTGAGAGCTATCCTTTTTGAGGGGCTATACATCTATTGAGTTGCACCATCTCAATCTGCCAGGTATCTGTCTTGGCAGAGATATACTGGACTATACTCACTTCTTATGTTTGTCGTAGATCAATCTGCACCAAAAAACTCACTTATTGTTATTGCTTTGAGAGGCCCACGAGAAGACACACCCCACTGTGTGTTCTCTGGTCTATTTGTCTTTTGGCCAGCAGCTGTTTTACTACTCAGTGGAAATAGTGAATGGCAGTCAGGAGATGCCGCTGGGCTCTTAGAGTTTCTACCTGCTGTGTTATTCATCATTACGGTAAAGACTTACCTACTGAGCGGCAGGGCTTCTGAACACTCCCCTTACTTTGAACTGAGCCATAATATGTTTTTTCCAGCTAAGATGGAAAAGTTGTTAATGTTCACCTCCTTTAGCTCCTTTAGCTTATAACCAAGTCCCGTTGCTTTTGACTGAAATTGCTTTGGGGACTCCTTTAGCTCTGACTCACCAGAGGCACATCAGGTCATTTGCAACGTAGTTCTGGGTCAACATGCCAAAGTTCATTAGTTCAGATCATCATTTTCACAGCAATAAATGAGGTGTCTTCACCTCACACTCACTGATATACTTTTTTGATTTTGGCATTGTAAGGTACAGAGGTACATCAGCCATGTTCACCAATCATTCAGCGACACTCTTTTAACCCATGGTGAACATGGGCCCCTGTCTGGAAAACTCCTGCAGTGGAGGAAAAAAATCATGGATTCCCACAAATCCCAGAAGAGCCCCTTTCATGCGGTGTTTTAACTGTGTAACCCACATTCTGGTGGGCTGAGCTCACTTCCAGACATCTCATGGTTCTGCTAACCCCTGCTGATGTGGTGAATACAAACATTCTCATAATTTCCTTCATTATTCCTTGCACATACACACAGACGCAGACTTTGAAACAGATGCACGCAGTCAGCGGCTGGTGGGAATGGAAAAAAACTAGAGATGACAGGAGGTCAGACCTCCACACCTCAAATATCTGTTTAGCTAAACCGTCTGTTCCTGGTGCCATGGCAACACCATCAGAAATGTCGAGAAAGCTTCCAAGGTTGCTATGTGAGTGGCTTTTTCTATAAACAAGGTAAAGACATACGTTTCTCTAACATCTGGATGCAGGCTGTTTGATACAAACACTCTATTTATTTAGGTTTTCCTCATATCTCTATGACATAAAACATTGTGAGAACTGTCAGATCTTATTGCCCTCTTGGCTTTGGCATTCTTATGGTCTTGTGTGGCTCAGTGTGGTATAGCATGGCTCTAAAACTACCAAAATTTCTAATTTTCGCCACCTAGTCTGAAAAATGCATGGGTTTTCCCCAGGAGAGTTATTAGGCCCAGTGCATTTCAGCAACAGAGTGATGATGGCAGCATTAAGTTAAATGGACTGCTGCTAAATGCAGTAAGCTACTTTTGATAAAAGTTTCCACCAAAACGTGAGTGATCTTAATCATCAACGTGTACTCATCAACAGGTTCAAGATTCAAGATTCAAGAAGCTTTATTTATCCCGAGGGAAATTATTTTGCAACAGTTTCAATACAAAGGTGGGAAAGGGTCAGAGTAACAATAAGCATAAAACATAAATCCAATCAAAAATAAAGCTAACATAAAATAAATTAAGCAATGAACTAAGTGTGACAGTGCAACAGACATCGTGGTTAAGCGTAGGTATATACAATATACAACAATACGCACTGTGCAGTTTAGCAGAAGATTGAAATGAAATAAGTACAATCTAAATAAGTGAGAAGGAGCGATAAGTTATAAGTGTAAAAAATGTAGCAGCATTTCCTACAGAACTAAGTGACAGTATGGCACAGTGAAGTGTAGCAGCATTTCATACTGAAGTAAGTTACAGTAAGTTACAGTAAACCACAGTGAAATGTAGCAGCATGTCCTAAAGCACAGTAAGTGTAGCAGCAGATAGTTACAGTACCATTAAATAAAGTGATGTAGTGGTGATATATAGTGACAGTGTAAAGTGTAGCAGCAGTAAGTTACAGTACCACAAAATAAGTTATGTAGTGGTGGTATAAAGTGACAGTGTAAAGTATAGCAGCATTTCTTACTGAAGTAAGTGACAGTACAACTGAATAAAGTGGTGCAGTGATGATATAAGAGCGTGCTCACACTATCCTTTTGGCCGCGGCCAAAACCGTTTTTTCAGCTAAAGTCTAGTACCTTTAAGTAGTGTGAGCGCACCCGCTCCGCTCTCAACTGGGGCCAGCTGGGCCGCCACGGCCCGCTTGAAATAGGTGGGCTTTAGCGGAGCCGTTTGCACATGTACGAGCACGAGCGTGCGCACGTGTACGAGCACGAGCAAGAGCCCTACGGCAGTAGCGTTATGTCCGCCTGTTCGGACATGTAAATAGAAGGACGGACCATGCGCGGACATTTAACAACAACAACAATGGCGGTGAAAGGTTCATGTTGGTGTGATGGGGAGGTGGAGTGTTTACTGCAGATTTGGTCGGATGAAAATATTCAAAAACAGTCGACAAGACGCACAAAAACTCCGAGGTCTATGGAAAGATTTGTAAACAAAGCCACACACACGCGATCAATGCGTGTGACGTGTTACGGCTTGAAGGCGTATGGACAGCAAGAAGTATTGGCCGAGGCCCTGGTAGTGTGAGTACAAACGGGGCTGGGGCGCGGGGGGGAGAGGGAGGGGGGACAAGTACCCTAAAGTCCGGGTCTCGGTCCGGGAGGATAGTGTGAGCGCGCCCTAAGTGACAAAGTGACATTTTCAGGATACAGTGTCTCCACTGTTCCTTACCTGACCAGGGGGAGATGAATTATAAAGTTTGATGGCCGCCGGAAGAAAAGACTTCCTCCGGCGTTCAGTGTTACACCAGGCGAGAATGAGTCTGTGGCTGAAGGTGCCTCTGCTGGAAGTCAGCATATGATGGAGAGGGTGAGAGTTGTTGTCCAGGATGCTGTGCAGTTTAGACAGCATCCGCCTCTCAGACACCGCCACCAAAGAGTCCAGTTTGACCCCCAGGACGGAGCCAGCCTTCCTGATGATCTTACTGATCCTCTTGGCGTCTGCTGCCCTCAGTCTGCTGCCCCAGCACACAACAGCAAAGAAGATGGCACTGGCTACCACCGACTGATAGAACATCCTCAGCATGGTGTCACAAACATTGAATGACCGGAGCCTCCTCAGGAAATAGAGACGACTCTGGCCCTTCTTGTAAACAGCCTCAGTGTTCTTGGACCAGTCCAGTTTGTTGTCCAGGTATACTCCAAGGTATTTGTAATCCTGGACAACATCCACAGTCACGCCGTTGATGGAGATGGGTGTGGGGGCAGATTTACTCCTGCGGAAATCCACCACTAGCTCCTTAGTCTTGGTGGCGTTTAGAAGGAGTACAACGCCCCTGTACTCCTCCTCCTTCCCCTCACTGACACAGCCAACAATTGCAGAATCGTCAGCAAACTTCTGCAGGTGGCAGGACTCAGAGAGGAACTGAAAGTCTGAGGTGTACAGGGGGAACAGAAATGGGGAAAGGACAGTACCCTGTGGAGCTCCAGTGCTGCTGACCACAGTGTCAGACACTCCGTCCTGCAGTCTGACATACTGTGGTCGACCCGTCAAGTAATCCGTAATCCAGGAAACCAGGGGAGGGTCCACCTGCATTGCCGTCAGCTTACGTCCAAACAGAGCAGGCCGGATGGTATTGAACGCACTGGAGAAGTCCATGAACAAGATTCTCACTGTGGTTCCCGGTCTGTCCAGGTGGGCGCAGGCACGGTTGAGCAGGAAGATGATAGCGTCCTCCACACCTAGTCTCGGCTGGTAGGCAAACTGTAGAGGGTCCAGTGATGAGCTGACCAGGGGCAGAAGAAGTGAAAGGACCAGCCTCTCCAGGGACTTCATCAGGTGCGACGTCAGCGCCACAACCTCAGGCTGAGGTTATAGATGTACTGCAGGACTCCACACAGCTGGATCGCACATGTTTTGAGGACCCTCGGACTGACACCGTCGGGACCTGCTGCCTTGCCTGGGCGGAGTCTGCACAGCTCCTTCCTCAGTGAAGGTCTGTCTGCTGTGTGTGTTGGTGGGGGTGGAGAGAGGTGATGGCGGGGGGGGAGGGGACAGGTAGGGCAAAATCAAGAAGGAATTGAGGAGGAGGTGTCAGCAGGGTTGGAGGTTTGGAGGTGGATGGTTGTGGAGGAGACGTGGGGCTACCAGATGGTTTGTAGCCAGTGATGCTCCTCATGCCGCTCCACACGTCCTTTAAATTGTTCTGCTGGAGTTTGTGCTCCAGCTTCCTCCTGTAGGTGTCTTTGCCCTGTTGGATCCTCTCCTTAAGCTCCCTCTGGACCTGCCTCATCTGCTATCTGTCCCCTTCTCTGAAGGCCCTCTTCTTCGCATTCAGCAGGACCTTGATGTCTCTGGTGACCCACGGCTTGTTATTTGGGAAACAGAGTACAGTCACTGTAGGAACAACGCTGTCCACACAGAAATTGATGTATCCTGTTATGCAGTCCGTGAGATCATCAAGGTCCTCCCCATGTGAATTACAGAGCAAATCCCAGTCTGTGAGTTCAAAGCAACCCTGTAAAGCTTCGTCAGTCTCCTGTGACCATCTCCTCACAGTCCTGGTGGTCACAGGAAGCCGCTGGACTTTGGGCTTATACAGGGGCTGCAGGTGGATGAGGTTGTTGTCTGATCTTCCAAGAGGAGGAGGGGCAGTAGAGTTGTAAGCCTCTTTAACATTAGCATACAGCAGGTCCAGTGTCTTGTTTTCCCTGGTGGGACAGTCCACAAACTGCTTGAAAGTGGGCAGTGTTGCAGCCAGAGTGATGTGGTTGAAGTCCGCAGATATTGCAATGAATGCGTCTGGGTGCCGTGTCTGAAGGCCTGTGACGACGGTGTGGATGACGTCACTTGCGCGCGCCACGTTTGCAGTCGGAGGAATGTAAACAACCAGAACGATCACGTGTGAAAACTCCCTCGGCAGGTAGTAAGGCCGAAGACTCACGGCAAGCAGCTCAATGTCCGGGCTACACACACGCTCCTTTAAAGTAACGTGTCCAGGATGACACCACTTGTTGTTAATAAGAATAGCAAGTCCCCCACCTTTTCTCTTGCCACTCTCACGGTGACTCCTGTCCGTCCGAACAGTCTAAAAGCCGTCCACAGTTACGTTAGAGTCCGGGATGTCCTCGTGGAGCCATGTCTCCGTGAAACACAGCACACTGCTCACACGATACATCCACTGAGTCTTCACCAGGCCCGCCAGCTCGTCCATCTTATTAGCCAGCGACCTCACGTTCCCCATGGTGATGGAAGGGAGAGATGGTTTATATCTCCTCTTCTTTTCCCGGTGTTTACGTCCAGCCTTACATCCCCTGTACTTTCTCCTCAGTTCTGTGGGGATTTCAGGTTTCTCCCGCATTAGCGCCGTTGGTGCTAGCGATAAGCGGCTCTTATCATATCTTACGAAATATGACATTTACACAACGGTTAAAGGCACCAACACGAAGCACCAACAACGTAGTTAGTGAACCCGGAGTTTATTAAAAGAGTGTTTTGAAAGACTTACCAACTGGCCCCGGTACCAGCTCCTCTTGCTACTAAAGTCCATTCAAGACGATAAGCAAAGGAAGGAGCCCATTGATGATTTATTCTAGCAAAACACGTAAAACGTTGGGGTTTGTGCCAGTTTGGTGAGTTAATAATAGATGTTAAAAGGTTTGTAAAAGTCCCAGACAGCTTTCTCTGCAGCACCGAAATGTCATGCCAGATCTCAGGGGGTGGGGATGTCTGTTGCCGGAAGGGGCTACAGGTAGCATTAGCTCACTATAGGTCAGTGGGGCATGTTATTGTCCAAGCATTACTAGACTGCAAGATTGAACACTCACACATTGGAACCAAAATGACCTAGTCAACAGATTTTAATTAGACAGGCTAATTCTATGATTTTGATGGGTGCCTATTTGAGCCAGAATACACAGAGGAAAAGCTGCAGCAACAGGATGAAAGGAGTCAGAGGATGGGAGACCAGCCAGCAGAAGAGGTCCAGCAGTCTCGGTGTGTCTCATCAATGCATGTTACTAATTCAACTTCTTCCCCGGAGTTGTTTGTTCTTTGTCGTTTCGCAAGTCTCTGCTGATCGTGGTGGTGCCTGCTGCTGTGGTCCTGCATGACGCTTCCTGCTACTATTATAACTATTAGTCATATATACTATCACTAGTCTTATAAACTATGGAATTTGTAGCCATAGAGGCACCATCGATGGTATGTCTCGCTGTGTCGTAGATGCTGTTGCCCCTGCTCATCATTTTACATTTTTTCCACCATAATCATCTTTTTCATATTCTATCACCTTAGCTATGCTTGTTTCTACTATTCTGCTGTATTAACTTCCATAACATACAAGTCATATTCACATTACTATAGATGTTGTTATAGTTACTGGAAGTGTGTCTGTCTCTGTCTTTGTGTCTGTCTTTGTCTCTCTTTGTCCATCTGTCCATGTTTTCTCTCTTTCTCTCTCCTTTTCTTCCTCCCCAACCGGTCAAGAAAGATGTCCGTCCTCCATAGAGCTGGGTCTGTCCGACGTTCCTGCCTGTTATAGGGAAGGTTTTCGCTGCCACCGTACTCTACGGGGGAATTGTTGGGTCTATGTAAATCATAAATAAGTGCGGTTTATACCTACTCTGTAAAGTGTCCTGAGAATGTTTATGCTGCCAACAGAGTGACATTTATCGCCGTGGCCTGGAATCACTGAATACCACAACAGGCTGTGTGACTACTATGGAGGATTCCCCATCCCTCATCGTCCGCACCGTACTGGACACTTTTTTTCCATGTACCCAGAATAAATTGGAAGATGCGACCGATTCCTAAATAAATCATCAATGGGCTCCTTCCTTTTGGATGTATTTTGTAATCGACTTGAATGGACTTAACTATGAGAGGAGCGTGTACCGGGGCCAGTAGGTAATTCTTTCAAAAAACTCTTTTAATAAACTTTGGGTTCACTAACTACGTTGTTGGTGCTTCGTTCTATGTGTAGGGACTTTTATCATGCTACTGCAGAGGTTGGGTGTTTGAGCAGTGCTAGTGGTTAAAACAACAACAAATCCAAAAAACACAATGACAAATCCCAAACCACAACGACAAATCCAAAACCACAACGACAAATCCCAAACCACAACGACAAATCCAAAACCACAATGACAAATCCAAAACCACAACGACAAATCCCAAACCACAACGACAAATCGGAAAACACAACAACATTAACTTCTACCGGAAAGGGTAGGTCTCTCTGATCAGTGGATGGACCCTCCTGATTGAACAGACGGACTGTCTGAAAACCCGGAAAAGAGCCTATTTTCAAAGCATGAGTATTTCCGAAGATACTTTCGCTATTATTAAGGATTATTTTTGATGCAGGGCATCATCCGGATGAGTATATCGGACTATTTGGGAAGTACTTCAGCAAAAACACTAGATGCGTGTTAAACGCAACCTTTGCTCACAGCAGATAGCCGAGTAGCTGCCCTGGTCCACGCAGCTCCGTGAGGACGGCACATCTCACCTCATCTGGATGTGAACAGTTTTCTTCTCTATAACCCTGCTTCTCTCAAACGTGACTTTCATTATGTACTGCTACACTACGTGTATGGGGCTGTAACGTACAGCAGGAGAGCGAGGACAGAGAGAGAACTCATTTATTATTTTTACTTTATCACATTTTCTAGACCAAGTGAATCTAACAAACACTGATGCTGAGTGTCCAGCAGCTTTTAAACCGAGGTTTTGTAACAAACCTCATGTTTTATATGAAATGGTGACTTATCTCTGAACTTGCAAATACAACTAAATAGATGAATAGTAAGATTAAAAAAGGTATCCTATAAGTAAACCATTAAATTTAAGACCATTTTAAAACTGAATCTGGGTTATAGTCTATATATTTTTTTAAGTATGAGATCATCATTACCTATATCTACCTTTGAAATGTTTCTCTCATTAACTGTAGATATTGTGTCCATATAACCAGGCAGTATTATAACACAGCTAAGATGCAGGTCGTCTGCTCGGCCTGTGGCCGGCACAGAAAGCCCTTACCTTCACTAGGTCCATCATCAGGAGACAGTTTCCAGAAGGAGAAGGACTTTAGATTATGAATGTCCCGTTAAGGTGACAGTCTACAAAAATCCTCAGTGTCATACTGTATAAAAACATTTTATGCAGTTAATATCAGTTACTGCATTAATGTTAGGTCTGCATACAGAAGTGAAACTATTAACCAACATCCCAAAATATACAAACTATTAATATATTTTTATATTCAGGAACTACAGTTAAAACAATAAGAAACATTCTGCAATACAAATGTAAAATAAGTATAACTGCACCAGCAAAACTTAAAACACAAGACTGGATCTTTTTGAAATATGAATGTGGATGTGCCAAATGGTCAAAAGTAAAAAAAAAAAAAAAAGAAAAGTTGTATCCATTTAAAACCAGAAAGCACTCATTAGATTTGTACGATCATAAATTACCTATTTTATTATTAGAAAAATGTTTTAATTGATCAAAATACATAGACAGTCACGAGTTATATGGAACATTGTTTTCTCTATGTAGTAAAACATGCAAACGTGAATAGTGACAAAGGTAAAAACAAACATCTTGCAATGTTTTAGAAAACATTTGTTTTATTCATATGAATTTTAGACTTTGGTCTGACTTTTTCTTGACGAATAATAATCTTAAGCTTTAAACTTTCACACTGATGTCCTGTGTTAAACTGCAAATGTTGTGTGAGAGACAGGCTGTCCGACTGTCCCCGGTGATGTTCTGGCAGGATGTGGAAAGGGCAGGCAGCACGGCTCTCTGGTACAGCAGTCTTTGATGATGTGATGTAGACCTCTCTGTGACTCTGTTAGGGCCGACGTGAAGGCTGAGGAAGCAAACACATGCTTTTAGATCACATTCAGTGATTCAGCGTCTCCTTGATAGGGCGATCAGACGTGACCATCACTGGTCCACCAACCTCTCAGCTGCCATCATGGTTTAAAATCAGGACTGCCAAGAGAAGCCTGGAGAAAAAGCACATTATGCAGTTCACAATGTGATCATTTGTGAAGAAATACAGAAGTAAAGAAAATATAGTATACAAATAAAATCTAGTATGTAGAACAAAACACATTTTTTTAAGGTCACTTCTGTTTTTGCACTATTTGGTCATATTTACTCATATTTATTTATTCAATACTATATTATTACAAAACAAACAAAACAAGAACAAATGCACTATATCATGTGAATATGTATATATGTCTATTTCTTCCCTTTTTAAATTGAACTTTATTACTTATTTTTGGTATTTTTTATCTTTTATGTTATTTTGTATTATGTTTCTGCTTGTAATATTCTGTTGCTGCTGTGACAAACGAATTTCCCCGTCTGCGGGACATTAAAGTTTTTCTGATTCTGATTCTGATTAGGGGATCACTACCACTCTGATAAAACTGTTGTATTAAACACTGACAATAAATAAAGAATGTAGTCAAACACAAGGGCCCTGCAATGAATTCAATATGCTTGACGTTTATAATGTGTTTGTTCAAACTGTTATAGAGATGATTTAACTTTATTGTTTTTTATGAGTCTGCAGTTCATTAATTCATACATCTTCAACCGCTTATCCCAGGGTCGGGGGCGCGGGGGGGCTGGAGCCGATCCCAGCTGACATCGGGCGTGAGGCGGGGTACACCCTGGACAGGACGCCAGTTTATCGCAGGGCACATTGAGACTAACAGAGACAGACAACCATTCACATCTAAGGGCAAAAGCTGAGAGTAATCAATTAACCTAACACGCGCATGTCTTTGGATTGTGGGAGGAAACCGGAGAACCCAGAGGAAATCCACGCAGACACGGGGAGAACATGCAAACTCCACACAGCATCATGTCAGTGGAGTGGATCTGTTTAATATAGAACATGTACAGTCAACAATTCATGCTAGATAGAAATGCAAATGCACGTAAATACATTTTTGTTCTGAATCTACAACACTAACAGCTCTGTAACTGTAGGTGCATCTGTCCCTACATTAACGTTGCCGACAGTCTCCATTAAACTTAGAAACTGATGCTATCACACCAACATCGCTGTTAACGTTACGTGCCTGATAGCTCCGTTTAACTGTGTGGGCTGTCCGGGCCCAGGCAATAACAGTCCTTACAACCGTAATTTAGAAATACATTAGCTGTGCAAACATAATATCAAACTAATGCTCTGTAACTACACTTCAGGGTTTTAACATTAGCGAACTGATGTTACAGATTTCGCCGGGTTAACCTGTAACGTTAGGTTTGATAAAATCCGATGCTAACCGCTAATGTGGGCTAAAAATAGCGTTAGCTTGTTAGCTGGTGTGTTTTGGCTGCTTTACAGCAAGAATACTAACCACACTTCGGTTCTTATGACTGAAACACTTATGCTGGTTTATGTGGACGCTGACAAACATAAAGAAATTAAGTTTACGATGCACAGTTCACGTTTTCGTCCAGCTGAATCTTCACGGCCATTGCCATCCCTCCCACCGGGGCGTCGACAGCATCGGAGGCTGACTAAGCTGCTGTACTGAAGGAGGTGCAGCAGCTGTCTGCCTCACATGTGTGTCTGTGTCGGCTTCAATATCTCACTCTGAAACCCATCATATCACCGGGAAAATCAGAGTGCCCTAACGTTTGTTGAGATCAACCTGCAGTTGCCTCCCCGGGTTCGTTGATCGGAGGATGGAAGAAGAGATCTTGAGACGATGGCTTGAGATCACACCAATATCTTTATTGGAGCACTTTGCAAAGCGGAGACAAGTTCTGATACAACACCAACCAGGTCATACATCAGACGAGTCTGTTGTGGTCTAAGAGTAGCCGCTTTAAATACACTGGTGGGCTGATGGTAACACCCCCAAGGTAAAAAAGGTGGCAACAGATGTTAATCTGCCTAGCAACATCTTATAACACTAAATGCTGAGAGAAGGAATTTAGTGCATGTCCCTATATAGCTATCTAGAGAAACAGATGTGTCTGTGTTTGCAACACTCGAACTTGTTAGTTAAGGAATATGTGTGTGTGTGCCTAAAATGAGGAAATGAGCATTTCCTCTGTTTGTTAGAATCTTTACGAGGTGATGGAAGGATGGGCCGAGATATCTTACCTTGCACTTTCTAGGCTCTGTGTTTGCAAGTTTAGTATCTGCTCAATCAGCAAGGAATAGTCTTATTCCAGGGGTACTGTGTACAAACTTCAGTTTAAAGCCACATGAAGAGAGCAGCTCATTTCTCTTACTTCCACAATTCCCCCTTTTGAGCTCTCAAAAGAGCTCAACATCAAGTGTTCGCAATTGCAGACAATCATTGTTAGTAAACATGAATATAGCTCGGCCGTATGCTATAGTTCGGCCGTACATGTGTTTTAAGAAAAAGCGTTGGAATCACATCTGTAGTGGGTCTAGACATCGACCAGTCTAATATCCCGTACATAGTCACCATCCTTATTCTCCTGGTTTTCCTGTTCTTCAGCTAACAGTAGAGGCATGGTCATCATGACAGGAGCTTTACCTTCAATGGTGGTGGTGATTAGCCTAACCATCAAAGATCTGACACATGGTACACAACAGCATCCACAAGTTACTAGTATAGCCAGGAAAACAGCGATAGACAGAAACAATGACAGAATCAATGTCTTCCATTTTCCAAATACTCTAGTGAACCATTCATCCAAGGGGTTATCTAATCCAGAATGTACGTGCATAGTTTTAGAGAGGGTTCGCAATCCTTCTAAGGCCTTGGTCACTGAACCGTCCGGCGCTGTATTGTTGGGAATGAACGTGCAACACATGTTCCCAAACATTGCACACACACCCCCTTTTTCGGCTAAAACCATGTCCAAGGCCATCCTATTTTGAACTGCCATAAGTGAAGTCGGGGCTAATTGAGCAGAAAGACCTTCGACTGCGTCCCTGGTTAAATTGGTTAGTCGCAGGACATTGTAATGCACATAATTGATGCGATCGACATTTTTGTTAGGCGTGATCGGGAACACAGCACTGATAAGGGGGATGTTTTCGAAACCTGCTGCTACTTGATCCACTAATTTGTATCGGTTGGGGACCCCGCGTGGTACTCCAACTGCATCAATATACGTAGGATTGTTTAATGACGTATCAAATGAACCGGTGTGTCGTTTCTCGAGCACATGACGTCGTCGACGTTGTGTGAGTGCCTGTCTAGCGGTTTCGGTGGCAGACAGATGTCTCAAATGGTCGCCTATCAAAAGGAGAGGTGTTCTCAGTCTTACCATCGCGCATTTCCCAATGCTATGTGGGAGAAGACGGACATAGAGTCGGTTAGTGCCGCAATAGTAATACAATCCTGCCCGAGCCCACGTGCCAATTTCACTTCCGTTTCTGATTTCTTTGCACCAGGATGAGTCTATGGACCCATAGTCGCGTTTATCAGGCATTTTGCTGTGAGTTAGATTACATCTTGGGGTATAGTCAGACCATTCATAACATATGTACGTACCATTGTTCTTATTGGGCGTAAATGGACCTACTGTGGTTTTGTTAGATATCGGGGGAAACAGATGTCCCAGAGTGGAACAGCTGGTATCAATGCCGTTAGTCAAGCTCATCATGCAATTATAGCCTACTGTGTCATTTGGAAAGAGTGGCGCTGGGACTGTTACTAAACTGGGGCGAGCAGATGCACATGCTACACAGTCCCCTTCACTCTGTTCTCGCGCTACCTGAGCTACCCAGGATACCCACAAGTTTTCTTCAGAGTACCCGGTAGCCATCCGTACTACATCTGCCGGTTTCAATAGAGAGTAGTCTATGACCTTAAAGGTAGATCCCAGATCCGGTTTAGTCGCCGGGGCTGGAGTGGACACAGTGGCTAATGCGGTGAGGTTTTGAGGACGAGCCGGATGTAAGTTTAGTTTTATTAGGCCCATAGGGTCCTTTCCTGTGATATCTAACCCTAATAAGAAATAGAAGGAGTTTTCGGTATAGTTCCAACAATGTCCACTTGGGCGGTTAGGATACGGATTGGCTGTTAATTGTAGGACACTCATTGTTAATGGGTTTGTTTGTGCACTAAAATCCCTCTGTATACGAAAGTACCCTGCCGTTTTTATCTTTCCTTCCGAGGTCGTCGTTTGCGAGTTAAAGTCTCGATTGGTGGCCTGCCAGACATGGTTCCAGCTAGGACACCAAACCTGGCTCCCTGGCCACCCCAGCTGGCAGAGATATACGTCATACCCTCTATACGAAGTTGGCTTTCCTCCACAAGGAATTACGCTACATAGGTCAAATTGGAATGCCGAGGTTGAATTTAGGGTGTAATCTAACTCAATTCCCCCATATTTCTGTATACACTTATCCTTTTTTTGCGTTCCTCGTTTCTCACGAGAGAACGGGCTATGGGGTGTCACTGCCTGACTCTGTTCATGCTGACCCTCGCATACCCAAAAAATCAGGGGTACAATTATACATGTTAGAGCACCACACGATAATAACACCCCTCTATTACCAAATAGTAGCATGATTTAGCACTAAAACCTAGTGGTGCCTGTGAGTATTAGTTTTAGCAAACCTAAAAAACGAAAAACGAAAAAGTTCAGTTGACTCGTTGTCATAGAGATGGTGGGTCTGGCGACGTCGTCTTCTTCGGGTGTTGGTTTTAACGAGCTCAGGTATACTACCTTCCCTCCAGTGCCACCAGGGGATTATTCTGCCCCTTGTTGGTCGGTGGTCTTTTCTTCTGTACCAGCCGGTACAGTGCACGATGCTTTCAGGTCCTGATGCACCTCACTCAAGGAGCGTTGTGGTTCTGCTGCTGCCGCACACTGGCTCCAGTGGTACCAAATGTCGCCTTTCCCCTTCAGTCGGACGGCGTGGGATGTTCGCTCCACCACCTGGTATGGACCTGTCCAGCGAGGTTCGGACCACTTCCGCTTGATGACCTTCAGCACCACCCAGTCTGTCTCCGGCGTTGCCTGGGCCTCCGCGTTGCCGAGTCGATCGGTCACCTGTTTGGCGAATGCTGAAACGAGACTTTGCAATTCACGGAAATACTCTCTGTTGGTTAGTGGTTGGTCATCATTTTTCATACCAGGCAGGCTAGACTGTGGCCCTGGCAGAGCCCTTCCTGTTTGCAACTCAAAAGGCGTGAAACCTGTGCTCTGATTCACAGAGCTCCTAAAAGACATCAAGGCTAATGGTAGGGCGTCAACCCAATTCATTTTGGTCTGTGCACAGATTTTGGCCAATTTGTTTTTTATAGTCTGATTCATTCTTTCTACTTTCCCTTGTGACTGGGGATGGTAAACTGTACCAAACTTGTGTTTCAAACCCAGCATTGATTCAACCTTCTGCAAATCCTGATTCTTGAAATGTGTTCCGTTATCTGACCTGATTTTCTCCGGGAACCCATGTCTCGGGATGTACTGATTTATCAAAAACTTAATTACCGTCTTACTGTCTTCCTTCTTCGCAGGCCATGCCTCTGGCCATCCTGTATATGCATCCACACACATCAACACATACCTATACCCTCTTACCATGGTAACCATATCTGTATAATCGATTATGATTTCTCTTCCGACTCTGGGTTCCAGAGGATATCTTCCAGGATGTGGTTTCACCGTGGGTCTGGCATTGTACTGTGTACATATTTTGCATGTGGTCACATAGTGTTTGGCCATGTCTTTCAGATAAGGATGCCACCAATGTTCCAGATTTCTCATCATCTGAGCCACACCCATGTGTCCCACACCGTGTGCTTCAGCTAAAGCGGTCTGTCTACCGTCCGGTGGCAAAACGAGACGCCCATCCGGGCCTCTCCACAAACCATCCGTTTGTGTTGCCCCTCTAGCTTTCCACATGGTTTTCTCCTGTGGCGACGCTGCTGCTTGTCCATTTTTGAGTGCACTCAGATCAGATAGCTCTTCTGCCTCTGAACACACTACTATTGCTTGTGTTACGTATCCTGCCGCCTTCTTTGCGGCTTGATCAGCTGCGTCATTGCCTTGTCTTACTCGTGTGTTGACTTTGTCATGTCCTTTGCATTTTATTACTGCTACCTCATTTGGGAGTAATAATGCATTTGCCAGTTCTCTCATTTCAGTTTCATGTTTGATGGGTTTTTTGTTGGTCGTCAGAAAGCCTGTCCTTAACCATTGTTTTAATTCTACATGGACCGCGCCCGTTGCATACGCGGAGTCTGAATGAATGTTTACTCTCTGTCCTTCACCTATTTTTAGGGCCGCTATAATGGCCAGCACCTCCGCTCTTTGGGCTGATTGCTGTCCCTGTATTCGTTCCGCGCTTCGTGTGACGAACTGTCCTTGTAGATCCTCTACCACCGCGAAGGCAGCTTTTAACCCTTCCTTCTCATCTCTAAAGCAACATCCGTCTGTGTACAAGTCTCTGGCACCATCAATTGCTTGTGCCTGCAAGTCAGGTCGCACTTTTTCATCCCTATATATTATGTCCACGCATGTGTGAGGTTCTCCTGTTCCCATTTGATCGGCCATATTTATTCCTTCATGTGTGAATGTTAGATTCGGGGCTTCGAGTATATGACTCAGTCTTCGTTGTCGTAACGCCGTTAATGTGAATGCTTGTGAGTTGACATATGCTACCACACTGTGTGACGTCAAAATGTGTAATTGATGGCCCATGACGACATGGGCCGTTTTCTGAATGATTTTAGCCAAACCTGCTGCGTGTCGAGTGCAGTCATGATGTCGTTTTTCCATTTCGTCTAACATGACGCTTACATACATTAATACTATCCTATCTCCCCCTTTTCTCTGGAACAAAATGCCGTTGGCACAGGCATTTGTGACAGAGACATCGAGACAGAACGGTAACGAGTAGTCTGGAATGGCCAATTCAGCGGCGGACGAAAGTGCCTGTTTAAGATTGATAAAAGCTTCTTCCGCCTCCTGGGTCCAGTCAAGAGACGCTGAGAGATTCCGCATACCCTGTTCTTTCACGAGGTTGCGCAATGGAGCCGTCAGTCCAACATAGTCAGCAATATACGACCTACTATAGCCTGTGAGTCCTAAAAACGACAGCATGTCTTTTACCATCATGGGTTTTGAATGATGCAAAATGGTGGATTTATGCTGTGGAGAGAGGCTAGTCCCCTTCTGAGAAATTACCCTTCCCAAAAAAGAAACCTGCTTTCGACAGACTTGCAGTTTGTTTTTGCTGACTTTGAATCCCCCTTTTGCCAAATGAATCAGAACGAGTTGCGTCGCTTGTAGGCACAACGTGGCCGTTGGTGCAGCAAGTAGCAGGTCGTCTACGTACTGAACCAAAGTCACTTGGACGGGTAAGGGACAGTCGACTAACAGTTCCTTGAGGGTCTGATTAAACAGTCCAGGGGAGAGGGCGAAACCTTGTGGTAGGCGGGTGTATCTAAGTCGTTGTCCTTGGAAGGTAAATGAAAAAATGTCCCGTAACTCATTGGCCAAAGGTAAACAGAAGAACGCATTAGCCAAATCAATACAGGTGAACCACTGTTGTTCCGGAGCCAAATTCGTGAGCGCAACATATGGGTTAGGAACTGGTACTGTGGGAGTAAGAAGGATGTCATTAATCGCCCTCAGATCATGTGCCATGCGATATTTACCTGTCCCTTTCTTTTCAACCGGCAAAATGGGCGTGTTCCATTCGGAATGTGATTGCTCCAGGACCCCTGAGTGGAGAAGGCCCAGGATTGTGTCAGCTATTCCCTCCTCAGCTTGAGGCTTATGCGGATACTGCCTGATCCAGATAGGATTGTCGTCCTGTATCTGGAAAGTGACCGGCGAGCATTGTACCATGCCGACGTCCGTCGGGCCATTTGCCCATAAACTAGCAGGAAGTCCGGCAAGTATGTTGGTGGCCTCTGGGTGATCTGTCTGCTCGCGACCATGATGTCTGGACAACTGTGCATGTTCTAAGATTACCCGATCAGTTCCTGAAACTAAAATACGATAAGTGTTAGTCGTATTCGAATATTGGACTTGTGGCAGCGGTGTGTCTACCCAATCCGTTTGCTGTATTGCCCTTTTAACAATGCTCCCAAGTTCCTTGGCCTGATGTTGAGGATGCAGCGCCAGAGAAACGTGTGGCGACGCCTCGTCATCCATCATGTACCAGGAAGTCTGTTCAGGTGTTAAGTTAACCGCAGCAGCCACACCCTCTGGTGCAACATAAATGTATTGTGTGTCAATTTCCCAAGTCTGCCCTTCAAGGCAGCTTTGATATTTATCCTGATACCAATCAGTTTGTGCTCTATCATAGAACAGTGTGACATGTGGTGGATCCGGAGGAGAGACGTAGGGCTCGATCTGAGCTATCCAGGGTTTCCAGAGAGAGTAAGCCGAAAGAACGCTACCCTGCCCCGGCGTTTGTGGTTGTATAGTTCCCCAGTATATGTCGACACATTGTTCGGTTACAGGTTGCAGCAGATATTGTCCAGCTGAGGCTGGGCCGTTCGAGCATGGCAGTCGAGTACCGTCCGGTAGAGTGACAACCAGTCCATCAGCACAACACAGGATGGATGCTCCCATTTTAATGAGCATATCCCTCCCCAGGAGATTCATAGGGACCATGGGAGAATGCACAAAGGGATGCACAAAAGTCTGTGGGCCAATTTTTGTTAACAGGGGTTTGGTAATCGGCAGAGTTTGTTTTTCCCCAGAGAAGCCCACAAGTGTGATGGTGTTTGAAGATAGAGAACCGGGAGGTAATGATTTTATCGTTGAGCACGTGGCCCCCGTGTCAACCAAAAATGGCAATTTGGCCGTTCCTACTTGTACAGACAACATTGGTTCTGCCGTGGGATTGTTGTCCGTGTGGTTCTCAGGGGTGTGTCAATATTGGCTGGACTCCTCCCAGCCACTCTCCCACTGTGGAAACTGGCCGGGATCATTGTTGCTGCCCTCCGGTGGGGCCTCGTCAGTGGCACGCCAAGGAGGACATGGAGGTCGTCGTCCTCCAGATGCACGGCCTCTGGCCCGGAAACGTGATGGACCGCCCTGTCCTCTGGGGCAGTCTCTGGCCCAGTGTCCTTGGTCACCGCATACAAAGCAACCCTCCCTCGACTGACCACGCCCTGTACTGCCCTTTCCATGCCCTTCTCGGAACCTGCTGCCACCCCTCACGAATCCCCTGCCACGCCCACTGCCCCTCGTTTGTTGTGGGTGTGGTGGCACCCATGGAATGTGATCAGAGTGGAATGAGTCGGGCGTGTATGCTGCGGCAACCATCACCTTCCCAGAGTCCTTATTAGACTTCTTTTTGTCATTTACTTTTTGTCTCGCATCAGATAATTGTAATTTCAGTAGTTGTGTCTGTAATTCTTTAAGATCCTCTGTCTCTTTTTGAGTTTGGTCTTGTGCACGAGTCAAATGATGTATGAGATGTTTTTCCCAATTAGTCGACTCCGCCCCTAACATATCCGGATTATTGACCATAGCCACTCTGACTTCCTCCGGAAGTCCCTCCAGTACCGCCTGTCTAAACCATTCACGTTGTGTACCTTCTTTGCCAGGGTGCATGCCTGTATATTTTAACCATAAATCTTTGCCGTTATCAATGTATTCTCGCGGATTTTGCTTAGGATCCCACCTCATTTTGGGCATGGCGGCTGCGCTGGGCAATGGGTATTTTTCCCTTAAAAACTGACCAATCAGAGTGCTCAGCGCCAAAAATGGAGTATCATCACTTAGGCCAACGGTCCCTGCCTGTTGTTCAAGAGACGCTAAGTCTCCTCCTGTCATGCAACGTGCAGCTACTGCTCGGAAGTCACCCAGTCCTAGTTTCTGTCCCGCAGTTAACGCATCTAATTTGGCTAACCACAAGTTACCCCCTTCGGACATAGGTGGTAGTTTTTCAACAATGGCGCCAAGGTCTCCCTGACTATAAGGTTTATATGGTCCTCTATTGTTATTCGACGTCACCAGCGGATAATTGCCATGTGCCCCTCCAGAAAGATTTTCCTGATGGGTTGCGCGATTTCTGGCCGCAACCCTGCTACCAATAGTATTTTCCAGGGCTCTAACAGTGGCTGTTGATTCCCAAATTCTCTCCTGTAAAGCAGACCTCTCGCGTTCTAGTATTTCTGTTACAGAAGGAGACTGACGGGCAGATGCCGGATCATTATTGTCCCAGGATCCTAACAGATCCATAGAGACAGGAACGACATTCCCAGTCTGTTCTTCTGCCCCTTTCCCCCTAAAGGCGGCCCATCCTCGACCTGTCGAATCGAGTGGTGGTAAAGGAGTATTAGAGCTCAGTGTGGGGAAGTCTGTAGGCTGCGACGGTGGCTGTGCTGTTGGAGCGGGGGCAGTGGTGAGTGGTGGAGGTTGGGGTTGGGTCTGTTGCTTCAGTGTCGAGTGGTACTTTTGTAATTCATTTTCTAACTTTGCCCATTCTTCGGCTTGTTTTTCACGTTGTTTGCGCAGATCAAATGGAACAGTGTCCATTCCGCCTGAGCTGGTATTAACCGTTGGTGGCGGGGGTGGAGGTGGCCACGAGGCCCCTCCTGTTGCCTGTGAGATGGAGCCTGTTTGTAGGCTTGAGGTGTTACTAGCAATATCCTGTGTGTACAATTCCTCCTCTTCACCGACCGTGAGGGTGCCCTCAGTAATATACAATGTTGGATACATGCCAGGGGTTTCTGAAATTTGAGTCATGGCTGAAGGGGAATACGGAGGTGGACATGACGAAGCTGTGGCAGAAATGGCGAGTTGTTTTTTAGTGGGTGTGGTTTTTTTGTGTAAGTGTTTTGTACTTTGCCAGTAAAACCCTAGTTCCGACCACTCCCTTCTATATTCCTCCAGAGCTTCCACTTTTTTCTTATATCCGGAACGTTTCATTATTCCTGCATTCTTACCCTTGTCGTTCATTTCATCTCTTGTCACCCGACTTTCACACTCCTTCTCCCATAACCACTTGCCCAATGATCCTTTCTCACCCATTTCTTTCCCTTTTCTCTTCACCAACCCTTCCACTTTAACTCTTATCTCTGACAATTTCTTTTCTTTCCCTTTCGGTCCGAGGGTGGTATCCGCTACTTTCATCATATTGTCTAACTGGACTGCAAATGACGTCCATCTGGAGTTGGGGTTAACCGGACCCCAACCTCCATCGTCCTGCTCGGGATCAAATTCTCCGTTCATTATTTTCTTATATGATTACTGTCTTCTGAACCTTATTCTGAGACGGTGACTCATCCACGGCCAATCAGCTCTTGCTGATCCTGCTGACTTTGTTCGTTACAGATCACCTCTGATTGGAACAGCCAGGACACCGTGTTATTCGTTCACTTCGCTCTTATTGTGAGTCAGAAAACAGCAAGCCTGATATTTAATTATTGCAAAACGGCGCCTAAGTATCTCACTCTAAATATTCTGGTGACGTATATGGTGCAACCATAAATGAAATTATAACACTTCGCTGCTCTCGTCAACGGGGGTCATTGCCGGTAATGCCGTTCTAGTAAAGGAAGCTTCTACACAGACTCACGTCTGTGCGCCTTCACTCTCGGGGTTACCCCAGAACGTGCACCACTTTTCCCGTTTCAGATAAAAACAGCGACAGAATTACACCTCCCTCTGTTGTCCCACAGAAATGTGTATTCCTCAGAACCTGAGTCTGATGTCAAAGTGGATATACACACAAACCTCCCACACTTCGTTAAACACACATATGAGTCCCAGACTCAGCTTATAGCAAAATTTGTGATGCCTCTGTGAGCTAAAACTCACTTATAGAATTCGGGGTATCCTCAGTTCCCGGGGCCTCTAACCCAGTAACCTCCTAGGTTTTGTCCGTATCCTCGTCAGAATAACGGTGGGGTCAACCACGACCCAGGACCATTCTCAGTTTACCATTCTCAGTTTTGCCAATATCTCAATTTAAATAGTTTACTCACTGTGGCGCAGGCAAGACACAATGTTTTAGAATGCCCAATGTGCAGAGTTTCGATTAAACAGGTTCTGCTTACCTTTACTGATGTGCCGGCTTGTGTCTCACGCTGTTCCCCGTGAAGAAACCTTTTGGGTCGAATTTGCCTTCTCCTCCTTCCGATCCCGGACGGGCCCCCAAATTGTTGAGATCAACCTGCAGTTGCCTCCCCGGGTTCGTTGATCGGAGGATGGAAGAAGAGATCTTGAGACGATGGCTTGAGATCACACCAACATCTTTATTGGAGCACTTTGCAAAGCGGAGACAAGTTCTGATACAACACCAACCAGGTCATACATCAGACGAGTCTGTTGTGGTCTAAGAGTAGCCGCTTTAAATACACTGGTGGGCTGATGGTAACACCCCCAAGGTAAAAAAGGTGGCAACAGATGTTAATCTGCCTAGCAACATCTTATAACACTAAATGCTGAGAGAAGGAATTTAGTGCATGTCCCTATATAGCTATCTAGAGAAACAGATGTGTCTGTGTTTGCAACACTCAAACTTGTTAGTTAAGGAATATGTGTGTGTGTGCCTAAAATGAGGAAATGAGCATTTCCTCCGTTGTTAGAATCTTTACGAGGTGATGGAAGGATGGGCCGAGATATCTTACCTTGCACTTTCTAGGCTCTGTGTTTGCAAGTTTAGTATCTGCTCAATCAGCAAGGAATAGTCTTATTCCAGGGGTACTGTGTACAAACTTCAGTTTAAAGCCACATGAAGAGAGCAGCTCATTTCTCTTACTTCCACACGTTACACGGCCATGTAGAGCTGCAGTCTGTCCAATCAGGAGGGTCCATCCTCTGATCGGAGAGACCTACCCTTTCCGGTAGAAGTTAATGTTGTTGTGTTTTCCGATTTGTCGTTGTGGTTTGGGATTTGTCGTTGTGGTTTGGGATATGTCGTTGTGGTTTTGGGATTTGTCGTTGTGGTTTGGGATTTGTCGTTGTGGTTTGGGATTTGTCATTGTGGTTTGGGATTTGTCGTTGTGGTTTCAGATTTGTCGTTGTGGTTTTGGATTTGTCGTTGTGGTTTGGGATTTGGCGTTGTGTTTTCTATTTGCTGTAGTGATTTGCCCCTCAGGGCCACCATAAGCCTGGCATCATTTAATGTCAGCATGTAATCACCTCAAGATGGAAGCATGTGGCTGGCCCGCTGAACCAGATGGTGGAGAGTTCGGCCAGAGTAATGTTAGAGTTCACCTTCATGGGCAGCAGAGATGTGGGAAAACTGTGAAATATCTCTCTCCACAGAACACTACTATCAAATGGCACCCCATATGACTGCACAGATGTACGAGTAAGAAACCATAGGTGGTATTGGGCCTTTCCACAAATCTTTGTTTTGCGTTGTTGTAAAGCACATTGTCATGGGGAGGAGAGTTAGAGTTGGATATAGGCGTCCTGTCTCTCGGGAACTGGGATGATAAAGCAGCTGTCTGAAGACACTCGGTAGAAGCAATTTTTCATTTATAACAAGGAATGTTCTCCAGAGTGTTGGTACTGATAGCTTGAAACTTACAGTATTTTGTTGGAAATGCAACAGTATTCTTCAACTACATCTACAAATGCTTTGTAATCATGAGCACAGTATGCTTGGTAAGGCCATTCTTTTTTCTCTACGTAATCTCAAATGAAACAGATTAATTAATAAGTTAATAGAGGTTGTTTTTTTTATCTTTGGATGGAGAGTCCTTAAAAATGGGGATTGGTCCTGGATGAAGCAAGCAAATTTTCCCAAGTTAAATGGAAATGTTCTTTTCTGCATATTGAAACCCTCTGTGTGATGAGACAATTATTCATTGTTATATAGTATTCATTATACACACCCTTGGTATGCATATCATGAATAAAGAATGTAATTTTTACATAGACAACAAGGTTAACAAGTAAACTGGAGATGTGAATACAGAATCTAGACTGGTGTTTAAAGAACGTCTACAAAATGGACCTGAGAATGCTCCTAAACTTTAAAGTCCAAATACTCTTAGACCTAAAATATTTGTAATAGGAAAATACAATCATGAGTACCAAAAACGCCAAATGCATACAGATCATTCATTGTTTCAACATTATACCTATGACATTATATGTAAACATTTCCCTTACAGTCAGTGTTGGTAATATTAATATATGCTGGAATATTGTTCATAAAACTCTTTACAGGACAGAGTAACCATTTCAAGTGAGAATCATTTTATGTTATTCAAATTCATGTCCATTTGTTTCTTTTCAAAAGCACAGAGCTTAAGAGTCCTCAGAAATATCACAGGCAAGTTTACCATGTGAAATCATCATTAGGACCCGAGCACCAACGAAGTCATCGTCGAGGGACCTATTGTATACCTAGTGATTCTTCTTCTTCTTCTTTTTCTTCTTCTTCTTCTTCTTCTTCTTCTTCTTCTTCTTCTTCTTATTATTATTATTATTATTATTATTTTAACAAATTAATTGCCTTTTTGAGGGCCCAAAATTTGCAAACTTGTCAAGTCTGGTATAAATGTAGGTATTTTTTGGGTCTAATGCATGGGCGTGGCAAAATGCCTCAGTAGCGCCCCCTAGAAAGTTGCTAAAATTGAGCCCCTTGATGAGGTTTAACCTAGAGTTACGGAAATCAGTAGACTCATAGAGAGTGAGGAGACGCACGAAAAAGCCACCAGAAGACATATCCTAAACCTACCAGGAAGTCGGCCATTGTGAGTCGAATATGCAAATTTAGTCCATATTTGGCTTTTTGATGGTGCCGTACTTTTACGAACTCGTCCTAGAGATTTAACCCGATCGCCATCAAAATTGGCCTGTACCATCGCAAGACCCTTGTGATCAAAGTTACATCATATCAATCGGTTTTTTTAAGCGTGTGCCTGTGGCATGGCGGTGAATACTGGCGTTTTTCCATGAAACAGGAAGGAATTTAATAACTTCAGCACAAATTGTCCAATCTGCTCCGAACTGGTGATGGTTGATGAGGGTCCAGCCCTGAACAGAACCACATCGCAATATTCACTCATAGTCAGTTTTTGAAGGTGTCATACTTTCACAAACTCATCACCTTCAAAATCGGCCTGTACCATCTCAAGACTAACGTTATTGACGTAATGTCATATCGTTTAGTTATTCTGGAGGGTGTGGCCGTGGCCGTGGCCGTGGCCGTGGCCGTGGCATGGCGGTGAACATTAGGGTCACATCAGAACACAGAAAGCAGCTATAACTTGAGCATTAATTGTCCAATCTGCCCCAAATGGCTCATGCATGACAAGAGCCCAGACCTGAACAAACCTAGATGACATCATTGACTCACAGTGAGAGCGCCCCTTACTGGCACACCTTAAATTACAGCCCCTCCTCTAGGACGGGCGTACTTTTATGAAAATCAGTAGGCATATATAACATCTCCAGACATACAAAAAAAGCCTCTTTGAGCAAAATCCTACACTCAACTCGCAGTCAGCCATTTTCCGACATTTGCATGTGTCATACTTTAACAAACTCCTCCTATAGATTTAACCTGATTGACTTCAAAATTGGCCAGTATCATCTAAAGAAAGGTGTGATCAAAGTGACCTCATATCATTTTTCTGGAGCATTTGGTCATGCTGTGTTGGCGAATATTGGCGTCACGGTATAAAACCAGTGACGTGCAGTGGGGGTTGGGGTTGGGGAGGCACTGACTCACAAGTCAGATTTACAAACATACAGTAGGATGCCAATAGGATAGGATGAGAGAATAGGAGAGAATAGGAGCGAATAGGATGCTGAAAACCATTTTAAATTACCAGTGCCCCTGTATATTGCAGTATATCTTACCTTTACTGACTGAAAGTCCAGCTTTGAAAATATTTCTTAGTTAAGAACTCAATTCCTTCATTTTCAGGGCGAGATATGACAGCTTGTCGCTAAGCTCTACAGCGTCGCACAGCACACTTGCACATGGGTTAGAGATCACCGTGACCTGGCTGATGGCTGGCTATAAGGCTGCTCACTATCGCCGCCTTCCTTGAGGCAAGCATTTTCCCTGTGGATTTATTTCATATCAATAAGATGTAAATATTACACACATACGAAAAAAACATTACTGAACACCATGGGAAAAGAAGACGTATGCTTTTATTACATAAAAGTGTCCTCAACCATCATATTGGAAACATACACAGAAATGGGAACAAGCACGCGCCATTTGCACACGCTCAATCCAGTTTGTGAGTGATTGGCTGTCCGTGCCTCACCTCTCGTCTCCGAAGAGACTCCGTTTATTTAAGCAGGAAATACAGACTTTTTACCATAAAAATGGTCAAAATATATTAAGAACCACACCAAAATCATAGTCCAGAGGACAAATATTAATACTTGTGTTACTTTATTATTTAGTTTCTTTTTCCTTTCATGATGACAGGGGAGGCACAGCCTCACCTGCCTCCCCTGACTGCACGTCACTGTATAAAACAGAAAGTTGCTGTATATTTGAGCATACATTGTCTAATCCTCACCAAACCTCTGATGGTTGATGAGAGTCCGGTCCTGAACAGAACCCAATCTCAATATTCACTCAGAGTCAGAGAGCCCCCTATTGGCTCCAGGAAATATTAGGCTTTTTGATGGTGTCATACTTTAACGAACTCCTCCTAGAATTGAATATCATCACCTTCAAAATCAACCTTTACCGTCTAAAGGCCTTAGTGATCAGAGTGATCTCATATCATTTCCTTCTTCTGGAGCATCTGGCCGTGGCCTGGCGGCGAATATTGGCGTCACGTTATTGAACAGGAACTTGCTGTAACTTGAGCATACATTGTCTAATCCTCACCAAACCTCTGATGATTGATGAGAGTCCGGTCCTGAACAGAACCCAATCTCAATATTCACTCAGAGTCAGAGGGCCCCCTATTGGCTCCAGGAAATACTAGTCTTTTTGATGGTGTCATACTTTAACGAACTCTTCCTAGAATTGAATCTCATCACCTTTAAAGTCAACCTTTACCGTCTAAAGCAGGGGTGTCAAACTCAGGCCCGTGGGCCAAATCTGGCCCGAGGTGTAGTTATATTTGGCCCCCAAGATCATATCAAGGTTCATTGAGAGCTGGCCCACGAGTTTAAAGCACATACACGTCTACTTTTCTGTTGACAAACATGAGCATCCATGCTACCAGTCTCTTCGGACAAACTGAATCCACCCCTCCCCAAAAACGACCAAAAGAAAGATGGAGAACAGGAGCTTTCAGCAGCGGTTGAAGGCAGATGATCTGTTTCTTAAGGTAAAGAGCTGTTGGTCTCGTCTGCAGAGCCACCGTGGCTGTAACCAAAGAATCAAACAGAAGAAACACCACGACAAGAACAAGGACCTGCACTGGAAAGGTTCAACATTACAAATCTGGAGAGAAGGAAAAACATGCACATTTGCAGTCTTGTTTTTTTGTAGATATTGAGTTTGGCACATAACTTTGTCCCAGTTTTTAAATTTGGCCCACTGAGAACTGGAGTTTGACACCGCTGGTCTAAAGGCTTTAGTGATCAGAGTGACCTCATATCGTTTCCTTCTTCTGGAGCATCTGGCCGTGGCCTGGCGGAGAATATTGGAGTCACGTTATTGAACAGGAACTTGCTGTAACTTGAGCATACATTGTCCAATCGTCACCTAATTTCCGAAAAAGATATACAAGACCCCCAGCTTGAACACACTACCATCTCAACATTAACTCGCACCTACAGCGCCACCGGTTGGCAACAGCAAGTCAGCCTTATATGACAAACCTCATCCGATTTACATCAAAATTGTGTTCTTGTTTGGTATACAGCAGGGCAAAGAATCTGTGGTAGGTGCTCTCTAGGGCCAGATGGTGGATGCACGAAGTGGGACAAAAGTTTACATAAATTTCCTGCGCCACGCCCTTCGTGCAGTGTTCGCCAGTCGCTGAGACACTTGTCCGCATTGGCTGGAGTCTGGTCAGTTTTCCCGAGATGCCTCTGGTGCGAGGGCCCGTTCATCGCTGCTTGCAGCTTTAATTCTTATTATTATTTTACCAAAGGAATTGCTTTTTTGAGAGCCTCAACATATCTAAAAAGTCCTCAAAATTTGCAAACTTCCGTTTTTCTGGAGGGTGTGGCCGTGGTGTGGCTGTGAACATAGAACACTCTAGTGCCACATTGTGGACGCAGGCAGGTTATGAAACAGGAACTTGCTGTAACTTTAGCATACATTGTCCAATCTTTACAAGATTTCTGAGGAATAAGAAGCCCCCCAGCCTGAACACACTAACACATCAATATTTACTCACAGCCACAGCACCACCTTTTTGCGATCTCTAGAGCCAATCAGTGGATGCAGGAAGTTGGGCAGGTTATGAAACAGGAAGTTTCTGTAACTCTAGCATATATTGTCCAATCTTTACCAGATTTCTAACGAATGACAAGACCCCCAGCCTGAACACACTACCATCTCAAAATCAACTCACAGCCACAGCACCACCTGTTGGCAACAGGAAGCGTGTGTGGTAGCTGCTTTCTAGCGCCACACAGTGGACACAGGAAATGGGGCAGGTTATGAAACAGGTAGTTGCTGTAACTCTAGCATATATTGTCCAATCTTTACCAGATTTCTAAGGAATGACAAGACCACCAGCCTGAACACACTACCATCTCAAAATCAACTCACAGCCACAGCGCCACCTGTTGGCAACAGGAAGTTTGCCTAATATGACAAACTTCATCAGATTTACATCAAATTTACAATGTGTGTTCTTTGTTTGATATACAAAGATGGTAGGTGTGGTGGGGCAAATAGTTTCATAGATTGCCTGCAGCCCTACTGATTTTCATAACCCTAGGCGAAATCTCATCAAGGGGCTCAATTTTAGCAACCTCTTCAATGCGATTAATTTGATTAAAAAAAAAAAAAATAATAATAATAATAATCACTAGGGATACAATAAGTCCCTTGTCTACACATCAGTAATATCACATTACTCCAGACTAAATAATGTATGAACATGTCTTATTGCTGCTTTTACCGTTTTAAACTTTTATGAATTAGGCTTATTAACTGAATTATCTATCTTAACTAGTCTTTGACCCACAGCCAGTTACTGTATTATTTTCACATAAATTACAATTAAAGTTTTAAACACTAACTACCACACATGCGACTTATCAAAACCTTTTGTAATGCTCCTTCCGTCATGGCTGCGGTGGCACACGCTCAGGCTGTGGCATTAGCATTTACCAATTAGCCTTAGATTCGCTGCTGAAGAATATACAGTTAATGGGCCAACAGTTTTCTTAAACATTTACTTTTAACACACAGTGCCACATAATCTATGAAAAGCCTCTACCCGGTGCTGCTAATGGCATCTGTAAGATTCTCTGACACAGCGTAAATGACAGCTTATGACACAATATGAATCAATATTCTGTAACTGTTTCGTCTATTTCTCACATAAAGTGTTTTCAGAAACATATTTTAGTGTATTGTTTAGATGTAAAATGAGAACTTTTGTATTTTAAAGCTACACGACCACAGGACATTAAAATATGTCAGGCACGGTGGAATATTGCAGATGCCATTAGGAGCACAAGGCGGAGGCAGAGCTACATATTTTTTCACAGATTATCTGTCTCATGTAATACTAACAGGATATAGTGACAGTTTCAGTGACTTATTCTCATAAAAGTTACCAACTTCATCTTTAATACTGAATCCATTAGTTTCCGTTAATAAAACAATCCACTCCACACTCATGTCTTTACACTGAGGGCTTGATTGAATTTGATAAACCGGGGTCAACCAAGTCCCGCTTGAACAAAGAAAAGTTTCAGGTATGGTTGGCACCAGTAAAAATGAATAGAGCATTTGTAAAGGCTCTTTTCTGTGAAAAGCAACAGAGAAGCTATAGTTGTGCTCCCTAGCCCTTCACTGCAGAGGAAATTATCCGTCTGTAGAGTCCGCATTGTGACCTGGACTGTAGATTCTAAATGAAACAGGATGTGAGCTTTTCACTCACAATACATAAAAAGGCTGAAAGCCCAATGCTCCACATTTGTTTTGACAGGTTTAATATTTAGATCAATCCCACACATTCAAGAGATTTGAAACAAAAAGCATGGTAAATGAAAAAATAACGCAACATAATGCATTATAAATAGATATGTGAAGTGAAACCATATCAAAGAAATGGCACAATTCAAAATAATTACTTAGAACTTATAATATCTAAATGTGTATACATGTCTTGAAGCAGCAAGAATTTCTTTATTCATTTTTCTTCTTTATTCTTGCAACTTGGGGGCCGCAGAAAAAGGTTGGCATATCATGTCCATTTAAAGATATGGCCAGCTTGGAATCAGAAGAAAGAGTGAGGGAGGAGGAGGGGACCAAGCGTTTGCATTAGGCTATTACAACTTTAAAGATTGAAATAATTTAATATATTATACAACACTATGCTAACATTGCAGTTTCTCCATTAACACGACGACTTACCACGTAGTCTAACTTCCTCGCTCACTTTTCACCATCAAAGCTCCTTTTTATCTGGTCTCTGAGCTCTGGATGCCCACAGACAGCTACAATCATTTTTTTCTGCAGTTGCGTCGCCCTCCACAAAGTTGCATCTTTATACTTTTATTATTTCTGATTAAAAGTCATAATCCATAAGATTTGAGATACCTTGTTTCTAGCGTCCTCTGTGGTGGTTAGATGTAATTAAAGGTGAGCCTGTTCTTTCACAGCCTCCATCTTGTCACGTTCATGGTCACTATGTCTGTTGTCAATTGTATTTTTAATTTTTTTGCTCTTTTGTAAACTTTATGGAAACAAGATAAGCCTGTGAATGTTCTCATTTGTACAGGTCATCGTTTTCCCCAAAGAAATTTAAGTCAAAAGCAACTGGACCTGGTTGTTTGTCTTGGAAGAGGTTTCACCTCTCATCCAAGAGGCTTCATCAGTTCATTTACACATCTGACCAGGCTGGGACTGGTCCAAAGGTCTGGTGTGGAGATCCAGTTATTTAACCTCTAGTGAGGGCGTGCACGAGGCCGGTGATGCCCCTTTCTGCTCAAAGTTCCAACGCAGTCGTTGGTGGGAAATTGGTTTTAACTTTGTTGGTGCTCTATTGGATTATAACATTAGTCCTTGGACTCACAGGAGGCCATTTGTGAACAGTTGTTCTTTGAGGTTAGATTGTTGAATCGCCTAGGAAGAGATGAAAGGGCAGCATTTTAAATTGGAGATGGTAATGGATGGAAGTGGTGTCTTAGAGCGTGATCACACTATCCTTTTGGCCGCGGCCAAAACCGTTTTTTCAGCTAAAGTCTAGTACCTTTAAGTAGTGTGAGCGCACCCGCTCCGCGCTCAACTGGGGCCAGCTGGGCCGCCACGGCCCGCTTGAAAGAGGTGGGCTTTAGCGGAGCCGTTTGCACATGTACGAGCACGAGCGTGCGCACGTGCACGCGCACGAGCCCTACGGCAGTAGCGTTATGTCCGCCTGTTCGGACATGTAAATAGAAGGACGGACCATGCGCGGACATTTAACAACAACAACAATGGTGGGGAAAGGTTCACGTTGGTGTGGTGCGGAGGTGGAGTGTTTACTGCAGATTTGGTCGGATGAAAATATTCAAAAACAGTCGACAAGATGCACAAAAACTCCGAGGTCTATGGAAAGATTTGTAAACAAAGCCACACACGCGATCAATGCGTGTGACGTGTTACGGCGTGGTGGCGTATGGACAGCAAGAAGTATTGGCCGAGGCCCTGGTAGTGTGAGTACAAACGGGGCTGGGGCGCGGGGGGAGAGGGAGGGGGGACAAGTACCCTAAAGTCCGGGTCTCGGTCCGGGAGGATAGTGTGAGCGCGCCCTTAGACCTCCTCCTCTGTTAAGCGATGGTTTCTCTACTTTTACATACACGGCTTCTTTTACTCCTCTTTCAAACCATCTGTCCTCTCTGTCCAGGATGTGGACATTGTTGTCCTCAAAGGATTGTGCTTTCTCCTTGAGATGTAAGTGGACAGCAGAGTCCAGGCCTGATGAGTTAGCTCTCCTGTGTTGGGCCATGCGTTTATGCAGTGATTGTTTTGTTTCTCCAATGTACAGTAGAGATCTTTGCATTCCTCATTGCATTGAACAGCTTAAACCAGATTGCTTTTGTGGGTGTGTGGTGTTCTGTCCTTGGGATGTACTAGTCTCTGTCTGAGTGTGTTACTGGGTTTGAAATACAAAGGGATGCAGTCTTTTTTGAAGATCCTCCTGAATTTCTCTGATACCCCAGCCACAATGACTAGATAGATAGATAGATAGATAGATACTTTGTTCATCCCCTCAGGGAATTCTATGTGTCCCATAACTCTCAGTACACATAATACTTACACCATAGAAAAGACATTCATTCAACAATAAAAGAAATATGAATAAATAACAATATAAATAAGCAGCCCCTGTCCACTACTGAACTGTTGAACAGCCTGGTGACCGTAGGGACGAAGGACCTCCTGTGGCGCTCAGTCCTCGAGCGCAGCGCAGTTAGCCGCCCACTGTGGCTACTGCTCTGCTCCATCAGGGTGTGGTGGAGGGGTTGGTTGGTATTGTCCATGATGTCAGACAACTTGGTCCACATCCTCCTCTCCGACACGGCCCCCAGTGAGTCTAGGCAGCTACCCAGCACTGAGCCTGCTTTCCGGATCAGTTTATCCAACCTTCTGGTGTCCCTCTCAGTCGCACTGCCTCCCCAGCAGACAGCAGCATAAAAGATGGTACTTGCCACCACCGACTGGTAGAACATGTGCAGCATCTCCACACAGACATCGAAGGACCTGAGCCTCCTCAGGAAGAAGAGCATGCTCTGGCCCTTCCTGTAGACCGCATCGATGTTGACAGACCAGTCGAGCTTGCTGTCCAGGTGCACCCCCAAGTACCTGTGTTTTTTCTCTTGTCTTGTTTTTCTTTCTCAACCACTTTGTTTTTTTTTCTTTCTGGAAGCAGCTGCCGTCTTCACAAAGTTATGAGGGCGGCCCTCAGGTGATTGCGTTCTTCCCCTTTGGCCTGTGATCTGGTGGGTACGTTATCAGCTCTGTGTCGCAGGGTGCTGATAACTCCAAGCTTGTGTTCCATTGAAACACATTCTCTACTTCTAGTCCATCCAAAGTTCAGGTGTAGCCTCTCTGGATGTCAATAACAACCTCCTTGGTTTTCCTGATGTTTAGAAAGAGGTTGTTATTTTTCCACCACATGGCCAGTTGGCTGACCTCCTTCCTGTAGTGGGTCCCATCATTGTTGGAGAGGAGACCCACCACGGTTGTGTCGTCTGCAAACTTCACTATGTGGTTGCTGTTGAAGGATGCAGTCGTGGGTCAGCAGCGCGAAGAACAGGAGGCTGAGCACACAACCTCGGGGGGCTGCAGTGCTCAGAATGGTGGTACTAGATGTGTTGCTGCCGAGGCCTCTCACTGAGGAAGTCCAGCCGCCAGTTACACAGTGATGTGCTGAGTCCCAGCTGGACCAGTTTGTAGATCAGCTTTTGAGGGATGATGGTGTTAAATGCTGAACTAAAGTCCATGAACAGCATTCTGACGTAGGAATTTTTGGTGTCCAGGTGGGTAAGGGCTGGGTGAAGAGCAGATCTGTTATCTCGGTATGCAAACTGGTACGGGTCCAAAGTGTGTGTGTGTGTGTGTGTGTGTGTGTGTGTGTGTGTGTGTGTGTGTGTGTGTGGGGGGGGGGTTAATGTGAGCCATGACCTACCTTTCAAAGCACTTCATTATGATGGGGGTCAGTGCAACGGGCGATAGTCATTAAAGGTGGATGGAGAGGGCTTCTTTGGCACAGGTATGATGGTGGTCTCTTTGAAGCACGATGGAACAACAGCCTGACTAAGAAGCGTTGAAGATGTCCGTAAAGACATCTTTGAACTCCTCTGCACAGTCCTTTAGCACACGACCAGGAATTTTGTCCGGACGTGCAGCCTTGCGGGTGTTGATCTTGTAGAAAATTATCTTCACGCTAGCTGCAGTCAGGCACAGAGCCTGGTCATGGGGAGGGGGGTGGTCTTCTGTGTGGGCATGTTGTTCTGTACTTCAAACCTGGCAAAGAAGCTGTTGAGGTCGTTCAGCAGAGTGGTGTTGCTGTCACAAGTCTGTGGCGAGGGTCTGTAGGCTGTGATGGTCTGGATACCACGCTACTGCCTCTGTGCCTCTCTGCTGTTCTAAACATTTTTTTTTGAGTAATGTAATTTGGCTTTCCTGATGTCGCGTGACAGGTTGGCCCTCGCTGTTCTCCAGTGGTGTCCCCAGCTCTGAAGGTGCCGTTCCTGGCCCTCAGAAGCCTGTAGACCTCACCTGTCAGCCATGGCTTCTGGTATTCCCTGGTTGTGATGGTCTTGGTGGTGGTTACATTAGCAATGCATTTGCTGATGTAGGAAGTGACAGTATCTGTATACTCCTCAAAGTCTGGAAAATTGTTGTAGGTGGCTGCTTGCTTGAACATCTCCCAGTCTGTGGTGTCAAAGCAGTCCTGGAGTGCAGCAGAGGCCCCCTCTGGCCACACACATACCTGCTTCAGAACTGGTTTGGTGACTTTAACCGTTGGTCTGTATGCAGGCATTAGCATGACAGTGAGGGTACCGCCACACGATCGAAAACAACCTTTTTTTTCACCTTCGTTCTTAAAAAGATTTCCGTACACACGGACTTGGCTCAAGAAATATCTGCGTCCGCACGAAACCAGCGAAACCGGCTAAAAACGCTTTAATACACATGCCGGGCCTGTATGTGGCACTCAAACTGCCACAGAAATATGCCAACAATGGAGAAGAAGAGAGGGAGCACCGCTGTTGTGTAGAATCATAATACAAACACCGGAGACTTTCTTGCCAAATCTGGTGACTTCTTAAATCCTCGTCCATCCTATAGCAAAATCTAGCAACGGTTTCTGGTGGTTTTGGAGACTTTTGTGGTGTTTCGGAAACTCTGATGCATGAATCACTCTGTAGTCACTCCTTAACAAACAGAGGGTGCTGCTGTGAGCCCCTTCCCGTCCCAAATCACTCACAGGCAGGCACTGTCTGGCTACTTTTTGCGACCTTCTTGGCAATTTTATTTATAAAAAGCTAGCGACCAATTTAGCCACTTATTTAGACCATCAGGGAAAATATCTGGTCGGCCTAATTCATTGACATGCATGTGGCTCAGAGGAGCCAGCGGGCGAAGTAATCCAAGTTCCCGCAGCTCATGTCTCCGTCTATCAGCGTCTAAACAGCTGACTATACTTGTTTTCAGTCGTAGACAAACAAGAAGAAAAGTCAAAAGAATACTGTATCTTAAATAAACACACACATATGTTCCTATTACACTTCTGCTCTTCCTACAAGCCTGACTCAGAAGATGTAAGTTCTCAATTTTCTGAATACAAGTGAACGCAGCGGCTGTTAGCAGCATCCCTAACATGGCGGCTTATTTACATCTAGCCCGGGAATGTCAATGTGATCAATCACCATTGTTTTAACTCACTCTGTGATAGATAGAAACTTAAAAGACAATTAAATAGATGGAAATCTTACGGAGTACAACTTTAATGCACAAACTGAAGGTACTGATAGAATTCCATTTCACTAGAATTGTATTTCATATGATACCAATTGACAAGTGGCAGATGTGTTACGGTGACGTATTGCTTAATTTCCGGTGCTTGTGTGTGTGTTGGTCACTCGTTGTTTCACTGTTTGCTGCTCTCGCTAAATTCAGCTGTTTTTCCTCTAATATTCACCACAGCGGCTAACTACTGCTTAACATCCACTAGTTCTACTCAAGCACTCACAGCTTTTTCAGCCACTTTCTCGCTTATTCTACAGTGTTTAATGTTACACGCTATCTTTTAGCCACTTTAGCTTAGCAATTAGCTTCACGGCTGGTGTCCCCCGCTCTCTCTTGCTGTCTTATGTTTAGCTACTCCTCTGCCTGCTTCAGTAATAATGGTAAATGTAGTAAGTGTAGCTCTAAGAGAGTGAGGCTCAGTGAGTTAGAGGCACGGCTCCGCACCATGGAAGCTCATTCTTATGCTACGGTAGCTAGCTGGCCACCTATAACTTTAGCCGGTGTGAAGCCATATAGTGTAGCGTTAGCTTCTGCTAGCCCTCCCCCGGCAAACAACACTGGTTATTGGCAGCTCTATTCTGAGAAACAGGAACTTACCGAAACCAGGAACCAAAGTAAAATGTGTCCCAGGGGCCAGAACGGGCGACATTGAGTCCTATTTGAAATTGCTGGCTAAGGATAAACGTAAATATGGTAAGCGGTATTGACATTCGATTACATCAATCTGAAGTCACTAAATTAATGTGGAGTCGGTGTGTGCATATGCAAAAATTATGTAATTTTCTCTGGTCCCTTGCCCAACTTGACTTGCGATGACATGTATAGCCGCATGTCATCATTCCGTTGCTGGCTGTCTGGATGGTGCCCGGTAAATACTGTGGGCTTCGTAGATAATTGGCAGTCTTTCTGGGGAAAACCTGGTCTTATTAGGAAAGATGGTATTCATCCTACTTTGGAGGGTGTCGCTCTCATATCTAAGAACCTGGACGCTGGCGGTCTAAAGCCATGACAACAACCCAGTGTTGGGATCAGGAAGCAGATTCAAAGTTTAATACACCTCTCTGCGCTGCCCTTATCACAGATGCCCAGGAAAAAGAGTTGCAGTCTAACACACCTCTCTGCGCTCCCTGTGGAGCACTTTCCAGCTCAGTATCCTATACAAATGCTGTCTGCCCCACGATCATTTAAATGAACTAAATCAAAAATTTAGAGGATTTAGAGGAGCTATACAGAAAAACTTGATAAAAATGAACACCAAATCTGCGATGATGCAACAAAGTTGTAAAATAAAATGTGAACTTTTAAACATCAGATCTCTGCAATCTAAAGCTGTGTTAGTAAATGATCTGATATCAGATAACCATATTGATTTAAGTCTAACTGAAACCTGGCTGTGTCATGAAGAATATGTTAGCCTAAATGGATCCACTCCTTCCAGTCATATTAATACTCATATTCCTTGAGGCAGTGGTCGAGGAGGAGGCGTTGTAGCTATTTATGACTCAGGCCTATTAATAAACCCAAAACCTAAACTAAATTATAATTCATTTGAAAGTTTTGTTCTTAGTCTTTCACACTCAACCTGGAAAACTGTGCAGCCAATTATACTTGTTACAGTGTACCGTGCTCCTGGTCCGTACTCTAAATTTCTATCTGAATTATCAAAGTTTCCGTCAAATTTAGTCCTTAAATCTGATTGTCAACATCATATCATATCACAATCATGTCACAATCATTGTAGGAGATTTTAATATTCACATGGACGTTGATAATAACAGCCTTAGTATTGCACTTATCTCTCTATTAGATTCGATTGGTTTTAGTCAGAGTGTACATAAACCTACTCAATGTTTTAATCCCTCCCTCAACCTTGTTTTGGCTTATGGTGTGGAAATTAAAGACTTAATAGTCTTTCCACATAATCTTATTTTATCAGACCCTCATTTAATAACTTTGGAATTTATATTACAGGACTACTCACCTCTGGGTAAAAGTTTCTACAGTAGATTTTTATCTGATAGTGCTGTAACTAAATTTAAGGAAGCACATCCATCTACATTTAATTTAATGCCTTATCCTAATATTCAAGATTCCTGCACTAACTAGTTTCTCTGAGATTGATTATCTTGTTGACAGTGTGTCAGGCTCACTCCGAACAACACTTAACTCTGTTGCTCCATTTAAAAAGAAGATAATGAAACAGAGGAAGTTAGCTCCATGATATAACTCACAAACCCGTGAATTAAAACAAGTATCGAGGAAATTGGAAAGTAAATTGCATTGCACTTAATTGGAGGAATCTCACTTAGTTTGGCAAGAAAGTCTAAAAACATATAGGAAGGCCCTCCGTAATGCCAGAGCAGCCTATTACTTAACTTTAATAGAGGAGAATAAGAACAATCCTAGATTTCTTTTCAGCACTGTAGCCAGGCTGACAGAGAGCAACAGCTCTATTTAGCCATGTATTCCTATAACCCTCAGTAGGAATGACTTCATAACCTTCTTTAATGATAAAATTAAAAACTCTCAGAGACAAAATCAACTCACTTGACACCAATTTTTCTTCAAACCCAGGAACCTTAGAAACAACTGTACGACCTGATGTATACCTGGACTGCAGGTACTGACTTAACAAATGAGCATCTACTATTTCGGCATCAAAGCCTTCTACTTGTCTCCTAGACTCTGTTCCAACTAGTTTACTTAAAGAAGTGTTACCTTTAGTTAGCACTCCTGTATTAGATGATGATTAACATGTCTTAATCAGCAGGTTATGTACCACAGTCTTTTAAAGTAGCTGTAATTAAACCTCTTCTTAAAAATCCCAGTCTTGATCCTGAGGTACTAGCCAACTATAGACCTATATCCAACCTTCCTTTTCTCTCTAAGATCCTCGAGAAATCAGTCGCCAATCAGCTGTGTGACTTTTTACATAATAAAGAGTTATTTAAAGACTTCCAGTCAGAATCATATTTGAGGACTTCCAGTCAGAATCATAGCACTGAGACAGCACTGGTAAAAATGACTAATGACCTTCTAATAGCTTCAGACAAAGGACTTGTTTCTGTACTTGTTTTACTAGATATTAGTGTGGCCTTTGACACTATTGACCATCGCATCCTGCTACAGAGACTGGAGCATCTAATTGGCATTAAAGGAACCGCATTAAGCTGGTTTAAGTCTTATTTATCAGATCGATCTCAGTTCGTACATGTAAATGATAAATCCTCCATGCACACTAAAATTCAGTCACTGAGTTCCACAGGGTTCTGTCCTTGGACCGATTCTATTCACCTTATCTATGCTTACCCTAGGAAATATTATAAGGAAGCGCTCCATAAATTTGTATTGTTATGCTGATGATACCTAATTATATGTATCGAAATCAGAAGAAACAGATCAGTCAGATAAACGGCATTAAGGAAATAAAAAGCTCGATGACCTGCAATTTTCTGATGTTAAGCTCAGATAAAACTGAAGTTACTGTACTTGGCCCTGAAGGCCTCTAAAACTCAATATCTAAAGATATTGTTACTCTGGATGATGTTGTGTTGTCCTCCAGTACCACAGTAAGGAATCTGGGTGTTATTTTTGATCAGGATATGTCCTTCGATTCTTATGTAAAACTAACGACAAGGAGTGCATATTTTCACCCGTGTAATATTGCGAAAATTAGGAACATTGTTTCTGAGAAAGAAGCAGAAAAACTAGTCCATGCACTTGTTACTTCTCGGCTGGACTATTGCAACTCCTTATTATCAGGCTGCTCCAATAAGTCTGTTAAGAGTCTTCAGTTGGTCCAAAACGCTGCAGCTCGTGTACTTACTAAAACAAATCGAAGAGAACATATATCTCCTGTATTAGCTTTTTTGCATTGGCTACCTGTTAAATCTAGAATAGAAGTCTCATTGGTCGGGCTCCGGCATTTCTTAAAGAGCTCATAGTACCGTATTACCCGACTAGATCGATGCGCTCTGAGAATGTAGAGCTACTTGTCGTTCCTAGAGTCTCCAAAAGTAGAATGGGAGGCAGAGCCTACAGCTACCAAGCTCCTCTCCTGTGGAACCAATTCCCAAGTGTTTTTCGGGAGGCAGACACCGCCCCCATATTTAAGACTAAACTTAAAACTTTCCTCTTTGATAAAGCTTACAGCTAGGGCTTACAAGCCCTTAGCTATGTTGTCATAGGCTTTCAATTTATTTTAGAGCCTGCATGTACAGGGCCTAAGCTAATTTTGTCATGATTAATGATGCTGCTATAGGCCTAGTCTGCCGGGGGATAATACTGTTCCTGATACTCGGAGCGTCTATCCTCTCCGTCTGTATCATTCATGTCTCGTCACTGCATGTTACTAATTTAACTTCTTCCCTGGAGTTGTTTGTGCTTTGTTATCTCGCAGGTCTCTGCTGATCGTGGTGGTGCCTGTTGCTTTGGTCCTGTGTGACGTTTCCTGCTACTATTTTCCCCAATTATTCATATATACTATCATTAATCTTATAAACTATAAAATTTGTAGCCATAAAAACACCATCAGTGGTATGTCTCGCTGTATCGCAGCTGTTATTACCGCTACTCATCATTGATCATGTTTACCACCATATCTATTATCATTGTCATATTCTGTCACCTTAGTTGTGCTTGTTTCTTACTATTCTACTATATTAACTGCCATAACGTATAAGTCATATTCACATTACTATAGATATTATCATATTTACTGTTAATTTTGTGGTTGCTTGCATCTCTGGGACTGTTTAGGGAAGGTTTTCGTTGCCACCCTTCTCAATGGGGGAATTGCTGGGTCTATGTAAAGCACAAATAAGTCATAAAGCGGGTCTATACCTACTTTGTAAAGTGTCTTGAGATAACTTTTGTTAAGATTTGGCACTATAAATAAAATTTAATTGAATTGCATTGACAAATAAATAGTTTGATTGATTCATACACCGTTAATATAAATGTATTGATTAGTGCTGCTTTAAAACTCAGTAAGAATGAGGGTTCCACTGGTGTGATAGCAGTTTCCTGTGATAGTATAGCCTCAATCTCTTTACTCATGACTCCACCATCAATATTGTACCAATTCAACCCAGGTCCTCTATGTGCTTTAAAGACAAAAGGTCTTCATTCCACTGTACTGTTCCACAGATATGTTTCTAAACCCATAATGTACATTGTGTGCTTGCTGGTGGGTGTGATGGCATGGTAATATATATATATATATATATATATATATATATATATATATATATGTTCTTATAAAGACTCTATTCTTTGGTTTGTTTTATAACTATCAGAACATTCATCTCTTCCAGATCGCCTCAACATTGGCTTCCTAGTAGCTTGGGTCTGTCTTTCTCTAGATGGTCTGGATTTTACAGGAGGCTTTATTTTCATTGCTGTGAGCAATATCCTCTGAAGCACCGGGGCCTCTCGCTGGTACTGTGTTTTCCTTGTCAACTGCTACTGTTTTCTTTAGAGGCCTCATGCTCTCACTTACAGCACTGCAGTAGCATGAGGTGAAGAGTGTTCCTCACTGAGTGACATTTGTGGAGCAAAACAAACAAAAAAAATCATCAGAGAAGAAAATCCCTGTATGGTTCTCATTATCACTTATTCTGTCCAGAACCTTCAATTTATGAGCCCAGCTCTGAACAGACTGCTACACAGATGTTGCTGATGCTTAAATGACTGCCTGTAGCATGTTGATGTAGAGGGATGTAAATCATGTTTGTTAAACATTTTAGACATGGCCTTCTAACGGTGGTCATCCAGTGGCACAGCTGTGCTAATGTGTGTAACCTTTTTTAAACATGAAGATGCATGTCTACTTCAAGGCAAAGTCTTCCACCCCTTTCTACACCTACTTTATTTTACTCCCATTCAGGCTGTAACTGCATTTTCATGGAATCAGGTTTTTGTGTTAGGGACTGTAAGAAAATTATTGGGATGGGGAGGGAAGATGAACACAATTCACTTTTTTTCCCCCAGCCAACATTCTGCTATGACGTGTGCTGCTGCCTTCTTGTCCACGTCGTCTTTGAGAAAGAGATCCTGATCTCAATTGGTATTTATCTGCTTAAATAAAAGTTAAATACATTTAAAAAAATGGCTTAGATTTTTAAAGTTACCAGCCAATCAGATTTTCCACTAGCCAAATTATTTCCTTTGGAAAATAAACCAGATTATGAGTTCCACTGAACACATTTAAGCATCCATGTGTCTTTAAATTGTTTTTATTTGCGTTGATGGCGGATAAACATTAAAATGATCATGTTATGAGGGGGACGTGGTGAGCAATGGAGGAGTGAGACGTGTTTTACATAGCTCTGGTAACTTTTCTTTTATTGAAACACTAAACACCTGTATATCCACCTAAAAGTGCTTTTGAATGACATAAGAAGACACAAGCAAGTTGGAAATTAAACCTCCAAGGAAAGAATGATGTCAACAAAGGTAAAAACCAAAAAGAACGACCAACAAGAATCAGGCCTAGATCAGCCCTCGGACTCAAATGAGGTGGTGGTGCCCGATTACTTGAATGAGGAGGCGGACCCACCAAACCATGCTGTACTGGTGGATATTACTGTGTTGCGAAATTAAATTTACTCAGATTAAAGATGACATATGCGCCGCTGTCGATGTCTGTATACAGACGGTGTGTACCATGCTGAGAGGCAAATTGGCCACAACTAAAGAAGAACTGCAAACTTCCATTACAGCCCTGGAGAAAACCATCACCTTGCACGCTAACACTATAGGAGAGATGGAGAAGTCCAATACACACCAGTCGGACGATGTCACTGTTTTTCAACGTCACCCGCTTGAACTCTGAAGTAGAAAAACTGACTGAGAAATGTGAAGACTTAGAAAGACGCTTGAGGAGACACAATATCCAGGTCATCAGAGTCCCCGAGGGGACAGAGGGACCTAGGGCGAGAGAATTTATCGCGGGGATGCTGCAATATGTGCTATCCCTATATGAGAAGCCTCCTATTGATAGAGCGCCCTGGACCCTCCGAAGACAACCTCATCCTCATGAGCCACCTCAACCCTTCGTTTTGAGGCTACACTACTTTCAAACGCTTAAGCGCTTAAGCCCTTAAGCGTTTACTAGCTTATTAGCTCTTATTGCTAGCACTAGCACAACACTAGCTGTCAACTATCCACATGAGTTACACAATCAGACACACAAACAGCTGGTGCCTCATCTTCTCACTGCAAAACTCTCATTAGAAGAATAATTGGAAAATGTTATGCCCTGCCTCATACTGTTTTTTTCTGATATTCAATTAAATTCAATTTTATTCATAGTGTCAAATCATAACAAAAGCTATCTCAGGACACTTTACAGAGTAGGTAAAGACGACACTCTATGACTTATTTATGATTTACATAGAACCAACAATTCCTCCGTAGAGTACGGTGGCAACGAAAACCTTCCCTATAACCGGCAGGAACGTCGGACAGACCCAGCTCTGTGGAGGACGGCCATCTGTCTGCACCGGTTGGGGAGGAAGAAAAGGAGAGAGAAAGATAGAAAAGACGCACATATGGACAGAGAGAGACATACAGACACACTTCCAGAGATGCAAGTGATGATGATATCTTATTTAAAGCCTTAACAATTGTTCAGCGGGCTCTTTAAAGTGTGGAAATGGCTCGCTGTTATTGAAAGATATCCAATGTGTTATTGCCTCCATTAATTCGTAATGATTATTGTTACTTAAAGCAGGAAGTGTTTCACTCTACTTATTGTACTGGTTGTTTAACAAAAAAAAAAAAAAAAAAAGCAAATACAGTATCTGCCAAGTGGTGTGGATGTTGTATTAAAGTAAGAAATTAGAAATGACCTGGAGACAAGTATTTAAATCAAAATCAAAAGCAATTATTAACACTTACCAGACGCTAAAAGTTGTGTAACTGTTTAACATTATAATCTATCTGTCGGTCTATCTATATTACATAGCCTTTATTCCATTCCATTCCCGACCTGGTCTTATTAGGAGAGATGGTATTCATCCTACTTTGGAGGGTGCCGCTCTCATATCTAAGAACCTGGACGCAGTTGTTAGCGGTCTAAAACCATGACAACCCAGTGTTGGGATCAGGAAGCAGAGTCGCAGTTTAATACACCTCTCTGCGCTGCCCTTATCGCAGGTACCCAGGAAGCAGAGTGGCAGTCTTACACACCTCTCTGCGCTCCCTGTGGAGCATTTTCCAGCTCAGTTTAGTATACAAACACTGTCTGCCCCACGATCATTTAAATTAAACAGATCAAAAATGAACAGAAGAGGAGCTATAAAGAAAAACTTGATACAAATCAACGCAAAATCTGCGACAATGCAACAATATCAGAAAATAAAATGTGGACTTTTAAACATTAGATCTCTCTCATCTAAAGCTGTATTAGTAAACGATCTGATATCAGACAACCATATTGATTTACTCTGTCTGACCGAAACCTGGCTGCGTCCCGAAGAATATGTTAGCCTAAATGAATCCACTCCTCCCAGTCATATTAATACTCATATTTCTCGAGGCAGTGGTCGAGGAGGAGGCGTTGCAGCTATTTATAATTCAGGCCTATTAATAAACCCTAAACCTAAACTAAATTATAATTCATTTGAAAGTCTTGTTCTTAGTCTTTCACATTCAACCTGGAAAACTGTGCAGTCAATTATATTTGTTATAGTGTACCGTGCTCCCGGTCCCTACTCTGAATTTCTGTCCGAATTCTCAGAGTTTCTGTCAAATTTAGTCCTTAAATCCGACAAAGTAATAATTGTAGGTGATTTTAATATTCATGTGGACAGCGATAATAATAGTCTCAGTATCGCGTTTATCTCTCTATTAGATTCGATTGGTTTTAGTCAGAGTGTACATAAACCTACTCACTGTTTTAATCACACCCTCGACCTTGTTTTGGTTTATGGTGTGGAAATTGATGACTTAATAGTCTTTCCACAGAATCCTATTTTATCAGACCATTATTTAATAACTTTTGAATTCATATTACAGGACCACTCACCACTGGGTAAAAGTGTCTACACCAGATGTTTATCTGATAGTGCTATAACTAAATTTAAGGAAGCGATTCCATCTGCATTTACTTTAATGCCTCATCCTAATATTCAAGATTCCTGCACTAACGTTAGTTTCTCTGAAATTGATCACCTTGTTGAAAGTGTTGCAGGCTCTCTAAGAACAACACTTGACTCTGTTGCTCCTTTAAAAAAGAAGATAATAAAACAGAAGAAGTTAGCTCCGTGGTATAACTCACAAACCCGTGAATTAAAACAAATATCGCGAAAGTTGGAAAGTAAATGGCGCTCCACTAAACTGGAGGAATCTCACTTAGTTTGGCAAGAAAGTCTTAAAACCTATAGGAAGGCCCTCCGTAATGCCAGAGCAGCATATTACTCATCTTTAATAGAGGAGAATAAGAACAATCCTAGATTTCTTTTTAGCACTGTAGCCAGGCTGACAGAGAGCCACAGCTCTATTGAGCCATGTATTCCTATAACCCTCAGCAGTAACGACTTCATGACCTTCTTTAATGACAAAATTATCACTATTAGAGACAAAATCAACTCGCTTGGCACTATTTGTTCATCAAACCCAGGAACCTTACAAACTGTACGACCTGAAATATTCTTGGACTGCTTTTCTACAGTCGACCTTAACAAATTAACCTCTACTATTTCAGCATCAAAACCTTCTACTTGTCTTCTAGACTCTATTCCAACTAGGTTACTTAAAGAAGTGTTACCTTTAATTAGCACTCCTGTATTAGATATGATTAACATGTCTTTGTCAGCAGGTTATGTACCACAGTCTTTTAAAGTAGCTGTAATTAAACCTCTTCTTAAAAAGCCCAGTCTTGATCCTGAGGTACTAGCCAACTATAGACCTATATCTAACCTTCCTTTTCTCTCTAAGATCCTCGAGAAATTAGTTGCCAATCAGTTGTGCGACTTTTTACATAATAATGAGTTATTTGAGGACTTCCAGTCAGGATTTAGAGCAAATCATAGCACTGAGACAGCACTGGTGAAAATTACTAACGACCTTCTAATAGCTTCAGACAAAGGACTTGTCTCTGTACTTGTCTTACTAGATCTTAGTGCTGCCTTCGACACTATTGACCATCACATCCTGCTACACAGACTAGAGCATCTGATCGGCATTAAAGGAACCGCACTGAGCTGGTTTAAGTCATATCTATCAGATAGATCTCAGTTTGTACATGTTAATGACAAATCCTCCATGCACACTAAAGTTAGTCACGGAGTCCCACAGGGTTCTGTCCTTGGACCGATTCTTTTCACCTTATATATGCTTCCCTTAGGAAATATTATAAGGAAGCACTCCATACATTTTCATTGTTATGCTGATGATACACAATTATATTTGTCGATCAAACCAGAAGAAACCCATCAGTTAGATAAACTTCAAATGTGCATTAAGGAAATAAAAAGCTGGATGACCTGCAATTTCCTGATGTTAAACTCAGACAAAACTGAAATTATTGTACTTGGCCCCAAAGGCCTCCGAAACTCAATAGCTAAAGACATTGTTACTCTGGATGATGTTGTGTTGTCCTCCAGCACCACAGTAAGGAATCTGGGTGTTATTTTTGATCAGGATATGTCCTTCGATTCTCACATAAAACTAACGACAAGGACTGCATATTTTCACCTGCGTAATATTGCAAAAATTAGGAACATTGTGTCTCAGAAAGATGCAGAGAAACTTGTTCATGCATTTGTTACTTCTAGGCTGGACTATTGCAATTCCTTATTATCAGGCTGCTCCAATAAGTCTGTTAAGAGTCTCCAGTTAGTCCAAAATGCTGCAGCTCGTGTACTAACTAAAACAAATAGAAGAGAACATATTTCTCCTGTATTAGCTTCTCTGCACTGGCTACCTGTAAAATCTAGAATAGAATTTAAAATCCTTCTCCTTACGTACAAAGCTCTTATTGGTCAGGCTCCGTCGTATCTTAAAGAGCTCATAGTACCGTATCACCCATCTAGATCTCTGCGCTCTGAGAATGCAGGGCTACTCGTCGTTCCTAGAGTCTCCAATAGTAGAATGGGAGGCAGAGCCTTCAGCTACCAAGCTCCTCTCCTGTGGAACCAACTCCCAAATGTTATTCGGGAGGCAGACACTGTCCCCTTATTTAAGAGTAAACTTAAAACTTTCCTTTTTGATAAAGCTTACAGCTAGGGCTTACGATGAGACTTTATTCTGCTTAATTATGCTGCTATAGGCCTAGTCTGCCGGGGGATAATACTTTTCCTGATACTCTGAGCTTCTCTCCTCTCTGTCTGAATCATTCATGTCCCATCAATGCATGTTACTGATTCAGCTTCTTCCCCGGAGCTGTTTGTGCTTTGTCGTCTCGCAGGTCTCTGCTGATGGTGGTGGTGCCTGCTGCCGTGGTCCTACATGAGGCTTTCTGCTGCTATTGTCACTGTTACTCATATATACTATCACTAGTTTAATAAACTATAAAATTTGTAGCTGTATTGTAGCTGCTATTGCCACTACTCATCATTGATCATGTTTGCCACCATAATTATTATCATTTTCATATTCTGTCACTTTAGCTGTGCTTGTTTCTACTATTCTGTTGTATTAACTGCCTTAACATATACGTCATATTCACATTACTATAAATATTATAGTTACTGTTAGGCTTTGCTTGCATCTCTGGAAGTGTGTCTGTCTGTCTCTCCCTGTCCATCTGTGTGTCTTTTCTCTCTTTGTCTCTCCTTTTCTTCCTCCCCAACCGGTCAAGACAGATGGCCGTCCTCCAAAGAGCTGGGTCTGTCCGACGTTCCTGCCTGTTATAGGGAAGGTTTTCGTTGCCACTGTACTCTACAGAGGAATTGTTGGGTCTATGTAAATCATAAATAAGTCATTGAGTGTGGTCTTTACCTACTCTGTAAAGTGTCCTGAGATAACTTTTGTTATGATTTGACACTATAAATAAAATTGAATTGAATTGAATTGAATTCCATTTCATTTTTGTCCAAAGCGACGTCTAATAGGTGTATTCAACAATTAAGGTACAGAAGAAGAGCTAGCATTAAAGGCTCAGTAGGCAGCTTATTTTTGGCAGTGTTAGGCAAAAACTTCCATAATAACCTTAGGGATAATGTAAATGAAGTGATGTGAGAGAAGATCACACCTCTCTCCTATGCTCTGTTTTCAGCCTGCAAAGAATCTACCCCGTGACGGAAGACTTTGACCAATCACAGAGCAGCTGAGAGAGCAAGCCCTGTGATTGGCTGTTCTACTAAAGCAAATGTTCACGTCTCTTCAGTGGAAACCAAGTCTGCAGCAATGCTGGATGACCGGACAGGAGATTGCGACACCATGGTTGGAGATACCCGTGCAAAACAATCTAAGAAAAGGAAGACAGATTGGTCAAAAACAGAGCTGACAACAGAGCTGACAACAGAGAATACAGAGTCTGACAACAAAGAACACAGAGTCTGACAACAAACACAGTAAAGCAAGTATAAATATTGGCATTGCGTTTCAAAGATGGAGAGAAGTTGGGGATAACATTGGTTTGAACTTGGACTCGGAGCTCGCTGTTCTTCTCTTGGACGGGTAAACTGCTACATTTTTTTTCCTCTAACAACTCCAGTTGCTGTGATGGGGGTTAGGTTGTGTGGGCTGATTGACCATTGAAACAGCCTGGTCACAGCGGCTACCCATAACGCATTGTCGGAGTCCGCTAATACATTAGCCTCCTGCCAACTGTAGCCAAAGGCATACGGCTGCTGCTAATACAAGCTCAGGTTTATGTTGCTACATTAGAGTCCTGAATCAAACTATTCCACCTCAAACGTCTTCACATACCTACAAGTTTGCCAAGAGTGACAGAAAATCCCTTTCTATAATTTTAACAATCGCAATCATGATTGGGACGATGTAAATGAGTGAGGCGTAAGCAGACTGATACAGGTGAACATATGAGTAAAGTTAGTTCTCCATTTCAGTCAGCCCGGCTGTCAGCACTGTCCAGGATTTCCTAAATATAAACACTATTTACTTTTGCTCATGTGTTCAAGAAAAGGATTTAATCACGTCCTGGTTGTAAGCTGGGCCTAATCCGTCAGTACTACTATGAGCAAGTGCTGGTGTCTTTAAGTGGATGTGAGCAGCTACAGGAAGCCAGTGAAGGGAGCAGAGGAGCGGTGTAGTGTGAGAGAACTTAGGTAGGCTGAAGACCAGTCAAGCCGCAGGATTCTGGATGAGCTGCAGAGGTCGGATGGCGCAGGAAGACCAGCCAGGAGGGAGTTACAGTAGTCAAGGCGTGAGATGACAAGAGTCTGGACCAGAACCTGTGGTCAGAAGAGGCCGTATCCTCCTGATCTGATATCTGCACGATCGGGTTGTTGCAGCAATGTTGGTGCTAAGGCAGAGTTGGTCTTCATGTTTCACACCCAGGTTCCTTGCAGTCTGGATGGGGGATACCACAGAGTTGTCAAGGGTGATAGTAAGGTGGGAGAGCCTTTTCCAGGAATAAAAAACAACTCTGTCAACTCTGGGATCCGGGATCCTGCAGCAGTGGAGAAAATCTGTTCTCCAGTTGTACACATTGTTGTTGGGGAGGTTTGTTGTTATTCCTCCCTTTGGCAGCTGTCCGGGGCTCTGTCCTGCTAGGAGCAGAGGTTGATGAGGCGCTATGCCGGGGAGGTAGAGCAGGCCAGCTGGTCGCATCACAAATCTCATTTCGCTGGGCTCTACCTGTCTCCCTCGCATTCCCCAGGCAGATGATTTACTCTTGGGCTTAACACTAGGAGAGTTCCAGCGATAACTTGTGGATTTATTTTGACCATCGCATCCTGCTACAGAGACTGGAGCATCTAATTGGCATTAAAAACTCAGTGCGGTTCAAGTCTTATTTATCAGATAGATCTCAGTTTGTACATGTTAAAGATTCTATTCACCTAATATATTCTTCCCTTCGGAAATATTTTAAGGAAGCTCTTCATAAACTTTCATTGTTATGCTGATGATACACAATTGTATTTGTCGATCAAACCAGAAGAAACCGATCAGTTAGATAAACTTCAAATGTGCATTAAGGAAATAAAAAGCTGGATGACCTACAATTTACTGATGTTAAACTCAGAAAAAACTGAAGTTATCGTACTTGGCCCGAAGGCCTCCGAAACTCAATAGCTAAAGATATTGTTACTCTGGATGATGTTATATTGTCCTCCAGCACCACAGTACGGAATCTGGGTGTTATTTTTGATCAGGATACGTCCTTCGATTCTCACATAAAACTAACGACAAGGACTGCATATTTTCACCTGCGTAATATTGCGAAAATTAGGAACATTGTGTCTCAGAAAGATGCAGAAAAACTAGTCCATGCATTTGTTACTTCTAGGCTGAAGTCATCAAGTGCTTTCATTAGTGGGTCACATGATCAGTCGCCATTGTTTTAACTCACTCTGTAATAGATAGGAACTTAAAAGACATTTAACTAGATGTAAACCTAATGGAGTACAACGTTTAATTCAACGACAGCTGTGGCAAAAAAAATATTTCAGTTACTCTTTGTAATATTTATTTTGGAGAGCACAAAACTTTGGATTCATTCTAAATGACTGGACTACTGGAAAGAGAACAAGAAAACAGAGCAGGTTATAAGATATAGACGGCTGTATTGGTTATTGCAAAATAAATTGTTAACAGACTGACAGTCACGGAGCAGAAAACCTCTATCAGGTGCTGTGGACGCAGTTGCAACCTAGGAACCAAACAGACTTTATGGCAAACACAATAAATTATTTTTAAATCAATAAATCATTTCAAATCAATAAAATCATATTTTGATCAATATTTTATGTCAAACTATTGATTCCTTTAGTAAGTAGCCATGCAATAAGCGGTATAATAGTGTGCTGACATCACCTTCTTTTCGCACAAATTTCACAGTGTGATTACATACAAATTCATGGCAAAGACAAAGTCATTTGTGGATCTGCTTAAGTTGAAATATTTCAACTTGTGCCATCAAATTAGAGTTAGTGACTCTACACATGGCCGGTGTGAACACGTGTTAAACATCTAGATTTTGAGAGTTATAGATTCGTTTGAATGTAATCTATAAACTATATATCATGATAATTTGAATTAGTGAATCTAAAAGCTTTTTTTCACAGACCTCTGACAGAGTGCCAGAGACCCCTGGGAGTCCACTGAACCCACTTTGAGAATCACTGATGTAGTGGAAGAAGGTGAAGGATAGCGTTAAGTACAGTGGCCCTGAAGGCAAATCACTACAGCAAATAGAAAAACACAACGACAAATCCAAAACCACAACGACAAATCCCAAACCACAATGACAAATCCAAAACCACAACGACAAATCCAAAACCACAACGACAAATCCCAAAACCACAACGACCAATCCAAAACCACAACAACATTAACTTCTACCGGAAAGGGTAGGTCTCTCTGATCAGAGGATGGACCCTCCTGATTGGACAGACGGAGTGTCTGAAAACCCGGAGAAGAGCCTATTTTCAAAGCATGAGTATTTCCGAAGATACTTTCGCTATTATTAAGGATTATTTTTGATGCAGGGCATCCGTACGGCGTGACAGATGATATGTTGTCAACCAACCTAAACATCAGGATGAGTATATCGGACTATGTGGGAAGTACTTCAGCAAAAACACTAGCTGCGTGTTAAACGCAACCTTTGCTCACAGCAGATAGCCGAGTAGCTGCCCTGGTCCACGCAGCTCCGTGAGGACGGCACGTCTCACCTCATCTGGATGTGAACAGTTTTCTTCTGTACAACCCTGCTTCTCTCAAACATGACTTTCATTATGTACTGCTACACTACGTGTATGGGGCTGTAACGAACCACAGGAGAGCGAGGACAGAGAGAGAACTCATTTATTATTTTTACTTTATCACATTTTCTAGACCAAGTGAATCTAACAAACACTGATGCTGAGAATCCAGCAGCTTTTAAACCGAGGTTTTGTAACAAACCTTATGTTTTATATGAAATGGTGACTTATCTCTGAACTTGCAAATACAACTAAATAGATGAATAGTAAGATTAAAAAAGGGTATCCTATAAATAAACCAGTAAATTTAAGACCATTTTAAAACTGAATCTGGGTTATTGTCTATATATTTTTTTAAGTATGAGATCATTATTACCTATATCTACCTTTGAAATGTTTCTCTCATTAACTGTAGATATTGTGTCCATATAACCAGGCAGTATTATAACACAGCTAAGATGCAGGTCGTCTGCTCGGCCTGTGGCCGGCACAGAAAGCCCTTACCTTCACTAGGTCCATCATCAGGAGACAGTTTCCAGAAGGAGAAGGACTTTAGATTATGAAATGTCAGGTTAAGTTGACAGTCTACAAAAATACTCAAAGTGTCATACTGTATAAAAACATTTTATGCAGTTAAGATCAGTTACTGCATTAATGTTAGGTCTGCATACAGAAGTGAAACTATTAACCAAGATCCCAAAATATACAAACTATTAATGTATTTTTATATTCAGGAACTACAGTTAAAACAATAAGAAATAAAAATAAGTATAACTGCACCAGCAAAACTTAAAACACAAGACTGGATCTTTTTGAAATATGAATGTGGATGTGTCAAATGGTCAAAAGTAAAAAAAAAAAAAAAGATGTATCCATTTAAAACTAGAAAGCACTCATTAGATTTGTACGATCCTAAATTAATAATTTTATAATTAGAAAAATGTTTTAATTGATCAAGATACATAGACAATCATGAGTTATATGGAACATTTTTTTCTCAACGTAGTAAAATATGCAAACGTGAATAGTGACAAAGGTAAAAACAAACATCTTGCAATGTTTTAGAAAACATTTGTTTTATTCATATGAATTTTAGACTTTGGTCTGACTTTTTCTCGACGAATATTAATCTTAAGCTTTAAACTTTCACACTGATGTCCTGTGTTAAACTGCAAATGTTGTGTGAGAGACAGGCTGTCCAGCTGTCCCCGGTGATGTTCTGGCAGGATGTGGAAAGGGCAGGCAGCACGGCTCTCTGGTACAGCAGTCTTTGATGAGGTGATGATGTGATGTAGACCTCTCTGTGACTCTGTTAGGGCCGACGTGAAGGCTGAGGAAGCAAACACATGCTTTTAGATCACATTCAGTGATTCAGCGTCTCCTTGATAGGGCGATCAGACGTGACCATCACTGGTCCATCAACCTCTCAGCTGTGAGATGAGAACATTTGAACATTTGAAATGAGAATATTCACAGGCTTAGCTGCCATCATGGTTTAAAATCAGGACTGCCAAAAGACGCCTGGAGAAAAAGCAGATTATGCAGTTCACAATGTGATCCGATGCTAACCGCTAATGCGGGCTAACAATAGCGTTAGCTTGTTAGCTGGTGTGTTTTAGCTGCTTTACAGCAAGAGTACTAACCACACTTCGGTTCTTATGACTGAAACACTTATGCTGGTTTATGTGGACGCTGACAAACATAAAGAAATTAAGTTTACGATGCACAGTTCATGTTTTCGTCCAGCTGAATCTTCACGGCCATTGCCATCCCTCCCACCAGGGCCTCTAGAGCATCGAAGCTGACTAAGCTGCTGCAGCAGCTGTCTGCCTCACATGTGTGTCGGTGTCAGCTTCAATATCTCACTCTGAAACCCGTCATATCACCGGGAAAATCAGAGCGCCCTAACGTTACACGGCCATGTAGAGCTGCAGCTGGTTTCCATCGCTCCTTCCTGTTAAAAGACGGACAGTCCGTCTGCCCAATCAGGAGGGTCCATCCTCTGATCAGAGAGACCTACCCTTTCCGGTAGAAGTTAATGTTGTGTTTTCCAATTTGTCGTTGTGGTTTGGGATTTGTCGTTGTGGTTTGGGATTTGTCGTTGTGGTTTTGGGATTTGTGGTTGTGGTTTGGGATTTGTCATTGTGGTTTTGGATTTGTCATTGTGGTTTTGGATTTGACGTTGTGGTTTTGGATTTGTCGTTGTGGTTTTGGATTTGTCGTTGTGGTTTAGGATTTGATGTTGTGGTTTTGGATTTGTCATTGTGGTTTTGGATTTGTCGTTGTGGTTTTGGGATTTGTCGTTGTGGTTTTGGATTTGTCGTTGTGGTTTTGGATTTGTCGTTGTGGTTTAGGATTTGATGTTGTGGTTTTGGATTTGTCGTTTTGGTTTTGGATTTGTCGTTGTGGTTTTGGGATTTGTCGTTGTGGTTTAGGATTTGTCGTTGTGGTTTGGGATTTGTCGTTGTGGTTTCAGATTTGTTGTTGTGGTTTTGGATTTGCCGTTGTGTTTTCTATTTGCTGTAGTGATTTGCCCCTCAGGGCCACCTTAGTTAAGAGCTACAAATCAGAAAGGCTGGGTTATTTCCACGTCCTGCCTCTAAATTACTGTCTTGACATGAACACCTTCACTAAAGACGCCTGCATGAGCTGTGACCTTCCAGTTAGCTTGATCTAGCCATTCATTAGACAAGAAGCCACCATTCTTAGATAACTTTTACCCCCGAATGTCTCAGGTAAATATCCAGTCTTTGTTGCTGCTGCTAACAATATGAAGGAGAGTGTTTGTAAATTCGCAGCCCTCCCCTTAGGCTTTGATCGTTCATATTCAAAGCCTTGTGCACTACGAGCACCTGGATCTTCCTACTGGTTTACAAGGTGCAACTATGTGGCAGAAATGATAATAATAGTTATTATTTCCATCAACTGCTGGTTGAAAGGTGGGTGTTAACATGGAATGACAGCATCTCAACATGGCCATTAAGTTGAAAAATAGAAATGGAGACAAATTTACAAGAGGTTAAGGAGAAGGTGGTGTGAAAACGATATACAAACTTTATACACTTATCTACATAGCATTTTAGATATCAAATGCAAAGGTATATTGATGTACATTTAGAAACCCTGTGGTGGCAGGATTGACTCTGCTGCCAACTGTCAGAGTACATTATTTTCCTTTTATTCTGTATTTTCGAGTCATAAAATGATTTGGGAGCTCAGTGTCTGAGTCACCTGACTAAACAAATGGTAGCAGCTCTGGTAGTCAAAGTGTCAGCATCACTACAATTCAATTCAATTCAATTAAATTAAATTCAATTCAGTTTTATTTATAGTGCCAAATCATAACAAAAGTTATCTCAGGACACTTTACAGACTAGGTATAGACCACACTCTATGACCTATTTATGATTTACATAGACCCAACAATTCCCCATTGAGATAGAATATGACAATGATAATAATTATGGTAGTAAATATGATCACTGATGAGTAGTGGTATTAACAGCAGTGATATAATGAGATATATTACTGATAATGTTTTTATGGCTAGAAATGTTATAATTTATAAACCTAATGATAATATATATATGAGTAATATTAATAATAGCAGCAGGAAGCGTCATGCAGGACCACGGCAGCAGGCACCACTTTTCAGCCCGGGAGTTTCAGACCGGCCCACTTTTTTCATGGTTGAAACTTGAAATTGAATTAATGAGGTGACAGTTCAGCTCTTACTATCGTGTAGTTTTTATTCATAACATGTTTGAAATGTATAGAAGTTAAATGTTATGTCAACAATTTAACAAAACACAATAGCCCATTTCACTTAAAACGATATGCTGGCTTAAAATTTAAATAAAACATTTGAAATAAAAAGTTGATGAGGCATATTGAACAGTTGTTTTGGTTTATTCTTGGTCTCACTTTCTCCTCTCTCAGCATCTGACTCATCTGTATTGCATGGCAATAAAAAGGCAGAAGGGCATAGACACTGTGATGTCATGACCCCATTTATGTAGCACAATTTAGTCTAGCATACCTCTGAATTTATAGACTAATGTTAACTTCATTCTGAATATTTGAACATCATATAGAATCTATCATCACTTCTGCTGTGTGTTATCTAATCTTACATGAAATATTCCATATACAATATACATATTGTTTACTCTGTTATCCTCTCTACCTGTCCATTGTGCAGTCTTTGCCTTCTCATCATCCTTTTCAGCAGTGAAATGGCTTATCTGCTGCTCAGAGGCTACACAAAAACATCAAGAGTCATTTTACTGGATTTACTGGAGGTTTTAAATCAATATATTAAAATTATGTGATTTGGCATATATTTGGCGATACAAATGGTTTAATATTTCAATTAATTTGCTATTGTACATGCGAACAGGTTGACACTATAATGGCTGATATTAGCATAATAATGACACTGCTACTGATCAGAACTGGGTTTTTTACTGGGTGATCGCTACTGAAGTTCAAGTAGAATTAACTTGCATATTGAACAGTTGTTTTGGTTTATACTTTGTCTCACTATCTCCTCTCTCAGCATCTGACTCATCTGTATTGCATGGCAATAAAAAGGCAGAAGGGCATAGACACTGTGATGTCATGACCCCATTTATGTAGCACAATTTAGTCTAGCATACCTCTGAATTTATAGACTAATGTTAACTTCATTCTGAATATTTGAACATCATATAGAATCTATCATCACTTCTGTTGTGTGTTATCTAATCTTACATGAAATATTCCATATACAATATACAAATTGTTTACTCTGTTATCCTCTCTACCTGTCCATTGTGCAGTCTTGGCCTTCTCATCATCCTTTTCAGCAGTGAATTGGCTTATCTGCTGCTCAGAGGCTACACAAAAACATCAAGAGTCATTTTACTGGATTTACTGGAGGTTTTAAATTAATATATTAAAATTATGTGATTTGGCATATATTTGGCGATACAAATGGTTTAATATTTCAATTAATTTGCTATTGTACATGCGAACAGGTTGACACTATAATGGCTGATATTAGCATAATAATGACACTGCTACTGATCAGAACTGGGTCTTTTACTGGGTGATCGCCACTGAAGTTCAAGTAGAATTAACTTGCATAGAGATAATCTACAAGGTAAATTTCATATTTGTACATGGGCATTTACACATTTAATCAGTAAAATAAAGTGACCCTGATGAGAGAAAGCAGTCAGAACGTTTGGAGCAAAGCTCAGCCTGAGCGGTTCAGGTGGTGGTTTACATTAAAAATGGAAATGAAGAAGAGTTTACAGTATATTTTGGAGCTGTTAAAGCATGTCATTTTATTGTGAAGGACAGGAAGTACGGTCCTAAATGCGTTGACAGCATTAACGAGCATTTGACGACCCACAGCTCCAGTGGTGTCTCAAACCGATCCAGTAAAGGGTCGCTGTGGCTGCAGGTTTTCATTCCAACCAAGCAAAAACAAACCTGATACAACAAATCAACTGTGCAAAAACAACTCAGTTGATTGAATAAGTCGAGTCTGGTGTGTTCTTGCTTGGTTGGAATAAAAACCTGCATCCGCAACAGCCCTTTACTGGATCAGTTTGAGACCCCTTTACAGCGAGGAGACCGGGGTGTCCAACTAAGGAAATAGGAGAAAACAGCTAATTCACCGGTGTTAGCGTCGATTTGACCACTCTTGTAAACACAAAGATACATTAGGCCATCAAAACCATATATATGTTACAAAGATAAGAATTTAGACTTGAGTTCACACCATTACATAAACTCAAAACATTACACCATTATTTATATTTGTAGGTTTAACAGAAAGTTGGATAAAATTTAGCCAAAACAGATCCGTTATAGCCCATTGCTCTTTACCAGCAGCCACTTGTGTTTGTCTTCTTGTGAAAATGTCTGTGAGCTTGCCACATTTGGCAGCACCCTCCTCTAACGCCTTCCTTTTGCTCAATTGGCTATTTAAGACCCTCCTGGCCTCTTCCTACCTTCCATAGAAACCCCATAAATTGCAGTCATTTCAGAGATCCCCTGGGGAGCCATAGAGAGGTCCTGACCACTGGTGGTGGAGAGGAGAAAGAGAAAACAATGTAGAGGTAGCAGAGAGACATAACAGCAGGGCTGCCTTACCAAGCAGGGAATGTCATGGGGCCCCCAGACTCTCCAGGCCCTGAGGCACCAGGTTCACGGTGTGTTTGCCTGTGGTCATTTGATACATTTATGTAAATGTGGCTGAAGACCACTGATTACGTCCAAAGCGGGCTTTACAGTCTCTCCCAGGGGCCTGTGTTGTAGATGGGACTGTGACCATTTGAATTAATTTGTAGAGGAGGTTTTTAGAGCTTTTTGCTCCTGCTGCAGCCAGAGATGATGCTGATGAGAGCGCTGAGCGAGAACCAGGAGGACTGAGGAGGACTGCAGGGGTCAGGTGATCATTCTCTGTGCTTTGTTTCATCACAACCAGCCACTCATTTCACAACACACACACAAATTTAATCCTTTCTCAAAATCAAAATATTGACTATAGCAGTTTTAATTACAACTGCATGAAAACAGTTCGAACAACCTCATATTTCTGTAAATTAGCTCTTTGTTTTAAAACCCATGTTCCCTGCAGTTGATTAGATTAGGTGGTTTACCTTACCCAAAGCGCCTCACTGATCCACATAAAAGAATTTAATTAGCTTTTTAATGGAAAACAGTTTCAGCCACAGGCTTGCCTTAAATGCTGTTTCAGCAGGAATATAACTGGGCACAAAGTGAATAATCAGGTGTGGTGGATGGACAAACATGAAATTGTTGGCTAAAAATATTTGCAGAATCAGTTATCAGCTTTAAGGGCCGTCCACACCAAGAACAAGCTATAAAAATAGTTCAACAGTGGGGAACGCTGTCGTTTGAATCCTTTTTAGAGTGATTTGATAAATGATAGAAACACTGACAGCCTACAAATTCGGATGGATTCTGATTGGCTGTCACCTTCAAACTCTATATAATACTGAATAATGTGTAATAAGTTGTTATAGAATACATTTAATAAATAAAGTGTACTTTGAAATCAACCCCATCTCTCCCTCTCTCACCACTGCGGCAAAGCAGTGACTACTTTTTAACTGTTTTCTTCATATTCTTATTAATAAGAATATTAAAGCTAAATCAAGTTTTTTATAAATGTTGCACCTACCTACCTTTATGTAAACTAATTGATGAAGTTAGGACACGTAATAACACAGAAGACAACAGACATGTGGGGTGTGCAGCACGTGCTTGGTGCCTCTGTTTCCACAGCATTTTTGTTTATCAGTGTGGACGCTCATATCGTTATCAGTATCAAATAGTTACAGTTGTTATGTACAGAGATGAGATGATTCATTGTTACAGTGGAACTAAAAAGCAGTGACATGGCACATTGCTATCCAGAAACACAGAGTGAGTGGCAGCGGGGGTAAACTCACTTCATGTTAATGCTACATGATTTCCTGCATTTCTGCGGCACACCACAGGACTGAGAGCTCAGTGGTGAGGCTTGAGCACAAAGACTCTCTATTCACTGAGACTTGCTATCCTCTCTCCCAAGAACAACCTCTGCAGGCTGAGACTGTGTCTGCCGACTGCTCAGGGATCCTCCAGCTCTGCCTTGCTGGAGTTCTCTTTATTATACACTTACAGAGAGCGTTTAACCATCAACTATGCCATAACGCAGAGTAACCACTCCTCAGAGACACGTCACCTTCCTCACACAATGCCCCCTTTGAGATCTTGAGGACAAAAGTCAACGATCACTACTGCAAATAAAGTGTGGTAAGTAGTCATAATAATAAGCTGTCCAAAGAGAGACATGCAGTTCAGTGGGGAGGCATGAACAAGCAGGCTGGAGGTTTTGTGTAGGCGAGCCATTACTTCTAAAACCTACTGGAAAATATGGAGGAGGGAAGTGAGTAATGATTTCCCTTCCGAAATCACTACTGTTTAGGTGCTCTTGAGCACGTAGCTTAACACTCAACCACAAGTAGAAGGTTGTCATGGAAAGCTGTGTAAATGGGAATATGAAGCAAGAAATCTGCAAAAAGAATATTATTTAACTCCTTCCACTCCTAGAGGACATCCACATCCTCGGCTGCCATTTGGAAGGTGGTTTCATATGCAACTAGTCCTCTACATAACTCTGTCTAAGGAATCCAAACATGCCATGCTAGCTTGTCAAGAAGTGGACTAAACAACGCTCCAAGGTAAGGCTACATTTTGACAAGGGAAATGTCCACTTTCAAAGGGGTCCTTGACCTCTGACTTCAGGATATGTGAATGAAAAGGTTCTGTGGGTTCCCACAAGTCTCCTCTTTACAGACATGTCCACTTTATGATAATCCAGACAGATCAGAGATAAAAAAAACAAAAAAACATGCAGTTTTTCTATTGAAGAACAAATGTGTTATTTTCACCTCTTCTATATGGAGTATTATAATATTTCTACATACCGGGGTCCATAAACAGTGTTGAATGTCATAAATTGGGCCTTTAAAGCTGAGACTCGTGGATTCAATGAGCCCAGTTTTGTTCATTTGTGATGATGTTGATTTCATTGGAGTGAGAGCATCTTTGTCTAAACTGAGCTGCTGGGACCTCTAGGATAATCACAGCCTCTTGAAAGTTTACAAACGCAAACTATAGACCTGGGGTCCGTTTCACAAAGCAGGTTTAGTGAAAACTCTGAGTCTGTTAACCCTGAAATGAGGGAAACTCTGAGTTTTCTGTTTCACAAAGGGAGGTAACTCAAACCAGAGAAAGAGGGGTAACTCTAGCCTGTTTCACAGAGAGACGTAACTTAAACTCTCGGTCAGTTACCATGGTAACATGCTCTCTGAACCTACCAGGTTTTTCTCAAGAAACCTTGAGTTTCTCCCTGTCTCCGCCCTCTTTCAGCCACACACGGTATTTGATTTCCTCATTCATTCAGTCAGCAGGCGAGTTTTGGCGTAGTATAGTTCTGTCGTCTGTTTTCTGAGAAAATCATTGCAAAAATCAGTCAGTAGGCCTACATTATAAGTTATATTAGGTGGCGACTATTTCCACTACCATGGCATGTCCTTTTGATAATGATCCTGTGGATGAAGGTGCAGCAATACTGCGGGGAGAATTAAATATTCGTCGGGAGATGATTATCTAACTATTGGTTATAGATGTGCATTTCCAGGCAATTATCTTTTTGAGCGGTACAGTTTCACGTCACAGTCCATCATTTACATACACAACCTCACCCGTCCTTACATTTCCAACATTAACAACCAAAGTCATGCTCTCATATCCCAGCAGATATTGTGTGTTGTGCTGCGTTTTTTTGCAAAAGGGAGTTTTTTATACAACTTATAAAACAGCTACTTACGGTAATATTTACTTTACAATGTAAAACATGCTCAAAATGAGGTATCACCATGAGATTGTACTGAGGTTTTACCTGTTTAAACATTTTTTTTTATGTTTCATCTTAAGCTGCTGCCAAGTTACACTTAACTCCAGGTCAAACTACTCCGAGCTGATAAAACTAACGCAAATCAGCTGTTCTGGAACTGAAAACTCAGAGTTTCCTATCTCAGAGTAGATCAACTCAGAGTTCAGGGTTAGACTCAGAGTTTGTTGAACCTGCTTCGTGAAACGGACCTCTGGAGCATTCAGAGGATGGATGGCTTTCCTACAGATACTGACAACAGGGGGGTTCTAAACAGTTTGAACAGCACAAGTGCTCGCCATCCGATCACTGAAAAGCTCTTAATCCCCCCAAATCCCCTAATCTCAAAAGTTTTTGATCCCAAATCCCAGTATGGAGTTTGCTATGCTGTTCCTCAAAGTCTGGGTGATGTATTTTAAAGGGATTTATGATTTATTGCTGCAACAACTTGCGAATGATCATCATATACTTTCATCACAATATTCTAAGCCCTATACACTAAAACATTCAACAACAATGTTTATTACAGATCTAGTCATATGACAATAAGAACTTGACAAACAGTACATTTTAAGTGAATAGAAATAGAAAATCCTCTCCGGGAACCATCACCTTATCGTGGTGGAGAGGTTTGTGTGTCCCTGTGAAACTGAGGGCTGTGTTGTCTGGAGCTTAGTCGGCCTGGTAGGGTCTCTCATGGCAAAGTGGTCTCAGGCGAGGGGCCGGACTAAGAATGGTTCACAAAGACTCAATGGACAAACAAGGAAGAGTGTGAGAAATAACCAAAGATTGACCTAACTTTTTTTGTATGATGTAAATCCTTGATTAGCATAACAGTCAAGCTGAGAATGAGTGCTGGGGGGATTGTGGATAGGAGTCAGATGGGGGTTTGCAAATGGTGACATCCACTGGGGTCATAAACATGGGGTAGTGTGTTTTGTTACTTTAATGTCATTGTGTCTGTAAGGAGCTTTGATGTAACGGTATAAATGTTGAAGTGACTTGAAGAGAGGCAGAGATGGTTGGAGACCCGGCTGTTGGTATGACCTCTCTCCTATTATGCATACAGTATTTAGTAAAGACATTATTTGAGAAACACTGAGGACTCCAGAGAATTTCTTTCACAAGAGGAAGAGAGGCCCTGCCCGGAGGAAGCCCGGGGCCCCCGTCTGGAGCCAGGCCCAGACGGAGGGCTCGCCGGCGAGCGCCTGGTGGCCGGGTTTGCCACGGAGCCCGGCCGGACACAGCCCGAAAAAGTGACGTGGCACCTCCTTCCTCTCCATCCTGTGGGCCCGCCACTCGCAGGAGGAACCACTTGGGTCGGGTGCGCTGCTGCATGGGTGGCAGTGAAGGTGAGCCTCGACGGACCAGACACGGGCAGCAGAAGCTGGCTCTTGGGACGTGGAATTATGGCTTGTGCGGGAGGTTGAGCGCTTCCAGTTAGATCTGGTGGGGCTTACCTCTACACAAAGTCTCGGTTCTGGAACCGTACTCCTGGATAGGGGTTGGAACCTATTCTTCTCTGGAGTTGCCCAGGGTGTGAGGCGCCGGACGGGTGTGGGGATACTCACAAACCCCCAGCTGAGCGCCGCGGTGTTGGAGTTCACTCCGGTGGACGAGAGGGTCACCTCCTTAAGCCTGCAGGGAAAACTCTGACTGTTGTTTGTGCATATGCACCGAACAGCAGTTCAGAGTATTCGACCTTCTTCAAGACCCTGAATGGAGTCCTGCATGGGGCTCCGGTAGGGGACTCCATAGCTCTGCTGGGAGACTTCAACGCCCACGTGGGCAATGATGGAGACACCTGGGGCCTCATGTATCAATGTTGCGTACGCACAAAAATGTGGCGTACGGCATTGTCCACGCCAACGTTCAGATGTATCAAAAGTGAAATGACCGTGGAAATGTGCGGTGCGCCACGCAAACTTCATGGCTGTCGTACGCACGTTTCTACAGCTATTGTTTCATTGGCGACACTTAGAGGTGATGCTGGGAAACTGTTAGTTATGAGAAAACAATTCATCCTCAGTGTAATGTGCGCATCAGTGACACATTAAATGAAAATTAACACACACGTGTTTGCAATCATATGGATGGATATAAAAGCATGCGCAATTTAATGAAAAATGGCATTAACAATGGCAGCCTTGGCCTTGTTAGAAGACATCGCAAATGGTTATATCAGACGTGAGAGGGTGTTTAGAAAGCGGGAAGATCTGTTGGCAAATGACGACAACTGGCTTATGAGTCGTTTCAGGTTGCCGAGGCCAGTGTTACTGGAGCTGTGCGCGGAGCTGCGGCCAGCCCTAGAACGACACACAGCCAGGAGCCAGGGGTTGTCCATTCCCACACAGGTGCTGACCACTCTGGGGTTTCTGGCAACGTATGACTCGTTCAATCTAAACAATAGCATGGTTGGTAACAGGTTGGAGGCTGGCACGGTGCGCGATGGGTGGCTTCTCTGTGAGTAAATCATTTATCCGTTTAATGCGCCCCGAATTTAAACCAGTGCAATGCCCGTTTGGACATGCGCATTCAAATATGTGTATTTGTTTTTTTCCCTGGTGAAAAAAGAATGGCAGAGCTATCTTGTCTCCTTGTGTTCAGTATTTGTCTCAATAAACGCTTGCGTAAAGTAAACTTCAGTAGCCACGGCGCACCTCTGCAGTCATTCATATAAGTGTGATCAGTCTTGTCAATCCTTGTAATGAAGTTGTTTTGTCCTGTTTGTTTTCCCGCGAACAGTAGTGTGATATATATAGTTAGTTAGTCTAAGCTAACTAAGATAACTAAGGTAATCATATATATATATATATATATATATATATATATATATATGTTTACCCCCTGAGAACGTGGCTGTTGACCCCTCTAACTAACCCCGGCACCGACCAAGACGGGAGGTACAACGACCGCCATTCCCGAACTCGGGCAGTGGTGGAGAGGGCAATTGGCCTATTGAAGGGGCGCTGGCGCCGTCTAGACAGGTCGGGCGGGGTGCTGCTGTACACACGAAGGTGTGCCGCATCGTGCTGGCCTATGGTGTCCTGCACAACTTGGCACACCGCCATGGCATACCACTGCCAGAGCACATCCCCCACCAGAGGAACCGGATGCCGGACCCGTCAACCTCGACCCATCCCGCGAAGCGATACGGGCCCGGCAGCGTCTGATTTCAACAATGTAAAGAGGCAAGGACACAATTTACTTTGTAAGTGCATTTATTGCATGATAAATATCTCCCAGTGCATTGACCATTGATCTAGATGATCACTGACGCCACGGATTGCTCTCACTATTTCCTCCTGTGATTCCAGCACAGCTTGTGAAAGGACGTCAGCAGCTGGCGTGGAGTCGCCGGGGCGCGTGGTGCTGGAGGTGCCGGTGGAGACGCCAGGGCGCACGGTGCAGAGGGAGGAGCCCTCTCCTGTCTCTATTGAGAAATAATAATAAAAAAATGAAGTAATTAAACATGAGTCAATGTGTTTATCTCCTGGCAACTTAACGCACGAGCATGTGTAATGTGAGCAGCCTATTGTACGACCAGTATAATGACATTTCTGAGTTTAACACATTTACCTTGAGGATGATCTGTGTCGCCTTCATGGCCCCCACAACTCCGCTTAAGAGCTGTGTCCTCCACAATAGCTGCCACTCTCTGATCAAAAGGGGGTCAGTTCCTCCCCTCCTGTCTCCCCGCCCGTTGTGGTGAAACTTCGGCGGTGGGCTGAAATCCTCCGCTTCACCTCCACCTTCACGTCGGACCATTTATTTTTTAATTTCAGTGGCTGTGCGCTGCTCCGACCCCACAGTGTTCACTGCCTCACACACACTCTCACTCAAATGTCTTTTTCTTTGTGTTTATCCCTGAAGAGAGGCTACCAAATAATACAGCTCTTCGGGTCTCCACTTCATTTGATAAAATTTCGAATTCTGATGGTGCAGAGAGGGAATCCCCGGTGCATCATTGTCAATATCCCTGGCAGAAGACACTGAGGTAGTCCAACAACTCCACAGTGGCAAAGCCCCAGGGGTTGATGAGAATCGTCCAGAAATGCTGAAAGCTTTGGGTTTGGAGGGGCTGTCTTGGTTGACACGTCTCTTCCACATTGCGTGGAAGTCTGGGACAGTGCCAAGGGAGTGGCAGACCAGGGTGGTGGTTCCTCTGTTTAAAAAGGGGGACCAGAGGGTGTGTGCCAATTACAGGGGTATCACACTACTCAGCCTCCCTGGTAAAGTCTACTCCAAGGTGCTGGAAAGGAGTGTACGTCCTATAGTCAAACCTCAGATTGAAGAGGAACAATGTGGATTCCGTCCTGGATTTGGAACAACGGACCAGCTCTTCATTCTCGCAAGGATCCTGGAGGGGGCCTGGGAGTATGCTCATCCAGTCTACATGTGTTTTGTGGATCTGGAGAAGGCATATGACTGGGTCCCTCGGGAGATACTGTGGGAGGTGCTGCAGGAGTATGGGGTGAGGGGGTCACTTCTGTGGGCCATCCAATTTCTGTACCCAAAGTGAGAGCTGTGTCCAGATCATCGGCAGTAAGTCAGATTCGTTCCCAGTGGGGGTTGGCCTCCGCCAGGGGTGCGCTTTGTCACGAATCCTGTTTGTGATTTTCATGGACAGGATATCGAGGCGTAGTCGTGGTGAGGAGGGGTAGCATCGAGGGGTTGGATCTCGTGTCTGCTTTTTGCAGATGATGTGGTCCTGATGGCATCGTCGGTCAGTGACCTTCAGCACTCACTGGATCGGTTCGCAGCTGAGTGTGAAGTGGCTGGGATGAGGATCAGCACCTCTAAATCTGAGGCCATAGCTCTCAGCAGGAAACCCGCAGATTGCTTACTCCAGGTAGGGAATGAGTCCTTACCGCAAGTGAAGGAGTTCAAGTACCTCGGGATCATGTTCACGAGTGAGGGGACGATGGAGCGTGAGTTTGGCCGGAGAATCGGAGCAGCGGGGGCGGTGATGCAGTCGCTCTACCGCACCGCAGCTGAGCCGGAGGGCAAAGCTCCCGATCTACCAGTCAATCTTCGTTCCTACCCTCACCTATGGTCATGACCGAAAGAACAAGGTCGCGGGTACAAGCGGCCGAAATGGGTTTTCTCAGGAGGGTGGCTGGAGTCTCCCTTAAAGATAGGGTAAGAAGTTCAGCCATCCGTGAGGAACTCGGAGTAGAGCCACTGCTCCTTTGCGCCTCCCTAGGGAGGTGTTCCAGGCACGTCCAGCTGGGAGGAGGCCTCGGGGAAGACCCAGGACTAGGTGGAGAGATTATATCTCTACGCTGGCCTGGGAAAGCCTTAGGATCCCCCAGGTAGAGCTGGTTAATGTGGCCCGGGAAAGGGAAGTTTGGGGTCCCCTGCTAAAGCTGCTGCCCCCGCAACCCGACCCCGGATAAGCAGATGAAGATGAGATGAGATGAGATGAGAAATGGAAAATAGAAAAATAGAAATAGAGCTGTTTATGATCCCAGCTTTAGATAATGTAAACCACTACAGTATGTCACCTGCTATCTCTAAAAAGAAAAGGATTGGAAGAGGTCAGATTCAGTTTTGTCTCCATGTGTTGGAAGCATCTTTGGTAGCTCAATTCAATTTGAATTCAGTTTTGTTTTCAGTGCCAATTCATAACAAAGTTATCTCAGGACACCACACTCTATGACTTATTTATGATTTACAGAGACACAACATTACCCCCTGTTTAGTACAGTGACGGTGAAAACCTTTCCTGTAACAGGCAGGAACGTGGAACAGACCCAGCTCTCTGGAGGATGGACATCTGTCTGCACCGGATGGGGAGGAAGAAAAGGAGAGAGAAAGAGAGAAAAGACAGACAGATGGACAGAGAGAGACAAAGACAGACACAAAGACAGACAGACAGACAGTCCCAGAGATGCAGGCAACCACAAAAGTAACAGTATAGTAATGTGAATATGACTTATATGTTATGGCTGTTATGGCATATAGTTGAATAGTAGAAACAAGCACAGCTAAGGTGACAGAATATGACAATGGTGGTTATGGTTGGCTTGAGGTTTAGAGGTGAATGGTTGTAGAGAAGCTGGGGGAAGGGTGGTCCAGAGCCCTTTCATCAAATCTGTTGAAGAACAGATTCAGCTCGTTGAGTCGTTTAGTACCACCTCCTACTGTCTAGCTACCAGATGGTTTGTAGCCAGTGATGCTCCTCATGTGGCTCCACACGTCCTTCCCATCGTTTTCGTGGAGTTTGTGTTCCAGCTTCCTCCTGTAGCTGTCTTTGCCCTGTTGAATCCTCTCCTTAAGCTACCTCTGGACCTGCCTCATTTGCTTTCTGTCCCCATCTCTGAATGCCCTCTTCTTCTCATTCAGCAGGACCTTGATGTCTCTGGTGACCAACGGCTTGTTATTGGGGAAACAGCTTACAGTCACCGTAGGAACAATGCTGTCCACACAGAAATTGATGTACACCGTTATGCAGTCCGTGAGATCATCAAGGTCCTCTCCATTTGAATCACAGAGCAACTCCTACTGGATCAGTTTGACACCCATGTTCCAAGAGGAGGAAGGGCAGTGGAGCTGTAAGCCTCCTTAACATTGGCATACAGCAGGTTCAGTGTCTTGTTTTCCCTGGTGGGACAGTCCACAAACTTCTTGAAAGTGGGCAGTGTTGCAGCCAGAGTGATGTGGTTGAAGTCCCCAGATATTGCAATGAATGCATCTGGGTGCCGTGTCTGAAACCCGTGACCACAGTGTGGATGACGTCACTCGCGCACGTTGCGTTTGCGGTCGGAGGAATGTAAATAACCAGAACAATAACGTGTGAGAACTCCCTCAGCAGATAGTGTGGCCGCGAACTCACAGCAAGCAGTTCAATGTCCGGGCTGTCCGGACGCTCCTTTACAGTAACGTGACCAGGATGACACCACTTGTTTTTAATAAGAATAGCAAGTAACCCACCTTTCCTCTTGCCACTCTCACGGTGACTCCTGTCTGCCCGAACAGTCTGAAAGTTGTCCACAGTTGCATTAGAGTCCGGGATGTCCTTGTGGAGCCACGTTTCCGTGAAACACAGCACACTGCTCTCACGATACACCCGCTGAGTCCTCACCAGGCCTTCCAGCTCGTCCATCTTATTAGCCAGCGGCCGCACGTTCCCCATGGTGATGGAAGGGAGAGATGGTTTATATCTCTTCTTTTCCCGGTGTTTACATCAAGCCTTACATCCCAGGCCTCTCCCGCATCAGCGCCGATGGTGTAAGTGACAACAGTTGTTCTCAAGTGTAAACAATAGACCCGCCGCATTGTTTCGTCCAGACGGAGACGCAGTCGGGAAAAATAGTCCCAAGAATAAGACACACGGACAAAAAACATGGAAAAAAGTTCACAAACAACATAGTTGGCTAAGGTTAGCACGGCAACTTACAGGGAAAAAACACCAATAAAAAAACAATTAGTAAGAAAAAATAGCTAAAAGTATAGCTAAATAAGATAAAATAGCTAAAAGTGCGGAAAAGAGAGAGAGCAACTGTTGCTGGCTGCTGCTTGACACAGCGCCGGAATATACCACCATATATTACTGATTATGTTTTTATGGCTACAAATCTTATAATTTATAAAACTAATAATAGTATATATGAGTGATAGTGATATAATAATAATAGCAGCAGGAAGCATCATGCAGGACGACGGCAGCAGGCACCACCACGACCAGCAGAGACCTGAGAGATGACAAAGCACAAACAACCCCGGGGAAGAAGTTGAATTAGTAACATGCATTGATTCAACATGAATGACACAGATAGAGAGGAGAGTTGTGTAAGACTCTGACTCTGCTTCCTGATCCCAACACTGAGTTGTTGTCGAGCTCATTGTTTCTTCACTACACTTCAATATCTGTTCTCATGATGTTCTTCATTATATGTTCTGTCAGTTAAGTATAACTTCCCTGCCTCTGGTTGTTATCCAGATTCAATTATTCTTCACAAAGTGGAGAAAATTATATTTCTTGGAACTGTGCGCAACTGCATTCTATATATGTATTTAAAAAAAAAAATAAGTCAAAGTCAGTTCAATTTTGGCAAAATTGATATCATTCAGAACTTTGAGGGAATGTCCAACACGGGGGAAGCTATCATATCATTTCATACCATATTGTAGATTGTATTTATTGTGCTATAGAAATCGATGAGTAACAAAATACACATGAACATTAATAGCCCGGAGCTTCTTTTGAGCACAACATGCCATTCTATCTCATCAGTGTAAACTATAGCTGTTTAACTGACATCACTGTAAACTATGCTGCTGACCCTGACTGGGGGCTCCCAGTGGGCTGATTCAGAAGGAGCTGAGGTAACTTCTGGCTTCTTGCTTCCTCCAGTGGAGGCCATGTGTGGTGACCTGGTGCTGGCCCAGAGTCTGTCTGGGAAACAGATCACATGCAGTAAAGCAAAGACCAACATGTTGACTGATTTCTAGTTGAGACAGTCCTCTGAATGTGGGGAAATTTCCCCCATTGCACCAAGAGCCCCTGGGGAAAGGGTTAGTCCTCTCTGAAGACTGATACAGCTGTTTTTTCCTGCTTCCTCTACTTTTCAGTTCAAAGAACCACTGTGTTATTGCTAGTGACATTCAGTTAGACAATGAATCTATTGTGTACTTTTCCTATTTTATTATGTATGCATTGTCAGCCATTTAACAGACTTTACTTTGCACACAAACTGAGCTCTCATCAGGCTCAATTAAGTGAACATATGGCAATTATTACAGATTAGTATCTCCATCGGCCGGGCTAATTGGGCAGGTCTGATGACATTCTGCGCTGGCCATTAGTGTTGAATAGGGTTTGACTAAAGCATAGCTTTGCTGTGATTTATGCTATCAAATTAAGGGCGTCAAGCACTAGGTCCAGTTTCAGAGCCTCCCTCTACACTCCTGACTTCATTCATTAGGGGTCTGCTTCTTTTTATCTGTTTAATTGCCATCATTAATCACCCCCCCCCCCCCCCCCAAATACCCCTGTGTCCAGTTTCAGCTCACCTACAGTGGCTCAGGCTTCAGTCGTGCTTTACTTTGTCCAGAATTGTTCCCACAGAATCCAGCAGAAGTTGCTAATCATCAGATAAGTGTGCGAACGTGGCTCTAGAGGGTGAAGTCATGTGTTTTCTTTGTCCTCCGGAGGTCAAGACATTGGGCTTAGAGGAGGTAGTGGGGGAATGCAATCCAATCCTCGGCCCCTGTCTCCCCATGTCTGCAATTGAGTTTTAGAGAAATGTGACATTGAAATGAATTTACAGCTGGCTGCTTATGGCTGGATTTTCTTTAAGTCTGCTGGGAACAGAGAAAGTCTTGAAAAGTAATAATGGTACACAGGGCTGGAATAAGTAGTGTGTATCTGTCTGTGTGTCAGTTACCCGGGCTGTGCTCCTGTGTAGATGTTTGGATCCACACTGTTCATATCTGACATCCTGTATCCGCTGTTACAGACATGTTTCCAACAAACAAACTGTTTTCTGATCAGCCATCGCTATAGTCCCACTCCAGACACATGTTATGTAAAAACTACACTTATAGGATTCATATTTTGTTTGACATGGATTTCCCACATAGCTTCCAGCTACCAGTAAGCTCATACCCCCGTGCATACTTGTGGTAGCTTGAGACTCTTTGGTAAATACATTCTAGCTTCTACCAGGGTTTGATGGGCAGGCCCGAGGTTCTAAACAGAAGCGAAAGAATGACTCATTAAGATGACTAAACACAGAGAAACCGCCATAGACCTACATGTTTGAGCCGGCTCCAGACAGGAGGCCGTGGGGCAGCAAAGCTCCTTGGGTGGATCATTGGCAGGGTGATGGATCTTTGGGAAAACGGCAGCTGCTTCCAGAAAGAAAACCGAAGTGGTTGAAAAATAATAAGAAAACAAGAGAAACAACATAGTCATTCTGTATGTGGCTGGGGTATCAGAGAAACTCAGGAGGATCTTCAACAAACACTGCATCCCTGTGTATTTCAAACCCAGTAACCAACTCAGACAGAGACTAGTACATCCCAAGGACAGAACACCCACAAAAGCAATATGGTTTATGCTGTCCAATGCAACGAGGAATGCAAAAATCTCTACATTGGAGGAACAAAACAACCACTGCATAAACGCATGGCCCAACACAGGAGAGCTAACTCCTCAGGCCTGGACTCCGCTGTCCACTTACACCTCAAGGAGAAAGCCCACTCCTTTGATGACAACAATGTCCACATCCTGGACAGAGAGGACAGATGGTTTGAAAGAGGAGTAAAATAAGCCATCTATGCAAAAGTAGAGAAACCATCGCTAAACGCTAAACGACACAGTAAATAGAAGGACGGACCATGCGCGGACATTTAACAACAACAACAATGCCGGTGAAAGGTTCACGTTGATGTGATGCAGAGGTGGAGTGTTTACCAGTGACGTGCAGTGAGGGTTGGGGTTGGGGAGACACTGACTCACAAGTCAGATTTATAAACATACAGTAGGATGCCAATAGGATAGGATGAGAGAATAGGAGAGAATAGGATGCTGAAAACCATTTTAAAACACCAGTGCAACTGTATATTGCAGTATATCTGACCTTTACTGACTGAAAGTCCAGCTTTGAAAAATGTCTTAGTTTAGAAATCAAATCCTCCATTTTCAGGGCGAGAAATGACAGCTTGTCGCTAAGCTCTACAGCGTCGCACAGCACACACTGTGTTTACTTCTTGCACACAGGTTAGAGTTCACCATGACCTGGCTGACCTGCCTGGCTATTAGGCTGCTCACTATCGCCGCCCTCCTTGAGGCAGAGGTACTGCCTGCCTCAGGGCAGCATTTTCCCTGTGGATTTATGTCACATCAATAAGATGTAAATATTACACACATACGTAAAATACATTACTGAAGACCATGGAAAAGAAGACGTATGCTTTTATTACATAAAAGTGTCCTCAACCATCATATTGGAAACATACACAGAAATGGGAACAAGCACGCGCAGAGGGCACGCGCTCAATCCAGTTTGTGAGTGATTGCGCAATCTGGAGGGAGGCTCGGCTGTCCGTGCCTCACCTCTCGTCTCCGAAGAGACTCCGTTTATTTAAGCAGGAAATACAGAATTTTCTGCCATTTTTACTATAAAAAACGGTCAAAATGCATTAAGAACCACACCAAAATCATAGTCCAGAGGACAAATATTAATACTTGTGTTGTTTTATTATTTCGTTTCTTTTTCCTCTCATGATGACAGGGGAGGCACAGCCTCACCTGCCTCCCCTGACTGCACGTCACTGGTGTTTACTGCAGATTTGGTCGGATGAAAATATTCAAAAACAGTCGACAAGACGCACAAAAACTCTGAGGTCTGTGGAAAGATTTGTAAACAAAGCCACACACACGCGATCAATACGTGTGACGTGTTACGGCGTGATGGCGTATGGACAGCAAGAAGCATTGGCCGGCCCTGGCAGTGTGAGTACAAACGGGGCTGGGGCGCGGGGGGAGAGGGAGGGGGGACAAGTACCCTAAACCCTTGGAGCACATAGGGTTCAGTGACATCATCAGCCTTTTGGATGAGAGGTGAAACATCTTCCTAGACAAATAACCAAGTCCAGTTGCTTTTGACTGAAATTTCTTTAGGGGTAGTTAGCATCTTTTCTTAGTTTCTGTTGTTTGTTAGCTTGTAACTGTCAGTGGCTGAAAGCTATGATGGTAGTGTGTTTTCTCTCTGTACTGACCACTCTCAGTCCACTCTGAGCTGGAGGTTTCACCCTTCTTTGTCGGTGTTGTGTTGAAGTTTGTACCCCGTCGACCAGTGTTTCACAAATCAGACAGTAATGGTTTATGGATTAGTGATGTAATAACTAAGGCTGCCAACATACGTTTGAATTTCAAATTGCACAGAAGTGCACATTGTAGAATGTGAAAACATTAATGTCTAACATGACAAACTTTGATAGATACAAGAACATAGTCAGTGTCCGACATTTTAGAGGACAGAAACAGAAGAAAAGCACTTTTCTGAGTAGAGGGGGACTTTAAAGTATGGTTAAGGTCAGATAAGTTAAGGGAAAGATCCAGGTCATGGTAAAAATAGTTGCCTGTTTGGGGAAGACAGGATGCAAACTCTGGTTTCTGGAGTCAAATTCAAAACCCTGAATAACATTCAATGACAATCTTTTTTTTTGTCCAGTGTAGGACAAAACTAGCATTGTCAATAGTGTGAAAAAACTACATGTTTAAACTTCATGTCTTGTTTGCTGGAAAAGCTTGAACTAACAACATTTTGGCTTTTTTTTAATATGCTATCTCACATCCCATTCCTGGTATAGGGAAATCACACTTACTCTTGTCTTGAGGATAGTGGAACAGCTATCCAGGTCATCCTGATATAGATTATATCTAATCACAATCATTGCCACATGTTCTCAGATGCATACATTATGCAGGTCATCAATATTTAGATGTAAATGAGCTTAAATTGTACAGTCATGTACTGACCTCCAGGCCTCATCAAATATATTCTTCAATCAGGCTTGACATATGGATATGGTCAATATCAAAATTGCTAAGGAAAACATCTGACTGACATTTATCTATTCATGCATTACTTTCTCTCAGGGATAATTTATGTACAAAATCTTAATACAGGCCCAGCTCACTGTCCATGTGAGGTCTGGGTTGTTGTGTTAAATTTGAATCTGCAGTCATGCTAGCAGCTCTGGGAGACATAATTCGTCGCAGTGGTGCTTTGAGCTAAAGGCTAAATACAGCATGCTAACATGCTCATGATAACAATTATGTGCTGATATTAAACAAGTGTTAATGCCCGACGAGGTGTTCAATTATCAGGTATTAATGGAGGATGCGGCGGTGAGAACTGTCCGACACGCAGTCGTGTCTTATAAGGGAGCTGTAATGCAGTGGTCAATATACCCGCAGCTTTTGGGAATCCCCCTCGGTAAATACGTTTGGTTATTTTCCAAGATCAGATCAAGGTAACCAGTTGTTTCAGATCAACCCAATACAAAATGTTACCTGGATGTTTAATACGTGACTGGCAGTGATTGCTGTGTAAGCTCAAGGGGCTCGAGGCGTAGAGCAGGTTTATGTGTTTTCTCTGGTGAGAATGAATCCAGCTGGACCAGATTTTACAAACATTATATTTTCTGAAATGTATTTTTCAAAGGTTGCAGTAATGTAGGCACAGTTATACAATCATATCTGCCACATGAGATGTGGCCTAAAAATCCTCAGTAAGATGTTTGTGAATGTGACGAGAGAGGCTGAGCACAGCTGCTGCTGTAAGAGAAACACAACAGGAAACCACAGTAGGGTAACACCAGCTCACACTGATGACAGTACCTGGGGCAGATGCAAGCGTCTGAGGCTACTGTCAGGTTCTGTGCTCTACTCATAAGGGACTGGAGAAGTAGATCTGCTCCTGTCTGGAGCCGTTAGCCTTTATGGAGGCTGCTGCTGTTTCCCCTTGGATGGCAGCATACAATTTTTACCACTTTTCACCTCTTTTTATGGTTTGCAACGCAGTGTTTGGCCCTAAGGTCCAGCACAAATGACTAAGGCAGTTGAATCACGGAACCATTCATGGTTTATAAATAGAAGGCATCAATTTTTTTTGCAGGACTCTTTGCGCTTCCTATCAGCTGGACAGTGATGTCAGAGAGTTTGGGGAAGCCCTGGGTCTGTCTCAGTCTAAGCCGGTGGAACAAAGTCACGTCGGTGGGGGCTGATGGGGAGAAGAGTGGGGGTGGAAACCTAGCTGCCTCACAGTGACACTATTGTCTCCCAGCCACTGTACCCGGACTTGCTTTCAGCCCCTAGGCTAGCATGAAAAGGATTACTAAGATTGGTCTGTCTCAGATCAGCATCCTGTTGGACCTCTTACACACTATTTGTTGCTTACTGGTCACTTCCCACTACTAGATCTTCAAACCCAGTCTCCATGAGATTATTGGTATATTGCGTAGGGATTTGCAAAATAGCACACATCTTTGGGATTAACTGAGATTCTAGATCATTTTAATGCTGTGCTAAATTTCAGGATAGCCCCTCACCCTCCCCAGTTTGAATTTACTAATGTAATGCCCATTCAAAACATGCCTACTTGGAATGGGTCCATTGTTGTATTGATTAGATTGGATGGAAAGAAAAAAACAATATATACATAAAAAATATGGCAACAATAAAGACATATAACAAATATCACTATTGTATACATATAACAGTAAACAATTTCCAACAAGGAATATCATTGCAGAATGCAGTTTTGTTTATGTGATTGTATCGTTGTTGTCAACAACAACAACAACAACAACAACAACAACAACAACAACAACAACAACACACATACACACATACACAGTGTGTGTGTGTGTGTGTGTTCAACAAACTCTGAGTCTAACCCTGAACTCTGAGTTGATCTACTCTGAGATAGGAAACTCTGAGATTTCGTTTCCAGAACAGCTGATTTGAGTTAGTTTTATCAACTCAGAGTCGTTAACCTGGAGTGTACACCACAAGTATAACAAGACAGCATCAATAGAGCCCTGATTTGACGAGTCACCATGGCAACGGGGAAGAGGAGGGCTACGCTACCACTGGAATTGGAAATATTAATGTGCTCATACGGTGAGTTTGAGCGCAATTTTCAACAAAAGTTGAACTAACTGCGCTGCTGCAGCATAAAGAGAGGGAGACGGCGTGGGAGAACATTACTGCTCGGGTCAATGCGTAAGTTTAAATGTTGTACTTTGCAATCACAATAACATCACAGGGGAAACTGCTTGAGTGGTAGCCTATTCATTTATTTCATTTAAGTGCAGTCCCGGAGAAGTGCACTTGGCAGCAGCTTAAGATGAAACATAAAAACATTGTTCAAACAGGTAAAACCTCGGCACAATCTCATGGTGATACCTCATTTTGAGCATGTTTTACATTGTAAAGTAAATGTTACCGTAAGTGGCTGTTATATACGTTGTATAAAAAACTCCCATTTGCAAAAAAACGCAGCGCAACACACAATATCTGCTGGGATGTGAGAGCATGACATTGGTTGGTAATGTTGGAAATGTAAGAATGGATGAGGTTGTGTATGTAAATGATGGACTTTGACATGAAACGGTATCGCTCAAAAAGATAATTGTCTGGAAATGCAAGAACAAGAACATCAACACGGTCTGATAATCATCTCCCGACAAATATTTAATTCTCTGCGCAGTAATGCTACACCTTCATCCACAGGATCATTATCAAAAGGACATGCCATGGTAGTGAAAATAGTCGCCACCTAATATAACTTCTAATGTAGGCCTACTGACTGAGTTTTGCAATGATTTTCTCAGAAAACAGACAGAACTATAGCAGAACTATACTACGTCAAAACTGGCCTGGTGACTGAATGAATGAGGAAATCAAATACCATGTGTGGCTGAAAGATGGGCGGAGACAGAGAAAAACTCGAGGTTTGTTGAGAAAAGGTTCAGAGAGTATGTTACCATGGTAACTGACCGAGTGCTTAAGTTACCTCTCTTTGTGAAACAGGCTAGAGTTACCCCTCTTTCTCTGGTTTGAGTTACCTCCCTTTGTGAAACGGAAAACCCAGAGTTTCCCTCATTTATGGGTTAACAGACTCAGAGTTTTCACTAAACCTGCTTTGTGAAACGGATGTGTAGTCTGCTATGTGCCCTGTAACTTCTTTTGCACATTAGTCTGGTATTTTTTATATATATTTCACTATGGTAAATGTTAATTTCTGTAAATTTAAATTTGATATTTAATATATATATGTATATATTCTGTTTTTCTAATATATGTTGTCTGTGTAATATTTGTTGTTTTTATATCTGGAGTTTTATAACGAAAACAATTTCCCCCTGGGATTATTAAAGTATTTCTGTTTCTGAACTTGTAGACCTGTGAAGATGACTGGGTACATCCACAACGCACAGAGAGTGCAAAGAACGGGGAGGTCAGTGGGGCGCACAGATCCTTTTTGTGAAAATTGGCCACATAACGTCATGTTTGGGTCTCATTTTGGATTTTCTAACATACTACTGTCTTTGATATTTGGTACAATATCTATAAGATTTGTCTTTTTCTTTTCATATTTGCCTGATATCGGTAAATAACAGTACTTGATCTCGCTCTATACTAGTGCACCTGGCTGTGGTCCCGGCCTAGTGGGAAGTTGTTGGCTGTCGTCCTGCCAGAGGTCTGTTCCAGTTATTATCCCGGCAGAGAGAAGAGTGCTGTAAACCATTTCCCTTGTCTCGCCTCCAGTCGCCAGCTCCTGCTACTGTACAGTTTTCCATGCATGTCTGTGTTGCGGAATGGGCAAAAGTGTGGGACAGCCGTTAGGGGAGTCGCCACTGTTATGTATAACCTCTTCTCAGTGTTCTGACTGTAAAGCAATTCTAAATCCATATAGAACAGATGTTAATGCACTAGAATTGGCAACACTCTGCACTATACAGATGTATGCAAAGATACAATTAGAAATGTAATTTCAGAGCTGCAATTGTCCAGCTGTGATATTGACCTTTGTGATTAATGAGGTACAAATTAGGTTCTGCTATAGTGTGCATGTGGAAATGACATAAAATGTTATCTGATATTTCTACATTGTATTTAAAGCAGAGAAATAGGCCTATAAATGGTATCTGTCATCATTATATATTCTCACTCACTCACATGACACACTCATCTTCAACCACTTGTCCCTATCGGGGTTGTGGGGGGGCTGGAGCCGATCCTAGCTGACATGAAGCGGGGTACACCCTGGACAAGACGCCAGTCTATCACAGGGCACATAAAGACAAACAGAGACAACTCACATTTACACCTACGGGCAATTTAGAGTAATCAATGAACCTAACATGTGCATGTCTTTGGACTGTGGGAGGAAGCCGGAGAACCTGGAGAAAACCCACGCAGACATGAGGAGAACATGCAAACTCCACACAGAAGGGCCTCAGCTGGGGTTTGAACCAGGAACCTAACCACCACACCACCGTGCACCCCCATTTTATTCTGCACCACTTTATGGCTTTGTTTCAGATTGCTCTGTGGAGATGTTGCCATTTTTGAAAGTAACATTTGGAGAACACAAGAGTTTTATCCGAAACTACAGTTCGCTGAAAATCATGTTATCTTTGCTTTTGTTCTGCTTCAAACACTCAAATTCAAAAGGAGAGCTTTAATATCCCGATCTGTCAATACTGTTGGCTTTTCCAGATGCTTACCTTTTCCAGACTTTAAAGGAAGATGCCATGATTTGAAGTCAAGGACACTCCTTAGAAATGTGTTTCATTACCAGCAACTCTCCGAAGAAGCTAACAATTTCACTGTAACTGTGTGTGGCTATTAGCGCTGAGACTATTTTTACAACAAGGCTCATTTACATAAAAATGAACATTTTGCACTAAATGTTTAAATATTTAGCTCATTTTAATATGTGCAAATAGCACAGGAGCAGGAAAACACTATATACTTGGTTGCGCAGTTACACAAAGCCAACGTGGAAGTGGCAAACACTGTAGCTCCTCTAATGTCCACTTGAGGCTGGCTCCAAAAGCGAGTTAATCCCCATAGAGATATATGTTAAAATGCCCAACTTTACAGCAGAAATAAACATGTTTACAGGCTGGTTTTGATCTCTATAAATTCCCTGTTCATGACAACTTTATGGGGGCAAATTTTTATATAACTAATATATTAAGGCTTAAAAGGATAATTTGGCTATTTTGAAGTGTGATTGTATGAGGTACTGTGGCAGCTCAAAGAGGAAACACAGAAACTAAGAAATGGACTGCTGTGGATGGGGGCAGCATTTTAAACACATTTTAGCCACCTAAAAAGAACAATATCAGTTTAAATATATATAGTAATATAACACATATTTAAAATATTTCCACCACTTTACTAGTTTCAGCTCTTCAGTCTCCCTCTATAAGTTCTGTATATTCTGGCCCTTGAAAGAAAGGATCATCCTGTCTCCAAAGTGAACAGCATTTCCTTCCTGCTGTTATAATCACTCATTTTAATTTTCTTGTATTTGTTTATTCCATCATCTAAAAGGCTCACTTAAAGATCTTGTTGTAAAGTGCGGTTTTGAAAAAATGTAGTGCCAAAGGAAAGGGCATTCTGATGGTAGGGTAAAGCAGTGAAAGTATTCTCAACATAGCGTACACTTAAATGTAAAACAACGACCCTCACGGCCCGAATCCTCCCGCTGCTCCAGATTAGCATCTAGTGTATGTGTCATAGATAGGCTGTACTGCAAGTCATGGTGCAAGTGCGGCAATTTAATTAGCATAACAAAGCTAACGCTAACACGGTGTGTTCCTAAACATGTGTTTGTACAGTTGATCGAAGAGCAAACCATCTTGTCACTTATAGAAACACCACCACACGAATGACCACAGTCGAGGTAAGGATGACGGAGTTAGCAAGCTAATCCCGTCAACTAGCCTCCGAGGAGAATTGAGGGCCAGAGGCTAAGTGTTGTCATGGAGATATAACCTAAACATACAGACAAGGATGTTTTTTGTAAACAAGCCTTAAATCGGCTTGTTTAACATTGGGGTCAATGAGAAACTGTATTGTGCAAACTACTACTGGACCTACTGTCCTACTGGACACTCAGAGAACTGCAGTTTTTGGCACTTCCTGATTGGATCAGCCAGGAAGTCGCTGTAGGGGTGGCTTGTGCAGCAATAGGTTACAGTGGGAATATTGAAAATGTACACACTTAACACCAGATTTCAAAAACAACACAGCAACCTGGAATTATTGACAATGTACATGTTAATAATAGTAGCTTGGTTGTATATGGCACAATTCAAGAAGGATGCTTCACAAAATTACAGAGCTACCATGGAAGGGCCTCAGACACAAGTTATTACACAAGTGAAGACTGAAAAAATATATGGACAGTAAAAAACAAAAAAAGAAACTGGATCCCAAATTGAACAGTACAGAGTTATTGGCAGATGTCACAAGGACCTTTACAGAGAGGCAGATAGGCTGTTGTCTTCTCATGAAATCATTAAAGGTCAAATAAAATTCAGAAAGACAGAAACAATCGGCATCAGTTGACACAAAAATAGTGGGAAAAAACTCTTGGCAACGTAACTGAGCCTGTGTAATGGAGATAAGACTTGGTGCCTATCTGGTAAAATATTATTTCAGAACGAATAAAAAACAATAATTTTTCTCTGCTCCCTTCTCTACCTCAATGGACCAGCCTCCAGTGGGGTGGACAACTCAGAAGCTGTGTAAAGCCTGTAGCTTCATACACAAGGTATCCAGGTTGGAATTACTTCCAGAGGTGCGTCAATTGCGTACTGAGTAAAGGGGGCAGAAACTTGCACACATGATATTTCAGTTTTTATTTTTTATAAATTTGCTAACATTTCTTAAAAATCTGTTTTTGCTTCTTCAGTATGATGTATTGTGTGTAGATTGATGAGGAATGAGATGGATTGTATCTATAGTATTTTAAATTGAGTCTTTAATGCAACAAAGTTTGGAAAAAGTGACGGAGAGTAAACACTTTTTCATAGTGATGTTGTTCATATTGTGTAACTTTGTTGTGTTAAAATTACTATGACTATTGAGTTTTTACAGAAAAATGAACAAGGTCTCATTGGAATAACTTAATAGTAAGAGATTTCAAGGCTACAAAACACAGAAGATTCAAACGAACATAACCATCTCACTTAAATCAAACACGCACACAAAAATACTCTACGACGCATTCTCAGACATGAACGCATTTTAAAATCTTATAAATAATCATAGTGTAATACTAAAGGTGTAAATTTTATGTGCCGTGAAATATGTTTTTGTTTGTTGTGGTTTGTGTGTTTCACCTGGTGGATGCAAAGCCAGAGGCTCAAATGTGGCAAAAAAAATCATACCGGTAATTTACATCAGTTAATTGCTTTTGGTAAAAATATATACAGGTCTGTTGCAGTTGACTTAGAGAGGCTCAATATAACAATGTGTAACTGCTATTTACTATGTTCCATATCTGTTTTTATAAGTAGTACTAATTCTAAAAGCTGAAGAAATTACTAATCACTGTCTCTCTTATTTGTAGGCTCTGAATGTGGAGGTGCAAACAGTGCTCCGAGAATGTATCTACAAGGTACCAGTTACTAAAACACTACAAATTGAAGCATTATCATTACGGTCAGTGACACTCATATCTATGCACATACTATGAATGTCCTTGCTCATTCAAAACATGGAATGCTCTTAAAAGTAATTTGAGTCGATGTCATGTTGATGTGTCAGTTACTAGAAGTGCACAACTAGGAGTTTTTACATGCCTTTTGGGCCCTGGAAGTGAAATACCATCTAGTAGAGAGTATTTTTCTCACATCAACAATCATCTGAAGCATTATGAAACAGTAACTTGTGTGTTTCAGAATTGTACCTTTCAGACTAATACATATGCTACTTACAAGTCACATAAGAATAGGAGGCATCCACACTGCACGGTTAAAGACTTTAAATTTGAAGAAGTGAAAGGTGATAATGTAAATGGTGATGACTATGCATTTGAAGACCATCCAGGGGATCTTGGAAAACTGCTTCAGACTTAGATAGTCATCATTTGATTGAAACTGAACCACCAAATGAGAACTTGCAAGAAACAACCATTCAAAAATTATCAACTGTTCTTTTGAAATGAGAGTTTTTTTTCACATGTGCCATGTTCAGGAATTGATGGCTTGCTTGAGGAGATACATTTCATTTTGACCTCAGCAGGGCTGCCTATATCACACAGCACAGCTTTTGACATTTTCAGTAAACATAACCTCCAGGTTGACCAGCTCATAATTAATGAACTCGGTGTTGCCATTTCTACTAATAATCCTTTGGTGAAAGCGGCGGTCCACTGGCAACTGCCTTCAAACGCAAACAATACTCATCTCATCTCATCTTCAACCGCTTATCCGGGGTCGGGTAGCGGAGACAGCAGCTTTAGCAGGGGACCCCAAACTTCCCTTTCCCGGGCCACATTAACCAGCTCTAACTGGGTAATCTTGAGGCGTTCCCAGGCCAGTGTGGAGATATAATCTCTCCACCTGGTCCACCTGGTCCTGGGTCTTCCACGAGGCCTCCTCCCAGCTGGACGTGCCTGGAACACCTCCCTAGGGAGGAGCCCAGGGTTCATCCTTACTAGATGCCCGAACCACTTCAACTGGCTCCTTTCAACGCAAAGGAGCAGCGGTTCTACTCCGAGTTACTCACAGATGGCTGAACTTCTCACCCTATCTCTAAGGGAGACTCCAGCCACCCTCCTGAGAAAACCCATTTCGGTCGCTTTTACCGGTGACCTTGTTCTTTCGGTCATGACCCAGTTTTCATGACCATAGGTGAGGGTAGGAACGAAGATTGACCGGTAGATCGAGAGCTTTGCCTTCCGGCTCAGCTCTCTTTTCATCACAACGGTGCGGTACAGCGAATGCAACACCGCCCCCACTGCTCCGATTCTCCGGCCAAACTCACGCTCCATTGTCCCCTCACTCGTGAACATGATCCCGAGGTACTTGAACTCCTTCACTTGGGTTAAGGACTCATTCCCAACCTGGAGTAAGCAATCCACTGGTTTCCTGCTGAGAGCTATGGCCTCAGATTTAGAGATTTGCTGATCCTCATCCCAGCTGTTTCACACTCGGCTGCGAACCGTTCCTCAGACCCGATCCTCAGCCCAAAGAAACAAACAATATATCATTATGTTAAATTAATAACCATGTCAACTTGTCTCTCACAGCTCAGAAAAGTGCTGTGATCTCCAGGTTTCCACATGGGTGTAGGTAGTGCAGCAAGGTGCCATCAACAGTTTATGATGCTGGATCGCAGCAATAATCTGACCCCTCTTATTGTAAATCACAGACCCGTGGCTAATGGGATTCCATTTTTTTTTTTTTTTTATCAATTTGACACACTGTGTCAGCAGCATTTCATAATGTGCCACCCCACCCCTGTAAATTTAAACTACAGTATAAGGGACATAATATATTCAATGGTGAGAAAAGTAAGGAGATTTGAGGTGTCAGAGATTTTTTCCTCTTTGAAGATTGTCTCATCACTGAGAATATTACTTTGTGGGATGCTTCAGAGGTTTGCTGTCCATTACACTTTCCGAACGATGATGGAGGATTAGTCCAAACGACAGGCAGTGGGACAGGCAGGGGGTCGCCTGCAGTCTGGACAATTTATTTCTTGATTACCCATCCAGACTTCAGTGCAGGAATAACTGGGTGCTTCATCACAAATATTGCTGTGTGACTGAGGAATGATGAGGCTTTCAAACAGGGGAAGGAGCTCACACGCTTCACTTGCATGGAGTCAGTAAATCAATCCATATTATACTTTATGAGGGCTGGTGTTAGGTATGATGACAATGTGTGAGTGTGTAAGCGGTATTCACAGAGATAGAGCCCACTCAATCACACAATGTCCTTTAACTTAGACTATAAGAAGGTCATGCCTCCTGCCCCGCCAGACTTGATTTTCACAACACATCCCTTACAGCTGGGCAGACCTATGATGATGAAACCATGCGTGATAGTACACCAACTCCTCTCACGTGAGTCTTCTCATGCTGCCAAGCTAATGGTTCCTCCTCCTCGCCTCCATGTCTGTCCCTTTGCATCTTTTAGAAGTCAATCCAAAGCGACTAGTGAAGGGAAGCAGCAGGCAGTGGCAAGAGATGGAGGCACAGTGGCGCATTGGGAAGCTCAATGAGAATTAGGTCATTACCCGGGGCAAGTTCAATCGATGATTAGAAAGAAATGCCAAAAAGTTGGCCTGTCCCCCGTTTTCCTGATGCTACCACTGGGAATGCACACAAGACTCACACCTCTAATAACAATTCTCTTGAGGGTCCCTGCTGAGTGTGACCAGAGAATTTTACATATTTTACTCAGCTCTCTTTTTGGCAGAATTATGCTGTATTCATCATAACTATCATAACTTATTCAGCTCAATTAAAAAAAAAAACAACCATCTACACACTTCCATAGCAACAATCTTTTTCTTTCAGTCATTCCAGGAAGTTGACAGTGTCAGCTTCCTGAGCCGTCAGTATGGACCATTTTCTTCCTCCCACAAGATAAACCGTGCAGCTTAATGAGCAATGAGCTTTAGATACCTTCAGTCATGCTTTCCAGATAAATGAGTCTCCACCTACTCATCATCATGGCTCGCTTTAATTGAACACATGGAGAGACTCATGAGACTTGATTTTGCACTTGGCTAACGTATTTCACCACATCTTCGATGTTTTTCCCTTGTCTCTCGCTTTAAGTGTGTGTGGGGGGGGGGAGCAGCTCTTAGCAGCATGCCATACAAAGCACATCCTTCAAGTGCTCCATCCTGTCTGATCATCAGAACCATTCTGTGCATCAGCTTTTCTTTACATGCTGACTTTGTGCCGTAAAAAAAATTCCATGACGAATGTCATGGCAAGCATATACTGCAGGCACCGAAAGTCAACGCACATTCATACACAAATTGTATCTCAGTTTCCCACCACATTAGATAGATATCTATCTGTTACAGCAGCTGAGCTAGAAGTATACAATACTGGTAACACTTCATTAAAACCACCATTAATAATAATAGTTAAAGCTGCAGTCAGCAAGTCTGGCACATCAAGTTGACTCTGCCAGATTTCGAATGTTTACAACTCTCACGCCCCTCCCCCTCTACTACTGAGCTCCTTCTCTTCTTCCCATTGAGTGCTCATCAGTGCGCCAGATTCCTGTGAACGCGCCCTTGTCTTCTCTCATCAATAAACGGCATGGAGTACACACTACATGGAGGTAGGTAGGCTGGCTAACTTACTCATAGATAGCAACTGCTAACATCATTTAGCGTATGCCTAGCTTGGGGCGTGTGCCTGTGATATTGTAACATGCGCAAGGGGGGATGGGGGATGAGTGGGGTGTGCACAAACTGTGCCTGAGAGTCAGCTCTGTGCTGAGTGGACAGGATTATACGGGCGTGGTGGATTTTTGCAAAACAAACAACAGGCTCTATGTGCACGTAGAGGCGCGTTTTTTTTCTAAAACCAGATGATTTATGTTGTTCTATCGGAGCAGAGTCGGTTTCAGTGAATATGATCAAACAAATGTTGCGGACAGGGTTTTAGTTATTTTACTGTTAACATACAATTTAAAATCCTTAATATTTAAATGTTTTTTTTATCATAACTTTTTGTAATATGAAATAATTACTTTATAAATTGTATAATGTATCATAGCTGATAAGGTACGATCATTTAAAACTATTTATTAACTGTTAATTTTTTAACACATTTTATATACTATATTATGTATATGTTGAGGATTACCAAATTGTTTATTAAACATTTATACCCATTACAGAGTTATATGGAACACATATTTCTAATGCTCTGTAACATCTTTTCAGCCACCAGTACCGCGGCAGGGTACAGTGCCATAGTGCGTGGCCATTTGCTATGTTAACCTTCATTAAATCACCAGGCTGCCACAGACTCTCCATACAGACCTCTACATTGCTCGGTTACAACTCCACTCACCCCCATGTGTATGTATTAGCCTAGCAGCTAGCATACTTAATAGCTTAATACCAACGGCCATACATGGTTGAAACGGAGCAGCTAATATTGGTAGTGAGGAGAGGAGAGTTCAATTGAAGAAATGCATTTCTTAGGATTCTGCTATACTACAGCATTACAAAAAACAACAACAAAAAAAACAAACAAACCAACAACAAAGCCATTGAACGAATATTCGGGGCCAGCCCTATTCTGTGTATGTGAAATATGTCCTCATAACGATAGTGCACTATGATAGCTGGAACAAGCTTTATTGACGCCCATAACTGTACCAGGCAGAGGGCAGGGTCTCTGCAGATACAGACACCACCACATACTTCTAGTGGCTCCTAAGTTAAGATTGAGAGGGATTACTTTAGCATTAGTTTATACATTGTTTTTTTAAGTACAATACTACATATACCTAATAATCCTTTAATTTGACCTAATTTGGTTTCATTTATTTAAATAAATAAATATATTTTGTTACAACTTGATCAAGGTGTGTCTCTCCCAGGACATAACAGCTGGTACTACTGTGCTGTGATTGGCAATCTACATCAGGTAGACCTGGTTACTAGTCGCTCAGTGCTACGTTTATAAAGCCTGTGGAAATCAAAAATAAACGGAGAGGTTCCAGACTAATTCACACAGGATTTGGTCTGGCAATGTCAGGCTAGTTTTCCTGCAATACCAAGTCAAAATGTATGCCATGAATGATAAGAATATAATAATAATAATAATAATAATAATAATAATAATAATAATAATAATAATAATAATAATAATAATAATTATTATTATTATTATTAATATTATTATCAAGAGGAGGATTATTGCTGAAAGCCTACAACAATCCTGCACCTATTTAAAACAGAAGTCTCAAGAGTGTCCTTGAAAGCGACATAGCATTACGGCCACATCAACAGCCACAGTCATTGATAATTATGATAAAGTTGACATTTTGTTCCAGCTTCTTGTCTAATTTTCACTGAGAGTGTGGATGGATTTCATTTGATGAAATGTTTAACCTTTGCTTCACTCTTGATAACAGCATAACCTCTGATATACTAATTAAAATCTTTGTCTTGTGCACATAATTAAAAAACTCTCTCACAGATGCAGGACAAGTCGGTAATCGGTTATTCTAATCCGTCCCTTCACCAGTGTATCACAATGCTTAATGAAAGCTTAGTTGAACGACAAGCTTTGAAATTCACAAATCTGAAGGATTAGATGACTTTTAAGAATCAGACATTTTGGCTTCAGGGAAACAGTATCTATGTGTATATAAAGTATCATGAATAATATTATACAAAAGCCAGACACCAGGGGAAAATGGATGGAAAAACAGGAGCAAAGAAAAGAAGCTGTTGTGTCTTTTGCTGACCCTGTCGTTACATAGATGCACTGAGAGGTGGAGGATTGAAATGAAATGGTGGGTGAGAGAAATACTGTGTGAGGCACATGGGCTCTATAGAGAGACATTCATGTTTAGTTCTTCCTCTAGAGAATGGAAACTCTCCCTATCATATGTGCCTTTAATGCAACTTTACAGTGCAGACAGTCATGTTGTGGATACAACAAAGCTAGGCTAGCTCAAGTTTTACCCCCGTAACAGGCTCTGACAGGTCAAAAAACAATTTTGTATCAAATGTTAATCAGAGGAAGTGTTTTCAGCTTCAGGAAAAATTCCATGTTCATCCCTGGAGGTTGCCGTTTCCTATAAAGGTACAAACTGTATGACACTCAATGACTCTCACATCCACTATAGAGATCAGGTGATGCTGTATCACACAATTAAACCAAACAGATGTTAATGCATCATGGCTGAGGAGAAAGCAGGACATGTTACCAAACAAATCACCAGGCTGCTACAGAACATCCATACAGACCTCTACACACATCAGACTGCTCGGTTATAACTCCATTCACCCACATTTCTCAATTCAATTCAATTCAATTCAATTCAATTCAATTCAATTCAATTTTATTTACAGTGCCAAGTCATAACAAAAGTTATCCCAGGACACTTTACATATGTAGTAGGTATAGATCACACTGTATGACTTATTTATGGTTTACATAGAACCAACAATTCCCACATGAGCAGCAGCAGCAATCTTGTGCAAACAGTGGCGTTGAAAACCTTCCCTTTAACAGGCAGGAACGTGGAACAGACCCAGCTATATGGAGGACGGACATCTGTCTGCACCAGAGAGAAAAGACAGACAGATGGACAGAGAGAGACAAAGACCGACAGAGAGACAGTCCCAGAGATGCAGGCAACCACAAAAGTAACAGTAACTATAATAATATCTATAGTAATGTAAACGTGATTGATATGTTATGGCAGTTAATATAGTAGAATAATAGAAACAAGCTCACAATTTAGGTGATAGAATATGACAATGATAATAATTATGGTGGTAAATAAATAATAAATAATCAATGATGAGTAGTGGTAATAACAACTGTGATATAATGAGATATATTATGATGATGTTTTTATGGCTAAAAATTATAATTATTATAATTTATTAGACTAATGATAGTTTATATGAGTAATAGTGTTAATAGCAGCAGGAAGCGTCATGCAGGACCACTGCAGCAGGCACCACCACGATCAGCAGAGACCTGAGAGACGACAAAGCACAAACAACTCCGGGGAAGAAGTTGAATTAGTAACATGCATTGATGAGACATGAATGATACAGACAGAGAGGATCAGGAACAGGGTTATCCCCTGGCAGACTTGGCCTATAGCAGCATCATTAGGCAGAACAGAATCAGCCAACAGAGAAGGATATGGACGGCATAGCGTTTAAGTGTTTCAGTAAGGGGATTTTACCAGGGGGGTGGGAAATGGTTCTAATAAAAGGAAAGTCACTTGGAAATCTGAATTGAAAACTTACCTACCACTTTCTGAAACCATCTGCCAGTGAACAAATATTAGCGCAAACATGCTGATTTTCAGGTATTATTTGACCCAGTTCCTCCAGGTCTGCTTCAGTTTCTTGTTCTCCTGCCAGATGTTAAACACAGCTCCTTTCATTTACCTCACAATGGACAAACACTAAGGTCTCTAAGGAAGAAGTAACTACATCCTCTCTCAAATTAGTTACAGTCACACATGTTAGATGAATAGTGATGGCAGGTTAGACATGAGTCGTAAAAATGTCTGGTCTCCAAGGAATGAGGCTGAAGATTACCAGCTCACAATGGAATCCTCCTTTTCTACTTTCTGGAAACATGCAGTCATCTACTCAAAAGGAGAGATGAGACAGAAAAAGAAGACATGATGGAGAGAGGATCAGTGTGTTAGCTGTTCTATGAGGCGACTGAGAACATTCATTACAGGTGGAAGCATTCATTGAAAATAGAGTCCCTAACATTCAATAACTGCAGTACATTTTATTTTTGTGCATTTTCTTTCAGTTCTTGCTGAAGGGAATTCAAGGTGCCAGTATTTCCTCAGAACTGCTTTTCAAATTTTAGGACAGTCCCCAACCTTTTTCATCTGATGTAGCCTACAGCCCTATCATTATATAGAAGCATTTTTTTTTCATGCAATTGCACTGTCAATATTCAGGTTGGTTTGATCAGCAGTTGTACTATTACTAGGCTACCACTATTTGGAGTGAAGCTGAATGTTTCAACAATTTATTCATTACCCTACTTTTAGCTAACTATTTAAACCATTTATTCATTACTTTAAAATATTTCAACCAAATCTATTACTTTAAGCTCACTAGTTTAACCATTTATCCATAAGATAACTAACCATAGACCATTTATAAAAAAAATGGACCTAGCCTCTCAGTCGGGGTCTGATCCCTCATCTTGATCCAATCATCCTTGCCTGCGGGAGTCGCCATCTTGTCAGACTTTGACTCCGCCTCATTTTCTCTTACCAAAAAAGGGAATGTATGTGAGTGTGTGTGTGGGGCGGGATACGTCCATCTGGCCTACGTTTACCTCCAAGGAGAAGTGAGGACCAGAGGCTAGCTGTCACCAAAGAGGCAATGCTTAAACTCCAATGAAATAAAAACTAGCCCGGTACAAAAAAAATTCACTCCCCTCAGTGTTGTCATGGAGATATGACCTAAACATAAAGACTATTTTTTTTTGTCCCAGGCCTTAAATTGGTTTAATTATGCTGTGAAAACGGCCTGTTTAACATGGGGGTCAATGAGATAACTGCTCTATTGTGCAAACTACTCCTAGTGGACACTTGGGGAACTACAGTTTTTGGCACTTCTGTATTATCAACCAGGGAATTGCTGTGGTGGGGGCTTGCTTTAAGCCAACTATATCAACAATGTATCCATTACTTTAAGCTAATTAGATTATTTTGGCCATTTCTGGGGCTGTGTCAGACCATCTGGGGAGACAATTTCTGTAAGTTTTCAGAAATCGGACATTACTTTAGTAACTTTACTGATTGTCCAGCCGTGCAGAGATGAGAACCTAGTCACGATAATAGAACTTAGTTCTGCTAGTTGCTGACTCTGATCATTTAATTTAGAAAACATTGGATCCTATAAGCAGCAATGATTCAATCAAATTCAACTATATTTATAATGCCAATTCAAGACACTTTACATATAGAGTAGGTAAAGACTATACTCTGATTGTGACTTATTCATAATTTACAGAGACCCAACAATTCCCCCATGAGCAGCTGCAAGTTGCATTGCCGAAAGAGACGGAAAGACTGGGGCTTAGTAAAAAAAGTCCAAAAGTGACAGACAAAAAATATTCACCATGTTTGTTCTTTTGAGTAGAGCTGAGGTCACTTCAGTGTTATTCTCTGAAAATAAAAAATGTTCTTCAGTTCTTGAGATTTGTTTTCTAATCTGGTTTACCTTTCAAAGGATATATTTTGGAAACCAATTTTATCTCTAATGTTTCGCAGCACTCAACCGGTCTAGCATGTAGTTTACTGCAGGTGCCAATGTTCTGTAACTGTGTTAAAGCAAATCCGTTCTTTCCCTGACTGCAATTGGAGTAAGCATCTTGCTATGGTTTGTCCATCGGCTTAAAAAGCACAGGACTGACGGACACATTTTTATTTATTGCTACTAGTTTTGCTGTGTAAAAGTTTTTTTTTTCCTGTCAATTCTCCAGCCTCTGACTTACCCTTTACCCCTCCCTGGCCTTCTCCATCTCTGGCTTTAATCAGCCTCTCTGTGTCTAAACTAAGAGTTATGTTCAGCTTGGTAACCTGAGGATGAAGGCCTCCCCGGGGCCTCAGTACTCCTTCCTTGGCCTTTCCGCTCTGTTTTGATGGGTGCAGTCTTCTTTTTGCAGTCTTTGGCAGGTGAACACAGTAAACGAGAACACCATCTGACACAGAGACAGACTTTAGGTGACTAGGAAAACACTGACAGAGGGGAGGATAGTCTCAGGGCTTCGCTAGTAATACGTGACAGTGATTACTGTATGACAACAAACATCAACAATTAAGAAAAAAGATATAAAGTGATATAAAGCTGAATGGATGTAATGTTACTTTAAGTTTTTGGTATGACTGTGTCATGTATACAGTACACAGGGATAGTGACAATTGCACTTTTAGCCACCAATGAATGAATGGACATCGCCATCTTGGATTTTTGCAACCAGAAACTACATTATTTGGATGAAGGATCTGAGTGGGACCCCAGGAGGGGTCCATGTGCATGCCCTCTTCTATCGGCGACCTGAAGTTGTCTGACCCTTTGCAAAGTAGCTGCTACTAATAAGTTAGCTTGGATAATTGGATGTAAACTGTACAGCTAACTCAAGCTAAGTGATAAAATACTGTAGTAGTAATACATTTGGTAAACATTAAAAATAACTGTTAACCTTGTATTTTTATTGTAGCTGAAGTTACACTGTGTAAGCTGTCACTGAAGTTACTTGAAGGTAGATAACTTGAATAATTGAATGATTACAGCATTATATTATTATATTATATTATTACCTACGGTTTACTAAGGACATGCTGACGTACTGTTAAATCAGCAGGAAAACAGAAAACCAGGATCATCATTTATTACATTTTTCAATGAAAATAATTGTGGACATGAATAAAAATATTGTGCACATTAAGGACAGAGAATAATAAATAAATTGCAAGAACTGCAGTGGGTGATTTAAATCATTGGTACCTAGTGAGCATCAGTGATATGGTGATGATGCTCTTTCACAATAAATTATTTTGTCTTGTAAAACTATTTTCCCCCCTTTGTCTGCTGACTATGTGTTTGCTATTACTGAGTGTTTTTAATATATGTTTATGTGCCTGGCTAATGTTGGGTGTTCTGTGTGGAAGGGGATGCCCATGTGTGAGTGCTTGGTTGTTTTTATTAATGAGTTGTGTAATTTCTTGTGGAAGTGTGTGTGTGTGTGTGTGTGTGTGTGTGTGTGTGTGTGTGTGTGTGTGTGTGTGTGTGCGCGCGTGTGTGTGTGTGTGTGTGTGTGTGTGTGTGTGTGTGTGTGTGTGTGTGTGTGTCTGCTCTACAGCAATCTGATAAATCTAAATGTCCATACCTCTTAGTTGCCCATACATTTTGAGACATTTTCCATTATTAAAATAAGAAATCAGAGCATTGTGCAGCTTGGTGAACCAATGCTGCTAAAAGTGGGAAGACATAAATTCTATTGGTTTAACTTCAGGGACAAATGTCTCATTCTGTACATCCTGACATGCTAATAGATTTTTAAGCAAAAGCCAGTCAGTCGGTCTTTACAGAGGAAGGTTCCATGTGTATGCTCTCTGTTGGAAAAGCATGAATGATTTTTGAAATATGACCTATGGCTGGTGGTTAGACATGTCTACTTTGTGTGAGTTAGACTATGCCGTCATCATACATCAGTCACAGCATCCAAGAACTGAATAACAGCAGTGCTGCTGAGGCGAGTGTATCAGGGAGCTTTGACCAAACTTTGGGAAGCTTGAGCATCATATTACCTGTTGAAAGATTGAATAAAGAAAAAAGAAGCCCACATGGATTTATCATTTCAAAAGTCAGACCTAATTCCCCAGTCTTACCCTATCTCCATGACAATGACACTTTTCTGTGTTTTGATGGACTTTGCTGGAGATCACAAAATCTCACAATCAGATCAAAAGGGTAATCCAGTTGTTGCAGTACAGTTAAACATCCTAAACGACATCCCTCCAGAGGGACACATAACTATTTATTTTCTCACTCAGTAAGGCTTTTAATGTATTGTATGTGCTGATTGGGCACCCTAAGTGCAATGACAGCTATTTATAGTTATTTGGATTTCTCAATGTACAGTATATGTATGTATGTACTGTATGCATGTATGTATGTGTGTATGTATGTATGTACTGTATATGTATGGGGATAACATTGATAACTTACAAAGTACAGATATACAATTACTCACATCCCAACTGTATGTTGAGAGAGTTGCTGGTTGCTGTAATCATTGCTTTTGTACATACTGGCTTTGAAATGTCCTCTTCCTCACACTAGACCACTGCAAAAGATAGTGTTGTCCACATAGCAACTGTCTCACTCTCACTTTCAAGGAGGGGACAGCCAAGAAGGCAACACATCTAGTAACTTTTTGGGAAGAGTTTGGATAATTTATCTCAGAAATTGTTACTCACTCTGATGGGATTTTCATGATTGATGAGTTCTATTTTCAACTGAATAAGGAATTTCATCCTCTCAGAAAAGCCCTTGTGGCACTTCTTGCTACTTTTGGTTTCACTCAGTTTGCACCCTTGACTTGATTCTATAACATGGGATAGAGGTTTCTCTTCTCTCCTGTCACACCATGGGGTTAAATTAGTTTTTGATTAAATTCTAAGCAACATAGCCTTTCCTTTTAATGTTGATGCATGCTTATGTATTTACCTCTTGTCACATCCATCAACTCTAACTATATTGGGTAGTGATTACCTGTGGTCCTTCAATGCAGCAATAGCACCTGTTGAAAATTGTACCAGAAACCATACCTTGATCCAAGGTCTCTAAATCTCTTATCAACCAGTCTCTAACCTTTCATTCCTTTCTAACCATTCCTTTCAAAAATGCTTAACTGCTTCTGCCATACTCCTGCACTGTTGGGCCCATAGAGCAGACACACTAGAGACTTATACCAATCGAGCTGGCTACTTTTAGTTTGGCGCTACGCTAACTTGGGGGGGCCCAAATGAATCATATTAGGGGCGACTGAGTGGTAAGAGCAGAGGTCCTCAAGGCTGCGGCTGCGGGTTTGACCCTTTGCTGCAAGTCTCCCCCTCTCTCTCTCACCCCATTTCCTGTCAGTCCTATATAATAAAGGCTTGAAAAACAGCCAAAAAAACCAAACAATCTTTCAAACAAAAACATCCCATGGCATCACATGGCCGACACAGAAGTTGCAACTCCTATGTTTAGCTACTATGTGAAACTGGCTTGAAAGATTCAAGATTCAAGATTCAAGAATCTTTATTTATCCCGAGGGAAATTATTGTGCAACAGTTTCAATACAAAGGTGGGAAAGGATCAGAGTGACAATAAGCATAAAAACATAAATCAAATCAAAATAAAGCTAACATAAAATAGATCAAACAATAACTAAATGTGACAGAGTGCAACGGACATTGTGGTAAAACGTAGGTATAAACAATATACAACAATACGCACCGTGCAGTTTAGCAGCATATTGAAATAAGATAAGTACAAACTAAATAAGCGATAAGGAGTGATAAGTGATAAGTTAAAAATGTAGCAGCATTTATTACTGAAATTGTCATGAACGGTTCAGGTATAACACAAAAGGTGGACCCTATGCAGACACAGACAAAAAGTAAAGTTATAAAATAAACGTCTAATATAAAGAACGGACAAACGCAAAAACACTAAAGAGTATACAAACACAAAGACTAACTAAACGAACAGGAAGACGACGGAAGATCAGGGAGACGGACGTGAAACGGGAACAAGGGAAACTACAGAGAAAAACAGAAAACAAACACGATTAATCAATTTACTACGGGGAGCGTGAAAACCACAACGAGAAAGGGGATGCCAGTCCGGGGGGAATAGTTTTACCAATACAGGGTCGATGACGGTCCGGCGCTGCATGCCTTTCAGCTTCAGGTATTTAAGGTGGTGGAGTAATCAGCATAACAGGCCGCAGCTTTGGGGGAACGCCTACCGGACCTACACACAGACAAGGGAGAGACGCATGCAGGGAAACACAGACAGAGGGAGACAAACTCACACAGAACGGAAGAGAGGAGGGTACTGAAAGATCAGATCATGACAGTACCCCCCCCCCCCCCCCCCCTCAACGAGCGCCTCTCAGGGTGAGCCCGGTAAAAATCCCGGATCAGGAACGGATCCAGGATGAGATCCAGGATCCACAACTCCTCTCCTCAGGACCGTAGCCCTCCCAGTCCACCAGGTACTGAAACCCCCGGCCACGACGTCGCACGTCCAGGATTGTCCTGACTGTGTACGCCGGATGGCCGTCAACGGTACGGGGGGGCCGGTGGGGCGACGGCAGGCGGGCACAACGTGCTGTTGGCGACTGGTTTTGATTGGGAGACATGAAAAGTAGGGTGGATCTTGAAAGACGTAGGTTGCTTAAGACGGACAGAACTGGGATTTACGATGGCCTCGACCTCGAAAGGACCAATGAACCGAGGGGCAAGTTTCTTTGAGGAGATACTCAGGGGAATGTCTTGAGAGTACAACCCTACTCTTTGTCCAGGTCTGTACTTGGGTGCAGGGATGCGATGACGATCCGCCATCCTCCGGTTCTGCTCCGCCGTTCGGAGTAACGCCCCACGGGTCTCCCTCCAAATCCGACGCACTCTTCGGAGATGGTGCTGGACAGATGGCACGGCTTTCTCCGCTTCCTGGGTTGGAAACAGAGGAGGTAAGTAGCCCAAAGACGCCTCGAAGGGTGCTGGTCAGGGAGTTGTGGGAGTACTCGACCCAGGAAAGCTGCGAGGACCACGAAGAAGGGTTGCGAGCACAGATGCAACGGGGAGCAGTCTCCAAATCCTGATTGGCTCTCTCAGTTTGACCTAGACTGGGGGTGGAACCTCGAGGATAAACTAACCTTGGCCCCTAAGGCCCGGCAGAAAGCCTTCCAGACCCTGGAGGTGAATTGGCGGCTACGGTAGGAGACGATGTCCGCAGGTATCCCATGGAGGCGAATTAATGGTCCACGAGGATCTGTGCTGTTTCCATGGACGACGGCAGCTTCGGTAGAGGGACAAAGTGCACCTTCTTCGAAAAGCGATCAATTATAGTCACAATGGTGTCTTTACCTTGAGACAAGGGAAGTCCGGTAACGAAATACAGTGCGATGTGCGACAATGGTCGACCGGGAACCGGGAGAGGATGAAGAAGACCCGCTGGAGGCCGATGAGATGCCTTCCCTCGAGCGCAGACTGTGCAGGCCAGGACAAACTACTTAGTATCCGGCACCATAGATTTCCACCAGAAGTGGCGACGAAGAAGGTTGAGGGTTCTGGTGATTCCGGGATGACAGGAGAGTCAACACGAGTGTCCCCACTGGAGTACCTGAGAGTGAACACTGGCAGGAACAAACAGACATCCCGGTGGTCCACTACCTGGGTCGGTATGCGAGCGCTGCTCCTGCCTGGCCGTGGCCTCGATCTCCCAGGTTAATGCTGCCATGACACAAGATGAAGGGACGATGTTCTCCAAACCGCACTCCTCCTCCTCGGCAGGTCCAAACTGCCGCGAGAGTGCGTCAGGCTTGATGTTCTTACTCCCTGGAATGATTGTCAAAGTAAAGTTAAATCAACCAAAGAATAAGGCCCACCAGGCCTGACGGGTATTAAGCCTCTTGGCCGTCTGAATATAGGCCAGATTCTTGTGGTCCGTCCAGACCACAAATGGAACTTCTGCCCCCTCTAGCCAATGTCGCCACTCCTCCAATGCTAGCTTCACAGCTAGCAACTCACGGTTTCCGACATCATAGTTTCTCTCTGCAGGGGACAGTTTCTTCGAGAAGAACGCACAAGGATGAATCTTCTTGTCGGATACTGCTCGCTGGGATAAAACCGCCCCCACTCCTAGATCCGAAGCGTCCACCTCGACGATGAATTGTAGACCAGTGTCCGGTTGCACAAGAACAGGGGCGGAAGAAAAACGCTTCTTTAGAGTCAAGAACGCGCTGTTGGTGGCAGGGGACCAGTCAAATGGAGTAGAGGGAGAGGTTAATCTGGTCATTGGGGAAACTACCTGGCTGTAGTTACGAATAAACCAGCGGTAGAAATTAGCGAAACCCAAAAATCTCTGAAGTTGTTTACAAGAGGTAGGTGTGCGCCATTTGGTCACAGCCGTGACCTTCGCAGGGTCAGCCCTAACCTGTCCGCTCTCGACAATATACCCCAAAAAGGCTACCGACGACACATGAAATTCACACTTCTCGGCCTTAACGAACAAACGATTCTCCTGGAGACGCTGAAGAACCTGACGAACCAGCACCACATGCTCATTCAAGTTCTTCGAGAAAATCAGGATGTCGTCTAAATACACAAACACAGAGCGGTTGAGCATGTCCCGAAGAACGTCATTCACCAGAGCCTGAAATACAGCCGGGGAATTAGTTAAACCGAAAGGCATGACCAGGTACTCCAAGTGCCCCAGTGGTGTATTGAAAGCTGTTTTCCACACGTCCCCTCCCTCACCCTCACGAGGTGATATGCATTGCGGAGGTCGAGCTTAGAAAAAATGGTTGCGCCGTGCAATAGCTCGAAGGCGGAGTTGATCAACGGTAGGGGGTACTTATTCTTAATGGTGATGTTATTAAGTCTCCGGTAATCTATGCAGGGACGCAGGGATCTATCTTTCTTGGCCACAAAGAAAAACCCCGCTCCCAGAGGAGAAGATGAAGGACGAATAATCCCTGAGACTGTTAACACTTAAGGGGGTCTCCAGCTGGCTCACGGGGATGGCGTTTACGGCAACAAAATCACAATCTATGATATTCGTGTCGGCACCTGAGTCAATGAGTGCCTGAAGGGATTATCCCTGCCCTCACACGACAACACTACATCCAGATTTATGCGCTGACGGGGATTATTTGGGACCACTGAACGACTCACCAGGACCCCGCCTGTGACTGGTGAGTCTGACAGTTTAACCGCTTTCGACAATTAGAGATCTGGTGATTAGGATCCCCACAATAAATGCATAACCTGTTACGGAAACGCCGCTCGTGGTTCCGTGGGGGTCAGATGGCTACGTCCTAGCTGCATGGGTTGCTCCTGGTCAGGGGCGGAGGATAAAGGAACCCAGCTACTCACGGGTACCACAGGGATCTGCTCGGGAAAACTAATAGGGGGAACAGGAGTCACGGGAAACCCTGACCGTCTCTCGCGGCGTCTCTCACGGCGTCTCTCACGCAAACGGTTGTCAATCTTTATGGCAAGGCTAATGAGCTCCTGAAGGTTAGCAGTCTCAGATCTACCCACTAAACTGTCCTTAACCTCCTCATTAAGCCCCTTAACGAAAATACTCTGAAGAGCCCGATCATTGCATCCTAATTCTGCCGCTAACCTGCGAAACTCAACGGAGTAATCTACAGCACTAGCGGAACCCTAGCGTAAATCCAGCAACCGATTGCTGGAATCACTATTAGAGACGGGATGATCGAATACAGACATGATCTCACTGGAGAACTGTTGGAACGTTGCCTGCCGAGTCAGGGGATTGTTCCAAAACGCAGCTCCCCAGGCCCGAGCCCCACCTCACAACAAACCTAGCACATATGCTATCTTGGTGCTATCGTTAGCATATGTGCGTTGCTGCTGACCAAACTCCAGAGAGCACTGGAAAAGAAAAATTCCGCATTCACCCAACGCTCCACAGTAACGCTCTGGTGCCGGAACATAGGGCTCACGAGGGAGGAGAGTACTCATGGTAGTAGCAGGTGACTCAACATTCACAGGAGCGGCAAGGAGAGGTCCCACCTGTCTTGATTCCAGACGAACAACGCAGGCAGTCAACTGACTGAGACTCGTCAGGATTCCTTCCAGCGTCTGTGAGTGTTTACCAAGGGGTACTCCCTGAGAAGCAAATGCGTGACGCACGGAAAAACCCGGGGGTTCAGTTTCCATGTCCACGGGGTCCATGTTATGGCTGGACCGTTCTGTCATGAACGGTTCAGGTATAAAACAAAAGGTGGACCCAATGCAGACACAGACAAAAAGTAAAGTTACAAAATAAACGTTTAATATAAAGAACGGACAAACGCAAAAACACTACAGAGTATACAAACATAAAGACTAACTAAACGAACACGGGAATAACTGGAACAGGAAGACGACGGAAGATCAGGGAGACGGACGGGAAACGGGAACACGGGAAACTACGGAAAAAAACAGAAAACAAACACGATTAATCAACTTACTACGGGGAGCGTGAAAACCACAACGAGAAAGGGGATGCCAGTCCGGGGGGAATAGTTTTACCAATACAGGGTCGACGACGGTCCGGCGCTGCATGCCTGTCAGCTTCAGGTATTTAAGGTGGTGGAGTAATCAGCATAACAGGCTGCAGCTTTGGGGGAACGCCTACCGGACCTACACACAGACAAGGGAGAGACACATGCAGGGAAACAGACAGAGGGAGACAAACTCACACAGAACGGAAGAGAGGAGGGTACTGACAGAACCAGATCATGACAGAAATAAGTTACAGTACAACTAATAAAGTTATGTAGTGATGATATAAAGTGATATAAAGTGAAAAGTGACGTTGATGGAGATGGGTGTGGGGGCAGATTTACTCCACTAGCTCTTAATCTTGGTGGGGTTTAGAATCAGGTGATTAGCTGCACACCAGTCGACGAGGGAGTCCACAACGCCCCTGTACTCCTCCTTCCCCTCACTGACACAGCCAACAATTGCAGAATCGTCAGCAAACTTCTGCAGGTGGCAGGAGTCAGAGAGGAGCTGAAAGTCTGAGGTGTACAGGGTGAACAGAAAGGGGGAAAGAACAGTTCCCTGTAGAGCTCCAGTGCTGCTGACCCGTCAAGTAATCCGTAATCCAGGAAACCACGGGAGGGTCCACCTGACTTCATCAGGTGCGACGTCAACGCCAACGGTCTGTAGTCTTCAGAGGTGCTGGGACGCATCTTCTTCGGTACTGGTACCAGGCAGGATGTCTTCCACAGCACAGGGACCTTCTCAAGACTCAGGCTGAGGTTGAAGATGTACTGCAGGACTCCACTTAGCTGGGTCGCACATGCTTTGAGGACCCTCGGGCTGACGCCGTCGGGACCTGCTGCCTTGCCGGGGGGGAGTCTGCACAGCTCGTTCCTCACCTGCTCTGCAGTGAAGGTCTGTCTGCTGTGTGCGTTGATGGGGGAGGAGAGAGGTGATGGCGGGGGGGAGAGGACAGGTGAGGCAAAGTAAGGAAATAATTGAGGGGGAGGGGGATGGGGTTGTCAGCAGGGCTGGAGGTTTGGAGGTGGATGGTTGTGGAGGAGCCGTGGGGGGGTGGTCCAGAGCCCTTTCATCAAATCTGTTGAAGAACAGACTCAGCTAATTGGCACGTTCAGTACCACCTACTACTGTCTGGCTACCAGATGATTTGTAGCCAGCGATGCTCCTCATGCCGCTTCACATGTCCTTTAAATTTGATCTGCTGGAGTTTGTGCTCCAGCTTCCTCCTGTAGCTGTCTTTGCCCTGTTGAATCCTCTCCTTAAGCTCCCTCTGGACATGCCTCATCTGCGCTCTGTCCCCATCTCTGAAGGCCCTCTTCTTCTCATTCAGCAGGACCTTGATGTCTCTGGTGACCCACAGCTTGTTATTGGGGAAACAGCGTACAGTCACTGTAGGAACAATGCTGTCCACACAGAAATTGATATACCCTGTTATGCAGTCCGGGAGATCATCAAGGTCCTCTCCATGTGAATCACAGAGCAAATCCCAGTCTGTAAGTTCGAAGCAGCCCTGCAAACCTTCATCGGTCTCCTGTGACCATCTTCTCACAGTCCTGGTGGTCACAGGAGCCGCTGGACTTGGGGCTTATACAGGGGCTGCAGGTGGATGAGGTTGTGGTCTGATCTTCCAAGAGGAGGAAGGGCATTGGAGCTGCAAGCTTCCTTAAAATTGGCATACAGCAGGTTCAGTGTCTTGTTTTCCCTGGTGGGAAAGTCCACAAAAATCTTGAAAGTGGGCAGTGTTGCTGCCAGAGTGATGTGGTTGAAGTAGATATTGCAATGAATGCGTCTGGGTGCCGTGTCTGAAGGCCTGCGACGGCGGTGTGGATGACGTCACTCGCGCACACCATGTTTGCAGTCAGAGGAATGTAAACAACCAGGACGATCACGTGTGAAAACTCCCTCGGTAGATAGTGTGGCCGCAGACTCACGGCAAGCAGCTCAATGTCCGGGCTGCACACACACTCCTTTACAGTAACGTGTCCAGGATGACACCACTTGTTGTTAATAAGAATAGCAAGACCCCCACCTTTCCTCTTGCCACTCTCACGTTGACTCCTGTCCGTCCGAACAGTCTGAAAGCTGTTCACCGATACGTTAGAGTCAGGGATGTCCTCGTGGAGCCACATCTCCGTGAAAAACAGCACACTGCTCACACGATACATCCACTGAGTACATGTTGCAATTTTCTATCCGCAAGTTTGGTCTTGGTCTCAATGAATCATTAATTATCCTGCCGATGAGAATACTAAAAACCACTCCCTTTATGTTATCCTCTGTGTTCTACAAGCACATCAGCTTTACGGATCTATATTCTTCATATAGGTTTGCAATATATCTATAATTTTGTCATCCCGATTAGCCATACTGTAATTGTACTATGTACACACACACCATCTATTGCATGTCTGTCCATCCAGGGAGAGGAATGGACTATGTGGGTGCCCTTCCAAGCTGCAAGGGTTTTTTTGTTGTTTTTTAGGGGTACACCAGGCCAGGCTTCTCTACCATCACTGGTAATCCCCAGCTTTTTATATGAATAAAACAATATCTTTATCGCGCAGTTAAGTTACTGCTAATTCAAACTGAACATTTCCTACAGCTTTCAACAACAATAAAAGCTTTTAACTGGCCAATTGTGAGTTGACTTTATTTTGAAGCAGATACAGAAACGTAGCATGTTACAGCCCCACAGTCAACCTTCAGTTCTGCTTTGTTCTGTTGTTCTGTTATTTAATTTAGACTGCCTCCCCTGTTACACCTTACTATTCATTATCTTGCTTTATCTCGTGCTTATGTCTAAGTGCCCATGTTCCTTTCTGTGTTTTGACTGCATCTGTTGCATTTCTCGAAGTAAAGGAGCCTCGTTGTTTATACCTTTTATTATAATTACTGTAGGTTTAACTTGCTTGGATCAACTTGAAATTGTTCATTTGAATTTGAGAGAGGTTTTCACATATCAGTGGTGATTGTTCTAAGACTACAAGGGAATCTCAGATTCCCCTATAATGTCACCAAAAAAGAAAGTGGTGAAATATGTACTGCTGTTTGTGCATTTCATTGACTAAATAAGCGCTAGAAAGCATTCTTCTTTTGTTTAGAATCAGCTCCTTATCACAGGTAACCGGCCCAAATTCCTTCTGATTCATCCCCACAGCTCCACAGCGCTTTATACAGTCGAACTCTCAGCTTCTACTGACTTCAATGGGGAAGCGTAGAGCGGGTTGTTCCCCTGCAGCCAAACTAGACGCTCATTGGATAAATGCTGGGCTTTGTCCCGCCCATCGGTGATCAGTGTCTCTGGTGGTCTATGGGCGGTGGGCTGGCCCGGATGCTCGGCTTCTGCATGATGATTGGATGAGCTGTCTGAGGCGGAATCCACTGACAGCTCAATTAGCGAATCAGCAATCTTGAAGAATAAACATCCACCGTAGCATTTTCCAAGTTTTTCATTCCGTTGTTCTGAACTGATCCGGAGACTTTACCGATCCCCAGAGACTTTGTTTTTGTTAAAAACGACTAGCGTTGTGTTTGGAGACTCTGTTCTGTCACTATGCAATTTTTTACCCAACGAGCAGCAGCATCTGCGGAGCTTCTCCCCCCATCATGATCACTCACACTCCCAGGCAGTCACACTTCACAGTAGCCTGGCGCAGCATCTCCAGCTGGGCCAAGGCCGTTTAAGCAGCCTAGCTCTGCTGGCATTGAGAGGACACTGGTCCAGTCCCTGGAAAAGACACCTAGTTGGTACGATAAGGTCACAGATCATTTGCTTGAAAAGGAACAAAGGGTATAATTTACATATAAATAAACAAACCCATTTATGATGTAGGCCGGAAAAATTTGCTTCCACTCCTTGAAAGACCAGCAGCCGCCACTGTTACAAATAGGCTATTTTCCTCTTAAAGTGTAACAAATGCTTCTCCACAGATCATCTTAAATGTTTGGAATCCCCCGATCATAGTTTGACAAAATAGGGGCCCCAAAACAAAATATTGCATAGGGCCCAACAAACACTAGACACAGCCCTGCTCGTGGCTCCGCAGCAGTTGGGATTATATCACAGTTTGCAATTTACCTTTGAGCTAAATGCTAACATGCTCACAGTTACAATACTAGCATACTGGCATTCAACAGATATATTGGTAACCATGTTCACCAAATTTAGCATTAACATTTGCACTGAACACCAACTAAGGGCCAATGGTAATACCATTGGTTCTGCAGGTATTTGGTCATAAACCAAAGTACTGGTCACATTCAAATGTTGACCTGATGATGGCACTAGATGAAAAGTTAGACGATCCACAAAGTTATTACAATTCATCCAGGACACATGGACACATACCTCTACCACAAATAGGAACCGACCGATGGTGGTGAATGAAAAGAAAGAAAAACTCAAACTTTAGGGTACATCATCTGGAGACCATGCATGTCTGTACAAAATTGAATTGAAATCTGTCCATCATTTGTTGAGATATTTCAGTCTGACATTTTCATCCCAAGAGCCACAGTGCTTGTGTTGGTTGCAGGTGTGCTCCCTGCAACAAACCTGCATGCAATCACTCCTCCATGTTTCAGCAGACAACTGCATGTGCACAGAGAGGATATTTTATGGTTATTTCATTTTTATCATTTATTTTGGAATATGGAATTAGTAATAGCTACTTGCTAAAATTGCCTGCTGGCTAGTAAGATTTACAATAAAGCCAAACATTGTGTGTTTAAGAAAACTGTGCTATTCTTCTGTAGCTCCAACTTGCAGTGCTTTGACGCTGAGAATATAAATCCCAAGGGATCTCTGTAAGGACAAGACAGTTTCCTATGTCCCAGTAACCTGAATTTGGAAGAAAAAAAATCTCACTATATTTAGACTTTATTCAAATGAATTTGCAATGTTAATGAATGGATCAACACCCATATTAAAACAACCCTTTTCAGGTATGTTTAATTTGTTCGATTACTGTATATAGCATGTTGAATTCTATATGTAGCTGCAGAGTAAATCTGAAAAGGGGAATGTTAGGTTTTAATATGCACATTATGAGTGAATACCACGGTCACAAATTTCATCATAGAGTGTGATTGATAGCCGAGACTTTATTTTCAAAGTATAGGTGGTCCAGTGGCCTAATTAGCGTAGGTGTCTGTCATTCAGGCTCCCTAAGTATTAAACATATTTCATTGGAGTGATTAAATTCAGTTATAAATCTTTTGAGGACATGAGTTGTAGAAGCTGTGTGATCTATCAAGGGTCAGCAATGTGTAGAACCTGACAGCGATAGACGAGGGGAAAAAAATGCAGAGCCCATTTTTTATTCTCCTGCCTCCTTTCATCCTCTGGGGTGCTGATAAATAGCTTGAATGCCGCCCTTTTAGTTTCTTTTTAAGAATAAGCAACAAAGGGCTTAATATCTGTGAAGTGAAATCCAATTTCTAGTGTCAGCAAAACCAGCAATAAGGTGTCTATCAAAGACACAAAATGCCAATAATTTTAATCTGAACCTCCCATTCCCTGATTATGTTAAATCAATTTCAAATTTCCATTGGCTACTGATAAAAACAAAACAAAAAACATTTGACCCCATCTGGGGCCTGTTTCACAAAGCAGGTTTAGTGAAAACTCTGAGTCTGTTAACCCTGAAATGAGGGAAACTCTGAGTTTTCCGTTTCACAAAGGGAGGTAACTCAAACCAGAGACAGAGGGGTAACTCTAGCCTGTTTCACAAAGGGAGGTAACTTAAACTCTCGGTCAGTTACCATGGTAACATGCTCTCTGAAACTAACCTGGTCGGGACCAGGTTTTTCTCAGAAAACCTTGAGTTTCTCTCTGTCTCCGCCCTCTTTCAGCCACACACGGTGTTTCATTTCCTCATTCATTCAGTCAGCGGGCGAGTTTTGGCGAAGTATAGTTCTGCTATAGTTCCGTCTGTTTTTTCAGAAAATCACTGCAAACATCAGTCATTAGAAGTTATATTAGGTGGCGACTATTTCACTACCATGGCGTGTCCTTCTGATAACAATCCCGTGGATGAAGCTGCAGCATTACTGCGCAGATGATTATATATTCGTCGGGAGATGATTATCAGACTATTGATTATAGATGTTCTTGCATTTCCAGGCAATTCTCTGTTTGAGCGGTACCGTTTCATGTCACAGCAGATATTCTGTGTTGCGCTGCGTTTTTTTGCAAACGGGAGTTTTTGTATACAACGTATAAAAGTCATTCAGTAGGCCTACATTAAAAGTTATATTAGGTGGTGAATATTTACACTACCATGGCGTGTCATTTTGATAACGATCCCGTGAATGAAGGTGACGCATTTCGCAAAGAGAATTAAATATTCGTCCGGAGATGATTATCAGACCGCGCATAGACGTCCTTAATATACTGCTGCCATAATTACAAAATGAATGAAATGGATCTTTTGAGCAAGTTGAATGTATTTGACTCAGCGTTTCTAAATATAATTCCAGCTTTTCTTGCAATTCATAGGTTCAAAAGTGTGTGCTTTTAGTTGGGTTACCGGTATATTAACTACTCCTATATAGCCTTCTGATCCAGAATATCACCTATAATGCGAGGGGGCTGAATACGCACAACACCGTTTCATGTCACAGTCCATCTCACCCCTCCTTACATTTCCAACATTAACAACCAGTAATGCTCTCACATCACAGCAGATATTGTGTGTTGCGCTGCGTTTTTTTTGCAAATGGGAGTTTTTTATACAACATTGATATGTTGTATAAAAAACAGCCACTTACGGTAATATTTACTTTACGATGTAAAACCTGCTCAAAATGAGGCGTCACCATGAGACTGTGCAGAGGTTTTACCTGTTTGAAAAATGTTTTTATGTTTCATCTTAAGCTGCGCTTCTCCCCCGTGGGAATGCACTTAAATGGAATAAATTAATAGGCTCCCACTCATGCAGTTCCCCCTGTGATATTACTGTGATTGCAACAGGACTACATTTAAACTTATGCACTGACCCGAGCCGCAATGTCCTCCAGCACCGTCTCCCTCTCTTTTGCTGCAGCAGCGGTGTAAACCTGCTCAAACTCTCCGTATGAGCGCATTAATGTTTCCATTTCCAGTTGTAGCGTAGCCCTTCGCTTCCCCGTTGCCATGGTGACTCGTCGAATCAGGGCTCCATTGATGCTGTCTTTTTTTACTTGTGGTGCACGCGCTTAACTCCAGGTCAAACTACTCTGAGTTGATCAACCTAACGCAAATCTGCTGTTCTGGAACCGAAAACTCAGAGTTTCCTATCTCAGAGTAGATCAACTCAGAGTTCCGGGTTAGACTCAGAGTTTTTTGAACCTGCTTTGTGAAACAGGCCCCTGGTGTTCCTCATTCATTTCAATGAATTTCTGAAATGATACTCTTCTGTGAGCATCTGTCATAGCTTTCCACAATGCAGCCACTTTATTACTGAACAGTGAATGGCATCAGTATTTTTCAATACAATTCCATCTCATCTGGAAAGCAATAGGAAAAAAGAATCACATTCATTGTGGGTTTTGTCTGCAATATTTCTATTAGAAGGTCAGGTCCATTACAAAGGGGAGCAGGTGAGAGAGAGTTTGACGGTTTCATTGCCCCATAACCTCTGTGATGCAATGGATGCACAGGACATGAATTGGACATTAATCGTGGGTGAAGTCTGGTGTTTGATTGACCCATCCATCACCCTATCGCCTTAGTTTTGGTGCTCTAAAAGTGAATTTCCAGTGTAATATCATCCCAGGCTCTTTTTCGGCAAATGCACTCATCAAATAAGCCTTCGAGACAATTTTTTTCATGTATGAACGAATAACGGAGAAATCCAGGTCTGACGCTAATAGGCACTTACAGCCAAATGTGTCTAACATGGATTAGCTCGGGGCGGCAAGTTGAACAGCATTAAAATGTATTTTTTAACCACTAATACTGCTCCAAATAACACCAAACATCTGCAGTAGCATAATAATAGTCCTTACACATTAACAAAAATGAAAGCTTACAACCCAGAAACTTTTCATAGGCTGCCATTGCCTTCTGCTTGCTTCTGACCCAAAGAACCCAAAGAAGGAGTGCTTCAAGAAGAATGCCATTCCACAAGTGCAACAACTGGCTACGGATAGACTGGAGGTAAATATATTTGTTGTGTAATATACGATTGGCTAAAGTGTCAGTACTCTTCTCATGCTACTGCAGAGGTTTGGTGTTATTTTGAGCAGTATTAGTGGTTAAAAAAAGCTGTTTTAATGCATTCAACCTGCCGCCCCGAGCTAATCACTGTTAGCCGCCACTGGCTGTTAGCGCCTTTCTGGGAAATCTCTGGTAATTGGTCATACATTATTTGATGAGTGTATATGCCTAAAATGAGCCTGGGATGATTTTACACCAAAATTTAACTTTAAATGGAGATGTTCCAGTACCAATTGTTATGATACACAACAAAGGTAGAACCCAAAAGCACGACTCGACTCAGGAGATTCAGATAAAGGTGATGGCGTGCAAGGAGGGGTCCCGGGGTTCCACAAGGAGTGCTGGTGGTGCTGGGTGAAAAAGTGGTGATCTTCACTCGTAATGGCGAAGCCGCGTTTCAACGCGGGCTGCGTCGTGCAGGTCGGAAGCTTTCCCAAGATGGAGGTCGGGTGGCTGTAGTTAGTGGTAGTGGCATGAGAAGACAAACAGGAAAGGAAGCAAGCAGGCAGGCGGGCAAGCAGGATTAACTGGACAGAGGGAATCAACAGGTTAGAAATGCTACACAAGCGAAAACACTCAAGAGATAACTCGAGGACCTGGCTCCACCTGGGGCCTGTTTCACAGAGCAGGTTTAGTGAAAACTCTGAGTCTGTTAACCCTGAAATGAGGGAAACTCTGAGTTTTCCGTTTCACAAAGGGAGGTAACTCAAACCAGAGACAGAGGGGAAACTCTAGCCTGTTTCACAAAGAGAGGTAACTTAACCTCTCGGTCAGTTACCATGGTAACATGCTCTCTGAAACTAACCTGGTCGGGACCAGGTTTTTCTCAGAAAACCTTGAGTTTCTCTCTGTCTCTGCCCTCTTTCAGCCACACACGGCATTTGATTTCCTCATTCATTCAGTCAGCAGGCGAGTTTTGGCGTACTATAGTTCTGTCTGTTTTTTCAGAAAATCATTGCAAAAATCGGTCATTATAAGTTATATTAGGTGGTGACTATTTCCACTACCATGGCATGTCCTTTTGATAATGATCCTGTGGATGAAGGTGCAGCTTCACTGCGCAGAGAATTAAATATTCGTCGGGAGATGATTATCAAACTATTGATTATAGATGTTCTTGCATTTCCAGGCAATTCTCTTTTTTTCACAGCAGATATTGTGTGTTGCGCTGCGTTTTTTTGCAAAAGGGAGTTTTTTTTATACAACGTATGAAAATCATTCAGTAGGCCTATATAGAAGTTATATTAGGTGGTGACTATTTCCACTACCATGGCATGTCCTTTTGATAACGATCCCGTAGATGAAGGTGACGCATTACTGCAAAGAGAATTAAATATTCGTCGGGAGATGATTATCAGACCGCGCATAGACGTCCTTAATATACTGCAGCCATAATTACAAAATGAATGAGATTGATCTTTTGAGCAAATTGAATGTATTTGACTTAGCGTTTCCTAAATACAATCCCAGCTTTTCTTGCAATCCATAGGTTCAAAAGTGTGTGCCTTTAGTTGGGTTACCGGTATATAAACTACTCCTATATAGCCTTCTGATCCAGAATATCACCTATAATGCGAGGGGGTGCATTTCACGGCAGGGGTGCTGAATACGCACAACACCGTTTCATGTCCCTCCTTACATTTCCAACATTAACAACCAGTAATGCTCTTAAATCCCAGCGTATAAAACAGCCACTTACGGTAATTTTTACTTTACAATGTAAAACATGCTCAAAATAAGGCATCACCATGAGAGTGTGCCGATGTTTTACCTGTTTGAACAATGTTTTTATGTTTCATCTTAAGTTGCTGCCAAGTGCGCTTCTCCCCCGCGGGGTTGCACTTAAATGAAATAAACTCATAGGCTCCCACTCAAGCAGTTCCCCCTGTGATATTACTGTGATTGCAACAGGACTACATTTAAACTTATGCACTGACCCGAGCAGCAATGTCCTCCCGCGCCGTCTCCCTCTCTTTTGCTGCAGCAGCGGTGTAAACCTGCTCAAACTCACCGTATGAGCGCATTAATATTTCCATTTCCAGTGGTAGCGTAGCCCTTCGCTTCCCCGTTGCCATGGTGACTCGTCGAATCAGGGCTCCATTGATGCTGTCTTTTTATACTTGTGGTGCACGCGCTTAACTCCAGGTCAAACTACTCTGAGTTGATCAACCTAACGCAAATCTGCTGTTCTGGAACAGTAAACTCAGAGTTTCCTATCTCAGAGTAGATCAACTCAGAGTTCAGGGTTAGACTCAGAGTTTTTTTAACCTGCTTTGTGAAACGGACCCCTGGAACCGAAAACTCAAGAGTTTCCTATCTCAGAGTAGATCAACTCAGAGTTCAGGGTTAAACTCAGAGTTTTTTGAACCTGCTTTGTGAAACAGGCCCCTGGTCAACTTTTCAAAAACAACCCAAGACCAAAAGTATAGAAGTATGCGAATGTCCAGACACACCTTTAGCCATATAGCAGCATACTTTTTATGTCTAGTACAGATCTACTACAGAATCACGATATGATACAATATAATATGACTTCATTGCCAGAGCGAGTATGACATTTGATTTGCAGATTTCCCAGTGTCGGAGATGCATGGTGGGTAGTTTTGTTTTTTACAAATGACCATCTGTTTGGCTGGTTTGGGTGAGGACACCAATGACCTACAGCCTACTGGGTCTTAGACATTTGCCACATTAATGGCATTTCATTATTAGATTTCTTATCTTCCACCTGCCAGTGAATATAACCCAAAATCCCATATTTTGGTTTTATAAATGAATCTTGTTACAAACATCTTTAGAGGGTTTGGCTTAGAGGGCTTTATTTATGTATGTATAACTGATGGTGCTCAAAAGCACACAGCTCAAGGTCATGGTGCCTGACTTTTAAGTGTATTGTCAGAGGCAGGCGTTGCATGTGTGCTGCAGATGGAAATGGGAGGAATACATTTTCACTATAGGCGGGATCAGTCATGATTGATCAAATCATCTCTTTTTCGACTCATTAAAAGTAGCACACTATGCCACGGTCATCTGACAACTTCAAGATAGAAAAGAAAAGTAACAAAATCAGACACAAACAGAAAAGACACAACCCGCCCACCCACCAGGAGGAAACATTGTTCTTGTGTGGCAGGTGCAAAACTGCCATAAGCTGTTGTTGAGGACCATATGCAGGTGGTTCATTGTTCGGTTATATATAGAAATCAGCCGACAACTACTTGGGCAGTTCTTTTTTTCTGTTTTGAAAGATTTTTTTGCATGACTTTTTTGCCTTTATGAAAGATACAGGTAGATAGGGAAGGGGAAGAGAAAGGGGTGATGACATGCAGCAAAGGGCCATAGGTTGAACTCAAACCCCAGGATGCTGCAGCAACGCTTCAGCCTTTTTTTCTTAACATGGGCCTCCGGCTCTACCAGGTGAGCTACTGGGGGGGACCAGTCAAACTTTGACAGTTTGACTGAGAGGGCGCTATGTACACAGTATGTTTTTTTTTCTCCTGAATGCTGCATGTTGCCACTAAAATTGAATATGGCTTCATGCACTGTTTGAATGTTACTGGCATAATCATTAGTGCCCCTTTCTTTGTGTAGACATCTGTCTCTATGTGTTATATTAACACACTTGGAGTATTTTTGCTTTTTAGTTTAGCATTCTCTTAATCCTTTTGCATATTCATGTATTTCATGTTTTTCTCTTATTATTTACCCTCTTAATCCATTGTTTCTATTTTTATTTTTTTGATTTAGTCTTGTATTATTTTCACATTTTTTCCATGTATCTATGTGTATATGACTGTATTATGTATGTTATGAACTGACGTATGTATGTATCTACTGTAAGTATGTTTGTACTATATAGTTTATGTTATAACTTTTATCTTATTGGCATTGCCTTATTTTTTTTTTTTTTAAGCACCTTGCATTGCAATTTAGCAGGAAAGCGGTTTTATAAATAAAGTTTATTTGATTTTTTTTTCATATTTGGTTATATTATGTGTTATAGTATTATTGTAGTTATGTTATTGAATGTTGCAGTACTTTGCTTTATTTTCATTACCTCTTTATATTATTTATCACCATAGAGCGTATAAAAAATGGCCCTAGCCTCTCTGTAGAGGTCCGTTCTGATCCAATCATCCTCGCCTACGGGAGTCACCATCTTGTTAGACTTTGACTCCGCCTCATTTCTTCTTACCAAAAAAGGGCATGCATATGACATTGGGGGGAGGGAGATACATCCATCTGGCTGAAGTGAGGGCCAGAGGCTAGCTGTCACTCAAGAGGCAGCGCCCCTAATTATTCATAAACTTTAACCTCCAATAAAATAAAAACTAGCCTGGTACAAAAATATTCACGGAGATATGGCCTAAACATACAGAGAAGAATGTTTTTTTGTCCCAGGCCTTAAATTGGTTTAATTATGCTGGGAAAATGGCCTGTTTAACATGGGGGTCAACTGCTCTATTGTACAAACTACTCCTACTGGACACTTGGAGAACTGCAGTTTTTGACACTTTCTGATTGGATCAACCAGGAAGTTTCTGTGGTGGGGGCTTGCTTATCACCCATTGGAATAGGTGTTGTTGTTGTTGTTTTTGCTGCTGCTGCTTATCACTACCATAAATGAGGCATTATGGCCCAACTCTATTATATATATATATATATATATATATATATATATATATATATATATATATATACTGTATATATATATATATATATTTTTTTTTTTTTTTTTTTTTTTTTTTCTTCTCATTGGCTTAGTAGGCTGTTTTTCTGAAATTCGTTTTTTAGAAACCAAAATAGTTCAAGAAGAAGAAGAAGAATTCCTTCCCGCAAGGGAAATTAAATTCTTTCACTCTGATATTATATTATTCATGATACATACACAGGCCCGAAACACACACATGCACAAACAGGACCTATATACATGCGATTAATGGAGAGATCAGAGCGAGGGGGCTGCCAATAGCTCAGCGCCCCGAGCTGTGGGGTTTCGGTGCCTTGCTCAACAGCACCTTGGCAGTGCCCAGGAGATGAACTGGCACCTTTCCAGCCACCAGTCCACGCTTCATTCACGGTCCGCACAGGGACTCAAACCGCCGACCCTACGGTTCCCAGCCGAGTCACCCATGGACTGAGCTCCTGCCGCCCCCAAAACTATTTATGACTCAGGCCTATTAATCAACTCTTAACCTAAACTAAATTATAATTCATTTGAAAGTCTTGCTCTTTGTCTTTCACATTTAACCTGGAAATCTGTGCAGCCAATTATACTTGTTATAGTGTACCGTGCTCCTGGTCCGTACTCTGAATTTCTGAATTTCTCAGAGTTCTGTCAAATTTAGTCCTTAAATCTGATAAAGTATTAATTGTAGGAGATTTTAGATTCGATTGGTTTTAGTCACCTACTCACTGTTTTAATCACACCTTTGACCTTGTTTTGGCTCATGGTGTGGAAATCAATGACTTAATAGTCTTTCCACAGAATCCTATTTTATCAGACCATTATTTAATGAATTTTGAATTCATAGTACAGGACTACTCACCTCTGGGCAAAAGTTTCTACACTAGATGTTTATCTGATAGTGCTGTAACTAAATTTAAGGAAGGGATTCCATCTGCATTTAAAATAATGCCTGATCCTAATATTCAAGATTCCTGTACTACTAGTTTCAGCTGACCGTGTTGCAAACTCACTACGAACAACACTGTACTCTGTTGCTCATTAAAAAAGAAAATAATGAAACAGAGGAAATTAGCTCCATGGTATAACTCACAAACACGTGAATTAAAACAAGTATTGAGGAAATTGGAAAGTAAATGGTGCTCCACTAAATTGGAGGAATCTCGCTTAGTTTGGCAAGAAAGTCTTAAAACATTTAGGAAGGCCCTCTGTAATGCCAGAGCAGCCTATTACTCATCTTTAATAGAGGAGAATAAGAATAATCCTAGATTTCTTTTCAGCACTGTAGCCAGGCTGACAGAGAGCCACAGCTCTATTGAGCCATGTATTCCTATAACCCTCAGTAGTAACGACTTCATGACCTTCTTTAATGATAAAATTAAAAACTTCTAGAGACAAAATCAACTCGCTTGGCACCAATTTTTCTTCAAACCCAGGAACCTTAGAAACAACTGTACGACCCAATATATTCTTGGACTACTTTTCTACAGTTGACCTTAACAAATGAACCTCTACTATTTCGGCATCAAAGCCTTGTACTTGTCTCCTAGACTCTATTCCAACTAGTTTACTTAAAGCAGTGTTACCTTTAGTTAGCACTCCTGTATTAGATATGATTAATATGTCTTTATCAGCAGGTAATGTACCACAGTCTTTTAAAGTAGCTGTAATTAAATCTCTTCTTAAAAAGCCCAGTCTTGATCCTGAGGTACTAGCCATCTATAGACCTATATAGATCTAATATTCCTTTTCTCTCCAAGATCCTTGAGAAATTAGTCGGCAATCAGCTGTGTGATAATGAGTTATTTGAGGACTTCCAGTTAGGATTTAGAATGAATCATAGCACTGAGACAGCACTAATGAACATCTAGTAGCTTCAGAAAAGGGACTTGTCTCTGTACATATTTTACTAGATTTTAGTGATGCCTTCGACACTACTGACCATCGCATCCTGCTACAGAGTGTAGGAGAATGAGCCTACACGTATTATGGCTAGAATATATTAGTCGCTGAATTAATTATGAATTAACTCGACTCGTTAAAATTTAGGATTTAATTTACCTCGAAGTAGGGCACCACACCAAAATAAGACAGGATGTTTATTAAGCTTTGGTGAAGGTTTAATACCTGTTAGTAATTTAAAGTAATTGATATTTTAAATTTTATCAGTCTCGTCTCGAACGCGTTGGTTCGTACCAGAGCCTTATCAGTGGCCATCAATTTCTGCACAGAAGGGAAGACTCTCACAACGATAACGAAAAGTTATAAACATTTATTTGGTTACCTAGCAAGGATAATACAGAATAGTGCAATACTGAATAGGTGAGTGACAAAGGGTTAAATGTGCATATAAGAAGTTTAGGACCAGAGTGATTCAGACCTACGGGGCTGGTTTATAATATTACTTGGGGACTTAAACTGGCTCTAATTAGCCTGTCAACAGAACTCGGATCAAAACTTAATTACCACCAACGTTTTTTTTAACCAGGAGTTGTAGTAAAAGGCCAACCTTACTTTGCCGTTGATATTACAGTCGCCCTGGTGTCTTACAGTACCGATGCAGGTTCCGTAGGTCCGAGTCCCGGTGTTTGGCGGACCTGACTTCTGGTCTGTAGACTGGGTCGGCTGCGTAGTTGGTTTCGTGGGGCTTGTCTGCTTCCGTCCTGGATTCAGCTCTTCAGGTGGCTGCAGCTCTGCACGTGGCTTGTTTAGTGGTCAAAGAAGTTCTGACCGGTTCTGCTGTGCTGGTGTCGTGAGTTCAATGCAATTTGCCGGCCGGACAAAAAGGCAAAGACAGCACAAGGGGTTTTACTATACTTATAAAAGATAAAAACTTAGAAAACTTATAAAGTCGAACGATAAAAATAGATTAATAAACAAAAATATTTTAACAAGAAAACAAAATATAAAGTAACGTCTCTTGCGGACGTTTGGATAACAAAGTTGAACAAAGGAAAAAAAAGAAAACAAAACGCAGGAAGCAGAAGGGGGGGAGAAGAGAGCGTGGAGATAGAAGAGTGCAGAAAAAAGAGAGTAATAGAGTGAGTGGCAAGAGGAGTTGACACGTCTGTCTGTGTTCACTTTATCCCCCTGGAGGAGTGAGAAGGGGGGTCTTGGCCTAACCCAACCCTCTGGTTCTGAGCGAATTAACTGCTTTATATTCCAGCATTCTAACAGGGAAGATTAAACTATCTCTGGTTGATTTTCCGTTATTTATCTTTCTGATATCCAATTTAACCAAAATCTTTAGGCAGGCAGTTTTAACAGATAACCTTACTGAGTGAAGGGAAGTATTATTAAAACACAGAATATTTCAGGAATTAGACAGAGACTTTGCACATCTGAAACCACATAAACATAATCACTAACAAGATACGAATAATGCATACACAGTTACACATTTGAAAGAATGTCTTTGAACAGCCAGTTGCGATGAAACAGCGAACTTTAACTGTTTTTCAAACTTTCCAAGTTCTGTTTCTTGTCCTTATCACTGAACGTCCCTCTGTCTCCTGGGTGAGAGAGAGACGATCCTTCAGTTCAAATTACGGTCAGATTTGACGTTGATTTAGGATAAAAGGTCCTCCATCCTGAAGGAGCTGTCCTGGAGTTCTGGGTTTTAATGACCCTAGGAGGGTTTGAGGTTGTAAAACACCTTATCTCACATTGAAACAAGTATAAAAAACGTCTTTTCTCACACTCCCTTCCTGCTACGGTGAGCAGATAGTCAGACAGGGAAGATCAGGAATGTGTGTCCCAAAAAAAAGGAGAACTTTCACCTTGAGGTTCCTACAAGAGACTGGAGCATCTAGTTGGCATTAAAGGAACCGCATTAAGCTGGTTTAAGTCTTATTTAACTCAGTTTGTACATGTTAACGACAAATCCTCAATGCACACTAAAGTTAGTTACGGAATATAATTTAAAATCCTTCTCCTTACCTACAAAGCTCTTACATGGAGCAACTACGATCGTATGATGGAATATTTACTGGCCCTTTGACTAGAAGCCTGGGTGAAACAGTATTTCATGGCCGTGGTGGCCGATGTTGACTGCTGTCCTCTCTGATCTCAGCTCGTCAAATCCTGGCGCGCTGGGAGACTTGCTCCACGCGCACTGTGTAGGCGCACGGTCACAACGCTCCGCACGCTCCCGCTACACTTTTCTTCGTGGGTTTCTGAATCCTCTTGGCAACAGCTCACCAAGCTCCGCTCTGTTGTTGTTCTCAATTGTTTCAGTCTGGTTAAATCTGTGGTTAAATCACCACCACAATGTCTCTTTTTAAAGAAAGGTTGTCACTGAAAACCGGCAGTTCACCAGAGAATGGACAGAGACGTTTTTTTCTGTCACTGTGAAGCCTGTGTTTACTATTCAGCCATATCGCTGTGTAAAGAGGATAAGTTGATAAGGCATCTTATAAAAAAATCATGCTAACTTTAACACCACTTTTCCACTGAACTGTAAAAAATACTCTGCATTTGTCAAGACTCGGTTCTGTCAGTACCCTCCTCTCTTCCTTTTGTGTGAGTTTGGCCCCCTCTGTCTGTCTTTCCCTGCATGTGTCTCCCTCTTGTGTCTTGTCAGTTAAGTCCAGTAGGCGTGTCTTCCCCAAGCTGCAGCCTGTTACCCTGATCACCTGTGGACTACTTAAATCCTGAGTTAACAGGCATGCAGCACCGGGCCGATGTTATCCTTCCCTTGGTAAACTATTCCCCCCGGATTGGCATTCCTTTCTCGTTTGTGGTTTTTCACGCTCCCCGTCGATGAGTATATTAATCGTTGTTTATCTTTTGTTTTCTCCGTAGTTTCCCGTGTTCCTGTTTCCTCGTCCGTTTCCCTGATCGTCCGTCATCTCCTCGTTCCTGTTTTACTCAACCGTCTCGTCCCTAGTATTCCTGTACCCTGTAGTGTTTTACATTTTTGTTTGTAGTTTATATTAAATGTTTGTTTGTACTTTTATCCCGTGTCCGTGTCTGCATTTGGGCTCAGTCTCTTTGTGTTATCTCTGTACCGTTCATGACAGCATTTATGTTACGTTCATTTTTGTCAGTCCAGTTTTTGATGAATAAACTAATGTTTCATATGTGTTTGTCAGCCTGGTAAAGTAACTAGTAATTGAAGTAATCAGATAAATACAGTGGAGTAAAAAGTAAAATATTTCCACTGATTTGTAGTGGAGTAGAAGTATAAATTTGATCATGTCATGAACTACATCTTGGCAGTCCCTCCTCTCCGTTGTGTCTGCTCTGTTTATTTTTTTGATCCTCGTCTCTCCCCTTCCCTGTCCGTGTTGTGCATGGCCGTGGTTTTCTTTCTCTTACAGGTGGAGCCAGGTGCATCTCATCCCACTAATCAACCTTTCCATATAACCTCCGGATTTCCTACCATAGGTACCTAGTTTGACACCGGCATTTAGTTATCTCTTGAGTGTTGTCGCTTGTGTAGCATATCTAACCTGTTTGATTTCTCTGTCCAGTTAATCCTGCTTGCCCGCCTGCCTGCTTGCTACCATGCTTGTTCGTCTCCTCCTGCCACTGCCGCTCACTACAGCCACCCGACCTCCATCTTGGGAAAGCTTCCGACCTGCAGGACGCAGCCAACGTTGAAACGCGGCTTTGCCATTACGAGAGGAGATCACCACGTTTTCACCCAGCACCACCAACGCACCGTGGTATTGTCACCGGATCATAATAAATATCACCTTTAACTGAATCACCTGAGTCGGGTCGTGCTTTTGGGTTCAACCTCTGTTGTGCACCGTAACAGATCAGCTGTTAAACTGTTGCACTTTGAGGCCTACTGCAACTATTTGTATTGATAAAATAAAGACAATATATGCACTGCTATGTGGCTGTAGTGTTTTACAATATTCATTAATGTGAAGCTTATATTTTTCGGCCCCTCATTTTAGATTATTTTCGTCATCCCTCAATTCCAAACTAATTGAATAACCCTGCTCTGATATATATTCATACTTATTCATTTTTCTCTCAAAATGCATCAACTTCTCACCCTTTTCACTCCTGACCCGTTTTCATGCCTATAAAGTTATGTCACATGCATATGACATGTAAGTGAACTTTCTTATGTAATGTTCCTATGTTTCCCAACCCAAACTACAATATTTTCCTTAACCCAACTAAGTAGTGTTGTTGCCTAAACCTAACCAAGTAACCTTTTGTTTTTTTTACAATGTGATACAAAGAGCGTCGCCATGTGAATAGATGAGGGCCTTCTGCACTCCTTCGGTCCCTTATCTATGAGGCTGATAACCACAGATAACACCAAATCAGTGTAGTGATAACATTTAAAACGTGTTTATCGTTTGCACCAATGGCAAGTTCCTTGCATGTTAAACCCTATTTGCACCAGAATTTTTTTACTTTCACCTTTGAGACAATGTTTAAAATGAAAGCATATAAAAAGTTTACTATCAACTTATGTCACTTGTTTTCCTACAATATCCTCTCCTGCCAACCAAAGCATGATGACAGTCGAGGAAAGATGTTGGCCTTGTAGAATATTGACGATTTGAGTTTGCAGCTGCTGGCTCTGCAGACTGTGCTTAGGCACAGTAAATATCAATGCTCGCAATGACTATGTTAAGATGCTGATGTTTAGCTTAGTGCAGTGGTTGACCAACAGACTAACCAGCATGCATGGCCATGGCTAAAATATTAATGTTGACAAGACGGGAAAACGGTGGAATGCTGGTCCCACAAAGTTAGTGGAGCAGCACACCTTTGAATTGTTGCCAACAAAGATTTTTAAATAAAATGAAAAAAGAAGTCAGTCTGATTAGTGGACTTGCATCATTCAGTAATTACAGGATATAACAACTAATAAATAATGACAAATGGGAACTTGGACAACATACATCAATCAAATTATTGCCACAAATAAAGACTTCCTGATGTAAATCACATTGGAATATCATAGAAAGTTAAAGAGACACTTTAGTGATTTAAGTCCAGTTCTGTGGCAATGTTTGCTGTGTGTGTAGATGAACAGTGTTTGGCTTCCCTATCCCCATGGAACAGAGCATCAGAGTTCTGCTGAAATCTAAATGCGCCCCGATCTGCCAATACGTTTCAGTTCAGGCTTTCCACCATGAAGGGATCCAAACACTGATCATCTGCACACGTGGCCCAGATTGCCATGACACAGAGCAGGATTACAATGGGTAAAGTATTCCTTTTGCAGACGTATCCAAACGATGTTTTTTCACTGTCTCTTTCCATTTCTCAGCATAATACAGAAATATGATTTAAATATTGCCGACATCAGGAGAATCTAAGTCCATCTATTGTGAAAATAGAGTGACAGACAACAATTCTTTCAAGAAACAGTACAAAATTTCATTTTACATTTATCTACTATTTTATTCATACATTACACGACTTTTGTGAACCTAAGATTTGGTAAACTAATTTCAAGCAACAAAACAGTTTGTCCACATAAGTAAAGGTATGTTTTCATAAGAGATATGAAGAATTTGAAAAAGCAGAATTTAATTTTCAGCCATTGGGCCAAATAATCTCTTTACACATTGCTCTAGGACAAATTTGGGCCTTGCGTACTTAAAGCTGAGTCTGTTCTGAACATTTCCATATAAAACACAGGTATTATGTTATATGCAAGTACCCTTAAAAGGGGGAATTTAAGAAAGTATGCAAAAATCGAGAAAACAGCCTCAGACAGAGGGTTAATACATTGTACCTCAAATGTGGTGAAGTCTTGGCATGTGTTATTGACTGATCAGGTTAAATTGGTCTGCACCAAGTAGTTAAGAAGGTTTAAACAAACTGTACCTCTGCAGCTGGTTTCTGCCCTTGGCGTCCTACAATGGATTGGGTGCACAAAGAGTCTTAAAATACCAGTGACTTGAAGCTGGCTGTTGGTACGTGTGAGTGTGTGTGTGTGTGTGTGTGTGTGTGTGTGCGTGTGCGTGTGCGTGTGCGTGTGCGTGTGCGTGTGCGTGCGCGTGCGCGCGTGTGTGTGTTTGTGTGTGTGTGTGTGTGTGTGTGTGTGTGCTCCAGAGTGAAATTTGACCTTGCCTTTTATGGTGTAGAACAACAGCACAGGTGTGTAATGTGAGTACGCCCACAGATCAGCCAGGCCCTTTGCACAGCCACATTTTGTGTTGTAATGACAGTGTTTTGTGGAGATGTTTGAACATTTGTCACATCAAAGGGGAAAAAAACTGACTTACAGCCGGGTAAGAGGCAACAGAAGTTCAACCTAATCACAGTGTTTTGTCTCATAACTTTGTGTTTTTTCCCAGTCTTCTTATTGTCCCTTAAGTTTTCAGTTGCAGAAGCTTTTGAATGTTGTGTTGATGATATAAGAGTCTCTTTGCTTAAGGACACATGAGCTTAAAGTGTATTCCAGTGTATTTGCATTCCATGGTCTCTTTCAGCATGGCTATACATAAATAAGCCATTGAGGCAGTTTTTTAGGTGATCACCTATTAACAGAAAAATACCAGAGACTCACTAACAGCCAAACATGGCTAACACTGAGTAACTCGGGGAAGAGCACTCATCCATCCCAAACGGCTTTTTTAACCACTGTAATACTGCTCAAAGTCGCACCAAACCTCTGCAGTAGCATGATAAGAGTCCTTACACATTAAACAAAGCACCAACAACGTATTTAATGAACCTGGAGTTTATCAAAAATATTCAATAGACTTCAGTTCAATACTTTCCTCCAGGGCTCTCAAATGTCACGCATTGAGCGGGACAGTCATGCGTTTCTGTCTTTTGTCAAGCACTCCTGCCACACATTGTATTTCTCACACAGAAAAACATTTTATAGTAAGCTGCAGTGCAGTAATGCTGCTCTCACTATGGAACCAGCAGGAATCAAGTTCGTCGAACTGCCACTTACCAGCCAATCAAAAAAAGACACGAGCTACACAATGGTCAATCCGAAAATAGCACTATTGTATCTGGGTAGGATTGAAAAGCAACAACCAATTTTTAAAAAAGCATAGTTTTATTCATGTGACTCTTCTAAAAGCATCTTGAAGCTCCGAGCATCACTTTGAGCACAGAGTAAATCATCTCCTGTTTTAATGTTACATTACAACCAATTTGTAAGTTGTTTTAGACAAACAATGACAACTTGACTGCTGTTAGAGAATGTTGCCCAGATAATTAGCATCAGTTTTTCAATGCTCATTGAAACAGCCGAGTTGCCAGTTTTCCAAACTTGAGAGCCTTGTATCTCCTTGAACTGAACTCCAGTGGAAATCAACTTGTGTGAACTGCTCAATATGGACGCAGTCAGCTGCTAAGGCTTGTAGCACTATAAAACAGTCTTTTTAATAAACTCTGGGCCGAGCTACTCAGTTAGCCATGTCTGGCAGTTAGCGACTGACCGGGATTTCTCTGTCAGATGAGCAACAAAAAAACCTGTCTCAATGTCTTATTTGATTCCTGCTGAAAAAGACCATGGAAAGCAAATACACAAGAATTACACTTTAAGTCAAGCTAGTGTTTATTTTGTGACAAGTGAACTTTTTCAGATATTAAGATACAGCACTAACGGTTCTTTTACTTTGTTATCTCTACTTCTATTAACTACAACGTTGCTTTTATTGTTATGACCTGTAACCCAGCTTACCTGACAATCTCCTCAAATACATGAACCTAGTATGACACAGCATTTTTGTATTTTAATGCTTTGCACCTCTGCTTTTAAACCCTATTTATTAACTTGACATGAATCATGAATTAAAATTAAGGAATTATTCTTTCACACAATCAATCAATCAATCAATCAATCAATATAGAATAATGAGTATTACTAACCCAAGTTAAAGTATCTCAAGAAAATCAAATAGTTGACCTTTAATCTCATAAAATTCAAAAAACAAAAACTAGACAGGTGCCCTTTAAAGTTAACCAAGGCAATGTTATCACACTGTAAATTGCACAGAATCTCTCAACCCTTCAGGTAAATTTGTAAATCTCGTTCAAAAAGTCACCAAAATATAAACCAGTAATACTCAACCCTGAATCTCTGGAACACACACTATTACTTTTCAAATTTAGTGTGGGCCCACATGAAAATAATAATACACCAGCCGGCAAAGAAAATAACAGGCCTGTTTGTGGATGAGTTGTGAGGTGATGTGAAACTTCCCCCCCTTTTCCCCTGATCTCTCTTGTCCCGCCCCCTACATCTCTACTCCCTGACCAATAGCAGCAGGGCTCACAATTACCAAAACAAAACAGGATAGTTTGATATTTCTCTTGTTGAGGGAACTACTTTTCACACAAACTATAACATGGTTGGTTTTAAAGGATCATTACAAACTATTCTGATGCTGGCATTTATTCTCTGGCTACAGATCTATTTTAAGTCAATCAGTACTGATGATTTAATCACAGCATGTACATATTTGTAAATAATTTACAATATAAAGTATATTGTAATTTATATTAATAGAAAATGTTCCGATTAAAGCACAGACCTCCACGAGGTCTGAGTCATTTGTGATGTACTTTATAACATGTTAAGTAGCTATAAAGCTTAAAGACAATGGAATGCAAATATGCCGGAATTACACTTCATTTGGTGTAAAACTTTCTCTGAGGGCACAATAAGCACATTCATAAGACATTATAATGCTGTTATAAGGCTTTATAAAAGCATTGCTATTTTAACTTTAATTCACCCAGTGCATGTTGGCTGAGCTCACATGCTCAGTTACAGCAGCACCCTGCTTCACTTTGTTGCACATTCACACATGTCCTGGGAGATCGCCTAATAGTCCAGTCTTGTACCATTGGCCAGTCTATTGCAGGGCACATAGAGACGAATAGAGACAGACAACCATTCACACCTAAGGGCAATTTTAGAGTCATCAATTAACCTAACACGTTCATGTCTTTGGGTTGTGGGAGGAAACGGGAGTACCAGGAGTAAACCCATGCAGACACGGGGAGAACATGCAAACTCCACACAGCATTATGTCAGTGGAGTGGATCTGTTTAATATAGAACATGTACAGTCAACAGTTCATGCTAGATAGCAGAGTAAATGCACGTTTTTGTTCTGAATCTACAACACTAACAGCTCTGTAACTGCAGACACGGGGAGAATATGCAAACTCCACACAGAAAGGCCCAGGCCGGGATGCGAACCTGAAACCTTCTCGCTGTGAGGCGACAGTGCTAACCACTACACCACCGTGTAGCCTAATGATGGTGCCATTGTCTGTTTTAAGTAAAATGGGAAGTCACTAGTTGTCACATTCAGATGTATTGTTTAGTTAACCAACCCAAATACTCAATTTAATATCATCGATGACGAAAAACACCAACAAATACCACATTTAAGAAACTGAAACTGAACAAATCTTAGTCACTTTCTATAGTAATTTTCTCCATGAGAAGAGCACAAGATGCAGTTAAACGCCTTGTAAAAAGCTGGAAACTAGAGCTTAAGTTTATTTTGGTCAAACTACTGTTGGAGATGACAATTCATCCAAACAAACGCCACGAGGCAAACCTGAAACCTTTGGGCCACATGGGGATCTGGAGCCACTTTGGTAAGTTGTTACTCCAGTCTTGCTGGTGACAAATAAGAGCGTGGACTCCTAGTCTATAAGATTATATTTATTGTGTAATGATGTTGTTAAAGTATCAACTCTGCATGTGTGCAGTAAGATCATTCAGGCACATTACAGCATTATATTTTAAGTGTAATTACACAAATGACACGGATGACAGATCTCTTTGCTGCTATAGAAGCAGTGAATGCCTGAGCCATGTGGCGTGCAGCAGTAATCATTGAAGAATGAGCACATACTACTACTACTCTGCAGCAAAGACACTGTGGACATCTGTCATTCAGATGAGGAGGAATGTAGGTCATTGTTCCTTGTGTCTTTAGCAGGGCATGATTAAAGTAGCAACCTATGGCCTAAGATTTCTGCCCAGCCGTCACTGTCAAGTTACACAACATTTGACTTTTTTTTGCAGTAGCAAAGCCTGCGTGATTCAATATCCTTCCTCACTGTGAATCCTTGCCCCATGCCTCCCTGACACCCATTTACAACAGCAAAGATTGGATTACCCAACTGTCAATCAATCATACGGGTGCTGATGCAAGCCCACGATGAAACCTCCCAAACAGATGGCCAGCCACTACCACACTCCTGCACCCCCACTCAGCCCTAACCCAGACCTATAGTACTTTGGACTGTAAGCTCCTTAGATTTTTTCATGCTTATCAGTAATTTAGATCTTTCATCAAAGCATTCATAGTCATTTTTTTGCACCAATTCTGACACTTATGATGCCCTCTTTGCTTGTAAGTTAACAGCTATCATTCCCTTAATTTACAACATTTAATGGTCGTGCAACTAATGAGAAATGTCTTATTGAGTTCATAAATCCGAGGCTGTGCTTAAGACAATAGCATGCCAGGGGGCTGAGCAATGGGTGTATTTTGGGGCAGGACGGCGACCCCCGACACCCGGGCCGGCCGGCAGGCAGTGGAGGAGGAGGCTGAGCCAGAGCAGGTGTCTCTGCTGACATCTGCTTCAGTTCACTGGGGAAACACAAGCACCCTGCAGCTACAGCACTGACAATGCCACTGATGTGCCCTGGCTCCATATAAACAAGGTAGATTTTTTCCACTTCTTCTTACAGCTCTGGGATTATCAAGTTGAGGGGTGAAGCTTCATTTCTTTTGCAGGATTTTGTTGTTGAATCAGTGTTTGTTGTTTGTTCATTTATTTTATTTTAAAATAATGTTTTTTAGTTAGTTAGTTTTTTCCTCTAGTGAATTTGTGCTGTTTTATCAGCAAAGTAATTGCACATTACTTTTTCAGGAGGTTTTGTGGTTCACTTTGACTCCTTTTATATCCATTTCTTGCTTTCGACCTTCCATGGTCATTTTCAATGTGGCAATTTAATCCATGGGGAAAAAAAGGTTTTCATGTCAGAGGATTCGACCCAGATCTCTTACAGACATTAAAGAAAGAAATTGTTGGATGTTCAGTCTCATGCAATATTGATGCTGTCATGTTTACTCAACAACCCACTTTCCTCCTGAATCTAATCAAGCTGACAAGACAAACCCACAAGGCTGTTGATTCAGATGCGCTATTGATCCAAGTTTGCGTTCCACTGACCCGAGTGCATTTTTTAAAGACTTTGTAGTGTAATCAAAGGCTCTGTGGACTCCCTGACCTGTGGTTAGCAGATGTACCTTATATATTTCCCCCCTGCAGCTTGTATACAGTTCTGACAGGCTTTCACATTGCAACGCCTTGCTTTGTGTTTGCTATAATCTGACATTGATCTTCCTGTGCACTCCTCAAACAATGAATTATAATAGGACAACGATATGATGGCAAGCGTGGAGGTGGTAGTGGGAGGATTTATGTTGAACTGAGGATGAACGATGGGGGGTGGCAGACTCGAGTAACTGATAAAAATTCTGAGCATGCACTGGGGTGGTGTGAATCCCCCTCCATATGTGTATTGTAAATGAAAAAAGCTGTCGTCTTATCATTGTAATCTGACCTATTTCAAAACTCCAAGAAAAGTCAGCCATTTTTGAAAAGAATATGTGTGCAGCAGTTATCATCTCTACTGCCTCATCAGATGTACTCTAAGGGCCTGGAGGTTTAATGAGCACAGTGCGCCATAGAAATTGTGTTTACTTGCGTTTGGGTTTGATTTTTTTGCGCCCTTTTGCACTACAAGACCATTTTATTCAGCTCACGCACACTCTGTCTTCCTAAGTGCCACCGCTTATCTCTTAGCAGTTTCAGGTGTTGAGGTCTGGGTGTTCTGGGGAGCAGAGCGGCAGCCAGCCTGTAGATTAGAGAAGCACATTTGGTTTCTGGAAGGCTACACATTGAATCCCTGGAGGTGCAGAGAAAAACTGAATTATCTTTAGGCATTTATTATCTGCAGATGAAATATGTGAAAGTGAAAGAAAGCATAATACTCCATGAAATATGTGATAAACTTGATGACGTAGTGACAGCTCATAACACCAGTTGACCCCAAAGTAATTTGAGTCAAAAGCAACTGGACTTGGTTTTTTGTCTAGGAAGACGTTTCACCTCTCATCCAAGAGGCTTCAGTCAGGCTGGGATTAGGACCAGTCTCAGGTTTCTTAAATCTAATCAAGTAGGCCAGTTTTGATGCCTAAACCTAAGCAGAGACTGTTCAGAAGTAGAAGAATTTTTTGTTCAAAATTCACAATGTTAACCATGTGTTTAAAATTTCAACCGTGGAGTGGCAAATAATGTGGAATGAGAACAGGTTGCAGCGGTTCAGAAGGTTTATTCCTTTGTTGCAGTCAGAGAAGTATTTTCTAGTATCGACTCCCGTCTCCTTACTGTCTGCAAACAATGGAGCGGTATACTTTATCAGAACAGCGGCTATGAAAGACTGGGATAGCTTCTTCTGTTTTGGCCTCTCCAGCTCATTTAGCTTGCTGTCCGAATTTGCATGTCAAAATTCACCAAAGTTGAACTTGATGTAATAGATCTGCACAAATCTGCTTAACCCCTGCAGATTATGGCTATTCCATTATAATCAACTGACTTTGCTGTTTTAAATGAGCAGTGTTGCAAGAAAAATCTGTTCTTTTGTGGGTAATTAATAATCAATGCATGCATTTTTTTAATAGAACATGTTAATTTGGAAAACACTGCTTCATGGCCTTCTAGTGTAATTTATATTTATATATAAAGACATTTTCAGCAATAACATATAGTCATATACATGTAGTATTTTGCTCACTGTTTAAATGGCATAGGACTAAAGCTTTAGCTATAATAGCATACACCACTGTACTGCTGCAATCCTGCAAAGGAAGAAAGAAATTTACATTGGTATGCTTTATTTTACAGGTCTGCAATTTCCTAATACTTTTCAAGAAGAAGAGCTATTTGGTAAAAAAATTATAAGAAAAGACAACTGACACTTTTCACAATGAGTTGATAACTGGTAGAAGAACCTTTGGAGTCTCTGGTGCCCAGCAACTCAACTGAACAGACAGTTCATGTTTACTTAGGCTTCAATAGAAGCCGTTCTTATAACCCATATTTTATTTTAACCCTAGGACCAAATTACATTTAAATTCATTTTCAGGAATCCTCCTAAGAAACTTTTTTAATTTAAATTTTTTTTTTCTAACTTACTATGAAATCCTGGAGTTAGTTAAAATATTAATTATGCAGATTTATAATTAGAGATGCACTTGTATGGTGATTAACTGACTCCCTTATGTGAAATATATACTACTCAATAAATGTCAGACTTGCAGAAAATGGGATGAATTAGTTTATATAATGCACAGTTATAAAGAAGTAATGGAGTGTGATAGCTTTCAGGGGTCTCACACACACCTTGACAAATAAACATTACAGCGATGACTGATGGAGTCTGATCCTTAGGCCAGTGGGCTTATTTTTGGAGATGGGGGCCCATCCAGCCTGAATTCACTACTGATCTGGCTTCAGCCTGTCTGGGGACAGGATTAGGGGGTGAGTGTGGAGGTGAAGACTTGCAGATAGATCAACGGCCACTGACTGAGCCACACATGAAAACAAGCGCATTATCAGCAGGACTTATTTACCAAACATTGCTGAACACATGTCCACTGTAGATCGATCTGCTGCTTTATCTCCTTAGTGCAGATCCTGGAATATGATGCAAGCACTGCAAGCATATGAAATGCATGTCATGCAATAAAATAGGCAGATCATCTCTCTCTCTCTTTAGAGGTTGAATTCTATGATTCCCTTGATCTCTTTAACCAGATCTGGTTAATACTGAGAATACTATTGCTATTGTTCAGAATAGGCACTTATTGCATTCTAGGGTTAGCCCATGTCATTATAGTTTTTTAATTTTTATTTTTTATACAAAATCCCAGATTAGCCCTTATCCTCCTTATGAGAAATCCAATAGTGTAATTAGATGGTATACTGAGAATACATACACCTCATCCCATCTTCGTTAATTGAGCTTCTGAGGCAATAGCCAGAAAATCTGTAAAGCTTTTTGGTAACTAATTATCTAAAATAAGTAAATGGACTGTTGTCTGGAGCTCTTTGCACGAACGCTGCAAAAGCAGGTGTATGTTGTTTAGTCGGATGTGGTCAGTGTTTAATATTCGCAATATGTAATGTTAACAAACGGCAGCATTAGCATTCATTTTGTGTCCTGTTTCTTGCAAAACCCCAAATGTAAGTCCAGTATTCTCTCTTTGGTAGTCTTTTTAGCTGCTAAATGCTCCACCATGATGACCAGCTATCTCCAACGCCTCATTTCTACACAGTTCTGTTCTGTGGTATTAATTCTGTATGGTATACAGAGTAAGCACACACAAGGAACTGCCTCTCTGTCTGTCTGAAATGCTGCAAAATGTACTGAAGGCAAATTCTTGGTCAAAATCAAAAATGGAGGGATTTTTGCAAACACATAAAAGATCGTGGACGTACCCATAGAAATAAACGGACTTTGGTTAACTTGCATACATAGGCCTACACAGAGCTATGTGGAAATTAAGGCCCAATTCTCTCTGTCTGTTTGTTGCTTAGCATAATGTACAGTGGCTTTATAGGAACTCTTTCTATGAAATTATCTTCCTTTTGCAGTTGAAAACAGAGTTGATTGGGGCAGTGAGAGTGAACAATCAGAAAGACTGAAATTGAGGGGAATTGCCGTGATGGGGGATCATTTTCTGTGGGTAAATAACTCCATGTGACCCCTTTGACATTACATGTCAAAATTTGATCCACTGTGAACTTGAAAAAATTGATTAGTGCAACTTTAAATAAACTTTTTGTGTAACCCCAGAGGCTGGTCAGTTTGACCTTTGACCCCTTTGGGATCAGTTATCTCACTCTCAATTCTGTCCAGAGGCCTTGGTTAGTCTGGATACTGTGTTACACACACACACACACACACACACACACACACACACACACACACACACACACACACACACACACACACACACACACACACACACACACACACACACACACACACACACACACACACACACACACACACACACAGATCTACCTATTTTGACACCTCTTTAAGTGTGTGTCAGCAGCTATTTTGTCTCAGCTCATTGCCAAAGAATCCACAAAGTGAAGTTTGGAGTCAAACTGTTCCCGAAGTCTTTGAGCATGAGTGGATGTGAACAAGGGGAAGGATGAAAGGGGAGGGTTAAATGGGGGGTGAAAAAGGCCGTTAGCAAAGCTAAGCTTTGAGGATGGAGGAGGAGGTGGCTGACATATACACATACACACACACACACACACATGCACACACACGCGCACAGATGCATGGATGAAAACGCACATGCATACGCCCCTCTAGCAAGCAGATATGCAGGAGATTTAGTTCCCTTTTGAATATGTAATGAGTTTAACATGCATGATGAGCCGGTGGTTGATTCCTGGAGAAGCAGCTGTGATCCATGCAGCACATTCAGGATTATCTGCCACCAAAGATAACAGCCAGAACAAAGCTGGATAGAGCCAAGCCCTCGCCGCTCGGCAGCTCAAGCCCCTCACAGCTATTTGATTGGAGACCCCCCACCCCCATTGCCTTTGCATGCCTCCAGGCTGCACTCCACTTCAGGAGGTGGAGGCAGTATTGGCTTGGGAGGCGATAAAGCATTAGTTAACATTGTGTTAAGGAAGAGTCTTTGGAGTGTAGAACAGCAATTCTCTTAAAGGGACAATGCACCCCAAATTCCAAACTTCATATTTATCTTTTCACCTGTAGTTTATCATTCCATATAGTTTTGGTGTGAATTGCCTTTGATGGAGAAATCAGGGGTAGACATGTCAGCTTCTCTAATAAAATGGAACGAGAAAAACTCAACACTAATGTCTTTTTCCAGAAATCATGATCAGGTTACTCAAGATAATCCAAAGATACTGTTGTCAGCAGTTTATTGTAGGGACTATTTCCTCTCCACCGAACTCCACCCGCCAAATGTACCACCGTGCAGGAAGCATACTCATGTATGAGAGTCTTGTGCTCTAGCTTGTTAGCTTGTAGAGATAAGCTTATAGCTAACTAATAACTGTGACGTTAGCTAGCTCAGGTGAGATAGCAATGTCAGTTACAATTTGGATTGATAAATAGTAAGTAAGTAGGTAAAATGTATTTATAAAGTGCTTTTCACAGGCAAAAGTCACAGAGTGCCTTTTAAGGGTATAAAAAAAACATACAGAGAAAACATAACACACACACTATATATATATATATATATATATATATACAGTATATATATATATATATATATATATATTAAAAAGCATTAAAGGTATTTTTGATTTTGGGGTGAACTGCTTTTCATTAACTCAGCCTGGAACACAATAAGCTATTACTAAATAATTTCTCCCCGGGGATTATTAAAGTATTTCTGATTCTGATTATATCTGACAAACTGAAAAGCATAGTCACTTGGCTACTAAGCAAATGATATGTGATGTGAACTTCACCACAAGGACATAGCACATTGTGACAGTAGCTTGTATAATCTATGCCATGTGAGCTCTGATTTAAAGGGCCACTCAAGCAGTTTAGTACTGCACTTGCATAAACCTCAGCGAGTCATTAGAGACAAAAAAGAATAATCAAAATTGAAGTAGCTGAGGAGATATCCTGAGATATGGGTCATGCAATAAGATTTGACACAGAATACTTACACAACAGCTGACTATTTTAAAAGATGTGACTTTCTCATCATGACTTTGCAGTGTTCCAAATAAATGAAGAACATACACAGAAACAGAGACCATAAGGTACAGACATTTCATTTAATTTGTAAGTCTGTGATTGATAAGGGAATGTTTCAATATTGAGTTTGTCTGGTGCAGTTCCTCTTACAAATGGAAACGTATGTGAATTAACAGTAAAACAATAAATCAACAATAATTCATGGTGGCTAACTCCAGTTAACTCCAGTTAGATATTGCACAATAACAGACATTTTACTAACATTTTCTGCTTGCTTCAGTTAGAGGCTGTTAACATTAGCTTACATCAGCCATGAGTAACTTTCACACCAGACCAACTATCTAGCAGAAACAAATTTAACATTCCGTTTTGAGAAGCATGTGTTATTGTTCTTTCAATAGATAAACTATGAATAAAAACAGAATAACAATGAAACATAATGTTAACTCTAACATATAGCCTACTGTACATACATGAGTACATAGTTATTCTTCTTCCACTTTATGAAAATAGAAACATTGTTTAAAAAATGTGTTCATTCATTTGTTAAAGGTTCCAAGTGTTACATTCAGAAAACCATTGTTATTAGCAATCCCAGTGGCTGTTAACTGAACTGTTAGTGCTTACTAATTAGCAATGAATACATGTAAAAGGTTACACACTTTTTACATGTATTTTAACATAATGTACATTGTGAAGCACACTGACAAATGCTCCATGAAACTACGTCTTGACTAAAAGCACAAAGTCAGCAAGGACATGGCCAACACTAAGTAAAGCATTGTCTGCTGTAGCAATATCATTGTAAATATTTCAGATGGACAATTGGAATTCTGTGTCAAGTCCAGAAATATATAGATTCCAACCTACTGATGTTCACAGTGTTTCAGAGAAGTGTATGAACGATTGACTACATGGAGCCTATAGCAAAGTAACAAACATCCTTTCACTTCACTGCCCTGTACTTCTTACCAGAATCATTTTTAAAACTTTAATGAATCACATTTTAACCACAAGAAATTGTGGTATAAGATGATTGCTGTATTGAGAGTCTACCATTTAACTTGAGAGCGGCCTTATTATAGGAAATTGAGCGCTTCTTTTCAGAGCCACCGGCACCTCGAGCGGCAGCTACTGAGTGAGGCAGTCCAAAGTTGAGTCGAGTTGAGTATCTGAAGAAGTGTATTTTCATGAATGTTTCAAATTAAAAATAAGGGCTTCTTGACAGGCATGTCAAAGAGTAAGGATTTTGGCTCTTGACTCCAGATGAGACTTGACAGCAGCCGCCATTGGGTACATTTCTGTAAAATGCATGTCAAGAGTGTACTAACCTTATAGTTAGTTAGTTATAAAGTGCCTGAACAGCACCTCAGTTTAAATAATTGTATAATAGTGATATTAACTAGTTAGAATCAATAGCTGTTGTATTAACTGCCTTAACATATACGTCATATTCACATTACTATAAATATTATAGTTACTGTTAGGCTTTGCTTGCATCTCTGGAAGTGTGTCTGTCTGTCTCTCTCTGTCCATCTGTGTGTCTTTTCTCTCTTTCTCTCTCCTTTTCTTCCTCCCCAACCGGTCAAGACAGATGGCCGTCCTCCACAGAGCTGGGTCTGTCTGACGTTCCTGCCTGTTATAGGGAAGGTTTTCGTTGCCACTGTACTCTACAGAGGAATTGTTGGGTCTATGTAAATCATAAATAAGTCATTGAGTGTGGTCTTTACCTACTCTGTAAAGTGTCCTGAGATAACTTTTGTTATGATTTGACACTATAAATAAAATTGAATTGAATTGAATTGAATTGAGCTGCTGTTATTCCTGCTATCCATACTGGGTCCATTACAGAACATGATCCTGTCACTACTCAGCGTTTATCGACAGGAAAGTGATAAATCACTTAAGGTTTCTTTTGTGTAACACTTGTTTGTTCAAGAAATGAAATTAAGGCTGTTCTGTTTTTCCTCTATGTTTTCTCTTCCATTTTTTTACAAGATCTCCAGCGGTGGGTGATGGGGAGTTTAAACATTCAGCTTTCTTTTGCTTCCAGTCTCCTGCTGGACTCGAATAACACAGTGACCTAATTAGGAGGAAGCTGATGATCTCCCCTACCTTGAATCTAAGGGTTGAAATAATTTCCTTCTGTACACAACGCAAAGAAAGATTAGAGCCAGGCCTAGCCCAGGATTGTGTGACACATAACGGTTCTCTAATCACGGCGAATGCAAATGACCCGGCTCCCTGGCGGCTTGGAGCTTGGAGCTGGAAAACCCTCCACTCATCTGGCCCCCGGCTTTCTCTGGACTGGGCTAAAGACTTGCCGAGAGGGAGGCTTCATCTTGCTACAGTCAAGTGCTGTTGGCAGCCAATTAATGTTAGCAAAAGGGGAAAAGAAGGGTAGGAAAAGCAACTTGCACAAGGATTTTCTCAGGCTCCTGTTTCCATGGGTACCAGCTCTACAGGGGGGCGGATGTCAGATGGCAACAGGTAGCTAGTGCGGTGTGACCTCCTCTGAGCTCAATAACATCTTTGTAGGATTTTTTCAGCTGCAAATTTTGCAACCAGAAGACTGCTGGAATGTGTGAGTTCTCCTTTTCTCTTCAGGTCTGGTGGTTATGTGAAGGTGGTTTCTGCTGGAGAACTCCCCCCACTCTCCCTGAGAGAGTGAGGAACTCTGCCATCCGATTGTATGCCAGCAGAGCTGCACCAGTGCCAACTCCTTTTCATTCAAACAGAACAAACGCCTGCATTATTCAGGCTGCCATCTCACTAGAATGGCCTGTCTGTCGCTCTTCCAGGCCGCTGGGCTGCACACTTACCAACAGATATGTTTACTGTTGGCGTTAGAAGATATATCTTTTCAGCAGAGTCCATTTTAAGCTCTCCTTTACGGCACAGATCCAACGGTTTGTGCCTCGAAGCATATCAGAGGATCACATTCAGGGCTTCAAGCCAAACGAGCAGGATGTTTAATGTCTGATTTATCAGTCAGTGATGAGCCTGAGCGATATCCGATTGCTGCTACCACCAACACCAGCAAACCACCAGCAAAGGAGATTTAAGCTTGTCCACACTCACCATATCCCAGGATAAATGTGTTTACATAGCACGAGGGCTAAGTGGCCGTTGAAACACTGCCCTTCTCCTCCCCTCAGCCTGGGTAATGGCCAAGTGATGATGTGTGGAAGGTCAGACGGTAGACTGCCGTGCCAGTGGCCCAGTGTGTTGGTGTAACTTGCCTGCCTGCCTGCTGTTCAGTGTCATTCCACCCACTGTTGTATCGCTATCAGTACTAATGTTGGGGGACGCGCTGCACTTGATCACATCACACATGAAATCAGTGTCTGGTCCACTTCAAAGGCCAAATAGGATTTTACCTGATTTCTGCTGTACCAACAGAGCAGTAAGGACGACTACTAGCTGCTGGCAAACTGCATTGATGAGGTCATTATCCTCCAGGGCTGCTAATAAGATTTAAACTACTATATTTTACTACCCAAACTTAGTGAGTGAGCTCAAACTTGGCTTTGATAATGACAACGCTGTGGCCTCAACAGACTACATGCAGATGTATGTGTTCTGCAGCCACATGACTCATCTCCTCAGAGAGTCCAGTTGTTCTGATGTCATCATTAAACCTAACTTGGATGTGGACAGGTTCTCCTCCGCAGAAAGCAGAACTACCACATATCTTTGTGGTCATGTAATATAATAATCATATGATATAATCGTTATAGGAGGTTCCTCCACACACCTGCAGTGTAACCTCAAGTCGAAGTTATAAGGGTAATCTACAGCACCTGTCAGGCAGACCTCTTTAAAGCTCTTTAAGTTTATAGCATGTCATCGAACGATTTTGCCTTAAGGAGCCGTTACTGATCACAGATCCACTCAGGGCTCAAGTATCAATTACAACGACAGTTGTCTTTCATCATGAGCACTGAAGGTGATGAGGAGTCTGAAGATACATCTGTGGAGGGAGGTAGTTGACCTGGTACAAAGTCTTGCACCATATCCATCTCAGGGATTCAAATCAATTCAATTCAATTTTATTTACAGTGCCAATTCATAACAAAGGTTATCTCAGGACACTTTACATATGGAGTAGATAAAGACCACACTCTATGACTTATTTATGATTTACACAGACACAACAGTGACTATGACTTATATGTTATGGCAGTTAATATAGTAGAATAGTAGAAACAAGTACAGCTAAGGTGACAGAATATGACAATGATGAGTAGTGGTAATAACAATTGTGATACAATGAGATATATTACTGATTATGTTTTTATGGCTGTGAATTTTAAAATTTATAAGACTAGTGATAGTTTATATGAGTAATAGTAATAATAGCAGCAGGAAGCGTCATGCAGGACCACGGCAGCAGGCACCACCACGATCAGCAGAGACCTGAGAGACGACGGAGCACAAACAACTCCGGGGAAGAAGTTGAATTAGTAACATGCATTGATGAGACATGAATGATACACAGAGAGGAGAGAAGTTCAGAGGATCAGGAATGGTTATTAGACTAGGCCTATAGCAGCAGAATTAAGCAGAACAAAAACAGCTTATCAGGACCCTCTCCACATTCATGCTGCAGTACAGTGTAAGTGTAAATACCATCAGATGTTTAAAGGTTCAGATCAACCAAATTACTAAAACATATTTTCTAATCTACCTGTAGTAGTATCTAATCATCCAGCCATACAACCTAACCATGACCACACCCCTTCCCTGATCCCCGTGGCAACTTAAACCCTGATTTCCCATTGTAGAAATGGGAAGTTGGGAAGATGTGCAGAAAGGTACGCATGGTATGAGGAGACGCTGACCATGGTGTCATTCAAAAAAGCCTAAAAGTACCGGCATCCTTTTAATATCTTGTTTTAAGATTGTTATAAGGATGTTTTTGTCAGGATTCCTGTCCTGTCAGGCCCTTCCCTCTTCCTCTTGTGTTGGTTTGTCTCCTTCTGTCTGTTTCTCCCTGCTGTGTCTTTACCCTCTGTTTGTTTGTCGGAGCTGGTAGGCGTGGTTCCGCCCAGCTGTGGCTCATTCCCTCATCAACGTCTGCAGGATAAAAAGCCGGATGTGGGACACATTCGGCGCCAGACCATTTTGCATTTACGTGGTACCGTGTCTTACTTGGTTGGCTCCCATTTAACTTTTGCTAGTTTCCTCGATCCATGTTTATTTGTTCATTGTTAATTGTTTATTTGTTTCTTTTGTTTTAGTTTCCCGAGATCCTGCTTCCCAGTCTTAACCCTCGCCTGCTTGTCTACCACCCGTTCGTGATCACCTCGTTGTTATTTCTTCACCTGCACCTGGACCTCATTCCCTTTTTCCCTACTCCCTGGATACTGTTTGTTGATCGTTTTTGATTAAACACTCGTTTACATCTTACTCTGTGTCCGTGTCTGCATTTGGGTCACGTTCCCTGTACCGTTAATAACAGAACTGTCTGGCCATAACATGGACCCCGCAGACACTAAGACTGACCCTCAGGTGTTTTCCGTTTGTCAAGCGGTATCCGCTCAGGGAGTTTTGCTCGGTCAGCATTCGGAGACGTTACAGGGAATCCTGGATAATCTGAGCCAGCTGTCCACCTGTGTTTCCCGTATGGAAGGAAGAAAGGTTAGGCCTCTCCTTGCTTCTTCCGCTAATGCTGAGTCACCTGCTACCCCTGTGAATAATCTCCTGCCCCGCGAGCCTTATGTCCCTGCGCCAGAGCGTTACGATGGGAAGTTGGGTGAATGCAAAATTTTCCTGTTTCAATGTTCGTTAGTGTTCGGTCAACAGCCCCTAACCTACGCTAGCGATAGCTCCAAGGTAGCATATGTGTTAGGTTTGCTCACCAGTAGGGCCCGAGCTTGGGGAGCAGCTTTTTGGCACAACCTTCGAACACAATACGCTACCTTTCAGCAGTTTTCAAGTGAAATTTTCTCAGTGTTTGATCACCTGGTTTCTAACTGTGACACCAGCAACCTGCTGCTCAACCTGCGTCAGGGTTCTGCCAGTGCAGCGGATTCTTCAGTAGATTTTCACACCCTAGCAGCAGAGTTGAGGTGGGACGATACGGCCTTACAGAGTATATTCTTCAAGGGGTTAAACAAGGAGGTCAAGGATTGTTTAGTGGGGAGATCTCTGGCTTAGCCATAAAGATTGACAATCTCGTGAGCGACGGTCATCACTGATGAGGTCATCGCTGAGATGGAATGCACGGTGCTTCAGTGTTTCAGTGTTTGCACTTTATAAATTATCCTAGCAGCTAGTGTACTTCATAGCTTAATCCAGACAGAACACCACAGTGTATTTCAGCCGAATGCATATTTTTTCAGCATAACATTGTTTAAAGAGATAATATCATAATTGGAGCAACACGTTAGTGGGCTGTTGCACACTGGGTGTGTTTGTGTGCCACTCACAGCTAATATTAATCTATGTAATACATTTAAATTAATTGCTTACAAAACATTTATTTAATAAATAATATAATTTTATTTTATTTTTTAATTGTTTGACAGCCCTAGTTTTATACTAGAGGAGTTTTATATGAATGTGCCTGTGAACCATGAGCTGCACCCTCAGAATGTAGACACACTGTTTTAACCCTGCAGCCATGCAAGTTTTGTTTATTTGGGAATTGATATCTATGCCTTAGTATAAGGTGGTAGAAGGCGGCGGAAAACTCAGACTGCGAGTCATTACAAAGCAAATACTGCAACATATTAGAGGTGTACAGAGCATTGTCAATCACTTGAGTAAGCCGTGGCGTCATCAGCCTACGTAACAGATCACACTGACTGACGTGGGTGTCTGCGTCTGCGTTTTACAAACGTCTCCAGTTCTGCACGTTCAGACTGAAACACCACCCTGGAGTTTTCACACAGAAACGGACTCAGTAGTGTTTCCAAACATCTCTGTTTGAGGGGCTAGGGAACGCCAGAGTAGTGTGGATGTGAGGCATAAACGCGTCTGAAAACAAAAATGTAGTGTGGCTGTAACCTTAGTATATTAATCAAAGCTTTAGGTGAATATTTAAGGAGCCCTTGGTGGTAGCACTTCCAGGAAACAGACTAACATTTTGCCGATACCTGCAGCTCAAAGATGGGTCACTGGTTTGCATATTTTACCGTTTATTCTCAGATGAGGATTATATATGCCAAGAATGTTGTAATTTAATAGCTCATATATACTCTGTATAGGTAATAGAAGTATTCATTTGTTATATTTCTCCATATAATGGGTTGGAATTATTAGCTTGGTTTGTCGTGTTTATATATTGGATGAACAATTAATATAACACAACACAAAACCTACAAAACTAAAACAGGGCTGTCGTCGGGCTCTTTATTTGATTTTACTTGGATAAATGATCAGAGCAGCATTGATACAGTAATAGCTTTTGGAGTCCAATAGCTTTATGTGTCCACAAACGCTCCAGACAGGCAGTATATAACATGAGCCGGTCCAGAGGGTCTTCCTCTGGTATAAATGTGTCTGAGAGTCACGAGAGAGGTTGTAGGGCTACTCCTCCATCACTCCTCTTCTTCTCAGTATCATGAAGGATAAGATGAGTCAGCATGTGAGGAAGGAGGAAGCACACAACATAGAACAATATTTCAGTTCCTGTGCCTCAGTTCTGATAGCTAACTCTTATAAATACTTCCACTATGCTAGTTTGAGGTCAAACAGATGATCCAGTCTTAAGGTTATAGATATATAGGAGATGTTAGGTGATCCATCTAGGCTCTGGTTGACAAGTCATCACAGCAGATCGTTCCTTGGAAAAGACCCTTCGCTTAGTCTGTGAAGAGTACCCTCAATCAGACTCAATATTTTCATAGCAACAATTGATCAAGTGACTGTTTATCACCCAACTGTGCTAATCTTCTCAACTCTACAGAGCCTGCTGTAGCTAATTGTTTTCAGCATGCAAATGACATCGACCTGTTTCCAGAAGGCAGCTGTAAAAGAAAAAGCTGTACAAAGCCCTGCTCAGCAGCAAATAGACACAGTTAGTTGGTAGCTGGTGAGCATAATGGAGCATTCAGCAGCTAAAGAGACCGATTTCCCTCAGGAGTTGGTTGATGAACTCCTAATGAATGCTATTTCTGCTGTGTTTCTGTAAGATGTGTAACCATTTTGCTGTAAGCTGTAAACAAGCCATCAACATTTTATCACGTTATAAAGTCATTATGGTTTTGGCTGGTTAATCAACAGTATTTTTGCAAACTCGATTTACACATACACTAGACACGGAGCTACATTATTTGTCATGTTTCTGACCATGCAATGAATGAAAGTGCAACATTCTCTCTATCTCAGCTCGGCTTTTGGTGTCTACCAACTCTTGAGGAAAATATCTGTCCCTTTAGCTGCTAAATGCTTTACTATGTTCACCAGCTAGTCTCTAACTGTCTGTCGGCTGTTTGATGCTGAGGTAGAGAATAGTGACTTTACCAGAACTGAAAATGGCTGGAAACCTGGAAGATGATAGTGATGAGTGAACCAAACAGTAAAGTTTGTGCTATAAAACCACAACAATAAGCTGACGTTAGAACTGAGGGGAAAGTTAGGTGATTATATCACTACAGTTGATCCCTTTCACATTGCACAGACATTTGATCTATTACATTGATCTGTTAATATAGAAATATTGATTACAATGTAATGGGTTTTACAGATGGAAAACCTGTACACAGGCTTCCTAGGCAGTATTGAAAAGTATGGAATTTAAATTTGAGTAGTTTCCAGGTCTGGATGAATATGGAAAAATGGAAAAGAGTTTGGAGAAAAAATGTGTGTTGTTTCCAGACTCACTTATCTCACTTTTTCAAATAAAATATATTAATATATACAAATCAAAAGTGTACTAATGCAACACAGCCGACCTATAGATGGTATGAAACGTTTTCTTTTGTAGTTCCTGGGTAATTGTCCATCTCTACTATTACTGTATGTAGGGGTTGCAGGTTCACAGTTATTAATTTCACTCTTTTAGCATTTAGCTTAAATAAAATGCTGTGCATTAAACAGAGTTCATTCACTTATATGAGCTACAATACGTATGTCAAAATGTCTTGTAATTACTTGGCAACATAATGGCATACATAGTCAGAATTTAACACGTGTTAAAAGTTGGATTGTAAAACCATTTATTTACAAAATTAGCATCTTACAATTGGTTTCAGATGTTTAATATTGACTGAAAAATCCTTCGAGATGTCTGGAAAAGTCTGGAATTTAGAAATGGAAAATGTATAGGAACCCAAGATTAGATTGAGTGCATAGAAGTCATTCAGCTCATCTTGTAGTATGTAAAGGTTCAGGACAGGTGTTCAATCTCTTCCTTCCATTCCATGTTTAAAGCCTCAAGTTTGGAATTTCTGCTGTTGTCATTTTGTTTTTTGAAACTGGATGTAACCAAATTTGGATGAGAGGGTGGGGCTGAGTGGAAAGCTCTGGGTGCTGGCACCGTTCACCTGCATGTATTGTCTCTCTGGCGAGCAGGTTGGTAAAGGCCACGACACGTTGTGTAGTAATGGGCAGATTTTTAGACGGAGGGAGCCCAGAGAGAGCAGTCAGGGGATTTGGTTCCAAATTTGTGTAAAGAGGCTGTTTGAGGGTTTGAAAACAGGCATGTCCAGAACATGTGTGCGTGGTCGGCTGGGGACTGCTTACAGCGGTTACAAGCATCACTGTGACTAGAGTATATCTTAGCCAGTTTAGCATTAGTGAAATGGGCTCTATGAAGCACCTTCCACTGTAATAGGCCGTGCCTGGCACAAATCGAGGATGAGTGAAGCAGTTTTAGAATGTCCCTCCACTGGTCATAAGTAAGGTCTACCCCCAAATCCAAAAATGCATTTTTAGGTGATACAGTGGGGACTGGGCTCAGAAGAGCAATCTTATTATAAATGACAGATATCAGTCGTTCGTGTTTTATGTTAAGAGACAGGAATTGGTCCATCTCCCATTTGCTTTTGGATAAAATGTCTCATTTGAAGGTACTGAAAAAAAAATGGCTATTAGGCAGACTTTATTTGTCCTACATAAATGTAAAGGACGCAAAAAACCTCTTCGTCATACAGGTCATTAAGCGCTTTGAGGCCCTTATCCGACCATAAATACTCCTATAGAAAAAAACACCTTCTGACCTCTCCAGCTTGCAACTAACAGCTAAACTGAGCTTCCAGCGTCTCCTTCCTTAACTAACAGTGTTTGACCCCTTGAATCACTTAAGGATAGTAACAATAATAATAAAAAAAAAAAAAAAAGATTATTCTGAACGCACAGTGGCAGCTATGTAAAATAAATTAAATCAGCCAGCAGAGGGCTTAGCGCAGGCAGGCCATGGAGGCATTTCTCCACATCAAACAAGATGAATAGAATGCCTGTCTATATGAGGCCCCACCGACCACCCTGGACCAGAGTGCATACACTGCACTGGTGCAGGTTGCCTCCGCACATCATCCCATGATAAGTGCCAGGCTGCAGTAAAACTCTTCGACCGAACAAGTCACAGAAAATAAAGTACTTCCGATAACCCTATGGCGGTGGGTGATAAACATCCAGAACAGAATAAAATAAAGCTGTGGAGAAAATATATAATAGCAAACAGAAATCAACATGTGAACGAGCCTATCTTCTGAGCGTGGTCGGACACTTTGGCGTGGACGTGGTCCAGCTTTGCTTCAAGCGTTGAAATGGAGGCTTTGAACTTGGTGGAGAGGGCTACATGGTGCTCCTCCAAGAGGTTAGTAATGGCTGCCATGCTAATCTCGTCATCTGCCTCCTCTGCAGGACCAGCCTTTGCCCCCTGTTCTTTTACAGTCTGTCTGGTCGGATTTGTCGGCATATTTAGGTTGTGTATCCGTCAAACGGTACGAATATTACTATTGCAGTGACTTTCGGGGTCCTAAAACGTAAAAATTATCATAAATTGTGGGAGCAAGACTCGACCGGTGTCTACTCCATTCTCAGCCCGAGAACAGCTTGTTTTACATCAGGTCATAAGTTCCATGAAGAATTTCTTTGTATAACTAGATCAACATGTCACAGCAGTCACAGGACGGTTACTGATTGACAGTGTGTAGTGCCAATATTATCTGGCCATACTTTGCCGCAAAAAATGAAACTATCCCCAACTTTTAGTTTAGTTACACTTCTCAATTAATGGCTAGCCGAGGTTGGACTGGCCGCCACAAGTTTTCATAGACATTACACGGCAGCTCGCTGCCAGCTGCACTTCATGGGTACTTGGTGTGTTTTTGGCGTAATGTTAGCTTTGTTTGTTTGTTTGTTAGCTCCAGCAACCACTGGAGTCAACCCCTGCTGGACATTAGAAATAATGCGGGTTCAAGGCACCGCATTGGCTTCACTTTTCTGACCCAGAAGCTTCTTCCCTAATCTCACTAAGACTAGTGTCACATTTCTCCACAGCGTTGTGTCACCACTGGAGAACATAAATTAACATTCTAGAATAGGGGGTAAAAAAATTGTGGCTTGTTTGTATTTCTCTAATCCAATCACAATTTTCTTCGGTAGCACTAAGCCCCGGATGCAGCAAAATGTGAAAAATAGATAGCAGAGGTAGCGTAAGGAGAGGATCATGCTGGCTGCAATAGATGGGCAGGCTTTATCGCAACAGTCTACATTCGATGAGCCAGACTGCACTGAGACCAATGCATTTATTTCAAACATGTTTGGTTTTCACAAGTTGTCTTGCTATCTCTATGTGTAAACTGGTAACAAGCTTAAATCGGTTTGTTTTGAGTTGGTTAAGCGTCAGGATTCTTTCAAGAGATTTCAGGTTGCATAGAGTCAGGACTACTCGGGTAGTTATGTAATTCTCAAATGCAACTAATCATCCTGTGTGTGTGTGTGTTCCCTAAATCCAACAACCTTGAAATCTAATGCTCCAACATGTAAAAAATCTCCAAATCTCTCAAAAAGCCAGTAGCTGGAGTGTATTGTAGAGTGTTAAGTCTTTTCAACATCTATTCAGTCGTATGTCCTCTTGTTTAGAGAGTCTGTGTATACACAGAGATCATCGCTGTCCCTCTTTTCTCCACCTAGACATTCAAACACTGAAGTCTTTGTAATGCTCCCTGTCAGACACTAGTATGGTTGTATAGTGTAGAAACCCCTGCTCTCCATCCATTCAGTGCTGGGACTCTCCTAGCATGTCAATGCAAAGGCCTTATTCTGTTTGACTCCAGAGATCACACCAGTCAGCCATGCAGTGAGATTACAGAAGCAGCAGTGCTTGTCAATCACACTACAGGAGCTGCAGTGATACCCAACCCTGCTGGCTCTCGGTGATGAAAAAGCAAAAGATGTTTCTCCACATTCCAATGAAATATGCAGACTTGTTGAAGTGTTTCCCCCAGAATATGCACACGTGCACACTCAAAGGCATGAATATTAAAGGATTATTCAAGCACAAGTTTGGTCATCTCAGGGCAGCAGTTTGGAAAATCAAGATTGACATGCATCGCTGTGCTATCATTAGTGTACTGAAGTTGAGGGAAAAGTTGTATTTTGCCTCTGCAGGGTTTTGCATTATGAAATTTTCCTTTAATAAATACACTGTTTTTTATGCATTTGAAAAAAAGTTTAAAGGAACACTTCACCAGTTTCCACATGTAAAAGTAACCTAGAGCAAGACATTGAACCCCACATATCCCCAAAGTGTATGTATGAATGGGTGAATAAGAGGTACGGTGTAAAGTACTAAATGGATAAATGGCTGTATCATGTAGCTCATTAATAGTTTTTGTCGAGTCTGAGGAAACAAACCTGATGATGTCATCGAGCTTGGAGACTACACTTTTTTAGCCAAAGGCCTGTTTCAGACTAGGGCTGTGGAGTTTTTTTATTCACCAGGCAGTCAAGAAGAATTCACTGCTCCTACTTCTTGTACCAATACAACGATGTAAAAGAACTCTGTTACGAGTCCTGCATTCCAATTTCTACTTTAGGACAAGTATATAATATCTGCAAAATGTACCTGATATAGTAAACATGTGGCATTATTACGTTGTTCATACTGCTGCATCAGTGCATAGGCAGCATTTCACTGGTAACTGGAGCTAGTTTGAACTACCGTGTATGAAGTTTAGTCAAATGGTTTCCAGTGGTTCCCAACCTCGGCTCCGACGGGTCGTGTTGTGATGAATAAACACATTCACTGGGCCTCTTGCAGGAACATTTTCTTTTCCTAAACCTACTTGCTCATATTAGTGTCCCAAGTCGGATCCCCAAAGCTCTCTTAACTGCACTAACTGGTTGCAACTTGCTTGTTCCAGCCAGATGAATATAAACTCTTCCTGAGGAGGAGTGCATACAAGATTTGTTCATAGGCATAATCAATACCCCTAAAATTGCCATATAGGGCTGTCTGTTCTGCTCTGTTTGTGGAAAGGTTTTACTCGCAAAAGTTCACACTTCTGAGCTCCATGGCCCAGATCGTCACCAACGGTTATGCTGTGTTCACTTGTAATCGGAAATTCCAACTTCTGAGTCAGGTTTGAAGTAAGGGCAGAAGTGTAATAGGAACATGTGTGTGTATGGATTTAAGATGGGAAAATATAGGGGACGGACTGGATGTAGAGAGGTGAATGTGTTTCAATAAAGTTTACAAAACAGCAAAAAAAAAAGTCAACACACACAGTGACCATGAACGTGCCAGTATGGAGGCTCTGAAAGAACAGGCTCACCTGCAGTTACATCTTACTGACAAAGAGGACACTAGAAACAATGAATCTCAAATCCTATGAAGTGCAACTTCAAAGACTGAATAATATACAGATGGACAAAGTTACGGTAAGGTAATGGTGGTTAATTGTTTGTCAGACACATGCAGGACTTTTACTTGGGAGAGCTGTCTATGTCCAAAGTGGGACCAAAACTTTTAAAGTTGTAATCCAAAACAATTGAGATGCGTTGTTTCTAGAGGTATTCTTGAGAGGAGGCAGAGCCAACATGTCCTATTTCAGCTGGATGCTCTATATCAGAGGAGAGATGTCACTTTCCTCCATAAAAACCCAACTAACATATTACAGATGGCTAGGTTTTTGCTTTATGACTAGCTCTGCTCTGATAGACCCTCAAATTTGTCACAATGAGCTGTTGGCTGTTTGAGCTGGTTGTATATTTGAGAAACAGTCTTTGCTTGCAGTAAATTGTCAGCTCCCTCAGACACGGCTGCAGCCCTCTGCCAGCTGCTGGGGTCCTAAGGGAGGTCTCAGGTTTTACGTGTGTGTGTGTGTGTGTGTGTGTGTGGGGGGGGGGGGGGTGTTTGTGTTTTATCACCCTGTGCTGGAATTAACTGTCCTGCATGCTTTGAAGAGGCCACACCAGGGAGACTGGTTTGCTTGGTCAGGATAACACAAAGTAGAACCATCAAGTCCAGTTTTCATTAATCCTCATTGTTTCCCATTAGAATTACAATGTGTTTGCCATCAGACACACAAGTTTTATCTGCCATATTTTTATCTGAATGGAAACCAAATATACCATATTAGGAAGTTTACCATATTTGCACATAAAGGGGAGTTCACTCGTCACAGGGAGTGCTGCTGCTCCACTTGTATGAAGTCTGGAGGGAGGTTTCCAAACTCTGAGAACATAACCCTGATAAAGAGACGCTCTTGGTAGCATTGTGGGAAAATTCGGTTGCAGCATTTCTGGACCTATATGTGGGAAAAACAGTCAGGATATGTCATACACCGCTCATTCACCATTCTTCTCTATAATCCGTCTATAATTATTGTAGTGTTGATTGATGTTTAAAGGTTCCATAAACAATTCTAAAATAAAAGGTAACTGTATTTGCTGAGCTTTCAAGCCTCATCTCATCAGCACATAGAGTTAATAATTTGTCATGGAGGGACAGACACATAAACATGTGTCCCAAATGTAGAATTTTGCTCACATAATAGCAGCAATCGAGAGACAAAATTTGTTCTTTTTACACTTCTAATCATGTCTTTGTGATGTTTAATCGGCAGTCGCAGTTTAACTGACATTTAATGGATCCTTTGGTATGTTCATGCCATTGTTACTCCTCCGGTCCACATTTCTAAGTGTCCTTGGGCAAGACACTGAACCCTGAACTGCTTCAATCAATACCATTTACCATTTACCATTTAAGGATGTACCATCCCCCCACATACAACCATCTGTTAACAGATACATTATGGTGCTTTTCAACTGCAGTACTCCTTCATTTTTGTATTTTCCATTAGCAAAAGTTGTGGCTAGTACCTGGTACCTGGTACTCAATAGGTTGAGGTTCCAAGTGAGGTGAGGCGATACTTAAATAGAGTTTAGCGTGTTTGAGATTCAATACCATGCAGTTGAAAATGCTTTTAGATGGATTGTCCCACCGGGAGATTTATTTTCACAGTCAATACAACATTGAAACACACAGATATAGACATACACACATATACATATACTGTGTACATACCTGTGTATCTTACTTCAGTCTCTTATACAATTCATGTTTGGCTGTAGATTATTATTATGATTAGTATTGATTATTATGTTCTTATAGTTAATTCCTGCTGACTTTCTTCTGCCACTCAGTTACAATCAGTCTCTCTGAGCTGCTGGCTTGTCATGTTTTTTTTGGTCCTGCTCAATATCAGGAATGGCTCTGGTTGATCCATTTGAATAAGTGCTGGACATAAAGGAGCCATACTTCCTCTGGTGCTCTTAGTGGCAATTACCCAGCAGGCTCTCTGCTCTCACACTGAAGCTGCCACTGTAATTATAGGCTGCTGGTACCGAGGCTATAGCTTTGAGTCTCAGCAGAGCAGATTTGTGTAAGCAACATCCACAGGCACACGTACGTAGATGTCCATTCACACAAACACCCACACCCACACACACACACACACACACGCACAGCTGAGGAATGTGAAGAAATGTGTGAACATCAAGGAGGGAAAAACATGGTGAAACTGGTGAGTGATCATTGTGTTCAGATGTTAAACATGCATGTGGAAGCCATTACTTTCCCCTGCTACTGTTCCAGAGAGTGCATCAGAGCAGTGTGTGATTATTAGCCTGAGCGGATAGCACTGACACCTTCAGCTATTCTCTCTGTTCCTTCCAGGCTGCTCTCACTGTGTTTCAGGCAACACTGCTGGCATACAGATGTGCAGTATGGCTGCTGGGATGTAGGTCAGACAAAGGTGAGTTGTGACAGGAATAAAACCACAAAACTGACTGGAGGGCATATTTCCAGGGAGGATAAACAAGCGCAAAGCATCAGGTAGAATCAAACTGAAGGTAGGATCTTTACTTAAGGGACAGAAGCACAATGATTGTAGTCATGTTGGCACATAAATTGGGCCAGTAAACACTTTCATTGGAATGGCCAGTCTTTTGCACACTGTTGATTCTGAATGAAAGGAAAAGCTAATTAGTAGTTTTTCAAGACTAAGGAAATCGTGTACTGGGAGTTCCATCATGTGTCGTCCGTCAGTGTTTGTCTCCGAAACTTATAATGTGTATCTTATGTCTAACAAACATGCTGAATGTATTTCAATTCTCATAAAACATTTTATTTTTCAAAGCTGCAGTCGGCAAGTCTGATAGGTCGAGTTGACTCAAATTTCGAACGTCATTTAGCGTATGCTTAGCTTGAGGTGTGAGCCTGTGATATTGTAACATTTGCAAGAGGGGATGGGGGTCTGTGGCGTGTGCACAAACTGTGAACTGCGCTGAGTTGACGGTGAATACTATCAGACAAATGTCATCTCATCTCATCTGATCTTCATTCGCTGATCCAATGTCAGGTCGCAAATGTCTTTCCTTGAAATGTTTACCTAAAACTATCTGCTTAAGAACTGATCAAATAATTATCACTGCAGTTTTCCTTTTTAGCCTCCTTCAGCTCCCTTTTTTTGTTTTTTTACGGACGCATATTTGCTATTTTGGTTTTCATTAAAAAGCATAAATAAACTAAATCAACAGTTATTATGATATTTTATGAAGTATTGCACACTAGGCTATTTAACACTGTAAAGCTGCGACGTGACCATGACAGTTATGATTAGGCAACAAAAGGTGATGGTTAAAGCTGAAGTAGGTAACTTTCATGAAAATATGTTTTTCTCTTATTTTTTTAAACTGTCACTATATCCTGACAATATTACATGAGACTTTCTGAAAACATCAAGTTCTTCTTCCTCCACCTCCTGCTCTCTATATGCTCCTAATGGTAACTGCAAGATTCCACGACGCCTGAACTAAAACAACCAATCACAGCAGCGACACAGTGAGAAACTTTTTGAAGTTGAGCCAAAACCAGGCACCGCCCACTGGCCTAACAAATGCTCTCATTTTACAGCTGAACATTATACACTAAAATATGTTTCTGAAAACATTTTATGAGATAAAAATAAGATACAGTAACATAATTTTGATTCATATTAAATTAGTGCTGCCTAGTTTCACAGCTGACACTGTGTCAGAGACTACTCAGCTCTGATTGGCTGTTTTCAGTGCAGTGGAATCTTGGATTCAGAGAAGCATGATTATTTCAAAGATTGTCTGACTCAAGTCGTGCTGTCCGGATATCATGACAGTTACAGCAAATATGACAAAACATATTTATATGATACTTACTTCAACTTTAAGGCATTTTAGGCAACAAAACAACTCGGTTAAGATTAGAAAAAAGGTTCTGGTTTGGTTCTGTACTTCCAGATGAAATTCCTATAGTAATAAATACGTGGATTGTGTACGAATCATAGTGCATTACTTTTCATAGTTATAGAACACATAACTGTGAATGAGGACAGCCAGCCTGGTATGCTTCATACCCAGCTCTAAAGGCCCGTCCACACAGAGACGCGTTTTCCTGTATTCGCACAACTTTAGTATTGTTTTGGCTGACCATCCACACACAGACGGCGTTATCGGAGCCTGGAAACGGGATCTTTTGAAACTGGGTCCCAGAGTGGGAAGATTTGAAAATGCCCTCCATGCTGTTGTCGTCTGGACGGGGAAACCTCATACTTTGTTAAACGATTACGTCATCTTCCCACCTCCAACCTCTAACCCTGGGGCGTCACATAACAACAACAGTGCAGCTGCGTGAGAGGAGAGAGATGGACCCATAGACTGTTTATTGAATTGGACTCTGAGCCACATGCATGGGAATGAATTAGGTCGAGCACAGATTTCTCCCTTTTCCCTGATTTTCTGAATAAGGAGCTCAACTGCTCTCTAGTCTCTTTCTCTAAATCAAGTTCAAGAGTTCAAGAAGGTGTGAAAAGTTTCTAAATCTAGTGAGAAAGTGCCCGTCTGTGAGTGCTTTGGGACGGGGAAGGGGCTCACAGCAGCACCCTCTGCTTGTTGAGGACACTAACTGCAGAATGATTGGTGCGTCGAGGCTACTCATCATTGATCATGTTTGCCACCATAATTATTATCATTTTCATATTCTGTCACCTTAGCTGTGCTTGTTTCTACTATTCTGTTGTATTAACTGCCTTAACATATACGTCATATTCACATTACTATAAATATTATAGTTACTGTTAGGCTTTGCTTGCATCTCTGGAAGTGTGTCTGTCTGTCTCTCTCTGTCCATCTGTGTGTCTTTTCTCTCTTTCTCTCTCCTTTTCTTCCTCCCCAACTGGTCAAGACAGATGGCCGTCCTCCACAGATCTGGGTCTGTCTGACGTTCCTGCCTGTTATAGGGAAGGTTTTCGTTGCCACTGTACTCTACAGAGGAATTGTTGGGTCTATGTAAATCATAAATAAGTCATTGAGTGTGGTCTTTACCTACTCTGTAAAGTGTCCTGAGATAACTTTTGTTATGATTTGACACTATAAATAAAATTGAATTGAATTGAATTGAATTGAAAAAAAAAGCTTGATTTCGATCGTGTGGAGGTACCCTAAATGCCAGACACAGAAGTTAGTGGCTGCTGTTGCTTGTTCACATAGTGGAGCGTCTAAAGAAGTAAATACAATTTTCAGACTTTGGTGACGACCGAACCATAGCTAAACAGAGAATGAATATGAATGCTAATGCTAATCTGTATCTGCCAGATGTGTAAATATGTCAACATTATAATGAATTATTATGGCCCATGAGAAAGCAGTCCCTTTTTGCAATGATATAACAAAGTCACGCTACGCCTGCCTTAACTTTAATCCTTACTTCCACTGCATGAGGTCACTGAAAATAAAAATACTTTTTATTTCCCAAATAAAGGTCAGTGTCATTATTCAGGATCACTTAATGTCAGTCCTGATGTTTTCCACTGTAATCATGTAATCGAAAACAGATTCATATTTGGGATGTAATTAATGGTGGAGCAGAACATCAGAGAGCCAGGGTTCTGTGAATGATGCTATTGTTAAAGCTACTGAGAACACATGAATGAACTTTACCAAATTTGTGTATTTCTACAATCAATTACCCCACTATTATAAGTGAAAGCCTGCATTTATTCTTCTCCACTCTAATGTTTTCATCCATAATCATCTGAATCCATTAGAATTCAAACAGACCTGCCATCATTAAAGAAAAGCTCTGGGGTAAATTCGGATGATATTCATGTTTGCAAGGCTACATAAGTGAGCACAGCAGGGCTCCAGATATATTTTCTCTTTGTTTCAAATGGCTGACAGGTTGTGCGAATAAATAGAGCAGACTCTACACCTCAGGAGATCACTGAGTCTCTGAAGCTAGTTTATCGTTAATAAACGCTTAGTAGTTGTCATTTCCTTCCGTCCTTCCCTCTCTGCTTCTGTACCTCCATGTCTCCAGTCCTGCACAGGAGAAGATCAATCATTAGGCCAACAGTGGTTTTACACATGCATCCAAGCTGGAGGCATCCTTCCTTTCATTAGGAAATATACTACAGCAAACATCAATAAATCATTTAAGCAGGTAAAGGGAAGTCTACTTGTACGTATGTTTTTTTCATATAAAACAATTCAAAGTTCTTTAAATAATGTATTACAAACATTAAAAAACAACTGTATTAAAAAATATTATAGACCACACTTTTTAAAAAATGAGGATAACTCATCATTTTGCATGGTAAAAGAGTTTTTCGGTGACAAAACTGGAAGGCAGTGTAGAGACTTGCTTATAGGTATGATGTGTTCGGTTCAGGTTCAGGTTTTTCTGGCGACGTTACTGCTTTGGTTCAGTCTCACGACTCCAGCTCATCATATTCCGTCACAGCAGCAGATGTTTTCAGAGAAAAAGCTCCTTTAACAGAGACAGACACACTAAGAAACTAGAGAGTGCCCAAAAAGTTCAAGTAACAAAGTCCTCTACAGGATTATTATGAAATCTGTTGGGATCGAAAGAGGAAGTGAGGTGAGGTAAGATTATAGAGTCACAGGAAGTCAGGAAATACCAGACTTGGGCACAGAAGACTTTAGCAATTAGCAGCTACAGAGACAGATATTCCCTTCAGAAGTTGGTGGAGACCAAAAACAGCTAAAAGAGAGAGAAGACTGGATTTAGATTCATCAGGTGAATATATACAAAACACACATACAAAAAAAACAGGCTAAAACACACCGTAAAAAGGCCTTAACATGTAGCGGATAAAACACCCAATCCGGCAACACCAGCCACATACGTCATCAAACCAAAAAACAACATGGAGGCTACAGCAACTTGTAGGGGACAAATCAGCAAGAAGGCTTCGTATTCTTGGTTAAACAAGTTTTATGACACATTCGGTGATGATAGGAAAAACCTTACACTTTCAAAAAGAAAACCTGCACTTCCGTCACATCCACGGCAAACCTGAAATGGTACATTAAACTGAAGCACCCACAGCATTTCAAGGTATGTGCAAGCAAATCAAAAAAATCAAAAGACAGTCAAGACAGATCCTCGACCCAAATCCCATTAACTTCGTACGGTAGCGGCTCCATTGTCATCTCCCAGCCACAGCTGGACGACCTGTTGGTGGAGTATATTGTCGGAGACCTGCAGCCTTTGATTAAAGTGGAAATCCCAGCTTTCATTAACTTAATGAAGGGGTTACAGCCATCTGAAAATGTGCCATCAGTTTAAAGTTAAAACTGATAAAATAATTGCTGTCTGTGGTTCTATATGGGCTGTGGCAATAATTTTAAAAATAATAGCTTGCAGCAACATATTGAAAAAAAGAACTATGAACTAGCTAATTTCTGTGAACTTAGTTCAAAATTTTGAATTATGAACTATGAACTGAACTGATTCCTTTTAAAAAATTGTGAACTGAACTTTGAACTAGTTCATGTAGAAAGGGAACTGTCCGAACACAGTTAATATGCAACTGTCAAAAATAAATAAAAACAACTTGAAAGGTGTAAATGTGTCAGATGCATTGCTATAAATGGACTGGTACGCAGTACCCCCACTTCTTCTCACAAGCTCCCGGAACCCTTTCCTTTCCTCTCCAAATGTGTCTCTCTGTGATTTGTGGCAGTTAAACTACATTACCCAGGACGCACTACATGACGCTTGCCTCTGCTCTCTCAGGTAGGCTATTATGTGAGGCCCACTAGATTGTGTCACGGAATTGGAACATCACATTTACACAAACTCATGACACACAGCAATGTTGGATACACAGGCAAAAGCAGAAGATTAAAAATACAACAGTAAAGTTGGCCTGGCTCCTAAAAGAAACAAAGTGAACTTGAATTGTAACGGAGTCAGATGATGACAGAACTCTCCAACAGTCAAATACTACTGAGCCAGAAAATGCAGGTCAGGAGCAGCAAGCTAACATCAGCAAACAACTTGCAGCAATAGCAGCGCCTGTTGCTAATGCCACAAACTGTAACGTTAGCAATAACCTCACTGCTGATGAATGGTCAGGCTGTTGTTCAAAGTATCAAGTACGGCATGTTTTTAAAAACCTGACAGTCCTGTTGATATCCAGAATATATTGATGCCTTTTCTGCAAGTATATGGATATTCAGTGGTGGAAATCAACTAATTGCATTTACATTTCATTTAGCTGACGCTTTTGTCCAAAGCGACTTCCAATAAGTGCATTCAACAATTAGGGTACAACCCAGAAGAGAAAGTTATTAAGTATGTGCTGTAGCTTCAAATAAGCTTATCTATATCTTTTTTCCAAAAATCCTCTTCTTAGCCAAGGAGCAGTGGAAAGAAATGCGTTTTTTAGCCTGTGTGATGAAGATGTGTAGATTTTCTGCCTTCCGAATGTCGATGGGGAGCTTGTTCCACCATTTGGGAGCAAGGACAGCAAACAGTCGTGACTTAGTTGAGTGGCTCTGTGGTTCTCTCAGTGAGGGAGCGGCTAACCGATTTGCCGATGGAGAGCGGAGTAGGGGGACTGGGGTGTAAAGTTTAATCATGTCCTGGACATAAATGTTAAATGGTTTTGAACTTAAATAGCGCCTTTCTAGTCTTCTAGACTACTCAAGGCGCTTTCACACTACTTGTCACATTCACCAATTCACACAGATATTCACACTGATGACAGTGAACATAGGTCTGAATAAGCACAAGATGAAATCATTTCAGACTCTGTTCTGTCCACATATTTCAAGCAAAAACACACCTGGTCCAACATATCAACTCTATGAAGGCAGTTTAGGGTCCGTTTCACAAAGCAGGTTTAGTGAAAAGAGTCTGTTGACCCTGAAATGAGAGAAACTCTGAGTTTTCCGTTTCACAAAGGGAGGTAACTCAAACCAGAGAAAGAGGGGTAACTCTAGCCCAGAAAGAGGTAACTTAACCTCTCTGTCAGTTACCATGGTAACATCCTCTATGAACCTAACCTGGTCAGGACCAGGTTTTTCTCAACAAACCTCAAGTTTCTCTCTGTCCCCGCCCTCTTTCAGCCACACACAGTATTTGATTTTCCTCAATCATTCAGTCAGCAGGTGAGTTTTGGCGTAGTATAGTTCTGCTATAGTTTCATCTGTTTTCTGAGAAAATCATTGCAAAGTTCAGTCAGTAAGCCTACATTAGAATTTATATTAGATGGTGACTATTTTCACTACCATAGCATGTCCTTTTTATAATGATCCCGTGGATGAAGGTGCAGCATCACTGCACAGAGAATTAAATATTCTTGCATTTCCAGACAGTTATCTTTTTGAGCGGTACCGTTTCACGTCACAGTCCATCATTTACACACACATCCTCATCCATCCTTACATTTCCAACATCACCAACCGAAGTCTTGCTCTCACATCCCAGCAGATATTGTGTGTTGCACTGCGTTTTTTTGAAAATAGGAGCTTTTTATAAAACATATAAAACAGCCACTTTCGGTAATATTTACTTTACAATGTAAAACATCCTCAAAATGAGGATATTTTACATTGTGCCGAGGTTTTACCTGTTTGAACAAGTGCGCTTCTCTCCCTTCTCCATTGATGCTGTCTTTATACTTGTGGTGCAAATCTGCTGTTCTGGAACCTCAGAGTTTGTTGAACCTTTTGAGTTTGGTGAGTTCTCATGTTAGTAACTTCATCTTTATCCCGTCACACATGAGATAAACAGGTGTTATTGGTCTACACAGGGTCTGGCTGTGTCATGAACTGTTCAGGAATAACACAAAAATGGTTGAACCAATGCAGACACGGACACAAAGTAAAAGTACAAACAAAACGTTTAATAATACTAACAGACAAATGCAAACACTACAGAGAAAACAGGTAATATAAATAACAAGACGATCACGGGAAAAATAGGAACGAGGAGACAACGGAAGATCAGGAAGACGAACCGGAAACGGGAACACGGGAAACTACGGATAAAACAGAAAACAAACACGATTAGTAAACTTACAACGGGGAGCGTGATAACCACAACGAGAAAGGGGATGCCAATCCGGGGGGAATAGCTTTACCAGTAGAGGGCCTACAACGGTCCGGCGCTGCATGCCGGTCAGCTCAAGGTACTGTGCTGGTGGTAACTGGCTTTTAACATGGAAGGTCGGATGAATCCTGAGGGATGCCGGAAGCTTCAGACGGACGGCACTGGGATTAATAATGGCTTCAATCTCGAACGGACCAATAAAGCGGGGGGCGAGCTTCTTAGAAGCGACACTCAGAGGGATGTCATGTGAGTTAAGCCACACCCTTTGTCCGGGTCTGTATTTAGGTGCAGGGATGCGATGGCAATCTGCAATCTTACAGTTCTGCTCCGCCGTTCAGAGCAACGCCCCATGGGTCTCCCTCCAAATCCGACGAACTCTTCGGAGATGGTGTTGGACGGATGGGACAGCTATCTCAGCTTCCTGGGCCGGAAATAAAGGAGGTAAGTACCCCAACGATGCCTCGAAGGGGGACATACCTGTAGCGGTGCTGGTCAGGGAGTTGTGAGAATATTCGACCCAGGAAAGCTGTGAAGACCACGACGAGGGATTCTGGGCACATATGCAGCGGAGAGCGGTCTCCAAGTCCTGTTTGCCCTCTCATGTTGACCATTAGACTGGGGATGGAATCCCGACAATAGACTGACCTTTGCTCCTAAGGCCTGGCAGAAGGCCTTCCAGACACGGGAGGTGAACTGGGGAGCACAGTCAGAGACGATGTCCGCACGTATCCCGTGGAGGCGAAAAACATGGTCCACAAGGATTTGGGCCGTCTCCATGGCCGACGGCAGCTTAGGAAGTGGAACAAAATGTACCATTTTAGAGAACCGATCCACAATAGTAACAATGGTGTCTTTACCTTGGGACAAAGGTCGATGAGAAGTCTTCCCTCGAGCGCAGACGGTGCAGGCCAGGACAAACTCCCTGGTATCAGGAGCCATGGTCTTCCCCCAGAAGTGACGACGAAGAAGGGCTAGGGTTCTGGTGATTCCGTGATGACAGGAGAGGCGAGAAGAGTGTCCCCACTGGAGTACCTGAGAGCGAACGCCGGCAGGAACAAACAAACGTCCACCACCAGGGTCGGGATGAGAGCGCTGAGCCTGCCTGACAGTGGACTCGATCTCCCAGGTTAACGCTGCCATCACACAAGACGATGGGAAGATGTTCTCCACACCGGACTCCTCCTCCTCGGCTGGTCCAAACTGCTGCGAAAGTGCATCAGGTTTAATGTTTTTGCTCCCTGGAATATAGGTCAAAGAAAAATTAAAGCGTCCAAAAAACAAAGCCCACCGGGCTTGGCGGGAATTTAGCCTCTTGGCTGTCTGAATATAGGCCAAGTCCTTGTGGTCAGACCAGACCACAAATGGAACTTCTGCCCCCTCCAGCCAATGTCGCCACTCATCCAACGCTAGCTTCACGGCTAGCAACTCACGATTTCAGACGCCGTAGTTCCTCTCCGCAGGCGACAGCTTCTTAAAGAAAAAGGCACACGGATGAACCTTATTGTCAGACAATGTTTGCTGGGACAAAACCGCCCCTACTCCCAGATCCAAGGCATCTACCTCGACGATGAACTGGAGACCAGTATCAGGTTGCACCTGCACAGGAGTGGACGAGAAACATCTCTTCAAAGTCAAAAGGCGCTGTTGGCGGCAGGAGACCAGTCGAACGGAGTAGAGGGGGATGTCAACCTGGTCATAGGAGTAACTACCTGGCTGTAGTTACGAATAAATCGGCGGTAGAAATTAGCGAAACCCAAAAATCTCTGAAGTTGCTTCCTGGAGGTGGGTGTATCATTCGGTCACAGCAGTGACTTTAGCAGGGTCAGCCCTAACCTGTCCACTCTCCTCAATATAGCCCAAAAATGCTACAGATGACACATGGAACTCGCATTTTTCGGCCTTAACAAATAGACGATTCTCCTGGAGATGCTGAAGAACCTGACGAACGTGCACCACATGTTCACTCAAGTCCTTAGAGAAAAGCAGGATGTCGTCTAGATAAACAAAAACGGAGCGATTGAGCATATCACGAAGCACATCATTAACTAGAGCCTGAAAAAACGCTGGGGCATTAGTTAATCCGAAAGGCATGACCAGATACTCAAAATGTCCGAGTGGCGTGTTGAAGGCTGTCTTCCACTCGTCCCCCTACCTCACCCTCACAAGATGAAATGCATTACGGAGGTCGAGCTTAGAGAAAACGGTTGCACCATGCAAGGCTCAAACACGGAATTGATCAAAGGGAGGGGATACTTATTTTTGATTGTGATATTATTTAGTCCCCGGTAATCTATGCAGGGATGCAGAGATTTATCTTTCTTGGCCACAAAGAAAAACCCAGTTCCCAGTGGGGAAGATGAGGGGAAAATGATCCCTGACTTTAGTGAGTCATTTATATAAGTCTCCATCGTCTCTCGTTCGGGGCCTGACAGATTATAGAGGCGACTAGTGGGAAACGTAGATCTGGGCAACAACTCAATGGGGCAATCGTAAGGACGGTGAGGAGGTAAGGACGGTGAGGAGGTAAGGACAGCGCCTTAGTCTTGCTAAATACCTCGGCAAGATCGTGATACACGGGGAGCACAGAAGACAGGTCAGGAGGATCAGGTACAGAGGAACTGGGGGCACTAGGACATCTAGGAGGAGCTGAGCGGAGACAGGAAGAATGACAATTGCTACTCCAACTCACAATCCTACCCGTTAACCAGTCAATGACCGGGTTGTGAGTGATAAGCCAGGGAAGACCAAGAACTACTGGAGCATTGGTGGAAGGCATAACGTGAAAGGCAATTGACTCAGAGTGATTACCAGCCAGAGACATGGTTAAAGGTAAGGTCTCAGCGGAGATCTGAGCGAGTTCGCTCCCACCGAGACTGTTAACATTTAAAGGAGTCTCCAGCTGGTTCACGGGGATGGCGTTAGCAGTAACAAACTCAAAATCTATTATATTCGTGTCAGCCCCTGAGTCAATAAGTGCCTGAAGGGAAAATTCCCTGCCCTCACAAGACAAAATAACATCCAGGTTAATGCGTTGACTTGGACTATTTGGGACAACTGAACGACTCACCAGGACCCCGCCTGTGACTGGTGAGCCTGACAGTTTAACCGTTTCCGACAATTAGCTATCTGATGATTAGGTTCTCCACAATAAATACATAGCCGATCCGAAAGCAGCGCTTTCAAATGGCTATGACCTAACTGCATGGGTTCCTCCTGGTCAGGAGCGGAGGATAGAGGATACCCGACTACTCATGGGTACACCAGGGATCTGCTCGGGGGAACTAATAGGGGGACCAGGACTCATGGGAAACACTGACCATCTCTCGCGGCGTCTCTCACGCAGACGGTTGTCAATCTTAATAGCGAGACCAATGAGTTCCTGAAGGTTAGCAGTCTCAGATCTACCCACTAAACTGTCTTTAACCTCCTCATTAAGTCCCTTAAAGAAAATGCTCTGAAGAGCCTGATCATCCAATCCTAATTCTGCCGCTAACGTGCGAAACTCAACGGAGTAATCCGCCGCACAAGCGGGACCCTGGCGTAAATCCAGCAACCGATTGCTGGAATCACTATTAGAGACGGGATGATCGAATACAGACATAATTTCACTGGAGAACTATTGAAACGTAGCCTGCCGAGTCAGGGGATTGTTCCAAAACGCAGCTCCCCAGACTCAAGCCCTACCGAACAACAGACCCAACACATAGGCTATCTTGGTGCTATCGTTAGCATAAGTGCGTGGTTGCTGACCAAACACCAGAGAGCATTGGAAAAGAAAAATCCTGCATTCACCCAATGTTCTACAATAGCGCTCTGGTGCCGGAACATAGGGCTCACGAGGGAGGAGAGTACTCACGGTAGTGGCGGGTCAACTGACTGAGATTATCCAGAATTCCTTGCAGCGTCTGAGAAGTACTCCCTGGGAAGTAACCGCGTGACGAACGGAAAAACCCGGGGGGGCGGTTTCCATGTCTGCGGGGCCGGACCGTTCTGTCATGAACGGTTCAGGAATAACACAAAAATGGTGGACCCAATGCAGACACGGACATGAAGTAAAATTACAAACAAAACGTTTAATAATACTAACAGACAAACGCAAACACTACAGAGAAAACAGGTAATATAAATAACAAGACAATCACGGGAAAAACAGGAACGAGGAGACGACGGAAGATCAGGATGACGAACGGGAAACAGGAACACGGGAAACTACGGAGAAAACAGAAAACAAACACGATTAGTAAACTTACGACGGGGAGCGTGATAACCACAGCGAGAAAGGGGATGCCAATCCAGGGGGAATAGTTTTACCAGTAAAGGGTCTACAAGGTATTTATGGTGGCACAGGTGATCAGGGTAACAGGCTGCAGCTTTGGGGGAACGCCTACCGGACCTAGACAAACATGAACACACATACACAAGCAGGGATAGACAGACAGAGGGAGACAAACTCAAACAAAAAGGAAGAGAGGAGGGTACTGACAGAACCAGGTCTTGACAGGCTGACTGGAAATATATCTGTGGTGTATGAGATGTTGCTTTCCTACCAGGTTTTGTGGCCTTGAAAATCAATGATTTTTTCAGAAAAGCGCTTGTTTCGTCACGGGTGCTCCTATTCAGGAAACTATCACAACAAAGACAGAAACACTCATTCATAGGAGCAGATAGACTGGACACTGAATGTTGCTGGTGAGCATTCAGCTGGTTGTTAGCTTGTTGTCATTAATGTTGGCGTCCTAGAAATACAGCCCATCGGCAGCATTTTCTGCCAAAAAAAGATGCTATGTGGACACAGGCCCTAAAGAACTTCCAACTTCTGTGGTTTGCTACTGACTGGTTATGTACTGTTTTAACCATGATTGATAAGTGACCCTTAATAATATGTATATTGCACTGTAAAAACGGAAGCAAGTAAGCTAGGCTACTCAGAGAATGAAAAGCTAGTGTAAACAATCATTTTAAAATGGCTTTTGAATTGCATTGTTGACCATTAATTCAGAATTAGGGAAGCTAATGTGGGACATACTCGCAAACATTAGCAGTGACTCCCATTGGACATTACTCTTTGTAATAGTTGCTTCCACACATATGCTACCACACTTTGTCCCAAACTGTAAAAAGGATCATGCTAGTGTCAAATTGACCTCAGTGAGTAGTCTTGTAACCTCTGCATTTTCTGTTACAACACGGTGGAACGTATGGAGTCACAGAATAATAAGGGAGGTACTCAAACCCCAGATGGGTGTTGTTCGACTACAATGCAAATCAAAATGGTCAAAAATCAAAACGTTTCCAGACAGTCTCTTCTGGAAGACATTTATAGTGTTGCACTTATTTTTACACATGAATAGTGACAGAAAAGCTCAAACCTGCTTTGGTACCCCCACCCAGCTGGCCATTTACAATATGAAGTGCATGTGAATGTATTGGTTTTCAGAAGATTCAGAAGTAATGGCACACCTCCCCCACTGTTTCTGAAGCTATTCAACCACAGTTTGTAGTACATGGGAGAGTATACTGTTGGTGGCAATGGTTTTACATGTTCACAATAAAATATGAAAGATCTAAAAAAAAATAAAGAACCAGTGGCAACGAAGGCCGACTGTACAGAAAAAGGTGCACTTGAACACACCGCCAACACTACGGCCCACGGCCAACTAGCATGTAGTATATGTTCTGCTCCTGTAATAAAGGAAATAACTTATGGAACACTCGTGAGAGCTTAAACGCTAAAACATAATCTTACCTGATAAAAAGTTTGTTTTCCATCTCACAGCCTCTTGACTTTAGCTCTATGTTTTATTCCCTCTCTTCTGTTTCTCTTTTTATGCACTGACTGAACTGACAATCAGAGTGACCTCTCTCACCGACGGGCTCCAACGTCAATTCAACTTGCCGAATCGCCCGAAAAACAGCTGACAATGGGCGACTAGTGCCAACAGTGGGGTACACACCGCAAAAACTTCAGCAATGGATTCTCACCATCTACCCAACTTGGAACAGCAGCCTACAGTCTGTACTGGCTGATTAACTGTGTGGCCAGAACTAAAGTTATATTACAAACAATTTTTTTGTCCAGTCAGATATTGCATCAGTTAAATTAGACCAACATTGTCAATCGAAACCAAAAATGTACATTATGTAGGGGGCGCTATCGTCAACAAATTAATCAAACTGAGATGTATTCTTTTAGGTACAGCATACACGATTTGACCAAATTAGCACACAGGCCCAAACAAACACCGGGCAAATAAACACTGATTTTGTAACAAACATGAATTTGAATGTCAGTAAATAATGTTTTACTGGACAAAGATGGCAGCATATGTAATTTAGAGGCACATGAAGGGCCAATTACCACATTTAGAGAGCATCACTGCTGTTTCTCCTGAGGAGCACAACGATGACACATGGAATAGCACCGTAATGGCTCATCCGTGAGGGTGATCGAGGAAATATAATGGATGTGGAGAGCAGAGCAGCACTCGAACCACTTCACAGCTGCTTAATGTGATTTGTCCAAAGCTGCCTCTTAAGGCCAAGCTCTCCACGCTATTGTCCGGTGAACCTTCTGCTCTCACCTGACCTGCCTGCCCTCACCTCCCACCTCTACCCATCACAGCTGCTGCCATCTTATGATGGACGGGTGTTTTCTCCAGAGGTACAGGCTCCTTTCTTTTGCTCGCAGGTGATTTATTTGAGGTGGATAGCGATTAATATTATAAAGTCTGGCTTGTGCAAGGAGGAAAAGGAGCAAGGAGGAAAAGAATGGTTATATAAAGGTAAGACAGGAGAAAGGGAATGGATGGGAGGGGGGAAAAGGAGGTTGAGAATGAAAAACCTGCTCGCTGTGTGCCTGCCTCCAGCTCTACTGCTGGTAGTATAATGTAGATAGGCTTTAACAGTTAGTACCTCTTGCATTGTGTTTCTAAGAGAATGGTCCTCATTAGAATTCATTGCACCGCAGTTTTTGTGACAGATATTCTAACAGAGCTTAAATAGATTTGCAAAATATGGCATTTTTTAAAATCTTTGCCACTCTAGCAAATGAAGATACTGTGGACGTATGTGACACTGTGACATGACTGAAACAAGAGCTAGAATTCATTCACATTCAGGGACCACCAACAGCCTATCAGAGCCCAGTCCCGAGGTGGCCATCAATCATGGGAGCCCTGACTGTGCTAGCTCTTCTAAAGCAGAGGAAAAAGGCTTTGACAAGGTCCCATTATTCAGCAGCTCATCTCCCGTCGCTTCACACATCACCTGTCAGCCCATCAGCCGGTCCTGTACTGAGGTCGACGTCAGGCATCACTCACATCACCGACATCAGAAATCACATCATTATAGCTGGCTCTAGACTGTGTTTCCATCTGTTTAACAGGGTGCTAGTGGATGTCACTCAGGACCGCAGGATGGTAAGAGAGTATCAGTTAACACCAGAGTGGATTTTACAGGCAAACAAAGAACCTTTAGTAGGATTTTTATGTGCCATGATTTACCCCCACTCAAGGGTAAATGTTTCATGTCAACAGAAATTTGTTTTTCTTCTGTCTTGTCCTCTAAGATGTCTGACCTTAACTATACTTGTGACTTGTATCTGTGCATAGTTTGCCACTAGAAAGGTGTTTTTCGCATTCTTTGGAGGAGATGTTGACAATGACTATCAGAGATTCAAATGTATTTCGTGAAAGCTATAAGTGGTGCTTACCTTGCACAGCAGGCAATTTATCACGATAACATGAGACAGGCTACTAATGCGGTTTGGTTAGAAATCATCCGGAGAATCAGCATCCTTTGAGAAGCTGCAGTGGGGGTGTCTTCTCTCTTCTGGTTTACTTTGTTGATATCTTGACAGAGGGATAGTTCATCCAGTCACCTGCCAGGTATGTTTTTAAAAGCACCAGGCTTTTACCAACCATATCCAATTTTTTCCAATTTTCATTGAATATTCCAATCTTATTTATATTCCTTCTCAGATGCTTCAGTAAAGCAAACCAAGTGACAAGGTTAAGTTGGTTCCTCACTACCATTAACCAATCAAGAAATCTGACACCTCCAGCTCACAGTGGATTGTCAGTACAAAGAGAAAACACACTGGGCCTCATTTATCAATCTTGCGTGAAAACGGGTGCAGATCTGAGCGCAGAATTGGTCGTAGGACAGGACCCACGTGTGATTTATGAAACATTCGTATCTGACCAATCTCAGCGTACGAATGAGCGGGCCTTGATAAATGCGGCGGCTCAATTCGATCGTCATTAACATGTTACGCCCTTAAATATTCCTGGTTCGGAGGCCTCACCCACTGAGGTCAAACATGGAGAGGAGAAACGCTGGTATGAAAAGAAACTTTTCCGACACAGAGATCGGCATCCTGACATCAGAGATGGAGCAAAATAAAGATGTGCTTTTTGACAGTCTTAAGAGTGGAATAAAAGGGGCCCATAAAAACGCTGTATGGAAAAGAATAACGGAGGCAGTCAACCCGAAGCAGCGCTCCACTGTGACCCGTGTTGGTGTGTGCGCACTGCTGAACCTGCGCTCCTGCTCTGTAGCGGGGTTTGCCAGCGGGGTTATTAGGTATTCCGTTAGAGGATAACCTTTGTCAACTAGAAGAACCACACCAAAATGTTAATCATCTGATACCTTGTTTGATTTAATGCAATTTATCGAGGGTAGCCACTAACCGAGGAGATGACTTTGGCTCTGCAGTGCGCTTTCCTGCAGCCGCGCACCAACACATTCATTCATTCATCTTCAACCGCTTGTCCCTGTCGGGGTCGCCGGGGGCTGGAGCCGAGCTGTTTTGAAATATAAAAGAATCATGTGTGTCCCCTGGCCACCTGGCCACCTGGCCACCTGGCCACCACGTTTAAAAGCGATAGCTTGGCATCACAAATCACCTGCACATTTATCGAGTGGTAGTTTTTGCTATTGATGAATGCGTAATCATTCATGGATGGTGCCTTCAGACGCACGAGAACAATCAATTGCTCCAACCACAATTTTTATTTTTTTTATTCGTTTTAAGAATCCGTTTTGATCTGTTCTTAATATGTGACTGCTTATGCTTAATGACAACTGAGGTTTGTTAATTATTTTCAGCCAGATTTTGCTGTGCTGCACCGCAAATCCACAGGCTCAAATTTGCATACACAATCTCAGACATGACGTGAGATTTGATCGTAGCTCACGCTCACGTCCAAATTGATAAATGCCGAAGTTTGCCAGGAAATGGTCATACGTACGTTTTTTCTGCCGTACGTTCGTTTGATAAATGAGGACCACTGTCACTATCACAGCTGTCAGCCACTGATAGTTACAAGCTAACAAGTTTGCAAATAACAGAAACTAAGAAAAGATGCTTACTACACCTAGCATTCTGATACGTCTGCTAGTCGCAGATTTTAGTGCACAATAGACTTATCTGTGAGCCCATCCACACGGAGACACATCTCCTGTAACCGCATAACTTAAATATCGTTTTGGTCTGACTAAGTTGCTAAATAGGTCTCTAGTCTCTTTTTATAAATAAAGTTGCTAAGAAGGTGTGAAAAGTCTCTCAATCTAGTGCCCGTCTGTGAGTGCTTTGGGACGGGAAGGGGCTCACAGCAGCACCCTCTGCTTGTTGAGGACACTAACTACAGAGTGATTGGTGCATCAGAGTCCAAAACACCACAAAAGTATCCATTAACACCAGAAACAGTGGATAGATATATCTCTAGGATGGAGGAGGATTTGGGAAGTCTCCAGATTTGGAGAGAAACTCTCCGGTTTTTGTATTATAGCCATAGGATTATAGCCTACATAGCCTCTCGCCATCTCTTCTTCTCTGTTGTTGGTGTATTTCTGTGGCAGTTACAGCTCCAAATCCAGGCCTGGCATGTATACTACAGCGTTTTTAGTCAGTTTCACTGATTTCATCTGGGTTTGACTGACATTGGGTTCAGGACACCAAAACCAGGCATGAGGCTCAAACATGTATTTGTACATTATTGCTAATTCTCCAAGATGTTTCTAGTTGATACGCTCTGTTCTTTTTTTTTTACAGACAGGCAGAAGAAAAAAGTACAGCTGTATAGTGCGTCAGGACGTCTGCTTTAAGTGGAAAAGCAAAACAAAAACCCTAATACGAATCATTATCTCTCCCAACAACCAATGTCAGACGTAGTCAAAGTAAATAACTAGGTAATTAAATAACATATAACATAAATAGATAATTTAGTTACAATGAGACAAATTAGAAGGGGGGGATCTTACCTTAGGAAGCATCCTCTGTATCATCAGGAATAACAGAGAGATTATTACTAATAAAAGCAGCAGTGGGTCTGTTTGCTCTGTTCTTTTACCTGTAATCCTCTGGTAGATGCTAGAATGTATCTACTAAACAAGTTTCAACCTAGCGCAAGCAGCGGAGGTGGGCGGTGCAAGGCCAGATTCAGAATCTCTCAATGCTTTAGAAAGAGTAGATGTGCCTCCAGCCCCTTGTCTGAGTTTTTTCACTTATTATGTGAGGAAAATGATGTTATATTTTTGAAGACTTTAAAACATGTCTAAAGTGGGACTTTGATAAAAATCTGTAAAAGGCTGCCTATAAAAAAGAACAGTGTCATGAACGGTACAGGAAATAACAAAGAGGAACCGGACCCAAATGCAGACAAGGACACAGAGTAGAGTACTAAACAAATATTTAATAACAAAAAACAAAGGGATTCAATTACAGGGGAAAAAGTATACTACGAAGGATGACGAGACGGTCAAGGGTAACAGACGAACAGTCGGGGATGTGGACAAGGGAACGGGATCTCAGCAAACTACAAAGGAAAAGAACAAGGAAACAATAATTAATAAACAAACCAAGACGGAGTGAAAATACAATCAAACGAGAAACGGGAGCCAACCGACGAAAAGTTACCACGTAAATGCGAATCAGCCACAGCTGGGCGGAACCACACCTAGCAGACACACAGGGGGGAAAGACACATGCAGGGAAAAAGAGGGAACGGCCTAACAGGACATGGATCCTGACAAACAGATCTATATGTAATTATTTAAACCATGATATCATCGATGGATCACATTAAGTTTCAAATATCTGCATAGAAATTATAAATAATAATAAAATAATAATAAATTATGATACTTTATACTATACACAGTGATAAAGACTGATCTACAATATAGCTCTCTCTCTGTGCCGCTGTCTGCAGGATTAGTAAGCAGGCAGCAGCAGACAAGGAAAACCACAAGGGAGTTTGGGGGGGGGGTTATGACATGAGGACGGTGAGGAGTTTGTGTACAGGAGGAGCAGGGGTGTGCACAAAGAAATGAAGAAATGAAAGTGTGAAGCAGCAAAGGCGGGTGAAACTCAAATGCCATTTGTGATAAGGTGACATTTAGAGAAATTTCAACTCCAACTCCTTTTAAAGCAAAGGTCTTATCTTGATCCTAGCCTAGCTTTGGCTAGCTGTGGCTCATTTATAGTGGTAAAGAAATATACAGGTCCATAAGAGGCATTTTAATTGGAAAAAGTAGCTATTTGATAAGCGCTGATAATGCTTTTAGGAAACAATAAAGCATAAACCAACCTTATTTCAGTTCCCCCAATTTGTTGCTTAAGGGATAAAAAGGCAGACATAAGTAACAGAGGTCATATAGTTCACCCTCCTTTTATTACAACTACATCATTGGTCAGAGCTAACAGTTACCATGGAGAAACATGCGATCAGCTGGTGTTTCTGTCCCTTTCACCACTCATATCCTCCGCCTGTAGACGGGCCCTGTTGTTGTCAGATAGTGACGGAGCATGTGCAGTGTGGGAAGGAGGATCTCAGCTGTTCATCCTGGAGAACTCATCTCCCCTCCCATTCCGGTCCTAGGTGAGCCTCAATACTTCCCCAGACCTCCCTTTCCTTTTGGCTGCCATTACCCAAACTAAGCTCATTTGTCCCCCCCAATAGACCCATGATCTGCCTTTTGTTCGGGCCCCAACCTCCCATTCATGTCCCCCAGGAGAGCAGACAAAAGAGGAAAAGACACAGGCCTGAACCCTTTGCCCAGACAGACTGTGGTAAAGCAACCATAAAAAGATGCTTGGCTTGAATAGAGTTCCACTGATGGGGATCTCTCTAGCTTTAAATATGGCCTCTGTCTGTGAGGATGTCCTCCTCAGTCCATATCTGCAATGTGTTTTGAATGGAGCTTCAGTTTGTGCATCTTTATATTTCCTAATAGCATAAACTGACCCTAAGAGCTCAACCCACTGCAACTAAAGACTAACGTGTGCAAATCGACAAAACACAATCAATATATAAAAAACTAATAAATAAAAAAACTAATACAGAAACGCACTACAAATACAGACAACATACATTATGCAGAAACATTGCCAGTTGTGCAGATTACAGTTTACAGGAGCTGTGAAGGGATTTTGGTGAAGTGGAATCGTCCAGGACCACCGTGTTATGCAAACATTTTTTCACATACAAAATCATTGGAAGTGGAGCAAGTCAACTGGTGAATACATAAATACATCACTAACCACTGGAAATCACTCTTTGTACAGTCAGAAGTCAGTTTGATCCACTAATATTTGTAAAGTTTATGATGAAATAAATTCTCATGTGCGGTGGGAGAAACAGGAAGTCGGCAGCTAAGTCCGGGATTCACAAGTTCTCAGCAGGAGGGCTGTACATGCGCTTGTTTTTTTCAGCATATGTGCCCAGCGTGCATCTTTCAAAAGGAGTGAATAAGCTGCCATCTTCTAACACGGTATACATTCATGACTTGCTATGTTAGCATGTAAATTGCACGGTTTTAGGAATAGAAGGTTTGGGCCCGCATGCACATAAACTGATGTGGAGATAGCAGGCCGAGCTTAAATGATCCCATGATGAAAAAAAATATTTACAGTCTAAATCCACAGGAAGAAAAAAAAAAAAGAAACAAGGGCAGTAAGTGAAGTAATCTGGAACAAGTGACAAGTACACAAATTAAAACAGAAAACACTTATAACTGGAGAACTGTTGTCTGTATTTAGTTTTATAGGTTGTATTTGGTTTCGTTGTTGTATTTGGTTTCGTTGTTGTATTTGGTTGTTTTTGTATTTGGTTGTATTGTCTATATTTGGTTTTGCCTGTATTTGGTTGTATTGTCTGTATTTAGCTGTATTGTTGTATTTGGTTGTATTGTATGTATGTGGTTGTATTGGCTGTATTTGGTTGTATTGTCTGTATTTGGTTTGGGCTGTATTTGGTTGTGTCTGTATTTGGTTGTATTGTTGTATTTGGTTGTATTGTATGTATTTGGTTGTGTCTGTATTCGGTTGTATTGTCTGTATTTGGATGTATTGTTGTACTTGGCTGTATTGTCTGTATTTGGTTGTGTTTTCTGTATTCCCTTCCCTGGGAACCATCACCTTATCTAGTGGAGAAGTTTGTGTGTCCCTGTGAACCTGAGGGCTGTGTTATCTGGAGCCTGGTGCTCCTGGTTCGGTCTCCTATGGCACAGTGGTCTCAGGCGAGGGGCCAGACTAAGAATGGTTTACAAAGACTCTATGGATGAACAAGGAAGAGGAAGAGGAAGAGAGACCCTGCCCAGAGGAAGCCCGAGGCCTCCGTCTGGAGCCAGGCCCGGACAGAGGGCTTGCCAGCGAGCACCTGGTAGCCGGGTTTGCCACGGAGCCCGGCCGGGCACAGCCCGAAAAAGTGACATGGCACCTCCACCCTCTGCATCCTGTGGGCCCACCATTCACAGGAGGAACCGCTGGGTTTGGGTGCGCTGCTGCACGAATGACAGTGAAGGTGAGGGGCCTCGACTGACCAGACACAGGCAGCAGAGGCTGGCTCTGGGGATGTGGAGCGCTACCAGTTAGATCTGGTGGGACTTACTTTTACGCACAGTCTCGGTTCTGGAACCGTACTCCTGGATAGGGGTTGGACCCTATTCTTTTCTGGAGTTGCCCAGATTGTGAGGCGCTGGGTGGGTGTGGGGATACTCATAAACCCTGGTTTGTTTACGAGTGGGTCGCCTCCTTACACCTGCGGGTGGTAGGGGGTAAAGCTCTGACTGTTGTTTGTGCATATGCAACGAACAGCAGTTCACAGTATTCTGCTTTCTTGGAGACCCTAAATGGAGTCCTGCATGGGGCATTTCGTCCAGAAATGCTGAAAGCTTTGGGTTGGGAGGGACTGTCTTGGTTGACACATCTCTTCAACATTGTGTGGAAGTCTGGGACAGTGCCAAGGGAGTGGCAGACCTGGGTGGTGGTTCCCCTTTTCAAAAAGGGGGACCAGAGAGTGTGTGCCAATTACATGGGTATCACACTAGTCAGCCTCCCTGGTAAATTCTACTCCAAGGTGCTAGAAAGGAGGGCTCGTCCTATAGACGAACCTCAGTTTGAAGAGGAACAATGCAGATTCTGTCCTGGATGTGGAACAACTGACCAGCTCTTCACTCCGCAAGGATCCTGTAGGGGGCCTGGGAGTGTGCCCATCCAGTCTACATGTGCTTTGTGGATCTGGAGAAGGCATATGACCGGGTCCCTCAGGAGATACTGTGGGAGGTGCTGCGGGAGTGAGGGGTGAGGCGGTCACTTCTGTGGGCCATCCAATCTCTGTACTATCAAAGCGAGAGCTGTGTCCCGATTCTCGGCAGTAAGTTGGATTCATTTCATTTGGTTGTATTGTTGTGGTTGTATTGTCTGAATTTGTTTGTATTGTCAGTGTTTGGTTGTTTTTCTATTTGGTTGTAATGTCTATATCTGGTTTTGTTTTTATTTGGTTGTATTGTCTGTATTTGGTTGTGTTTGTATTTGGTTGTATAGTCTGTATTTGGTTGTATTGTCTGTGGGCTGCAGAGTTGCAAAATGTTAATATGAATTAATTGTTCAACTTTCCAGTGTTTTTTTTCTGAAAGTGAAATTGGTGGAAATTATTTTTTTCTTAATAGGCTATAATGAAGTTGCAGTGTTCTCAGGCTACAAAAGAAAACAGTGACGAGTGTGTGAGCTTTGTGTTTGTGTGCTGAGAAAGCAGGGTACAGGAATTTAAATTATTTTTGCGTCAGTGCAACTTGCTTCTGATAGTAAAATATCAGCTCTTCGATCCTTGTTGTCAAATCCTGCAGCTTTAAGGCACAAATCACATCATATTTAAAGCATAAGCTATATTACTGTAGATCAGGCTTTATAGGAATACTCTGAACTCTCTGACATGTTAATCTACAAAGCAATAAAGCCTGGCATATACAGTGGCTGTGTATCTATCTCCACCTGATGTTGAATATGAGCTTGGGTTCAGCTAGGAGACAACGGGTGGGATCTGCCATACTGTTCTATAGGGGCTGCACGGCTTAAAATAGAAGAGATAAGGACCATGTCTGGGGAGGGATCCATGCTGTTACATATTATAAAAAAAAAAAAGTTGTGGGCTGATATGTGTTCCATGTAGAAATGAGGCGTGCAGGATTGTAGACTGAAAATGAGAGGTTTTTAAATTAGATATCCATTAACGCCTAAAGATAATGTCTGCTTATACCACCAAACCATAAGATGCTGGTGAAGCCCTTTCATGATATACAGTGTCCTGATTTTATCAAAACAATGTCAAAAAAAAACGCACCAATTAGCAGTGTATGAAATGACAAAGAGTTGCCCGCAGGTAATAATAAACATGTGAGTGAAATAATCAGTTTCATGAACTAGTGAAGTAAATTAACCTTCTACACCAACATGGGCTCATCCTACTCATCACCATGTTCACTGATAAACTGCTAATACCTGAATGGAAATGGCAAAATTTGATAAAACTTCCTCAATTGCCCAAAATTTTAGGTTTTTAGAGCTATGGAAGCACCATTGTCAATTAAAAACTTTTTTCCACACCTGCCGAAGTATGCAGTTCTAAAATTCAACCGTCAAATGTTGTTATAAACATGTAGACTTGATATTCAAACTGCATCTTAATTGAGTGCCAACAGTATAGTCCTTTATTATTATAGCCTATCCACAACTACAACTCTGCTTTATACAGTGTGAAATACATTTGCTGCCAATTTTTTTTATAGTTAATGTGTGTTTTTTTTCTGCTGACTTAGCTATATTTCATGGTGTTTCCATTAAGTGTTGCTGATTCCCGAGTTAGAAAAAAAGTTGCGGGAGCTCTGATAGTTGGCGAGGGAATACGCACGCCTCTCCACAAATATTTTTTCTTTAAATACTATCGTTTGCCACAGCACATTTTACCGCACATTTCTGCCTGTCGATGCAAGGTTTTTGTGCACAGCAAGCTTTATAAATTAAGTATTGTAGAGTTGTCTGAAAGATAAGCACAATGCAGCACCGTTCACTATCTTCTTCCACTTTAATTTTTTAATTGTCTTGGCCTACTGGGGGATGGAGGAGTTGAAAGATGGGTCTTTATAATCGGGCTCAAATGGGTGTCCCAGTGGGTTTGTGTGGCAGTGCTTTCTCCCTGCCACTCCTGTATAAGGTCAGGTCTCAGGGGGTCAATTCACCCAGGAGGTCCCCAGCTCTCGCTAAACACATTATGATCTGTGAGAATGGATGGGGCAACTGTTTTCACACAGTTACCATCAATTCCACAGATCATAGACCATCTCTCTTTCACATCAAACTACTTGGTTGAAGAATGTTTTATTTAAAGTCGTATTTGTCATCACTAGTTGAACAGTCGCCCTTCACCCAACTGTTGAAACTAAACAGGAGTTGCATTTTTATCATTTGGACTTTTAACATGGGCTTACAGCAACTGAGTCAGGTCTGTGGTAAAACAATTCTCCTTCAACTTAAAAGCCAGTCTTTTGTAGACAGCTAGGAGTAAATGGTTTACTTGTCTTGACATGTTCTGTTAGACTTGTTTGTTTATAGAAGGATGTTAGTGTTCAGTGGTTAAAATAGGCCATTTACTATAAAAGACAAATAAACATAATTGTATGACAGTGGAATAATGGAGGGGCTGGTGTTTTTGCGTAACATGTGGCCTGTAAATAAGTATGTGGTCTGCAAGGGTTGCTTATATTTGTCCTTTTGTAGCATTTAATGTCTTGTGTATCAAACAGATCCTGAGAGTAAAAGTATGAACTGTCAGCAGGAAGGATTGCAGCAGTTGTCACATGCAGTCAAAGGGAACAGGGTGCCAACTGTAGCAAAACAAAAGGTGAATGGTTATAAGGTCAAAGGTTAGGGACCACAGCACAGATACAAGGCCCTGACACTGTGTTGAAAACATTTATTGGCCATTATACAGATGGGTGCAGTAGTGGAGACTGTGTGTGGCCTAATTAACAGCTCTTTATGTTAGTGTTAGCCTACAGTATGAACAGAGTACTGAATACATATATACAGTGTGCAAAACATCTATATCTGTATCTATCTATACGTTCATCATTTATGTCTCGTATTCTTAATCTTTATAGGAATAGTGATTTGCTTTTAGTACCTGCTTTTACCTTGTAACCCAGGCTTGAGCAGAAATGACAGTATGTGGTTTTAGGGGGAGTTTGTTGTTTACTTAGTGCAGGTCGGAGCCAGATGCTGTAAACATTCAGGGCTCAGCCCCAACCTAGGAGGTCCAGGGGCATGCTCCCCAGGGGACATTTTCGCCCAGAGTTCATGTCCTGGAAGCACTAAGCCCAACCTTTATTCTAATTTTAACCAAGGGTTTTGTTGGCAAAACTTAACTGTCACAGACCGGTCATTGTTTTACAGCGTTTAATAGTCATATTTTGTAAGATATCATATGAATTGTTGATGAGAATACGTTGGTGACCTTCAGATCTCAGGCCTCTGACCTCTAAACTACAATCCCTCTTAGATGAGACAATTTATTTTACAATTATGATGTTAACAACTGTGGAAAAGCAAAACAGAAACACTTAGAGCCTGCTAGTCTCATGAAAGCTATGGTGGGGCCCATCTATTCCCTGCGTTATGAATAATGGATCACTGCTAATAGGCTGTTTCTCCCTTGTTTAACTTATTGTGGCCACATGCTCGTCGCTGATGGTTACTTCTGCTTGGACTCCATACCTCAGTGCTCATCACCTACATTATGCTTTTCCACCACTGTGTTATTGTCTCATTATTGCATTACAGAGTCAGGGGCTTCAGTAGCTCAGGGAGGAGGAGGGTGACTGGGTCTCCATCCAAGTGACCCTCCCTGAGGACTTAACCCACACTGTTCCACCTCGCTGCTGCATAATGGATGAAGGACAGACATTGGGAGGGAGAGGAAAGGAATGGGAGCGGGGCCCTTATTACCTTGTGATTCATTTTTAATGAGGTAAACAGGTCTTTCCAGGTCACCTGCAAGCTCACACACACACACACCCATGGCGGGTGGTGTGTCTTCCCCATCGCTGCCTTATTGCTGCCCACTTTGACATCCTCCATGGCTGCAGGGGCTCCATAGTATAATTAGGTCTCACTGTCATTGACAGAACGTGTGTCACTCCCCACAGTCACTTTCTTTTCCTTCAAGTAAGATGCCAGCAATTATACAGAAGCAAGAAGACCTTATTATAAGTGCTCTAGGCAACCTTTTTTTTCTTGCTGCCACTAATTTAACTTTTCCTCCAGTGAGTTGTACAGTGAAAACCAGCACCACAATTAAGTTACTGTATATTCTTTCATAATTGATTCCATAGCACTTTGCAGCTCATAAATTAACTGTGTAGGGGAAACCTGTTTTTGAAAATAGCCTGGCAACATCGGTGCTGTAACAAGCAGTGCAGGTAGTTGTTTTCTGTCTTTGCTTGGCATGTTGTTGTAGCATTTTTCCATCTGTCTATATCTTAAATGACAGCCGATAAAACTGAACATTGTTGCGCTCTAATGGAAATAAAATGGGCTCCCTCATGCAGACGTCTGGTTCCGGAGCGGCATAAATTGGATGACAGGCGAGGATGCACGTACGTAGTGTCATCTGGGAAATCAAACCCCGCTCACTTCACTTGCTCTGAAAGTCTGTGAACAGGTACGTTTTCGCAAACGGGAGGTGGAGAACTCCCACAGCAATTCTCAGCAAAGCCTGGCAAGTCAGTGAAGGAAGGAAAGAGAAAGAGAGAGAGTGCCACAGGAAGGTGAGAACAGGAACAGATGGAGAGACGCAGGGAATCTACATTTACAGTCATTTAAAACAGGTGCTATACATAGCCAAGCTTTCAACCCATCATCTCATCTAAATGATATCATTACAGCCAGAAGTCATTAAAAAAAATCTATGTCCCCAGACTGTATAGATTTCCTCCCTCTCTCTTGGGAATGGGGATGAAAATTAATTTAGGGTCCCTCGAGTCATTGAATTTGCTTTTTATCACCTGATAGCTGTGCTACATGTGTGCCATTGTGCTGTATATAGGATTAGAGATGATCTTTTCTGCCTGACTGGCTACCTGCTCTCAGCAAGAAGATGAGGATCATTTCCCCTGCTGAGAAAAGCTCCACTCAGCCTGGACCAATGCTCAGTGTGGCTATTCACTCAAATACCACCAATCTTTATCAACACGTGCAGTATTTGAGATTTAAAAAAAATATTTCACCAAAGACTTTTTCATAGAAGTTAGAAAACCATATATTTAATTTATTGCCATGGACATTAGCACTTTTCAAAGATTGCTCAAGAAAGCTAAAAAGCAAACCTATTTGTGAATGTCTTTATCATTCCCCACCAGCACCAGAACCAGCAAGCCTTGTATGACCAGCCTTAGGGGTCATATTCTGACTTAATCAGTGTCTCCATCCTCCACACTGGATCTCATGGAAGATCTTTTCATGTGCATTTCTCCGCGCTTTGAAGTCCCCAGAACAATGGGTCGATAGGAGCTGTGTGGCGCAGACCCTCCAGAGCTCCTTGTTCCTGTGTTTATTTGAGGCTGTCCTGCCTGTTTCCATCACAGTCTTGAGCGCAGAATGGCTGGTAATTGCAACCAGCATACGTTTGGTACTCTGAGCAAACACTAATCGAAAGATGGTTGCTAAAAACTGTTTGATCCAGAGTATCAGGTTTCTACTTGGTGGACACCGCCTGAGCAGTTCAATGGATGAGTTAGGGCGTGATCACACTATCCTTTTGGCCGCGGCCAAAACCGGTTTTTCAGCTAAAGTCTAGTACCTTTAAGTAGTGTGAGCGCACCCGCTCCGCGCTCAACTGGGGCCAGCTGGCCCTCCACGGCCCGCTTGAAATAGGTGGGCTTTAGCGGAGCCGTTTGCACATGTACGAGCACGAGCGTGCGCACGTGTACGCGCACGAGCACGAGCCCTACGGCAGTAGCGTTATGTCCGCCTGTTCGGACATGTAAATAGAAGGACGGACCATGCGCGGACATTTAACAACAACAACAATGGTGGTGAAAGGTTCATGTTGGTGTGGTGCGGAGGTGGAGTGTTTACTGCAGATTTGGTCGGATGAAAATATTCAAAAACAGTCGACAAGACGTACAAAAACTCTGAGGTCTGTGGAAAGATTTGTAAACAAAGCCACACACACGCGATCAATGCGTGTGACGTGTTACGGCTTGAAGGCGTATGGACAGCAAGAAGCATTGGCCGAGGCCCTGGTAGTGTGAGTACAAACGGGGCTGGGGCGCGGGGGGGAGAGGGAGGGGGGACAAGTACCCTAAAGTCCGGGTCTCGGTCCGGGAGGTTAGGGCGCGCTCACACTATCATTCCATATACCTCGGAGTTTTTGTGCGTCTTGTCGACTGTTTTTGAATATTTTCATCCGACCAAATCTGCAGTAAACACTCCACCTCCGCATCACACCAACGTGAACCTTTCACCACCATTGTTGTTGTTAAATGTCCGCGCATGGTCCGTCCTTCTATTTACATGTCCGAACAGGCGGACATAACGCTACTGCCGTAGGGCTCGTGCTCGCGCGCGTACACGTGCGCACGCTCGTGCTCGTACATGTGCAAACGGCTCCGCTAAAGCCCACCTCTTTCAATCGGGCCGTGGAGGGCCAGCTGGCCCCAGTTGAGCGCGGAGCGGGTGCGCTCACACTACTTAAAGGTACTAGACTTTAGCTGAAAAACCGGTTTTGGCCGCGGCCAAAAGGATAATGTGTCAAAATAGACTATTTACAATTTACAGAATCTCAAATTACTTTTCTCCACAGTAGTTTTCAATGTTACTGGAAGAATACGCCTTTCCCAAATAGCATACCCACACACATTAACAGTTAGTGCATGACATTTGAATAAGGATCCTGTATGCCAGCATAAGACTTCATCTTGCCGTAATTTGATGGTGGAACAACCAGACAACAGACAACTGCTTTGGCCATTGGGGCGCTACAACTGCAGGTTGTAGTGTGTCATATCCGGCTGTTCAGTCTGACCTTACACCCTTTCAAAATACGTTTTCTGTGTCCAAACGCTCCATTGAAACAGAACAGACAACAACGGCCAAAAATGTGAACAATCACGATCACCTCTTTCGTCAGTTAGACATCTTTCGTCTTAGTCTAGTCTAAGTGACAATATGTTCTGATGATGATGATGATGATACCCAAATGCAAAACTTGGACGCATAAAGGCTTCTCTTTTATTATTGAAACGCACTTTTCATTACCATCAGATACAAGAAATATCACCAAATCAACCAGGACTGAAATCTTAAGGTTATTTCAACCCCGGGGTTGTAAATTTGCTTTGAGTTTGATTGCCTGAGTTGAATTATTTCAACTCACATGGTTATGTGAATCATGCAATTCTATTTGCATCTTTGCCTTGATTTTGTACGTGAATCAACAATGTTCTACCTTTAAAACAGCGAAATTTGGTGCCAAAATCAATTTAATTCAAAGAAATGGTGCAAGCCCTGGATTCACTTGTGGGGGTGAAATAAATTTACGTCAATATTTTGCACCAAATATCAACTTTGGTGAACAATAACATTCAATTTGACACTGTCAACCAATAGCAAACTATCTTAACAGTGCTAACCTAGCCCAGTTGTTGTTTGCCGACAGATATTAGACACTTAAGGCACAAATACATCTTTTTGAATAAACTATGTACTTATTGTCCAGAAACTTCCAGAGCTAACTACTGTAACAAGTTAGCAATTAGCTTGCTAGCAACATTAGTTCACCAAGTATACCTGTTCTGTCAACCGAATCCTTGGCGATATATATATATATATATATATATATATATATATGCATATATATATATATGTGTGTGTGTCGATATGTATACAGAACAACCAAAAGTAGCAGCAGTGATAATTTTTTTACACATTCAGTGTCTGTATCCTCATCATTCCACAAATGGAGCCGCGGCGGTCCCTGTTCACTCCCTGCTTTCAAGTTCTTACATGCTATGTTAATGCAGGCCCTGCATTCACTCATATCTTGCTTTCCATTGGCTTGCCAGCCGCAATTTGCTGCTAATGGTCCAACAGCCCCCTGCATCCCCCCCACCCTTTTTCCTTTCCGTCTCTCTCTCTCTCTCTCTCTCTCTCTCTCTCTCTCTCTAGCCTTGAGGCGTCCCATTTCAGCTCCTTCGCTTTCAGTCACAATGCTGTGGAGAGGGTGAATGGGTGGGGAGTCTGACCGCAGAGGGTCTACTGTTTAAGAGAAAAGGAACTCTCTCTCTCTCTCTCTCTCTCTCTCTCTCTCTCTCTCTCTCTCTCTCTCTCCCCCCCCCCCTCTCTCTCTCCTCACTGGCTGCACAACATCAACCGGCTCTCTAGGTAGACTCGAGTAAACACTCTAAGAGAACAGAGAGAAGATGACAGATCTTTCAGCACACTGGTGAGAACATTCGTCAGGGCTGGCTGATAAAGCGCTCTTCAGCAGTGCTTCTGCTTACATTTTCTAATCAGCGGAGAAGCTGTGAGCATTGTATGTGAGGTAAGTCACCTTTTTTACCTGCACACAGCCGGCGTGTTTGAATGGGATTAGAATGAATGGGCTTGACTGCTTTCATTAAGATAATTGGGAGAAATTAATTTGAAAGCTTGACAATTTTGTAACTTCAACGACATTCAGCTTTCTTCGAACTTTTATAGAAGTTGATATTAAAACTTTCTGGAGGAATTATTTTCTGTTTTAGTTATTTTTTATAAAAAGCGATGTTGGGCTACAATAAAGGACATTAGAGGTTTGTCCGTCAATTATGATTATTTAATCTAGATTTGACAAAACGTAGTGCAAAATGGTAATTACAATCTCTAAGAGTGACATCTTTAAATTAATAGTTTTGTCCAAAATATGAAGTTGTGTGTGTTAAAAACATGAAAAGAATTTTCAGTCAAATTATCAACTAATTGTTTCATGGCTAACACTGTGGAAATTATATATTCTCACCTGTGGTGAAGAATGTGGGCAATGTTAGCAATGAAAAGGTTATTTCCATTCATCAAAGCAGTTTCTGTAATTCATCCTTGTGTTTTACAAGCGAGGACTTCACAATATGGCTTTATTTTGCTCTTTATTGAATGCACCTGGGTGCCAATTATGTTTTACTGTGAAAGTTTTTCTTCTCGCTTGCTATTTCCTTTTTTATTACCATGTGGGTAAAAAGAATAATGTCTTCAGTCTGTGATGATCTGCTAAATGATTCTGCCTGCATTGGGGATGATGCTGATAGGATAGCGGAGGAAAATGGTTCAGTGCGTCCATATGTATATTTGTGTGTGTGAGTGTGTTTGTGTGTGTGTTGGCATGTTGCTCACCAGAGAAGCTCCAGCTGTACACTTTATGGTTGCCAGCAGACAGTAGGCTTGTGTAGCCCAGGAGACAGACAGCTGCTCTGAATTAGATGCTGCTGGTTGGTTCCTCTCCCAGATCTCCAGCATACACAGTGCCGGTTGTAAACTGGCAGCCACACACACACACACACACACACACACACACACACACACACACACAGACACACACACACACACACACACACACACACACACACACACACACACACACACACACACACACACACACACACACACACACACACACACACACACACACACACAAGAGTCCTTTTTAATGTGAATCAGGTACACAGCAATATGTAACTTAGCTTTACAACATAAGCTGCCATAAGCTCCTGGTCATAGCAGCCCCCTGACTGTATAGAGTTATGTTTCCCAGCTTGTGATTTACACTGTTCATTTGCTTTCTGCTTTAAAGATTCACATAGAGGTTTAAGCATCAATTCGTATTCTTGCCAGCGTAAGCAAGCCTCCAAATGTGTATATAGACCTCAGTGAGATTATTTGGGGTAATTTCTTTAAGGCGGGGTAAGGCAGGATTTATTGCGAGGTTTACTGATTTACACTGTCTACCCCTGAAGCTGTTTGCGGAAAATTGTATCCTTATGGTGCCTGATATCAGAACCCCCTATATCCTAGAGAGAGAGGGTTAGAGGGAAGTAAACAATTAAGTCAGAGTAGAGAGAGAGAAGTAGGTGTGTATGGAGATATGAGGTGTTCTGTGATGGAGGAGACCCACAGGATACCAGGGCAGCATCTGCGAGATGGTAATTGTGTTTGATGAGTAGATGCGGACACAATGAAGGAGCCTGGCTGAGTTTCAGTAGCTGTGACTTCAGGTTCACTGCTTCACTCAGTCCATCTGAAATATGTACTGTATCTCTTGGAAAATTTTGGTTTAATTGTAACTTATTTTACAACTTAAGGATATCTAAACATAAGTTTGGGCTCACATAATGACTTTTATGTGAATTTCTGCATACCTGCTGTCCGATTGTTGGTGACAGCACAGACTCGGTGAATTAATGTTTCATAATGCTGTGGATACGCATAGGAGTAGCCAGTGACAGTGACACTCAGAATAACGATGAGTGGGAAACAGGCCTTTGTTTGGACAGCTGTTAGCTCCCAGCGCTCCCCACAAAGCTCTCTGAGAGGGTGACTGTCTTTAACCCCACTTAGCTCCTCCACTGCTGATTGAAAGCAAACCAGAATCGTGGGTTTTCTAGAAGACCCACGCTGGGCAAGACTTTGGAGAGATACAGAGATGTTTTGGTTGGAATAACATCATCATCAGCATCTTTAATTCAGGCTGATCCAGACTCTCATTGTCGCCTGCTCTCCTGCCCCTCCCTTTGTCTCTCTTCTTCAATGTTCTTGCTGGCCTGGCTCACTAGATGTACAGATGTCCTGGAATAAAATCTTGAGCCGGATGTCAGCCATTCTCCGCTGCTTCTGCTATCTCCTCTAGCAGGTTTAGTGCTGCCCAAGAAAATTGTAATTGGTTTAAAGAAATAAAAAGAAGTCAGAGCCTTTTTCCCGCCTATACCAGAACCATACGAAATATGACAAAGCGCATGACAAAGATGGTTAAGTTTAATGGTTAACTTGAGGCATCAAAACGACAACGAATTAGAGAAAAGGCACGAACACGAGTCCCCCGGGTGACAGTCCTTTATTTTGGGACCCATCCACAAATCCCAACCCTCCTCCCTATGCAGATTTTAGGGCTCCTATACTACATCACCTAATTTCGTTCTGTCTTTAAATTTTGTGGTGTTCAGTTAAATTCGGCCAGATTTAACATAATTTATGAGTCATCTTTGGATGATGTCACCTGGTCTGTGCTGTGCAATTTATATAACCACCTGGTGTCCAGATGGGTCTAAAAACCTTGGATCTAGTAAACCAAAAGACACATTAGGCACAGTGAAACTGAGGGTCTCATGTTAAGAGTTGAAAGTGATCATTCCTAGTGATTGGTGATCCTCTGGCTTTTCCTTCACCAGCAGCATTTGATTAGTCCAATATTTTGTTTCATGACCAAATACCTACAAAACTAAAGGCATTCCCATCAGCCTCAGTTATAGTTGTAGTAGAAAATGTCATGTACTTAATTTCTGGAAGAATTTCTCAAATTCTAAGAGTCTTGGCTGAGCGTAAAGGACTGTATCAAAGGGTAGTGTGCCTTTTTTCTCTACCGTTGTTGTTCAGATAATTGTTTGTAAGGCACCAATGAGTGTATTATACCACAGTCCTTTCCTATGTCCCACTCAGACCCAGTCAGATCAGTCATCCACTGTTTTAGAGCATACCATATGGTTTTTAATGTTCCACTGATGCAAATATGCCACGGTAAAGGAGTTGAAGTCTTGGAGCTGTGTGATTAGGGATGTTTTTGTATTGCCCAACCCTCCATTGGAGGCATCCAATAGATGAATACTTGTGGTAGACACTTGGCTGGGACATTTTGCCTCCACCAGTGACCTTGCACATTGGAATGCATGAGCCATAATGTTCTTGGAACAAGATGGGGGCCCTTTTGAGAGGGGCAGACAATTTAAATTGGGGAAAATGGTTAAAAAAAAAAAAAAACCAATGAAGAGCCGACCCCAGGGACGGGGTCATTAGGCTCATACAAGTATCTGAATGGAAGGCACTCCCAATTTGGACATGCAACACGCTTGAGGCATTCATCACAAACAAGGACAAACAGATGTCCGGGTATCACATGCTCGCTTCCATTTATAGTGGAGAGAAAAAAATCCTTTCCATCCTGTTTAATGGAAGTAACCAATAAACCTCCAGTGTAAAGTGCTGAAATACGCAGTCTTTGAAAGGCCTTGCAACGTCCTTTGACATGTCTCAGCATTCTTTGGACTTAGTCACAAAAGTTCTCTCTCTCTAATTTACACAGGACTCAGATGTCTAAGATATTCCACTTCTGTCTGACAAATGTTCACACTCCTCTATGTTACGTCTGTTGGTGCCACTTAAGAAAATACACTGGTACCAATTCCATGTTCAAAAGTTCACAAGAAGTGACAGTAATAAGCCAGCCAAACACTCTCTTGGGATTACAGGGAGATTGTGCTCTCACCTTGCAGCTGATTACCTGAGAGGGAGGTGTTTGTTACACGGTAAGCTTAGACATGTCCTAGAAGTGAGCATCAATACCTCTGTGTAGCATTACGACAGAGGCAGCAGCCAAGTACAAGCCAGATGTTTATAGTAATTGCAGTGCAGCGTGAAAGCTGAGGGGAGGAAGTAGGTAGACCAGAGGACTGCACAATTACAAGTGTCTGGAGAAAACAGCAGGTGGATGTGCTGTAAAGGCTGCACATGAGGCTGCCAAGTCCCCACGCCACACAGGGGTTAGGCTAATAAACAGTAGGTCACCAGCACCCAGCATGTTAAAAAAGCTCATGAACAATGACAAGCTTCTAGTCTCTCCATCTGGACCCAGCGCAAGACGGACGCACCGCAGGCACCGCAGGCACCGCAAGCACCGCAGGCACCGCAGGCACCGCAGGCACCGCAGGCACCGCAGGCATCGCAGGCATCGCAGGCACCGCAGGGACCATAAGGAATATTGATGTGCCTCCGTGCCATCCGCGAGTCAAATCACAATGCAGTAAAAACTATATTGAGATTTGACTGTCTGCTATGGGATTGACCCAGTGAGCACTCATTCACTCAACATTCGTTTTCTTCGTATCATAGTGTCACAGTTGGAAATTGGTTTTGGTTGAAGAAATAGACTTTGTTGGGGCGGTATCAGTCAGACATGTCAGCTCAGGCTCCAACGCACTCGAGCGGTTCTGTGAGCGCGATAGGCTCAGCCTTGGCAGAGCTCTCTCTCTCCGAGTATCCAGATAAGTGTTTCTGCTGGTATCTCAGATCCAGCCTCCCCATCTGCCTTATCAGCCGTGAACACACTAACCCCCACCACTCCCCCACTATCTGTGTCATCAGATCGAATGGGGTCACAGCAGAGACTCAATGAGCACAGCCTTGGTTTGATGTAACCAGCCTTCTTTTCATCCATCAAAAAGAGCTTATTCCCCACTTCATATCTATTTAACAAGTCAAATTATTATTTATATTTTGCCACTTGGCAAATAATGATGAGTGTTATTGAAAATATTGATATACTTAATGATCTCGAGTCAAATTTGTACGGTGTGAGAGTGGAATGAAAGATTTTATTCTTAAAAGGCAAAGAATCCTTGTCAAAATATAATTATAGTTATTACATATATTTATACTTATCGATATGACCACATTGGCCTAGCAATCTTAAAGTGTCATCTGGACCTCAGTGAAAATAATCCTATAATTCTATTGTGACAACCTAAGTAATTGTAAAGTGAGAATATACATTTTTCATGTTGTCAACTGATTTCACTGCACTGTCTATTTTTTCAAGCAAATGCAACTTTAAAGCAACAATAATAGAGTTTTGGCCAGCGGGACAATATACAGAAAGAGTCACCTCATAAAGTAGTTGCAGATTATGTCTTTAGGGCTGCAACTAATGATTAATTAATTTATTTAATTTCATTTATTTGCTCAATTATTCAATGAAAGTGTGGTCTATAACATATAAGAAGGTAGTGAACAATGATTCAAGTGGAGATTATTAAAGCTCCTTGTTAATTCTGACCAACACTGCCAAACCCAAAGATATTCAGTTGCAGATTCATTTTCTGACAATCAGTTTGATTTTAAACGTGTTAGCAAATATTCATACATCCAGAAGAAACAGAGCAACATTAGCATGTCAGTCCGGTCTCTGGTCACCTGGCCAGTGTAAGGCCAGTATTCACTCTCCTTTTAAGCTTTGATTTGTAACAATTATGATGTTATGTTAAAGACATCTATGTATTGTGTTGCAGAGATATCTACTGAAATTAGCATGCTAACCAGCTAGCCGTACAAACAGCTAGCAGTACACCAGTAAACTTAACACTCTCTGTGTGCTCAACCAAGCAAGTTATTTCCACCAGGATGGAGTTAGACTCTGCAGGGACTCTTCTATGGCAATGTTGTCTTAAACGCAGAATCTGTTACATATATGAGGACATTGCAGGGTTATTGTATGACTATCTGTACACAATCTTGAACAGTGCCATCTAGTGAAATACTGCCCCGTTTTTCGGAGCATGTGATCAGAACTACACATTGAACCTTTAAGCTGAACAGTAGTTGGCTGCATCTCTTCGGCCATTAAACAATCAGTTTACTTCCTTATTTTGCCGTTGGGGTTTAGTGTAGTTCAGCACAACAGCAACAGCCACATCGGTCATAAGGCAGAAAGAGAAGGACGGTGTGTGTCTTCCAGAGCGTGAGGTAATAAAATTTGAAAAACCTTTTCTGAGAAGCACCAACAACGGAATCATCGATCTTGTGTCGAGCAGTCACCTCAAGCTATGCCTCTTCCTGGAAATTCATTTCTGTGTTTGATAAATATAACTCACAACCTTAGTGCTGTCCTCAGCAACTCGCTATCTCTCCGGCTATGACCTTGGTGGAGATACAGGATCCAAATCAATATTCACCTGCTCTAGCTCAGGGGAGTTTTCTCTCACCTTGTAGCAGTTGATTGTAATAAGTGAGTGTCCGTGACAGAGGCCCATTTCCTTGTCACTTTCTCTTGTTACAGTGTGACAATAACCCTTCATTCAGTCTTCATAGCGGCGACCCAGATTTGGATACTGTACCAAAGAAGGCAAGCTCAGTTTTTGTCATGAGTGACCTACAAAACTAGGCAAGCTTGATAAATTCTTCAGAAGCGAAAAGAAAGCATGTGCATCCTATCAGACCTGTTTAACATACAGTCCTGGGACTGGAGTTGCAGTTGTAGTCATTGAATATTTACAGCTTTTACACAGCAATGGGGGCACGCAGCTTCATTATTCAGATTGTTTGTTGTTGAGTTATCAAACGGCTGGTATCTTGTCTGTTCACACTCACTGCTGCCATTATCCAAATCCTTCTTTTCCTTTCTTTAGAAGCGGTGAATGCACGTTGGTCTGCTTTGAATGACCTGCCACACATGGCTGTTGATAGATAAGAATTGCTGGCCGAGCAATAGTTTTCTTTTAGATTTATTATGGACCTGCTATATAGTAGTCTCAGCAAAGGTGAACTCGTCCATCAGCATGGGGCTCTGGCTGCGCTTGAAAGAAATGTATGATGTCTGCCGACACAAAGTCTGCTCATCAATCTCTAAAACAACTGAGAGTAAAACTTGTCTAAAAGCAGGAAAGAATAACACTGGTGAAGTAATCACCCACCAAGAATTGATTTATCTTCATTGAAACAGTACTGGTCAAATGCAAACAAGATCAATGTTAAAGTATAGACCACTGTAATAACACATCTTTGCATGCCAATTTGGTCTGGGGGTATGCAGTTGATCCCCTTGGTCCTTCTTTGTGTGAAATAAATGCATTCTCCAGCCCTTATAAGGATGGACTGCGTACATAGCAACGTGTCCAATGCTCTTTTTTTTCTGTATAGCACTTTCTGTTATATTTATATATATCATGGACTATATGTAAAGATGAACGACTTGACAGGGGCCAAACTAAAAAAATCAAAGAAAATGGCAATTTTCCCCAAAGATGATTTCTGTCATTTAAATAGTTCTGATCATGCTGATGTTTGTTCAATTGTTCAGTTTTTTAATGACTTTCCTTTTTAATCAGTTATTTGATGATTTAAGGTGGGTGTTTGGACTTCAATCTCTCCCGATCAAGACTGCACAGACTCTGGTTGCAAAAATACAACATGGTGGCGCCCGCACGGTGTATTGGATGCACTTTTGTACAGTGGGGGGAAATTGTCCATCTTTGTACACCTTTCAAACGGAATCCCATGCTAGGCCTGGGTCTTTGTTAACTTCCTGTTAGCAGAGGTCATTCATATTGCATCAGGAAATAAACTGGGACAACTTGAGAACGTTAATGTTTAAATCTGTGAAATGGTCTATATATAATTTGTGATGAACAGATTTGGATTTCTCAGTAGTTTATATGTTTTCCGTTTTGAAGCTGTCTCCTGACAGGAGTTGCGTCAACTCATCAGCTTGTTTGATGCAGAGTAGTGCCAGTTGAGTTGTTGTAAATCCACAGAGACTTGAACTTTGTGGTTGTACAAATAAAGAAGTGGTGTGACATTGTTATAAAGCCTCAGAGCCTCTTTTGTAGGAGGTCGGGTTGATTGGGGTGGCATCCAGCTTCTTTTTTTTTCATCCATGAATGTGATCTTTTCCTAACTTTAACAAAATAGTTCTCATTTATTAACCCTGACCAAACCTTGGGCCAAACCTGGGGTAGGGTTATATTAAGGGTGAGGTCATGGTTTAAGATTGGCTTTAACCCCCAAATAACAATACCATGGGGCGGCTGTGGCTCAGAGGTAGAGTATCGTCCAATCGAGAGATCGGCGTTTCGATCCCCAGCTCCTCCGGTCTGCATGTCGAAGTTTCCTTGGGAAAGTCATTGAACCTTGAATTGCTTCCTGCTGCACATGTGGTGTGAATGATAAATTACATTAGACTAGATGGTATGTATATGTCCACTGAAGTCAGTGTGAATGTCTGTGTGAAAGGGTGAATGTGGCAGTAGTGTGAAAGCACCTTAAATAATCAGAAGAGTAGAAAGGCGCTATACAGTATACTGTAAGTACAAGTCTTTAAAAAGAATTTAACATTCCTTACAGCAAGATACCTAATGACCTTTGAAATGGATGCCAACTGAATCTTTAAAGCATTTCCAGCTCTCCTCTGTATGTAACACTTCAAGTGTTTCCCTCATTCACAACAGGGACATTTAGATCAGTTGCATCGAATTTGTGTGCCAGCAGGTTTCCCTTGGAAGAAATTCGCTTTACATTCGAACACAAGGCGGGCAACAAGCTTTGTTGCTGTTTGTGAAGCTAACTATACAGCAAAACCAGAGAGGGAATAACAAAGCAGCAACAGTCAGATTGTATCAAGTCTATGTCTACAGTGCCAGCAACCAGCTGCATTAGCATAGAGCCAGGGCCACAGGGTGCTCATGAAGGAAGTTCAAACAGAGGAATCAGTTCTGTGTTTCTCAGGGTGACACTGGAATTTTGCTTCACTGCTTCATATTAAAGAGTGGTAGATGGCAGCGAAGTTGAGAGAAGGTCAAGTCAGATTTCTTCTCCGAGTCTTTGGAAGTCTCTTCTGTTCATCTGTTTCTGAATAAAGCTGAGTTTTGCCAGAGCCATGGATTCTCGAACAAAGCTCGCTTTGGTCTCTCGGGGTTGCCTCGCTCAGAGGTCCATGTGGAGAGCAGCCAGCCTTCAAAGTGAGAAAGCCAGCCATCCGCCCAGAACTAAAACCTTAACAGCAACTCAAAGCAATTTTCTGGCTATTTTGTTGACTTAATCCCTAGTTTGTGACGCTTGGGCACAGTGGTGTGACTGTATTGGTGTGCGTATTGGTGTCCATGTGTGACATAGAGTGACACAGAGGGTGGTGGTGGGGTGGACCCCTGAGGGTTCAGATCCTCAGCACTCAGATCAACAAGCCACATTAGCACTTTTACAGTCGACCCATCATGAAGGTGCTTATCCCTGCCTGTCTAATCAGGGGGCATGGAGGGTTGAAGCTGTGGGGTCCCTCCAAGCTGAGCTCATCTGTCAGCTTGCCAAATCACACCCAGCACCTCTTCCTGGAGTATTATCTGCTGACTGTCAGCCTCCTTGTTCCTGTGAACATGAAAATGGCCAGCAAAGATGCCTTGTATTTATAAAGGCTCATTTATGCTCTACGTTAGATATGCATACGGATACAGATGGAGCCTTCTGTTCGTACTCTGCGTAAGATTCGTCTGTATTTCTGTTTGTATCCTGCAAGCTTACGGATGCGTAACGATATGGACCAAACATGGCAGTACAACAGAAATTGTGGGGACAGTGTCAGGCACTTGACACAAAAAAGTGCTGCGAATATCAGGAGTAGGGTCGCCCCCGACCAAGGATTTTTTTGGCACACCATTGGTCGTCATTTAGAGCGATTAGTTGACTAATCAATTATATATATACACCCCAAGTATAGCCTCAGCTACTGAATAACATAATTCAACATATTCACATTACTATAGATATTATTATAGTTACTGTTACTTTTGTGGTTGCTTGAATCTCTGGGACTGTGTCTCTGTTTGTCTTTGTGTCTGTCTTTGTCTCTCTCTGTCCATCTGTCTGTCTTTCCTCTTTTTCTCTCTCCTTTTCTTCCTCCCCAACTGGTGCAGATGGATGTCCGTCCTCCATAGACCGGGGTTTGTTCAATGTTCCTGCCTGTTACAGTTTTATTTTGATTGCTTTGACGCAGTACTCGACTCAAAAGCCACATTTTTCAAAACTGTTAACGCAAGGGCTTAAACAGTCGCACCAATGACTCATTTTGCCTGCAAAAGGCTCTAACTCTGTTTGTTTTCGGTCTGTGTGGTCTCTACCTACTCTGTAAAGTGTCTTGAGATAACGTTTGTTATGACTGTTAATAAAATTGAATTGAAATTCAATTGAACATAATTAATAACCATTATAGCAGACTTAAAGCCACGTGCTATATGTCTGCCGCCTGATAATGACACTGGAAAATAATCTCAGATTGTAATTCAGAATGTGTCAGAAAAAATCAGTAAGGAGACTGTCGAGACATAGAATAGAATAGAATAGAAAAGCCTTTATTGTCATTGCATTTGCATACAACAAAATTGGAGTGCTACACCCCCTTGGTACATTTTTAGAAAATAATATATAATAAAACAATAAGCAAAGTATAATATAAGCATTAAACACACAATATAGTATAAACATTATAATAATGTGAACGGTATAAACAGATGGGGAACAGTATAAACAGATGGGTGGAGAACAGAAACTATACTAAAATATGTATATATTGCACAAGAGTTTTAAAGTGGCTTTTTTAGGTTTAAGGTGGCTTTGTTTAAGGTTATTTAGATTCTAAATTTTAAATCTGATCAATGTGATCAATATATGTAACATTGAGGTAGTTTGTTACGTTGTTTTATTTTTTGTTATTGACTGCAGTGATAGCTCTAGAAAAGAAGCTATCTCTGAGTCTGTTTGTCCGTGATTTTTGTGACCTGTAGCGTCGGCCTGAGGGTAACAGGTCAAACAGGTGGTTGCTGGGGTGAAAGGAGTCCTTGATAATGTTTTCAGCTCTGCTGAGGTAGCGAGAGCTGGCAATGTCCTCCAGGCTGGGCAGAGGGCACCCGGTGATTTTCTGGGCTGTGTTGATGACCCTCTGCAGCGCCTTCCTGTCTGCGGCTGAGCACCCTGCATACCACGCTGTGATGCAGTACGTCAGGATGCTCTCTATGGCGGCTCTGTAGAACATCACCAGCAGCTTCTCCTCCAGGTTATTTCTCCTGAGCACCCTCAGGAAGTGGAGACGCTGCTGGGCTTTCTTAACCACCACCGTGGTGTTTGCAGTCCAGGAGAGGTCATCGGCCATGGAGTCCATGATGGAGTGGACCCTTTCCACACAGTCCCCGTGGATGTAAAGGGGGGCTAGGTCCGCTCTGCCCTTTCTGAAGTCCAGTACCAGTTCTTTTGTTTTTGTGGTGTTCAGTTGGAGGTTGTTTACTGAACACTACGTCGTCAGTCTGTTTACCTCGTCCCTGTGGTCGGACTCGTCTCCCCCTGAGATGAGCCCGACCACTGTGGTGTCGTCGGCAAACTTGATGAAGGTGTTTGAGAGATGGGTCGGGGAGCAGTCGTTTGTGTATAGGGTGAATAGAAGGGGACTCAATACGCATCCCTGTGGAGAGCCTGTGCTGAGGGTGATCGCGGTGGAGATGTTCAGGTAGCTAGGCTAATGTTACTTACATGTTTAAGGCGGTAGGTCATGTTTGTCTAACGTTACTTACATGTTTAAGGTGGTCGGTCATGTTCTTCTAACGTTACTTAAATGTTTAAGGTTGTAGGTCATGTTCGTCAAACGTTACTTACATGTTTTAAGGTGGTAGGTCATGTTCGTCTAACATTCCTTACATGTTTAAGGTGGTCGGTCATGTTCTTCTAACGTTACTTACATGTTTAAGGTGGTAGGTCATGTTCGTCTAACATTACTTAAATGTTTAAGGTTGTAGGTCATGATCGTCAAACGTTACTTACATGTTTTAAGGTGGTAGGTCATGTTCGTCTAACGTTACTTACATGTTTTAAGGTGGGAGGTCATGTTCGTCGTGGACGAGTAATAGGCAAAGTTTTTTCTTTCAAAGTTTGCATGTGACCTTCTTGGGGTCAACCTTGTTCTTTTTAAAGAACAAGGTTGGCTATTAATTATTAACTGTCTAACCGCAATGGAAGGGACCTGCCGGTGACAGTGAGTGAGTGTCACAAATTCCTATATCTGGCCCTTCAAATTAAAAGTCCTCCAGCCTTTTAGATTTTCACTTAATTTTGACAAGACACAGCTCCAAATGTTTGTTTTTTTTCCTTCGACCAATGGACTAATGAAATTTTGATCGACAAATAATTTTTTTGGTCAGACGCAGAATCGTTATGTCCTCCGTCATCACCATGTTTTTTGTTGTCATGAACTTTTTTTTTTCAAACTTTATTGGAGTAACTTTTGAATCTGAACGATGCCCTCTAGAGGATGTTTTGCGCAACGTACATTCCAACGTAGAGGAGGCATGAAAGCACTAGGGCAGTGATGATTAGAACATTGATAATGTACGAGCCTTAAGTAATGGTAAATGGACTTGTAGTTATATAGCGCACAGGCAGTGGACATCAACATACCATCTAATCTAACCATTCACACCAAATTTACACACCCATGCGCAGCACGGGGAGCCATTCGGGGTGCAGTGTCTTGCCCAAGGACACTTCAACATGGAGAGCGGGGGAGCTGGGGATCAAACCGCCAATCTCTCGAATGGAGGACGACCCATTCTACCACTGATCCACAGCCACTAACTCAGGTGTATCAGAGAAAATTAACCCCCTTCATACATATTCCACCACAGAGTTTGAATCCAGACAATTTCATGTTGGCTGCTAACAGCTGCTATAAACCTTTAGAGCAGCCAAAGCACATTGGCTGCATATTGGGCAGCCAAAGCACATTGGGTTTTTTAGAGGTAGGAAATGATCGGTGTCAGCATCTCTGACAAGGTGGGCTAAAAAAAGTGTATTATATAAACTCAAGCTGAGCCAGACTTTAAAACAGGAAGTCTTTTGCCATGCATGGAATCTTTATTCATAATTTTGTTCTCACTTTTGGTTCCAGTACTGACAAGAATTTGACTGTATGTCCCTAATCAATTTCCAGCATATAAATAACTAAAACTGTGATTATTGAAGAAACAAAATGCGTCCTCTTTTTTATAAATGACACGAAATGTTAAGTTGCATGTGGAAAGTATCTTTAACTAATCTATATTTCATGTAACTCCAAGATCAAGGAGCAAGAAGATACATCAGGTTTTGAGGTTGGCTTCAATGCCACAATCTCAGCACATTTTTCCAACAGACCTTTTAAAAGAAACATGTCTCTGAAGTGTTTCAAGAAAGCAATAAGAATCATGTTACAGAAATAAAGGAAAGCAGTGGCTGTCAGGAGAGCAGGCTGGGAATGCTGACCATGCTGTTTGCAGGTAGCAGGGAAGTTTGTGCAGACCTTTACAGGAAGCCCACAGATGGTCTAACCATACAGCCATAGTAATCTGTCAGCTTGGGTTGCTCCCCACCGTGCAAGTGTTGCAACGGGGTCTGAAAAAGTAAGCTTCAGGGCACAAATTCACAAAACATCTTAAGGCTAAAAGTGGCTTTTAAGTTGCTGATTTAGGAGTAACTCTTTAAAAAAAGATGGACGTGTCAGTACTAATTTGAAGACTCCTAAATCTAAGATGTCTATGAGTATTTCACAAAGCGTTTTAGTGGTAAAAGCAGCTCCTAAAACTGTGAAAGGTTAGAAGCAGTCAAGAGGACAATTCCTCATGAGCTTTTAAAGTTTAAAGGAATATCTTCTTTTTTGTCTATTGCAGTTATCCTGACTCTGAATTTTCCTTTAATAATACTCTTCCTTTCATGCTCAAGTTGGAGAAGACGTAAAAGCTGTTGTTGTTGCTCCTCTCACTATCATCATGGTTATTGTAGTCTGACCATTACAAGGCTTTTTACATGGATACCTGCTAATTGTTACTCTTTCTTCCATATTCAATCATTGGATTGTAAACTCTTCATTTGGATACGGAAACATACCTCCTATTGTATTTTTATGAAGAATTCACTGACAGAGACCCAAAACAGCCCAAGACCTAAGACAGCCAATCACAATTTGATAAAACATGGCATCATCCATAGCAATGGGGTCAAGCCCGCCCTTTCTCTTAGCTTAAGACTTCTCCCAGTTCATTCGTAAAATATGGTCTCAGCAGTTTTGTGAGGAAATTTAGCCCAATCTATGAGTCCTTCTAGTGGGAAGATCAAATATTGTGTGAATACGGGCCCAGATCGCCATGGTCACACGCCGTCCCTGCAGTAGCCCCAATGTCATCTGCTAAGTGTTCCTCCTCCTCTGAGTGCAGAGGGGCTAAAATGGGTCAGAGGCAGCAACATGATTGGAAGTGGTCTTTTGTGAGGGGCAACAGAAGAAGGTTAATTGCTTTTCAGTGGGATACTATGATTTTTCAGCCCAGCAATGACCCCCAGTGTGGATATATGTATGTGTGTGTGTGTGTGTGGGGGGGGGGCTATGTTCATGAATCTATCCTGAATGGCAAGGGCAACCCGGCAAAGTGAACATAGTTCTGCGTGGATTGCTCTGCGTTGTATGTGTTGAACATTAAGAAAAGAGAATTCAATTCAATTCAATTTTATTTATAGTGTCGAATCATAACAAAAGTTATCTCAGGACACTTTACAGAGTAGGTAAAGACCACACTCAATGACTTATTTATGATTTACATAGACCCAACAATTCCTCTGTAAAGTACAGTGGCAACGAAAACCTTCCCTTTAACAGGCAGGAATGTCAGACAGACCCAGCTCTGTGGAGGACGGCCATCTGTCTTGACCGGTTGGGGAGGAAGAAAAGGAGAGATAAAGAGAGAAAAAACACACAGAAGGACAGAGAGAGAGAGAGACAGACACACTTCCAGAGATGCAAGCAAAGCCTAACAGTAACTATAATAATATTTATAGTAATGTGAATATGACGTATATGTTAAGACAGTTAATACAACAGAATAGTAGAAACAAGCACAGCTAAGGTGCGGAATATGAAAATTATAATAATTATGGTGGCAAACATGATCAATGATGAGTAGTGGCAATAGCAGCTACGATACAGCTACAAATTTTATAGCTTATTAAACTAGTGATAGTATATATGAGTAATAGTGATAATAGCAGCAGGAAGCGTCATGTAGGACCACGGCAGCAGGCACCACCACGATCAGCAGAGACCTGCGAGACGACAAAGCACAAACAACTCCGGGGAAGAAGCTGAATTAGTAACATGCATTGATGAGAAGAGTTGTGTGATGTTATGCTCCCAGAAAGAAGTGATATTAATTTCTCCCTTCTGTCTGTACTTTCTTTTACCGTAGGACTCAGGATAAGAATATCTATTTGAACACCTATTTGACACCTAAATAGACTCTAGTCTGGTACTTCCCCAGAAACCGCAGAGTCAGGGTGTCATCATGGGGATAAAAGTATTACTCTTGGGCTGCGTGACAGTGGCCCTGTTCCTTGAATTCTCCACTGCCGGCCTAGTCAAGAAGGTCATCCGCCACCGTAGAGAGGCTCTAATGCCTAAGAAAACCCAGGAGAACCTCACCCTGCCCCACCCCGACCAGCCAGTGGTGTTCAACCACGTCTACAACATTAACGTCCCCTCCGCGTCCCTCTGCTCCGTGGACCTTGACTCGCCTGATAACACCGAGCTCAAGCACAAGAGTGCCCCGATGGACATGCAGAACAACGAACACATGGAGCATGCGGTGGACGGCGACAATCAGATCATTTTCACTCACCGCATCAATATCCCTAAGCAGGCATGCAACTGCGACAACCAACTGCCCGACATCAAGGATATCTTGAACAGGCTGGAGATGCTGGAGTCAGAGCTGTCAAGTCTGAGAGAGCAGTGCAGTGGTGGAGCAGGCTGCTGTGGTGCTCAGGTTACAGGTAGGTCTATACCTTTCACTGTCATTGATGTATTATACTGCCACTGTGGTTCTAGTTTAATAGACAGAAAATCAGCTCAGGCGAAATATATTTCTAAAGTGCTTCCAGCTAATTGTGTATGTGAGCAGAAAGGTCATGAACATGGATTTCTGATTAGAGAACAAAGCATAGACCGCAGCAAAGGCTTTGCAGCTTTTAGCCCATTAATTACCAATTGGCAGTACTTTATGTCACTGACACCACCTTTACAAGGCATAAGTTCATAGATTTATCTTATTATATGTGAAGTCATTGTTTGGAATAGGAATGAATATGTTAAGATATGCAGTAGAAATTAATTTAATTATACAGTGAATATTGAAGTGAACAGAAAACACAGGTGGAACATTTATTCAGGCTTTCCCCTCCAACCCTGCACTGGGTCTCTTTAAATGAGCGTGTTGATGATTTCATTGTGAAAATTGTATCACCTTAAAGTATCATTGATGCCATTGCACCTACTAAGAAAAAAAGGTCCTTAAAAGGTCTCCGTGGAGAAATGGCTTGTTGGTAAGAACAGAAAATACAAATCTCCAGGTTCACTATGACGGTGACTGTAAATAAAGACTTCTTCTCAGACATCATTGCCAAAAACAATAATAATACATGTGCCTATTATTATGCTACTGGTTTACGAATCACTTAATGGTTTTGGTCCAGAATACATGAAGAAAATGTTAGTAGAGTATACGCCCAGTAGAGCTCTGAGATCTAGATAGTGGAGCACAGAATTCAAACCAGACATGGTGAAGCAGCATTTAGCTGTTATGGTACACAACTGGAACAAACTCCCAGCAGATCTGAAATCAGCCCCAACTGTGAGCACTTTGAAATCCAGGTTAAAAACATTTCTCTTTTCATGTGCTCGTAGCGAAGCTCTTTTTAATAACTTTAAACATTATCTATTTTTTTTTTTTTTACTTTTTTCTTCTTCTTTGCTCCTGCTTTTCACCATGTTTCTTGCTTATATGCTGTTTTTTTAAAAATGTTTTGTCTTTTAGTTAAGCACATTGAGTTGCCTTGGTATGAAATGTGCTATATAAATAAAGATGCCTTGCCTTGCCTTGCCTTACTGTCGACAGGCTAACAAACCCTCCTGTGTCAGTAGCCCCTGAACTGCTTTACACCAGGGCAATGAATTTGCCTCCTACTTTAATGACAAAAATCAGAAAATTAGGCAAACAGTCAGTGCCTCCACATCAGGTGCAGGACATGTGCTGTACACGTGTCCACCTAACACTTATTCAAATACCATGGCACTTTTTCATGTGATTAACCATAGGACCTTGGAGGACATTAGACAACATCTAAAATCCTCGTCCTGCTGCCTCAATATTCTCCCAACAGGCCTTTTCAAGGATGTATCAAACTGGATGGCCTCAGAACTTCTACAGATTGTAAACACTTCTCTTCTCTCAGGTGTCTTTTACAGGCCCTGAAAACTGCTGTTATCAAGCCTCTCTTAAAAAAGAACAATTTAGACACTTCACTAATGAACAAATATAGACCAATATCAAACCTCCCATTTCTCAGCAAAATCAGTGAAAATGGCTTCATTTTAATGTACAGCTGTTTTGATGTTTTTCAGTCAGGTTTTAGACCACACCACAGTACCGAGACGGCTCTTGTTAAGGTTTTCAATGACATCCACTTAAACACAGACAATGGCAAAATACCTGTTTTGATATTATTGGATATCAGTGCTGCATTTGACACAGTCGATCACTACACATTACTACACCGTCGGGAAAACTGGGTGGGACCTTCTGGCACAGCATTAAAATGGTTTGAATCCTACTTGAAGGACAGGGGCTACTTTGTGTCTCTAGGTAAATACACATCTGAGTGTGCAAAAAATGACATGTGGAGTTCCCCAAGGTTCCATTCTGGGGCCTCTTCTATTTAACATCTACACGCTTCCACTGGCTCAGATCATGAAAGGCAACAAAATATGAGAGAGATTGTTAGATTTAAATCTAATTCTCACCTTTCTTTGAAGGGGTAGTATCCTTCGATAATAGGAAAAGTTGCCTTCAATATGTGGCTAAAATTTTTGTATGCATTGCACATAATGTTCAACTAAACGATTTGTAATAACATTCAGTACTTACTCTTCCTTCCCCGCCTTCTCTCAGGTGAAGTGTCCACAAAGCCCTACTGTAATGGTCGTGGGAACTGGAGCGCTGACACCTGCAGCTGCGTATGTGAGCCTGGATGGAAGGGCCCTAACTGCACCGAACCTGAGTGCCCCAACGACTGCCAGGACCAGGGGCGCTGTGTGGATGGCAAATGTGAGTGCTTTGAGGGCTTTGGTGGGGACGACTGTGGTATTGAGCTCTGCCTGCTGGACTGTGGTGACTATGGCCACTGTGTGGATGGATCCTGTCTCTGCGAGGATGGCTTCATTGGTGAGGACTGCACCCAGACCAACTGCCAAAACAACTGCCTGGGCCGTGGACGCTGTGTAGACGATGAGTGTGTTTGCGACGAGCCATGGACAGGCTTTGACTGCTCCGAACTCATCTGTCCAAACGACTGCTATGACCGTGGACGCTGCATCAACGGCACCTGCTACTGTGAAGAGGGCTATGCTGGAGAAGACTGCGGTGACCTCACTTGTCCTGGCAATTGTAACAACCGTGGCATGTGTGTAAATGGCCAGTGTGTGTGCCAGACTGGCTACAGTGGAGAGGACTGCATGAAGCTCACCTGTCCCAAGAACTGCAATGAGAGAGGTCATTGCTTCAATGGGAAGTGCATCTGTGATCCAGGATTTGAGGGTGAAGATTGCTCCATCCTCTCATGCCCTGACAACTGTAGCAACAGGGGCCAGTGCATTAATGGAGAATGTGTCTGTGATGTAGGGTACCAAGGCGAAGACTGTAGTGAGCTCACCTGCACTAACAATTGCCAAGACCATGGCCGCTGCATTAACGGGCAGTGCATGTGTGACAAAGGCTATGCTGGGGAGGACTGCAGCATCAAGACCTGTCCAAAAGACTGCATGGGACGTGGAGATTGCGTGGACGGCAAGTGTATGTGCTTCGTCGGCTTCACTGGGAAAGACTGCGGCCAGCTGACCTGCCCCAATGACTGCCTGGACCGTGGTCACTGTGTGAACGGACAATGTGTTTGTCATAAGGGTTTCGTCGGTGAGGACTGCAGTGAGAAGACGTGTCCCAAAAACTGTCTTGATAGAGGTTACTGCGTCGTTGGCAACTGTGTGTGTTATGAAGGTTTCACCGGACCTGACTGCTCCATGCTGACCTGCCCAGAAGACTGCCAGAACCAGGGACACTGTGAGAACGGAGTGTGTGTGTGCGATGAGGGCTTCATTGGGGAGGACTGCTCTGAGGGTAAGAAAGCTTTCCACAGGTTCATCAAACAGAATGAATTCTGAGACGTGCTATTTAGACCAGACAGTTTACAGTCGACTTTATTATATACCAGTGGGTACTGCAAGCATCAGATACATTTTGACAGTCTACAAACAGTGCCCTTTAAAGCTGCATTATTATTAACAACTATTAAAATAAGTTGCTACAAGCAATCACAGACACGTTTGGCTTGAAGTCTCCAGTTAACACAGTCACTGGTTGCCCTGAAATGGTCTTGATCGTGTCTGAATTCAGAATTATAATCTGCTGTTGGAATATGGAGTTTGGCAACCTAACCTGCCACAATTGGACAGTTTCATGCTGATAACATGATCCACCATTTCCTGAGGGAAATATCATCCTTTTTGGAATAAAATCAAATTTATTGTCCAGCTGAAGCAGGAACACTGTTTTTGGTGCGGCTGGCACAATCATAGAACATAGGGATGATTGATTTGTTTTACTGAGGCATCCGCAGAATATTTTTTGTAAAATAAAGACATTAATATCTTTATTTAAGAGCTATCTCTTGTAACCCTCCAACATCACTGCTCAATGACATTGAGCATGTGTCATACCACAAAGCTCAGAGACATGTCTTCAATATACCCAGGGAAATCTACACAAAACATGTTAAGATAAAAACAGTTATTGCATTCGTACCCAGGGTGTACAGCCTACACTCCCCCTCGCAACTCAAACTCAGGGGTGGAGGGGATGTGTTTAGCTGTTAGCAGCTGGCAGGTATTGTAGTGTTCAGTGGCTTTATTCAGCTCTTTCTGAAGAAAACACCAGTTGGCTGAGGTTGAAAACAGAGTTTGTGATATCTGTGAGAGTTAACCGAAACACTGTTAAATACAAAACAATTAGCTAAAAGAAGCTACAATGATTCTGCAGAGCTGAGAGGGACTTCACGATTCTCTGTTGATTTGTAACTATGGGTGATTCCTTTCACATTAAAGAGTCGTTTCAGCCATTGCTCATATTGAGATTTTGATTAGTGAAGCTTTTAAGTAAAACCTCATACACACTGCTGGATTTCAAAGAGTTTGGCTGTTGCTCTTTCGAAATGAAGGTGAGGTGTCCTCATGATGCTTTTATAGACAGCTTCCAGCTAATCTTGTTGTCCAACATCACAGTCACACAAAGTTACATAGAGAGAGAGAGAGAGAGAGAGAGAGAGAGAGAGAGAGAGAGAGATAGAGAGAGGGAGAGAACAAATAATGCTACTTTATTCTGAAACACTGTTATTTTTTTTGTTCATAAGTTGATAGAATATCCATTTTTTTAAATAACCAAGGCACAGTGATCAAATTAGAGAACAGTAACCATTGTGTCAGAAGGGAAGATTTCAACAATGTTTTCGGATTCAAAAATGAACAGGAAGTGTAGAGGCCACAGCTTTGAATGACTTCAGCACATCTGCGCCCACAGGACATCACTAGTTTCTCACACTACTCTGGTTTGATCTTGGTCCACTCTTCTTCAGTCTCTCCCACAGTTCAGTAACTGTAGTGGGTTTCTTAGACATTACTTTATTGGCAAGGATTTTCCAGAGATTCTCTATGGGCTTTAGATCTGGACTCTGGGCTGGCCATTTCATTGCTTCAATATTGTTAGCTTCAAGGGATTGCTTTACCTGGATTGCAGTGTGACAGGGGCATTGACTTGCATGAAGGAGGTTCACATACACATTTGCATTCGCCCTGCCATGTAGCTGTACAAGAGGCCCAACTCCTGCTGTAGAAAACATCCCCCAAACCATGACATTCAATTTCAATTCAATTTTATTTATAGTGCCAAATCATAACAAAAGTTATCTCAGGACACTTTACAAACTAGGTAAAGACCACACTCTATGACTTATTTATGATTTACATAGACCCAACAATTCCCCCGTAGAGTACGATGGCAACGAAATCCTTCCCTATTACAGGCAGGAACGTCAGACAGATTCAGCTCTGTGGAGGACAGCCATCTGTCTTGACCAGTTGGGGAGGAAGAAAAGGAGAGAGAAAGAGAGAAAAGACGGACAGATGGACAGAGAGAGACAAAGACAGAGACAGACACACTTCCAGTAACTACAAGAATATCTATAGTAATGTGAATATGACTTATATGTTATGGCAGTTAATACAGCAGAGTAGAAGAAACAAGCACTGCTAAGGTTATAGATTATAATAGTAGCAGGAAGCATCATGCAGGACCACGGCAGCAGGCACCACCACGATCAGCAGAGACCTGCAAGACGACAAAGCACAAACAACTCAGAGGAAGAAATTGAATTAGTAACATGCATTGATGAGACATGAATGATACAGACAGAGAGGAGAGAAGCTCAGAGTATCTGGTAAAGTATTATCCCCCGGCAGACTAGGCCTATAGCAGCATAATTAAGCAGAACAAAATCAGCTTTAAAATAACAACATTGCTAAGTCCTATCTGTAAGCTTTATTAAAAAGGAAAGTTTTAAGTTTACTCTTAAATATGGGGACAGTGTCTGTATTCCGAGTAACACTTGGGAGTTGGTTCCACAGGAGAGGAGCTTGGTAGCTGAAGGCTCTGCCTCCCATTCTACTTTTGGAGACTCTAGGAACGACAAGTAGCCCTGCATTCTCAGAGCGCAGCGATCTAGTCGGGTAATACGGTACTATGAGCTCTTTAAGATACGACGGAGCCTGACCAATAAGAGCTTTGTAGGTAAGGAGAAGGATTTTAAATTCTATTCTAGATTTTACAGGTAGCCAGTGCAAAGAAGCTAATACAGGAGAAATATGTTCTCTTCAATTTGTTTTGGATAGTACACGAACTGCAGCATTTTGGATCAACTGGAGATTCTTAACAGACTTATTGTGCATGGAGGATTTGTCATTTATATGTACAAACTGAGATCTATCTGATAAATATGACTTAAACCAGCTCAGTGCGGTTCCTTTAATGCCAATTAGATGCTCCAGTCACTCTAGCATGATTTGATGGTCAATAGTGTCGAAGGCAGCACTAAGATCTAGTAAAACAAGTACAGAGACAAGTCCTTTGTCTGAAGCTATTAGAAGGTCGTTAGTCATTTTTACCAGTGCTGTCTCAGTGCTATGATTCGCTCTAAATCCTGACTGGAAGTCCTCAAATAACTCATTATTATGTAAAAAGTCACACAGCTGATTGGCGACTAATTTCTCAAGGATCTTAGAGAGAAAAGGAAGGTTAGATAGGTCTATAGTTGGCTAGAACCTCTGGATCAAGAATGTGCTTTTTAAGAAGAGGTTGATGCTGAAATAGTAGATGTTAATTTGTTAAGGTCAACTGTAGAAAAGCAGTCCAAGAACATATCAGGTACAGTTGGTTCCTGGGTTCCTGGGTTTGACGAGAAATTGGTGCCAAGCCAGTTGATTTTGTCTTTAATAGTTATAATTTTGTCATTAAAGAAGGTCATGAAGTCGTTACTACTGAGGGTTATAGGAATACATGGCTCAATAGAGCGGTGGCACTCTGTCAGGCTGGCTACAGTGCTGAAAAGAAATCTAGGATTGTTCTTATTCTCCTCTATTAAAGATGAGTAATAGGCTGCTCTGGCATTACGGAGGGCCTTCCTATATGTTTATAGACTTTCATGCCAAACTAAGCGAGATTCCTCCAATTTAGTAGAGCGCCATTTACTTTCCAATTTCCGCGATACTTGTTTAAATTCACGGGTTTGTGAGTTATACCACTGCGCTTACTTCCTCTGTTTCATTATCTTCTTTTTTAACGGCGCGACAGAGTCGAGTGTTGTTCGTAGTGAGCCTGCAACACTGACAACACATTGCTAAAGTTCAATTTATTTGGGTCTGATGGTAAACATTATGTTCAGCATTGGACTGGGAAAAGACTGAACCCAAAGTGTCTAAAAAATAGTCCGTTAAAGTGTCGGGTTTGGGGGATATTTGATCAAATCAGTATTTCAGATAAATGTTTCTCTAATTTTGATCTATCGATAAATGTATCTACGCCTTGGCATATTTATTAACCACATAGTATTTAGAGAAACCTCCCATGACCTACGGATCACTGATTTTAAGCGTCTCTCTGAAGTCTCACCAGCCAAGGACCTGACAGTGGTGGTGGTCACTCCAGAGACAGTGGACCTGTCCTGGGTGAATGAGATGCGTGTGACAGAGTACCTCATCACTTATGTGCCAACGGCCCTTGGAGGTCTGGAGATGGACATGCGGGTGCCTGGTGACCAGAAGATGACCACTATTCAGGAGCTTGAGCCTGGCGTGGAGTACCTGATCAGCGTCTATGCTGTGCTGAACAACAAAAGGAGTGTTCCTGTCAGTGCTAGGGTGGCCACACGTATGTTAATCTCCCTTTTTTTTAATTTAACCTGATGTTTAAAGAATGCAGTGTATAAATGTAAATTAAATGTAGTCAGAGTTTTATTCTATGTTTTCTAGATCTGCCTGAGCCTGAGGGACTTAAGTTCAAGTCAGTTCGGGATACATCAGTGGAGGTGCAGTGGGACCCGCTTGACATTCCCTTCGATGGCTGGAACCTCATCTTTAGAAACACAGTGAGTCCTGCTACCCAATATGTCAATGGAGTTTCCGTATTCCAGGAGGTGGTTGAACTCTAGAGCCTACCCCAGCCTCTATCATTATGCACATTTTCCTCTGGTAGAAACAATATACAACCCACTGCAGACCACCTACTTCTTATAGTAATTGCCTAATGTGCATACATGAGGATCATGGTGGGGATCCTGTGGAAAATGCTTTAACCCAGCCAGCATGCAATAACACAGCAGTTAAAACTGTATGTCCTGACAGCTCCTATGACCATACAGCACAGAGCAATGTTACTCTGCTTAACACTTTGAGTGCGCATAGAAAGCAGAATGCTTTCCTAGGCAGTGCTACTGGGATCTCCTAAAAGCCACCCTCTATTAAACTGAGTCTCCTGTCAACTCTTAAGTCCAAACGCCACCCAGAGCGCCATTATGTATGAATTGGCAGTTTTTTTCCTCCCACTCTAAACATTATGCCAGGACTAGTCTTTGTAGTGTTTGATGACTGGTGTTTTTCGGTCCTGGCAGAAAGAGGAAGATGGTGAGATTCTTAACTCCCTCGGCCATCCAGAGACCACCTTTGAGCAGTCGGGCCTGGGACCTGGCCAGGAGTACGAGGTCAAGCTGGAGGTGGTGAAGAACAACAAGCGTGGACCGCCTGCCTCCCAGAACATCGTCACAAGTGAGTGTACACATTCACACGTCTAAATGGCTTATCATGCTTTTGTTTTAGACTCACTGGAATGCTTTCATTCCAGTAGGATGTACAAATACTCAGTTTGCAATGTGAAAAACACAACATACAATAACCCTGCCAACTGAGATATCTTTTTTTATTGCCTTATTGTGCCATACAGGTATAAAAAAATCAGATAAAAACCTTAAGACAAATGAAAACTGATTAAGTGAATAAATCCTAATGTACATGAAACAACTATTTTCTCTTTAAAGATATAGCAGCGTAATGGTGTCCTGAGCAGAGAATGAAGACACTCTCCCTCTGTATGTGTTTTATCAGACCGGACAACAAACAGTGTATTGTTTGTTGTCCGGTCGCTCTGGTTCCATCATGTTTTCCACATGGTTTTGACTGGAACTCTTCTTGTTGGTTTCTTCTTGTTTTGTTTATCTCCCTATTATCCAACCAAATCCTCATTTTCACAGCAGTAGATGACAAATTAATTTGCATTTTCTTTTGACAATTTTCTTGTTAAAATTTGTGCCACATTTGGATGGAAACCTGCCGTTCACAAAATGCAGTTTGTGCCGTCACAAATAACAAATGTTGATTCTTGGTTTAAGGAATCTAATGTGACTACACAGACCAAGAATGTGTGGGTTCTGTTTCTGTGTGTTGATTCTGGGGGTATGAAACCCACAGAAGTACCTTTCAGACCTGATTGTTGGATCCATTCTGACTTGCTGTCACTGCCCTTTAAACTTTTATTTTGATAAATTATCTGGATAACATTCAATCCAGCGGCTGAATTTACAGCTGGTATTAATAAGCAATCTTGTTATTTTGTTTCTGAAATACATTACGCTTTACTTCACACCAACAATGAAATGTTTTGGTGAACCGTTATTATAAATGCACTACACTTTCTTAACACATACAATGATAACTTATGATGCATGAACTATTATAATAGTTAAAACTATTGAGACTTAGAAAATAGGTAGAATTCCAAAACCCAATCGCCCCACCAATAGAACAGAATAGAAAAGAATAGAAATACTTTCTCCACATCCAAATAAAATACACTTGCAGGAATTAACACGCTGAGCAAGCAGTAAATAGTTGCTAATATTACCACAGGACCACAGCTAGCTAGTTACACACAACATACATTAGCCTCAAGAATATCATGCTGGTTCAATTAGCTTATCAAATTTAACACACATAGCAACATGACAAACCAATAAGTCAGCTTTAACATACAGCTATCCAAGCTACTAAATGCATATTAAGAGATTAACATCAGATTAATACCTCACATGGTCAATGACTTCTAACATGGTCACCGTAGAATGAACGGTATGGTGGTGCGCAGATTAACACTAGTTACGTAAACTACTAATTGCGTAAATAAGTGGCGTAACACAGACACTAACACTAAACAAACAGGCGGTACTCAGATAATTCACACATCAGTCAACCTCTAGTTTATAACTAGTCAAGAGCATCCAGAAGACACTTGAACTTATTTTACTGTTGATATAGTGCATCAGGAAGCATTATGTGTTTATGAGTGTAGTCATGAACCATTATACATGCATTATAATTCACAATGAATGCCCTCATAACGCAGTATAGATGTGGTCTTCACAGAAGTGTTACCAAAGTCTTCTGTCACATAAATGTAGGGTTTCAGTTCTGTTCTTTGAATTAGTTTGTCATGGAAATCTTCAGAGAAAATGAGACATTGTGAATAAATGGCGTGTCTTTGACTATATCACTCTGATAGCGTATCAGTGTTGATGTATACTTTGCCCTGCATGCCTTATAAAGGCAGAAACATATTCATACAATTGAAAGATGATTTAAAGATATATATATGTATATAGATCACATCTTGTTCCATTGTATTGAGAACACCTTTTCATCAATTTGACACAGTGCTTGAGATTGAAGGTGTGATGTTTTAGAAACAGAGGTTAGTGTGGACTAAGTTATAATTAAGAGCTGTCAAACTAAAATGCAACAGGTTGTCATACTCATAGTGCGTTGGTTTATTGGTTTCTTGGTTATCCATCTTGCAGCCCTCAACGGAGTATTGGAAACAGCCCGACATGTCAACCCTGAGTGTTAAGCTCATTACATTTCACTGCATGGATTTCCAGCCCTATCGGCAAATTCTGAGATATGTCTCCATAGCTTCATCAGGCTATACAGCTCAATGACTGTTGACATTCTGGGGGGGTCAGGCCACTTCTTTCCTTACTTATGGTGTGAAAATGGTCTGAACTTTGCCAGGATAAACAGATGTGTGCATTGAGAGGCCATTAGAGGCCTATGGTAGCCTTTGCTTATACACTCATCAGCAAGAACAGGGCTGGTAAATTACAGCCAGAGCACATTAAGATGTTCTTTGTTACATTTCTTCAGTGTCTTCAGAAAGTGCAGTGATAATGCCTGTTCTGTATTTTGATGACTGGATCCCTTTCTCTAGACAGCACACACTGTGCTACACTCTCCAGTTATATGCATTAAATAACCTGGAAGATTACTATTTTGTGAGAAAAGGGAAATTGAAAGACTTCTTGAAAGAAAACCATTGTAGGCTACACTACGCGCAAGAAAATTGTTTCGTCTCCATCTTTTTCATGTTAGGCTCAGAGAGGTATAGTATGTGGTGTAATAGAGGAGGAGTGTAGGTTGGCATGCTGATGAGAGACGCTACTGAGATGAATGCACATTTAAAGCCACAGTTTTGGGAAATACTCTCTCACTGCCCAAAAGTTAGTTAAGATAATTAGGACTCTCATAAAATCTACAGTGTCAATTTAACACAAAGAGTATATTTCTTTTTTTATTATTATTTCATTTTAATGAGAAACATACATAGATGTGTGATACAATGAACCACAGAGTGATACAAGACACACTTAATAACACAAGACATAAACAGACACTAAAGTGCAAAATTTTATATTGTATGTGCTTATTCAGTCACTTCAACCCCATACATATTACTCTAGACCATTCTGCTTTCAAGTATATTTCTAATGGGGACCATTCCCTTACAAAAACCTCAAGCCTGTCTCTTAATGCATGTGATAATCTCTCCAGTGGCAGTTAGACACTGGTTTTTCATACCACATTGTAATATCAGGAGGATATTCGTCTCACCATTTTTGTAATATTGTGAGGCGTGCAGCATACAAAGCAACTCTGAGATTGTACCTGTACCCACAAAATTTTTAGGACATGACCACATTAGATGACCATACGTGCCACAATTATTTTTACATTTTACACATAATGATGAGCACATAGGATCCCATTTACCGTATTTTTCGGATTATAAGTCGCAGTTTTTTTCATAGTTTGGCCGGGGGTGCGATTTATACTCTGGAGGGATTTATGTGTGAAATTATTAACACATTACCGTAAAATATCAAATAATAGCCCGGGCCATTATTTATCTCAGTCACGTAAGAGACTAGGCGTATATCAGCAATCGTCACACACACACACGTCATCCAATCAAAATTCGGCGGGGACGGGTCATGGCAGAAGTGCATTGTGAAAAAAAAGATGCTACCTGCTACTTGGAGTTGGCGGAGTTGTTCAGAAGTGACACAGAGGAAGAAGAGTTCATTGGATTTAGTGATTAGGAGTGACAGATTGTTTGGTAAACGTATAGCGTGTTCTATATGTTATAGTTATTTGAATGACTCTTACCGTAATGTGTTACGTTAACATACCAGGCACATTTAATATTACCTCTATTTTTTATCTTAAATTATTGTTCTGTGTTGTTCTGTTATTGTTCTGTTATTGTTATTGTTATTGTTATGTTTAGGTTTGTCCTGTTAAATGTTTGGAAACTGTGAGTAAAGCATGAGCCGGAGTCAAATTCTCTGTATGTCCAACATACTTAGCAATAAACCTGATTCTGATTCTGATTCTGATTCTGATTCTGATTCACAGTTCGTTGTTTATGCGTCATATAACGTACACTTATTCAGCCTGTTGTTCCTGTTGGGTGATATACAAGATGGCGCCGCGGATGGCTGCCTCGATTTGTTGGTGCGCTTTGTTTTGTCTTGTTTTGTTTGTAAACAGTGTTTTTTGTCTGGATTCACGGCTGTCTTTCACCAGAGAACAGCTCATGAACATTCGGGTAACAACTCCGCGGGATTTGTTTCCCGAATTTCTGGCTCCCACATCGGTTCTGGTGAACTTTTTAGTCCAAGGTGCCCTCGCCTTTACAACTTTACGCCGTCGCAGGGGGAAACGAGCCGGTGCGCTCGTGCGCCTTCGCCAGAGGGGAGGACGCACGCCGCTACCTGGAATATTTCTCTCTAACGTGCGCTCACTGGGCAATAAAATGGACGAACTTCAGCTCCTGTTGAGGAGAGACAAGGACTTTAATTCATCCTCTGTTTTGTGCTTCACCGAGTCATGGCTGTGTGAGAACATCCCGGACTCTGCGCTACAGCTGGATGAATTCCAGCTTCACCGAGCGGACCGTGACACGCGGCTCTCTGGCAAAACAAAGGGTGGAGGTATTTGTTTCTACATCAACAGCGGCTGGTGCAACGACGTAACGGTGATACAACGGCACTGTTCTCCCCTCCTGGAAACTATTATTATTAACTGCAAACCATTCTACTCCCCCTGTGAGTTCGCTTCCTTCATTCTGGTCGGTGTTTACATTCCACCGGAGGCCAACGTGCAGGACGCACAGCGCGCACCAGATACTGGAAGTGGAGCGGACCAACCCGGACTCCTTAGTTATTGTCCTCGGGGATTTTAACAAAGGTAACCTCAGTCACGAATTGCCCAAATACAGACAGTTTATTAAATGTGCAACCAGGGAGGGGAACACTCTGGATCACTGTTACGCAACAGTCAGTAACGCTTATCACGCCGTCACCCACGCTGCACTGGTACACTCTGACCACAACATGGTCCACCTGATTCCTGCCTACAGACAAAGACTAAAACTCTCTAAACCTGTGGTGAGGACATCAAAAAAGTGGACCAGTGAAGCTGCAGAGGACTTAAAGGCGTATCTGGACTGTACTGACTGGGATGTTTTCGGGACTGCTTCCACCAGTCTGGATGAGTACACAGAAGCTGTGATGTCATACATCAGCTTCTGTGAGGACTGCTGTGTACCAACACGCACCAGGGTGACTTATAACAATGACAAGCCCTGGTTCACACCCAGACTGCGACAGTTGAGGTCGGACAAGGAAAGGGCTTTCAAAAGTGGCAACAGAGCAGAGTACAAAGAGGCCAAGTACAGGTTTAGCAGGGCGGTGAGGGACGCTAAACAGCTGTACTCCAAGAAGCTACAACATCAGTTCTCCTCGAACGACTCTGCCTCTGTCTGGAGGGGGCTCAGGCAGATCACCAACTACAAGCCAAGAGCCCCCCCTGCTGCTAACGATCAACGACTTGCCAACAACCTCAACGACTTCTACTGTCGCTTTGAAGATCACCTGGACAGTACTCACACCACCCCCCACCACACTACCCACCAGCTCCAGCCCATCAGCCCTTCTCCCCCCACCACCACAATAGAGACTGTAAACCTCCTACCACCACAGCTGATCCTACGTCAGGATCCTGTTTGTGGACTTCAGCTCTGCATTCAACACAATCATCGCGGCTCGTCTGCAGGACAAGCTTTCTCAACTCAACGTGCCAGACTCCACCTGCAGGTGGATTACCGACTTCCTGACTGACAGGAAGCAGCACGTGAGGCTGGGTAGCCTCACCTCGGACTCCAGGACGATCAGCACCGGCTCTCCGCAGGGCTGTGTTCTTTCTCCCCTGCTCTTCTCCCTGTACACTAACAACTGCACCTCCAGTCACCAGTCCGTCAAGCTCCTTAAGTTCGCGGATGACACCACCCTCATTGGACTCATCTCTGGTGGGGATGAGTCTGCCTACAGATGGGAGATCGACCAACTGGTGACTTGGTGCAGGGAGAACAACCTGGAGGTAAATGCTTCAAAAACAGTGGAGATGACTATAGACTTCAGGAAGAGCACAGACCCACCCTCCCCCATCATCCTGTGTGATTCTCCAGTGGACAGTGTGGAGTCCTTCCTCTTCCTGGGAACCATCATCTCCCAGGACATCAGGTGGGAGCCAAACATCAGCTCCCTTATCAAGAAGGCTCAGCAGAGGACGTACTTCCTGAGGCAGCTGAAGAAGTTCAATCTACCACGGACAATGCTGGTCCACTTCTACACTGCCATCATCGAGTCCATCCTCACCTCCTCCATCACCGTCTGGTACGCTGCTGCCTCTGCCAAGGACAGGCGCAGACTGCAGCGTATCATACGTTCTGCAGAAAAGGTGATTGGCTGCAACCTCCCTTCTCTCCCAGAACTCTACTCTTCCAGGACCCTGAGGAGAGCAGGGAGGATAGCTGCTGATCCCTCCAACCCTGGACACTATCTGTTTGAACCTCTCCCCTCTGGCCGGCGGCTGCGGTCCATCAGGACCAAAACCTCCCGCCACAAGAACAGTTTCTTCCCCTCTGCCGTCAGGCTCTGGAATTCTGTTAAAGACACTTAACTGTCATTCGTTATATTAACGACATCTGGAACTCATACGTTATATTAACGTACCCAAATCACAGGTGTTATATTAACACCCCCCCCCCCCTTTTTCACTGGACACTTTAACTTGCACATTACAACCTACACTGGTCACACAAATACAGTCACTTATATTTCATGTATATAATTCAATGCCATATGTTTAGTTTGCTTGTGTTCATGTTTATATTTATGTAGGCACTGTCAAATCAAGTCAAATTCCTTGCAATGAAAATTGTCTGGCAATAAACCTGATTCTGATTCTGATTCTGATTCTGATTCTATTCTATTTTTATTTTATATTACCTTTCAAGATGAAATGTTTATTCTTGGTGTTGGATTTAATCAAATAAATTTCCCCCAAAAATGCGAGTTATACTCTAGTGCGACTTATATATGTTTTTTTCCTTCTTTATTATGCATTTTTGGCTGGTGAGACTTATACTCCGGAGCGAAAATACGGTACATCAAATAGCAGGGATAACATGAAATCTGTGGATAATCTTATATTGAGTCTCGTAGGATTTATTAGAACATTTTCTTTGCATTCAACAAGATCTTTTTCCACATCCCCTCATCCAGATGGGATCCAAAATCCTCCTCCCAGGAAGTTTTACTATTAATAGTAGGGATGTTGACAAACATTTGAGAGTAAATATAACTTAAAACTTTCTTCTTTAAAGAAAAAGCCTTTAATAGTGTCTTTTCAAGTATATTCACATTCAAGTCCCTCATTTATGTTGGTATAGAATGGTTATCGCTCCTAAACTGTAAATAATGAAAAAATGTTTTTGAGGGAGATGGAATTCAGTCCTGAGTTGAGAGAAAGATTTTAAAGTTCAATTTGAGAACAGATTTTGTTCTTGAAAGATACCTGCATCGTTCAATGTTTTAAAACCTATATCTAAACAAGACAGTTCAATATCAGTGCCAAAACATAGAATTGATTTTCAATCCCAAAGTGTCCATTTTTTATGGTTATTTCTAACAATAAGAGTATATTTTATTCCCTGTACTGAAATTGCATTATAAGGGTGTATTTGAGCAGACATCTGATATTTTCCAAATCTAGAAAGATGGAATTAGCATCATTATTTAAGTGATGTATCTTATTTGTGAAGCCCAGTGATAATACATTATATTTGGCAATGCTAACCTCCCTTTGTCCCTTGGTAACTGCAGTTTCTCCAATTTGAACCTTGGGTGGTTACCCTTCCATTCAAATTTACTTATCAAACTATAAAATTATTTTAAAATTTTGGAACTGGTTTGGAACTGGAAGCGCTGGAATGTAATTGGGAAGCATCTGCAATTGATATAACAGTCTAGGCAAGACATTCATTTTAAGAATGGCAATTCTGCCAAGTAATGATATTAACAAATGGCTCCATCTTTGAAGATTTTTTTCGAATTTCATTCACCACTGGATCTAAATTAATTTACCATATAATTGAAATTACAACAGATATGATTTCCTAAATATCTAAACCCATTAGGGGACAACTGAAAAGGAATGTAACCCGATAAGTCAGAACAAGTCAAGTTCCCTGGAGGTAGAGCTAATGATTTTCCATAGTTGATTTTATAGCCAGCTTGTGGTGCAGAATATAACAACTTAACCCATTCAGTAAACCCATCTTCAAAAGCAAACCCCTTAAACGATTTTAACAAATAATCCCACTCTAGACTAAAGCGTTAAGTTTCTGAATTTTAACATACTGTAAAATACCCAAAAAATCTCCTTGTGTCTGAATATGATTGCCTGTTTTGGATATAACCTGTCTGGTCATGTCCCACAAATTTTGGTGTGATGTGATCAATCCTCGTAGCAAGAACTTTAGCTAAAATTTTACCGTGTGTGTTTTTGATACTTATTGGTCTATCGGATTCAGGGTATTCTGGGTCTTTATTTTCCTTTAGAAACATAAATACTAAGTCAGTGTACATATAGTTCCAGTCTACAGAGTGTAAAAGTTACACTGAACCTATGGTTTAGTTTTCAGAGTCCATTTAACTCTGGTAAGAGTTAATATTTTACACTACACCAATCTAAGAAGTGACACAAAGAGTTTTTCAGTGTTCATCAGACTTTACTCTTATTTGTTCACTCTTCCTGATTGTTAAACCTTCTCCCCAACTCCTAACACATTAGATACATTTCCATTAGGGTCGAATACCGAGAATGAGGCGGGTTTCCCTCACTGAAACGCCCCTAATTTGCATGTGAGTTGCTCGGCCGTTTGTTTACTCTGTGGGAGAACAGGGCCCCTTTTCTCCCCTGAGAGAAGCCCGGTTGCTGATAGGATGTAGCTCTCAGCGGGATGTGACGTGTGGTCCTACAGACGCCACAACAACACGGTGAAGTAGAGTAGACACTTTTATCCATTGGTGAAGAAGAACACAGCATAGAAAATTATCTGTGCACCTTTATCTTTGCACGGGCTTGGATTCTGACCTGTGGTCCTTTGCTGCATGCCCCCTCTCTCTCTCTCTCTCCAATTCACACACACACACACACACACACACAAACACACTCACACACTCTGGGTGGCAGAGCAGAATCTGTGTGCATTCACATGGGCAGCAGCCCCTTCATATCCCGTGATCCCCCATGAAGTCTGTGGGATAATTTGGGGGGGGGCGTCCCACGATGGTAGTTGCAATTCCTCCGTTTGGACACAAAAGCCTGTCACACTTCCTAGGGGCCTGCCATCGTCATTGACTGGATCTACAGTGAATGGCTAGTTATAGCAACATACCAACTTGTCGATGTTCCTTGTTTTAATGTGATATGTTGATTTTGTGATGTTGAGATGGTGTTGGTGGTGGTGATGGTAAAACGTGTAACAACAGAATGATTTCATATGTAATAATAACAAATGAAATGTGTATGTATCTTGTTATAATGCGATTATGTCTTCAAAAGACAGCAAACATTAGCGTGTTTGTGAAAAATAATTTTTCCATTTTGCACATTGACAGAGATGGTATAATAGGGTTCAATTCTTCTAGTACATTTTTGGCCAAAAATCCCTAATGGATGTATTTTGAACAAACCTTGTTATGCACTGTTTATGCATGCACTTGTGCAGACACATATGTTTGCCCACGTGTCAGCACTTCTTGGATTATGAGGTTCAGAGTTCTTCATGTCACTCAGGCTATCTTAATGTCTCCCATTACACCAGCTTGCAAGCGCGTACTGTGGGATTTGCATGCTGAGGGGCTAATTGTGTGAAGTGATTCCCTCCGCTCTTCCTTCTCTCCTCCCCCTTCAACACAACCCACCATGCGTGGGAGGTACCCGTCAGTCAAGTCGTCAGGCACAGAGGGCCGGCAACCTCCCAGGAGAATGGTCTTGTGACACCCAAAAGACACACTCGCAAGCGTCCTCAGAAGACAAATTTGTGTTAAGCTTGAATGCAGATTCTTCACTTAATCAGTGCTGCACAGAAGGTTGACTTTCCTAAAGTTGCTTACGTGGGACAAATTTATTTCAGCGGCAGTGAAAAGGCACCCTTCATGGCGTAGGGATTTGGTCTGTTAAGAGGCTGAATAACCTTATAAATGCAAGAGGACTGTCACATTCTCAGCACCTGTATTGCTATAATGACTTCATGCATATACTCCTTCCCACATCAACCCTCTACTGTATGTCTTCCTGTCTGCATGGCCTATAGTCAGAGTTCAATTCCATCAATGGATCGAGCAAGGCCCTAACACCGTAATATAACCATGATCAGAAATGTCTACCTCTGCTCAAATACAAATCCTAGCTGGAAGGAAATAAAACTGAGACAAAAACATGTAGGTTTGGCTGCAATGCCATGTAATGCCATGCTATTGTGACCCTTTCACACAATGTAATGCATCTAGTAGCTATATTCAGCTGATGGTGATCATGATGCAGCTTAAAATAGGAAAACAGATACTCACAAGATAAAGGCCCCTACACATGACATGCGGTAAAAGTGCTTTATAGGCCGCTGACCTTTAAAAAGCTCAACCAAAGAGATTGAAGCTTTGAGTGTGACGTTTCCTAGGAAGCCAGAGGGCGACATCAAGCCAGCTAGAAAGATGTAAGGAAAAATGTATTGTTTGAGTGTCTGAGTTTCCCGAACTATTTAACGTTACACTAAAGTCGTATCAAGATCTCAGAAGAAAAGGTAATGATAAAAGTTTATAAGCTGTCACAGCAGGTTTGTGAATAGGCAGTTTATGAGCTAACAGTTTTAATACTAACGCTGATTTAACTGTTTACTGGATCTCTCCACCCAACCTCACAGTGAGCCCAGCACAAAAATCTGATTATAAGAAGGCCCCTTAAGTGTTCAAACAGCATGTACAGTCTGTGCTTATTCAACCCAACCCATCAATGTACTGACTGTACAGTCCATTGGGAAAGCCTCAGTCCTCTTTTTGCAAATACCTGGTGATATGTCTATCCAAATAGAAGCACATTGGAATTTCACTGGTACCCCTTGCCTCTCCAGTGATCGATGCCCCAAGCCAAGTGGATGTGCGTGACGTGACAGACACCACAGCGTTGGTGACCTGGTTCCAACCCGTGGCTCAGGTGGACGGGGTCAGCGTCTCCTATGGGCCCAGCTCAAACCCCGCTGATCGTAAGGTGGTGCAGCTGTCCTCCACTGACACCCAGTATCACCTGGGAGGCCTCACCCCCGACACCCAGTACGAGGTGTCCCTGTCGGCTCGGAGGGAGGAACGGACCAGCATTCCTGTCTATGAGTCTTTTCTCACAGGTGAGAGTGGAATAACAATGTGATGTGCTATGAGGCCAAGAATAGATCTACCTGAACCATATTACATCCTTCTTCCCAGATGGGATGATGAACAGGCACAGCCATTTACTGTTTTTAAAGCCATGTTAAATGAGCTGTGTGTCAGCTGACTTTCTCTGTAGAGCCTAATGAGTAAATTCCCCCATGTCTGTCCTGAAGGTTTGGGGCTAGATATGAAATACAGTCCATCTAAAGTCCATTTCTGTGTTGTAGACCTTGATGCCCCTAGAGACCTGCAGACAGTAGACTTGACGGATGAGAGCATTACTCTTGAGTGGAAGAACAGCCAAGCTCCAGTGGAAAACTACCGCATCAAGTACGGACCTCTGTCTGGAGGTGAGCACAGAGAGCTGCTCTTACCCCCAGGACCCAAGGACACCACCCAGGCCAAGATAACCGGTACTGGTTACCACAGCGACACACACATGAACACACACTCAATCATCCATTCAGGTGAATATACATTATTTCTATAATGTGCAAGGTGCAGAAGCTGAGACTGGTGTCAGCAACACTTCACAAGTACAACTTTAGTCCGCCTGTGAATGTTCCTACGTCCAGGTCATCGTTATCCTCAAAGCAATTCCAGTCAAAAGCAACTGGACTTGTTGTTTGTCTAGGAAGACGTTTCACCTCTCATCCAAGAGGCTTCATCAGTTCATGTACGCATCTGACCAGGCTGGGACTGGTCCAACTAACTGGTGTGAGATCCAGGTATTTAACCTCTCACAAGGCCGATGATGTCACTGAAAGCCCACTCCTTTGATGACACCAATGTCCAAATCTTGGACAGAGAGGACAGATGGTTTGAAAGAGGAGTAAAAGAAGCCATTTATGTAAAAGTGGAGAAACCATCGCTAAACAGAGGAGGAGGTCTGAGAGACCACTTATCTCCAATTTACAATGCTGCCCTTTCAGCCCTTCCCAGGAGATTCAACAATCTAACCTCAAAGAACAACTGTTCACACATGGCCCCGTGTGACCCCAACGACTGTCGTTCAGACTCAATGGAGCGCTAACGAAGTCGAAACCAACTGCCCACCAACGACTGTCACTCTAACGATGGGCGTTGGCACTTGGAGCACAAAGGGGGTTTCAGTGACATCATAGGCCTTGTGAGAGGTTGAATACCTGGATCTCACACCAGTTAGTTGGACCAGTCCCAGCCTGGTCAGATGCGTACATGAACTGATGAAGCCTCTTGGATGAGAGGTGAAACGTCTTCCTAGACAAACAACCAGTCCAGTTGCTTTTGACTGAAATTGCTTTGAGGATACAACTTTAGTCCACTAACCACAAGCTTTCAACCACATATCAGGGTCTTCATCAACCACAAATCAGGGTCTTCATCAACCACAAGTCAGGGTCTTCATCAACCACATTTAAGGGTCTTCATCAACCACATTTCAGGGTCTTCATCAACCACATTTCAGGGTACAATCAGTTGCCATGTAATTAGGCACACCTGCACAGTCTATGGCAATAACTCTTCTGGCATAAAGTTGACTTTTGTGAAGCCTGTAATGATGTTGTTGACTGTTCAGGTTTTAGCATTGAGCTCGTAGGTAGTGATGGTGTTGTACTGGACTGCATTATATTGAGAGGTGTTTCTAATATAAATATATACAGAAACACCTCTAAGTGTAATATAATGAGCTCCAGTATGACACCTCATTTAAAGTTGTACTCCATAAGAATTAAGATACCTTGTTTCTAGCAGCCTCATTGTCAGTAAGATGTGACTTCAGGTGAGCCTGTTCTTGATCACTATGTGTGTTGACTTGTTTGTTTTTGCTCTTTTGTAAACTTTCAATACCTATATGTTCCCCTCCTAAATCCATACACACATGTTCCTATTACACTTACATATTACACCTCTATTGCCCTGACGTTGCTTCCCACCTCTGCATTTCTGGTGTGTTTTTCTCCAGAGTTCGGGTTGAATCTCAGCTGGTCTGGCCACTATGCCAGCCCGAATTTGAGCAATCGGCTGTTCTCCGGAGTTAACAAAGGCAGTGTGTCGTGAGAGCGTGAAATCGTCATTGATAAAAACACCACAAAAAGAAACATGAAAACAATTGAAAGTAACCTCATTGTAGAGGGCAGAACTTAACAGAAGTTAGGGTAAGGAAACAGAACAAACAAAAGGAGAATAGAAGTTAAGAAAGTTTTAAAAAGCGAACTCAAAGGCTGGAGTAGAAATAGACAGCGCAAATTTCGCACACTATTAGCCTGCCAGAGGAATTAGGATAGGACTGGTACTGATCGCCGTTACAGTAAAAAAAAAAGAAGCAAAACATTTACTTTCATAGTGTTTCCATTCTTTTGTCTGCCTTGAGTTCACATTAGCCCATTACTCTCTAACTCTGCATCCAAATGACGCAGCTGAAAAGCATCTGTGGGGGGGAGGAAATGGGTACAGTGTGAAGTGTTTATTCACCTAATTCTTCAGGCAAGTGTTTGTGGTGCTCCATCTTAAATGGTCAGTGTTATGTTCAGCCTGCTCATTTCCAAAATGGGTTGCCTTTGTTTTGTGTTGTGAAATGTTTGCCCGTCTACAAAAGGCTCACTTTATTAGAAAACCACCCAGGGGGGTTTGGCATTCAGACTCTAAATGGAATAACACTGTTTCTTGTTTCACTGTGAGATCTTGCTCAAACAAGAGAAGTGGGAGCGATTTCATCTATCTGCACTGCTGAAATTATAAAGCCATGCTTGGAGGCGGATGTGTTTCTTTCTGTTAGTTTTTGTGTGCTGTGGCATGGCAGGATTCGACACTATGAGAAAAAAAAGCTTAAGCCAAAAACGGGCTAATAGTGTCTTTGTCTGGCCCAATTCTTTGTCCTTGGGAGGCCCATCCCATGGAAATAAAGCAGTGTGACCATTCAGCCGACGTCTCACTCACTCAACACACACCTCAGCACTTCTTTCACACAGTTATTATCTGTAATTGCCTTCACGCTCGTGATTTTATTGATAATGAGTTTCCTGGGCATTAGGTGTAATTTCATGCTGCAAGACTCTGTGTGTGATGACCTCTGTGGGAGTTAATAAAGGAATTAGAGGCGATCAGGCTGAGAGAGGGCTTAATTGTAGAGACCAAAGGGCCTCCGGAGCCGCTGTATCATACCAAGTGCTGTTTCTGCTCCACGACAAGGGCTCTATAGATCCATCAATGCAAATACAACACTGATGTACCACAGTGAGCACAGGCATACCACGAAATGCAATTAGGCTGCAGACTATTGTGCTACCAAGCCACTTGAGAGTGTTTTTGTGTTTGCCATAGGCTCGGAGCCATTAGCCAAAACAGCTGGCCACTTGATTACAGAGCCTCCCCATCGTTCATTTGGTGACATCTCAGTGGATTTGTACAAACAAAACATGACATTGCTTTTTATTTTACCGTGTTATGTAGGCCTGAGACCTGGCACAGAGTACGGGATGGGTGTGACTGCAGTGACAGATGAGCGGGAGAGTCTGCCCACAACTACCAATGCAGTGACTGGTAAGATGCTTTCTCTAACACTGTGCGTATACTGTTAATTAACATTATGTATCTGCCTTTTACTTCATAATAACTTCATATTACATAAAATAACTTTATTGTGATTTATGATTTTGTTAATTAGACATATACAGCATTCTCTAATCATAAAATATATAATAATTATCCTAAAAACAATATATAGACCAAAAAAGTAATTAAGCATGTGTATTAATCTGCATGCAAATATGCATATATACAGTATATATATATATATATATATATATATACAGTATACAGTATGTACCCACATACACATTTATAATTGCACATACAAATAATTGCTGCTCTGCTTTCCATACACTCTTGTCTTTCAATACTGTATACTAATTATCATTTAATTTACCTTCACTTTATTGTTTTTAATTTAGGTCAAAGCCCTGAGATCTTCAATTTGTTTTTGCTAGCTGAATCATTTTCAACCGGTGTAGACGCATCTTTGCTTCAGTTTGGTCGTGTCTAATGGCATCTGCCTATTGACTGCAATTGTGCTGCTTTGCATTGTGCATGAAAACACAGTCACAGTAAAACAAACAAATCATAGCACCAATGCACCAACGTTCTTCACTCATATGAACATATAATCTGAATACTTTTCAAACAACGCAGGCGTGCCTAGATGAATAATTTCATAAAGAAAATATCTCATTTCCTCTTTGCTTCTGTGCTGCTGCTGACCAAATTCTGAAGTTGATTTAGTAAATATGAACCTTTTAACTGCTGCACTAATCAAATTTCTTACAAGAAGTTTTTTTGTTTCATAATTCCATACACTAATTTCTGCTGTTGTGCCCTTTCACGATATTTACTTTTCATTATAATTTTCTTTTAATCAAACATTATTCTTCTAGAAATTCTCACCTTATCTTTGGTTATTCAGTAAGGAAAGTTTGGTAATGAATCTTTCTGACTACTAGTGCCCGCTCAGAAGGGGGCGATTGCTCGGCTCCCTGTATTGCTGCTTGCAACGTTCCCGAGAAGCGCTCATCTGATCTCACACTCACACTTGAACGTTTCCCAAAATATGCAAAAGACAAACAAAACAACAGACAGCGAGAGAGACATGCAGCCACTGTGGCCTCTGCTGCTCCTAGTTCTTCTTGTCTTTATCTGAAATAACACATGGACATAAAACCCGCTACTGCATGTGTGCCAGAGGAGACCTAACTGTTTCACAAGATGGCTACTGGTTGAGTTAATATCAGAATCAGAATCAGAAATACTTTAATAATCCCAGGGGGAAATTATTTAAAGTGATGTGAGTTGGCACTCAAGAGTAGCAATAGAAAAAGGATAATGGCCTAAAGTTTTGTTTCGCTCTGTAGTATCTAATCCTGAACCTTTCCTTTCCTCTCCCTCCTTAATTAGCCCTGGATGCTCCCAAGGACCTGACAGTTGCAGAGGTGACTGAGACTACCATGATGCTGGAGTGGAAACGCCCCCTGGCCAAACTTGACTCCTTCAGACTGGTGTATGTATCTGCTGATGGCCACAGGGCTGAGGAGGTGATCCCAGGCAGCTCTGAGTCTCACATCCTGCGGGGCCTTACATCCGGCATGCTCTACACCATCAGCATCATCGCCGAGAGGGGCCGCAGGACCAGTGCACCCACCACCATCTCAGCACCCACAGGTCAGCAACTCCAGCTTCAAATGCAGTGTTCCTGACTAAGCAGTAGTGCCTTAACATTATAGAGAGTCTGATATGTCTGGGAGGAAACTGTGGAAGACAGGGGAAGTTTTTCACTTACATTTCAGATACTTTGTTCCATATTATTACAGTTTCGGTTAACGCGACCTCTGGGGACTACAGATGAAAACTAGCTCTCAACTGTATGGAATAAAATACATTAGGTATTGTCCTCATGGTAAATGAATACATTTCGTGTCTGAGACAGAGGCTCCTTTGAATGTAGCCCACTGTTTCCATGCTGGTGGTGCAGGGTTAGAGAATAACCATAGGTTAATTTTTGTCCTCCAGTACTGCAGCCAAACTGAGGCAATGAATTGAATTCATTGTTAGCTTCTCAATGTAAGTCATTCTGTCTCAACCCCCCTCCCCCTGAGGCTCATTTATAGCATGTGGGATTATTTTTCTTTTCCCTGATTTTTAAACCAAAACAAGAAAAGACAAACGAGGTAATTGTGGCATATTTCTTGTGCTGCCTCCAAGCCAAACATTTCTCAAGTAAATCTTCCAGTTATGTAACTAGTGCCCATTAAATGCATGGCTACAGGCAAAAATCGATATGGCATGAGGGAAAAGTCGGTGAGCTTCGGAATAACTGTCTTTTGCTGCATTTTTTGGATTGCATTCTGCCAAGAAGAGCAGAAAAGATTGTAGACTTGTGTGTGCGTGTATGTTGTGTGAGAGTGTGTGTGTGTGTGTGTGTGTGTGTGTGTGTGTGTGTGTGTGTGTGTGTGTGTGTGTGTGTGTGTGTGTGTGTGTGTGTGTGTGTGTGTGTGTGTGTGTGTGTGTGGGTGCACCTGTCCAATGTTTATGTACACTTGTCTGTGTGCTCATGTGTAGCATATACGATTTAGAGACTGATTGGATAAAAAGACTGAGATAGAATGAAACTGTGTGTGTGTGTGTGTGTGTGCGTGTGTGTGTGTGTGTGTGTGTGTGTGTGTGTGTGTGTGTGTGTGTGTGTGTGTGTGTGTGTGTGTGTGTGTGTGTGTGTGTGTGTATGTGTGTGTGCGTGTGTGCGTGTGTGCGTGTGTGCGTGTGTGTGTGTGTGTGTGTTTAAGGCTGGGGGTTTGTATGGACATGTGTGCAGCCCACACAATGTTCATTCATGTGATAATTATTGGCGTGAGTCCCGCTCCCCTCTGGTTTTGTGCTATTTGACCACGATGAACTGTGGCTCTGTCAGATAAAAGGCCACATGCTGAGACTCCTGTTAAAACATTGTCTCCAAATTCAGCAGCCCTCTAATCCACAGCCCGAACGATCTACAGCCTTTATCGTCTCCAGACGCATAGCGCAAACACTGATCACACTCGTTTTACAGGAGAGAGGGGAGGGGCGGAGCAAGGTGAGAGGTTTGCCTGACAATTGCAGAAAGGGTTTGTTTTTTGAGTGTTTCAGAAGAGCTGTTTAAGTGAGCTACTGGGAATCATTACCAAGCCAAAATGTACTTCTAACATTTAAGGTACAGAATGAAAGATGTGGAACCAAACTGATGTAAATCAAACACACAAAAGAGGAGACAAAAGCCAGGATCGTGATTTAAACTAATCAGCTGACTGGAAGATTTCTCCTTGGGAACAATGACAATAGACATGTGGAAATGATAACAATTTCAGCCCCAACATTTAGTGCCCAAATTTATACAAAAAAAGAAATGGCTGACTGCTGTTGTACTTTTCCTGATAGGCTGCAAACCTAGAGATGTCTTAAAATGGTATCAGCTGTGCAGAAAGTCTCACATATGTTTTATGTTTGATCACAAGCAAAAAACACAACAGTGTCACTCAATGGATCCATGTATTGCCATAATTTGGGCATCATGATGGGGGGTAGTGCATGAGCAACTGATTCTCTGTGGAGAAAAACAGGTAATATAGAGAATAAAAAAAGCAAGATCATTGTCCTGCATGCATTGACGTGATCTGCACAGCACTGTATGAAAGAACAGACGTTGCCTGATTCTTATCTGAAAGACAGATACACATGTAATGCTGTGAAATGATGTGAATGAGTGTGTATCAAATGGCAGATATCAGAATGAGAAGGTGATATCTCAGGGGACCATTTGATTTAGTCGTGACACACATCTTTAACTGCATGTGAAAACAATTATTACAGCTATTGCACTGATAAAAAGATCATTACCAACAAATAGTGCCGAATTCCACGGCGAATAGGTCTATATGCTGTCGACAATAACATTACACCCTGACCCTAACCCTAACAAAATGCTGAATTAAATAAGTCGAGGCAGAGGTTTATGCGACCGGGGAACATAGGACCCTTTTGGGTCAATCATAGGGATGACCCCCGGATATGCTAGCATACTATAAATCCATAAAGTGGACCAATGCTAGCTGGCTCAACAAACGTGCACGCTGAGATAGTAATGGCATAAGCAATGGAACATAGCATTATTTCATCAGCATTAAAATATATAAATATTTCGTTATTGTAAAATGTAATTAAAGATTTCAAATGACTCTTGATATGCAATTTATTTTTCGGACAGTGTTTAACCCAACAGATTCCATTGTGTTTTGTTTGTTCAAGCTAGTCAACTTCCATCTAAACATTTACAGTTCTGTATACTGTTTAAAAAAGGAAAGTAGGGTGCTTAGAGGGAAGTGTTGCTGCAAGCTGTTTTATTTCCTGCAAATCCAGAAGAGAAGTTTACAGTTATGAACACGACACTGACTTAAATCCGCCCCTCACCACCGGGCAAGAAACTCATCAGACATATGCAGTAAATGCATTTTCCATGTCCATTTGAGCTCTCATAAGTGATGAGAAGCTGATTCCAGCAAAGCCCCCACCCATTACACTCCTATTGTCTACCACCCCATTTGCGCTGCACTGGCACAGTGGAAAGAGGATAATGGTCGCCTTGATGTTTACCTGCACCATCTATCCATCTCTTTCTAATCTACTCTCTGAATGCTTGCACACTCAATGGACTCCTATTACAGGCTGCTGCGCGTGGCTTTGCATGACCTCCATAGATTTGAAGTGGACAGCGTACTTCTGCCATACTAGTCGAGCTACGCTGCACCTTCAAATGTTAATGGCTCATTCATAGCCATTAATGTGCATAGGCTGCATCAGCATGTCTGCCTGCTGCTTTCTATCTTTAACTCTTCCCACTTACTGTATATGGTAATGTAGAGGAGATGGCTATAGGCATCCATTGCTACTGAGGCTTTTGATGTGTAAATAAGGGAATATTTCCACTCCAGACAAAGTGAAGGCCTTTTGTCATTTTTCTTTATCTTCACAGCAAAATGAAATGATTGAAATACAAATGAGAGATCATCATCAATGCTGTCCCATTTTTTGGCAGCTGATATTGTCAAGGACTCTTCCATTGCTTAGCAGAAGCTCAATCTCGTTTGTTTTATATGTTTCACTTTACATTGTATACGTTGTATATAGGTTAGACGGAGGTATGGGGCCCATTCTGGATTTTTTAACATTTGAAATCTGCTGTCCACTCTTTACCAGCCGAGTTTCGATCCAAACAATTCCAGGATTGGCTGTGAAAAACCTGTATCACTCTACTCTTTGTCATCATTCTGTATGTCTGTCCTCGACCTGTAACTCCATGTTGATGTGTTTGTCATCACCCAGAGGAGGAGAAGCCTGTGGTGACCAACATTACCGTCAGTGATGTTTCATGGGACAGCTTCCTCCTGTCCTGGTCTGCTGAGGACAGGATGTTTGAGGCCTTTCTGATTGAGGTTACCGATGCAGAGACAGGTGCTGAGTGGCAAAACCACACAGTGCCTGCTGATGCTCGCAGCCTCACCATCTCTGGCCTCTCCTCCACCACCTGGTACAGGGCCAATCTGTATGGGATGTACAGGGGAGCCCTCTTAGACCCGGTCTTTGCAGACACCATCACAGGTATCAACACTGGGGTCTTGCTCTTTCCTTTGCTTCCTTCTTCTTCTGCTGCATACAGTGAATTAATCACTGTCATTATGTGTGGACTTTCTGGAAATAACAGATAATTGCAGTTGTCTCATGTGTTTGTCCGTTCGGTTCTGGTGTGGCCCATTTTAAGTATTGTAGAAACACTAGTCCATGTTTGTTTTTACATTGTGAGATTTAAATTAGCACTGTTGTTTTTCCCATGCCCTTTAACATGTCTTTCATTGGCTTAACAGAAGATAAATATTTTGGGGAAATCAAAAACTTGTTAAAACGGTACCTATTGGCATTGGGGATGAACGCGCTAAAAGAGCTGTGTTCATTGAATACAGCTTATGTTTTTGGTAAACAAGCGAATTAAACGTGTCCTAATGAACAAGAACATGAGCATTGTTAACTCTAACGAAAGTTAACAACGCTCATGCACTGTGATTTTAAAGCACCTGAGGATTAACGAGTGACTGCGTTGACTGGTGACTTTAAGCCAAATGCATTCCTGCTCATTCAATTCAATTCAATTCAATTTGATTTACAGTGCCAAATCTCAAAACACTTTACAGAGCAGGTATAGACCACACTCTATGACTTATAGTAACTTGGCATAGATAATAAACACATTAAACACATGAGTATGAACTAAGAATATTCATATGAACTACTGAAGCCAGTTCCTATGAATATTTGAAGAAGATCATGAACAAATCAGAACAGACTCAGTAATTCATTCAGTTTAGGAAGTGGGCAGTGACAATAGTTGGGAGCTAGGTATCACCCTATCAATGACGCTAAATCAGGCCAGGGGCGTAAGGTTGTGGGGCAATGGACCCTTCCTTACTTTCTACCCACTTATTTCTGCCCCCCCCCCCCCCCCTTGTTTGCATCTTGCACGGATATCGGGCTAGGCTACCCAGTGTCAAATTTAGACTTCATTTTGTTCAACAGTACGTATGTTATATTTTGTGACTGTATCATGCATGGTTGCAACAGTATCGCATTGACCAAATGACTGTGTGAAGTGAACTTTGACCTCACTCTTGTGAAATGTGAATTCACAGTACCTGTAGGGATAGAGGCCCGTTTTAGTCGTCCCCATGGACAACTCAGCTCCTATTTTCGAAGCCCAAACTGCAGCGTTGGAAGTACATTTCAAAAAGGTGTGTGTATAAAGAAAATCTACTAGCCTCTGTGATGGAAGTCATTCTTCATGGGGTAAACAAAATCTCTTATCCATCCACTGGAATGCACAATCCAAATCCCCAAACACCTCCTCATCATGCACATATCCCTTCCTTTGATGCAGGGATTGTGACATGGGCATCCACACAAAATCCATTAAATCTAAACTAACCCGGCCACAGATACGCCTTTGATCCACCTTTACACTGTCAGTCTGCCTGTTGGTACGAGTCCAGCCTGAAACAGCACCTGGTCTGTTATGTAGACAGGCAGAAACACATAAAAAAAAAAGGTCAGTGTGCTGAATAACTGCGGCACAACAGGTGCGCTAGTTTCCCCACCCACAACCCCAATCACAGTCATTACCTGTGATTAACATGCTGTGAATAGCAGTATGTGCCTGATTAGTGGGCTGTAACCAGCTAATGATGCCTTGTAATGTCCCCTGAGCACCTTCACAAACGAAACAAAATACCTTAACATTAACACCCTCACCATCACACTATGAAACTATTTAGACTGGATTAGAATGTCAAAAAATAAGCAGTTTCTGGTTGGTTGATAATTTTTGTTTTTAATGTCAGCATCGATCCCGACATTATAATTCAGCATTTCACTGATGAGGATCAGTCAAGTGGAAGAAAGATGGGAGGACTGACAGAGGACAAAAAAAACCCTGAGGCGCTTTTGTCACTTTGTGTGAGGCCTCTCTTCTGTATGCATCCCCAGTTCCCCCCAGCCTGGGCTGCTCTCCATTCTCATGCTGCCATTGCCCCTGGGCTCTGGTGCTAGGGTGCCAGGGGCTTCTGGGGCCACGCAGAATATGGCTTGCGCTCAACACAGCCCATTGTCTGCATGCTAATGCCTTGTGAAACCATCTTAACATTTTTCATTAGCATCACTTAATCCATAAAACATTTCAACTTGTGAATACAAGCGCTGACTAATTTGATTATGTTATGCACAGTGGTCATTGTCGGTCTACTCGGGGAAGATGTTGTGGGGAAGATAAAGTCCTCTGAAAAGGAAATGAGGAAACTTTAAGTTTTACACAACAAATGATTGATGGAACCACAAAGAGATGTGGACAGCGCCCAGAACAAGCTCAACTTAGTTGTGATTCTTATCCCCACAAGCTGCTCTCGTAAAGTTATCAGGCGACACTGGAACCAGCTCTGTGCATACCTTTTCAGCAGGTTAGCTGGCGCTGGCGCATATCTCCTCCAATAACAGGCTCTCTTTTGTGAGCAAGGATTGTGTTCCCTCAGGTCTTGGGTGTGTGGAGGGATATGGGTTGGAGGGGTAGAAGTGGTGGTGGTGGGTGGGAGGGTGAAATCAGTAGCAAGCTAGCACATGTTAGCTGATGGATGTGGCCCTCCCTCCCTTCCACTGACCAGCTAAAGCTGCCCGGCGGCTAATGAAGAGTGACAGCTCCCTGGGATTTGTCTGCTCTGCTTCTTATTTCCACCACTTCTTCTCACAGCGAATGCCTCATGTGTTTTCCCTCACAATAAAAAAAAGGGGTTTCAGGCTGGTTCAAGGACCCGTGAGACCCTCACATTTGGTAGAGTGTTTTAATGAGCAGTGGCGCTGGGCTTTATTGAGGCTTTTTCTGAGCCCACTTATATATGTGCTTCTATCCGGACTGCTTTAAAAGCTCTGTCCAGTCCATGTACCCATCTGTTCTGCTACCATAAGTTTCTCCAGCTAATTTGCTGCAGCAGATACATCCTTTGGAGAAACTGAGCTTTTTCTCCAGCAGTCGTAGACTACTGCTGTCTCTAAGCCTCTATCACTGCCATTATTAGTGGCAGCTAATGATTGATTTACTACCAGCTTTTTACAGCACCACATGCACACACTCCTAACGGCTAATATACAAAATGCCAGGAAGAGGAAGAAGAACAGACAGAGAGAAAAAAAGAGAGAGAGAAAGAGCTTGCTCAAGAGAAGCTCAAGCTATTGTAACTGACTAGCACTAGCCCGGCTGGTTAGCAGTTAGCTCAGCCACAGTAGATTAGTACAGCTATAGCTACTAGCTCTGTGGGTGGAAGTCAGCTTATAATAAATCTTTTAAAAGAAAATATTCTGCTAAACACACCTATTAATTCTGCTGTGCCACTTAATAGTGTGAACAGTCATTTACCATTATTTGTGGTGCCTCCAGTGCCTCACTTGAGTGACAAGATAATGTTAATGTAAGACGCAGCCTTACCTTTTTCCACAATTTTTCTATCAATGGTATACTGAAAAAAGTGATACTTTGGATCAACTTAAAAAAACTAATAATAAACCTAAATTTATTAGTTTTTCACAAATTAAATGTATGATTTGGATTTAATGTAAATAAATGTAGTATTTTAAGAAGAGACAAAAACTTGCTTTCATTCAAAGTAAAAACTTAACCAAAAAATTATTCATTACGAAGACCATAAACTATTTTTTTTTCTCCTCACAACTTATTTTTTAATTTGGGAAAACCTTGTATTTACCATTACATCCAATTATAAATTTTACTTTGGAATAAACAATTTAAGTTGCTGTAATCCTGTTACACATTTTTTTAAATTTATTTTCTCAAGTTAAATATCTGAATCCGTACAAAGTATTTTATTAATTATACCATAATCAATTTACAGTGGCGAAGCATAGTTGGGCTAGGCTCTGGTGCAAGCCTTGCGCTGTGCCCAAGGGTGCAAGGACGGTGCTTCCTGTGCAACGCACCCCCCTAACACGATAATGCAGCGCAAGATTACACTTTTCCACTACCATTCACCATCATCTGCCTGTGGACAGTTCCTTAGGAAACAACATGGAGCTGACTGGTATTTCTTCACTTTCTCATACATCACAGGCGAACTGAAAACACCAGGTTTAAACATGAACCCATAATTTTTCATAAGACCAATTTAAAAATACACTTTAAAGAATGACACAGTAGTTTGACTTTTTTCAGTGTATTGAATCCAATGTGCTTTCTGACATTTATTCTCAGATGTTTTTTGTACATGATTAGAACTAAAGACTCAGAAGTGTATAAATTAATTTGGTGGCAAATCACAGGAAAAGCACAGCAAAATAACTGGAAACTGCATTAGACCTGAATGCGAGCAGATATGTCCAATAATCACAAACAGAGTCCAAGTGATGACACAGATGCAAGACAGACATAGAAGCATCCCCTCCTAGAGTACATGGCATGGCCTGTTACTCTTATACACACTGTGATCTTTTCATTCAATCGATGGAATATTGCCCCCCCCCCCCCCCCCCACACTGTTCAAACAGTAGTTTAAATTTTAAATAAATAGTCCTATATCAGATGTTTAAGATCAAAAATTACCAAAAAATGTTCTTTTCCTAAGTGCATCTTTTTTCTTCTCACTAGCCACAGTGAACTTGATAGGTTAATTAAGTCAGTTAACAACCTACCCAGTGTTGCTTGAGGTTCTTTTATTCCTTCTGTGTATTCACCAGATTGCCATAAAACTCTTCTCTTTGCATCCTGTACGCTCAAGTTCTTTATTTGTTAACTGATGCTGAGCTTCCACATAACCAATGCTGGCATTCTCTTTTGCTGCCATGTTCTTCAAATGTCAAAGCACTCTTATGTTTCACAGAGGAGAAAAACTGACTTTCCCCTGTCACTCAGAGGCCGAACCAGAGGTGCAGGCTCTGCTAGTCTCCGACGTCACCCCTGAGAGCTTTAGCCTGGCCTGGATGGCTGAAGAGGATGCCTTCGACACCTTTGTCTTAATGATCAGCCAGGCCCAGGGCCCGGGCCAACCAAGAGAGCTCGTACTGGGTGGCGAGGAGCGAAGCACAACCATCACAGATCTCACCGAGGACACAGAGTACAAAATCGAAATCTTTGGGCTCATTTTGGGAAGACGCTCTAAGTCTGTAATGGAGGGGGTGACAACAGGTACACTGTAAAAGGATGGAAACGAGAAAGCAGCTGTTAACCTCACTGGTCTGTCCGCGTGGTCAATGTGTAATGACGTCATATCTTGTCAGTTTTGTCTTTTATGGTAACAGCATGGAAACATGGTCATTATACCTAATACCTGTATTCTAACTTTGTGTTTTTGTCCACTAACCCGGTAACAAAGTGTCATGGACCTGTATTTGTCCAAGGCACTTAACGCAATTTGACAAAAATAAAAAAGATTATCTTTATGAATCACTTTGAAGCTCCGGCTGCGTTGAGTGCCTTGTGTCAGAGGCTATGTGTTGGGGTGTTCAGTGTTTGGACCTGTCTGTCAGTGCTCCTGAGGGGTTTCAGCAGTCAGCAGCAGAGGGACTTTCATCACAACCCAGGTTTATAGCAATAATCAAAGAACACACTCTGGGTTCAGAAGGATCACATGTGCTCACCTCATTATGGGCTGCTCATTTCAGGGCCCCAGACTGGATCAGGGAGCAATATTTAGGTTTACTGATATCAACCTTTTTTAAAAAATGGGTCTTGGTCAGTCTGATATGATGGATATGAAGCAGCTACATTAATTATGAATTATTATGGTAGTATGGTCCTGGATTTAATAAACAATTTAGTATCCCATGATGGTCTAAGTGCTTTTGGATGTTTACCCACCTTATAATTCTAGGTAAAAAAGAATCAGTTTAAAGATGGTAACTGTCTGCACATCATCATCATCATCATCAGCAGCAGCAGCAGCAACAGCATAGCAGTTTCAACCCAAAGCTATCACAACAGTCAACCAGACAACCGCCTCCCAGGACATTTGCTCAGCTCTTTCTCTGCTGCTTTCATTGTGTCGTCTCTGTCCCGTCGTCCTCCCAAATGTTGTCTTTGACTGCCTTGCCCTATGTGTCAGTCTTTGTAAAATGTGTGTGTGTGTGTGTGTGTGTGTGTGTGTGTGTGTGTGTGTGTGTGTGTGTGTGTGTGTGTGTGTGTGTGTGTGTGTGTGTGTGTGTGTGTGTGTGTGTGTGTGTGTGTGTGTGTGTGTGTGTGTGTGCGTGTGTGCGTGTGGGTATGTGTGTGTTGGGGGGGGGGGGGTTGTCTGTGTCACATAGAACGGGTGTCTACAGCTGTGTCCCCTGTCCTCCCTGGGGGTAAGGCTTTACTCTTGGGTTGTGTGGCGCATGTTTCACTTTTGTGTTGCCATGAAATGAGGGCAAGTTAATCTCCTCAGGTCTGTCACGCAAGATACTTTGGCTCGCTGTTAGCCAGGAAGGGTCTCTCCATGAGCCTGGGCCTCCCCAGGCCCCTTTTGTCTGTCTACCTTGCCCTCTCTTATACACAATCTCTTTCGCTTAATTCTAAAAACGAGTGCCCAGTGGTGGATCTTTGGCTACAATAACATGTAAATAATATGTGTTTCTTTTCTTGTCTGCTGAAAATACCCACTAGTGCTGTATATGTAAATGTATGATTCATGTGACAGACATCCTGTATGTTTCCATTCCTGTCCAGCCTGAAAAGGCATATGAACTGAACCTATTGTGTCTGTTTGCCCTTACATGCTGTGTCTGTCTTGTTTGTGCCAGACATGGGCTCGCCCAAGGGTATCCGCTTCTCTGATGTCACCGACACGTCCACCACGGTTCACTGGGTGGTACCAAGAGCTCGAGTGGATAGCTACAGGGTCACTTATGTGCCTGCTCATGGAGGTCAGTGTCCTTATGTGTGAATAACTCATTCACTAGTGAATTGCATCACTATCACTTCCCCCAAAGTTGAACTGAACTTAAAAAAAAGTAAGCATTTAGAACACAAAACAAGACCCCAAACAAGCTTATACTTTTAACCCTCAATACCTTCTTCTAACTAGGGCAATATATTCCAGGGTATGAAAGACTTTATAGTCAGTGTGGACATTCTCACTGCTGCATTATTGCTGATCTATCAGTTAGTATAATCCTCCATCATCTGCAGGGCAAACTCTTTCCTCCAAAGATTGACTGCTTCTGCCCCCTAGTGACAACTTATAGGTACTTGTACTGAATGAGCGAGTAAGAGGTCCAGAGCAAATCAAAATAATAATTTTTAGTTTAGTTCATCTCTACCATTACAATGTGATTGCTGCACATGACAATAATGAATATATGCCAAGTAACTAAGGTGATTATATTTAACCCATAAATGTAACAGAGAAAGATATGATATAAACGTGTGGCATACATATGGAACAGGATGTACTGTAGAATCAGATTTATTTTCACCTTATAAATATGAGTTTATATCCATGCAGACAACCTTACTTAACCTCATCATAATACAAGTGCATTTTCAGATGTGGAGAACACAGTTCCATAAAGAGGCAGCAGATAACAACATTCATATGAAGTGCCGTCAGTTAAAACACGTTATACAACAAGTCATTAGCAAATCACTTTTGGAATATAAAGTTATAAAGCTCATTTAAAACCATATAATCTACATTTAAGATGCCTCCAGATAAAGTTACTCAACTTCTGAACCAATGTGAGGGAGGTTTGACCTGACGGTGACCAACATATCTGCGCTGTGGGTTTCAACAAACTCAGCTCGGAGCATCTCAGAACCCTAATTGGGCTTAAAACAGCTTTATAATACAAATATAGATGCAGAACTGCTAAAGTGACTCAACATTTGAGTAAAAACAACACATTTCTAATACATTGTCCTGGACCTACCCCATCATTCTAAATGTGTCCTAGTTTATGTCCTTTTGTACTGCAACTCTTTTGAGTTTCCTTCTTGTTGTGTAATACAACTATGATGCTAACAAAACACCCATTTCTAATGAGTGAAGCCTTGACCTGGAAGAGAAGTCATCAGGTGGTCCCCAACCTTCAACGGGTGTTTTAATTCTTATCCAATACCCCCAGTTGGCCAGGTCACTTCCCTCTCCTCCAGGCCTCCAGCTTGTGTCCTCTCTCATGCCAGAACCAACAGAAGGCTCTCTCAGATGCTCAGACTCAGACCTCCGCCTAGTGCTAAAGTGGATAGGAAACTCAACCTTCTTCGGAACATCCTGTACGAAGAGTGCAAAACCAGATTCGGAACTCTCACCAAGAATCCCAACCTCCCTGCAAGAAAGGGGAGGAGGGAAGCAGAGATCGATTCCCTGGTGCAAAACCGGCGCCAGTTCCGCAGGAGATGGAGGAAAGCATCGGAGGAGGAGAGAGAAGGCCTGAAGGTGCTCTGGGACGAGTTGAGGCAAAAGCTGGCCTGCATGCAAAGAGCGGAACGCATTCGCAAGCGCAGGAAAAGGAAAGAGAAAGAAAGAGCCAGCTTCATGAGGAATCATTTCAAGCAAGCCCGGCAGCTCCTGGAGGAGAAGAGGCGCGGGAAATTGGAAGCCACCAAGGAGGAGCTTGAGCAGTACATCAGGGACCAATACAGCGATCCAAAAAGGAACATTCCCTTAGGGTCGCCAGGATACGTCCCGCCTCCACCTCCTCCTACCACGCAGTTCGACACCTCCCCTCCTCGGCTGAGCGAGGTGAGAGCAGTGGTCAGGAAGGCGAGGTCAGCATCAGCTCCTGGGCCTAATGGAATCCCCTACAAGCTATACAAAAACTGCCCCCAAGTGCTGAAATGCATATGGAAGCTCATGAGCGTGGCATGGAGGAGCCAACTCATACCATCGGAGTGGCAAAGAGCTGTGGTGGTGTTTATTCCGAAGGAGCAGGAGTCCCGCAACATCAGTTAATTCAGGAGCATTGCACTGTTGAATGTCGAGGGAAAAATCTTCTTTGCAGTCATGGCCAAGAGATTAACATCATACCTCACAGAGAATGGCTATGTTGACACCACTTGCCAGAAAGCAGGAGTGCCAGGTTTTCCAGGATGTGTGGAACATTTTTCCATGATTCCAGGGCAGATCCAGAGGGCCAAGCAGGAAAAAAGCGACCTCCACGTGGTGTGGCTTGATCTTGCAAATGCTTATGGTTCTGTCCCTCACAAACTCATTCAGTTTGCATTGGAGTTCTTCCACATCCCTGATTCCATCAATAACCTGGTAACAAGCTACTTCAGAGACTTCCAGATGTGCTTCAGCCTCCCGGAGTTTATAACAGGATGGCAGCGGTTGGAAGTTGGCATCGCCATGGGGTGTTCAATCTCCCCAGTCCTTTTTGTCGCAGCTTTTGAGATCATCTTCCACGGAGCCCAACAGACCTTAGGAAGAATAAGGCTGCAGACAGGGCAGAGGCTTCCACCACTCCGAAGATACATGGACGATGTCACTGTGGTGCAGACAGCTTCATGCACAAGGAGGTGCCTGAAGAGGCTGGATGAGCTGGTGACGTGGGCGCGGATGAAGATAAAACCCTCCAAGTCCAGAAGCCTCTCCTTGCGTAAAGGGACCAGGAACGACAGTATCATCTTTGTCGCAGGAGGTGAGCAGATCCCTCTACTAGCCAACCAGTCCATCCAAAGCCTAGGGAGGCAGTACGATGCAGATCTGTCGGACAAGCATGCAGGCAAGGCAGCACGGAAACAACTCTCGGAAGGCCTGGCAAGCATCGACAAGAGCCAGCTCCCCGGCAAGTACAAGTTGTGGGGCTATAACTTCACTTTGTACCAAAGGGTCATGTGGCCACTGAAGATGTGCGAGATTCCATCCTCGACAGCCAACGGGTTGGATAGGCTAGCGAACTCCTATATCAGGAAGTGGCTAGGCCTACCACGTTGCTTCTCCGACACAGGGTTGTTTGGGGCAACTTCGCTGCAACTGCCGATCCAGTCCATCACCCTGAGAGTTTGGTCCTGGAGCTGAAGGAATCCTTGGATCCTACCGTGAGGAATGCACTCGTACCCACCCGAACAGGCCGGAAGTGGCAAGCCGGGCCAGAGGTTGCAAAGGCCATCGGCAGGCTCCAACACCAGGAGATAGTTGGCAGGGTGCAAGTAGGGAGAACGGGGCTTGGCTGGGGAGATTATCCATGTCTCTGGTCCAAGGCCACGAAGAGGGAACGCAAAGCCATGGTCGTGGAAGAGGTGTCAAGGGCAAACCAGGAGCAGTACACCATCAAGGCTGTCTCACAAGGTCGTCAAGGAAGGTGGACCACTTGGGAAGGAACCATCAAGAGGCCTATCTGCTGGGCCGACCTGTGGAAGATGACACAAGCTAGACTCAGCTTTCTCCTCCGGGCCCTGCCATGCCCCAGAAACCTCCACCAGTGGTTTGGCAAGGAGGAGAGCTGTCCCCTGTGCAGTGCACCCAACGCCAGCCTACAGCACTTGCTGTCTTGCTGCAAGACTGCATTGACGCAGGGCCAATACAGATGGCAACACGATCAAGTCCTGACGAGTCTGGCCTAATTCCTGGAGAACAGCAGACGAGAGGCCAACAACCAGCCCACATCCAAACAGCTGCCTGTCAGGTTTGTGAGGCCAGGGGAAGGCAGAGGAGACATCAGCCGACGAGGCCCCCGGAGTGTCCTCTCTAAGGCAAGGGACTGGAGCATGAGGGCTGACATCGGGAAGCAGCTGCTGTTCCCCCGGGAGATTACCAACACATCACTCCGGCCAGACATCGTACTGTGGTCCGCTGCTACCAGGTCTGCCATGCTCATAGAGCTCACCATCCCCTGGGAGGAGGGAATCCAAGCCGCCTACGAGCGCAAAGCAGCCAAGTACGCAGACCTGGTGGCTGAGTGCAGAGAGGCAGACTGGTCCACTACCATCTACCCTGTGGAAGTAGGCTGCCGGAGCTTTGTCGGCACATCAACAACAAGGCTGCTTCGAGATGTGGGAAAAACCAGGGTGAAGCTCCGAAGGGAAACCAAGGCCCTTGCTGAGGAAGCACAGAAGGGATAAGAACTGGGGGTCAAAGCAATGAGATGGGTCAGCTGCAGGGAGACGTCCCTGCCACCACTTCGCCACCAGGAGGCGTTCCAGGGTTAAAGAGAGCAAAACTCCAATGAGCAGTGGTCCCCGGCTGATGACCCTGCAGCTGACCCAAGGCGCTGTATGAGGCGCGTCAGGCATATTTGCCCAGCAGAAACAACACCTCATCTGTACAATCAATGTTTTTCCCAGCCTACAAATGGCTGCCTTCCTCAAGAGGCCTCTCAGTCCAACATTTGTCACTAGATTCCACACAGATTGAGATAGGAATCCTCAACATCCAACTTCCACCGTCATCAGCCATGCTGTCCACCCTTTATCCCAGCAGTCTTGGATAGGCTTCTGGTATTTGGCTTTTTTCCTCTCTACAGCTTCCTCACAGCCCTCCTCCCACGGCACCATAAACTCCACCAGGGATGATCTTCCTCCCCCCTGGAAACCACATGATGATGTCGGGTCTTAGAGTGCTGGACAGTATCGCCTCTGGGAAGGGGAGTTTCCTCTCAAGGTCAACCTTTTTCCATCTCTGGGCTGACTGCAGGAGATTCTGCTTGGCTTGACTGTGGACGATAGGTCTTTCACAAAGGCGATGGTGCCCAGCAGTGGTCTTGCTTTGGCTGGTTGCTTCTTCCTCCTCTCTTGCTTCAGGATGTCCGCGAGCACTGCCAACACCTTGTCATGGTGCCACCTGTATCTCTCCTGTGTCAGTGTGGTCTTGCACCCTGACAGAATGTGCGCTATTGTTCCTTTTCTGCCACGCAACCAGCACATTGGGTCCTCCCTCATCCCCCACCTGTGCAAATTGACTGGGGTTGGTAAGGTGTCATACACTGCTTGAAGTTAAAAGGATATCTGGAAGGGCTCCGGCCACCACAGTTCACCCCATGTGATGGTTCTCTTGGGGAGGTTCCACCCCGTCCAGGCGCCTCCCTTCTTCCTCAAGGTTTCGTATTTCCTCCTCAATCATGGTTCTCTTCTCCTTAGGGGTGGACTGGAAATGTGCTGTTCCTAGACCCTGTCTTCCAGTGCAAGGGTTTCCAATTATGTCTCTGGTCCTGAGAATATATTCTCCCTGGTTAATTGCCATGCTGGTGGCCCACTTGTGGCAGATCTTGTTCTGACTCCTGCTTCCCTGGTGAGTTGTCTTAAGAGTCCATATATGTCAGGGACAGTCTGCACTAGATGACTTCACCAATGATGACAGGGGAAGCTGGCCCAAACTCCTGTGAGGAGCCTGGTTGCCGATTGGATGTAACTCTCTGCTAGATGCAACGTGTGGTAATACAGACGGCAAAACAACACGGCGAAGTAAAGTAGATACTTTTACCGAGTCGTGTAGTAGAACGCAGCACAGAAAAGGATCTGTGCACAGGCATCTTTGCACGGCTTGCGGCCAGGTTGGATTCTGACTTGCAGCTCTTCGCTGCATGCGCCCTCTCTCTCTTCCATTTAAGTGGGGTGACAGCCTGTCTGTCAACAAACACTTTTACAGCGCCCAGAGTTTTTAAGGGGAGTGTCACTTATGTAAGTGACGTGAAAGAAATGTATTCTTTCTCTCGTTGGCTGGGGTGAGCGTTCTGGAATGGTATTAGAGGCTCTCCTTGTGTGATCTTGGGTGATTGCCGGCACTGAGAGATCCCTAGGACTATGGTGTGTTTCCTACCTACGGTTCTCCAGAGACATTAATATGTCTGGTACATCTGAGCGGTGTGCTTGCATTCATCCTTGTCCACATATGGACTTGCTCTGCTGCATTTTTAGTCCTCTTGTGCCCTTGCAGATCTCATACATTGCTGTGTATGTGAATAACATCAGCTGACAGGAAGTTAACAAGGACCCAAGCTGTTGCCCAGCAATGGAATTCTATTAAAAAGTTCTATACTGCTAAATTTAAGATAATTTCTTTATCTAAAAATTAGCTTCTAATAACTTGAGTGCATTCACCAAGATGACTTGTTTGGACTTCCAGGTAATGCAAAGACTCTGACGGTGGACGGCTCCGAGTCTCAGACTGTGCTGCCCAACCTGACCCCGGGGGTCACCTATGAGGTCACCGTTGTCGCTGTCAAAGGACAAAGGGAGAGTGAGCCTGGATCAGACAGTGTCACCACAGGTAAGACTTATGGTACATGGAATACAAACACACACACACACGTATCATTTTCATAGTACATGCATCAATGATAGGCCAAAACAGCTCATGGGGAAAAATTATACAAAAGAAACTAGATATCTAAAATTAATGTGTGTGTGTGTGTGTGTGTGTGTGTGTGTGTGTGTGTGTGTGTGTGTGTGTGTGTGTGTGTGTGTGTGTGTGTGTGTGTGTGTGTGTGTGTGTGTGTGCGTTTGTTTTTGTTTGTTTGTTCCAGCTCTGGATAAGCCCCGTGGTCTGACAGCAGTCAACATCACAGACACAGGAGCTCTGCTGCTCTGGCAGCCCGCTATCGCTACTGTAGACGGCTATGTCATCACCTACACTGCAGACTCAGGTATCTAGTACACACATGCATGTACACACAATTCAATACATAGGTAGACCTATGGACAAGCCATGACACAACAAAGAAGATACACAGAAATAATAATACGTCCCTCCCATCCCAATGTGAAGTGCCTAAGTGCCTCCTAAGTGCTGCCTGTCTGTGTGGTTGCAGTGGCTCCGGTGATGGAGCGAGTGTCAGGAAACGTGGTGGAGTTTGAGATGAGCTCTCTGACGCCGGCGACACACTACACTGTGAAGGTCTACGCTGTCAGGGACTTGGCTAAGAGTGCAGCCACTACAACTGAGTTCACCACCGGTGAGACTTTCTGCCTTATTGATTTGAGCTGTACTAATTCAGACATAGTCAGCCAGAGGAGCAGCCAAGCAGTTTCATTGTAACTATATTCTGTATTTTAATCTGAAAAACAAAAGTGAATGATATCAAACTGTGAGATAACCAAGAGGAGGAACTCTTTCATACTGTAGATGTACTGTTGTATGTTTCTTGAACATTAATCGGATGAGTGACTGCAGTGATGCCACGAAGAAACATGTAAATTAAAGATTCACTAAGAGAAAGATGATTTGTGTTTTTAGATGTGGACGCCCCTCAGGACCTGGCCGCCAGTAACATCCAGACAGAGAATGGCATGCTGACCTGGAAGCCTCCTCGCGCTGACATCACTGGATACATCCTCAGCTTCGAGTCTGCAGACGGCACTGTCCGCGTAAGTAACCCCAGAACTCCACAGATTCAGGACTACACTATAAAATGTGTTTGGGAATAAAATGTTTGAACATGTTTTTTCCTTCAGGAGGTTGTCCTGAGTCCCACTGCTGTCTCCTATAACATGGCTCAGCTCAGTGCCTCCACAGAGTATTCAGTGAAGCTGCAGGCCATTGCTGGTCCGAAGAGAAGCAGAGTCATCACAACTGTCTTCACAACCAGTGAGTGGACTCATACACACACTGGAAAGGTTTCAGCCCTGATGGGCTGTGTCTGTTCAAAAATCTCTCAAATACTATCAAATAGATTTTAATATGTGTATTTTTTTAATAATATTAATAATGTACTGGTAGAGGCAAATGGCCCTATTTCAAATTAGGTACTTAAACAGTGTGTTACCTACAGTAGTTTGAAGAAGCAGACAGGAGGCTAAGCAATGTACTGCTGTGGACGGGGCAGCAGCTAAATGTATTCTAAACACTTATGTAGGTACTTTGGGTTTAATTGGATCAATAGTGTGACTATCAAATGAAATATTTGATAAGGAAAATTAATAAAGAAAAATTACTAAAAATTAATAACTTCAATTTATTAAAAACGTCACACGGAGAACCAATCAAATATAGGGCCTTGACTCACGTTCAGATTATGAGATTGAGTATTCTCAATAAACTTATCGTTAATCAAGGAAATATTAGTTATCACCCATAATTATCAAAGATAATAATAAAATGACTCTAGTTAAACCAGAGTTCCTCGGGGCACCACCATCATAGACGGAGTGATAACTAATATTTAAGTCTCATTGAATATATTAAACTACTAATTAAGGGTTAAACACCGATAAATGTAATTGTTTAATTAGTTAAAAGATTTAAAAGTTATTTTCTTAGTAGAAGCTGGCTCATTCATCTTTGTGTAATATTAAATAATCAGACAAATGGTAAACACAAACATTTATTAACAGATTAATAAATGCAACAAACAAAACACAATAAACTAACTAAAGCTAACAGCAAACGTATGTTTGTGTGTATGTGTGTGTGTGTGCGTGTGTGTGTGTGTCTGTCTGTGTGTGTGAGAGAGAGACAAAGAGAAGAGGTGGGGGCTCGGACCCCTGCAGAGAAGGTGTGAACACTTAAGTTACATGAAGCACCGAAAGCCTGATCTCTCGGTTCTTATGACAAAGTTACAATTGTTTCTAGCCGTTCATAAAGTCCTATAACATGTAGTAATGCCCAGTTGGTGTTTAGTTACCAGTCCATGAGAGGGGAGATGTTGTGCATTGCTTGATACCAGCGGCTGGGTTGAAGAAAGGAAGCTGGAAGCTTGTCTTAGTTGTTCTTAGGCAAAAGAGGACTCGGATCGCTCTGTGCTGTGCTCAGTTGAGGATAACCGGTTGGTTAACCTTTTGCTGGTGACCGCCTTAGGCCAGATCCAGGGCCGAGGGGACAGCTGGAAGCTGGTCTCCTGGATCCGCAGGATCGCGTCGAGTTGAGTGCGAAGGAAGAGCCGGGAGAAAGAGAGAGAGAAGAGGTGTACTTCACTTTATATAGGCCCGGATGATGTCATCCGGGCCAGTGAGTCAATTCAGCCAATGAACAGTTTGGGGTCCCTGGAGAATTCAAACCTGGGTGTGACCTGTTGTGGGGGAGAAGGCATGGCAGCCAGGCTTTTGGGCCTAGTCTTTGAGGTCTTTGTTTTAAGCAGGCTTTGGGCCTACTTTTAATCAAACTGACAGTTCGAGTTAATCCAGAAAATGAACACTCATCTTTGGGTGCCTGTTGCACCTACACTTACAAAAATCAATATTAGTTTAAGTGTACTCCATATTATTGAATATTTTCACTGCTTTACCTTGCCATCAGACAACCCTGTTTAAGTTTACACAGGGAGAACTGAAGCCGTTATATGCTCTTGTCAAAAGCATCAGACTGAAAACAACAATACTTTTACCTCTCAGAGCATGGGTTGTTGGTCTACCGCTGCCTTGATTCAATTCACATATAGAGTAGGTAAAGACCTAACTCTATGACTTATTCATGATTTACATAGACCCAACAATTCCCCCATGAGCAGCAGCAGTAATCTTGTGCACACAGTGGCACGAAAAAAGGTTTAACAGGCAAAAGTAACAGTATATATAATACTATCTATAGTAATGTGAATATGACTTATATGTTGATCAGTTAGTGAGTTAGTTTTGTTAGTTCCTAACCCTTGAAAACGCCAAAGTCACACAATAAGACAAATCCATAACCACTATCTGTTCTCCTGTGGATCTGTGTTTTTGTCGATTATTCCATCATATCTTGTGTTTTGTGTTTGTAGCTGGTGTGCTGTACAGACACCCCAGGGACTGCTCTCAGGCCCTGTTGAACGGTGACACCTCATCCGACCTGTACACCATCTTTCTGGGTGGAGACGAGAGCCAGCCCATCCAGGTCTACTGCGACATGAGCACTGATGGAGGTGGATGGATAGTAAGTCACTGGCTAACAGGGCATTTATGCCCAATATGTGTTCATATTAATAGCTGCACTATAACCAGCACTACCTTAATAAAAATGGTTGACATAAGTGTAATGGTAAAGGTGTCAGTCATAGTGACAGACCCACAGAGAATAATTGCCCATTCAGTTCCCCTCAGCTCTGTGGATCGTTTTAGGCTATTTCAGCTCATTGTTGTTGTTTCACAGGCCAAACTGTTTGGTTAACTCTCATGGCTCTCATCTACATGGTTTCCATGTAGACAGCAGCAGCTGCAGCAGCTGTTTTCAGTTCTGAAAAAGGTACTGTACTGTCCTGCTCAGTAGCAAACAGCAGACAGTTAGAGACTAGCTGGTGAACGTAACGGAGCATTTAGCAGCTAAAGAGACAGATTTCCCTCAGGAGTTGATGTACTTACATTCGTGTTAATGGCCAACTGTTTGCCAAGATGTTAGCCATAACAACTTTCCCTCCAAACATCACAAATCCCCATCTCTTTTAACATACCTCACACCTTCCTGCTTAGTGCATTATTATGATTATGGTTGATACCTGAGACATTCCAAATTGGACTTAACCTTAGGTTGAAGTATTCATATAATTATTCATTGTGCTTTGGTTATCATTGAATCAGAAATGTGTTCTGAGTTCTGAGTTACATACACACTAGCAGGGTGACATCAGCTCCTTCCAATTACCATATTATAGCTTCCATCTTTATCTTATCTTTTGTTTAAAATCATACTCCTTTTTACAGGGGTGTAACTACTATGACTGGTGGTGGTTAGTCTTAGCCGCTGCCTTCCCCCATTGCCGCTAACAACTAAAAGAGAACAAAACATGGAACAATGATCAAAATAATTGAACCAAGTATCCAATATGAGCCGAGATTGTGCGACGGCTTGGAGGCATAATCTCCGTATCGTTCTGGATTTGGAGAGCCCTCCCGTGTTGCTCCATGTTGGACCATGTAAACAATAGTGCATTTAACCCCAGGTGTATTACCCATAAATGACAGCCACAAGTCTTTAGGGAAACATCTGTATATTGTTGCCTTGATGTCTGTATCATTACAGTGATAGTATGTGATATGTCAATGTTATGTCTACAGCTTGTTCAGAAATACATCCATATGGGGGGGCACGCTAGAGCGTGCATGACAGACTAGACGTGCCTAAGTGAGGCTCCACTCCAAATCAAGTTTTTCATAAAAACACCACTTTTTTGACGTCTGTAAAACTTGCATGGGACGTGTTAAAGACGCCACCATGGAAGCAAACTGCAAAGAAACCCGTAGAAGAAACTTCGGAAACTTTTGAGACTGGCCTGCTCACTGAGCTAGCAGCTAGTCCCTCACTAGAAAGTGCAGCTATTCTCCATGCCATAAACGGGATGAGCAAGCAAATGGTCGAGAGGTTTAACTCCCTGGAAGAGTCTCTGAAAGCCAGCCAAGCTACACTGACAGACAATGCGCCTTGTCTCACCGCAGTGGAAGTAATGGCCAGCGACCATGACCACAGGTTAGCCGCACTCGAGCTACAGGCCAAATGGCTTTACAAGATAAAGTTGTGGACCTTGAGGCACGTTTAAGACGCCAAAACATAAAGATAATAGGCCTGCCTGAAAATGCCGAGGCTAATCGCCCGGTTAAGTTTGTGGCCGACCTTATTTAAAATCTGTTGGGAAATGAACATTTTCCGAGACACATAGAAGTTGACCATGCACACAGGCTGGGTGGACAGCCTGCTAACGGCGCTAACCGGCCCTTTGTGCTAATTGCCAGGATACACAACTACCGTGTCAAGGAGCTCATCATGAGGCTTGCAGCGCAACAATCCCCTTTGACGTACCAAGGCCAGCGCATTCATATCTTTACGGACTTTACGGCTGAGGTTATGAAACAGCGTCAACTTTTTGATAACACCAGGAAAAGATTTTAGACTGCTGGTCTCCGCACGGGATTCATCTACCCTGCTCGCCTGAGAGTTACCCATGGCAGCGTCACCTCAACGTTCAACACCCCAGAGGAGGTGGAGAGGTTCGCAGACAACCTCGCCACGTAAAGATGTCCTAGGAGTTTTATGAGTGTGGGTCACCATGGACAAACTCTGCATCCAAGACGTAGCAAGGCTGGTCTCGTGGTCTCGTGGCCGACTTCAAACTATAGGTCATGTAACAACAGATCAGGTAAAATTCTAAAATAATAATATTACGTGAATTATGTTTACTTAACCAAATGTTTACAGGATCTATAGTATCCCTTTTTGGCTGTTTAATTGCCTTACACATCTAAATTGTTTCATTGTGAGTGTTTCACTTGTAAAAACTTTATATCGGAGGAGAAGTTGCTGAAGAGCTGTTAGGTTGCTATTTGGTTTTCACAGCTTAGTATCAGGCTAAGCCCAGTTGGATTTCCCCCTTTAACAGTATGTTCATCCAGGGTTTTTTCCTACTTTGTTTGGGAAAGTGGGATTGGGGGGAGGGTGGGGTTTTGTACACGTTCGGTACACCTGTATGTTTTTGTTTTTTCGCGTTTCTCTCTGAGGCATATTTTTCAATCTACTTTTTCTAGCAAGGCACGTTGGGTAGCCATTATAATTAAAAAGAATATACCTTTTCATCATATAAATACTATCAGTGATGACAGTGGCAGATTGCAATTTGTAACTGGACAGCTTTGCTCTATACATGTCACTCTGGTTAATATCTATGGTCCAAATGTGGATGATGCAGGCTTTTTCCGTAAAATTTTTGGTAAACTGCCAGACCTCGCAAATAGAAACTTGATTATCGCTAGAGGCTTTAATGCAATTTTAGACTGGCACCTGGACAGATCTTCAAAAAAACAATCAACCTTCAAATGCATCAGCCACTTTAAACAGTCTTATCTCTTCAACTAGCATTGTAGATATTTGGCGCTTGCAGCATCCAACAGATAGAGAGTATTCCTTTTTTTCCCAGTTGCATAATTCATACTCACAAATTAATTTTTTTCTCTTAGAGTCTAAGCTCCTATCAAATGTAGATCAGATCATGCTCCAGTTAGTGTTAATTTAGACTTTAACCAACAAAAACAGCAAACGACTTGGAGGCTCCGTCCTTACTTACTTAACGATGCCAGTTTCTGTAAGTATTTGTCAGGTAAATTTGATTGATTCTTAGACACAAATGACACCGCTGATACTTCAGACTCAAACTTATGGGAAATGTTTAAAGTAGTCATGAGGGGTCATACTATTTCTTACGAGGCATCATTAAAAAAATCAAGAAACTCAAGACTGGTTGAAATTGATAGTAAGTTATCTCAGCTGGAGACACAATATAAACAAAGCAATAATGATCAAACACTACAAGAAATTATTAATCTTAAATATGAGTACAATACAATCTTAACAAGACAAGTCAGTGATCAACCGTCTTCTTTGCGGACCCGTTATTTTGAGCTTGGAGACAAGCTATACATGCTGCTAGCCCGTCAACTAAGGGGGCAGCAAAATCGCAGGGCTATACTAAGAATTAGATCTGTATACTGGAGATATACTCACCAACCCAAAATCAATATATAAGCGGTTCGTGAAGTTCTATCAAGAACTATATAAGGCAAAAGCAAAAGGATGTGGATTCTTGGCTTAAAAATATTCCCCTTCCTAAATTAGATGATGCTTCAAGAGAGGTTTTGAATGCGACAATAAACGATGTGACAGATTCTATCAAATCTTTTACTAATGGGAAGGCCCCCGGGCCGGACGGTTTTGGACCAGCGTTCTATAAAAGAATTTCTTGGCAGATATCGCCACTCCTGCTCAAGATGCTGTCCCACTCTGTTGAAATAGAAAAACTCCCACCAACACTATATAATGCGGACATTGCTCTCATACTTACACCGGATAGAGATGACACAAACCCCGCCTCTTACAGTCCAATTTCTATGCTCAATGTGGATTTTATATATTGAATCCCTTATTCATAGAGACCAAACGGGGATTATTCCAAACAGATATTCTTTTTTTAATACAAGACGGCAAATAAATATCATGTATTACAAATTTGCTACAGGTTCGAAGCAGGCCATTTTATGTTTAGACGCCGAAAAGGCATTTGGCCAAGTGGAGTTGGGATACCTGTTAAGAGTGATGGAATTATTTGGTTTGGGAGACACTTTTGTTTCCTGGACACGGATGGCCTACCTTAATCCAGCTGCCTCTGTGGTCACTAATCAGGAAAGATCACATCCCTTCCCGCTTGAGAGAGGGCCCCATCAAGGGTGTCCCCTTTCACCATTACTTTTCGCGCTAGCCATTGAGCCACTGGCAATCAGTATAAGGGGAAATGATTTTATTAAGCCTGTCATTATTGATAGTATTAGCAACAAAATATCACTTTACGCGGATGACTTGTTATTTTTTTGACAGACCCCAAACAATCTGTCCCGTATTTGCTCAATCTGATGGATGAGTTTGGTACGGTTTCAGGATACACCATAGACTGGCAAAAAAGTGACCTTTTGTCGCTCACAGCTGATTTAGACCCTGCATTCGCGACCTCAACTCAGTTTAACATTTCAAAGAACTGGGTTAAATACCTAGGTGTTAAACTCACTAAAAAAACAGAGTTACCTCTTAAATATAACTTCATGGAGAGGTTAAACGCCCTGAAAAAGAATATTGAAAAATGGAGAACATTGCCTCTGTCATTAATAGGCCGTATAAATGAAATTAAAATGGTCTCTCTGCCAAGGTTCCTTTATTTGTTTCAGAATATCCCACTTTTCATCCCGATGTCCTTCTTTAAAATTATGGACTCTGTGACTTTACCATTTATTTGGGGATATAAGGCACACATAATCTCTAAACAACATCTTTAAAAGCCAAAGTATATAATTCACTGACCTATTGCATTGAAGCATGGGGGAGTGTGTATAAGACGCATATTGATCCAGTCTTCAAACTACAAAAATGCGCCATTAGCGTTGTAAACGGAAGTGGATACAGGGATCATACAAATCCAATATTTATACAATTAAAAATTGTCAAATTCAATGAATTACGAGAATTTAGCCTTCTCAAAACAATGTACAAAGCACACCAATATACATTACCGTAAAATTTGCAAAAGAGATTTGTTAAGAGAGAAAGCAGTTACACATTATGAGGAACTTAAGTCTGAAACCATAGTTTAGAATAAAACCAAAGGAAAGATGCATCTCAATTCAAGGTTTCAGTCAGTGGAACAATTTAAATAGTGAAATTAAAACTTCTTAATCACTTTTTATTTTCAAGAAACGTGTAAAAGCGCTATTATTAGAAACATATGATGATGCTATTTAGCTGTAAAAGTGAATTTTTATTTTGTATTCGTTCTGCAAAGTTGACATATGTAAGAGCACCAAATTGGAGGGTTCTTTTTATCATTATTTGTGAAATGCTGACAAGTGGTGGACATTATAAGTTTATCTTCTTTCTGCTCCCTTTCATTTCTTTCTAAAGAATGAAATAAAAATGAAAATGAAAATGAAAATGAAAAAAATGAAATGAAAGGAATTTGGAGAACTTGGCCTACAATGTTTCCTACATTATTACTGGGCCACTAACAGCAGAGCAATGGTCTACTGGCAACTGGCTGATAACCCTGATCCACAGACTGAGATACCATCCTGGTTAGCAATAGAACAAAGTCTACCCCAAAAACCTCCCTCGAGGCAATTCTCTTTTCACTACCAAGGCCAAAAGCCACTTACAAGGGAGAGCATTACACAATATCTAATGCTCAAAAAATCTGGATGCAGATCAGAATATTTTCCCAAAGTCATCAGTGCACACCCCTATATGGCATAACCATGCATTTCTTCCTTCAATCACAGATGCAGTTTTTAAGGAGAAGAGTAGGAAAGGAATAGGGTCCATAAAATATCTCTATGTAATAAACATCTATGTTCATTTGAATTTTTACAAAAAAAATATGACCTGCCAAAATCAAACTTCTTTAGGTATTTACGTCATTACATAAGACAACATATTTCATCATCTGACTCTTTGCCAGAAGAAAGTAATATTTTTAAGCTCGTACTTGGCCCACCAGAAGTGAAAGGTTTGATTTCAAAACTGATTTGTATTTTCACTTACAAACTTGCACAGCCTGCTGTTAAATTTAAACAGATGTGGGAGGCTGATCTTAACATCACGATTCAAGACGAAATATGGAAACAAGTTTTAAATGACATTCACCTTTGCTCAGTTAACGCTAGGTTACAGTTGATTCAATTCACTTTGGAGAACATGGGTCGAAATGTTATTACTGTGGCTTATGGTATGGTCATAGCAAAAAGATGCATTTTGAAAATGTGGAAATCTGACTCACCACCTAAATTCGAAGCCCGGCTGAGGGAGCTGGTAGGAGTTCTCCATATTGAAAAACTGAGATACGAGATATCTGGCAACTCACAGAAGTTCTATGGTATATGGAGACCTATCCTGGAGTACTTGGAACTGTATGTCGTGAACGGTGCAGGGAATAACTCTGAGGAGCGGGACCCAAATGCAGACAAGGACACCGAGAAAGGTTTAAACAAATATTTAATGAAAAAACGAGAAACAAACAAAAATCAGGGAATGGGGAAAACAAGTATATGATCCGGGTGAAGACGAGGGGAAACCAACACAGGGATCAGGAGACGAAACACGAACGGGTGGTGGAAAACAGGAACTTGGGAAACTATAACAAAAGAAACAAAGAAACAATGAACAAAGAACAACGCAACACGGATAGAGAACACAATCATAAGTATAGGTAGCCAACCAATAGAGAGACACAAACCACGAGATAGTAACAATGGTCTGGCGCCGAATGTGCACCACATCCGGCTATTTATCCAGTAGGTGCTGATGAGGGGATGAGCCACAGCCTGGCGGAACCACGCCTACCAGCTCTGATAGACAAACACAAAGGGAAAGACACAAGCTGTGAGAAACAGAAAGAGGGAGACAAACTCACACAAAAGAAAAGGAAAGAGCCTGACAGGACAGAGACCCCCTAAAGAGTACCTATTCTGACATATTTGATGCACTCAAATGGACACTCAACTCCAACGTTTTACTAAGCCTCTTTGTGTGTAATTTGTTTCGATATGTTATGGTTTGATTCAAGTTTTTATTCAAAAAAATTTTTCTTTGTTGTATATTTATTTATCCTTTTTTAAAATTAATTATTATTATTATTATTACCATGTGTATTTGAAGAGTACCTACTCTGATATATTTGATGCACTCAGGTGGATATTCTATTTTGACAAACTTGAGTGGACATTCAACTCGGACACTACATTAAGTCTCTCTGTGTTCTTTGTTTAGACATATCATGGTTTGTCAAGTATTTATTTACTATTATTATTATTATTATTATGTGTGTATGTATATTGTCCGTTACTTTGAAAACTGACAATAAAAATATTTTGAAAAAAAAGAAATACATCAATATAGCTTTTAAGAATGAGTTAATTAAGAATATTGAGATTGTGATTAATTTCTCTGTTGATGATTGACTCTATGTTCTGCAGTGCCAGTTCAGTTTTAATGAACTGTAAACACATCTCCAGGATATTTTGAAGAATATTAGGCTTAGATGATGTTTTGAAATTTCATCTCTCATCAGCAGTGGTGATTTTCAGGTATTCCACACACAGCTCACCTAGAGTGGGAATGACCTGTTGTCTCTCTCTGGCAGGTCTTCCTCAGACGACAGAGCGGCAGGCTGGAGTTTTTCCGCAACTGGAAGAATTACACAGCTGGCTTTGGTGACATGAACGATGAATTCTGGCTGGGTAATTCAAACACACATCAGAGCGGATATGGTCACATATCACACCCTAGCTCTCATTTTATATGGATTTGCTTCAAGGTTGAATATGAAGAATGAGCAGAACACTGCCACCTAATGTCTCAAGATCGTAGTCACAACAACAACAAAAAATTTCTCCAGTCTTGTGATCAGGTCTGGAGAAAGACCCAGCCCAGTAGCCTACAGGAGACCAGAGTCTGTTTGAGCCTGTTTGAACCCATCCCCTCAGTCAAATCAAGTACAAGTATTGCAGAGGAGTTTGAATGACAGTTAGCGTTAGCCATTAGCGTTAGCTTTTACAGCTAAAAAAGATGAAAGTTCAAGATTCAAGATTCAAGATTCAAGAAGCCTTATTTATCCCGAGGGAAATTATTGTGGAACAGTTTCGATACAAAGGCGGAAAAGGATCAGAGTAACAATAAGCATAAACATAAATCAAATCAAAATAAAGCTAACGTAAAATAAATCAAGCAATGAACCAAGTGTGACAGAGTGCAACAGACGTCGTGGTTAAGCGTAGGTATATACAATATACAACAATACGCAGCGTGCAGTTTAGCAGCAGATTGAAATAAAATAAGTACAAACTAGATAAGTGAGAAGGAGCGATAAGTTATAAGTGTTAAAAATGTAGCAGCATGTCCTACAGAACTAAGTGACAGTATGGAACAGTGGAGTGTAGCAGCATTTCGTACTTCAGTCAGTTACAGTAAACCACAGTGAAATGTAGCAGCATGTCCTAAAGCACAGTAAGTGTATCAGCAGATAGTTACAGTAAACCATTAATAAATAAATAAAGTGATGTAGTGGTGATATAAAGTGACAGTGTAGTATAGCAGCATTACTTACTGAAGTAAGTGACAGTACAACTGAATAAAGTACAACTGAATAAAGTGGTGCAGTGATGGTATAAAGTGACAAAGTGACATTTTCAGGATACAGTGTCTCCACTGTTCCTTACCTGACCGGGGGGAGATGAATTATAAAGTTTGATGGCCGCCGGAAGAAAAGACTTCCTCCGGCGTTCAGTATTACACCGTGGGAGAATGAGTCTATGGCTGAATGTGCTTCTGCTGGAGGTCAGCAGCTGGTGGAGAGGGTGAGAGTTATTGTCCAGTATGCTGTGCAGTTTAGACAGCATCCGCCTCTCAGACACCGCCACCAAAGAGTCCAGTTTGACCCCCAGGACGGAGCCAGCCTTCCTGATGATCTTACTGATCCTCTTTGCGTCTGCTGCCCTCAGTCTGCTGCCCCAGCACACAACAGCAAAGAAGATGGCACTGGCTACCACTGACTGGTAGAACATCCTCAGCATGGTGTTACAAACATTAAATGACCGGAGCCTCCTCAGGAAATAGAGACGACTCTGGCCCTTCTTGTAGACAGCCTCAGTGTTCTTGGAAAAGTCCATTTTGTTGTCCAGGTATACTCCAAGATATTTGTAATCCTGGACAACATCCACAGTCACGCCGTTGATGGAGATGGGTGTGGGGGCAGATTTACTCCTGCGGAAATCCACCACTAGCTCCTTAGTCTTGGTGGCGTTTAGAATCAGGTGATTAGCTGCACACCAGTCGACAAAGGAGTCCACAGCGCCCCTGTACTCCTCCTCCTTCCCCTCACTGACACAGCCAACAATTGCAGAATTGTCAGCAAACTTCTGCAGGTGGCAGGACTCAGAGAGGAACTGAAAGTCTGAGGTGTACAGGGTGAACAGAAATGGGGAAAGAACAGTACCCTGTGGAGCTCCAGTGCTGCAGACCACGGTGTCAGACACTCCGTCCTGCAGTCTGACATACTGTGGTCGACCCGTCAAGTAATCCGTAATCCAGGAAACCAGGGGAGGGTCCACCTGCATCGCCGTCAGCTTCCGTCCCAGCAGAGCAGGCCGGATGGTGTTGAACGCACTTGAGAAGTCCATGAACAAGATTCTCACTGTGGTCCCCGCTCTGTCCAGGTGGGCGCAGGCACGGTTGAGCAGGAAGATGATAGCATCCTCCACTCCTAGTCTCGGCTGGTAGGCAAACTGTAGAGGGTCCAGTGATGAGCTGACCAGGGGCCGAAGAAGTGAAAGAACCAGCCTCTCCAGGGACTTCATCAGGTGCGATGTCAGCGCCACCGGTCTGTAGTCTTCTGAGGTGCTGGGACGCACCTTCTTTGGTAATGGTACCAGGCAGGATGTCTTCCACAGCACAGGGACCTTCTCGAGACTCAGGCTGAGGTTGTAGATGTACTGCAGGACTCCACACAGCTGGATCGCACATGTTTTGAGGACCCTTGGGCTGACACCGTCGGGACCCGCTGCCTTGCCTGGGCGGAGTCTGCACAGCTCCTTCCTCACCTGCTCTGCAGTGAAGGTCTGTCTGCTGTGTGTGTTGGTGGGGGCGGAGAGAGGTGATGGCGGGGGGGGAGGGGACAGGTAGGGCAAAATCAGGAAGGAATTGAGGGGGAGGTGTCAGCAGGGTTGGAGGTTTGGAGGTGGGTGGTTGTAGAGGAGCCGTGGGGAGGTGGTCCAGAGCCCTTTCATCAAATCCGTTGAAGAACAGATTTAGCTCATTGGCACGTTCAGTACCACCTCCTACCGTCTGGCTACCAGATGGTTTGTAGCCAGTGATGCTCCTCATGCCGCTCCACACGTCCTTTAGGTTGTTCTGCTGAAGTTTGTGCTCCAGCTTCCTCCTGTAGGTGTCTTTGCCCTGTTGGATCCTCTCTTTCAGCTCCCTCTGGACCTGCCTCATCTGCTCTCTGTCCCCCTCTCTGAAGGCCCTCTTCTTCGCATTCAGCAGGACCTTGATGTCTCTGGTGACCCACGGCTTGTTATTTGGGAAACAGAGTACAGTCTCTGTAGGAACAACGCTGTCCACACAGAAATTGATGTACCCTGTTATGCAGTCCGTGAGATCATCAAGGTCCACCCCATGTGAATTACAGAGCAAATCCCAGTCTGTGAGTTCAAAGCAACCCTGTAAAGCTTCGTCAGTCTCCTGTGACCATCTCCTCACAGTCCTGGTGGTCACAGGAAGCCGCTGGACTTGGGGCTTATACAGGGGCTGCAGATGGATGAGGTTGTGATCTGATCTTCCAAGAGGAGGAAGGGCAGTGGAGCTGTAAGCCTCCTTAACATTAGCATACAGCAGGTCCAGTGTCTTGTTTTCCCTGGTGGGACAGTCCACAAACTGCTTGAAAGTGGGCAGTGTTGCAGCCAGAGTGATGTGGTTGAAGTCCCCAGATATTGCAATGAATGCGTCTGGGTGCCGTGTCTGAAGTCCCGCGACGACGGTGTTGATGACGTCACTCGCGCGCGCCGCGTTTGCAGTCGGAGGAATGTAAACAACCAGAACGATCACGTGTGAAAACTCCCTCGGCAGGTAGTATGGCCGCAGACTCACGGCAAGCAGCTCAATGTCCGGGCTACACACACGCTCCTTTACAGTCACGTGTCCAGGATGACACCACTGTTGTTAATAAGAATAGCAAGTCCCCCACCTTTCCTCTTGCCACTCTCACGGTGACTCCTGTCCGCCCGAACAGTCTGAAAGCCGTCCACAGTTACGTTCGAGTCCGGGATGTCCTCGTGGAGCCACGTCTCCGTGAAACACAGCACACTGCTCACACGATACATCCACTGAGTCTTCACCAGGCCCGCCAGCTCGTCCATCTTGTTAGCCAGCGACCTCACGTTCCCCATGGTGATGGAAGGGAGAGATGGTTTATATCTCCTCTTCTTTTCCCGTTGTTTACGTCCAGCCTTACATCCCCTGTACTTTCTCCTCAGTTCTTTGGGGATTTCAGGCCTCTCCCGCATTAGCGCCGTTTGTGTTAGCGACAACAGCTGTTCACGGGTGTAAACAATGGAGCCGCCGCATTGTTGCGTCCAGACGGAGACGCGGTCGGCAAAAATAGTCCCAAGAATGAGACAAACGGACAAAAAACACGTAAGAAAGTTCACGAACATAGTTGGCTAAGGTTAGCACTACGACTTACAGGAAAAAGTACTAATAAAAAGACAGTAAAATAAGATAAAATAGCATAAAAGTGCGGAAAGGAGAGGGAGCAACTGTTGCTGGCTGCCGCTTTACACAGCGCCGGAACCGGAAGTGAAGTTAGCGATCAAAGAGAAACGTAGCCATGTGGGTGTTCGTTTTAATGCCGTTTAACTCCTTTCTCTCAGTCCATGGAGTGAATGCTTGGCCTATATTGACTCTGGTTTTTGCCCGTCTCCGCTCACTCAGCTGCTGGGACAAATAACGCTCCCTTCACTGAGGCTCCGAAGCAGTTGCAGGATTGGCAAACTCCATTTCACCCAGTGCCAGCCACAGTAGCTACACCCAACAACAGACAACGCTGGCAACCAGCAATGCCCAACGCTATTGGCTGCTACCATGGAAACACAACGGGACAGAAAGTCATTGTCAAACCCGTCAAACATTTAAAATATTAATTCAGACCAAATATATTTTTTTATGGAAAAGCAATACTTTTATTCTGTACCCCTCAAAACGCCCCGTGGGAGAATTTTTTATTATTTATTTTTTAAATATAGCTTTTAAGATTCTACATAATCAACCTTTAATTAGAATAATTATTACTGTTGTTATATAAAGTGCATTTATTGAATAATCGAATAAAATAGATACACTTTGAAGTTTTCAGCCTTCATATATCAGAATCAGAATCAGAAATACTTTAATAATCCCAGAGGGAAATTATTTTTGTTACAAAACTCCTGATATACAAACAACAATTATTATACAGAAAACATACTGTATATTAAAAAAACTCAAATTTAAATTTTCAGAAATGATATATTATATATTCTTAATAATGATCTAGTTTGAACTGTTTCAAAGTAAAATAATGTATTATCTGGTAATAACAAAGCCATCCCTGAATTATAAATTAATGCTGTCCGTCCATCTTTATACAATATCTCCTCTTTCACTCAGGTCTTTCCAATCTGCATAAGATCACAGCTGGAGGTCAGTACGAGCTGCGAGTGGACCTGAGAGATAAGGGAGAAACAGCCTACGCTCAGTACGACAAGTTCTCTGTCTCTGAACCCCGAACCCGCTACAAAGTCCACGTAGGAGGATACAGTGGAACAGCAGGTAAGGCTGTATCCTGTAGAAGTCCCTGGTCTGTCTGTGTAACTCTACTCCAAACCCACTGACTCACAAATATATTCAATTCAATTTTATTTATAGTGCCAAATCATAACAAAAAAGTTATCTCAGGACACTTTACAGAGTAGGTATAGACCACACTCTATGACTTATTTATGATTTACATAGACCCAACTATTCCCCCGTAGGTACGGTGCAACAAAAACCTTCCCTATAACAGGCAGGGACGTTGAACAGACCCAGCTCTATGAAGGACGGACATCTGTATGCACCGGTTGTGGACGAAGAAAAGGAGAGAGAAAGAGAGAAAAAGAAAGACAAATGGACAGAGAGAGACAAAGACAAACACAAAGCCAGACAGATGGACAGAGAGAGACAAAGACAGACACAAAGCGAGGAGACACACACACAGTAACTATAATAATATCTATAGTAATGTGATTATGACTTATATGTTAGGGCACCTAATACAGCAGAATAGTAGAAACAAGCACAGCTAAGGTGATAGAATATGAAAATGATAATAATTATGGTGGCAAACATGATAAATGATGAGCGGCGGCAACAGCAGCTACAATACAGAGAGGCGTACCACCTCTATGCCTCTATGGCTACAAATTCCATAGTTTCATAGATTTTTAAAAATGTTTAGTAATTTCTTAAAATAGCTGGTCATTGTACAGGACAACAGGAGGAAATAATGCATTTGTTAAGGACTATTTTCAGCAGTGCATTAATATCCATTTGGTGCTCTAGTGAGTGTGACAGCAGGACGGTGTGTGTGGGGTTGAGTCAAAGCAAACTACAGTGTGTGTTCATGGTAATAGAATAGAATAGAATAGAATAGAATAGAATAGAATAGAATAGAAATACTTTTTTGATCCCAAGCTGGGAAATTGCAGTGTAACAGAAGCGTTACACACAGACACATCAAAGCAGTAATATAAAAATACAATATAAAAGATATCTAAAACTAAAATTTATAAATAAGCGGACTAATTGTAGAACAAATGTAAACATATAATAATCTAAGGTGCAGTGGACAGATTATGAGAAAAACATAAGGTGCTTCAGATTGTATTGTTCTGAAAAGTTTAACTGTTATTGTACAGTGTGATGCATGTGGCAGAAAAGATTTCCTGATACAGGAAATCAGTCAAACATTAATCATACAGATGTAGGAACATTACGGTCATGTAACAGTGAAGATCGTTGATGTGTGTTTAACTATTGTTTGAGCTATGATCTATATTTTCTTTATGTCATTCTACCTAAAACAGGAGATTTATATGTGTACACATGCAGTTATTGAGTTAAACACAGGGTGGAGTAATGATGAGAGACGTGGATATAGGCATGAGGTGTGTGAAATGGGGAAAGCAAAGCTTTTTACACAAGGGTGTAGCATGTTGCTGTGTCAGCGTGACATGAAGCTTCAGTGTTGAACACACTTTGAACTGAAGTTGATTTAATTAATTTCAATTAAATTCATTTTTTATACAGTGCCAAATCATAACAAAGGTTATGTCAGACCACACTCTATGACATATTCATGATTTACAGAGACAACAATTTACCTATGAGCAGCAACAAGCCGCACTAATGTTAATAATAATAATAATTATTATTAATATAATTATGAATCGATAATTATAATTGTATATCATCAGCATTACAATGAAAATGTATGGCGTGCTTCCTTGTAATAAGAGAAGCATATATAAGAATCGGCCCAAGGACAGAACCCTGTGGGACTCCATGACCAACTTTAGTGTGCATGGAGGATTTGTCGTTAACATATACAAACTGACATCTATCTGATAAATATAACTTAAACCAGCTTAATGCAGTTCCTTTAATGCCAATTAGATGCTCCAGTCTCTGTAGCAGGATGCGATGGTCAATAGTGTCGAAGGGTGCACTAAGATCTAGTAAAACAAGTACAGAGATAAGTCCTTTGTCTGAATCTATTAGAAGGTCATTAGTAATTTTTACCAGTGCTGTCTCAGTGCTATGATTCGCTCTAAATCCTGACTGGAAGTCCTCAAATAACTCATTATTATGTAAAAAGTCACACAGCTGATTGGCGACTAATTTCTCAAGGATCTTAGAGAGAAAAGGAAGGTTAGATATAGGTCTATAGTTGGCTAGTACCTCTGGATCAAGAATGGGCTTTTTGAGAAGAGGTTAAATTACAGCTGTTTTAAAAGACTGTGGTACATAACCTGCGGATAAAGACATATTAATCATATCTAATACAGGAGTGCTAACTAAAAGGAAACACTTCTTTAAGTAATCTAGTTGGAATAGAGTCTAGGAGACAAGTAGAAGGCTTTGATGCCGAAATACTAGAGGTTAATTTCTTAAGGTTAACTGTAGAAAAGCAGTCCAGGTATACATCAGGTCGCCCAGTTCCTGGTTTTGAAGAAAAGTTGGTGCAAAGCAAGTTGATTTTGTCTCAAATAGTTATAATTTTGTCATTAAAGAAGGTCATGAAGTCGTTACTACTGAGGGTTATAGGAATACATGGTTCAATAGAGCTGTGGCTCTCTGTCAGCCTGGCTACAGTGCGGAAAGAAATCTAGGATTGTTCTTATTCTCCTCTATTAAAGATGCGTAATAGGCTGCTCTGGTATTACGGAGGGCCTTCCTTTGTGTTTTTTTTCTTGCCAAACTAAGCGAAATTCCTCCAATTTAGTGCAATGCCATTTACTTTCCAGTTTTCACGATAATTGTTTTAATTCACAGGTTTGTGAGTTATACCACAGAGCTAATAGTAAAAAGGCTATCACTAGTGACGTCCACATTAATAAAAAACTCCTACAATGATTACTTTATCAGATTTAAGACTAATACTAATACAGCTTTAGATGACAGAGATCTGATGTATAAAAGTCCACATTTTATTATCCAATTTTGTTGCACTATAACAGAGTTTGATGTCAATTTTTATCAAGATTTTCTGTATAGCTCCTCTTCTGTTAACTTGATTTAATTCTTTAAATGATCGGGGGCAGATGGCGTTTTTATAGGATGCTGAGTGGGAGAATGCTCCAGGGGGAGTGCAGAGAGATGTGTTAAACTAAACTAAAAAGTTGATGATTGGAAATATCCTGGATATGGACAGTGCTGCTGGAACAAGTTCACCCGTTTGTCTCAGTGGCTCATTGAGATAATATGTGATAATATACTATATGTTGTGTTTGGGTTCATAAGTGACTGTATACAGGATGTGTTTGTATAAGAAAATGAAATGGTTAACTGTTCAATGGGGTCTGTTTTTATGATTTGTATCATTTATCTTATTATTTAGATGTAATACATTCATGAGGAACACTTGAGTTACTATCCTTTTCAAAAAGTTTTCTTTATTTTAGGATTTTATGCATTATTTTCATCATTGCTTTTTATTAAGAGTCGTCTTACACTCTTAACACTTTCATATTTCGTCATGAATCAAAACATATTTAAAAAAATGATTTTTATTTTTTATTTTATATTTTTCAATTTATTGAACATGTTCAAATAATACAAACACAAAATAAAGCTTTTAAGCTATAAAAATTCCAAAGAGAGCTTTTGTATGTAGTGGCCTGGTAATGTAGTTTGTATGTGCAGTGTTCATAAATGTAACAGACTTTACCACTGCTCAGTCAATTCTGTGTGTGTGTGTGTGTGTGTGTGTGCATGTGTGTGTGTGTGTGTGTGTGTGTGTGTGTGTGTGTGTGTGTGTGTGTGTGTGTGTGTGTGTGTGTGTGCATGTGTGTGTTTGTAGGTGACTCAATGACCTACCACCATGGTCGTCCATTCTCCACTTACGACCACGACAACGACATCGCTGTCACCAACTGTGCCCTGTCCTATAAGGGAGCCTTCTGGTACAAGAACTGCCACCGTGTCAACCTCATGGGACGATATGGAGACAACAGTCACAGCAAGGTACAGACACTGTCCATCTGTGCAGTGCCCAAGCACGTTTCATGGCTAAAGTCTAGTTCGTTTGACCAGTGTTTGGGAGAGGTGGACTTTTGTAAAGCACGTTTGCAAATGCACGAGCCTGCGCATGTGTACGAGCATGAGGCCTACGGCGGTTCTGACGTCATTTTATGTGCGCCTGTTGGGACATAGAAAAAAGAAGGACGGACCATGCACGTACACTTAAAACAATGGCGGCGAAAGGTTCACGTTGGTGTGATGCGGGGGTGGAGTGTTTACAGCAGATTTGGTCAGATGAAAATATTCAAAAACAGTTGGACAAGACGCACAAAAACTCTGAGAGGAGAGGGTGTGGCGAGCCCTCCGTCTTGGCCTTGCTCCAGACGGGGGCCCCGGGCTTCCTCCGGGCAGGGTCTCTCTTCCTCTTCCTTGTTTGTCCATTGAGTCTTTGTGAACCATTCTTAGTCCGGCCCCTTGCCTGAGACCACTTTGCCATGGGAGACCCTACCAGGAGCACTAGGCTCCAGACAACATAGCCCTCAGGTTCACAGGGACACACAAACCTCTCCACCACGATAAGGTGATGGTTCCCGGAGAGGTACGCCAGGAGTCTCCCTGCCTTATCTCCCTGCTCAAAAAAAAGCTTTGTTTGGATTGTCTCAGCTGTTTCTCTACTCCTCGTGTCATTAAGAGGCTCTGTTCCGAATGTAGTAGTAGCCGTTTCTTATACAGAGTGATATCCCATGTTTCTCATGTGAGAAATATATGATATCACTTGTCCTTGAACAGTAGCTTTAAGCGCTTCCCATAGAGTGCCACTGCTGACATCAGGGGTGTCATTAAACTCTATGGAAGAGCGAATTTCTCTAAACTTACTATCCGACAGCAAGTGTCAGCTGAACCTCCATGGTGAACGTGGAATTGTATCTTGTGGAAAACTGATGTCAACTGTGGTAGGAGCGTGGTCAGAAGTGACTGTTGGGTAGTATTCACATACATTCACACAGTCGAGGAGGTTGTTATTGAGTAAAAATAAATCAATTCGGGAGAATATTCAATTTAATTAAATTCAATTTTATTTATAGTGCCAAATCATAACAAAAGTTATCTCAGGACACTTTACAGACTAGGTATAGACCACACTATGACTTATTTATGATTTACATAGACCCAACAATTCCCCCGTGGAGTACGGTGGCAACGAAAACCCTCCCTATTACAGGCAGGAACGTCAGACAGACCCAGCTCTATGGAGGACGGACATCTGTCTTGACCGGTTGGGGTCATATGTGGTGTACGTGATTAAAAAAAGGAGAAAGCTTTCCCATGGGGATTTCTAAACCTCCAGGGATCAGAAATTCCCGACTGTGATGCAAATGTTTTTACTGTATGTGCTGATTAGGATAGTGTAATCTGTGTGGGAGAAGATCTGTCAAGAGTCACATCTTGCCCCAGATTGAAGTCTCCACCCATGACCCTGTCAGGGATTTTGGAGAATAGCCTTGTAAAAAACTGTTCATTGTCCCAGGTGAGCGCATAAACCGAAACTAAGACCACTGGTCTTTTCTGAAGTGTGCCCGAAACTATGACATAGCGGCCGTCAGTATCTAGGATTACATTTGTTGCCTCAAACAGGACCCTCTTATGAATGATGCTAGCTGCCCCTCTAACTCTATCTGTAAATTTCGAGTGGAATAAGTTGCTCATCCACGCTCTCTTAATACGTGGGTTGTCAGCTGATTTGAGATGTGTTTCCTGCAGACACATCACACCCCCCTAAAGGTGCTGCAACTGTGTCAGGACCTTACCAATTTTGATCGCTTTGTTCATTCCCTTACTATTCCAGGAAATCAGACACACTCCAGTACCTGCCTTTACAGCATTAGCCATAGGAACAATGATAATAAGTTAGAATAAAACTAAACTGAGCTTCTCTGGTCTCCATTCAATCTGGGGCTGGTTAAAGCACAGTTATACACACAAAGCAACACAGCAAACTCACGGTTATCCAGATAACATGACAGTGGATCATCTGTAATAAAAATCAGCAGCTGTCCGCGGACATCAGGTCTTCTCCATGCGGGTGGATGTATTGAAGGCTTTTCGCCTCCCTCCGTCCTTCAACGTGATGACAAGCCTGGCAGGGAACAGCAGTGCGGGCCTAAAGCCCAGGTTTTAAAGCCCAGGTTGAAAAGCTCCGACATCACCCCTTGGTATTTCTGGCGTTCTGCCACCACCTCCGGTGCGTAGTCCTGGTAGATGGAGATGGGAGGGCCTCTGTACTGCAGTTTCCCTCTCCTGGCGCGGGCTTCGTATATGATTTTCTCCCTCACCTGGTATTTGTGCAGCCTGATAATGACTGCCCATGCTCTCTGGCCTGGCCTAGGCTTCTCAGCTAGTGTACGGTGAGCCCAGTCACATTCCGGCGGTGATTCCAGGAAGCCTTCGCCGAAAACCTCCATGAGCAGCTCCACGAAGAAGGCTGTCGGATGCGGCTCTCCACTGCTTTAGGTACACCAATCACTTGGATATTACTGCGCCTGCTGCGGGACTCCAGTTCACTGACTTTAGCCAGTAGTTTAGCGTTGTTCTCTGTTAGCGTGGCACAGGAGGCCTCCAGCGTTAGCAGACGCTCGTCTTGTAAATTCTCATTTCTCTCGAGGGAGCCGATCTTCTGAGCGTGGTCCGACACTATGGCCTGGACGTGGTCAAGCTTTGCTTCGAAAGTTGAAATGGAGGCTTTGAGATCGACGGAGAGGGCTTTAAACTCGGCGGAGAGGGCTGTGCGGTGTTCTGCCCGGGGGTTAGCAATAACCATCATGCTAATCTCGCCACCTGGCTAGCCTTCGCCCCCTGGTCTTTAACAGTCTGTCTGGTCGCATGTGTCAGCATATTTCAGTGGTATATCCGTCAAACGAGACGAGTATTACTATTTGTTGTGACTTTCGAGGTCCTTACAAGGCAAAAAATAATTTACCAGGATGTAGCTTCAGTTATTATACGTTCAGTATAACAAACTGAATGAATGGCTGTAAATACAGTTACTGGGGGTAATATAATAAAAGCATACGATACATTTGTCTTGTATTGCGGTGCTGATGTCAGAGGCCGGACTATAAATCAAAACCTCTGCTTGGGGTATCCATAGTGGACCTGTCATTAATCCTTTGTGTCAAGTATGAATCCAGCTGAACCATACATTAGACACAGTTTATCTGTCATAACCACATGTTCCCTGTACCTTACCGCATAATGCCCATGTGCAGATTTTGCACAAAGCAACAGTTTTAGAAGTGTTGGCACTGGACATAATCTGGGGTTTCCAGAAGTGTCCAATCTTGGTGTTTTTGTGTGGCGATAGGGTTGGAACATACTGTAGCTAATGACCACCACTTCAACTAAACATCATCTCCATCTCCTCCTCTCTAGGGTGTGAACTGGTTCCACTGGAAAGGCCACGAGCACTCCATTGAATTCGCTGAGATGAAGATCAGGCCATCCAACTTCAGAAACCTGGAGGGAAGGAGGAAACGATCATAAACGATCCACCCCCACCCCCACCACAAACAACAACAACAACAACAACAACAACACTGCTACAACTCTGTCTGGACTCCCCATAAACCACATCGACTCCCACACACCCTACAGCAACCAAAGCCACTGCCAAGAGCCCTGCTGCCTCTACGCAAAACCAACACATCTTCCCTCCCCTGTTCGCTCACAGATCAGACTTGACTCCATAACCCCCTCCTCCTGTGATACACTTGTGGAAATGCTGCCAGTGTGGAAATCGATGTGCATGTTACAAACTGGACTTAAAACAAGCCCAAACAGATTCTACTCACGCACCAAAGAGAGCAAATACAACTCCATCTCGCCTCATACTGATCCCTTCTCTGGTGTTGCAGCATTTGTGCAGAGGCGACTGGGCAGCTTGGGCATTATGTTGTGTACAGTAATTAATACACTTCCCTAGTTCTTGTTTGGGGTTTTACAGAAAGGACATGCTGTTATAGTACAATGTGGTCATGCTTAGGTTCAGGGCCTTTTTGCTTAAACTGCTAATACAGGGGTTCAGCAACTCATCTGGATTATCATAGAAATTCTATTCCTTGTACAGTACTGTACACCCCCCCCCCCCCCCCACCCCCCCTAATCTCCCACAACATCTGTGATCATCATGTGATAGAGATGGAAACAAAAAGAGAAAGGAAAATGTATGGAAAAGTATTTTACCTGCCACATTCCATGTCCACATGGACGGCAGTGTTTCCATACATGATGTGAGCCCCTGAAGGCATCATGTAACACACAGTAAAGAAGAGAGAAGAGAAATAGCTCATGTGTTTCCATTTGTTTGGTTTCTCTTGTAAATCCAAAGCAGGACCTGTTGTTCAGTATATAATGAAATGCTGTGGTGATAGTTTTTTCTTTCTTTTTGCAAAATGTGAATATAGTACATATATGTGGAACAAGAGAATGTTCTGTGTTGTTAATGCTCGAAACTCCAACTAAATTTCTATTGGACATGGTAAGGTCTCTATGGTTGATGACAAAATAGTGTTTGAACTGGCCAAAACTAGAGAACTGTTTTACCTCTCCCCACCCAACAACCCCTGCTATGGCAGCATACTAAACCACTGACCTCCTAAAGTATGCCTCTGTAAATTAAGTTTGTTTTTATTGTTTTGTTTCTCTGTAAACTGTATTACAATAAAACAGTTTGTTTAAAAGGATGACATCAGGCATTTTTTGTTCCCAATACTTTCCATCACATCTCATGGTCTTCCTTCCTTGATAGTTTGCTCAGCTGGCATGGAGTTTGCCATAGGTTTCCTTTTTTGTGCCCATTTAATTAAGTAAACTACCTCAATATAGTACGTTTTCACTGAGGAACTTTTTACTGAAGAATTTGGATTTATGAATAGAGAATTTAGCTTGATAAATAAGCAAATTTATCAAATAGAACTGTGAACAGAGATTTCGGTCAAAGTCAGTAAATAACCTACATTTTTCCAAAGTAATATTAACTGAGGGTGGATGTGATCAGCAATGAATATTAAAATGTATTATCTCATATATATTAATATTATAAATGAGTTGAGGTCCAGCTTCCCCCAGCCTGTCCCCATGCAGGTTGCAGTGATGTCTCGCTGACCAAGGCCGGAAGATAGGTATCCGTAGACGTCAAATCTGGGCTTGTGAGATGTGTCACAGCTGCAGCCATCTTGAGACGGGCTTCAGACCCGTTCTGACTATAGACTGCATGTAAAGACTCAGAAAAAGACAGACTTTGGTGCTGCTTTTTGGAGGTTCTAATGAAAGAAATACCAAAATTAAGCAACATGGAATAACATTTCACAAATGAGATTTTATTTTGTTTTGTTACTGCTATGAACAAGTTGAATTTGATATCACAAATCCTTCTTTGAAGCTATCATAAAGTTGACCTGATACATTAGGCTAAAGCTAACTTATGTTAAGCCTGTGAATGTTCTCATTCGTCCAGGTCATCGTTATCCTCAAAGCAATTTCAGTCAAAAACAACTTATGTTAAGTATTTCAAAATTAGTAACATATCAGTAAGATGCTGTTGGTCTCTAGCTCATTTCCCCATTCATGATAACTGTACTGGGGCGGAACTATACCTCACTTGTTTAAACTTGGTATATTGGTTTGAAAACACAGATTGTTAACCAAGTATCTGGTATCATAAATACATGTCTGGCATTTGTAAAAAAAAAAAACACACAACTTGAAATGACGATTTTAATAGTGGATTAACCAGTGGTTCTCATGTCAAGGACCCCTTAATTGATGCACATTATGTCAAAGCCCCCCACTTGATGATAAGACCAGAGCTCCATAGTTTTAAACTATGAAAAATGAAACTTTTTTAATTTTTTTTATTGTCATTGCAGTATCAACTTGGGTTAGTTGAAAGAGTATCAGTAGAAAACTAGGATTCTTTTTTGATGGTGCCCTCTGTGTTCAGTTCAATGTTCAGTTTGTTCGATAATTTACTTTCAGTTTTTGTTTTAATTAAACAAGTTTTTTATCTGTATATTAGCAATACTGTTGCGGTGTGACAAGGAGGTGGACCCAAAAGTGGAAGACTGAGCGAATGAACACAAGCGTTTATTAACAAAAGGTCAAAAAATGATCAACAGAAGGTGACCGCAGCTGCAAAACGGCATGCGGCAGGCGACAGGCGTAACTGAGGGAGTCCGCGGCGGCTGGCGGCTGGAGTCGGGTTGGAACAGAAGGTTTCCGCGTTGGCTGGCGGCTGGAGGCAATAGTATCCAGCTGCAGACCCGGAGCACAAGCCCCCCACTTGACACAAGTCCCTCACTTGACAAAGCCCCTTGCTTGACGGAAGTGACGCATATTTAGTTTTTTTTTTCACTTTATTGAAAGTCACGCAATAGTTTTTTTTATAGGTTATTTAAACTTTTTTGAAAAAGCACAAAACATAGCAACAGTTAAAGGATATCATTTCTTTTAACTTTATTGAAAAAATACGTTTTTTTTAATAGGTTATTTAAACTTTTTTGAAAAAGCACAAAACATAGCAACAGTTAAAGGAAATCTTTTTTTTTAACTTTATTGAAAAAATACGTTTTTTTAATAGGTTATTTAAAGTTTTTTGAAAAAGCACAAAACATAGCAAGTTAAAGGAAATCGTTTTTTTTTACTTTATTGAAAAAAGTTTTCGTTTTTTTGAAAGAGAACATACAATTCCCCTCAGTCAGGTCTCAGTCCTTTATACACAGTTAGTGTATATTCATCAGTTAGTGTATCTTACAGTTAATTTAGTCCTGAATATTGTGACATTACAAAGATAAAGTTTAAAATCAAATATTACAATATGGATGTTTTAGTGAAGATAAACATCTGCAAAGTTTTAATGGAAACAAAAATGAAATGCAACTTTAATAAACAAAAATTTAAGAGCCCTTTATAACAGGGTGACATCAAATTTCAAAATAAAAGTAGTGGGCTGTAGGAAAGGACGATACTTAATCAGTCCACGAGCACAACATTCCTGTGACTGCCAATAAATATTAATAAAATTGAAAAATATATAAATTTATATTAATAAATTACTATATGTAATGTGAAAGGTCAGTTAATTTTAAAGAAATCACAAAATGGAAACAGTAAATGTTAAAGCAGACAAATTGTGAGATGGGGCAGTTTGACCAGCAGACATATGAGTATCGATTAACAAAGTTTAGTTTAATAGCCTTTTAATATTGATTTCATGATCCAATTTTAGAATTCAATAATCATCTAGGCAACAATACAGAAAAGTTATTTTGTCACTTTTTACTTCAATCTGAATGAGGCAAGGTTCACCAGTTTGTAATCTTTCATTCATCTTCAACCGCTTGTCCCTGTCGGTATGCGGGGGGGGGGGGGGGGGGGGGGGGCTGGAGCCGATCTAGCTTTTTTTATTTAATCTATTTAAATGGTAATAATTAAACATCAAAAAAGTCTTTGTGGCACACTGAAACCATTCTGGACAGAATTCTGGGACTTTTTGCGGCAGGATGGATCAAAACATGATGCGGTTTGCGTGTTATTTATCAAGGCAGTGGCTGTGAAGATGGAGATAGAGTTGTTTCTTTGTTAGAAGCTGCAGTTTCTTCCTCTTGAAGTCTGTGGGCTTCTTGTACAGTTCCATGACAATGGGGCCCAAGGCAAAACATTTAGTGCCGGTGAACCTCTTTTCAAGTTTGTAGTGCTTGAATTCAAAGAAGATAGCTGCTCCTTCTGGTAACTTCTCCACATGTCTCTGGATCTCCACGTCACACTGGAGTGAATGTAGGTGTCTTCCTTCCTGGAGGCCACAGGGGTGTCCTGCACTGGGTTCACATCTACACCGTTCAAATCTTTAACACCAATAGTCATGTATGGTAAGGCAATATACCAGTTTCTACCAATCTGGATCTGAATGATGAACACTGACATTTTACCTCAGGCAAAAGCATGTTAAAGACAAAGGCAACCAAATCTATAGGTTGTCTCGCTCCTGGTGTGTCTTTAAGGATTCCAAAAAGAAAAGAGACCACTTCATCAAGCTGTGTGTCATCATCAAAGTAGATGGTGGCCGTTTGCTTTTTTCCTTCCCACAGCAAATGCAGATGGCCGGTGGTGATGGCCTGCAAATAAACATCACTTTAAAATGACATGGCATTGATCATCTTCTGATAAATGCTTTAAGATGGACATCCAGTGAATGCCATAACTGCTAATGAATTAAGTGCCATATAGATACCTCGAGGTGTTGTCTTAGTTTAGTGTTCCCTGTTATGAAGTCAATCAGTACTGAACACTGCTGTTTACGCTTCTCCTGTGCCTCTTCTACAATTTCCTGTAATTTCATAGAGCAAATATTAAAATAATACTAAGCACAGTTAATTCCACATACTTAGATGGCTTTTTACTGACCTTTAGTCTTTTCATGCTCCCTTTGATCCATTGTCCTAAAAATAAACATTTTAAAATTGAGTTATGTTTAGTAAATGCTTGATATAAATTAGGGAGACAAGATAGCATGCTTGATACTAATAACTAAATCACATACTAACCAACTCAGCCAGGTTGATTGTGCATGGCCTCTTTAAGTCACTGTGCTCCCTGATGACGTGATCATCCTGTGTTAGCTCCTGTTGGCCACATTTATAATATAATGAACTTTTAGCAATGTCAAGAAAATTTACATTACTACCACTATTTAAAATTGTAAAAAACACATTAGTTTCTTAAATAATGTCTCAAACCTTTCCATTTTTGTCCTCCGCTTGGCTTGTCACCTCCTCCTGGACATTAAAAACAGCTGTGTCCTTTTGAGGAAAGTATATATTTTTTTACCATGTCAAACAGTTAGAAATCAATCAGTTATGGTGATTAACATACATAGCCTTTTATAATATTGGACACTTAATTCACCTCTCTTTCGTTTTAGTCTAAAGACTGGTGGAAGAAGACCATTCAGCATGCTTTCTGCCTCCTTGGAAAAATGGGCAAACCTTCTGCCATGTCTGTAGAACAAACAAATAGTCAAAATATGACACAGACAAAAACAGACACAGACCCCTCCAGGTGCAGGTTTTCCACTAGCACTGCACACCACCATCTCCGCAGAGCTGCCATGTCATCCTAAAGGAAGAACATTGCCACAAATACAAAGTGCATCCATATACGGGTTAAAGAGAAATATGCCGAGGCTGGCTTGTCTTTTCATCATTGTGGTGCTCATGGTTTTCATTAGCACTGGCAATTTAATAAGCCTTTAGCGGCCGACACAACAATCTCAGCGCAGGAAAATCCCTTACACATCTCACAGGTTGTGTATTTGCCACAGAGTGACAGCAGTATCCTCAAATTCCCGCGCATCAAAGATGGCTAGTTAGTTCGTAGTTAGCAACAATATCAACATAGCAAAGCTTACGTTGTTTTTAAACGTCTCCAGTATCTTCATCATGTTCAGCCGTGACAGCGAGTTCGCTAAAATTCCCGCCTACTTACAGATCTGATACGTCACTTCCGTCAAGCAAGGGGCTTTGTCAAGTGAGGGACTTGTGTCAAGTGAGGGGCTTGTGCTCCGGGTCTGCAGCAGGTTTGCTACTCGCTGGAGGCGAGCTCGTGGCAGGCAGGGCGGCGAGGCACCGAGCTGACGAGGAGGACAACAAACAAGGTCAGGGCAAAATTCTCTTCAAATATGAATGTGTTACCAGGACGCAGAGAACGCTGGCGACAAGCTCTACCGATGAGGCGGAATTATCTGGCACAGGAGTGGAGTCAGAGCTGGCTTCTTATGGAGCAGGTGGTTAGGTGAAGATGGGAACCAGGTGTGACTCGCTGCGCTTGCCTAAGTGGGTCAGTCCTGCCTCCTGCCGCTCTCCACACTGAAAGTAAAAACACAGAAAAAAGGAGCAGGGTGCACACAATCATACGTCCCCGAATAAATCGGGGCAGCCCTAGCCATGAAAAATACAGGCGACTAAAAGCAGCAGAAATGAGCACTACACTAATATCTGTTTTATTTATTGCAAGTAATATTATCCCAGTAAGCTATTCAACAACCTGTTGCATATTTTCTTCATATCAGACCGCCCTATCATCAGCCCTACAATTGAGAGAGATTAGCCTACTGTGGAGGAAGTGAAACCTATGATCACAAGTACAAGTATGATACAAATAGGACTTGACATTAACACCCACCCGCCTGCCAAATGCAGGTGAATTTCAGCTGTAGCGGGTAACACAGTGGCTCCTGCTCGCCACTTTGGCTGGTTGAATTTAATTGTAGTTTTCTCAAAGGTCATCTGAATTAATAAACTGTTGGAAAAATGATACAAAGACACTACAACTCCCATGAGTCAAATACTGTGTCTGTGCTATTGGATGTCTGCAGGCGTAAAAATACGCAGAGTCCAACAGATTAGAATACTCAAGCCAGGGGTGAATGTTGTACCAGGCCGCCTTGAAGCTCCTTCTCCTGTCCCCCATCAAAGTCCTTGGAAACAATTTAAGGTGTGGCTGCATCGGTGGGTCCTCTTTACATTTGCTGATATCTGTGGAGAAAGACAAAACAATATATTATATATATAACACATTAATCTTCATTATAACTTCCATCTAAGATACATTTTCTGATAAAGCATGACACGATTAAAGGAAAACTCAAATAGTTTGAATATATTTGGATTATTTACTAAATACAATGACTAAGTTGAATATTAAAGTTAAATAAGTAACCCCTATTCTAAAGGGGTTCACATACATACATACATATATATACACATATAGATATACTGTATATATATATCAATATGTGTATATATATGTATGTATATTAGGGGTGGAACGGTTTACCGAAAAAATCCATCCCGTTCGGTATGCATGTCACGGTTCGGTACACGTGTGTAACGTTCGGTTTATGCGGTGCAACGTAGCGTAAGCCTTCATGACCGCTGTCCTCTCTCGTATCCATCTAAGCCAGGGGTCTCAGAGACGCGGCCCGCAGGCCAATTGCGGCCCTCGAGACGATATTTTGCGGCCCCCACCTTAATATGAAAGTATAATGTTAGTGCGGCCCGCGAGTTTTATATGAATGGCGCTTGACAGCGTTGTGTGCGGAGCTGCAATCGAACCTACCAATCACGGTGTGGTATATGGCTCTCGGGGGCCGGACATTGGGCCTCATTTATCAAACTTGCGTGGAAACGGGCGCAGATCTGAGCGCATAATTGGTCGTAGGAACGGACCCATGTGTGATTTATGAAACATTAGTATCTGACCAATCTCAGCGTATGAATGTGCGGGCCTTGATAAATGCGGCGGCTGAATTCGATCGTCATTAACATGTTACGCCCTTAAATATTTCTGGTTCGGAGGCCTCGCCCACTGAGGTCAAACACGGAGAGGAAGAACACTGGTTAGAAAATAAACTTCCGACACACAGATCGGCATACTGACATCCGAGATGGAGCAAAATAAGGACGTGCTTTTTGGCAGTCTTAAGAGTGGAATAAAAGGGGCCCATAGAAACACTGTATGGGAAAAAAATTACGGAGGGACTCAGCCCGAAGCAGCGCTTCACTGTGACCCGAGTGCACCTTTGCGCACTGTTGGACAGGTGTGCCGTATTCAGCATCCCTGCTGTGAAATGCACCCATTCGCATTATAGGGGACATTCAAAAGATCCATTTAATTCATTTTGTAATTATGGCTGCAGTTTATTTCCACAGAACATATAAAAAGGTGTTGTTTTGTGTTCGCTATTATCCAAGTTTGTGGGTTAGCTGTATATAAATACTCCTATAGGTGGCAACAACAGCCTTCTGATCCAGAATATCACCTAGCCGCGCGCTAACACATCCATTCATAATTCATTGTTGGGGTCGCGGGGTGCTGCAGCCGGGAAATGGTCGTACGCACGTTTTTCTGCCGTACGTTCGTTTGATAAATGAGGCCCATTGACCATCACTTGCGTGATGCAAGCAGAGAAACGTTTATCAATGAGTGAAAGCGACAGAAACGTTCCCATTGAGACGAGAGTTTTCTTCCGTGCCTGGCTGCAGTCACACCGCGACACCTGTCCGTCAGTAATAACAGTCCCCGATAACCCGGACCAATTCACACCGTTATTTGGGGGTTATTATTGTTTTATTTGCATTTCCTCACACGATGAACACTACATATATTTCTATATGATGTATATATATATTTTAAATTTTTGTTTGTTTCTATGACTACGTTTACAACAACAGCCTGAAACAATAACACTCCGACGCCGGATAACACTCCGGGAGCAGTCGCCTTTTGCGCTTGCTATCCCGGTACTTTCTACCATCTAAAAATGCCATGGTGTTCATGTCATCATGAAAGACATCAACATCGAGCGCAAAAACAAAGGAGACTGCTACCGGCTATTATTCGCCGACCGCCGTGTTGCTGTGACAGGGGGTAAAGCGGAACGACACACATTGCGGAAATAACATTATTCTCCGTGCGTCGGCTAAACACAAATATATTCCACAACCCCAAACATGTCTTTTTCAAAGCCTGCAGTGAAGAGAAAGGTTGATGATGAGCACAGACAATTCCAGGAAAAGTGGGAGATGCAATATTTCTTTGTTGAGCACAGGGGCACCCCGACATGTCTTATTTGCACAGAGAAAGTTGCGGTGCACAAGGAATACAATTTGAAACGTCATTATACAACTAGACATGCTGAGGAGTATGCAAAATACCAGGGAGATGAGAGAGTGAACCGGGTTGCAAATCTTAAAACCAGTCTACTGAGGCAACAAGATTTCTTCAAGAAAGCAACCAAAACGAACGATTGCAGCAGTCAAAGCTAGCTACATGGTGAGTGAGATGGTTGCTAGGGCGGGAAAGCCATTCACAGAAGGTGAATTCATTAAAAAGTGCATGTTACAGGCTGCAAGTATAGTTTGTCCGGAAAAGAAAGATCAGTTTAGCAACATCAGCCTTTCTGCCAACACCGTGGCAGAGAGGAGTTGCTCACAGTAGTTTCAATGCATGGCCAGACCACCGCTCAGGATATATTTCACCAGCTGTGTGATGCCATTGAGAATGCCGGTTTGCCATGGAAGAGGTTAGTTGGAATAACAACCGATTGAGCGCCATCAATGACAGGGAGGAAAAATGGACTAGTGACACTTGTTCAAAAAAAACTGAAAGAGGAGGGTGCAGAGGCTGCCATTCCTTTGCACTGCATTATCCATCAGCAGGCCCTTTGCAGCAAATGCCTGAAGTTTGACCATGTGATGTCTGTTGTTGTCAAATGCATCAACCAAATCAGATCCAGGGGCTTAAAGCACCAAAGTTTCCGTGCTTTTTTAGAGGAAATGGAGTCTGAATATGGGGATGTGCTCTACTTCACTGAGGTACGTTGGCTCAGCAGGGGAAACGCGTTGAAGAGATTTTTTGAGTTGAGAGCAGAGGTGAAAGCCTTCATGGAGAAGGTTGGGGTGGCTGTTCCTGTGCTAAGTGATCCCAAATGGCTCATGGACTTAGCTTTTCTTGTTGACATCACACATGAGCTTAATGTACTGAACAAGAAGTTACAAGGCCAGGGGCAACTCGTCAGTGCTGCCTATGACAACGTGAGAGCGTTCTCCACAAAATGTCAGTTATGGAAAGCCCAGCTCTCTCAGACAAACCTTTGCCATTTCCCAGCATGCAAGGCACTCGTGGATGCAGGCACACCATTCAGTGCTGAGATGTATGTGGATGCCATTTTGAAGCTTCGGGAGGAATTTGATCACAGATTTGCAGACTTCAAGACACACAGAGCCACATTTCAAATTTTTGCAGACCCCTTCTCCATTGATGTGCAAGATACCCCTCCTGTGCTTCAAATGGAGCTCATTGACCTGCAGTGCAACTCTGACATCAAAGCCAAGTTCAGGGAGGTGAGTGGAAAAGCAGACAAACTTGGGCAATTTTTGAGAGAATTGCCTCCCAGCTTCCCTGAGCTTTCCCAAATGTACAAGCGGACCATGTGCCTTTTTGGGAGCACATACTTGTGCGAAAAGCTCTTCTCCACCTTAAACTTCAATAAGTCCAAGTACAGGTCCAGATTTACTGATGATCATCTTCAAGCCATACTGAGGGTCTCAACTGCTTCCTCTCTCCAGCCAAATGTAGCTCAGCTATGCGAGAGGAAGCCCTGCCAGGTGTCTAGCAGCAAGGAGTAGGCAAGAGAAGCCATGTTCAAGCCATGTTCAGGTTCAAGGATTTATTTATTGTTACTTCTCACATAGTAAGTATGTGTATATAAGTATATAAGAGCAAAATTCTTTGGTTTAGAGCTCAACAACGTATCAGGAGAAACAGAAGACTGAAGAAACCACACATAGTTGCTGACTAGAGAAATCAAATTATTATTATTGTAATTATTTATGACTGATTTATTTACTTAATTATCAATTTGTTTATTTATTTTTTGATCTTATTTTGTGTTAAAAATAAAAATAAAGACATTTTAAAAAATTGGAATTTTTTAAAAAAATCTTTTCTTGCGGCCCAGCCTCACCCAGACTCTGCATCCAGTGGCCCCACGTAAATTGAGTTTGAGACCCCTGATCTAAGCGCTGTGTCTCAGTGCGTCAAATCCCTGGGAGACTTGCTCCATCAAGTCAAGTCAAGTCAAGTCAAGTCAGTTTTATTGTCAAAAATTGCAATATGCATGACATACAAAATGCAAAAAATTAAATTACAGTCCTCTCAGACCCAGTGCAATCGGCATATATATATACAACATAATAAAAATATATATAAAAAAAAAAACGTAGAGTGGCAGTGGATTGTAAAGTGAATAAGATAATAATAATAAATAGACAGTAACAGTGCAATGACATTTGTTGAATTGAGGTAGAGCGGTATTGTTCATTAAAGTGAGGTAGTGCAGTGAAGTGCAAATAGCAGTTCGAGTCCGAGTTCAGATGTAATGTGTGTGTGTGTGTGTGTGTGTGGGGGGGGGGGGGGGGGGGGGGGGGGGCATGATGTCAGATGACGGAGGGGAGGGGAGGTGTAAGGGTGGCTGTGGCAGGGGGCAGAGTCAGAGGGGGGAGGGGGGGCAGAGTAGGGAGGGAGTTGAGTCTCCTGACTGCCTGGTGGCAGAAACTGACTTTTAGCCTGCTGGTTTTGGCTCGGAGACTCCGCAGTCTCCTCCCCGACGGCAGCAGGCTGAAGAGGCTGTTGGAGGGGTGGGTGGGGTCACCTGCGATCCTGATGGCTCTGCGGGTGAGACAGGTGTTGTAAATGTCCGACAGGGGGGGGGGGGGGAGACACCAATAATCCTCTCAGCTGCCCTCACGATGCGCTGCAGAGTCTTGCGGCAGGACACGGTGCAGGCGTCGTACCACACGGTGATGCAGCTGGAGAGGATGCACTCGATGGTGCCTCTGTAGAAGGTGTGCATGATGGGGGTCGGGGCTCTTGCTCTCCTGAGCTTGCGGAGGAAGTACAGGCGCTGGTTTGCTCTCTTGGCCAGTGATGCTGAGTTGTTGCTCCAGGACAGATCTTCAGAGATGTGCACTCCCAGGAACTTGGTGCTGCTCACCTGCTCCACTGCAGCACCGTCGATGGTGAGTGGAACATGCTGGGAGTGCCGTCGTCTGAAGTCCACAACAATCTCCTTCGTCTTCTCCACATTCAGGCGGAGATTGTTGTCCTTGCATCACGTGGCCAGGTGGCTCACCTCGTCCCTGTAGGCGGTCTCCTCATCGTTGCTGATGAGACCGACCACAGTTGTGTCGTCCGCAAACTTGATGAAGAGGTTGGAGCCGGATGATGGTGTGCAGTCGTGGGTCAGCAGAGTGAAGAGGAGGGGGCTCTGCACACACCCCTGGGGGGCCCCTGTGTTGAGCGTGATGGTGCTGGAGGTGTTGCTTCCAACTCGAACTGCCTGTGGTCTTCCCGTCAGGAAGTCCAGCAGCCGGTTGCACAGGGAGGTGTTGAGCCCCAGCTGACTGAGCTTGTGGGTGAGCTGCTGAGGGATGATTGTGTTGAATGCTGAGCTGAAGTCGATGAACAGCATTCTGACGTAGGAGTCTCTGGTCTCTAGGTGGGTGAGGGCTGAGTGGAGGGCGGTGGAGATGGCATCGTCGGTCGAGCGGTTGGACCGATATGCAAACTGGAAAGGGTCCAGGGTGGGGGGGAGGGCAGACTTGATGTGTTGCATGACTAGCCGCTTGAAGCACTTCATGATGATGGGAGTGAGTGCAACCGGGCGGTAGTCATTGTGGCAGGTGGGGGACGACTTCTTCGGGACCGGGATGATGGTGGTGGCTTTGAGGCACGTGGGGACAACAGCCTGGCTCAGTGAGGTGTTGAAGATGTCCGTGAAGACATCTGTGAGCTCCTCAGCACAGTCTCTCAGGACACGACCAGGAATGTTGTCGGGACCCGGGGCTTTGCGTGCGTTGGTCCCTCTGAGGGATTTCCTCACGCTGTCCGGGGATAGCGTCAGCACCTGGTCGCCGAGAGGTGGTGAGGTCTTCTGTGCCGGGGTGCTGTTGTCAGCCTCGAAGCGAGCGAAGAAGTCGTTCAGCTGGTCTGGCAGAGTTGAGGAGTTGTCACAGGTCTGTGGAGAGGGCTTGTAGTCTGTGATGGTCTGTATCCCCCGCCACAGGTTCCTGGTGTCTCTGCTGTCTCTGACGTGGTTGGCGATCCTCCTGGAGTATTGTCTCTAGGCTATCCTGATGCCACGTGACAGGTTGGCCCAGGCTGTCCTCAGGCCCATCTCGTCGCCGGCTTTAAAGGCAACGTTACGAGCCTTCAGGAGCCTGTGGACCTCCTCTGTCAACCATGGCTTCTGGTTGGCCCGGATGGAGATGGTTTTAGTCACCGTGACGTCTTCCATGCACTTCCTCATGTAGGACATGACGGTGTCTGTGTACTCCTGGAGGTCTGTGGTGTTGTCGTAGGTGGAGAGTGGTGGTCCATGCACGCCCTGTAGGCACACGGCCACAACGCTACGCACGCTCCCGCTACGCACACTCCCGCTACGCACACTCCCGCTACGCACACTCCCGCTACGCTCTTCTTCGTGGGTTTCTGAATCCTCTTGGCAACAGCTCGCTAGGCTCCGCTCTGTTGTTGTTCTCAGTTGTTTCGGCCTAGTTAAATCTGTGGTTAAATCACCACCGCAATGTCCCTTTCTACTCTGAAAAAAAGAAAAGTTGACACAGAAAACCACCAGTTCCCCAGAGAAGTATTTGTTTCTGTCTCTGTGAAGCCTGTGTTTACTCTGCAGCCATATCTGCGTGTAAAGAGGCAGTGACGTGTAGTGAAGGTTGGGGTTGGGGAGGCACTGACTCACAAGTCAGATTTACAAACATACAGTAGGATGCCGATAGGATGAGAGAATAGGAGAGAATAAGAGCGAATAGGATGCTGAAAACCATTTTAAAACATCAGTGCCACTGTATATTGCAGTATATCTTACCTTTACTTGTAAATGACTTCTTGCTTTGACTGAAAGTCCAGCTTTGAAAAATTTCTTAGTTTAGAAATCAAATCCTCCATTTTCAGGGCGAGAAATGACAGCTTGTCGCTAAGCTCTACAGCGTCGCACAGCATACTTCTTGTGTTTACTTTTTGCACACGAGTTAGAGTTCACCGTGACCTGGCTGCTGGCAGGCTATCAGGCTGCTCACTATCGTCTTCTCCCTTGAGGTAGAGGTACGGCCTGCCACAAGGCAAGCATTTTCCCTGTGGATTTATGTCACATCAATAAGATGTAAATATTACACACATACGTAAAATACATTAATGAACACCATGGAAAAGAAGACGTATACTTTTATTACATAAAAGTGTCCTCAACCATCATATTGCAAACATACACAGAAATGGGAACAAGCACGCGCCATTTGCACGCGCAATCTGGAGGGAGGCTCGGCTGTCCGTGCCTCACCTCTCGTCTCTGAAGGAGACTCCTTTATTTAAGCAGGAAATACAGAATTTTCTGCGATTTTTACGATAAAAATGGTCAAAATACACTAAGAACCACACCAAAATCATTATCCAGAGGACAAATATTAATACTTGTGTTATTTTATTATTTCATTTCTTTTTCCTCTCATGATGACTCCCCTGACTTCACGTCACTGTAAAGAGAAGTTGATAAAAATCATGCTACTCTGCATTTATGTTATGTTCATTTCGGTTTTTGATGAACAAACTAATGTTTCATATGTACTTGTCAGTATGGTAAAGTAACTAGTAACTGAAGTAATCAGATAAATGTAGTGGAGTAAAAAGTAGAATATTTCCACTGATTTGTAGTGGAGCAGAAGTATAAAGTAGCATGTAAATAAAATACTCAAGTAAAGGACAAGAGCCTCAAACTTTACTTAAGTCCAATAATTGAGTGAAAACCTCTGTTTCACAGGCCTGTGAATGTTCTCATTCGTCCAGGTCATCGTTATCCTCAAAGCAATTTCAGTCAAAAACAACTGGACTGGTTGTTTGTCTAGGAAGACGTTTCACCTCTCATCCAAGAGGCTTCATCAGTTCATGTACGCATCTTTCACAGGTTTGTTCATTCAACAAGGATTGTTTTTTGACAAGCTTGTTGCACTTTGAGGCCTGTGACTAATATTTAAATTGATAAAATAAAGACAATATACTGTATGTACTCCTATGTCACTGCATTGTTTTACAATATCCATTAATGTGATGCTCAGATTTTTACAGCCCCTCATTTTGGATCATTTCCGTCAACCGGCCTCAATTCCAAATGACTTGAAAAGCCCTGATGTAGCCTATTTCAGTCAGTTCAGTGATTGCTGTTTGTGCGTATTTTAGTGAAAGAAAACCTATTTTCTTCATTTTTTCTAAGATTTGATCATGTATAAGTGTTTATATTCTTACCTAGAAGGAAAACAATTGTTTACCCTTTTGCCAAATAAATATATAAACGCGTAAATGCAGCAATGTCTCTCCTACTGTTTCAAAATATCACTTCACTTTCATTTAAGATTGTTACAGTAATGCCTAAGCATGCTGCCTCATGATTTCAGTTTGTGCATGATTGCATGACATGTTCTTAAGAATATCTGATTACATTTTTTTTTAAATTAGTAGGCTACAGATCTGATACATGGTATTTTTAGAATCTAAAAGAAATAGAAAAAAACAATCGAACCGAAAAACCGTGACCCCGAAACCGTGATATGAACCGAACAGTAGATTTTGTGAACCCTTCCACCCCTAATATATATATATGTGTGTGTGTGTGTGTGTGTGTGTGTGTGTCACATATACACATATGTCACATATACTATAGCAATCAAGAAACACAAAAGGGATCTGTATTGATATCAATGACATGGAGAATTTGATTAATCTCAATCATAAGACTACACTACACACATGGACACAAAAACTGTAACATTAATTACACTGCTTTAGAAGCAGGCAAATGTTTTTTCAACATCACAAACCTGATGGTCCAGTGCTTGTGGATGCACACGACTGTGTCTCAAACTCTTGTGATGCTTGTATGTCGCCCTCAGTCTCACTCTCGGGATCTTTATTTGTCTTTCGTTCCTGCTCTGTGACCTCACTTTGGAAATCAGTCTCTCCAACAAACGAGTCCTCTGGCTCTCTCTCAAATTCCTGACGTTTCTATTCAGCTCTCTCAACACCTGGATAATCTGGCTCTGTCTCTGCCTCATCATTGTTATTTTTCTTTTGGGGGCCGAAATAGGAAGTAATGCCCCCTTTTCTCTTCATTTTGAACTAGTATGGAGAGAGATACCCAACACTTCAGCAACGCAGAAACGTCTGGTTTGGCTGGCTGCAATTAAGTTAACTAACGTTAGTCAGCAACAACATTTCTTGGCCAGAAGTCTTATTTTGAAACAATCACACAAATAAAATAGTTTTGCTCACCTTCATTCTTGATGGTTACTTTCTTCTTTCTTCTTCTTTCTTTCCCACTTCTGCCGTAAGTCAGTTGGTAAATTTTTTGAAGCAGTGTAACGCTCTAAAGTGTCCGACTAGATTGTTTAGCTTCCCGCATTAGTTCCGCCTCTCACATCAGTGCCGTATCGTCGCAAAAATCAATAATTTTTATTATTGTAGAATCTTCGTTCAGAAGGGGCGCCACAGGGGCAGGTCCAAGCTCAGAGTTACGGGGGCACTTTCTAAAACTGTAGGCATGTATTTCACTAAAACAAATAGTGTATTATCTGACCCCGACATACATGTTAATGGAGAAAGAATACAAATTGTCAGCCAATATAAATATCTTGGGATAATAATAGATTCACAGCTTTCCTTTAAAGCCCATATTGGCAAATTGTGTAAAATAATCAAGTTTAATCTGCAATTCGAAATTAAATGTCAACTGAAGCCGCAAAAATGTATTTGCATTCGATGATTTTCAGCCACTTCAACTATTGCCAGACCAGCTGGTCCCAGGCTGGTCAGAGGTTTTTTTAAAAAAACATTGGAAATCTTGTACAAACAAGCACTTAAAGTTATCTGGCAGAGTTCATCAGCCAAAGAAACAGCCTTGAGCGTGTCACTTGAGGCTCTGTCAGAGGTGACCGCTATGTTCCTCTGCGCAGGAGCACTTTCAGTAAGTCGGCCTGGTCAGTAAGGAGTGCAAATGTGAGGAACTCAGTACCTGAGGAGGTTAAACTGCTCACAACATACAAGGCCTTCACAAACAAATTGAAAATGTGGCTTATCAACACTTACAGCTGCACACTCAAAAGATAAGCCTGTTGGGATGTTTGGATGTTATGATAAAATGTTATGTTGTGATGTATTTTTTCTTAATTGTATAGTAAGTGTTTGCATATGTATTTTGTATTATATTGTACATGTATTGTGTGCTTTTTTCTTCTCTCTTTTTCTTTTCTTTTTTAAATTGTAGTTTTTATTGCCTTTTCACATCATGACCAGGGGACTACAGAAGAAAACTAGCCTTCTAGCTGATTCTGGCTTCTTTAACCATGTGTAATCATGTGTTTTATGAAATTGCACTGTCCCCTTTTAAATAAACTAATACCTAATACCTAATTCAAACAGACATTATTCATCCTGCCAGGGTATTTTTTTCTTAATATACTGTATATACAAATTTGTGGCTAGTGAGAATGCTGAGTGGCTAGTAACTTTTGAAAACCACTAGCCACAGTGGCTTGTGAGCAAAAAAGTTAGTGTCAAGCCCTGCATACAAGTAATACGCATCAATATCCGTGCTCGGATTGAATGAAAATCCTCATTGTGTCTGACTTCTGAGATACGCTCCGCTGCTGTGTCCCCCTCCGCATCTGTGTCCTCCTCCGCTACACACAAAAACATGCTCTGTCTCTCCCTCACTCAGACTCATGGGTCTTTTCCTTTAACTTCTAAGTTTCTTCAGCTTCAGGTTTGTTTTCACTTCGGCAGAGTTCTGTAACCGTGGGTTGGTTCAGACGTGCTGCTTGGTAGAATGGTTGTCTGTCACTATTACTGTATATATTGTCGTCAGAGTTTTTTTTGTTTTTTAAACTGTCAGCTGTCAACAAACACAAACACAAACACAGACACACTCTCACACACATTAAAAAGAACCAAAAACAAATTAAAAACCACACTGAAAAAAATGAAAAGTTAAAAAAATAAAGTTATGTTGAGCATGTCAACTCTTGTTCATTACATTCATGTGTTGCATTCATTGTTGTAAACTAGTTTGTTTGCTGTCGTGATCAAAACCATTGATGCTCATCCCTAATCACCTAATCACCTAATCCCTAATCATAATAGTTACTCTTATGACTCTATCAATGTGTTGCTAAGAAATGTCACTGTGCTTGAGGCCGGCCTCTTTTCAACATTGAGCCATGATAGGCTAGACTCCATTTTAAGAATTCTAGTTCAAGATGAGCAACCTAGTACAAGCCTAGCAGCCCTGTTCTGTACAACTTATAATTTTGACAGATCTCTTTTCGTGGCTGAGGCCCAGACCACTGAACAGTAATCTAGGCGGGGTAATATTAATGATCTACAGACTTGTTCCAGGATATTAAATGGTACGAATGGTGCACATTGTCTTGTTAAATGAATGCCAACCCCTATTTTTTAATGATTCTATCGATATGTTCTTACCATGCAAGACGGTTATCAATGACCATACCCAGCAATTTCACCTTCTCCATCTGTTCAATGGGCTCTTTGGCAACATACAGTACACATTCATTTTTGGCCTAGCGGCCAGTTTGTGTCTAGACCCTATAATAATAAGCTTAGTTTTAGATGTGTTCAAGACCAGCTTGTTCAATGTAATCCATTCATGCACAAATTCTAGTTCTTGTGATACAACTTCATTGAGTTCATTAAATGTATGAGCTGCATAGTACATTGTGGAATCATCTGTGTACATCACCATAATAGCATTTTTACAGCAGAAGGCAAATCATTAGTAAAAATAGAAAAGAGGAGAGGTCCGAGACAACTACCTTGAGGCACACCACAAGTTAAGTTACTGCTACTTGATAGACTGCCATTATGGTAAACTCTCTGTGTTCTACCAAAGAGATAGCCCTTGATCAAGGCAATGGCAGTTTGTGTGAACCCGTAAGAAAATAAGCTTTCCGATTAACAACTCATGATCAATGACATCAAAAGCAGCACTGAAGTCTAGCATAACAGCAGCCACTAGCTTTGAGTCTATTATACTACATCTAGTAATCTAGTTCCCTCAGTCATCTGTCATCTGTGTCAGTCCTGTGCTTGTTAAAAACCTTGTCTGTATGCATATTGGTATTTGGTGGTTAGACCATTTGAAGTGAAGTAGTCCTGTATCTGAACATAAAGAATCTTTTCAATAATTTTACCCATACAGAAAGAGTATATGGCGACTATTGGTTCCGCTATAAGTTGATCTACTATCCTTGAGCAATGGAATGATTTTACCCTCCTTCCACAGTCCAGGACACTTTCCAGTTATGAAACATCTATTTAATATATGGCATATAGGCCCTGCAATGTGATTAGCAGCCAGATTCAGTATCTTACGATCTAGGTTGTCAGTGCCCGCTGAACCATAGTCAGGGAGGAACTCCAACAACCTCCTGACCTCTTCAGTGTTAACACTAATGAATTTAAAAGTACATTTCTTATCCTACGTTATTTAATTAGTTATTAATTTAAAAGTGTTGGAATTAGTGTATAGAATATTCTGAAGAACTCTTACTCTGTAAGAAACAAACCATTAGCCTCTACAAAAGAGGAACACCCATTTTTCTTTTTTCCCTTGATTTCATTTAAAGTGTTCCAAAGTTGTTTACCATCATGTTTAGCATCACTTGTTTTTAGCTTGTAATATTCCTTCTTCTTACTATTTTATATACAATTTGGTTACCATGTTCCTCAGTTTACAATAATTGACTCTATTCTCAGCAGAACAAGAAATTACCAACAGCCTTTTAGCTTAATCTTTTTCTATCATTAAGCGTTTCATCCCCTCTTCAATCCAAGGGGCAATTTTAGGGTCCACTGTAAACCTCTTCATGGGAGTATGTCTATTTAAAAATCCCATAACAATGTTCATGAATTCATTATTAGAGATTTCTGGGTCATCAGCTATATATATACACCATTCCAATCATTATTTTCTACGTCAGCTAATAAAAATGTTTTTAATTAATCCCTCGTATGTCCCCTTGAATATAATTTTAATTTTGTTTTTGGTATCTTTGATTTCCTTGCAGTAGCTATAATGTGGTGATCACTAATTCCCACAGGTAGAGAAACTAGCTTTGAACAGTTCTCCTGGACATTGTAAATATGATCTATGCATGTCGAAGAGGTATGACCTACATAATTAGTGACAACTCTTGTTGGCATAGAAACTATTTGTGACATATTACATAAGTTTAAGCCAGTGATGATAACTTTTTCCTCAAGGAATAATTACAATCTAGCCAGTCAATATTCATGTCCCCAAGCTAGTAAATTTCGCTCAGCAACTCTGTCAAGCATATCACACACATCATTGAAGTACTGAGAGTTAGCTCCAGGAGACCTGTAGCAGCAGGCAAGCAATATTGGTTTAGAGTAAGGTAGATGAATTTGAACCCACAGTGCTTCTACATTATTACACATACATTTCTGACCTAATTTTGACAGAAGATGACACTGTATGTAAATAACCACTCCCCCTCCATATCTGTCTTTGTCCTTTCTAAATTAAGAGTAACCCTCTAATAATACCACTGGGGTCAAGAATGGAAGAGTCTAATGAGTCTCCTTCAATACAAGTATATGAATAGTGTTTGCTTGCTCTAGGCTGCTCAATTCCTGAATCTTATTCCTGACACTATATACATTTATATGAGCGATTACCAAGCCTTTATTATTTATTATTTTATTAAAGAGTTCAAGTTCATGATCTTAACTGAAATCTAAAAATGAGACTTACAGTCACTGCGGCCAACCATATTTGAGTTAGGCCTACGAACCCCCAGACTTGTCAGCGTTTCCCTCTCCAACTCCTTTGATTAGGGGTCGGGATGCAGAATGAACAATCAGCTTATCATAGCGAAGGAATGCTATATCACCTCTCTTATGTGCAGCCTTCATAGCTGGTATGAGTTCTTTACGGTTTTAGTGAACATCTTCAGGATAATCCTGATTGATGTACACATTGGTTCCTTCTAAGCTTTCTAAATGACTCTGACTTTGTCCTTGTGTCTAAAGAATCTTGCAACAATTGGAATGGCTCGCTCCCCTGTTGATTTCACAGTCCGATGAACACGTTCAGACTCCATGCCTGAGAGATTGAGCTTCTCAGCAAAGATCTTCCTCGCCTTTTTTTCGGATTCAGCCCAGTTCTCATTATCTGACTCCGGGATTCCGTCAATCATGATGTTCGGGGGCTGATAAACATGGAATTGTGATGTAGTTTGGGAATTAAAGGAAAGACCTGGTCATGTGTGACTCCTGTCGGGGCAGGTCTACTGAGGAGGTTAATGTTTAGGTCAGCACAGACACCAGAAGCCAGAATGAGACAAAAGAACAGCCTACAGCCTCAGAAACACTAACACGCACCAACCCGATGTGAAGTGGACCGGGTTGAATCAACTGCAGGTCCTGAAACTGTGCAGACTAGAAGACATCACTGCTCCGACGGACGTTTTCTCTCCTGACCGGTGTTTGGGTTTAACCCGTTAACTGGACACTTTCAGCTGAAAGCATCTGCGGTTGCCATAGTGACGGCAGATGCGTAGCTGTCCTTGTGAATGCCTCTGTTTACTTTTCATGACACTTTTAAACATAACGTCACCTACCTGATCAGTCTTTATAGTTTCGTTTGACTAAATGTGTCAGTGGCGTTTATATATTGTTTATTGTTACATTAATCAGGAGAGCGAGCGAGTTGTTCTTCCTACTAATATCTATGTCTAACTAATTTTCTAAACAAATCTATTTGTCTTTGAAACCTGCCTTTGTAATCACGTGTGCGTAGAATTGTATTCATTCATTCATTCATCTTCAACCGCTTGTCCCTGTCGGGGTCACGGGGGACTGGAGCCGATCCCAGCTGACATCGGGCGTGAGGCGGGGTACACCGGACAGGACGCCAGTCTATCGCAGGGCACATAGAGGCAAACAGAGACAGACAGCCATTCACACCTACGGGCAATTTTTAGAGTCATCAATTAACCTAACACAAGCATATCTTTGGACTGTGGGAGGAAACCGGAGAACCCAGAGAAAACCCACGCAGATACAGGGAGGACATGCAAACTCCACACAGAAGGGCCCCAGCCGGCTTCGAACCAGGAACCCTCTCCCTGTGAGGCAACAGTGCTAACCACCACACCTCTGTGTCCCCCGGAAGGATTTGTAGTCCTGCCATTGTAGGAAAATGAATGAAAGTTAAGAGATTAACTTGGTGCGCCACCAGCAACGTCACCCTGGTGTAGTGAAACAGATCTCCTTTGTATACAGTCTGAGTATCTCTCTTAAAAACATAATCCTGTTTTCATCATCTGCAACCGCAGAGGCACTCAGCTGAAAGTCTCCAGTTAACAGGGTCACTGTTAAACCCAAACACCGTCAGTCAGTCTGCTTTAGGTGTGATTCTGAAGTTATCTCTTGTCACTGCTACAATGTTGCATCTGTGGCTGCTGGTAATGCAACCACATAAAAGGCTACTGTACTGGGCTATTTTCATCATCATTATGGTTCAATCACTGAAGAATGTGAAGTCTGAAAATACATTTGTTTAATATTGAATGGGATCTGCACCTATGGTCTCCATGTTCAGTGATCAGTACTTTAGCAGCTTCTAACTGAATCCCCGTGGTTCGTAAGTTTAGTGTATCTGCTGTTTGTACTTTCTGGTATCTGTTTAATTTCATTGTGTTATTTGATATGTTGTTTGTGCTACGTCAATACAAGCTTCACATTAACAAACTAACGGGGAACTTTTATTGTGAAGATTTTAGAGGAAATGAAATGCGCTAATTCCCTGCGTAACAGACGCTCTCTGAACTCAACTTCTAAATAGCAACAGTTGACGTTTGGACGTAACAACGGGAATGTCGGTATTATTATCGTTCTTGGGGTATTCGTGATTCAGATACATGTTATGAAAAAAAGAAGCTTGCTAAATAAAAATAAAACGGACAAAACACACAGAGGTACTAGCCCTGAAAATACACCTTCTAAAGACACCTTCCAGCAGGCCGGTAGCCCTATTGTAATGGAAATGCAAACCCTGCCGTGCTGGGCTGGCGGGCAGAGTAAATCAGAGCCGAGCCAAGCCAGCATATGTATAAATGAAAACGGTACCTCTCTCTGTCCCGGTGTTGTGCCGTATTCAGCACCCCTGCTGTTAAATGCACCCCCTCGCATTATAGGTGATATTCTGGATCAGGAGGCTGTTGTTTCGACCTATAGGAGTAACTTATATACAGGTAACCCAATTAGAAGCACACACCTGTGAACATATGAATTGCAAGAAAAGCTGGGATTATATTTTGGAAACACTAAGTTGAACACATTCAACTTGCTCAAAACATCCATTTAATTCATTTTGTAATTACGGCTGCAGTATATTTCCACAGAACATACAAAAAGGTGTTGTTTTGTGTTCGCTATGATCCAAGTTTGTGATTTTAAACTCTTTAAAATAGTTTAAAGACTGTAAGTAACCAATGTTCTGACCGTTGTGGGTTACCTGTATAAAAGCTACTCCTATAGGTCGAAACAACAGCCTTCTGATCCAGAATATCACCTATAATGCGAGGGGTGCATTTCACGGCAGGGGTGCTGAATACGGCACAACACCGGTCCTGTTGAGTTTGGTTCAGGTGGCTGCCACGCCCCCGCCGCCTTTGGCACACATCCATTTCCTGGTCCGCCCCGCTGGGAGTGGCTGCCTCAACCCTCCACACTCCATTTGAGTTTAATGTCGGATTTGTACCAAGACGAGAGTGAGCAGAAGACTTTAAGGCAATGAGGAGAACCTATTGTTGGAGGTTAGTGAAGTTACTCACCGTTTTAGCCGCGCTCGTCCTGTCTGCTCACATCCTACTGAGTAGAGTAACACCGAGGAAACATCCGCCGAAAACAAGTCCTCTCCCAGCGGAGGAGTACAGGCTCATATCCCCTGGAACATACCGCTACTTACTCAACCAGCCTACGGTATGCAAGGACACCACTCCCTTCCTGATTGTTATGGTCCCAGTTGCTCCTCGTGAGGCTGCGGCACGGGAGGCCATCAGGAAAACCTGGGGTGCTCCAGGTCAGGACACCCTCACTCTGTTCTATGTGGGGCTCCCTGAAGAGGGACGGGGATCACGCACCCAGGCCAGGCTGGAGGGGGAGAGTAGGAAACATGCAGACATCGTCCAGATGAACTTCCAGGTAAGGCTGGCGCTGTATCAGAATTTTGAACATCCATACAATAGCCTACTATATTAAAAAAAAAACGATAATTGATACCACAGCAAAAAGAACAAAAAGCCTTGGACACATAAAATAGGATACTTCTTTTTTTAAATGTAACAGAAAGAAATCCCATACCAACACATTTGTCTTTGCCACACTTTCATTTGTGCAGACTGATTATACACCTGCTTTATTTTTTATAGCTTCAGGGGGGAGACCAGTGATGGTTGGAACTCTTTTTGTCTCAGAACCTTTAACTCACAGAAGTTTTGCCATCAAGCACTCATAAATTGACTTCATGTACCCTTATTTGTCTGCTACAAATAGCAATTTCCCAACTTCTTCAACTATATCACAGAGTTTATTATTTGATGTCATATGCAAGGAATTCCATTGTTACAGCCTACCCTACTCTCAAGATAAGTTGTAACATAACGTGGGGTAAGTTAAGTTGTATATACACCACAATATATGCATATAATTCAGGTCATTGTGCATGTGTCAACACCAAGAACCACACCTGTTAATCAAGTGCAAAAAGAACCCATCACTTACGGAAGAGCATCATCTAAAAATACCAACTGACACAAACACCACAAGCAGGAGGCCAGAAGTAGATCATCATAATCCAAAATTCCAGCAAGACATTTGACAAAATAGCATCATAATATGAAGCAGCATTCTGTTTTTGTCTAAATGATAAGACCTTTTGACTGCTGTGATAGCCCACACTGGGCAGCTTTGCCGACCCTTGTTCTCTAAGTTCTGCAGTTTCTTGCATTAGGTGTGTTTCGACTACGGTGGACTACCCTGAATGAGGCGGGTCGATCTTGTCAAAAACATCCCTAATTTGCATGTGAGTTGCTCAGGAGGCCGAGTAGAAAATGGCCCTGTCGGAGAGTCCCCTGAGATTTACCTGATTGCTGATTGGATGTAGTTCTCAGCAGGATGTGACGTGTGGTCTTACAGACGCAACACGGTAAAGTAGAGTAGACACTTTTATTCAGTGGTGAAGAAGAACTCAGCATAGAAAATGATCTGTGCACGGATTCTGGATTAAATTTCAGACCTGTGGCCCTTTGCTGGATGCTCGATGCCTCCCTCTCTCTCTCTCTCTCTCTCTCTCTCTCTCTCTCTCTCTCTCTCTCTCTCTCTCTCTCTCTCCCTCCCCCATTTACACACAAATGTGGGCGCGCGCACACACTCACACCGTACTGCAGCAGGGTGACAGCCTGTCTGTCAACAAACACTTTTACAGCGCCTTGAATTTTTCTTTTATGTTACTTGTACATAAGTTGACATGAATAATACGGGCCACCTTAAATCAAACCCTGTATTTCTCTTGAGGAACAACGCACCTCTGTATCACTGATCACCGGTGATCTAAACCCATTTAGAGTGATACGTCACCTCCAGAGTCTTAGGGCGCACTCACAATGTCCTTCTGCACCGCGACCCGGGCTTTAGGGTACTTGTCCCCCCGCGCCCCAGCCCCGTTTGTACTCACACTGCCTGGGCCTCGGCCAATTCTTCTTGCTGTCCATACGCCATCACGCCGTAACACGTCACACGCATTGATCGCGTGTTTGTGGCTTTGTTTACAAATCTTTCCGTAGACCTCGGAGTTTTTGTGCGTCTTGTCGACTGTTTTTGAATATTTTCATCCGACCAAATCTGCAGTAAACACTCCACCCCTGCATCACATCAACGTGAACCTTTCACCGCCATTGTTGTTGTTGTTAAATGTCCGCGCATGGTCCGTCCTTCTATTTACTATGTCCAAACAGGCGCACATAACTCTACCGCCGTAGGGCTCGTGCTCGTACACGTGCGCACGCTCGTGCTCGTACATGTGCAAACGGCTCCGCTAAAGCCCACCTCTTTCAAGCGGGCCGTGGGCGGCCCGCTGTCGGCTGTTATGCGCGGAACGGGTGCACTCACACTGCTTAAACGTACTAGGCTTTAGCTGAAAAACCGGTTTTGGCCCGGTACAGAACGACAGTGTGAGTCCCTCTGGGGCCTTTTTTGTAATTGAAACACGCCGAGTGAACGGCCATTTGAGAGGGCGTGGCCTGAAATTTTCCAGGGGGCCACCCTAAAGGGCTAGTGGAAACACGCCTGATGTCTGTGCAATGTCACATGGCAGATAGAGTAGTCTTTGAGTTTCCAGTGAAGAACTGCCTAATACCTGCATTTTTTTCTCATCCCAGCAGGGGGTAATTTCACTATCTCCAAAAAGAAGTCAATGAGAAAATGAGCCTTAACTTCTCACTTGGTTTACTTCCTCAGTAAACATTTTCCTATTGAGTTTATGGTCTCATTCTCTAGTTTCAAGTCTTCTTTAATACAGCATGATGTTCATTTTGTGAATTATGGTTTGGTGTGTGGCTACCGTGTGATTGACAGGTCACCAGGCTAGCAACATGATAAAGGTTTAATAATGTGTATCCAGGGCACTGTGTAACTTTTTAAAACAGCCGTGAACTTGTTTTTGGGTGTTGTCTGTGTTAAAGTCTTTGTCCCTCTCACATTGTGTTTTTACTTCATCAAAGTTCATTGTAACATTGTGGTTGCCTAAAAACGTCTTGTTTAGTGTTTGGTTGCACCTTTTTGACAAAGCTATCGTAAACTTTATAAAAATGAGCAGTTTCCCAGCCTGAAGCTGCTTAGCGCTTCTCTTCCTCCACCCTCTTGTCCAAATATGGGCACGCTCGATTTCAACAAACCAAGATGGCGACAGTAAAAATGCAGTCTCCTGGCTTCAAAACGTCAGTCCATAAACCAATGGGTGAGGTCACGGTGGCTACGTCCATTTTTTATGTACAGTCTATGTGTAACAACCATCCCCTGTCTCCCCCCCAACTTCAATACTTTTGATTGTGGATATTATGAACTACTGAAGCATCTATACTTTTGACAACCTTCCCTCCAGGACAGTTACCAGAACCTGACCATCAAGACCATGATGATGATGAACTGGCTGGCGACCCACTGCCCAAACACCTCCTACGCCATGAAGGTGGACGCTGACATCTTTGTCAATGTGTTCTACCTCATCAGAAGACTGAGGAGCTCCCCCAGGCAGGGCTTCATCACAGGGTCATTGATAAATGATGGCAGACCGAGGAGGGACCGTAACAGCAAATGGTATGTGTCAGAGGAGCTGTACCCTGAAGACAGCTTCCCCCCATATGTGTCTGGAGCTGGGTATGTCTTCTCTGCAGACCTTGCCACCAGGATCTCCTGGGCATCCAGGTTTGTCAGGATGATCCCCCTGGAGGATGTTTACGTGGGTTTGTGTCTGCGTGTGCTGGCTGTCCGGCCTGTGTACTCCTACAGCCTGCTGTTCCTCAGGAACCTGTTTGAAATCCAACAGTTGGACTATGACAAGTGCACTTTTACCAAACTAATCATTGTCAACGGATTTAAGCCATCACAACTGCTGCATATTTGGCAGGACTTCTCCAAAGGCCCCAGCAGCTGCTGACTGTTACTCCTACCAGACAAGCAATTCTTAAACAAGTAGCCTGCAGTAAAGGAAAAAAAACATTAGACACTAGTACTGGGTGTTTTTACTTTTTATATGATATTATATGAATTTTCATATTCGGCCTTTATTGTGCATAGCTGAAACAGTGGCTGTAACTAGGGCTGTACGGTATGACATTATGTAACTGTGACACACACACACACACATACCATTCTACACACACCAGATGCACGACACACATGCTTGGTGGATGAATTTCACCTACATATTATAAATGCTCATTATAGACTCTGAATCCGATAGACACAGCGGTGTGAAAGAGAAATTACAGTTCTAAATATATCGTCAGCTATTGTCAAAGAAAGATGCAAATAAAACAAATTTTTTGTTAGAACAACAATACTTTAAAGAAGATGCCCATATCAGAAATCACATCACTTAGTAATCGGTTGCATGACTCGTGCACCCGCTGCTGTCTGTGTTACAGAGGGGTTATTATTTCCACACGTTCACAGTCCAATTAAAAAGAATAAATAGTCCAAGAATGTACTGAGAATTTTTTTTTGCATTTCACCTTTATTGATAGCCTACATTAAGCAACATTATTATTTAATTAAAAAACAAATATTCAATACTGAAAATGAATATTGAAAAAATCTAAATCTTTTTTTCCAAGTATATAAATCACAATGTGATTTGAAATTAGCCTTTCTATGTGGTGATTTTACATAAACTATTCATAACTTTAAGATAAAAAAAGGCATATGGTGATATTTATCGTTATCAGGATATGAAATTACCTATATCGTGATATGAGATTTTTGTCATCTCGTCCAGCTCTAGCTGTAACTTCTGTAGGCAGCAAAATATATAATATTGTGCTCCATGAAGAGAGCTACGTGAGGGCAGGCTGCAAATGTATTGACAGGGGACTACTTTTAAAGAACTTTTAATAACCCAGAACTTACTCTCTTTAACAGGGCCAAACACCATGACACACAACAATTTGTGACCCAAACAATTTGAAACACTAATAATAGTGGGGCTGTCTGTGAGTTTGGCAGGAGAATCGGCGCTGCGGGGGCGGTGTTGCAGTCGCTCTACCGCACCGTTGTGACGAAAAGAGAGCTGAGCCGGAAGGCAAAGGGAGGTGTTCGAGGCACGTCCAGCTGGGAGGAGGCCTCGGGGAAGACCCAGGACCAGGTGGAGAGAATAGATCTCCACACTGGCCCGGGAACGCCTCGGGATCCCCCAGTTAGAGCTGGTTAATGTGGCCCGGGAAAGGGAAGTTTGGGGTTCCCTGCTAGAGCTGCTGCCCCCTGTGACCCGACTTCGGATAAGCGGTTGAAGATGAGATGACATGTCCTCAATTGAAGAAGTTCTTAGTTGACTAACGGCGATACAATTTTGTGGATTAGTTGATTACATCTATAGATCTTTCTCCACAAAGAACCATGCAAAAGATCACTTTAAATCTTGTGTTTAACAGAGATGTGCTCATAAGTTTATTGGAAATAAGTCATTCAGCGTGAAAAAAAGCATAAAAAATGACTAATCGAATAAGGGAGCAGCCCGGAATAATTGCACACTTACAGAATGACACCAACAACAGCATGTTTTTATATTCTATGTATGCCTGACAGTAGAATAAGCCACTGTGACATTCTATTAATACTTATAATTATCAGGGAATTTAACAAATGGGACACTTTACAGAGATGTAAAAGAATGTAGTTCTGAAACAAGGTTGTCGATGAGTCAATTGGTCAATCAGCAAAAAAATGAATGGACAAATATTTTGATAATTAATTCCTTATAAGACCTTATCTTTTATTTTTTACTGCAAAATCCTGTGTATTCTCCAGGCCTGAGATCCAAACAGTCAGTAAATCTAACATGTGCTCACCTATCCTAGACACATGGTGCCTGTGTCATGGGGCTGCAGTAGACCGATGAGTCAGTCCTCACGCAAAGCTGATTATGTAATGTATTAATTAATGAGAAATGTCTTGTTTTGGCCGACCAATGAATTCACCTTTATGTTCCTGGGGGACAAAGATGAGGAGCTAGAGAATATTTGCAATTGCAGATTAATGTACTGTTGATCAACAGGCCTGATTGAATATAGGGATTTTAACAAATGGGTCACTTTACAGAGATGTTACAGAATGTAGTTCTATAGTAATGAGTGGACTTATCCAGTAGTTGATTAACAACAGGTAACAGGTAAGGAACTCCCATGTTGTTCGGTCAGTTGTTGACATCATTCAATGAGAAAGTATGCTGAAAACATTCCAGCTTCATTTGCTGCTGTTCTGTTTCAATGGGCATATCTTACTCATTTCTTTTATATCTTTTATATAAAAAATGAACAACAATAAAAACAACTGTTAAAACACCTTGACCTGTGACCTCAAGATATCTGATTGAAAATGTCACTCATTACTCACTGACTGTAGATTCTGTAGAGTTTCACTTTATTGTGCTGACTTTTTTAAATTGGTTTTATAACTGAAATATCCCTCATTGGCAGCATGGTGATGTGGTGGTTAGCACTGTTGTCTCACAGCTAGAGGGTTCCTGGTTCGAATCGCGGTTGGGGCCCGGGTCCTCCCACAGTCCAAAGACATGCATGTGTTAGGTTCATTGATGACTCTAAATTGCCCGTAGGTGTGAATGTGAGTGTGAATGGTTGTCTGTCTCTGTTTGTCTCTATGTTCCCTGCGCACGATGTCAGCTGGGATCAGCTCCAGCCCCCATTGAATTAGTTGGAGAATGACGTTGTGATACTCAGCCCTATGGTTGTTATTCAAAATGTACCGTGATACGTATCACATTGTGGCCTCTGTATTGTGAGGTTGTAGGCAATACCCAGCCATCGGCCCTACATCCTGTTTTGTATCTAATTATTCTCCAACTGAACCCAGAACCAATGTTGATCCATTCTCACCTAAAAAGAGGCAATAAAAAAATTCTGAAATGTCTCTTTTTTTAAGTTACAAAGGGTGGGAATTTTTTGTAAACAATACTAATCCTAAAATCTCTCATAATGAAGGTAAGTGTTAAACGTTGTTTGTCTTGAGCTGGCTGCTCTCTTGCTTGTCTGCGTTCGGACATCTGACCAGTAGATGCGGTACTCCACTGCGTCGTAGTCCAACACTGTCACGTTGTGTGTTTGAGCCTGAGAGGAAGCGACGGCAGGTATGTCCTTCATCATCATGTATTCTCACTATCTACAGTTAACACCAAAGAGATACGAAAATAGATCCATTTTACTGTGACCGCACTTGTTCTTCAGTTTGTGCCTGGTCGGTTTGGACTCCACATGTACCGTATATGAATGAATGACATGGAGCCACATTACCCAGCAAACATTGCACTGGTACTTTAAAACACAAAGAAAATAGACTTTATAAGTTAACCTGGCTGTCAGGTTACTGTGCCTGTTTTATTTTCAGTATGTATGCATGTGTTGTAGTTGCACATGACAACCAGCTGGGGGCAATATGTGCCAGCAGATGACATGTACAGTAGGTTCTTGACTGATTGATTCCATGCCTAATGCAGATATCTTTAAACACAGATCATTCTTAAGAAAAGTGTTTCAACCGTTTGATATGACTGACTAGAATACGCTGCACACCACAATGCCTCATACATTTATTCCTGAATATTAATGGGGAAAAACATACAGTATACACATGTTTGTCAGTGAGTCAATTCATTATATTTACTGATACTGTTTAAAATCTGCTGCTATTGTCGCTATTACTGCTGCCTTAGTATCACTTCTGCTCTTTCCATCCAGACAAAATAAAACTATTGGATAAATGTTGAACACAATTTGTTTGTTTCATCACATACACAATCACACAGCCCAGCATGCCTTGAAGTATATACACTGCATTGGTGCTGGGCGATCAACCAAAATCTTCTATCCCAATAATGATATATATCACTGTATAGCATGTTTTTTGGTAATTTAGTAAATAAATGGTAAAGCCTATTTTTGTATAGTCCTGTGTGAAATAAATACTTGTTAAATTAAGTAAGCCTGTGAATGTTCTCATTTGTCCAGGTCATTGTTTTCCCCAAAGCAATTTCAGTCAAAGACAACTGGACTTGGTTATTTGTCTAGGAAGATGTTTCACCTCTCATCCAAGAGGCTTCATCAGTTCATGTACGCATCTGACCAGGCTGGGACTGTAATTTAGTAAATCCATGGTAAAGACTATTTTTGTATACTCCTGTGTAAAATAAATACTTGATAAATAAAGTATTTTCTCATTTTACTAACTTAAGTGCAAAATGAACATAACATACAAGAATCGGATCATAAAAAAAACGTCTGAAATTATGTAAATATCGCTGTAACTGTCTGCTGATGAAATGATATAGAAAACTAGAAAATGCATTTCCTGTGGCAAATGCGTGGAAATGCTTAAAGGCTGAAGCTACATTGCAATGCTGGCTTGAATGTGTAAGAAGAAGCTGAAAGTATTGCAAAAGTATGAAAGAAACCTTTATATTTGAAAGAATATTAAAGGCAGGAAAAATGTTGAAGACAAGTTCAAATGTTTTTTAAGAAAGATCTTAGCAGGAGCAGAAGTAGTAGTGATAGTACTTGTAGTAGTATTAGTATTATTAGTAGTAGTACTAGTACTCCCTCTTTTTTTTATACATTTTAATAGAAAATAAAATTCCTCTGAGGTAACTGCTCTGTAAGTCAATATCCGTAGAGTTTAAGACACATACAAGATGAACCTGTTGAATTGCAGGGATAAATCAAAGGCTAGTATAAAAATAGAGTTCAAGACCCCATAATGATAAAGTAGAATAATCATAATGGAGTTTAATAGAGACCCCATTGAACGACAGAGAAAAAAAAACAATGGAACAAAAATGTATCAGTCTTCTAAGTTTGCTGCAGGGAAATTCAAGCATAGCTGTTCCCAACTGCTGTATCAGCTGTAACCAGCCACTGCAACTGCAAACACATTCAGTCTCTTAACTATGTCATCATACTTTACAAGTCCATATGTTTTGGAAGTGTATTGGACATGAAAATATAAAGTTTGTATAAAGCAGCATCAATATAAAATATTAAAAGTGGTAAAGTACAAGTACTTCAACAAATAGTAAGTATAGCACTTTCCACCACTGGAAATATGGAGCAATATGGGTATTGAATATCTTTGAGTGTTTGACACTATTATGCTGGGAACTCTTCACCCGTGTGCTTAAGAGAATACGAGGGACACCGTCGGAGTTTCACTTATTTTATATAGAGCAAAACGTTATGCCGCTAGTTGCGTACACACCTGTAAACACACGATCACTGGTAAGGACCCAACCCTCACAACATAGCTGTCCCATATACAGCCTGAACCAATAACGGGCTAACTTAAAGATGCCTGACTAAATATTCAAACACTTAAGTCAGATTATAATCAACAAATGAACATCTTATTAACCTGTATTTGCATACTCTTAAGGGAATTTATAACAGCCGCCCCCTAAATAGCATGGCTATTTTGAAACAAACATAAATTCCCACAACGAGAGTCCTTTAACTAGAATTGTCTTCTGGAAGAGCCGATAACTGGACCAGCCGAGCCACGGGTCTCAGGTAAGTCTTGTTGCCAACACTGACCTCAGCTGTTCTGATGCATCCATCATCACTTGCATTCAACTTTACCACCTTTCCAATTGGCCAGTGAGCACTCGGAAGCTGAGGATCAACAATCATCACAACTGTGTCCATGGTTAGATGATCTGTGTGTTCTCGCCACCTCTGGCGTGTTTGGAGAGTGGGCAGGTAGTTCCTGATGAACTGCGTCCAGAAGTGGTCCGCCATCATCTGGCAATGACGCCAGCGCCTCCTGGTGAGGGTGTCGAGAGCATAGGTGACTTGTGGGAGAGAGGCATCCTGCCGCCCCATCAACAACATGCTCGGAGTCACTGGATCTGGATCGGCCACATCTGAGGAAACATATCCTAAAGGCTTGGCATTAAGGATCCCTTCCAACTCGATGAGGAGTGTGAGCAGAACCTCCTCTTGGAGCACTTGTGCCCCTATGACCACTTGCAGAGATTTCTTGACCGATCAAATCTAACGCTCCCAGACGCCACCAAAGTGGGGAGATGCAGGTGGGTTGAAACAGAACTTAATCTTTTTTTCTGCAAGTCTCTCTTGCAGCTGTGATTCCATTGCTGCAAAGGCCTCCTTAAGCTCCTTATCTGCCCCTCTGAAGTTAGTCCCTTGGTCTGAGAGCACCTCAAAGGGGGTACCTCTCCGTGCGATGAACCGTCTCAGTGCTAGGAGGAAAGCATCTGTGTCGAGGCTGGTGAGCAGATCCAGATGTACGCATCGTGTGGTCAGACATTTAAAAATGATCCCCCAGCGCTTTTCACTTCGCCTCCCGGCCTTGACCATGTACGGCCCGAAGCAGTCAACACCTGTGGAGAAGAATGGAGGCTTGAGCAGCCGCAGACGAGCAGAGGGCAGATCTGCCATCCTCGGCACTACTGGCTTCCCTTTCCACTTCATGCAACCAGCACAGGCTCTTTGATACTTCTTAATAGCCTGCCTTCCCAGCAGAATCCAGTAACGACGCCTCATCTCCGCAAACACCCTATCGGGTCCAGGGTGATCCAACAGTATCGGGTGAATGTCAGTAGAGTTGGAACTGTCAATGCGGCGCAATCGTCCCCCAACACGTATAAGACCCATCTCCGGGTCTAACTCTGGTGCAAGCATACTCAGCTTACTGCTGGTGGGCACTGGTTTGCCAGCTGTGAGGCATCGGATTGCCTCAGAGAAACAGTCTGCTTGGCTGCTCCTTAGCAGATGGACTTCTGTGTCTTGAAAGTCACACAGAGGTGAAGCAGGGTCAGTCGCCGCCCCATGAAGAGACTGCTGAGCAGCCTTGACCAGCTCTGTCCAGCTGCTGAACTGGTCAATGTCTGGTATCTTCAGTGGTGAGTTTGTCAGCGTGAGGCCACAGAAAACACTCTGCTTTAACTCACTACTGTCCTCTGGTCCTGCAGTAGTAGGACGTGATGGCCATTCATCCGGCGGACGTCGAAGGAATGCTGATCCCTGGATCCAACGACTTGGTGCTGCCAGCTCAGCTAAAGTCTTGCCAAGTGTGAGATCGTCGGCTTGGATTGTTAGCTGTATCCACGTACCTCCAGGTGTGTGAAGCAGTCAACTCCTGGATCTCAGAAACCCGGGTTCCCACGAAGACCTTGAACCTGCACGATTGAGATGTCAGCCAGGTAAGAACTGTCGTGGAGTCAGTCCATAAAAAAGTCTGGGAAATACACAAGGTGAGCTCTTTGTGGATGAGGGAGGACAGCTGGGCTCCTGTCAGCGCTGCACAAAGCTCCAACCGTGGCATTGACTGCTGCCGTTTTGGAGCCACTCTAGACCTTGCCATGACAAATGAAACATGGACTGTGTCATCACTTGTTGTGGTGAGGTACGCCACTGAACCGTTTGCTTGCTCCGAGGAGTCACAGAAGATGTGGAGAGTGTACTTGGTGGTGTTAGTGGCAAGCGGTAACGGTGCATAAGTCCGAGGGATGGAGATGCTGGCCAGCTTGGGGAGCTCTCTCTCCCAGCTGGACCAGGCCTGGAGAATGTCAGGAGGGAGGTTTGGATCGTCCCAACTCCTCTTCTTTACCCACAATCTCTGGACCAGGATCTTGGCCCGAGTTGTGTATGGGATAATAAGTCCAAGTGGATCATACTGGCGGGCGAGCACCTTATATATGTAGCGCATAGTGGGGGTCTCACTCTCTGGAGGCTTTGGCTTGTAGCCAAGCCGGTCAGTTGGACAATGCCACAGCAGGCCGAGAGTTGGCTCCTGTGGGTCGTTGCTCTTCTCAGTGAGCCGGAGCTCTGTGCTCTGAGATCTGGCGCTGGAAGGTAAATGGGAGACAACAGATGAGAAGTTACTTGCCCACTGACGGATCTCGAATCCTCCTGAGGCCAGACACTGTCGCATCTTGTCCACAAGCAGCTTTGCTGACTCAGCCGTTGACAGGCTCTAAAGACAATTGTCCACATAGAAAGACTGCTCGACGGACTGCAGAACATCTTCATTCCCAGGAACACTTTCCTTGACATGTTTTTGCAGAGCAAACGTCGCACAACATGGGCTGCTCGTGGTACCAAATGGCAGGACTTGCCATTGGTAGACATCAGGCTGTTTCTCTCTCTGCAGGTTTCTCCAAACGAACCTCATCAATGGCTGGTCCTCAGGTAGAAGCCGAACCTGGTGGAACATGGCTCGGATGTCCCCACTGATGGCAACAGCATGCTGGCGGAACCGCAGGAGGACCCCAATAAGAGATGGCCCGAGGGTTGGACCTGGGAGCAGCTGCTCGTTGAGGGAGAGACCACCGTGATTAAAGGAGCAGTCGAAAACCAGGCGATATTTACCGTTGTGATGAACGAGGTGATGAGGAATGAACCATGACTCACTGGAGCTCTTTGCCTCTTCCTCTTGGAGCTTTTTGACGCACCCACCATCTATAAGCTTTTGGATTTCTGCTTCAAACACTTTTGCTTTAACAGGGTCTTTAAGTAGTCGTCTCTCTGTGCTGCGTAGCTTTGGCATAACTGCTTCAACATCTGCTTTTAGTGGCGGTGCGCCCTTCACCCGGAGCAGAGGTGTAGCATAGCGATGAGTGTCACCAACCTTTACTCTCCTGGTGCGTGCTTCCAGGATGCCCACTGCCTCCTGGTCCAGGTGGGACCGCACTGCTAACCGCTCACTACGGAATGGAAGCACATCAAGCTGCCAGAGGCGCTCAACATGGTGGTAGATGTCATCTGGCGTTGGTGTGAAGGCAGTGTAGTAGCATGAAGCAGCAGGGGATTGTGAACCATCTGGACCCTGGAGGGTCCAACCAAGTGCTGTATGGATGGCTACAGGCCCTCCCTTTGGACCAAATCTGACAGGTTCTGTGGCAGTGATCAGGTGAGTGTAATCTGCACCAATAAGCAGCAGTGGTTGCACCTTATTAAAGTTCTGCAGTTGTAACCCTCTCAGGTGCCGGTAGCATCTCTGCAGCGCTGCTATTGGGTAGGACTGCTCGGTCAGGGTAAGTCGACGCGCTGTGTAGGCTCTCTCGACCAAGTACTGTTTTGATGGCATTGCTGGAGATGCTACATGAAAGTCAACTGATGCTCCAGTGAGGTGGACAACATCCTGACGAACAGGCCGCAGGGTGAGGGACTCTGCTCTGCCTCTGAGCCCCAGGTCACAAACTGCAGCTGGCAGTATTATGGTGCGCTCCGCCCCATCGTCCAGGATTGCATAGGTCTGCAGTGATTTGGTCCCATGACTGAGGACGATTGGCACCACCTTGAGGAATACTCTCCCTCCTTGCATAGAGTTAGTGGCTGAGGTGCAGTCTTTTGGAATAACAAGGTAGACACGGGGGCCTGGCCTGGCGACATCATGCAGCACTCTCAGGTGAACCTCTTGACATTCACTCCATGGTTTCTTTAAAGTGCAGCTCTCTTGGTCGTGATTAGTGCGGCCACAGTTGCAACAGCGTTTTCCATCTGCTATCCACTTCTCAATCTCCTGTGTTGAGCGTTGAATAATGTCTGGACACTGTGACAAATAGTGCTCTGTACTCTTGCAGAAAAGACACATCATTTTAAACCTTTGCTGCTTAGTTGCTGGCTGGGGCATCCTGGTCAGCGCCGTGGTACACAGAGACGGGCTGAGTCTGAGGTCGGGAAATAGGGACGGGTCTGTCTCTCTTGGCAGGCTGTGCTCCTTCTGCTCGGTGAGGATGTGCCATTTTTGCGGACAGTCTCTGAGCCTCTGCCTTTACCTTGAGCCACTCTGCCAGGTCTCTGAAGTTGTATGGGTTAAGGCTGCTGGTGCTGAGGCGCCCTTGGACCTGTAGATGCTCTACGAAGTTGTCCCTCATATGTCTGGGGAGTTTGCTAAGCAGCCGGTCAACATGGCCAGTAGACATCACTTCCATCCCGTTTGGCCCCTCCAATGAAGTAAGCATTCCCACTAGCAGATCAACGTTGAGTGTGAAGCTCTGGAAGGCTTTTGGGTCTCCTGGCTTAAGATCAGGGGAGTTCAGAATGGCTGCACTTTCACTTTGTGCCAACTGATGAGGCTGCCCATACTGCCTCTGCAAAGCTTTGATGGTGGCAGTGTAGGGTTGCACATAATGCCTGCATGACTGAGCTATTAGCTTAGCTTCGTCCAGGACCAAATGTTCCATAAGCACGCAGTATTTGTAATGTTCAGAAAGCTCAGTGTGTGGATTGAGCAGATGGTCCAGGGCCATTTTTAGGTCAGCAAACTCTCTCTCACTGTCATTTACCAGCTTGGGCAGTTCAGGTACTGGAACTGGCTGTCTGGGGAACTGGGCGGTGTATGGCACCTGCTGTGGTGTATACTGGAACTGGGGGCTGTACTGAACCTGTAGAGCTGATGTAGCTGTCCCATATACAGCCTGACCCAATAACGGGCTAACTTAAAGATGCCTGACTAAATATTCAAACACTTAAGTCAGATTATAATCAACAAATGAACATCTTATTAACCTGTATTTGCATACTCTTAAGGGAATTTATAACAATGGGTAAGAAAAATTAGAATATGTACCTTTTTAAAAAATATATATATATAGTTAATGAAAGTTGTAATATAAAGTAGCTCTGACATTTAGTTAACTGGTCCTACACTGTTGGCATACAGTATATCAAAACCTTATTTATTGAGTTGACTGTGTGAAATCAAATCAAAAGACTGGATGATGGCAAGAGCTTTAGATGCTGACTGACCTGCTAGCTGATGCCTTCAGTAGAGAAAAACATGGCTGCTGCGTCTTCATGATTCACCAGTGGGGCTGAGCATCCTCACAGCTCCACAACGCTCTGCAGAAACCAGACCGCAGCTAAAGGGTTTTCTCATTCTGGACTGGCAGTGACCCAATCATATTACTGTGTTGATCATAGGAATAATGTATGTTGTGCCAGTGTTATTAACAATATAAAGCATTTATTCAAAAAAAGTTTGAAAGTGATTCACATAGAAAAAATTAACAAACAGCAATAACAAAATAGCAGCACTAAAAGAGCAGCATACAAATTAGCAAACAACATGACACAACAGCACTTTAATACACTGTTTTAATAGTGTAACCTAGTTTCCTCTTGTCTATTGGGCCCAATTGTTGAAAAATGCGTGCTAAAGTGCCCCCCTGGAAGCCAAAATGCACGTTAAAGTGCCATCATGGGGGCCAAGAGGCGTGCTAAAGGGCCGTCATGGGGGCCAATACACGTGCTAAAGTGCCCTCATGGGGGCCAAAGCATGTGCTAAAGTGCCCTCATGGGGGCCAAGACGCGTGCTAAAGTGCCCTCATGGGGGCCAAGACGTGTGCTAAAGTGTCCTCATGGGGGCCAAGATGCGTGCTAAAGGGCCGTCATGGGGGCCAAGACGCGCGCTAAAGTGCCATCATGGGGGCCAAGACGTGTGCTAAAGTGCCCTCATGGGGGCCAAGATGCGTGCTAATGGGCCGTCATGGGGGCCAAAGCATGTGCTAAAGTGCCCTCATGCGGGCCAAGACGCGTGCTAAAGTGCCCTCATGGGGGCCAAGACGTGTGCTAAAGTGCCCTCATGGGGGCCAAGATGCGTGCTAAAGGGCCGTCATGGGGGCCAAGACACGTGCTAAAGTGCCCTCATGGGGGCCAAAGCATGTGCTAAAGTGCCCTCATGGGGGCCGAGACGCGTGCTAAAGTGCCCTCATGGGGGCCAAAGCATGTGCTAAAGTGTCCTCATGGAGGCCAAAGCATGTCTAAAGTGCCCTCTTCAGTGGCAAGGATGTGCTCTATGTGCCCTTTTATTTCCTTTCGCCCCTGCCCTTCAAAAGTCTGTGCACGCCACCGGTTTGGAGCTAAGAAATAAAATAGGCTACACCGTCCCGTTCAGTGAATGGAGTCTCCGTATCTTTTATTTCTTATTCTACCTAAGTACAGGCGACTATAACCTACGGTCACAATAGTAAATAATAAAAAATAATAATCCAGCTGTAGTCGAACAACTCCACTCTGGTCTATTGATTTTTCTTATTGTTTCTTATGCAATACGAGTAGAAAGAGGCTAAGTCACCAATCAAAGATGGCGGTGCTTTTGGGGTATGACACGTGCAGTAAAATCTTGTCTGTAATTGCCATCATGCTCAATAGGTGGCACACTACAATAGAAAGAGAACAGCACAGCCCCAGTTCCCCTGCACATCATATCCCCAAAACACCGCCATCTTTGATTGGTGTCCATTCCTCCTTCCATAGCTTTGGATGTACACTGTTAATACCTAGCAAACTTATTGGAAACGAAACAGCCAATCTGAATTGAGCTTCTCCAAGTCTCTGATTGGTTAATATTGTGGCACATTTGTAAAGCTGTGCCAAGTTTAGCGAGTGTAAAGGCAAAGTTGAGCGCACTCAGAAGGGAGAGATTCAGAGTGCATGTGCAAATAGCAAATACAGTTATTGAGCGCAGAATATGTTTTTGTTCAAATGAAATTATGTTTTGCTCACGTATCATTTCTATTCAAAATATAATTTATATGCTTGCAAAGTATATTTTTCTGAGCTCAAAATCTCACATTGCTCCTTCACTAATGTAGCAAAAATATAACCCCACAGTGCTCAACCAATGCCTAGCACGGTACAGTTGCACTCACACTGGTCAAACGAACTAGACTTTAGCCGTGAATCATGTTTGGGCCCCGTTCTGATGGTAAGTGTGAGTAGACCCCTAAGAAAATAAAGAATAAATTTAAAAAAAAAAAATAGCTAAACGGACATGTATGTTCAGTACAATCAATTCCTGACCATTTAAATAAAGATAAAAGAAACAGTAATGTAACACCATTTCTCATTTCCCTAAGCATTGTTTTCTGCATTATATGTTCTGTAAAAAATGTTTTTATGTTGCCGCATATCGGACAACATACTGTATATGCCGATACCGATTACAAATATGTCTTTGATAGATAGATAATAATATTGGAGAACGTCAGCAGTCCTGCTGTACCAAGGACAAAAACCCTGGCATTACTTACCAAAAGACTAGATAAGAGATTAGAGAACTCTTTGTTTTATTTAACAGAATCTTTGTAAAATACCTCTTAAAGAGCATTTGAATGAGACAATACGAGAATGAAAACATGTCTTTAGTGAAATTGCTCACAACCACCCACTTATGATGTGGGGTCACAACTAGTGGACATTTTACTTTAAGATGCCACAAGCCAGAAAAGTGTTAACCTGTAATGGACAGCTCCATCATGGCCGACTGTATTTAAGGCTTCACATAGTAAATGAACATCAAGCTGCAGCTCTACAGCCGACATGAGCCTGTGCTGTTGTGTTCCCCCTCCCATCATGTAAAGCTCTCCTCTATTCAGAATGCCCATTTGGCTGTTATTTGTGTGCCTTCTGTTCCAGTCTATTCATTTCCCACACTGACTGAGTGGGAGTTTATGCTCTGGGCCACAGCTCCATATTGTTCACAACACCCCCACCTCTGTGCTGTATCTACATACTTGTGATCAGCACAAACAGCGTCCAGAAGAGACTGTTCCTCACTTCAGCGAGTCATTATAAGGCGATCTGTTTATTATGCGCTGTTTGTTAAGTGTGTCTGAGGGCCTGCATAGGGTTTATCTAATCTAGATATGAATTAGAGCCAACCGATTTTCGCTCAGCCAATATTATTGGCTGATATTTGCCTATCACAGACATATCAGTATCTTTGTTAATTGCTGATATGCGCCAATAATTAAAGTAAATATAATGCCGAAAATTATGCATTATAGAGTGGTTTAGAAATGGTGTCTATTTTGAACATAATGATTATTTAGCTATTTATTTTACTTTTATTTATTTACATTTCATATTGCATGTTTGTATTATATTCATAATTTGAATAATATATAATCATATTAAATATTATGTAATAAAGTTATTTGTTTAGGAATGAAATTGGCTATCAACAAAAAAAGACAAATATTTTTTTATTAAACAATTTAAATGTACATAAATAGGAGGTATGCAATAAACAGCACACTGGTGACATACTTAATAAATAGATAGCAAAAATATATTTATATATTCATTTATTTATATATATTACTATTTTCCCAATTTTGAAAATTTTGTTTGTGAATAAAGAATTGTGAGTATTGGAGAACCAAGTTCACCAAGTGATCAAGATGAACATTGTATAACATCGTTAAGGGTAAAAGAGTAGACAGAGTTAGCAGCATCCAAAAAAATGAGAGCACTCCAAAACTTCACAACTATCACAATAAAAAAACACATGTGACATTGTTTCTGGATTCATTTGAAAAAAGGCATCATCCTCAACTATACACTTTGCAATAATACTACTAGCTGGGTATATATTCTGCAGTATTTTAAAATGTACTTCTTTAGCCTTGTTAGATATGCAATATCTGTGGGGTAGAAATCGAGTGTTTCTTTCTAAGTTGAATGAACTCTATTGGAGTAGCAGGAGTAACAGATAGAATTGCTCTGGAGGGAACAGGAGAACCGTGCACAGACTTAAAACGGTCATAAGGTAACATATTACTCGCGTCATCCAAAAGATTAAGGATATGGATGATATCTCTTTGCAACCCTTTTAGCAAGAATAGGCCTTTGGACATCTGAATATTAGCATGTGGTCCACAGCGTTCTCCTGACAACACCTGCCTGTTGCCCAGCTCCCGTCTGCCCCTGTCCTCCCCCCGTGGGCGGAGTTACATCTACCGACGTGCTGATCACACTGGTTCCTAAGACAACCCATAAAACATGCATTTGCATTAGCGGGGCTTGTTTCACCTCCACAACCACAACCACAGAGCAGTGAGCCGCAGCCTGCGCGGAATGCACCGGAGAGGAAGCCTTCCTGCACTCGGTCGTGCAGCCTGTTTGTGATCAGTGTTTGATGCACAAGAGTTTGTGAAGCTGCCGTCTGAACCGCGGTGGGACTGAATCCGTGTAAGTCAACGGTCTGATTGTTTTCTGTGTTGGTAGAAAGTTAAAGAACTGTAAATCTGCTTTATCAAGAAGTGTAGGAAGATTGTGTTCCGTGATATTAATATTGGTATAAGAGGAGGAACAGAAGCTTATTAGAATGAGTCCCAACCCGCACTAATATCATGATACCATGGAGTGGTTCCCAGTGTAAGGATTGTGACCCCCAAAGGAGTCTTTGTGTCAATTCCTTTGCAGTAATTTGATAAATTTTGAATTATTAAATTATGAATGTGCCTCCTACTAAATCAAAGGCTGAAAGGTGACTCCGGAATTTCTATCCCATTTTGAGACCCTGTAGTTTAGAGAGCTCTTGTGTCCAAATCTAGTTTAATATTTCAGTTGATGCCTATGCAAATGGCCATAAATAATATAATTTTTCATTTTTATATAAACATCATATTTGTTTTAGACAGAAAAGGTTGAGATTCTGTACACAGAATCACCAAAAAGTTTTTTTAATTTAATGAAACAAGTTAAATATAAATATTAATATTGTTTTGATGTCTGTGGCATATTCTCCACACTCTACACTGTAGTGAACTGTAGTGAAAGTGTTTCTGTGTGGCTGCTCCAGCCTGTCAACATGGGCACTGGGAAAAAAGCATTGCGTTGCTTAACCTGTTTAAAACAAACAGAAATTGCATTTAAATTGAACATTTTATTATTCATGGCCATTATCAAAGGCAAACTCGATGTATAAAGGCAGGCAGTGCTGCAGCAGCAACACTGTCTGTGTGCATATGTATAAAACTATAAATACATAAAAATAGAATAGATGACTAAATAAAGATCAGTACTGTATGCTCAGTATCAGTCAAGTGCTGACCACACTCTGCTGGACAAACTACAGAAGGACACCATTTCTAAATCACCCCAAATATTGTTTTTTTAGCATTATTATGTGTGTGTGTGTGTGTGTGTGTGTGTGTGTGTGTGTGTGTGTGTGTGTGTGTGTGTGTGTGTGTGTGTGTGTGTGTGTGTGTGTGTGTGTGTGTGTGTGTGTGTGTGTGTGTGTGTGTGTGTGTGTGTGTGTGTGTGTGTGTGTGTGTGTGTGTGTGTGTGTGTGTGTGTGTGTGCATGTGAACTAATTCTTCTTGTAAAAGAAGTGTCTTCAGAACTCTAAAAATCGGAGAAGTAATCACTTTTTTTGGGAACCACTGCCACGGGGTTAAACGTGTGTATAACCTCTAGGGTTATTTTATTGTGTAAAGGTGAATCTCCATTTGTGTGTTTGAACTTCATTTGACTGTAGAAACCAACCAACAGGTGACCAAGAAATCAACTTATCTGTGACTCATTTGAAAGAAACTTTGTCTGTTGTCTGAACTTTAAGTTAGTCTTCATGTCAGTGTTTTCATTGTTGCTTGCTTCACAGCCTCTGTTGTTTTTGTTCAGAGTCCTTTGTGTTTTAGCTCATGTGCTGCTGCATGTATTTGGTTCCTCCTCAGTGTCTGCACAGAGACTTCTGCGTTTGTTCCACCATCCACAAGATGCACATGAATAGCTTATTAAATCAATGGAGTAAGTATTGAGAGATTCAAATACTTTTTTTTATCTCTTCTTCATATTGTTTACATTACTGACATTAAAGGTTGAATATGGAGAATGAGCAGAACACCGGCATCTTGTGTCTCAGGATCGAAGTCCCAACAACAAAAAAAGCAGTCAGGTTGCCAGGTTGGTCAGACCCAGTAAGTAAAGATGAAAGTGATGTTAGCGATCAAGGAGAAGCGTAGCCATTTGGACGTGCGTTTTAATAGCGTTTCTCTCCTTTCTCTCAGTCCATGGAGTGAATGCTTGGCCTACATTGACTCTGGTTTTTGCCTGTCTCCGCTCACTCAGCTGCTGGGACAAATAACGGCCCCTTCACTGAGGGCGCACTCACACTGTCCATCCGTACCGTGCCCCGTGCTTTAGGGTACTTGTCCCCCCCTCCCTCTCCCCCCGTGGCCCAGGCCCGTTTGTACTCACACTACCTGGGCCTCGGCGAATGATTCTTGCCTGTCTATACATCATCACGCCACAACACGTCACACGCATTGATTGATTTGTTTACAAATCTTTCCATAGACCTCTGAGTTTTTCGCGTCTTGTCCGACTGTTTTGAATATTTTCATCCGACCAAATCGGCAGTAAACACTCCACCTCTGCATCACACCAACGTGAACCCGCCATTGTTTTAAATGTCCGCGCATGGTCCATCCTTCTTTTTTTTTCTATGTCCGAACAGGCGCACATGACGTCAGAGCCGCCGTAGGCCTCGTGCTCGTACATGTGTGCACGCTCGTGCTCGTACATGTGCAAATGGGCTTTACAAAAGCCACACTGGTCAACATGTGCACACACACTGGTCAAACGAACAAGACTTTAGACAGTGTGAGTGCGCCCTGAGGCTCCGAAGCAGCTACAGGATTGGCAAACTCTATTTCACCCAGTGCCAGCCTACAGTAGCTGCCCCCAACAACAGACAACCCTGGCAACCAGCAACGGCCAACGCTATTGGCTGTTACCATGGAAACACAACGGGACAGAAAGTCATTGTCAAACCCGTGTGTGTGTGTGTGTGTGTGTGTGTGTGTGTGTGTGTGTGTGTGTGTGTGTGTGTGTGTGTGTGTGTGTGTGTGTGTGTGTGTGTGTGTGTGTGTGTGTGTGTGTGTGTGTGTGTGTGTGTGTGTGTGTGTGTGTGTGTGTGTGTGTGTGTGTGTGTGTGTGTGTGTGTGTGTGTGTGTGTGTGTGTGTGTGTGTGTGTGTGTGTGTGTGTGTGTGTGTGTGTGTGTGTGCGCGTAAATGTTGTTTCCTGTGTGTCAGATGAACTAGGGCTTTAAGCAGGTGAATCTGCTGAACAGTTATGGTGTTTAGCTCTGCATTGTTCTGAAATAGAAAGACCTTTGCTCAGCATCCTGCCTTTCTAAATGTATTCAAACATGGTGTGTCAGAGAAGTGTCCTGTAACCTGCCCTCCATGTCTCACACATCCTGTCCATGCTACAGGATTCTTTCTTTTTTTATGATTGATTTTCAGGTATACCAAACCCCAAAGTGTTCAATATTAAATTATTGAAAAAACATCAACGCAAACATTTATTTCAACCACTGTGTCAGAAGAGACGATGTCAACAATGTTTTCTCTATAGGATTCAAAAATGAACAGGAAGTGTAGAGGCTACATCTGAACCCACAGGACATTACTAGTTTCTCACAATGCTCTGGTTTGATCTTGGTCCATTCTGACTCAGTCTCTTCCACAGTTCACTAACTGGAGTGGGTTTCTTAGACATTACTTTGTTGCCAAGGATTTTCCAGAGGTTCTCTATGGGGTTTAGATCTGGACTCTGACACTTCCTCCTCTAAATATAACAGACTTCTTTACACACTTTGGGTTCAGTCTTTCCCCAGTCCGACGCCGAACATAATGTTTCCATCAGACCCAAATAAATTGAACTTTAGTAATGTCATGTCATGGTTTGGGGGATGTTTTCTGCAGGAGGAGCCCTCTTGTGCCGCTACATGGCAGGGTGAATGCAAATGTTTATGTGAACCTCCTTCAGCAACATGCAATACCTCGACTGCAACTGTCTCCCAATCAGCTGCAATTTTCATATAAAACAATGCCCCCTGTCACACTGTAAAACAGGTGAAGCAGTTCACTGAAGCTAAGAATATTGAAACAATGAAATGGCCAGAACAGAGACCTTCTCTTCTGACACAATGGTTACTGTTCTCTAATTTTGATCTCCAATGTATATAAATGATTAAAACTAAACATATTAAAACTCAAGTCATTATTATGATATGCTCTTTTGTCATTCATTTTCAAAAAAAGGTTTCATTGATATGATTTTGATTTGATTATAGATGTATTTTGTATTTCAAAAGTCTGTTTTTTTATATTAGCATTTCTCCAAATGACCCTTGGACACTTGAATTTCATGTCAAGTTTTATTTCATAATGTATTCATGACAGTGGTGTTACTGCTCCCTCACATTCCAGCCAATCACGTAGTCCCTGCATCTCTTAGCTAGTTCCTGTTAGCAAGCGCAACAGCAATGCTAACATCACTATTCTGAATCAACTGTCTAGAGGCTGCTGCCGTAAGTAAACACACTACACAGAGACAGTTATTAAATCTCTTTAGCTTTTAAGAATTCAACAAGGCTGCACATGCTGTCTACATAGCCAGCTAACTAGCTAGGACAGATGTTAGCTAGATTATTATACAGCGTCAAGTGAAGAGTGATGTTTAGTCTCAATTCGAAGACAATGCAAACGTCTGTCACCTGAATCAGTGGATACATTTTTTGAGCGTCACAACCTCCACAAAATGACTAATTTCACTATCAGACTTTTTTTGTTTTGGTCTGATAACATATCAAAAGTCTAGAGAGCCGCACGATTAAACCATTTAAACCCCATTCAATTTAGCCGGAGCGCTAAATGGGCCACACAGTGTGGAAGTAGTGCCAATCATCGGGTATTTTTAGACTTAGAAGTTTAACTTTTTTGGCGTCATGCGCCATTGAGCAACTTTCATAGAATGAACGGGGCTCCATCTCCAATGCTGTATCTAGTTCTCACTCCTGACAGTCACTATCTTTGCTACGTAGCATAACCTACGTACGGAAGCACCAACAAATTTTCAAACTGGCGAAAATTGTGGATGAGGAATTTGCAGCGGTTGTTTGAAGCGGAGATCACTGAACTATAGAAATTTGAGTTATACATGTATTTAATTCACCAACTACCACTTTTCTGCAGTAAGATTGTGACAAAACAGGCCAGTAGATATTTTGGTTGGCGACAATAGGTGGAGGTAATTCTCCACTCATTTGCAATTGACCCTTAAAAACACTACCCTTTATGCAGAACACAAGTGCGTACATAATGTACACAGTGTACCTCCCCAAACGGCCCACAATTTGCATGTGAGTCGCTCAGGAGGCCATTTGACCGTGTAGAAAGAAAGCAGGGCCTCTTTTGTCCCCTGAGATTTACCTGATTGCTGATTGGATGTAGCTCTCAGCGGGATGTGACGTGTGGTCGTACAGACGGCACAACAACACGGTGCAGTAGAGCAATTTTGAAATATAGATATTGTTCCGTTAATTAATCTCCGCATATTTCTCCCTGTCATTCTCGTTTCACACACACACACACACACACACATACACACACACACACACACACACACACACACACACACACCTCACTGCAGCCTGCTTGTGTGCTGGCAGTCTGCGGTGTGTGTGCGACTTCGTCCTTCGGAAGTGAAAGAAGTTGTGTATCTTCATCCAATGATTTCCTGTCCTACGCGCTGTCAGCGACACAGGCTGGCAGCGACACAGGCTGGCAGTGACACAGGCTGGCAGTGACACAGGCTGGCAGCGACACAGGCTGGCAGCGGGGCGGAGCAAGTTATTACGTAGATCATTTCAGGAATGCCTTAGTAATCTACGGAGGTTAGTCTGTATGTGTGCAGGTGAAGAGAGACGGAGGATGAACTCAGAGCAGAAAGCTGTAGCTGCTGATGGTCGGAGCGGAGAAGAAATTAGCAGTTAAGTTGTTAAGTTTTAGTACATTTTTCATATTTCCTGACGCCGGTTTGTTTCTGTAAACAGCGCCTCTGAATGGGCAGAGATCTCAGCTTCTGAAAATATAGATATGATATTCTCTAAAAAACATGTAAATTCCTAACTAGTGTAGGAACACAGGCAAAACCTTTCTTGCTTCTTTTACTCAATTATTGCTTTTGTTATTTAAAAAAATATATCTGTTCAGTTTAACTTTTACAAAGAAAAGAGTTGTGCACTGTTTTGTAGTTTATACCTCAGAAATAATTTTTTTTTATTTGAAAAAGAGAATAGCCTATATGTTTGTAGATTTGATCACTTTTTGTTAAAAACATCGTATTGTGAACTCAGTACAGGTATAGCCTATTAGATGTCTTAATGACATAAATGTCAGCCCCATCACGCTATAAACTTCAAATGGGATTATTGTGATTATTCAGTTCCAAGAAACATTGAAGTTTTAAAAAGACATATCTATTGATATACCCACAGACATATAGTTATGTATATTTACATATTATGATTTAGATAAAAGCAGTTCACATGTCTGTTGTCAGAGTCTGTACAGGGGAGAGGTCAGAGCCCCTGCCCCTCAAATGTCTCCGTATGGCGCTGCACCACACATTGATACCTGCTCTGTGGGAAACACTGACATTGATCAGCTGATCACCGTTGAACGAAACCCATTCAGAGTTATACGTTTCCTCCGGAGTCTTTTGTAATGGAAACATGGCTAGTGAAAGGCCATTTGAGAGGATGTGCCCTGCAACTTTCTGAGTGGCCACTCTATAGGGCTAGTGGAAAAACGCCTAATGTCAGCTAGCTCATGTTAGACTTCTCTTTATTGATCCTTTGGGATGACTCCCGCAAGGAATTGAAGAATACTGACAAGAGACAGCCTGTCATTTATCTCAGAGTTGTGTGTCTGTCTCTGAGGAACATCTTTAGATTCTAAATGACAGGTATAAAATAAGAATAATTGTATTACAATGAGTTGAGTTTGAATCATTTCTTAAATTATTTTACAAATGTTTCATTTATGTATTTTACGCAAACTAATTCATATGACTACTTATTTGATATTAATGTATGTAATATTAAACACTGACACTGGGGATTGACAGATATATGCATGGATGATTCTTGAGCTCCAGGGATTGTTCTCATCCACTGTTTGATTTTCAGCTCTACGTACAGCTGTAGAACAAAAGGTGTGATACTGCTAATCCCAGGCCAACGCAAACACCTGCATCTGAAAATTTCCATTTGATACAGAAAAACCACGTTAATGTAATAAATGGACACTGGAGAATGCATTTTCTAGAAATATCTTTTCTTAACCTCAGGCTTGTCTGCTTTTATTTATAACATGACTTGGTCCAGGTCATACTGTCTAGCCAGCTGGGTCAAATTAAGGACATTCACAGGATATGTAATAGGAATATCGAACCGGTGTAAATTACTTGAGGCTGATTTGCATCTCTGGTGGTGGCTGTTCACATTGAAATGAGCACCGGCTCGAGGTCATAATTTACCCACCTTTTATTTACCTTCACACTACTGTTACATGCCTTGGTAGCTAGGCTACTAAGCTATGAGGTTCATGTTTGCACTGGCTGTGTAGGGCGTAGTAAACCTTGAAAACTTAGCAAGCCATCTGTGTAGTCTGCCTCCATCCCTCACCAAGGATGGAGAAGGGAAGCGATTGAGAGGGATTCCTAATGAATCCTCCTCCACTTCTTCTGCTTTTGATGCACGGATTTGATCCGCCTGGCCGGGGATCACACTGATTATCACCTTTGTCGTGTCCTCTAAGACCTAAACCCTCACCTCGCAGATGGTTAACCCTGAGAATAATGTCACCATGAAATAGACATGGATCGTGTTGACTTAACATTTCACCGTGAACTGTCTGTTTTTTTCCTGGGTGTAACCCTTGACAGACAACATCCCCTCACCCTCAGTGGTGCTTTGGTTGACAATATGCTGCAATAGGGCAGTACCCTCTGCTTCACAAACCAGAAGATAAATATTAATGCCATTTGCCTATTTTTCAAACTGTTTCTTAGTTAGTTTGCTCTGCTCTGAATCTGTGGATAGGTTGTAAACTGGGGTTGTAACCTTTATGTACTGAGAATTTTTATTAATTAACTTATTTACTTAATTTACAACACTAGTGGGCCCAGGATAATACTCGGCTTCAGCTACTCCTGTACTGTCTGTCATGGATGTTGACTTTGCCATGCTTCAAAGGCTGTATTCAGGAATGTTGGTTGTCTTTTGGAGCACAACATTTTTCCTCCAAAGCATGAATTTGACAGTGAGGGTTGGCTGGAAGGCTGGATGAGTTCAGTGTTGTGGTGGTGGTGGTGAGGGGCAGTAGAAAGGGACAGAGATACATTGTGCTGATTACACATTTTGCATGACCTCCAACTCTGTTTCCAGCTAATTTGCCCATCTCCACAAGTTCCATGTTGTTCTCATCAGTATTTATCTTCACAGACAAACACGTGCAAGTTGAACCCAGTGGATATATGCTATTTATATAAAGGATATATATTTTAAATCATTTAATCATTCAGAAGGGGAGGATCAAGCATATTGGATTATTTTTCAGTTAATGCAAAATTAATTTTACTTCAGTACACATTATCAAGATCTGTAGATTGGAAACTGGATAGAAATTGGACATGTCAGTAATGTTAGACTATTCCAAAGCCTGTAATGATGCTGGTACTGTTTACCTGAAAGAGTTGTGCCCATCATCACTGTGTTTTTAGGGAATGTAAAAAATGATTTGGGTTGAGGCTGCCTTGTGCGATCTGTGAACAATACATTATCAATTAACATTTAGATAATCTATTTTTGCACATTTGTGAATCAATTCAGAATCTTCCAAGTCCGCATCATGATGCATCTAAGAATCTATTTTTCCCCCACGTCTAGTCAATTAACAGTTAAACAGACAATTATTAATAACTAATTGTCATGACGATTAGCCGTTCAACGCCATGGGTTGGAATTAGTCTGTAGTCAAGCTATATGTTTACATAGACAGCACTCACTGGCCAATTACAAACAAACAAGTTATTTAAAATTGCGTCATAGACTCCACCGTGGTCCGGCGTGCTCCGCCTTAGCCTATGGTCACTAACGTTACAGCTGTAAAACGGTGAATAAATTTTGCAACTTCCAAAAAATTAAGTCTTTCATGATCAGAATCTGATTCATTCAGTCTGATAACATTTGGAAAGTCTAGAAGAGCCACAGGATTGAATTACTTTATCCCCATTCAAGTTAGCGCGTAGTACTAAACCGACCCAACCTGAAGTCTGTGATTGGTTAGGGAAAATCGAATGCCCCTCCCCCTTGGAAATCAGTGAAGGCAATGTCAGACTGAACATGGAAACAGAGTGTAACTATTTGACAGTACTGTGTGATATCAGGCAAACAATCACCATCCATCTCCGAAGTCTGAATTCCAAATAATACGAGAAACTCCAAACGCATGACCTACCACCTTAAACATGTAAGTAACTTTAGACGGACATGACCTACCACCATAAACATGGAAGTAACATTAGACAAACATGACCTACCACCTTAAACATGGAAGTAACATTAGACGCACATGACCTACCACCTTAAACATGGAAGTAACATTAGACGAACATGACCTACCACCTTAAACATGGTAATAACATTAGACAAACATGACCTACCACCTTAAACATGTAAGTAACGTTAGACTAACATGACCTACCACCTTAACCATGTAAGTAACATTAGACAACCATGACCTACCGCCTTAAACATGTAAGTAACATTAGACGAACATGACCTACCACCTTAAACATGGTAATAACATTAGACAAACATGACCTACCACCTTAAACATGTAAGTAACGTTAGACTAACATGACCTACCACCTTAAACATGTAAGTAACGTTAGACTAACATGACCTACCACCTTAACCATGTTAGTAACATTAGACAACCATGACCTACCGCCTTAAACATGGAAGTAACATTAGACGAACATGACCTACCACCTTAAACATGGTAATAACATTAGACAAACATGACCTACCACCTTAAACATGTAAGTAACGTTAGACTAACATGACCTACCACCTTAACCATGTAAGTAACATTAGACAACCATGACCTACCGCCTTAAACATGTAAGTTATGTTAGACGAACATGACCTCGCACCTTAAACATGTAAGTAACGTTAGCCGAACATGACCTCGCACCTTAAACATGTAAGTAACATTAGACGAAAATAACCTACCACCTTAAACATGTAAGTAACATTAGACGAACATGACCTACCACCCTAAACATGGAAGTAACGTTAGACGAACATGACCTACCACCTTAAACATGTAAGTAACATTAGACGAACATGACCTACCACCTTAAAACGTGTAAGTAACATTAGACGAACATGACCTACCACAGCCCGTTTGGGAGAGGTGGGCTCTTGTAAAGCACATTTGCACATGTACGAGCACGAGCCTGCGCACGTGTACGAGCACGAGGCCTAAGGCGGTTCTGACGTCATTTTATGTGCGCCTGTTCGGACATAGAAAAAAGAAAGACGGACCATGCACGGACATTTAAAACAATGGCGGCGAAAGGTTCACGTTGGTGTGAATCGGAAGTGGAAAGTTTACTGCAGATTTGGTCAGATGAAAATATTCAAAAACTGTTGGACAAGACGCACAAAAACTCTGAGCCTATGAAAAGATATGAGGAGCTCTTTTCCAAAACGCTATAAATCCATTTTAATAGTTTTCAGGAAAATTACATTTTTTACCTAGACCCACACATTTGGTTAATATTCAATTGATCTTGTCAAAATAGTTTATGGCTCAGTCTGAACATGTTGAACGGACGGACAAAACAAAAAACTCTCCCGCTTCAGAGCGCCGCCATGTTGGATCGCATAGAACGCTCACTGAATTCTGATTGGTCGAGAGGACGTATCGCATTTAGGCTAAAAATAGGTGTGCCGCTGGTCGCGGTTTGGAAAGGAACTGCATCTTGAGGACCATTTTAAACAAGGAAATATAGCCATTTGGCATGAAACATTGATGAAGCAGTGAAAAGGTTCTGTATACAGCAAAGTGGCATGACAAACTAATTTTTTTTTAAATTTGGCTTTTATCTCGTTTTGGAAAAGAGCTCTCCATATATTTATATATTTATGAATTGGATATAAACTCTAATGTTGCGTTCACACCAAACTCGAAGGACACGAATACAAGCGCTTCAGACATGAGTACCGCGTCGCTTGCTCACATTTGTCACATTTTCGATCATCGCTTCGTTCGCGTCTATCGCAGGTAGCAGCCAAGGCGGCTAGCTAACTGAAGCTAACCCCCGGCTCAGCCTACTCTGCTGTTGTGCTAAATGGAAGTGGGTGCTAACCAGGCATCTGAATGCTTTTAAAAAGAACAGAAATTAGCTCTCAGATGAAGTGTGCGGCTCTTAAAAGAGCCGTTGTGTTGTAGTGAGATCAGCCCGTCAGTGATTTAATCTCTGAACCTGTACAGGTGCTGCCGGTCTCCTCCTCAGCTTCACTCTGCACTGATCTTTCTTCTTCTTCTGGATTTCTGGCAGAATAGATGCCTAAAGGCACGTCGCTGCCATCCACAGTTCATAGTTATATCCATTATATTCTATCCACAGGAACAGTCAGGTTTCCCCCAAGGACTGCAACAATAGTGGCTTTGGTGAGCCCCTGGATTTCTCAGGAGAACTTTGATTACGCTTACTGCAATCACAACGCTGATTGGCTGTCGCGGCGCAATGTCTCCTGAAAAGTTCAATATTTGTAACTCTATTTGCGCCGCCTGAATCGCGTCTCATCGCATGTAGAGTTGTCGCTCAATTCACGTCTATTGTGTTTGGTGTGAACGCCCCATAACTCGACTGTTTGGCAGTGGCATACAGCCGCAAGGTGGTAGTTGTGGTTGATATAGCCACTGTACTTTACCTGTTCAGCGGCAAACAAAACCAACAAAACCAAAGACATGGGAACTGGCTGCATCAGCAAACACCGTGATCCACGGGAAGCCTGTTGAAACAGTTGAGGAGTACAGGTACCTGGGCACCATCTTCGACAGCCTAGTGAAATTCTCCTCCAACACAGAGGAGATTCTCAGTAAATGTCAGCAGCGGAAATACCTCCTTAGGAAGCTCAATTCCTTTGGAGTCAGCAAGAACATCCTCCTGACCTTTTACTACTCCTTCATCGAGAGCATCATCACGTTCTCCATCACATGCTGGTTCTACTCCACCAGCCTCCAGAACAGAAACCGCCTGCAGAGCATAGCCACAGTCTGCTCTAAGATCATTGGACTTCCTGTTAGAACTCTGTCGACCATCCATGAGCAGCAGACACTCAGGTTAGCTGGTCGGATCATGCAGGACCCCTCTCATGCTCTCTTCTCATTGTTGAGTGGCTCCCCTCAGGACGCCGTCTTCGCTGTCCCACTGCAGGACACAGAGGAGAAGAGCAACCTTCATCCCCAGGGCTGTCCAGCTCCTCAACTCCTGACCCCTCTGACCATCCCCCTCCCCACTCTTGACACCCTCCCTTGGACACTTCAAATCCAGAATTGTTCCATCTGGTGGATGTATAAAAAGGCAGCTGCAGCTTTAAGCACATTTTGCTTTTCATGGAAACCTTTATTGCACATTTTGCTTTTCATACAAACTTTTATTGTCTTATTACCATCACCTAAGCTATGTCCTGTTTGTTTATTTGTTTGACCTTTAATGTAATTTAATGACGTGCTTGAAATGCCTAATAACACCTTAGCTGAAGTGTTTTAATAAATATTTGAGTATGGACATTTCTTTTTATTTGTTGAATCAGGTTGCATGTGTTTGCTTTCTGAGGAACAGTGTTATAAGTATGATAGTATTAAAACCATAAACTGTATAAAAAATGGACATAGCTCCATATCTCCGTCGGGGCCCGTTCTCTCTACTTGATCCAATCATATTCACCTCCGGGAGCCGCCATCTTGTCAGACTTTGACTCCTCCTCATTTCCTCTTACCAAAAACGGGCATTGATGCGACGCTGGGGGGAGGGAGATACGTCCATCTGGCTGACGTTTACAGAATTAGCCACATTAGCTCCACCACCCGGGAGCTAGGCTAACAGAACACGTTACTGGATAACGGGAGTGGGAGTCCTGTGTCTGTAGCGGAGATTACACTGGCTCCGGGAGTAAAGTGCAGGCAGCATATCTGATCTAGGATTTAAACTCATATTCAACACAGTACCATGCTTAAAGACTGTAAAACACCGACCCCCACGGCCCGAATCCTCCCAGTGCTCCAGATTAGCATCTAATGTATGTGTAATAGATAGCCGGCTGTATTCAAGTCGGCTGTATTCAGATGACGGAGTTGGCATGCTAATCCTGACAACTAGCCTCAGAGGAGAAGTGAGTGCCAGAGGCTAACTGTCACTCAAGAGGCCGAGCCCCTAATTATGCATAAACTTTAACCTCCAATAAAATAAAAACTAGCCTAGTACAATAAAATTCACCCTCCTAAGTGTTGTCATGGAGATATGAACTAAACATACAGACGAGACAGGGTTTTTTGTAAACAAGTCCTAAATAGGTTTAATGATGTTGTGAAATCAGCCTGTTTAACATTGGGGGCAATGAGAAACTGCTCTATTGTGCAAACTACTCCTAGGGCGCACTCACACTGTCTGCCCGTACCGCACCCCGGGCTTTAGGGTACTTGCCCCCCTCTCCCCCCGCTGGCCAGCCTGTTTGTACTCACACTGCCTGGGCCTCGGCAAATGCTTCTTGCCTGTCCATACTTCGTCACGCCGTAAGACGCCACACGCATTGATTGGCGTCATCGCGATGCATCACCTTGTTTACAAATCCTTCCATAGACCTCTGAGTTTTTGAGCGTCTTGTCCGACTGTTTTTGAATATTTTCAACTGCCCAAATCTGCAGTAAACACTCCACCTCACACCAACGTGAACCTTTCAAGTCAAGTCAAGTCAAGTCAGTTTTAGAGCGTGCTCACATTGTCCTTTTGGCCGCGGCCAAAACCGTTTTTTCAGCTAAAGTCTAGTACCTTTAAGCCATGTGAGTGCACCCGCTCCGCGCTCAACTGCGGCCAGCGGACCGTACACGGCCCGCTTGAAAGAGGTGTGCTTCAGCAGAGCCGTTTGCACATGTACGAGCACGAGCGTGCGCACGTGTACGAGCACGAGCCCTACGGCAGTAGCGTTATGTCCGCCTGTTCGGACATGTAAATAGAAGGACGGACCATGCGCGGACATTTAACAACAACAACAATGGCGGTGAAAGGTTCACGTTGGTGTGATGCGGAGGTGGAGTGTTTACTGCAGATTTGGGCGGATGAAAATATTCAAAAACAGTTGACAAGATGCACAAAAACTCTGACGTCTGTGGAAAGATTTGTAAACAAAGCCACACACACGCGATCAATGCGTGTGACGTGTGACGTGTTACGGCGTGATGGCGTATGGACAGCAAGAAGCATTGGCCGGCCCTGGCAGTGTGAGTACAAACGGGGCTGGGGCGCGGGGGGGAGAGGGAGGGGGAAGAAGTACCCTAAAGTCCGGGTCGTGGTCCGGGAGGACAGTGTGAGCACGCTCTTATTGTCAATACTTCACGTGTTATACATACAAAGGAATCAAAATTACGTTCCCCCCTCTCCCATGCGTAGACATACATCCAGACAAGACAGAACATGACAACACCAGGGCACACAGGACATGACAACAGTAAAGTGCAAAGACATACAATAAGTTGCAGAGAGCTTAAGGCTTGTTCCATAGAATGGCAGGGTACACATATTATAAATAAAATAACAAGAAAATAACAAGACACAGTAACAGGATAAGAGGTAATATGAATACTTTGCTTTGTTGTCAGTGCAATTTCTGTAGTGCAAAAACAGTCATTTGGTGTGTGTGTGTGTGTGTGTGTGTGGGGGGGGGGGGTCAGATCTCTAGACTCCGGCCAGTCTGAGGTTTCTGATGGCTGGGGCTGGGGCTGGGGTTGAGGCTGAGGAAGTGAGAGAGTTCAGCAGTCTCACAGCCTGATGGTTGAAGCTGTTGGCGAGTCTGGCTGTGCGGGAGGGGAGGCTCCTGTACCTCCTACCAGAGGGCAGGAGGTTGAACAGGTTGTGTGAGGGGTGATTTTCATCACTCACAATTGTGAGTGCCTTGCGGGTGAGGCGGGTTGTGTAGATGTCCTGAAGGGAGGGGAGGGTTTCCCCTATGATTTTTCCAGCTGCATTTGCTATGCGCTGGAGTGACTTTTTGTTGTAGTCAGTGCAGCTTCCACCCCACACAGTAATGCAGCTGGTGAGAATGCTCTCAATTGTGCCCCTGTAGAATGTTATCATGATGGGTGGAGGGGCCCCTGCCCGCTTGAGTTTCTGCAAGAAGTAGAGGCGCTGCTGGGCTTTCTTCGCCAGTGCTGTGGTGTTGGTGGTCCAGGAGAGGTCCTCGCTGATTTGCACCCCCAGGAATTTGGTGCTGCTCACCCTCTCTACAGCAGCACCGACCATGGTCAGTGGGTGGGGGTTGGGTCTGACCTCTCTGGAAGCTGACAACAACCTCCTTTGTCTTGCTGACATTCAGCAGGAGGTTGTTGCTTTTGCACCATTAGGTCAGGAGGTCTACCTCTCTCCTGTATTGCGTCTCATTTCCCTTGGTGATGAGCCCCACCAGAGTTGTGTCATCTGCAAACTTCACCAGGTGGTTTGAGCTGTAGGTTGGTTCACAGTCATGTGTCAGCAGTGTGAAGAGCAGAGGACTGAGCACACAGCCTTGTGGGGCCCCTGTGCTCAGAGTGATTCTGCTAGAGGTGTTGTTGCCGACACGCACTGCTTGTGGCCTCTGGCTGAGGAAGTCCAGTAGCCAGTTGCAGAGGGAGCTGTTGAGGCCCAGCTTGTCGAGTTTGCAGATGAGTTGTTGTGGTATTATGGTATTGAATGCTGAACTAAAGTCTATGAACAGCATTTTCACATATGAGTCTTTCTTGTCCAGGTGAGTGAGGGCTGGGTGGAGGGCAGTGCAGATTGCATCCTCTGTGGATCTTTAAGCTCTGTATGCAAACTGGAAGGGGTCCAGGGTGGGGGGTAGGATGGATTTGATGTGTGCCATGACTAGCCGTTCAAAGCACTTCGTGATGATTGGTGTCAATGCTACCGGGCGGTAGTCATTGAAGTAGGATGGAGATGGTTTCTTTGACACAGGTATGATGGTGGTGGTCTTGAAGCATGATGGGACAGTGGCTTGCCTCAGGGAGGTGTTGAAGATGTCTGTGAACACTCTTTCAGCTCCTCTGCACAGTCCCTCAGCACCCTTCCAGGGATGTTGTCTGGACCCGCTGCTTTCCTGGTGTTGATGGTGGAAAGTGTTCTTTTCACACTGGATGCGGACAGGCACAGAGTCTGGACGTGCGGAGGGGGTGGGGTCTTCTGTGGGCGTGTATTGTTTTGTTCTTCAAAGCGTGCAAAGAAGCTGTTCAGGTTGTTGAGCAGAGTGATGTTGCTCTCGCAGCTCTGTGGCGTGGGCTTATAGTCCGTGATAGACTGGATCCCCTGCCATAGGCTCCTTGCATCTTTGCTGTCGATGAAGTGGTGGGTTATCCTGTGTGTGTGGTCTAGTTTTGCTTTCTTGATGCCTCGTGACAGGTTGGCTCTTGTGGTCTTCAGGCCAGGTTCGTCTCCTGCCTTGAAAGCCTTGTCTCTGGCTCTCAGCAGTCGGTGGACATCTCCTGTCAGCAATGGCTTCTGGTTAGCCCGTGTGATGACGCTCTTTGTGTGGGTCACATCATCAATGCATTTGGTGATATAGGAGGTCACTGTATCGGTGTATTCTTCGATGTCTGTGTGGTTGTTGTAGGTAGCTGCCTGTTTGAATATTTCCCAGTTTGTGCATTCAAAGCAGTCCATTAGCATTTCTGATGCATCTTCACACCACACTCTCACCTGCTTTGGAACTGCTTTGGTGACTTTGACTCTCTGTCTGTATGCTGGCATTAGCATAACAGTGATGTGGTCAGAGAGGCCGATGTGGGGGAGGGGGGTGGCTTTGTATGCACCTTTGTGAGAAGTGTAAACAACGTCCAAGGTGTTATCTCCTCTTGTTGGGAAGTGAACATGCTGATGAAATTTCGGCATAACAGACTTCAGGTTTGCGTGGTTGAAATCTCCAGCGAGGATGACGAAACCATCTGGGTGTGCTGTCTGTTGTTCGCTGATGGCCTGATACAGCTCGTTCAGCGCCGCCTTCCTATCACTGTTGTTGTTAGTTGGGGGTATATAAACAGCGACCAGCAGAATCGCTGTTATCTCCCTTGGCAGATAGAACGGCCGGCACTTCACGATCATAAACTCCAACTGCATACTACAGTTGCGTCTCGGCACCATGCATCTCGGATGTAAACACAGACTCCCCCCCCTTTCGTTTTACCTCCTTCTATGAGTGCCCTATCCACTCGGTAGCATGCTAGCTGCTCCAGTTGTATGGCAGAGTCGGGGATGTTATCATTTAGCCATGTTTCAGTGAAAACCAGCACACAGCAGTCACTCACTTTTCGGTTCGAAGAACTCATCAGTCATATGTGGTCCATCTTATTGTCCAGTGATAGTACGTTAGCTAGGAGGATTGATGGTATGGTTGGGCGAGCTGGGTTAGCCGTGAGCCTGGCTCTGATGCCTCCGCGTCTACCTCTCTTCCTCGTCCTAGCGCACCGCTTCCGCCTCTCCCGTCTCCTATCCTATCCCAAAGTCTTGCTTTTCCGAATGTTTATGAGGTCCTGTCGACTGTACTTGTATTCCGACGTGGAGTTATCACAAAAACTTACAGACAAACACTTGTTTGACGAACAAAACACCGCATTGTTGGGACTGCGAGAGGGCGCTGCGTCTTCACGCGCCGCCATCATACGTTTAACTGTTGCCACCATTGTTGTTGTTGTTAAATGTCCGTGCATGGTCCGTCTTTTTTTTTCTATGTCCGAACAGGTGCACATAAAATGACATAAGAGCCGCCGTAGGCGTCGTGCTCGTGCTCGTACACGCGCAACAGTGCCGTAACTCCTCATTGCTTGGAGCCACAGCTATATGTGGTCTAGCTCTGGCCATCCCTTATTGATCCGATGTCAGCCAGTTCGACATATCACTGCTCCCCCCTGCCATCTTTGCTTTCAGAAACCTGCGGGCGAAGGCAGTGCTCCAGGGCTACTGTGGGACTGAGATGAGTGTCACTTCACTTGGAAAATCCATGAAGCAATTAAGAGCTACTGTGGCTTGGCTGAGGCCAGTTTAAGTGAAAAGGCTTTAATGCAAGAGGCTGCAGCCAAAATATTATGACTGGAGGCTGTTAAATCAGAATCAGAATCCGAAATACTTTAATAATCCCAGGGGAAATTATTTTCAGCTACACAAAAAACATATTTAACAACAACAGTATTATACAGATAGCATATATTTGTAAAAACAGAAAGAAAAAATATATAGTTATATATATATAAAATATCAAGTTTACAATGGTTATATATACAGATCAAAAGTACTGTAATAATTTGCAAAGTACCGTAAAAATGTAAAAAGGGATGCATTATATAGCTTAATGACCACAGGCAGGAAAGATTTCCTGTGGCGCTCTGTGGTTCATCTGGGTGCGAGGAGTCTTCTGTTGAAAGTGCTCCTCTGCTGGGCCAGTGTGTCGTAGAGAGGGTGGGAGACATTGTCCAGGATAGACCGGAGCCTGGACAGCATCCTCCTTTCTGCCACGGTCGCCAGGGTGTCCAGCTCCTCCCCCACCACATCACCGGCCCTCTTGATCAGTTTGTTAAGTCTGTTGGTGTCTGCGCCCTTCAGCCCACTGCCCCAGCATGTGACAGCGAAGAAGACAAGATCACACTGGCCACAACAGACTCATAAAACATCCTCAGCATCAGCATTTTGATGTGTGCAAGTGTCAGAAAAGACCACAGGATGATTTTATGATTTCACTTTAACTCACTTTTGGTGCCGGTACAACTCTCTATTTTGCGTTCCACTGTGGAGACTAACCCCTCAGTGTAGGTGGGACTCTCAGCTGATCACTGTATCAGTGCTACGCAAAACTGCTGTGACATCATCTTTAGTGCGACACTAACTGAATACTTTCATCGGCAACCAAACGTAGGATGTCTGCTCATAATAGTTTTACAGGGCTGCCATTTTTTTCAAAACTGTGTTGCGTAAATAAATCATGGTCGCGATTGTTCATAGCTTGGCTATTAAAAAATTATGTTTTTTCACTGCACCTTCTAGTGTCGGCTCAGCTCGTTTTGTTCTGGTTTAGGGGTAAAAGGGAGAACAACAAAAACTTTAAAAGGAACATTGATCATTAAGTCGTCTCGCAGGTCTCTGCTGATCGTGGTGGTGCTTGCTGCCATGGTCCTACATGACGCTTCCTGCTGCTATTGTCACTGTTACTCATATATACTATCACTAGTTTAATAAACTATAAAATTTGTAGCTGTATCGTAGCTGCTATTGCCACTACTCATCATTGATCATGTTTGCCACCATAATTATTATCATTTTCATATTCTGTCACCTTAGCTGTGCTTGTTTCTACTATTCTGTTGTATTAACTGCCTTAACATATACGTTATATTCACATTACTATAAATATTATAGTTACTGTTAGGCTTTGCTTGCATCTCTGGAAGTGTGTCTGTCTGTCTCTCTCTGTCCATCTGTGTGTCTTTTCTCTCTTTCTCTCTCCTTTTCTTCCTCCCCAACCGGTCAAGACAGATGGCCGTCCTCCACAGAGCTGGGTCTGTCTGACGTTCCTGCCTGTTATAGGGAAGGTTTTCGTTGCCACTGTACTCTACAGAGGAATTGTTGGGTCTATGTAAATCATAAATAAGTCATTGAGTGTGGTCTTTACCTACTCTGTAAAGTGTCCTGAGATAACTTTTGTTATGATTTGACACTATAAATAAAATTGAATTGAATTGAATTAAGTGAAGTGCTGGTTTGTTGTATTTACATGTTAAAATATATTTTTAAAAAACAGGTACTATCCACATTTTTTGCTAATGGAAAACCAAAAAAAAAGGGAGTCGAGTTGAGCAGAGTGTAAACACACACACACACTTATATGCTCCCAAGCCGGGCATTTTGGACAATCCTCAGAGAAAATCCTTGGGTTGAGAGACAGAGCTCTGGGGAAAAATCTAGCTTTGGTGAGAAGTGCCACTCATGTGAGCCTTTCATGAGTGGCATTTCTTATCAGCTGAGAGGACGTCATTGTGGCGATGGCCAGCCCTGATATTCCTGTTGATTCCTGTGGTCAGACGCAGGTCAAACTCACAGTGGGTTGTGATAATGGCCCTTGACTACAGACAAACGTATTTCCTGCATGCTGCTTGTGTAACCTTCTCATCCCATGTTGGGAAGTAGCCTGAGCTGTTGAAGGATCACGCCTTGGCTCATGTGCAAAATATCTGAGTCAGAACGGACAACATAACAGCCAAATGAATCATGGTCGATGGTACATACTGTTTTTAAAACCTGACAGTAGTGTAGAGCTGTTGGTATTGGCGACCAGATCTGTATCATGTTGTCTAAAGGAGTGTCATGACAAGTGGTAAACCCAAAGTGCAGGCTTCCAAATGTTCAGAATGTTCAGAATGACATAACAGATGGGACATCCATGTTTTTATACAGTTTGTGGTCAGTATGGTCTCTGTACGCAGGTTTAGTTGGAGCTAACTTTACATGGGAAAGTGAGAGGGAAATAAAAAAAAAAAAGCGGGGAAAGCAATGTGATATGAATGAATAGAGAAATAGAGTTAGAAGAGACGCAAACTGCAGAACATGTAAAACTGAACATGAAACATTCCGTGGTGAAATTATTGTGGGACATGTGAGATACAGACATTTGATTTACACAAGATTTAGGAGTAATGTTGTCATTCCCAATTTCAGATTTTTGAACTTGTTTTAAAAAAAGAATTAATGCTGTGTCAATCAATGCTTTTGTGCTAACATCCAACTTTTCAGTTCTCTTTAACTCTACAGAACATGGTTTTATGAACTTAAAGTTTTGGCTGAGAATGCATTTTAAATGTTTAAAATATACTGTATATAGGCCTATTGAGAAAGAGAACGGAAGGAGAGATGAAGGATTGAGACGGTAGAAAGTAGGCCAAGATTGACATTGACAGCTAGATGACCGGCCTGCACAGCTAAATTTCTCTCTGAAAGTGTACTGATTAATACTGTTCAGTCTAAAGCCAAATGAACAAAAGCGGTATGAATAGGCCAGGTTGATTCCCCCGGCTTGATTGACAAAACTCTGCCCATTGTGCTAGCGTGTCAGTGTGCGCTTTCAACAGGCATCATTGTAAAGGCAAGAGAGGCTGTTGTCATGGTAAAAACAAACTCTAACCTTCAGTGTTGTCACAGCAGTCCTCTGGCTGAAATGAGGTCAGGACTACCCCCTTTATGAGAAATAGAGAGCAATGAAGTGGTCTCACTGTGAAGTTTATAAGATGCTGCATTTTGTCTTTGGGACTCCCTGCAAAGGATATGTTTTTGAGTGCATGCATGCCAAATTCTTCCATACAGACTTATATTTTTTGTAGTTTTTTTAGCTTAATGTCTGCATTTTATGTGTGTTGTTGTGTCTTTACTCGCTATTTTTCCTTGTGTTGGGAAGCGTTTTGTGATGTGTGCTGTTGAAAGGTGCTATATAAAACTACATATAGATGGGCTCACCTCTACACATAGCACTGTTTTTGGAAACAAGCTCTTTGAGAGGGGCTGGACTCTTGCCTTTTCCAGAGTTAGAGTTTTCCTTGGGTTAGAGGCGACAGGCAGGTGTAGGGATACTCACAAACACTGCTGGGCTGGAGTTCTCCTCAGGGAAAGAGGGGCTCGCCCTGGCTGTTTTTACTTATGCACTGAACAACACCTTGGAGTACCTGGCCTTCTTGGAGACTCTGGGCAGTGTCCTGGAAGGAATACTGATGAGAAACTCTTTAGTTCTGCTGAAGTGCTTTGGGGCTTACTAGGACAATACTGGGGAGACCTGGAGAGGGGTGATTAGGAAGAACAGCCTAATCTGGAATCGAGTGGTGCTTTGTTATTGAACTTCTGTGCTAGTCATTAATTGGCCATAACAAACACCATTGTCCTGAGGGTGGTTCATGAGTGTACTTGGTACCACAACATCCCAATCATATCATCAGATCTTTGATCGTATGTCATGGACACTTGGGTGACAAAAGGAGCAGAGCTGTCAACTGATCACCATTTGGTGAACAGACCTGGTAAATCCAAACATGTAGTCAGGATGAACTGTGAACGTCTGGCTGAGACTGTGCATGGTCTTCAACTCCCACCTCTGGAGGAATTTTTTGTGCATCTCACTGTGGGTTGGGGTCATGGAATACGAGGAGCCCATGTTCAAAACCTCCTTTGTCGAAGCAACTGCTAAAGGCACACTCACACTGTCCATTCGTACCGTGCCCAAGCACGCTTCATGGCTAAAGTCTAGTTTGTTTGACCAGTGTGAGTACAACTGTACCACGCCCAGGCAAGGCACACTTGCCAGCCGCGGCCCGGTTGAGAGAGGTGGGCTTTTGTAAAGAACGGATGCACGTGTAAGGGCACGAGCATGCGCACGTGAGCTCTATATATATCAGCTGTTCCCGCGATGGACATTTCAAAAGATTCGGCTGAACGGAGAGTTGTGGTTGGAAGATTGTCGTTGCAGTGACCTAAGTGGTGAAGGAGGCCCTCAAGTTGAAGAAGGAGGCCTTCAGGCTTGGTTGACCCAGGGAGTCTCCTGAAGCAGCTGACAGATATTGTTTGGCCAGAAGTGTTGCAGTAGTCCCCAAAGCAAATACTTGGCTGTGGAGGAATTTGGGAATGCTTTGGAGAAGGACTTTCTGGCGGCCTCGAGGAAGATCTCAAGGCACACGCTTGAGGGAGGAGAACGTCCGGTTTGGGGGCCTGAGAGCGTCTCTGCTCTCTGCAGATGATATGGTTCTTTTAGTGTGTTTAGTCAGTGTGCGGCAGTCGAGATAACGCTTCCTACAAAGCTTGGTGTACTGCATTTATTTTTTATTTAACCAGGTTAAGTCCCATTAAGATTAAGAATTTAGTTTTTAAGGGAGACCTTGCCAAGATACGCAGCAATGACAGGTAAAACTTCCAGACCACACAGCCAGAAAAAACAAATATATTACATTACAGCAATCACAACAAACATAAACAAAAGATGCAGTCTGAATAAAATCATCTAAGAAGCAGTGACAAGTGAACAATTCTGATTCCAGATCTTTAAAAATCATTCACGGAAACCTGTTCATGAAGTTTTAGGGCATTCTGTAAACTGTTCCAGTGTGAGGGGGCAGAGTACTGGAATGCCCCGTTTCCACTCTCTGTACGAACACTGGGCACAGACAGCCTATAAAAGGCTTGCAACCAAAAGGATTAATGGCAATCTGTCTTTTGACGAATGTATGTACATAGATACAATGAGAGCAGGCCAAGGATGCAATGCCTTGGCATGGGGCATGAATAAATAAAAGACCCCCATAATCCAACATGGGCAAAAATAATGCGGTAACAAGTCTCTTTTTAACATTTAAAGAAAAACAAGACTCGAGCCTCAGTTTTTTAACAAGACATTCAACATGTGGTTTAAAAGTGAGAGTTATCAATTCAAATACCCAGATAATTAAAAGGGTTAACTTTCTTAATGACTGTTCCCTCAAGATAGCTGTGCGATAAAAGACCAAAATTGCTATAATTTGAACAGCTGCAATATTTATATGGATAAATCCTCTTTTTTATAATACACACACACACACACACACACACACACACACACACACACACACACACACACACACACACACACACACACACAGGTCACACATGACAACTACAACAAGCATAAACCTGGATTGCAACAATGATACACAACAATTTAAGGGTATAAAAATCTCCCACATAAAAAAGGACAGCTAATAATGTTATTGCAAAATCCATTATAAATCTGTTATTATTCACTCAAGGCACTTTACATGAACACACACTGGCCATGGTATGACGAGATGAGTATGGATCAGGCCTTGAGTTACCTCCCTACAGGTTTTCGGTTGAAACATTCAGCCTGTCAAGTACTTTTGGTTAATTAAACTAGTTAGTTCAATAGTTCAAGTCACACTACTGTATTTCACAAACAAGTAGTAAAGGAATGGGATAATTAAAGGTTGAATACGGAGAATGAGCAGAACACCGCCATCTAGTGTCTCAAGATCGTAGTCACAACAACAACAAAAAATTCCAGCTCTCAGGTTGTTAGGTTGGTCAGACCTGGTCCAGTAGCCTACAGGAGAACAGAGTCTGTTTGAGCCTGTTTGCACCCATCCCCTCTGGCAAATCACACCATAAAAACAAGGATTAGAGGAGTTTGACTGACAGAAAGCGTTAGCCGCAAGCGTTAGCCGTTCCAGCTAAGTAAAGATGAAATTTATGTTAGCGATCAAGGAGAAACGTAGCCATTTGGGCATGCGTTTTAATGCCGTGGAACTCCAGTCTCTCAGTCTCCGGTCACTCAGCTGCTGGGACAAATAACGCCCCCTTCACTGAGGCTCCGAAGCAGCTGCAGGATTGGCAAGCTCCATTTCACCCAGTGCCAGCCTACAGTAGCTGCACCCAACAACAGACAACCCTGGTAACCAGCAACACCCAATGCTATTGGCTGCTACAATGGAAACACAAACGGACAGGAAGTCGTTGTCAAACCATTTTTTTTTTTAAATATTTCAAATATTAATTCAGACTAAATTTTTTTATGGAAAAGCAACCCTTTCATTTTGTACCCCTCAAAATGCCCCATGGGTGTATTATTTTTAACAAAAAATATAGCTTTTAATTCTACATATTCAACCTTTAATTCCTCCCTTACATTCAACACTACCAACATGAGTTTGAGGGGAACATATTTGGCATCACCTGCTGTTTGTTCTACTGACAAATCACTGTACCAAGTCAAGAAAAGTCCACACTTGGATAAAATTTTTAGCAGCAATAGATTTCTAGAAGAGGGACTGACCCAATATTGTTGTTTAGTATAAGAGTTACAGCAACAGTACATTACAATAAACAACATGACAACTTTTTCTTAGTTGCAAACAGGATTTACTGGTTTTACCCAAATGTATTGAAAGCTTGTTATCTATGAGCCACTCTTACTTTTTCTATGAGCTCTTATGACAACATGAAGATATATTTACTCTGATATCATTCTATGTCATTCTAAATACAAAATATGTTTTTGTATAATCCGTTTTCAGAAGTGAGATGATACCTTCTCTTGAGAACAAACAGCTCTGGACAGTGTTAAGCGACCAGCCTTATTATTCCATCACTCCTGCCTCTATTTTAAGTCTCACATTATACGCCGTCTTTGTTTCTCTCACTAAAGTGGAAACACTTTCCCTCCCCCATGCAGCTAATAAGTGGGAGAGTGAAATTAGACCTTTTGTAAGCCTGTCTTTCATCCAGGGTCGGTAAATGCATAAATTGCCCTTTTGGTTGTCATAGTCTTTTGTGTTGACGTGTTCAATTTAGTAGCAGTGTGCAATGAAATGATTTTAAATATTGTTGGGCTGATATATACCAGCACACAGGTATACATGTAGATATAGAATATGAATATAGTGTTTGGCACCTAGCTGCTGATTCATTTGCTTTCTCATCCTGAAGAACCTGTTTTTTGTAGCATTATGATTTGCAGGAGCTTAAACTCTGATGAACTCGGATGAAAGTTATTCCCATTAAGACTGTGTGATTGTAAGTGCCATTTCTAGCAAACTTTACTTTTTTCAATTAGATCAGTGTAATATGTTTGGCAGCACCTATCAGTAGTTTTTGGTGCCAGACCAAGTGCACAGCGTCATCATCTGAAGACAGATGGCTAAAATTTAGTGGACTGTGAAAGATGCCACAAGGATACAGTCTTGAACTGCAGTCGCATCTTTGATTATTTTGGTGTGTAACCAGCTTTGACAGCAACACTAGTATTGTTTCACCTTGTGAGGATGTGTGTGTGGTCATGGTTTTCAAATGTAAACATCAGCGTAACCATACAGGAAAATGTGGAGATGAGCTCCAGCTAGCAAGACCTTCTACCTTATGATTTCATGTGACGAATGGAAATTGATTGATTCATTGCAATTGTTGAATTTGCCCCTTTGTTTGTTGGTGTACAGGTGGCAACATTCCAGAATGGTCCAAAAGTTTGTAAACAAGCAATCTGTTCTCTCACTGGTCAGAAATGTTGCTTTTTTCCTTCTTTATGGCGGTATGTACCGCCAAACACTCATCCCATAGGTATTGGAAAACTAGGTAAACTTGAACGGTGACTCAGCCAACAGCAACCCTTCATGCTTTGCTACAGTGCGGACGCTTTTCTGCTTGCTCTCGCCTTTGCTTGCATTTTTTGCTACTATCTGCTACTATTTGCTTCTCCTCAATAAGAAACAAAGAGCAACAGCTCCTGGATACTTACAAAACCAGTGGGATTATATTTCTTTTAGATAACAGAGGCATTTTTCAATATTTTTACGACTTCCTCAACGCTAGGCAGGGAGGCCTACCATTCAAGATAAGCCTGAGCCTGTGCTACAGTGCTAAAGGTAATCACCAGAAGATGCCTCCCTTCTCTATGGAAGATTACCACAAACTACTACAGAAGATTTTGCTGCTGGAAACAAAAATTAGAATTAGTTAGAAGTATTTATAGAAGTGAATGGATATTGTGACAACAATACCACCCTAGCACTGACTGAAAACAGTGGACAGGGGCAGGCCAGAGCCCAGCAAACTAGCAACGATGAAGCTACGAGGAAACGGGAGGTCCCTGTACAGGGTAATAAATCTACCAGCGATAATCCTCCCTGGAACACACTTGGGGCAAAGCCAAAGAGAAGACCACCTCCCTGCGACAAGGGAGAACGGATAACCGGGAGGACCCAGCGCCCCGATATCTCTGATCTGACCGGTTGGCCTGCGCTACCATCTCTATCCAGGCATAGCGCTTCATCAACTCCCCTGCCACGGAGGACATAGCAACGGACAGCTGAGAAGAGGAAAAGTACCAAGAAACTTCCCCAGCAAGCAAGTGTTCAACTAAAGAACAGGTTTGCTCCACTGTTGTCGGACAATGGATCCCCCTCTGATTGCCTGAATAACCCACCATCACCACGCAGAAGGGTAAGACCTGCTAACTTAAAACCACCGAGAAAGCTAACAAGTGGGCCTGAAAATCTGATTGTGGGTGACTTTTCTGTAAAAGATATGAAAAGCAATAATAACACCAAAGTACTCTGCTTTCCGAAGGATACGGTGTCTGACTTGGAAAAAAGAATCCTGGATATTGTGGCTGCACACCCAAATGTGAAAAATATCATTCTGCACATTGGTTTTAATGACATTGAAAAACAACAATCAAGTGAGCTGAGAGAGCACTTCAATAAACTCTTTGAAACAGTTAGCGCTGTGAATGCTGAGGTGTTTATCAGTGGTCCTCTACCCCCGATCAGGAGAGGAGCTGAGAGTTTCAGTCGACTTTACTCGCTGAATGAGTGGCTCTCCAGCATTTTTCTTGCTAGTTCGATGCATTTTATTGACAATTTTAGCTTTTTCTGGGACCGCAGGCATCTTTTTAAGGCAGACGGACTTTGTCTAAATAAGCTGGGAGTAAAGCTTTTCATGACCAACATGTCTTACTTCCTGCGTCATCCATCTATCATCACTGCCAAGGACAACAGACAAGAGGAACCAACGGAGAAGACAGACACAACACAGCTTATCATGAACGTCGAAGGAGGACCGCCATTGCAAAAGGAGAGCGCTGACCATGAGAGACACCGGAGCAAAGAGGAGACGTGTCCATCCCCCTCTACCTCCCTTTTCATTCAAATGGGCTTGAAGATCCCTCCCCCACACCCCCCAAGCCTAAATCCAGGTCTCCATCCTCCTCCCTTCCTCAAGTAAGCCTTTCTCCCCCCTTATCCCCTTTGGAGTTCCGGGAGCTACCCCCACCCACTCCCCGCCCTACTCCTATTTTTACTCCCCTTGACCGACCTCAGCGATCCCCCCCTCAGCGTCATCTCAGTGGCACCTCCCTCCCACCTCCTCCCCCCCCTCCACGAAAGTGTGCTTCACAAACCCTCAGCCCTACTCCGCCCCTCTTACGTAAACCCCCTCTACTCCCTCAATGTCCACCTCCAGTAGTTCATTCCAGCTCTGACGCTGCCCACTCCTCCTCCCCCCCCCTCATGGCCACCCCCGCCCCGCCCTGACAGCAGTCCTGTATATTATTGATACAAAACAGGGTTCAGCAGTAGACCACATTATCAGCTGGGCCCAAGGCTGCCTACGTCAAAACTTGGCACCTTCTACATTCCTGTTGTGACTACCAAGAGAGAGAACATTGGGAAACGTAGACACCCTGCTAACCTAAACAATCTCATTCCTATCCTCTCCAAATCAAAGTCAACATCAAAGCCTGTCAATAACACCATCAGGATGGGTCTGCTCAATGTTAGGTCTCTCAACAACAAATCATTTTTAGTCAACGATTTTATTACTACTTCCAAACTTGATTTTATGTTTTTAACTGAAACATGGCTGGAGCAATATAACAGTGCAAGCATTCTGATCGAGACATCACCCCCCAACTATAACTTTATTGATGTATGTAGATCTGGGAAAAGGGGGGGAGGGGTTGCTGCTATATTTAAAAACATATTTCAGGGGAAACAGATGTCACTTGGTGATTTTACATCATTCGAATACCTGTGTGCTGTGTTGAAATGCTCTCCCAAAATTCTTCTGTTAATTATTTACAGGCCACCTAAATACTCAGCAAATTTTTTCGATGATTTTACCGAATTATTGTCTAGTATCTCCACTGACTTTGACTGCCTAGTTATAACTGGTGACTTTAATTTTCATATTGACGATTCGAATGGCAAGGGTGCAAAGGAACTTTTTACTATTTTAGATACATTTGACCTGTCTCAACATGTGAAAGAGGCTACTCATTGTAAAGGACACACCCTGGACCTGATTATCACAAAAGGTCTCAATGTTTCTGATGTTCTTGTGACTGATCTTTCATTGTCTGATCACTTCTGTGTTTTCTATAATATTTCTTTAATTCCGGAGACACAAACAGAATCAAAGAATGTCAAAAAGCGCTACATCAATGAACATGCTAATGTACTCTTTAAAAATGCCATCTCCTCGCTACCACCTCTAAACCCATGCCATGCTGATGATCTTGTAAACAACTTTAATTCCAAAATTGTGAATATCTTAGATGTCATTGCACCGGTTACAGTTAAAACGATTTCTGGTAAGCAAAAGGCACCCTGGAGAAAAGCTGCTGTTGTAACAGCCCAGAGAAGAGAGTGCAGGAAGGCTGAACGAATCTGGCGAAATACAAAACTTCATATTCACCATGACATCTATAAAGAGAGGCTCCATGCCTACAATTTAGTCTTAAAAAGCGCTAGAGAAACATTCTTCTCCAATATCATAAACAGCAACACTAATAAGGCCAAAACCCTATTTGCAACTGTCGACAGACTGACCAACCCCCCAACACAAATACCAGCCGAACTCCATTCCACACAGAAATGCAATGAGTTTGCATTCTTTTATACTGATAAAATTGAAGGCATCAGACGTGCCATCAATATCTCAACCAAAAAAGTTGGATCACCACCCCGTTTAGGCCAAAATAACACAGCAATGATGGCAAGCTTTAATGCCATAGACTCTAAAACTCTAGTGGAAACAGTGACCGATCTAAAGCCAACCACCTGCTGTCTCGATGCTTTACCTACCAACTTCTTTAAGAATGTTTTTGACTGCCTATCAACAGACATATTGCAAATAGTTAATAACTCTATTCAATCGGGCAATTTCCCAAAGGCCTTCAAAACTGCAGTCATTAAACCTCTTCTAAAAAAGCGGAGCCTAGATGCCTCTATTATCAACAACTACAGACCAATTTCAAATCTACCATTCATAAGTAAAATAATTGAGAAAGTTGTACTCCAACAACTAACTCACTTCTTGGCTTCTACTGGCTGCCACAACAACCTCCAGTCAGGATTTAGACCTTTTCATAGCACAGAGACGGCCCTTATTAAAGTTATAAATGACATCCGTCTTAACACAGACTCTGGCAAAACTTCAGTACTAATGCTATTGGACCTCAGTGCTGCATTTGACACTGTCGACCACTCAATACTTTTGGACAGGTTGGAAAACTGGGTGGGGCTCTCAGGCACAGTCCTAAACTGGTTCAAGTCATATCTACAAGATAGGAACTATTTTGTTTCCATTGGCGACTTTGTATCAGAACAAACCAACGTAACGTGTGGAGTCCCCCAAGGTTCAATCTTGGGGCCGACTTTATTTAATATCTATATGCTCCCACTAGGACAAATCATGCAAAATAATAACATTGACCACCATTGCTATGCCGATGACACCCAAATCTATGTAGCGCTATCACCAAATGACTATCGCCCCATAGATCTACTGTGCCAGTGCATTGAGCAGGTCAAACACTGGATGTGCCAAAATTTCCTTCAACTAAATGAGGATAAAACTGAGATAATTGTTTTTGGTGCTAAGAAAGAAAGGTCTAAAGTCATCCAACACCTTCAATCACTGTCCCTGAAAACCTCAAATAAAGCCAGAAATCTTGGGGTTATTATTGATTCTGATTTACATTTCGAGAGTCACATCAAATCAGTAACAAAATCGGCCTACTATCACCTTAAAAATGTAACAAGACTTAGAGGGCTCATGTCAGCTCAAGACTTAGAAAAACTTGTCCATGCCTTTATAACCAGTAGACTAGACTACTGTAACGGTCTCCTTGCAGGTCTTCCCAAAAAAACTGTCAGGCAGCTACAGCTTGTTCAGAACGCTGCTGCTAGAGTTCTAACAAAGACCAAAAAATGTGAGCACATTACACCAATTCTTAAATCATTGCACTGGCTTCCTGTACGTCAGAGAATTGATTTCAAAATCCTCCTGCTCACATATAAATCACTTCATGGTCTAGGGCCGAGGTATATCACTGATATGCTCCCACTACATAAGCCTTCTAGATCACTAAGATCCTCTGAGACAAATCTGTTAGTGGTTCGCAGAGTAAACTCAAATCAAGGGAAAGCATCTTTCAGTCATTATGCAACAAACAGCTGGAATAAACTTCCTGAAGATTTGAGACTTTCACCCACTCTGACCACTTTTAAAACTAGACTGAAAACTTTTATGTTCACCTTAGCTTTCTGCTAAATCTTCGCACTTTTAACGTCCGCACTGTTTTGATTATTGTCTATGTTTTTATTCTCTTTGTCTTCCTGTAATGCATTTGAATTCATGACATGTTGTGCTGTGAAGCACTTTGAGTCTGCCTTGTGTATGAAAAGTGCTATACAAATAAAGCTGCCTTGCCTTGCCTGCCTTGCCTTGCCTTGATTGGATTATCTTTCTTTGCCTAGTTGTTTTGGATGGAAGGGTCGATTGTGTTCTGACTGAAAACAAACTGCTCCAGAGTTTAAGTGGAGGCAAGCTGAGACTGCCCTGATAAGGTGATATCTGCTCAGTTGTTTTTCCCCCGCCTCTGAGTGCGACTTCTGTGTTCACATATGCCAAAATGAACTGAAGCTAGGGATGAGGTGAAACGCTCCATGTTTCTACCTGTGATTTCTTGAGCGATTCTGTACTACAGTTTGCATCTTCTTTGTCATAAGAATGAACTAACTAAATCATTTCTGTAACCATTTTGCAGCGTCAGCCTAACCTGTGTTCATGTGTCTCAGCTTTCCCAGTGGACATCTCCAGTATGTGTGATGTGGACGTGTCCCCAGAGCCCACCAGTCCCACCCTGTATGGTGAGTCTTCTGACAAGTACTACCATGTGGACCGCTGGCAGAAGCTCCGAACTGCTGTCCGCAAACTGGAATTCTGGGAAAACTTCACAGCTGAGCTGATCGGGAGTGGCTTCTTCTCTAAAGTCTATAAGGTATTCCATCTGTCCTCTCCCATTTTGTATTGTTGCCTACGTGTGAGCTGCCATCAGAGCTTGCTTTGTTCCGGCCACTAATTGGGACATTCTTGCCATTCCGTGATTGGCCCACCAGCTTTGGAAACCATGGGGGCGTAACACCCCTTACATAACTCCTAATGTGACACCAGTGCTGGAGCTGAGCTACAGGGAGATCTGATTTTCATGTCCCCGATGAAATGAGCTAAAAAGAGGCCTCAGGTTGGACAAGGGGAGGGGGTGGGATTGATTGAGATTGAGAAAGCAAGTTTTTGCTCTTTGAATTTTGGACTGGTCAAAGATTTCCTATAAACACCTTCAGAATCTTACTGCTGTCTCTGCTGTAAATCTACTCGCCTCTTCATTACTACTCAACTACTCAACATCAACTAGTGCTTCCACTTTCACTACTCTGCTTCTAAGCCCAGTTCAGACCAAAGATTTGCAATGAGACAAAACCATTTTACAATGTTGCAGAGAAAAGTTGAACAAACTGGCTAATGTTGATGCCATCAACTCAGATTGTCAGTCGCTAGCAGTTGGTTTTAGAACCGAAGGTAGGGGTGGGAATCTCTAGCCCCCTCCCGATACGATTACAATTACAGGGCTGTGATACGATTATAGAACAAATATCGAGCTTCTCCCCCCGTCACGATCACTCCCGGTCACACTTCACAGTAGCCTGGTGCAGCAGCTCCAGCTGGGCCAAGGCCGTTTAAGCATCCTAGCTCTGCTGGCAATTGAGAGGACACTGGTCCCTGGAAAAGACGCCTAATTGGTACGACAAGGTCATAGATCAATTTCTTGAAAAGGAACGAAGGGTAGAATACATTCTTCTTCGATACACAAAGAACTTACAGAAAAAGTAAAGTCTGTAGCAGCATACTTGTAGTAAATTAATACAGACTTCAGCAGATTCGGAACAATATAAAAATCTGCCCTTGACAAATAAATAATAAAGAATCCAAATCACTTCAGCCATATTTGCAGTCGTGTGGCTCTCATTCACTGCTCTCATTAGGAGCACGGGAGACACTAGCTGCCACTCAGAGTTTGTAATTTGCTTCACCTTTTCCGAGTTGGGTGGAAGTGCTTCCAAGCATTAGCTCTTAATGCACAGGGTGCTGGTGTGTCGGTTTGACTGTTTGTTTTTTTTACTGTGTCTCTGTTATGTACAATGCCACAGATTATACCGGAGCATTTCAGACTTCCACCTTTTGCGTTCCGTGAACAATACTTTTTCAATTACCATTTAGATAAACGATTTTTGACATTTGTGACTTGATTCAGAATCTTCTACGTACGTATCACGATGCATCTAAGAATTTTTTTTTTCCCACCCCGTATTTAAAGGCACTTCATCTGTTTCAACAGCCAATTAACTTATAGCAAAGTCCGCTTGTCAAGTCAGTTGCATACTGTCAGCTGGTCAAAATGGTAGTTTTGGCAATGGTACTTTCATCACTACAAGAAATGCAGCTGTAGAAGTATCTCACTGTCCCTGTCCTCATTCATTCATTTAACATGCTGCCAATTAAATCCAGCTACAAAAGTAGAGAGATAGCTGTTGCTATGGAGATGATACACCATCTCGTCTAGTCGTTCTAGTATGAACTGGCAGGTTTCAAAATGTTGCAGACCTGCACATTGCAAGTAGTTGCAAGTTTCAACTTGTCTGGTTGCAAATATCGAGTCTGAACTGGGCTTAATGGAAATCAATGTCCTTCAGGTGATGCACAGCACTAGTCGGAAGGTGATGGTGGTGAAGATCTACAAAAACGACGTGGACCAAGACAGCATTGTACGTGAGATCAGCCTACTGCAGAAACTCTCCCACCCCAACATAGTCAGGTAACAGTCCACTAATGTCCTGTCCAGTCAGTTCAATTCTACTCAAGCAAAAGAAACAGCTTGATGATTAACCCCAACATGTTCAGTCTCTGTTCTCCTTGTCCACAGGCTCTACACCCACCCACACATCACACTCTTCTTCCCCTCCACAATCTGTAGTTTCGTAGCAGTATTTATGAATACCATTGTTACACCTGAATATAATTCCAAAACCTTTTAAATATCTTTATAATTCAATTCAATTGAATTAAATTTTATTTACAGTGCCAATTCATAACAAAAGTTATCTCAAAACACTTTACATATGGAGTAGGTAAAGAACACACTATGACTTATTCATGATTTACAGAGACCCAACAATTCCCCCGTTGAGTACACATTGGCATTGAAAACCTTCCCTTTAACAGGCAGGAACGGGGAAAGGACCCAACTCTATGGAAGATGGACATCTGTCTGCACCTGTTGGGGAGGAAGAAAAGGAGAGAGAGAGAGAAAAGACAGACAGATGAACAGAGAGAGACAAAGACAGAAACAAAGACAGAGAGAGACAGTCTCAGAGGTGCAAAAATCCACAAAAGTAACTAACTATAATAATATCTATAGTAATATGAATATGACATATATGTTATTGCAGTTAATATAGTAGAATAGTAGAAACAAGCACAGCTAAGGTGATAGAATATGACAATGATAATAATTATTCCAGTAAATATGATCAATGATGAGCAGTGGTAATAACAGCTGTTATACAATGAGATATATTACTGATGGTGTTTTTATGGCTACAAATTTTATAGTTTATAAAACTAGTGATAGTATATATCTCATCTCACCTTATCCACTTATCCAGGGTCGGGCTGCAGGGGCAGCAGCTCTAGCAGGGGTCCCCAAACTTCCCTTTCCCGGGCCACATTAACCAGCTCTAACTGGGGGATCCCGAGGCGTTCCCAGGCCAGTGTGGAGATTTAATCTCTCCACCTAGTCCTGGGTCTTCCCCGAGGCCTCCTCCCAGCTGGACGTGCTTGGAACACCTCCCTAGGGAGGCGCCCAGGGGGCATCCTTACTAGATGCCCGAAACCACCTCAACTGGCTCCTTTCAAGTTCCTCACAGATGGCTGAACTTCTCACCCTATCTCTAAGGGAGACTCCGGCCACCCTACTGAGAAAACCCATTTCGGCCGCTTGTGCCCGCGATCTCGTTCTTTCGGTCATGACACAGCTTTCATGACCATAGGTGAGGTCGAGGAACAAAGATTGACTGGTAGATCGAGAGCTTTGCCTTCCGGCTCAGCTCTCTTTTCTTCACAACGGTGCGGTAGAGCAACTGCAATACGGCCCCCCGCTGCTCCAATTCTCCGGCCAAACTCACGCTCCCTCACTTGTGAACAAGATCCCGAGGTACTTGAACTCCTTCACTTGGGGTAAGGACTCATTTCCTACCTGGAGTAAGCAATCCACCGGTTTCCTGCTGAGAGCCATGGCCTCAGATTTAGAGGTGCTGATCCTCATCCCAGCCATTTCACACTCGGCTGTGAACCGATCCAGTGAGTGCTGAAGGTCACTGACCGACGATGCCATCAGGAACACATCATCGGCCAAAAAGCAGAGACGAGATCCTCAGCCCACCGAACTGCAACCCCTCCCCACCACGACTATGCCTCGATATTCTGTCCATGAAAATCACAAACAGGATTGGTGACAAAGTGCACTCCTGGCGGAGGCCAACCCCCACCGGGAACGAATCCAACTTACTGCCAAGGATCCGGATACAACTCTCGCTTTGGGTTTATAGAGATTGGATGGCCCACAGAAGTGATCCCCTCAACCCATACTCCCGCAGCACCTCCCACAGTATCTCCCGGGGGACCGATCTGCTCCAGATCCACAAAGCACATGTAGACTGAATGGGTATACTCCCAGGCCCCCTCCAGGATTTTTGCGAGAAAGAAGAGCTGGTCCGTTGTTGCACGTCCAGGACGGAATCTGCATTGTTCCTCTTCAATCTGAGGTTCAAATATAGGACGAACCCTCCTTTCCAGCACCTTGGAGTAGACTTTACCAGGGAGGCTGAGTAGTGTGATACCCCTGTAAATGGCATACACCCTCTGGTCCCCCTTTTTAAATAGGGGAACCACCACCCTGGTCTGCCACTCCCTTGGCACTGTCCCAGACTTCCCCGCAATGTTGAAGGGACGTGTCAACCAAGACAGCCCCTCCAAATCCCAAACTTTCAGCATTTCTGGACGAATCTCATCAATCCCTGGGGCTTTGCCACTGTTGAGTTGTTTGACTACCTCAGTGACTTCTGCCAGAGATATTGACAATGATTAACCATCAGCATCCAGCTCTGCCTCTACAAAAGAGGGCGTGTTAGTCAGATTAAGGAGTTCCTCAAAGTGCTCCTTCCACCGCTCGATTACCTCATCAGCTGAAGTCACCAGCGTCCCGCCCTTACTGTTAACAGCTTAGACGATTCCCCACCCCACCCCCCCTGAGGTGAATGGTTTTCCAGAAGCACCTTGGTGCCGCCCTTCTCCATGACTTCTCTGAACTCCTTCAACACCCACTGCTTTGCTTCTGACACAGTAGAGGCTGCAGCCCTTCTGGCCCGTCGGTACCTTGCAACTGCCTCCAGAGTCTTCTGGCATAACATATCCCAGAAGGCCTCCTTCTTCAGTCGGAAAGCTTACCTGATCACCGGTGTCCACCACGGTGTTCGAGGGTTACCGCCCCTTGAGGTACCTAAGACCTTGAGGCCACAACTCACTGCTGCAGCTTCAGCAATGGAAGCTTTGAACATTGCCCCCTCCGGTTCAATGCCCCCAACCTCCACAGGGATGCCAGAAAAGCTTCTCCACTCCGGAGATGTGAGTTGAAGATCTCTCGGACAGGGGCCTCCTCCATACGTTCACAGTTCACCCGAACTACTCGTTTGGGCTTACCTGGTCTGTCCAGAATCTTCCCCCATCCTCTGACCAAACTCATCACCAGATGGTGATCAGTTGACAGCTCTGCCCCTCTCTTCACTCGAGTGTCAAAAATATACGGCCTCAGATCAGATGATACAATCACAAAATCAATCGACCTTTGGCCTAGGGTGCTCTAGTACCACGCACACAGCATCCTTATGTTAGAACATGGTGTTAGTTATAGACAATCCCTGACTAGCACAGAAGTCTTATAACAGACGACCGCTCGGATTTAGATCATGGAGGCCATTCCTCCTTTGCACAAACAACAGTCAGAGTTTTCACCCCTACCACCAGCAGGCATACGGAGGCGACCCTCTTGTCCACCGGGGTAAACTCCAACACCGCGGCGCTCAGCCGGGGGTTTGTGAGTATCCCCAAACCCGCCCGGCGCCTCACACCCTGGGCAAGTCCAGACAAGAACAAGGTCCAACCCCTATCCAGGAATATGGTTCCAGAACCGAGACTGTGTGTGGAGGTAAGCCCCACCAGATCTAACTTGTAGCGCTCCACCTCCCACACAAGCTCCGGCTCCTTCTCCCACAGAGAGGTGACATTCCACGTCCCCAGAGCCAGCCTCTGCTGCCCGTCCGTCGAGGCCCCTCACCTTCACTGCCACCCATGCAGCAGCGCACCCGACCCCAGTGGTCCCTCCTGTGAGTGGTGGGCCCACAGGATGGAGAGGGGGGGAGGTGCCACGTCACTTTTTTGGGCTGTGCCAGGCTGGGCTCCGTGGCAAACCCTGCCACCAGGCGCACACCGGCGAGCCTTCCGACTGGGCCTGGCTCCAGGCGAGGGACCCGGGCTTCCTCCGGGCAGGGTCTCTCTTCCTCTTCCTTGTTTTTCCATAGAGTCTTTGTGAACCATTCTTAGTCCGGCCCCTTGCCTGAGACCACTCTGCCATGTGGGACCCTACCAGGAGCACTAGGCTCCAGACAACACAGCCCTCAGGTTCACAAGGATACACAATCCTCTCAACCCCCGATAAGGTGATTGTTCCCGGAGAGGTATTATAATTATATCTATAGAAAAAGTCACTGAACATAAATCAGTACACTTTCTATGCACTATTGGGTCAAAAATGTGACTGTAGATCATCTTTTTTTTTATAGCTTCACTAATATTATCTAATGTGGATATCACATCGTTTTGAAACACAGGGTATTGAAAAGCATTGAAGTATGTGTATTTTTGACAACCAGACAGAGCAACATGAGCATTCATCTGGAAACATGTTTGTGTTCACCTGATCAACGTCATCCCCAATACGGTCTCTCTTTTAAGGCAGGGACACATCAAGACAACTTCAAAGAACTGGTGCGTCGCCTCACATCATCTGTGTCTCCCCAAAAAGTTGTATGGGAACGCACCATAAAGACAACAGCTGAAGGACAACTAGCACATTGGGGGAAACTGGATAGGACGGCTCAAGACGTTAGTTAGCCAGTTAGCACAACAACACAACCCGATGTTGAAAAAACAAATCGTACCTCATAGCAAACAATACAAACAATAACATATCGATTCTGCTAAAGAGTTCAATGGCTAAAGAAGTTTGTTTTCGGTTTCACGTTCTCTTGACTTTAGCTGTTTGTTGACTCTTCTTGCTTCCATTTCTCTTCTCATGCACTGACTGTGACGACAAATGCCCAACTTTGACTGATGGCAGACTGTCGTCTTGGTTTGTCAGCTTGTGTTTAGCTGTGATCCAACTCCAGAAGGAAATATCTGTCTCTATAGCTTCTAAATGCTCCACAGTCAGTGCGTTTCCATGCAGTTTAAAAACCTGATTATATTTGGGTAAAGGGCATACTCCAGTATCTCAAACAACATGTAAATACCGTACCCCGGGTAAAATCTCATACCCCAGTTAACAAACCTAGATAATTCCTTCAGTACCCCGATTATTCGTGCATGTAAACAGGGTTTCGCGTCTACACATGCTCCATGGGTTATAACTCTCCTATTTAAAAGTATTAATTTAACATCTTTAAAAAAAATAATATATTGGAAAGTGGTTTTCAAATCTTGCACGTACAATGTTGCTTACTGTATGCGGTCAGTTGTAAAATGACTGAAGCACAGCCTGGCTGTAGCTGACAGTCAACACAAATGTAATGAGGCCTTGGTGCTGTTTAACACGGGTCCAGTCATCTGCAGCAGTTACATAAGGTGTGAAGCCAGCCAGACATAATGTTTGCCTAAGCAATCTTATTTTAGCCATTAAGCAAGGTCACAGCGGTTAGGTTATCAGAGTGCAGCTTATCTGCTGAGGCTGTGATGAAAGCAGCGTCCATGCTGTTAGTACCAGGTACGCAATATTGCTGCTAAATCCTTCTTTTAAACAGGAGTTTTAATAATACACTGTGACAAGTTTTTAAACTTGATATTTAACCTCACTTACATATTTGAATGCATGTTATTTATTATATACACTGTTGTAGATGGATAGGAGACATCAGTTTATATGCTGAATCATGGTTGTGAAGACAATGACTTGAGAACTGGTCTACCTTTACAATGGCTGATCTAATGGAATGGTCAATCATCTCTGTATACATTTAGACTTTCTAAAAACTACTACAAGTTCCTAATTATATCTTGTATCTGTTGTCCTTGTTAAATCATAATAGCTTAACTGACACATGAGTGATATTCTATATTTTTCTAATTGTAAAGATATTCCATAGAAAGACCCAAATAACAAGTACTATCTGTGTATCTGCCAAGTTAATGTTTTACTTGCTCTGGCAGGTATGTCTGGCCTCTCTCCCATTCAGATAGATTTCCAGCCAACCAGATCTTAAAACTCAGATTAAACTGTGAAAATAGGCAGCACTGATCAAATATGAATCAAGGTTCTGTTACTGTACTGCATATTTCTCTCCTTAAATGTTTTCAGGAACCCATTTTATTGTACTGTTTAGCTATTATTTGAGAAAGTTTGGGACCCGGCCCCCATTGTTTTTTTGTTTCAAAACGCACAAAGCACCACCTCAACTTAAATGTCACTGATTAGTATGTCATTTCATTGCTGTGAGTGGTTGTAGATCTATCCGTTTGAGTAATCTTTGATAAAAACTACAGTGACCTGCTGTTTAACAAAATGACTGAGCCCAGTTTTTAAAGATTTAGGTCTTCAGTAGAAATGAGGGCTGGGGCTGAGAGCCACAGACAATGTAGGGAAGTCATCAAGTATGAGACAGACTATCAAACAGTTTTTTTTTTTTTTTATGGGATTTGTTGACACCATGAAAAAATATCGTCAAACATATTCTTTAAAGTTGCAGTCGGCAAGATTTTTTTTAAATCATATTCACTGAAGCCGACACTCTGCTTCGATAGAACAACATAAATCATCCGGTTTTAGAAAAAAAAACGCGCCTCTACGTGCACAGCACAGAGCCTGTTGTTTGTTTTGCAAAAATCCACCGCGCCCCTATAATCCCGTCCACTTAGCACAGAGCTGACTCTCAGGCACAGTTCGTGCACACCCCACACATCCTCCATCCCCCCTTGCGCATGTTACAATATCACAGGCACACGCCTCAAGCTAGGCATACACTAAATGGTGTTAGCAGTTGCTGTCTATGAGTTAGCCAGCCCACCTCCATGTAGCGTGTACTCCATGCCGTTTATTGTTGAGAGAAGACATGGGCGCGTTCACAGGAATCTGGTGCATGCGCACTGAATAGCACTCGATGGGAGGGAGTGGTGGAGCTCAGTGGTAGAGGGGGAGGGGCCTGAGAGTTGTAAACATTCGAAATCGAGTCAACTCGATGCAGCTTTAATTACGACCCTCATCTACTTGTAATGTTTAAGTTATGACATTTCTTTGGCTCATTGAATGGCCTCTAATTTGTAAAAAGTCTGTGATTTTTGCTATGCGATACCCTTTCGGCTCTAGATCTTTGTTTAGGGGTCTCTGTTAAACACGGTTTCAGGAACAAAAGTAAACCAGGCTAACTGTCTGCTTCAATGCTAGCAGCTCTGTGAAGCCGTACTCACACACAGCAGTGCTAAATGCAAACATGCTCACACTGACAATGCTAACATGCCACTGCTAAACAAATCTATCTTAGTGAAGCATGTTGGCATTCTAAGATAATACATTATAGATTTCCTTTAGAAACTCAACAAAGGCCGACTCAAAGATGAACAAGTACTTTTCTCTTTCTAGATATCTGGGAATCTGCGTCAAAGAGGACAAACTCTATCCAATCTTAGAGGTGAGTCCAACACCTTTTTTTTCTTTTTGCACCTTGTGAGTCATCGTTGCATGTTCACAGGCTGGCTTTGTTCTGCGTGTGGAAAAACACAACAGATTGCACTAATATGAGTTGATAGTGAGAATGAAATGAGTGAGTTGAGTAGGGTGTTTATTATGTTGCCAGACCTGGGTTCATTGTTTCAAATTATGTCAGAATGGATATGAGAGGACATCATATACACAGATACATTCAAATAACTTGCATATCGTCATACCGTCATTTATGTACTGTACTTTGACCACTGGATGAGGTGAGTTTTTTTGTTTTTTTAAATATCTTTTATATTAATTCCATTTAGCATTGTTCCATTAGAATTTAACATCTCACACACATGTTTTGTACAAAGCATACAAATATTTCACAGCAGGGATCAAATGCCAAAATAACATTCATAATTTCACACAAAACTCAGTAGACTCAATATTAGTACATTTTTCACTTCAATCCACCTTTTCATTCTCCTGTGGTTAACACCTTTCTCTCCTGGTGTAGGATAATGTTGAAAACACAATCTTATGAACAATTGAATAGTCAAAATTTGTAGCAAGAACCAAGGGGATCTGTAAGATAAATTGTTTTTACCAAATAAAGTCTGTTCCCAATGGTGTTACAAAATCTACCCAGTCACTCAGGAAATTCTTACATGTATCTGGTTCTAGTCTAACTAATAAAGTCAACTTTTCCATCCTTTTAATGTAATACATTACTTCTATCCAGTCCTTCATTTTCGGTACCTCCATTTTCAGCCGATGGAAATGGGCTTTTTTACCTGCCACTAACATCACTCTGAATAAATATTTGTCTCCTAAATTTTTCTTATTCTCTGGTTCCCTTTCCCTAAGTATAAATCGAGAAATGTAAATGGAAGTTTATTTTCAGATTTTTTCCATGCATTTCTTTAATTCGAGTCAATAAGGTACGATAGAGGGGCATTCCCAAAAGATATGAAAATGAGTGGCTTTACTTTCTCCACATAGTCTCCAACATCTTGTATCCTGATATTTCGGTTGTGTGTAATTAAATATCTTGCTATGTTCTTCCAACTATATTCTCTCCATGAGAGGGAGCATGTTGTCTTCCAGTGTTGTTCGAGGTGTTTTTTGACACTGTGTATAACCTGGTAAATGTTGCAGTATGTGAATGGTGGCTGTCTGGAGGAGCTTCTGGCGAGGAAAGATGTTCCCCTGGGCTGGAGAGAGAAGGTGGACCTGGCCTGTGATATAAGCAGAGGAATGATCTACCTGCATTACAAGAACATTTACCACAGAGATCTTAATTCAAAGGTAAGACACCCAGCCTCTGTACCACTCTTTCCTGTTACTTAGCTGCTGCAACAGTCCGGTGTCCCCACAGGATTCATTAAAGTTTCAGCCGATCCCTCATCGGCTGCTGTCACAACTACCACCAAAGAGACCTCACAGGGGGTGCACTGTACTTGATACCTGTATGCCATAGCTCAACAGGGTTAGACTAACTTCACAATGCTAGAATTCAAAGAAGTAAGTGCACCATCAGAGACTATACTTAACTCCATAAAAATACATTCATAGTGTATGTATAGTAATAATAGAATAAAGGAGAATAGGAAAAAACATATTTCACTTTGAAAATAAATGAAATAATCAGATACATAGCATTTATTAAAGATAACATTTCACTTATCCATATTCATTTATATGGAGAACTAAATCTGCCAAAAAAAAAAATGACTTGAATAAATTAGTACCCCATTTAGAGTGCCAAAAATAATATAAAAAATAAATTTAGGCATCAATCTCTGTTTGAATGAGCTGCTTTATCATATTTACCATTATATGAATCCCCTATTTATTTATTTACTTTCCTGTTTAATTTTCACATTTATTTATTTTTTATTATTTTTTAAATACATTTATTTTTGCATTTATTTTTAATTATTTTAAATGTATTAATTATGTATTTATTTCTGTATTCATTTCTCCACACATATCTTCTTCATTAGAAGATAGTTAAAGTTCGAAAAAGAAGAAGAAGATCGTGTCTGTGTCATTTTGTAGTTCTTTTTAACCACCATTAAAAGAAGAGCTCACTTGACCTGAAGCGGTTGGACAGAGTGCTGCTGTGTCCTGGCAGGTGGTCAACGTGTCTGTTAGCACCGTAATTAACGACGTTGGTTAATGCGAAACAATGTGTGACACTGCCAGCAAAACACCCCTAAGAAATTCAAAGGATATTTGTTTCCAAGCTGCCAGGAAACATTTCGCTGCTCTGGGTGTTCAGCCTGTTTTTGATCTTCCAACGCCTCTCATCAAGGATCTTCTTCCTAATCTGACCGTATGTCAGCTAGATGAGCTCCAGCCTGCCCTAAACCAGAGAGGGATATCAACTTACTCTGGATGGAATGCAGTCCTACAGGAGATGTCTGGACCTAAACATACAACAGACTTCAACACAGAAGAAGAGACCAAACGGGAAGTTATGAGAATACTTTTTCCTTGCATATTCTATGGCTTCAGAAACCCTTTCATCAATAAAAACATCACATATTTAAACACCCCGTCTTTCCTGTGGGCTGCAGCTAAATGTATAAAACATTTTTTACTCACTATGCCAGTTGATTGTTTAACAGCTGAGCAGTGGCCTCTTCTGAACCTTTTGGAGAAGCGTATTGAGAGTGTTGATCCATCAAAGAGGAAGACCCAAACTGCGTTGTATGTCCTTCCTCGCCTGGTAGACCACGGGGTGGCTAAAAAACTTGTCGTACATGTGCCATGTCCCACACTGAGGTTACCTACTGGCTCCTCTCAAAGCCAACTCCTCACCACTCTCTCAGAGTCAAATCACCAGTTTGCGATTCTCAAATTGGAGGACATGAAGCTTTCTGATTGTCTCCCTGAGATCCTAAATCTACTAAGAGACTGCAAGTTGGAAGAGTTGCAGTTTAATAACTGCCGTCTTCTTGAGAAATGGAGAGACAAAGAGGAGAGTGTGCAGCAGCTGGTGGATGCTCTGAAAACAGTGCCTTCTCTCCAAACACTCAGCCTGGCTCAGAATCGGCTAGCCAAGAACGTGCGTGTGCTGTCAGAGCTGTTCTCAGGATCCTCATCAGGCTCAGTGAAACGCCTGGACATCAGTTCCAACTTCATTCAGCCTGCTGAGCTGCTGGACTGCTCAGAGATTGAGTGGACATCAGCCTCTTCACCGACTGACCCTTGACCTCAGGAAAAACCCAACAGATCGAGACCCTGACACATGGAATGCTGCACTTATGAAGCTTTATCCGTTCTGCGTTCTCCTGGTTGAAGGATGGAATTCCACGGACACAATGGCAGACCCCATCCGTTTACTTCAGCCGGGTTAAGGGTTGTTTTTTTGAGGAGGGGGTTCAGTCTTGCCTCTTTAAGAGAGTCAGGGATGCAGCCGGTGGATAAAGATGTGTTAATAAGATGGGTGAGAAAAGGAAGAAGGTCATGTGCAATAGATTGGAGAAGGTGAGAGGGGATAGGGTCAAGGGGGGCAGGTGGTTGGGCGGGCAGAGGTTATAAGAGTAAGAACTTGATCAGGAGATGGGGGGATGAAAGAAGATAGCAAAGGGGATGAAGATGAGATTGGTTGGAAGGGTGAGATGAGGAGGTGGGGTGGAGAATGAAGAGTTTATGTCATCTACCTTTTTTATGAAGTAGTTGACAAAGAGGCTTGGTAGAAGAGAAGATGGAGGAGGATGACTGGGGGGGGGGGTCAAGGAGGTTAAAGAAGATGGAGAACAGTTTTCTGGGGTTTGAGAAGGAGGATTGAATTTTAGTCTGATAGAAAGAACAGTGGCACTCTCAGACAACCACAGGACTGGGGAGGACTTACGAACCCGCCGTGAAGTAAGGGGACAGAGAGAATAGAGAGAAGAGGACAGAATGGAGAGGAGAGTGTCTGTGGTAGAGTTAGGATGCATGAGTAAGAAAGGGTTCGTTGAAGGGAGGGCTGAAAGAACAGATGGGGCCTAAGAGGAAGGAAAGAGGGATCAGATGTTGCGACGGACAGGTATTGTATCTGTTGATGACAACGGGTTGTCTGATTGGGAGAGTGGAAGAGAGAAGGATATGAAGAAGTGGTCAGAGACATGAAGTGGAGTTACAGTGGGGTTAGAGGTAGAGCAGTTTCTGGTAAATATGAGATCAAGGAGATTACCAGCTTTGTGAGTAGGTGGAGAGGGAGTGAGAAAAAGAGGAAAGTTACAGAAGGATGTTGAAGTCGCCTACAAGAACAAGTGGAGGGCCATTTTCTGGGATGTTTGAAAGGAGGACATCTAGTTCCTTTAGAAAATCTCCCAATGGACCTGGTGGAAGGTAGAGAATGACGATGTTTAATTGTACCGGATGAGTTACAGTCACAGCATGAAATTCAAATGACTGTCAAGTAAAGTGTGAAAGTGGGTAAAGAGAGAAACTCCATTTGGGGTTGATGAGCAGTCCTGTCCCACCTCCCAAGCAGTGGAGAGAGCAGCTGTTATGGCATGCCTTTTTATAATCCATTTGATTTAATTGATCTAAAAAGATACAGGTGTGACATCTAAACCAAAAAATAAAACCCAGCTCTTTGCTGAGTTAAACAAAAACACGAAAGCAACCTTAACTCTAACCGGCACTAGCTATCTTAAACACCTGAGTGACACAGTCTTAGGTCAGAAAACAGCACGACAAAGCAGTCAAGTAAACCTTAGACAGCAGATATAGTAACAGTCAAGCAGAAAGGCCTAGTTTAAAAGTACTTAACTTAATTTAAAGCAATCTTGACCTAAGAAACCCAGTAAGTCCAAAATGACATAGGGGTAAATAATTTAAAGTTACGATCTCAGTCTTTTTTTTCTTGTCTATGGCAGTTACCTTGGGCAATAAATAAATAAACAAATCTATTATAGCCCCTTCAATATCTCTCCTCTCTAATGCTTTCCAACATTCTACACCACATACATTACATTTGCTGAATCAGTGTGATAAAATACTGTTTCCTGCTTGTGTTTGTTGTTCCACATATCTCATATATATGATCAGTTTAATGTATTTGTAACGGATGTTCTTCCCATCTTGGTTATTCATCTGGTCCCTGTGGTAAAATGCTAAATATGTTTTTTATTATTCTTTTTCATAGTTAGTTCAAAGTTTCTCCAAAGATATTGAATAAGTTAATCAAATAATTTAATTCATTTAAATGATATGAATTGGTATACTGAATTATTTTTTTTTATATATATATATATCTTTGTCCAAATTGTTCTTTGTTTCCAACCTGATTTGGAGTAAAATGTGTGTCTCCCAAACATATTACACACAAACCACCATTTGTGAGAGAGAAAATTTGCATCCATCGGCACACAGACAAACTGTAGGAAATCTATTTTTCGTGAGTCATCTCACGTTTTTGTAATAACGATTTATGTTAGAGTAATAACTGAAATTTACAAAATGGCAAAAATGATTTTTCATTCAAACATGTAGGCTATTTATGTGTAAACGGAATGATGTATGCGTTGATTTTAATACAGAGCGGAGAAATGGAATCAGATCACAAGTGGTCATGTGGGGACTCATGCTGCTGCCAGGTGACGTGAGAGCTGTCCACTTGTGATATGATCACTCAGGACGGATGTTAAAACCAGGTGAAAACAGGCCCTTTAACAATCAAGACAAAATATCATGCAGTGAATGGAGATCCTCATCATGCGTGCGTGCGTGCGTGCGTGCGTGCGTGTGTGTGTGCGTGTGTGTGTGTGTGTGTGTGTGTGCGCGTGTTCTGTGTAGGTGCTGTCTGGCTCCCCTGGTTGCCAGGTTTCACAGAAGGAACAGTCAGAAATGCAAAGAGACAACATGACAGCCACTCTATTGTCATGTTAATACATAGTTGCTAACTAAGTGCTGTTGCTACACACATAACTGTGGATTTGTGTGAGAATGGGGGCCTCCCACCATGCACGTGACCCTGAGGCAACTCATTTGGCTCTGACCCAAATCACTTTATTGACACGGGAGCCATAATTGATTTACGTCACACTCATCCTACAGAAACTGGATTGGTCCATCCATGGTGAATGGTGATAAATGAATCAATTAACCTGTTTTGGGTACAGTTGAAGCTGCACTAATCAGATAGACCTGTGGAAAAATCTGAAAATCCTGCTGTGACTGAAAGTGACAGACAGAGCGGCAGATTCAACTGATGATTCTCCGGAGGTTCAACATTAAGGGCCAAGCCACACGAGAACGTGTTTCCCTATAAACGCACATTTTTAATACCGGTTAGGCCGACCATCCACACGCAGCCGGCGTTATCGGAGCCTGAAAACGGTATTTACTGTAACCAGGTCCAAGAGTGGGAATTTTTGAGAATGCCCCCCGTGGCGTTGTCGTCTGGATGGCAAAAAACACATACTTTGTTAACGATGCCGTCATCTCCACACCTCAGACCTCTAACCCCCGCGGCGTGACATAACAACAGCGCTGCTGCGTGAGAGGAGAGAGACAGACCCATAGACTGAACTGGACTCTGAGCCACATGGATGCGAATGAATCACAGATTTCTCCCTTTTCCCTGATAGTCTGAATAAGACGCTAGCTAAATTGGTTGCTAGTAGCATGTGGTCCGGCATGTGTATTAAAGCGTTTTCAGCTGGTTTCACTGGTTTCATGTGGACACAGATATTTCTTGAGCCGAGTACGTGTGGATGGAAAACTTTTCAAGAACGGAGGGGGGGAAAAAGGTTGTTTTCGATCGTGTGGCCAGGACCTAAAGACCCCTTTTACATTGTTTCAGCATTTTAGTTTCCTGTTTTCTTCACTCTCTCTCTCACAGTCTCACAGCTCCCATTTACCTAGTTTCTTGCTGCAGCAGGCAGCTGTGAGATGAACCACTGTACACTACCAACTAACCAGTATAGCATTAAAGTTGTACTCAGTAAGATTTTCATCTCGTTAATTGTCTTTCCTATCTTTCACAGAGTGAGTTAAAACATTGGTGATTGATCATGTGATCCTCTAATGAAAGCACTTGTTGCTTCTTTGCTGGGTTTTCACATCTGTGTGTCTGTGGAGACAATGCGCCTCCATGTTAGTGACTCTGCTGACAGCGGTTGGTCTGTCGGCCCAGATCGTCACCGGTTATGCTGCGGTCACTTGTTATCGAAAATCAGGAACTTCCAACTTCCGAGTCAGGCTTGCAGTAAGGACAGAAGTGTAGTGTGTGTGTGTGTGTGTGTGTATTGTCGCCTGCAATTACATCTTACTGCCACAGAAGCCGCTAGAAACAAGGTATCTCAAATCTTGAAGGCATCGTGGAATTAGCTTACTAGCTAGCCTGTCCTGCCGTCAGCTCTCATCCGAGCAAAAGCTAAATAACAGCAGGGAGGGATGGGGGGGGGGGGGGGGGGTCCTAGATAGCTAACTTGCTACTGTTACCATTAGATGAGTTAACTACCACCTGTAACTATGTTATGTGGCGAATTATGTTATTCCTGGTCAAAACAATCATACAAATGACTTTATGAGTGTGTTAAACGTTGTGTTGTTGTAACCTTAAAATGTTTTGTTGTATCACGTCCATGCCACTGTATAGCTCAAGTACGCTTATTATAAGTTTAGCCACACAACCTCCACCAGCAGGGTAAACAATACAACCTTAATATTAACTGGATCTTATTCTAAGTAATGTAATGTTGCAGCACATAGCATGTAACATATACCGTAACTATATCAAGCTATAGTCATATTATTGCCAGCAAGCTTCAAATATTTTGTGGGAGAGTGTTGCTAACGTCACATTAGCTAAGCTCTATCATTAAAGTTGTATTTTTTACCTTGTGTTGACGTTGTGTGGCTTATCCAAACTTCATTTATGAAGTATGAGGAGGTAGGTATAAAACCTAGCAATCTTTTTGCTGACTCGGCTTCCATCCCGGATTTATTATCTAATAACACTTGTGTAACATCAATCCTGTAATACAGAGTCAAGCTTTAAAGACAATATTCTTTCAGGACATCCTGGGCTATAAGGATTACTGTCCTACATTTAAAACATACAGCCTAATACTAAAGGCTAGGCCTACAAGGGTTCAATATCCTTGAAGGAAGTATGCTGTATTAATAAGAGGAAATCATCCAATTGCTTTACTGCCCTACCAGGCTTTTAACACTATTTTAAGATGTCAGTATTTTCTTTACAGGGGGGTTGATTTTAGCAGAGAGCTGTGGTGCTGCAGGTGTCTTTGCATAGTACTTGTGTTAGCTGTGGTTTAGCCTAAAGTATAACCCCTGCGTCTGACAACATACAGGCACTGCGTGAGATAAGAAGCGGTGTCACTCGCTTGTCTTGTTTCCATTTTATTAAGTGGATCAACTCACACCCGAGTTTTGGGATGATGTTAGAGAAGCTGCGGGGCTCACGTGTTACAGGTTTGTGTTACCACTCTGTTGCTGTTTAGCCTCTTACATATTGATATGGTGAGAATTTTTTTACTATTTAGTCGCAGTCTGGAGCCCTGCCTACAAAGTCTAAAGCTTGACTGTGTTTTACAGGCTGTCAATCAAAGTCCAGTGGCTCCGCCCCCAAAGTGTCAAAATCTTTCCCTGCGCGTAGAAAGCACTCCACGGGTTAGTGGAAGCTGCCTTTCCCGAGAGTGTATAATGTGCACCACAAGCGCAGAAATACCCCTCCTGTTGAGCTCAAGGGGATTAAAAATCTGCACGCCATGGTTAATATGTGTGCGTGTGAAATCACATACATCACTCGAGAGTCATTATTATTGACCTAATTCTGACTCCATAAATGTGTCACAGTAACACCATAGCCTTTACTCAAATTATGTACAGCAACAAATAAAGTTATCGATCAAACAAGGGGCACACAGAATACTTTTAAAGACCATGGCAGATTATCCCAGCCTAAACGTTGGGTGAACCTTCTGGGTACTGTAAAGTTTAACTGGGATTAAGCCAACCGCTACAAATCCAGTTAAGTGACCGGACATGTGAAGCTCCTGACGCCATCCAAAAGGAAAATTACATTCCAAAGCCCTCTGAACCTATGCAATAATTGTGAATATGCCTCAGTAACTCTGCACATTCACTTGAATCAGAGTTTAAGCTCCTGTAAAAGTTGTGGCCCCTTTTAATTAGCGCCTTTCTCGCTGGATCTGCGAACACTGAATTATTTAGTGTCCTGCAAAGGTGCTGCCAGCAGATTCTATTGAGTCCGCTGATAAGTGGAGAGACTAGAGAGCAGCTGGATGTTCACTTTACACAGAACACATGCTAACTCAATGACAGCTCATTCAAAGATCAATACTTAACTATGGACAAAAGGAACAGTTGATGCTGCCTGCTTTTTCATACATCCACCTTACACTGTCCCCTGTTGGCAAAATGAAACACTGCACTTGTATTAACTAATGCTAATTACAACTGTATTATTCTATTCTCTTATCCTGTTTGCGTTTCCACAGAACTGCCTGATCCGGGTGACGTCTCGAGGTCGGGAGGCCCTGGTGACTGACTTCGGCCTGGCCAGAGAAGTGGTGGAGCTGCCCGTGAAGGACCCCGGCAGGAAGCTCTCGCTGGTGGGCTCAGCCTTTTGGATGGCCCCCGAGATGCTCAGAGGAGAGCCATATGACCGCAAGGTAACAAAGTCTCGCTTGTGCTACACACTCTTTTTAATTAATGATTATTTAATTTTAATGATTTTATTAAAGATTATTTTCATGATCTATGTATCATTTGGTTTATTAATTGTAACAAAATAGTGAGAAATAGCTTTAGATTTCCTAAGGTGAGGAGCTGGACTGAACATTTTTTTGAATGATGTCTGAAAAATTTGTAGTTTTCTGTCATTCTACTAATTGTTCCATCTCTAACCTGAACACTGAATGTCTTTTTAGGTATGAAAATATATATGACTTGTTGACTTTCAAAAAAACTGTTTGGTATTAACCTCAGTCATCATGGCTTTCTTGTTCCAGGTTGATGTTTTCTCCTACGGCATCGTGCTCTGTGAAATCCTGGCCAGGATCCCTGCCGACCCAGAGATACTACCCAGAACACAGGTAGAGCAACACTAGAAACACTTAGTCACAGCAAGGACCTCACATCAGCAACAATCACACACAGCAATTTGAAGAGGATGTCATATCAATGGTTGGCCATGTATTTACCTGATATTAAAGGTTGAATACGAAGAATGAGCAGAACAGCACCATCTTGTGTCTCAAGATCGTAGTCGCAACAACAAAAAATAATCCCAGCATTCGGGTTGCCAGATTCATTCAGCCTGCTCCATGTCAGTGGTTAATCATTCAGGGGAACCACTAATCTGGATTAATCAATTAATTTGACAACAGTATTTAATGTTAGCCAGTCTTCAGCTTGAAGTCTTTCTTTGAGTGCTGTGGAATCCATTAGCTAGCTCTCAACTCAACATGATTCTTGTTTCTGTAGCAACAACAGACAATCCTGGCAACCAGCAATGCCCAACACTATTGGCTGCTACAATGGAAACAGAACGGGACAGGAAGTCATCGTCAAAAATATTAATTCAGACTAATTATATTTTCTATGGAAAAGCAATACTTTTATTCTTTTCCCCCCTTAAAAATGCCCTGTGGGTGTATTTTTATTCTTTTTTAAATATAGCTTTTAATAAAGATTCTACATATTCAACCTTTAAGGTTATGATACTGGTTATATTCAGTTCATTGTTTTGTATTAAAAAATATCAGGATTTATTTCTCTGTCTGTCTGTAAACAGGTACTGAAGTCTACATTCATCAGTGTTTCACCTCAATCAGTTTATGTGAGATGCCTACCACCAGCACCGTGGGAGGGCACTTCATGTCGAATGTGTTAAAGAGATAGTTGAGAGTTTTTAACATGTGGTTGTATGATGTACTCATCCAGAGTCTGTGTTACCTGCAGTAGATGCCGGTCAGCTCGCCCCCAGTTTGGAGAAACAGGCAGGAGGTCAGAAGCTAAGCAGTGTGTTGCTGTGGACGGGGAAAGCAGCTAAACGTATTTAAGTGTTCATATTTAGAGTGGTTTCATCACAAGTTTACACCAGGGGAACTACAACTGCTATCTGCTGTCTTCAAAGCCACCAGACTCAGTTGACATGAACAACAGTAGTTGGACCTCGTCTCTCATTGGCTGGTTAGTTAGTTAGTTGTTAGTTTTAGTAATTTCCTCGTTTTAGCTCCACACATTACTTAACACACCGCTTAAACTCTGATTAAAACACATACATGAGAGTGGTATTGATCTCGTCATCTCACTCAAAATGTCAACCCGTTGCATGAAAACTGATTTTGACTTGATTTAAGGACATTTTCAGTATTGTTATAAAGTATCAGCCCTTATCAGTTTTTATTTTCAAGTGCTGGTCTAAAAACAGCTATGAGTCAAACCCCTCTTTATGTATCATATCTGAGCCAACACAAAAGAGTGTTCCTCTTCCAAACAGTGTGTGAATAGCAGCATAGGTTGTGTTAATATGTTATCAACTCATCAAGCTGTGAAAACCATGGTGTCCATCCATGGATGTGTCTTGACACATCTTCAGTAAGTCTAGTGAAATGTGCATATTGTGTGCTCGTGCTGCAGTGACTGTTAGTGTTGATGTGTTTCAGGACTATGGGCTGGATGTAAATGCATTCAGGGAGCTGGTGACTGACTGTCCTCAGCGTCTCCTAGAGTCAGCAGCCAGCTGCTGTATGGTAGGTAGATACAAGAGCCGACAGAAAAATACAATAAAAAAACAAAACAGCACACAGCTAATGTTAGGACCAGTATTCATTTTGGGAGACAAGTGAAGACATGAAGTAATAATGTATTTGCAGGTAGTTTAATACATGTTTTATCTTGTAATGATAAGTGAACTACAATATATCTGTACCTACACTGTGTGAGCTGCACTTTTTCTCACCACTTGGGAGTTATGAGAGACAAAATCAATTAAAGCAGCAGAGGCTGAAATATCCTCTCTCCTATTCTCCAGTGTTTTGGAAGTAAATCTCCCAAAACAAGGGATAGTTTTACTAATGCATCTGCAGCTCCACATCTGGATTACAGTTGGAAATCTGGTGCGTCTGAAACCGACGTTCAAAGGTGCCTTGTACGTTGGTATCAAACACCTAGGGCCATGACAACGCACCCGGCCGCAGTGGCTTCTCCTCCAACCTGATGTGCTGTGGCGGTTTGATAGTCCCCGCAGCTCATGTCTTGTGCTCTCATTGGCTCTTGGAGTCCCTGACAGCTCCAGATATTTAGCCTGTTAGATAAATGGATTGTGTCTGCGAGGCACAACCGAGCATCTCGGTTCATGTTTTTGAACACTTCACAGATTGCGCTCAAGTGCTGACACATGAGCGTCGAGCCAACCCCCATTTACACTCGGATCTAGGGCACGCTTCCCGACCGCAGCCCAGTAGAGAGTGGCATGATTGCACATTTACGTGCATGAGCATTGATGGTGGTCCATTCACACTACGTGATGATAGCTACTGTAAGCTATTTTGTTGAGTTGCCGCGCAAGCAGTGATGCAGAGTAATATGTCTAGGGCTTCTATTGTGAAAGGTAATAACGGAAGTAGTGAAGCTGTAATGTGGGGCTGCTGACTATGTGGAAGGCAAAAAATTGTTGACTGTCTTGGTTCAAACCATGGGCACCCTTGTGTTATTATGTTACTACCATAAAGTGAAATTACGGCATAAATTCACCCCAGGGTCTTTTTCGGCAAATACACTCATCAAAAAAGCCATTGAGACAAATTTTTAACTTTTAACTACTATTTTAAACTATTAACGGAGATATTCCGGAGAGTCGCTAGCAGTTGCTAACAGCCAAATGTGGCTAGCACTGATCAGCTCGGGGCAGTACAGTGAAGGCATTCAAACGTCTTTTTTGACCACTAATACTGCTGAAAATAACAGCAAACCTCTACAGTAGCATGAGAAGAGTCCCTTTACAGAAAACAAAGCACCAATGGGCTCTTTCCTTTGGGATTGACTTTGGTAATCCACTTGAATGGACTTTACTATGAGAGGAGCTGGTACAAGGGCCAGTAGGTAAGTCTTTCAAAACACTCTTTTAATAAACTCTGGGTTCTCTAACTACGTTGTTGGTGCTTAGTTTTCTGTGCAGGGACTCTTCTCATGCTACTGCAGAGGTTTGGTGTTATTTTGAGCAGTAATAGTGGTTAAAAAAAACATTATAATGCCTTCACCTAACTGTGTAAGCTGCTTTCGGCTGTTGGCGATAGGTCGAAATTTTGGAGCACCAAACACTTAATTTCCCTTCTTTTGGTGGATTTTATGCAACGCTTTGTGGTATAAATGTCTTTGTGTAAGGGAAAGCACAGGTGACAATTACAATGTCAAAATCTAATAATATGGCTGGTGGCAGACAGGAGTTAATAGGGAAAGGGAGGCTTATAGGGAACCAATCTAAACACTGGTGGTATCATTATTCTATAGCCTAACATTGTGCAATCAACATTTACTTCATAATGAAAAGTTAAAACAGAAAAGTTGTACTGATACTGATGAATACAGAGCCACTTTCCTGTCCTCTAATCTAAGATGGACTCCTTCAGACGGCCAGCGTTCACAGAATTGCTGGATGAGTTGGGAGAAGTCGCTGAGAGTCTGGAGCCGCCACCATAATCTGATCTGACCACAAGCTGAGTCGTCCGTCTAGGAACCCCAACCTACCAACCCGAGTGTCTGCGAGTTTTGGTCACTGTCTGGACAGGAAGCCGCACTGACCCTGAGTCCTCTGTGGCATCACTCTCCACTGCACAGCACACGACCGTGGCTCAACTTGTCTTAACTGAGATGGTGCAGATATACATGTTTTTTGGGAGGGTAGAGGAAACTCCTGACTTTTTATGGACACTTTGCTTTGACACATTTTATGAACAGATGAATAGTAGTTTGACTCATAGGACTAAAAGTTCTTATCTTCTCTCTCTTCCTTGGTTCCTTCTGTTCTGTGTGAGCGGTGTGTTTGTAACCAGCAACGCAGATGATCAATCTGATGATGTGTTTTCTGCCTCTTATCTACCCGTCCATCTCGTCTCCTCTCTGCTGGGACTGTAACAAACATCACTTCATATAATATGGGACATAGGAAGTACATGACTAGACAGTTGAAGAGAGTTCAAGTAGTCTTTTACAGTCGACTTTGAGGTCAAATTTGCTTTGTGTTCATGTTCACTGTTCATATTCATGGTTATATTTAATCTTGCTCTCATTTTAAACTATTTATTATTTCTAGAAAGTTATTTTTCTATGGAATAATACTGGAGACCTTGAATGTGCCAGCATTTCAGGAAAATAGAAAACATCTTTCAGGCATTTAGTCAGAGGAATTTTTGAGTTATTCAGTGGATTTTGCATTTCTCAACAATGAAAACACAAAAAGTGGTTGTTTTCTATAGCGATATGCACAATTTAATGTCTACATCTCTTTTTGCTTTGTCATATTTTGGTGTTGTTTTTCAGAGTTAGAAGTTACTTTGAACATGTGCATGTAAATATTCAAGCTTTCTTTCTTTTGTTCACATCTTTTTTAATTCTGTCACCTATTTTGGGAGTCCACATTCCTTTAAGTTTACCAATATTTACCACTTTCTGGTTTGTGTGCCTCTTAGGGATATTTCAGGCAGTGTAGCCTTTTTGGTCCCATTTGGGTTATTTCCTATTTAATTGATTTTAGTTTGTTCGCAAAGTTCTGAGATGCAGGTTTAGTTTAATTGCACATAAACATAAATATGACATAAAATAGTGAAAAAATACAAAATAGAACAATGAAATTCAGGTGAAACACAGACTTGAGCAAGCTTTTCCATACAGAAATAAAACTGAAACAGACTCACCAATGAGAAGACATAAAAATAAGCTATAACTTAATTTACCAATTACTCAACTTAAGTTAGATTAGCTGCTCAGTATGATTATTTATTCACTTTGCACATTCCTTCATGGAAACTGATGGACCCAATTTAATTTAACATCCTTAAAGGTGCATTGTGTTGTTTATGGCCACATGCTCCAACAAAACGGAGGGCAGCATTTCACCTTGTGCAAGAATTACATGATTTAGATGAGACTGTTCTAGATTGTGTACAGTTAAACACATTCTAAAACTGCAGAGATGAGTCCTAAAACCTGGAAGTGAGTCAACATTTTTGCACTCCTGGTTCTCTCATCCTCGAACATAGTTGGTTTTTTGAATGGATTTTTGGTTAGGTGCCTTAAATAAGGTCTGTGGTTAACACAGGATTAAGAGATGATAATGTTTTATCCTGTGTGATAAAACAGTTAGTAAATATACCCCACCCCCACTCGCAAATGAGATCCACGCATCGCAATGCAAGGGTCATGAAATTCAGATGTGAAACTAGGCAGTGCTGATCAAATATGAATCAAAATTCTGTTACTGTATTGTCTCTTTCTCACCTTAAATGGGTCATATTTTAGTGTCCCGCTGTAAGAAGGAGAGTTTGTGGCCCAGGTGACTTGTTGAAAACAGTCGAGCCAAAACCCAACTCTACTCAACTCGCAGTCCGTCTATCCAATAAACGTCATTCCTTTGAATGTAACCTGCTTTCAGCACTGCCCACCAGCCCATGCTGGATTTGCTGCTTCACCACCATAAGAGCAGCTCCACATAAAACTTCTGTACCCAGCGTCTTTCTCACAAATGCTCACTCTTTTCACAGAACTCACCGGCTAATTGTATGATGACGATTTAGCTTTTCATTTGCTTTCTGTCGTTATTTATCTACATTCGTAGATCTATATCCGCTGACTACACCATAAAGCCTGGAATATTAGCTGTTGAGAGGAAGCCCATGGGTTCCAAAATTAGCGGAGACCTGGCTGCACGAAACAATTCCAGACTAAGCCGTTAGGCTTTATCCCAGCACTGTACATCTGGTAAGCCAGAATACTTAAACCCAGGATCTCAGTTTGGGTGTACGGGGCAGCTTTATTTTCCTTTTCCTCTCATGTTGGCAAACTACAGTGACTCTCAAGTGGTTTTACAAGCCAAAATCGTACGCAGCTAGCTGATTAGCATGCTAATTTCAGTAGATATCTCTGCAACACAATATAGACGTCTTTGACTTTACATCACAAGTCTTCTTCACACTCTGTTAATTAGGTTAGTTCATTATTTGAATGTTTCACACAACAGAAAATCTGGCTAATTTTACACATTGCACCTTAAAAGAAAAATAAAGTTTTAGTCCAATTTCACATAAATACCTGCGTCATTTATTGTGAGACTTCATTCACTTAACTGACATCAATAAGCAAGCTGTGGGGGCCACTGAAGAGGGGCTCTAGGAAATGAAAGAATGTGCATTTGTCATCAGCATCTGCCACAGTAAATTCAGCACTGTAAAAATAGCAACGTATATTATTTTGCATAAATAAGTACTACAAGCAGTAAAGTCTTAGAAATATAAATGATCAGCATTAAAGTCAAACTGTTGGTTGGGTTGAGTCTTGATAGCTTCTATCTCTGTGATTCATAATAACGTGTTCTTCAGTTGTATTTCACAACTTATACAATCATCAACTGAAGTTGTTTAGAAATATTATTTCCCAGCATGCACTGTATTTGTGTACAGAAAGCCGTCCTTTCACTAATTTGAGCAAAGTTATGATGGAGGTTTGTTATGTATCTCTTTATAATGTCTGGCAGATAAGTGGCATGGTCTTCTTTCTCATCAGAAATAAAATAATACAAACCATAATGAAGATGCCTCCCCGCACTCTTTCACTGTAATACACCTCAGTCACACTGTGTGGTTTAACAATACACTAAGTAAGGCTAACTGATGGGGTTGGTCTGCCAGGTGGAGCTGGTCAGCTGCACCGCGCTGCACCACGGCGGTGAGAGCTGCCAAACTACTGACATCACACAGTCGACACTGATCGGTTTCCAAAGGAACTCTGGGAGATGAGGTCCCAGAGGATCGCCTGCAGTTACAGCTTACATCAAAGTGGCAACTAGAAACAACTACCTTTGTGGGATTTTTGCCTTTATTGAACATGAAGGCTCAAGATTGATAGAAAAGGGGAAAAGGGGACAGATGAAACAACACAACATCTTTTTAGGGAATGCTCTTTTAGTCAGACACTCTGGCATGAAATAAGGTACACGACTCAAACTCAAAATGGATTCTCTTTTTTTCGTTGGTATTTTTGAAAATATATTTCCTGTTAAAAAGTTGTAGGTTTTTAATCTTTTCTTATTATTAGCTAAATTCCACCACACCACCACATTTGCAAACCAGAAGCTTAATTTTATTGTTTTCATGTTTTACTTTTACTCCTACCTGGACACACTAGATTTTACAGGTAGCACTGGCTACCTGTAAAATCTAGAATAGACTTTAAAATCCTTCTCCTTACGTACAAAGCTCTTATTGGTCAGGCTCCGTCGTATCTTAAAGAGCTCATAGTACCGTATCACCCAACTCGATCACTGCGCTCTGAGGATGCAGGGCTACTTGTCGTTCCTAGAGTCTCCAAAAATAGAAGGGGAGGCAGAGCCTTCAGCTACCAAGCTCCTCTCTTGTGGAACCAACTCCCAAGTGTTATTCGGGAGGCAGACACTGTCCCCATATTTAAGAGTAAACTTAAAACTTTCCTTTTTGATAAAGCTTACAGCTAGGGCTTACGAGCTCTCAGCTGTGTTGCTGTTGTTATTCTTAAAGCTGCGTCCGTTCAGTTTAATGATGCTGCTATAAGCCTAGTCTGCAAGGGGAAATATTACCTTTCCTAATACTCTGAGATTCTCTCCTCTCTATGTTATTCATGTCTCATCAATGCATGTTATTAATTCAACTTCTTCCCCGGAGTTGTTTGTGCTTTGTCATCTCCGAGGTCTCTGCTGATCGTGGTGGTGCCTACTGCCGTAGTCCTGTGGGTCACTGCTGATTTTGGTAGAGCCTGCTGCCTTGGTCCTGTATATCAGGCCCCTGCTGATGGGGGTGGTGCCTGCTGCCGTGGTCCTGTGCGCTAGTCTCTGCTGGTGCTGGTGGTGCCTGCTGCCCTGGTCCTGTGTGTAGGTCTCTGCTGACAGTGGTAGTGCCTGCTGCCTTGGTCCTGTGTATCAGGTTCCTGCTGATGGGGGTGCTGCCTGCTGCCCTGTTCCTGCGCGCACGTCTCGGCTGATGGTGGTGATGCCTGTTGCTGTGGTCCTGTGGTCCTGTATGAAGGTCTCTGCCGATGGTGTTAGTGCCTGCTGCTGTGGACCTGATTGTTGGTCTCTGCTGATCGTGGTGGTGCTTGCTGCCGTGGTCCTGTGTGCTGGTCCCTGCTGATGGTGGTGATGCCTGCTGCCCTGGTCCTGTGTGCAGGTCTCTGCTGATCGTGGTGGTGCCTACTGACGCTTCCTGCTACTTCAATAACTATTAGTCATTTATTCTGTCACTACTTTTATAAATTATAAAATCTGTAGCCATAAAAACACCATCAGTGGTATGTCTTGCTGTATCGTAGCTGCTATTGCCCCTACTCATCATTTTGTCATAATTATTTTCATTTTCATGTTCTGTCACCTTGGATGTGCGTGTTCCTGCTGTTCTGCTATGCAGACTGCCATAACATGTGGGTCATGTTCACATTACTATAGATATTGTTATAGTTACTGTTACTCGCTGGCTGCTTGCATCTCTGGAAGTGTGTCAGTCTCTCTGTCTTTTGTCTATCTTTGTGTTTCTCTCTTTCTCTCTCCTTTTCTTCCTCCCCAACCGGTCAAGACAGATGACCGTCCTCCACAGAGCTGGGTCTGTCCGACGTTCCTGCCTGTTATAGGGAAGGTTTTCGTTGCCACCGTACTCTATGGGGGAATTGTTGGGTCTTTACCTACTCTGTAAAGTGTCCTGAGATAACTTTGGTTATGATTTGACACTATAAATAAAATTGAATTGAATTGAATTGAATTAAAGTACTGCACCAACTGTAAAGCTGTGAAAACCAAAGACATGTGTAATGAATTTCATCTGTAATGATTTATGTACTTCAATGTTTCAATCTTTTATTAATGAGCACTGTCGCCTCACAGCAAGAGGTTTCCTGGTTTGAATCCCGGCTGGGGCCCTTCTGTGTGGAGTTTGCAAGTTCTCGCCGTGTCTGCGTGGGTTTTCTCCGGGTTCTCCGGCTTCCTCCCACAGTCCAAAGACGTGCACGTGTTAGGTTCATTGATGACTCTAAATTGCCGGCAGGTGTGAATGTGAGTGTGAGTGGCTGTCTGTCTCTATGTGCCCTGTGATAGACTGGCGTCCTGTCCAGGGTGGACCCCGCCTCACGCCCGATGTCAGCCTGGGTCGGCTCCAGCCCCCCCGTGACCCCGACAGGGGCAAGCGGTTGAAGTTGGATGGATGGATGGCACTACGTCAAGAGATATTGTTACTGTTACTATTGTCGTCAAACAATTTGAGGTTTTGTAAATAGGCAGACAGAATATTTTAATGTGTTAATGATAAAAGATAGACATTAACGCATTAATATTGTGGTGCCAAGACTAATGTTCCGTCGAAAAAAAAAAAAATGGAAGCTAGCTAACGCACCAACGGAAGTTAACGCCAGTGAAAGAAAGAAGATGACTTCCAGTTCTAACATGAGTGAGTCTGAAAAGTCAGTAGAAATGAATACACCGTGGGAGGAATGCAAAGAAACTACGCGCAAGATAATATTGGACAAAATTACGGCCCAGTCCTGTGACGCTCACGTGTCAACAAACGTAAGAAATGGAACGGTAACGGTGACAGTGCAAATGTCAGAGCTGACATTTTGGCAGCTATCCAAGAGCTCTCAAACAAACATGACGAGACGTTCCGTAAGATTTCATTGATAGAATCTACGGCAGAAAAAACGTCTCACCGTATTGAAAAAATATATTTTACAATTGAGCAACTTGTGGTGGATATTAATCATCACAGAAACATTTTGAAATAGACTATGTTAGATATTGAACAAGTGGAAAAAGAGAACCGGATTCTGAGGGCAGGAGTTGCTGAAAAAAAGCACTGCAGTTACAGATGGACACTGAAACCACAGAGTAAGAGAGATGAACGAAGACGCGAGAGCAGTGGTGAGTGATATCCTTGGAAAAGTTGCCCCGGGACTCATGAATATCTACAGGAAGGTGTCGACAACGCGCATAGCCTTTGTCCGAAGAGAAAGGATGGATCCCACCAGTCACTCATCATACTATTCTCGCTTTGCCGTAGGCCCTATCCGTGGTATTGTTTGGAAAAAATGCCAAGGTCTGCAAGTCTCTACGGGACAATAAGCTGCGTCTCACCCGGAGGATCGAGAGGCCAGAGAAAAACTTCGGCCCATCATGGAAAAAGGAAGGGAGGTAATAAGGCGTGAAGAATCATACAGTTGAATAAGTTAGCAAGCATCCTACACACTGCACGCCTCCTGGAGGTTACCACTGTACATGGACTGATTGAGTAAGAACTGTTCACTTTTGGAGGTGACAGGGGAAGACTGCTATCTTTCCAAAGTGGTCATAGAGGGCCCCAGTAGAAAAACACCAGCAGTAACATTATCTGAGTTCTTCTCACACCTTTTATACAAATAATATTTGTTCCACGAGGTATGAGAGATAAATAATAATTCTAAATATAATCAAACTTTTTCTTTTTTTTTCACTGTTTGCTAATAATTTGCATTGGAATGTTGCTTAACTGTTAGAGCATTATTATTATTATTATTATTATTATTATTTTTGAACAGCAGAGTATAGTCCTCATACTTTGTTTTTAATTGTAAATTATATAAACTGACAGAAGGAAAATATATTCTGTTTGAAAAGCAATATTCTGGGTTTTACCCACCATGATAGTTATTGATTAATTCAATTTAAACTAACTTTTATAAGGTACTGGCACTATATTTTTCTATAGTCACTACTTTTTTTGGCTGTCTAGGTTCCTTAAACGAGGAAGTGATAGACAAAGACTAGCTGTGGCTAGCCTGGATATTGTCAGGCGGAGTTCAATCGTAGATTGTACGTTGGTCTGTGAAGGCTGCGGTCATTTTTTCAGCACAAGAGGCGGGCATAGTTTAAATGGCTGCACCTTATTGGACAGTCCATTAACCAATCAGACCTACGATCCGATGACGTACTCTATTCCTTTGGCCACCAGCGGGGCTAACTAGTAGATTAAACTTTTACCAAAACGAGTTGGCAGTAAAACAAATAAATCCTTTCTTTGGAGGAATTGCTACAAGTTTCTGCTTACCTATAAATTACCAAAGAAATCAATCACCAAAAGTCCAGGATTGACATTGCCTTTAATTATTCTAATTTCACTTCACTGATCAATGCTCTCGTAGACTTCAAATCTGTACTGGATACCATTCTCCTCCTGTAGCTCTTGTGGCACTCCTGGAAACCTGCAGGAGAAACGAGCCTTGCTGTATATTTCATCAGGTTTACACATAAATGTTAAAGGCTTAAGGGCAGGTGCATGATTCAAAATTTCAGCAGCCAACAGCTCAGTGATACCCATCAAGATAAATCTCAAGGTATGTTGCTGAAAAGAAGACTTGGTTTTAGAGTTTGGAAATGTTTTGATGAGGTACCTAAAAGGTTGTACAAAGTCGTTAAGCCTTCATCATCACATCTAAATTGGGGTTTCACATTCACAAGAATGGGACGGACAACCCAAATACCAGATTTCTTTTAGACATATAGAGTATATTAAAATTCAAGCACTTTACTAACCTACAAAACATAAGACTTAAAATGAATAATATTTTGAAGTTTCACAATTTCAGTTTATTATAACTTGGGTCTTACTTTCCTGGACTGCTCTAGGTTCTTGACCTATCTGATGTCAACTTGCTTTGAGGTTAGTACAAGACCATCATAACTGAAAGAAATGACTGTCAAAACTACAAAATAAGACTGAAGTTGTAATAAACCTGAATTACCCACAAAAATGTGCTGAACATGTGTGCTGATCTTACTCTGGCAGTAGATGATATTTGTCTGGACTGATTCCAGGGAGGAACGTGTCACATTCAAACTGCTTCAGGATTCGCGTGATGAACAGTCTTCTGGTTCCCGGGCTCTCCATCAACTCCTGGGTAGCCCAAAGCAACCAAACCATGATTACAGAAATAAGTAGGTAGTAAGTACAGGTGTGTGTAATTTCAGCTCATCCAGAAGTGGTTCACTACGATCATCATTGATAGCTGCAACCAGTACAACAGTCATATTAAACAGTCATATCCAGTCATACATATTTGATCTTGTACATTTTCTCTACATTTAACTTTTCTGATTTAACTTTCTGTAAATTTTATATGAGCTGTGTTCTTTTTTTTTTCACTTCAGTTTTTAATGTTGTTTTCATTTAACAGACATTGCAAAAACACTACTGACAATAATCCACCCCGAAAAAAAAATAAAAACAGTATAGGGCGTCACTCTCTTGAATATTTCAGTCTTCGTTTCCCTCGTCCTCGTGTCTATCACTGTTTGAGTTCTTGTATATAGTCCATTTCTCCCATTTTTGCTCTCCTTGGACCTCTTGTAGTCTCATATGAAATGTCCTCTTCTCCATTGTGTACATCTCTTCGACAAATGCCACCCACTGATCCTGGTTAGGTGGGTCTACCTTACACCAATTTCTAGTTATAGCTTTCTTACATGCAATCAATAATATATTTACCAAATATCTATCTCCAATATGTATATGTCCTTCATCCAGGTCACACATGTACAGAGTCTCACAGGTCATAGGGTATCTTCTGCATGACACTGTGTACCATTCCCCAAAACCTTACAATTTTATTACACTTCCAAATAATATGGGCATGGCCTGCTTCTAACTCGCTACATTCTCTCCAACACAAGTAATTCGTTTTTGAATATTTATTTTTAATTTTAGGCATAATAAAGAATCGTATCAGGTTTTTCCATGAGAATTCCCTCCATGACTGTGAGCTGGTGGTTGTTTGGTGTGCTTTCCACATCTCTTGCATTGTTGATCTGTAATGCCTATGTTGAGTTCCGATTCCCATTTTTCTTTTACATATTTGGTTTTTCATTTGTTGTCAATGCTTTGTATAATGCTGATATAGTTCGAAAAGGAGTCCCTGCATATGATTTGATTAGAAGTTGAGTTACACCCCACACTTCCATGGAGGGATCTCTTCTGATTTTCTTCTTGTAATAGTCCCTTAGCTGTAAATACCTATGAAAATCATGCTTCCCCAGATCGTATTTATCCTTCATATTTTGAAAACTCTCCAGCTCCCCCTTCTCCTCTAGGGTGCACCATGCTGTGATTCCCTTAGTTAACCATGTTTTGAATACCCAGTCATATTCGTTTGAAACTACTATCAAATGCCAGCCATTTTAGTTGGTGAATATCATTTATCTTGTATTTTTGGACCACTTTGAACCATAGATCCAACGTGAATGAGGGAATTGGGTCTATTCTTTCCTGTTTTTTTTGTAGGTTTCCTTATCCCCAATGATGCTCTGAATTGGGTACCCACCAAATTCCTTTTCCATGTCTTTCCACTTAGCCACGTAGTCAAGCCTACACCGGCACAGTATTGATCTAAATTGGGCTGCATGGTAATATTCCTTTAGTCTTGGGAGACCCATACCTCCACTATCTCTTGGTAGCTGGAGAGTTTCGTACCTTACTCTGGGGCTTTTTCCTCCCCAAATAAATCTTGATAAAACTCAATCCCAATTTACAAATTGAGTTTGGGGGACCTCTATAGGTAAAGCTTGGAACAGGTATAAAAGACTAGGCAGTATATTGATTCTGACCGCCTCAATTCGTGCGCTGAAATCTTATGGTAAAGTAGACCATCTTTCTATGTCCCTCTGAATCTTGATTGATATTGTTGTAATTTGCCTTATATAATTTGGTTAAACTTTTAGTAATGCAAACCCCCAAGTATTTGATTGTTTTCTGCTTCCAGTTAAAATCGTAAGATTCTTGTATCAGCCTTGATGGGGTATAGTGTAATGTTAAAACCTGTGTTTTTGATATATTAAATCTTATAACCTGAGATATGTCCGTATGTTTCGAATAATTTCATCAGTGTAGGGAGAGAGTCATCCAGCTGACTGAGGTAGGCTATGATGTAATCAGCAAAGAGCCCTATCTTGTGCTCCATACCATTTATAGTCACACCTTTAATTCCTTCATTCTGTCGGACTGCTTGAGCTAGTGGTTCGATAAAGAGAGCAAATAGAGTCGGCGATAAGCAGCAACCTTGTCTAGTTGATCTTTGTAGATTTATCCCAACCGTCAGGCTGACATTGATTTTGATTCTGGCAATGCGTTGATGGTAGAGTGCTTTTATACTTTGCACTGATTTGCAATTAAATCCAAATCTTTCTATTACTTTGTATAAGAATTTCCAGTTTACAGAATCGCAAGCCTTTTGGGCGTCCACACTTAATAACGACATTCTGTTTTTTCTTTTGGGCTTGCTCGACAATATGTATAGTTCTAATGTTATCCTGTGCTTGTCTATTTCTTATGAATCCAGTTTGATCTTCTTCTATGATGTCTGCTACAAAAGTATTGATTCTTTTTGACATAATTGATGTCTATATCTTGTAGTCTACGTTCAATAGTGAGATTGGTCTATAATTTCCACATTGTTCTTTATCCGTTCCAGGTTTTGGGAGCATATAAATTATCGCTTCATCCCATGAGGGAGGTATTTTATTGTGTCTTAGTGTCCAATTGAATGACGCCAAAAGTAACAGTGCATGTTCTTCCCTGAGTACATGGAACCATTCGGCCGGATAACCGTCACTTCCCGGGCTCTTTTTATTTTTCAACTTTTTAATTGCATCCGTCACCTCCTCCATTGTAATTTCATTAATATTTCATTTTGTGATTTGCCAATTGAAGGCAAGTCTAAAGAATTCAGAAATTCCTCCATCTCATCCTCTCCTGCTGATATAGGTTGGGTATACAATTTACTATTATACTCCTGGAAGACCTTCTCTATATCTTCTGGCGTGCAAAACAGCTCTTGTGTGTGGGGGTCTCTTATTTTATGGATGCTATTAATTGTTTGTTGCTTTTTTATGCGCTTTTCGAATAATTTAGTAGATCTTGTTCCTATTTCATAATAGTTCTATTTCAGAAACCTATTTTTATTTCTCTACTTCGTCTGTTAAAATATTTATTTTTGTCTTTAAAGCCGTAATTTCTCTGTATATATTTTGGTCTTTTGTACTCTGAAAGTTTCTCTCTAGCACTCTTACATTTTTTGTGTATTTCTTGTTTGTTTCTATTCTTTTTTTAATAGTGCTGTTTATGCTATTAATTTTCCCCTAATAACCACCTTCATGGTGTCCCAAAGTACTGTTGGGTCTACTTCACCATTATCGTTTTCCTCAATATATGTGTTGATTTCCTTTCTGACCCTTTCCTTTCTCTGTTCATTATTCAGTAGGCTCGTATTCAGCCTCCATGCTGTTTGCCGTTTTCTATTACGGAGGCCGATTTTTAAGTATAAGGGGTTATGGTCCGATACCACCGCCCCCCCCAATACTACACTCCTCTACAAGATGACACTCTCCCACACCGATGAAGAAATAATCTATCCTTGAATGTGTTTTATGAGCAGCTGAATAACATGTATATTGCCTTTCCAGTGGATGTAAATTCCTCCACACATCGATCAGGCCCATCTCTTCCAGTGATGTAATGATAAACCTTGATAATTGTTTTCTATTTCTTTTAAGACTCGTATCACTTCTGTGGCATAGCGCCACATTTATATAACCACCACAAATTGTAATTCCCTCTGATTCCTTAGCTATGACATCAAATAAGTACTTGAAAAAGTGCTTATCACTTCGGGGGCGCATAAATAATAATCAATGTTATTTTTTCATTCGCTATCTTCCCCTTTATTAAAACAAACCTTCCTTCTTTGTCTTAAGGGTTCCTTCTCACAATCAAACTGGATTGAGTTTGCCAGCAATATTACTACACCTCTTTTACATCCACCTTTATATGTACTATGATATAAATTCTTATAACCAAATTTGCTGAGTTTTTCATGTTCTATCTGTGATAAGTTTCTTAGTTTTGCCATAACCCTTCCTCTTTTTGCCGGTGTACTCAAGCCGTTTACATTCAGGGATATTAATATAATGCTATCAGCTATTTTTGCCTTTCTTTAATGTTTTCAGGTGAACTCCCCGACAAGTGTAAACTAAATAACTAAGATCTAAATAACTATGTACATGTAACACACAAACATAAACAAAACCCAGAAACCGGGAGGTTTTCAAACTCTGGGGCGATTTTCCTTGTGCCCCAGCGCCCCTGTTGCTGGGTGGAGAGGAAGTCCTCTCCTAACGCTATATTGCCTATTTGGTCTAGACATAGGGCTTAACTGCCCAATTAACCCATCCTCCCCTTATGTCGGCCACTATTGCCTTTGGCTATTCCAAGTGGTTTGAAATATTAACACTGAACCCACTGTGGATTAAAAGGGGGAAAGTAGCCCTTTGCCTTTTCCCATTTTACACATTTTTTCCTCGCTATTAATCTAACTTAACATTAACCTGGATTTCAATTAGTCCACAGTTGTACTTGGATTTCAATTAGTCCACAGTTGTACCTCTTATGTTCTTTTAGACTCTTGCAGTCTCTCCTTTATTCACCTTGCTGTCTGCGGTCGGTCTCTCCTGCCGCCAGCTCTCTGCAACCCCGCTGTTCCAGCAGCTCCTCTGTGTTGAGTCGGGTCTCACTCCAGAGCCGGTGTGCTGTTGTTCCTCCTCGCTACCGGTGCTTCCCCCTCCTCACCAGGATCTTCCATCGTATAGCCCTTCGCTCTCATAAAGCGCTGCCTCTCTGGCATCTTCATATACTTTCACTCCGTCTTCCCAGTATATTCTTATTTTAGCCAGCGGGGTCTGGAACCAGATACCTTCTTGTTTTAGTCTCTTTTTAAAATGACCATATGTTTTTCGCTTCTGGATGACTTCGGTCGCATAGTCATGATCAAAGAAAACTCGTTTGTCTGCGATCTTTAATGTTTTCTTCTCTTTGACCCATACCTTTTGTAGGATCATTTCTTTAGTGTCGTATTGCAGAAAGTTGGTGACTATTGATCTGGGGGTCGCCTCTGGGCCAGGTTTTTTCACGAGGGCTCAGTGACAGTGCTGAATGTGGAGCTCGGTTCCTTCCGGAAGTCCGAGTTCAGTAATCAACAAGTGTTCCACATATTTGCTCAATGACTCATAGTCCTTTTCTGTGTCTTCCGGGACTCCATAAATACGGAGGTTATTTCTCCGTGATCTTCCTTCTAAGTCCGTTAGCTTCTCTTGGAGCCGGCGGGTCCGCTCCCACATCTCCCACATCAGTGGGATCAATAATCACATACTCAAGCCTACTCTACCGTGGTTATTTGAAAGCAGTCAATTGCTGTAGCAGTTTTCCACCAAGACTCCAAAATGAGAAAATTAAGAATTAAAGACTGAATGATTAAAGCATTTGTCAGACATAAGTAAAATTTTACAGATTCCATGCAGTACCTTGTAGAGAGAGCTGCCCCCTATAACCCAGACCTGGTCAACTTGTTCTGCCAACTCCGTGTCGAGAAGCCTGAGAGCTGAGCTGAAGTCTGGCGCCAGGTGGTGTGCTCCTGCCGGGGGCACTCTGGAGGAATATTGACAATTATTTTCAGGTCACTTCACTGATACTTTGCAAAGTAACATTTCACTTTAGCACCTGCTGACAATATTGCTTTAAACAAACAAAATTATCATCCAAAGAAAATCTCAAGAGAGCCGCACATAGATACAATACTTTTTATGGACTTGCAATACCCTTAAGTGGCCATAATGTGTAGGTAGTAGTGGTGTTTCCATTACAGTCGAATTCCTGGTATAAGGCAGGTCTCCCCAGAAAATTATCTGTGCACGCACATCTTTGCACGGGCTTGTTAAAATGAGTGCTGCAACAGCCGGGTCGGATTCTGACCTCTGGCCCTTTCCTGCACGCTGAAGTCCTTACCAACAGCTGGTATCTCTTGAAGGAGCTCTTTAAAGTTGAGCTCAATCAGTATGGGGCTTAGCAACGCCGATGACTTCTGGCATGGGAACACATCCCAGACCAGTCTCCAGTGGTGATCTAATTTTTTAATTCAGATCCTCGCCATCAGTAGAAGAACATACAACATACATACAACAATTGTCCTTGAGCAAGACACTGAGCCTCAAATTGCTCCACCAGACTGCGCGTGGTTTGAATGACTAGATTATATTACATGATGGGCAAGTAGCGTCTGCCATTGGGAGGTTGGCAGATGGGTGAAAGTGAGAGTTAGCGTAAAACAACGAGCCATATGTTGGATGATCCTTCGATTCTCACTTAATATTAACGACAAGGACTGCATATTTTCACCTGCGTAATATTGCGAAAACTAGGAACATTGTTTCGAGAAAGATGCAAAAAAACTAGTCCATGCGTTTGTTACTTCTAGGCTGGACTATTCCAAGTCCTTATTATCAGGCTGCTCCAATAAGTCTGTTAAGAGTCTCCAGTTGGTCCAAAATGCTGCAGCTCGAGTACTAACTAAAAGAAATCGAAGAGAACATATGTCTCCTGTATAAGTCTCTTTGCACTGGCTACCTGTAAAATCTAGAATAGAATTTAAAATCCTTCTCCTTACCTACAAATCTCTCATTGGTCAGCCTCCATCGTATCTTAAAGAGCTGATAGTACCGTATTACCCAACTAGATCGCTGCGCTCTGAGAATGCAGGGCTACTTGTTGTTCCTAGAGTCTCCAAAAGTAGAATGGGAGGCAGAGCCTTCAGCTATCAAGCTCCTCTCCTGTGGAACCAACTCCCAAATGTTATTCGGGAGGCAGACACTGTCCTCATATTTAAGAGTAAACTTAAAACTTTCCTCTTTGATAAAGCTTACAGCTAGCGCTTACAAGCCCTTAGCTATGTTGTTATTGGCATTCAACTTCTCTTAGAGCCTGCATATACGGGGCCTAAGCTGATTTTGTTCTGCTTAATGATGCTGCTATAGGCCGAGTCTGCTGGGGAATAATCCTGTCCTGGTACTCTGAGCTTCTCTCCTCTGTTTGTATCATTCATGTCTCATCAATGCATGTTACTAATTCAACTTCTCCATAGAGCTGGGTCTGTTTCTGGTTCCTGACTGTTATAGCGAAGGTTTTCGTTGCTACTCTGTGTGTCCTGAGATCACTTTTGCTATGATTTGGCACTGTAAATAAAATGTAGTTGTTTCTATTTGCATTTTACAGCCTCCCAGATGTTCTGGAAACAGGGTTGCAAAGTTTAACAATAGAACTTTAACAAAATGAGCAACAATTGAGTAAAATCCGGGCTCCAGAGTAACTTTTTTCACTCGGAGCACTGCGGCTCCCAACTGAAAATTTTAGGAGCGCAACCAGAAATTTTAGGAGCACACATGGTAAATCAACATGCTAACCAAATGTTAACGTTTCTACTGATTTTTACTGTATTACCAATAAATACTTTGATAATAGATGCAGAAATTACAATGTGCTGTTTCAAATTCAGTGTCACATTTTTATTGTGCGCTTTTTTTATTTCTGTAGACCTTACCAGAGAAACAGGTAAAACACATGTACAGTACATCTGCTTTAAGGTAAAAAAAGAGAAAAAAAAAAGAAAACCACAGACAAAAACCGAAAAACCCCAACATGAATCCCGCAACCCCTCAACAACCCAGACACTATCACAATAACAAAAAACAAGTAGCCGAATAACATGTAACAAAAGTAGATAACGTAAGTTAAAAAAAATAATAATAATAAAAATAAAATAAATTAATAAAAATAAAAATGAAAAGAAAGAAAAACTAAACTAATAGCAAAAATAATTAACGTAATTCAAGAAAGAGAAAGACAACAAAAAATAAATGAATAAGGGGGGGGGGGGGGGGTCTCACTCCTTTCAGCACTAGGAAGTGTCCTCAGCATCGTCAGGAGTAACAGGGATTCTATTACTAATAAAAGCCAGCAGTGGGTTCCAGGTTTTGTGGAATGCCTCCAAAGATCCCCTCTGCAAAAACCTCTCCAACCGGAGACACTGTAAAATTTCACGGATCCAACTATTATGAGTCGGTGGAGAAACATGTTTCCATTTAAGGAGAATTTTACGTCTGGTGAGCAGGGTGGTAAAGGCAACGGCACGTTGTGTAGTAACGTTGTGTAGTAATGGGATTTTTAGACGGAGGGAGCCCAAAAAGAGCAGTCAGAGGATTTGGTTCCAAATTTGTGTTAAGAGCCCGTTTGAGGGGTTGAAATATATCAGACCAAAATTCAGCAAGCTTCGGGCACGTTCAGAACATATGTGCGTGGTCGGCCGGGGACTGCTTACAGCGGTTACAAGCGTCACTGTGGCTAGGGTATAGCTTAGCCAATTTAGCGTTGGTGAAATGGGTTCTATGAAGCACCTTCCACAGTAATAGGCCGTGCCTGGCACAAATCAAGGATGAGTGGACCAGTTTCAGAATGTCCCTCCACTGGACCTCAGTAATGTCTACCCCCATGCATTTTTAGGTGAGGCAGTGGGGACTCGGCTCAGAAGAGCAATCTTATTATAAATGACACATATCGTGTTGTATGTTGAGAGACAGGAATTGGTCCATCTCAGCTTCAGGGGCCGGTTCGGAAAATGTGGGAATTGCTTTTGGATAAAATATCTCATTTGAAAGTACCGAAAAAAGGCTATTAGGCAGGCTGTATTTGTCCGAAATAGATGCAAAGGACGCAAAAACCTCTTCGTCATACAGGTCCTTAAGAGTTTTGAGGCCCTTATCTGACCATATGCGGAATGCAGGAAGGGAGATATGCATGATTATTCAAAACTGCCGCAAGGACCAAAGCCCTTTGCAAGCCGTACTGCTTCCTGAACTGGATCCAAATTTTAATGGCATTAACGACAACCGGATTGGATGAGACCTTGTGGGCAGTTATGGGGAGCTGTGAGCAAATCGTAGAGTGCAAAGAGCAGGAGGAAGATGTTATCTCTGTATGAGCCCAGGGCGGGCAAGGGTCTGCAACTTCACTGCGGAGCCAAAATAAAAGTTTATTAATGTTGCAGGCCCAGAAGTAGTGGCGGAAACTAGGGAGTGCTAGTCCACCTTCAGGTTCAGGGAGTTGAAGAATAGGTTTTTTGATACGGGCTGGTTGATTTTGCCAGATAAAGGCGTTAAGTTGTTGGTCCAGGTTAGTGAAGAACGATTTGTTGGCAAATTGGGAGGTGTTGAAAAAGGTACAGAAACTTTGGTAAAATTACCATCTTAATAAGATTAACCCGGCCTCTAAGGGACAGGGGGAAGCCTGCCCATCTAGATAAGTCTGATTTGCATTTATCCAATAGTGGCTGGAAGTTCTTTTGAAAAAGGTCCCTGATGGAGCTGGTGATAAACACTCCCAAATACTCGAACCCCTCGTCAGCTGTTTTAAAAGGTGAATATGGATTGTCGGAGTGATCTCGGCAAGTTGTTGACAAAGAATAACTCACTCTTCTATATATTCCATTTATACCCAGATAGGTTTCCAAACTGATTAAGGGATGATAAAACCGGGGGGAGGGAGGTTGTGGGGCTTTGGAAATAAATAAGAGAAGGTCACCAGCATATAAGGAGAGTTTGTGGACCAGGCCAAAACGGGTGATGCCTTCAAACTCATTCTGGGATCTAAGCCAGATTGCTAACGGCTCGATGGCTATGTTGAACAACAAGGGTAAGAGCAGACAGCCCTGCCGGGTTCCACGCCTGAGAGGGAAACATGCTGAACGGACGCCGTTAGTATCAAAAGCCAAATTTCTCCAAAATATAAAATAGGAAGCCCCACTCTACCCGGTCGAAGGCTTTCTCCGCATCTAGCGCCACTACGAGCTCAGGAGTGTCCGATCCATGTGAGAATATGATGTTGAGCAGCCTTCTGGTGTTGAAGAATGGATGTCTCCCTAATATGAAGCCTGTCTGGTCTTGTGAAATTATCCATGACATCACACTTTGGAGGCAGAGGGTGAGGACCTTAGCAAGAATCCTACAATCTATGTTTAAAAGTGAGACCGGTCTGTAGCTGCCACATGAGGTAGGATCCTTGTCTTTCTTCAGTAGCAATGAAATAGATGCCTCATACAAGGTCGCTGGCAGTCTGCCTTCAGTGAAGAAGTCGTTAAACATTCTCACAAGGAAGGGAGCTAATAGTATTGAGTATGCCTTTAAAAGCTTGACTGTAAAACCGTCGGGACCAGGAGATTTCCTGTTCTGCATAGTCTTGATCGCTTCATGCACCTCCAACAGAGCGATGGGTCTACCGAGCTCTCTAGCAATGTTTAAATCAATCTGAGGGTATGGTAAGTAGTCTAAGGGGTTGAGGGTCGCTGCAGTAATTGGGTTGCATTCAGAAGTATATAATGCGGTGTAAAAATCAGAAAAAGACTTGTTGATCATCACTGGGTCAGAAGTGTGGCTACCATCTGGTAGTTGAATTTCAGAGATTAGTCTGGAAGCACTAGCTGCGCGGGCCTACTGTGCCAGGAGTCTCGCTGCTCAAAAAAGTTTTGTTTAGATTGTCATAGCCGTCTCTCCACTACTTCTCATTTGAGAAGTATAGGATATCATTTGTCCTCGAACAGTAGTTTTAATTGCTTCCCACAGAGTGCCGCTGCTGTCATCAGGGGTGTCATTAAACTCTATTTAAGAGCGGATTTGAGTCGCAACAAAATCTTTAAACTTACTATCCGACAGTAAGTGTGAGCTGAACCTCCAAGGTGAACGGGGAATTGTATCCTGTGGAAAACTAATGTCAACTTTGGTAGGAACGTGGTCAGAAGTGACTATTGGGTGATATTCACATGCATTCACACAGTCGAGGAGGTTGTAATCGATTAAGAAGAAATCAATTCCGGAGAATGTGTGGTGTACATGGGGGGGGGAAAAGGAGAAAGCGTTCCCATGGGGGTTTCTAAACCTCCAGGGATCAGAAATTCCCAATTTGGATAGCGTAACCTGTGTAGGAGAAGATCTGTCAAGAGTCACATCCTGCACCAGGTTGAAGTCTCCGCCTATGATAATGCGATGACTGTCAGCGTTTGGGATTTTGGCGAATAGCCTTCTAAAGAACTGTTCATCATCCCAGGTGGGCACATAAACCAAAACTAAGACCACTGGTGTGTTCTGGAGTGTGCCCGAAACTATGACATAGCGGCCGTCAGTATCTAGGATTACATTTGTTGGCTCAAACAGGACCCTTTTATAAATGATGATAGCTGCCCCTATTTATATCTGTAAATTTGGAGTGGAATAGGTGGCTCATCCACACCCTCTTAATATGTGGGTTGCCGGCTGTTTTGAGATGAGTTTCCTGCAGAAACATCACATCCCCCTGAAGGTGCTCCAACTGTGTCAGGACCTTACTGATTTTGATCGCTTTGTTCATTCCCTTAGTAGTCCAGGAGATTAGACGCACTCCAGTACCTGTCTTTACAGCATTAGCCATAGGAACAATAATAATAAATTAGAATGACACTACATGACCTTAAAGTAATCTGTAGTAGTGGAGGAAGAGAGTGGGGAGGGAGGGTAAAAAAATAAATAAAAGGCCCAAACGCACATAAAGCAGAACAAAAACAACATAAAACAAGACAGTAACAATGTCCCCAATCTGAGGGCTAGTCCCATAGAAAAAACACATTCTGAGTTCTCTAGCTCGAACTAACCACTAAACTAAACTTCCGGGGTCTCCTCCCTAAACAAACAGTGCTTGACCCCTTAAAGTCACATGAGAATAATAGTAAAGAATAAAACAGAAATAGTATTACTAATTATGCCAGAACAGACATTAAATTAGTCAGCAGAGGGTGCTAAGATGTCATGGGGCAGGCAGGCCATGGGTACTTTGGGGGTATTGAGGGTATTTTTCTACCTCAGCTCAGATGAATAGAATGCATTTAAAAAACCCTCCACCCTGCGTTAGAATGCGCGCTGTATCGATACAGGTCATCTCTGCACATCAGACTATAAAAAGTGTCAGGCTTCAGTAAAGCCCTTTGACCAAACAGAGACAAGAATACTTCAGATAACACTGTGGCGGTTGGTGATAAAAAGTTTAAATCAAATAAAATAAAGCTGTGAATGAAATATATAACATAGAACTGAAATCCACAGGCAGACGAGCTTCCAGTGCTTGGCACGAAGACCGACCAAAGACAAACTGAATTCACATGACAGTGTGAGCAGGCACAGAAACAGGAATTTAAAAAGCATCAGAAAACACCGAACCTCGAGTCAACATGTCCACAGTGCGTTAAAATGTCAACTTAGGGTTTCTGTTCAAAACTTTAACAGACGGAAAATCAGCAGCCCGTCAAGACTTGAACAGTTAACCAGGTGGTCTAAAAATAATATAAAATTTATAAACTCCGGTCAGTCGGGGCTGTTATAACACAGCAACACAGTCAGCACCACATCAACTCACAGTTATCCAGACAACATGACAGCGGCTCGTCTGCGGTGAAATCAACAGCTCTCCCACGGTCATCAGGGCTCCTCTGTGTGGGTGGATGTTATGAAGGCTTTCGCCTCTGTGACCGTGGAGAGCCTTTTCCTGGCTCCATCCTTCATCATGATGACCAGCCTCGCAGGGAACAGCAGCTCGGGTCTGAAGCCCCGGTTGTAAAGCTCCAACATCTCACCTCTCTGTATTTCTAGTGTGCGGTGAGCACTGTCACACTTCAGCGGTGACTCCAGAAAGCCTTCCCCAAAAACCTCCATGAGCAGCTCTGCGAAGAAGGCTGTGGGCCGCGGACCTTGAACAGATTCTGGTAATCCAATCACTCTGATGTTATTGCTCTGTTTCCAGGACTCTAGGTCGCTGACTTTAGCTAACAGCTTAGCGTTGCTCTCTGTTAGCACAGCACAGGAGGCCTCCAGCGGTAGCAGACGCTCGTCCTGCAAATTTGCATTTACCTCGAGGAAGCATATCTTCTGAGCGTGGTCGGACACTGCGGTGTGGACTTGGTCCAGCTTTGCTTCGAGCGTTGAAATGGAGGCTTTGAACTCGGCAGAGAGGGCTTTGTTCTTGGCGGAGAGGGCTGCATGGTGATGCTCCAAGAGGTTAGTAATGGCCGTCCTTGCTAATCTCGCCACCTGCCTCCTTTGCGGGACTAGCCTTCGCCCCCTGGTCTTTTACAGTCTGTCTGGTCGGATGTGTCAGTATTTAGGTGGTGTAGCCGTTAAACAAGACTAATATTAATATTGTTGTGACTTTCGGGGTCCTGAAACGTAAAAATTATCAAAAGTCACGGGAGCAAGACTCAACCGGTGTCTACTCCATCTCAGCCAAACCGGAAGTCGTCTATTGTGCGCTTATGAAGATGCAACATGGAAGGTAAACCAACAGCACCATCATTGTCATGACAGTACAATATAAAAAAATATACCATACAGTTAGAATAAGGGCTGTGACGAGACCCTCAGCTCACAAGACGTAATATAGAGAACAAGAGGAGACAAGATTGTAACACTATTTTAAAATTTCAGCATTTTCTTTTCAGGGGGGTTGATTTTAGCAGAGAGCTGTGGTGGTGCTGCAGGTGTACAGAGTACTTGTGTTAGCCTCGCCATCTAAAAGGGACCTGCCCCCATCATCATACAGGCACTGCTCCACAGAGAGCTAGACAAGAAGCGATGTGACGACCATCACTCACTCATCTCACAGAACAGATACATTTACATTTTATGAAGTCGATCGACTCACCGCTTGGGTTTTCTCCCACTGTTTATGTGTTTTAACATATGAACCGTATCCACACTGACTGATCAGATCAGGTGTCACCTGCTGCCTCAAGGCCCCTACACATAATACGCCGTAAAAACGCTTTGCGCAGCCCGTTACATTAATTTCCTATAGAGGAGGCGGCAGCGCCCAATGTAGTGGCGTACACCACTCAGATTTCCCTCTCTGCTGCTGTGCTCAAAGTTAAATCTGTTGAACGCTGACCTTTTCAAAAGCGCAACCAACGAGAGTGTGACGTTTACGTTTCCTAGGCAACCAGAGGGCGACCTCAAGCCAGCTAGAAAGATGGAGGAAAAACTTACCGTTTGTGTGTGCGAGTTAACCAAAGTATTTAACGTTACATTAAAGTCGTTTCGCGAACTCAAGGAAAGCGTAATGATGGAGGTTTATAAGCAGTCACAGGAGGTTTGTTAGCTCAGTTCACGGCAGTTGTTTTAATACTAACGTTGATTTAGCCATTTACTCTCCATTTCTCATTTAAACACTGATGATTTCTTCCCATAGTGAATACTGAACTATTTTGATTTAGTACATTTCTGCTGTCACTCGACTCAGGAGCTGCAGACAGACGCGTCACATACAGAGGCTTCAGTTCGGTCAGGTGCCCGACCCTGAACCTAAAACTTGTAGCCTGATGTTAGAGAAGCTACGGGGCTCACGTGTTACAGGTTTGTGTTACCACTCTGTTGCAATTTAGCCTCTTACATATAGATATGGTGAGACATCTGGTAGAACATGCGCAACCAAATGTAAAATTCAGTCATACACTCAAATTTTGGACGCAAAATGCGAACATTTGGTCGCAGTCTCGAGCCGTGAAAATAGAGTCCTTTATGCAGGCTGCACTGCATCTACAGTGAAACAATACAATGCTGGATAGCAGCATTAACTGTTTGTGACACATACTTGCACTCTCTGCTGAGGACAATGTTGATCCTGTTGTTCAGAGGTCTGTTCTTCTCTGGGATTGAAAACCAAGTTTTCCTGCCCATGATCACCACATTCTGCTTACCTGCAGGACAACAAGGTTTAAATTAATAATAAAAAAATATTATTTATTAGATTCAAATATTAATTAGTAGTTTACTCTCCTCAGTTCTCAAACAGGCTGCATCAGTGATGGGTTGAAAAACTTCTGCCTCAATAAATGACCATCGTGCTAGACTAGTGAATACCCTATCACATTTTTTTCCATCATTATTGATTTCTGTTACTTTATTCTTCTGATTGTCTTATGTCAAAATCATGTAATGAGAAGAGATTCAATTGGAAATCTTGAATTTGATCAAATGCTGTATGAAAGTGTTGAAAATTGCAAATTTTGTGGGGGTAGTGTTTCCCACAGCATTCTGTGAGACCGTGTGGTGTGGACCTCGGGCCATCTCGGGGTGTCTGGGGTTATGCTTTCCTATAAAAAGATTTTGTACATTTTAAAAGTTAAATGCATCAATGCTGTCAAAAGTCTAAATCCATGAAGAACGTTGTGCTCTTGTAAACAGTGTTGTTCAATTAAATCAAACATTGGTTGTATAGATAGGATTTTACTAGTCCAATTAGTTAATAGTAAATAACTGCTATTCAAAAAATAATCATCGAAATAAATCATATTCCTGACATCACAATACTAAGTTTAGAAATAATCAGTCAGTGTCAGACCTCCCTCTGCTGCTCATCAAGGTCTGAGGATGTCATACTTATTAGCTATGTGCAGGTGGATTAGAGACTGCAGACCGAGCTAATTGAAAGATTGCTTTCCTTCATGACTGGATGTATCAGGTAGCGTTACTTGGCCTATAGATTTGCCTTAAACTAGGCTATAAAGTAAGACTTTGATAATTTGTCTTTAGCAATCAAGAGTGGAGTGCTTATTTGTTTTTCTATTCACATGAGAACACAGACCTTGTGGATCGCTTACCTTCTAAAAAGACCTTTACACCAGTTGAACAGGTGTATTGATTAACATTGGGTTTTCACTAAGGTTTTATTGCACTGACAGCATCGACAGCAACTCCATTCAGGTGTAAATAAGTTATGCTCGTTATACTCCTATAGGCCTGGTCTTCCGGGGGATTTCCTGTGATACTAGCTTCCCTCTCCTCCTCCCTCTGTATAATTCATGTCCCATTAATGTATGTTACTAAATTCACTTTTTCAGTCCTTGTGCTTTCTCGTCTCGCAGGTCTCTGCTGATCGTGGTGGTGCCTGATGCCGTGGTCTTGCTTGATGGTTCCTGCTCAATTGTTATTTGGGCCCATGCACCAACAAATGTCGGGCCAGTGAAGGCCCTATTGAAATTGAAGAAATTACTTTTTTTTTTTTTGTTATACAGTGGAGATCAAAATTAGAGAACAAAGTATTCATTCTTGATCTATTCTGATTGTTCAGAATTTGAAAGAATATCAGCCCTGTCTATACCACTGCTGTACTAGCATGTTTTTTAAATAAAAAAGGCAAGAAAGACCTTTAATTTTGCCCACTTTTTTTTTTCACAAAATAGAGAACACTTTCAGATCCCTCCCAGTTACTGGTGTTAATCTGCACCTGATGACAATGGACTTCATTGTTGGACACACCCTATTTATCTGCAGCTCTCCTGGTGACTTTTTAAGATGCCACGCTGCTCTAAGGAGACTGAAACCCTGTATCAGCAGGTTGTCCAGATGAAGGCCAAAGGGATGACCCTCTCAGCCATCACAGAGTTGTTGGGGACACAGATTCATTTAAGTCCCTCAAAAAGGCCAGTCGTCCACGTAAAACAAATGCACGAGAAAACAGGGTTATGAGAAGACTCAATCGGTTCAACACTGCGGCTGGAGTTGGTCTCCAGTTCAGTGATGAACAGGGCAAGGATCTGTCTCCGCACAGTGTCTCATCGTTTAAGACTTTTTTGAGTGAAAGCCCACTCTGCAGTGACCAAACCTCTCATCAGCAGAAAGAATAAAAAGGCTAGACTTGCCTTTGCTGAGGAGCATGTTGTCATGTTCAGTGATGAGAGTACGTTCAGTTTATTTGGGTCTGATGGAAACATTATGTTGGGCGTAGGACTGGGGAAAGACTGAACCCAAAGTGTGTAAAGAAGTCAGTTCAGTTTGGAGGAGGAAGTGTCATGGTTTTCTCCAACAGGAGTTGGGCTTGTACATCTACATGGCAGGGTGAATGCAAATGTTTGTGTGAACCTCCTTCAGCAACATGCAATACTTCACTGCAACTGTCTCCCAATCAGCTGCAATTTTCATGCCCTCTGCCACACTGCAAAACAAACAAGCAGTTCACTGAAGCTAAGAATATTGAAACAATGAAATGTCCAAAACAGATTCCAGATCTAAACCCCATAGAGAATATCTGGAAAATCCTTAGCTACAAAGTAATGTCAAAGAAACCCACTCCAGTTAGTAAACTGTGGAAGAGACTAAAGGAAAATGGACCAAGATCAAACCAAAGCAGTGTGAGAAAGCTGTGGCCTCTACACTTCCTGTTAATTTTTGAATCCTATAGAAGAAAACATTGTTGAAATCTTCTCTTCTGACACAATGGTTACTGTTTCGGTTTTTGTTGAAGTGCCTTGGTAATTAAAAAAAACATGCTAGTACAGCAGTGGTATAGCCACAGCAGATATTCTATCACATTCTGAACAATAAAAAAATAACAGTATTTCAGAAAAAAAAAATAAAGAATTAATACTTTGTTCTCTAATTTCGATCTCCAGCGTACAGGGGGTACAGAAAGTATTCAGACCCTCTTACATTTTCATTTGCAGCCATTTGCTTAAATCATTGAAGTTGATTTTTTTCCCTCATTAATGTAAACACAGCACCCCATTTTGATAAATTAAAAAAAAACACAGAATTGTAGAAAAAAAAAGTGAGATATGACATATCCATAAGTATTCAGAGCTTTTGCTGTGACACTCTTATATTTAACTCATACTGTCCATTCTTCTTTTTTTTTTCTTCCTCTCCGGGAAGAATCGCCTTATCGTGGTGGTTTGTGTGTCCCTGTGAACCTGAGGGCTGTGTTGTTTGGAGCCTAGTGCACCTGGTAGGGTCTCCCATGGCAGAGTGGTCTCAGGCGAGGGGCCTGGCTAGGAATGGTTCACAAAGACTCTGGAAAACAAGGAAGAGGAAGGGAGACCCTGCCCAGAGAAAGCCCGGGGCCCCCATCTGGAGCCAGGCCCAGACGAGCGCCTGGTGGCCGGGTTTGCCACAGAGCTTGGCCGGGCACAGCCCGAAAAGTGACTTGGTACCTCCCCCCTCTCCTTTCCTACCGGTCAATCTTCGTTTCCACCCTCACCTATGATCATGAAAGCTGGGTCATGACCGAAAGAATGAGGTCGCGAGTACAAGCGGCCGAAATGGGTTTTCTCAGGAGGGTGGCTGGATTCTCCCTTAGAGATAGGGTGAGAAGTTCAGCCATCCGTGAGGAACTCGGAGTAGAGCCGCTGCTTTTTTGCGTTGAAAGGAGCCAGTTGAGGTGGTTAATGTGGCCCGGAAAAGGGAAGTTTGGGGTCGCCTGCTAGAGCTGCTGCCCCCGCGACCCGACCCCAGATAAGTGGTGTCCATTTCTTCTGATCATCCTTGAGATGGTTCTACACCTTTATTGGAGTCCAGCTGGGTTTAATTCAATTGATTGGACTTGATTAGGAAAGGCACACATCTGTCTATATAAGACCTAACAGCTCCAATGCATGTCAGAGCAAATGAGAACCATGAGGTCCAAGGAACTGCCCAGAGAGCTCAGAGACACAATTGTGGCAAGGCTCAGATCAGGCCAAGGTTACAAAGGAATTTCTGCTGCACAAATGTTTGCAAATGTATTAAAAAAACAAAAAGTGAATGACATGTCCAGAAGTATTCAGAGCCTATGCTGTGACACTCTTATATTTAACTCAGGTGCTGTCCATTTGATTAGGAAAGGCCCACGCCTGTCTATATGAGACCTAAAAGCTCACAGTGCATGTCAGAGCAAGGAACTGCCCAGAGAGCTCAGAGACATAATTGTGGCAAGGCTCGGATCAGGCCAAGGTTACAAAAGAATTTCTGCTGCACTTCAGGTTGCTCAGAGCGCAGTGGCCTCCATAATCCTTAAATGGAAGAAGTTTGGGACTAGCAGAACTCTTTCTAGAGCTGGCCGCCCGGCCATACTGGGCGATCAGGGAGAAGAGCCTTGGTGAGACAGGCAAAGAAGAACCCAAAGATCACTGTGAATGAGCTCCAGAGGTGCAGTGAGGAGATGGGAGAAAGTTCTACAAAGTCAACAATCACTGCAGACATCCACCAATCAGGGCTTCTAAAGCCTCTGTCTCTTTAGACCAGAAGGGAATTTCTCGTAGTCTGGGAGTCCATGTGTTTCTTGGCTTTCATGTGTTACACACTGAGGAGAGGCTTCAGTCGGGCCACTCTGAAATGAAGCTGCAACACGGCATTTACGGTGGAGGGAATTTCGCCACAATCGCACAGATTGGAATACTCGGCAAAGAGGCAAGTACAAGTACTTTCATTAGTGGGTCATATTGTTTTAACTAACTCTTTGATAAATAGGAACTTAAAAGACAGATAACTAGATGAAAATCTTACAGATTATAGCTTGAACTTAAGTAAACGCTACCTTTCACAGATGTCGTTGCTGTCATCTTTCGGAAATGTTTGAATTCGTTACTATAAAAGAAGAACAATAATTAATTTCACCAAGTTAATGCATGAAATGTACAGGTTAGGTCGGTCTGTGTACGTTTTGACCGTTTACTTCTTCATTTAAACCAGTGAACGAGAATAATACCTTTATTATTCATCCCGCAAGGGGAAATTCAATTTTTTCACTCTGTTATCTTATTCATGATAAACACACAGGCCCGAAATACACACACATGCACAAACAGGACCTATATACATGCAATTAATGGAGAGATGTCAGAGCGAGGGGGCTGCCAATGGCTCAGTGCCCCGAGTAGTTGGGGGTTCGATTCCATGCTCAACAGCATCTCTCCAGCCACCAGTCCACACAGTTTTCTTCATTTAAATACCAGAAATGAGAAAAACAATTTTGTCAACTTGTGCGTCAAATACAATGGACATTTAACAAAAAGCTGCCTGTTGCCTATACTGGCTGTGGCTAGACTCCTCGCCGTTTCATTCTTAGCAGACTGTTAAGGATGCTGTCTCTTTAGGTGGTTGAAAAGGTTTGTTGTGTTACCATCTGATGTGTGCAGCGCGTGCGTGTTTTTCTGTGAATAAGTGTTGATAGACAGTGTCCATGCGACGGGATAGTCTGATGTCCACTGTAGTTGCAACAACATGTATCAGATTATTAATTTGGCCGTAACTGCGGTCCAAAATGTTAGTCTGAGATGGTAAGGCAATTTGCTGTGGATGACAGTGAAACATTGAACACACCCAGATTGTAAAAAGCTGCAGACAGCTGTGTACCCAACTGAAAATCAAAATATTCCAGTCTCCCTTTCATGCAGCAGATGGTCGAGCTCTCTGACTAGCCAACCGACAGTGGAAATAGGTTGCAAGGTCTTCATTGACTGGGGGGAAAGCCCAAAAAGATGTCTGTGTGACCCAGCACAATGTGATAATTCATGGAGCCTGCAACCAAAACTCATCTGCACACTGCCAGATGTCTGTAAAGGGGATGAGAACGAAGCCAGCTGGGGTGGGTGCACTGATCAGTGCAATATGGCAACGACTGCCTCAATAGGGGGCATATGTGATAATCAAAGCTGCTATAGTGGGTGAGGTGTGCTGTCTGACAACATCACTCCAACATGAATGGAGACAGTGTCACAGAGTTTAATCCCCCCTCGTCTCACATATAAAGATAGATGAGGGGAAAAATACACGTGTAGCCCTGTTCTGTGTTAACATTAGGCCGTGGTGAGGTATTACCCCCAGAAGGAGAGATTATGTGACCTGATGGCTCACTGTTAACGTGGAAAGGAAGTTGTGCGCACCAATCCACCAACATGGCGGCCACAATAGGGGGTAGATGATAAAAACCGCCACTCACTGTCTCAGTTTTTTTTCAAAGCGTGCATCCCATTAAGAATCTGTGAAGGTTTGTGGCGGCAATTAGGCCGGGCACAACAGCAGAGATGAGGTTCCTGAAGCACCATCTGCATCCATGGGGAAAGTAGACAGTGGGCAAATCAGTGTACGCCTTTTTCAACTGGCACGGATTGGGCTCCGTTCTGGTTCGAGCACCAGAGTTTGAAGTGGCTAGAGCATTTCAATCAAATATAACCTGAAAAAAGCTGTTTTTTTCAGTGTGAACCGGTTCAACATCAGCGGGTGTGCCAATCAAAAGATAGAGCAACGCAACATTATAGAATAGAATAGAAATACTTTAATGATCCTAAACCGGGAAATTCTCCTGGGGCGTGACCAATAAAGGACATGAACATGTGTTCTGAGTGGACGACAGAGAGATCAGAACAGAGGAGAAATAAAGATTATCAAGATATGTGTATAGATATCAAGTGAATGTACACAGCTACAGTTTTCAGTATGAGAACTAATGAAGACCTGCGGAGGAGACCGCATGTTGTTTCTGCTGCTGAGTGAAAATAACACATACATCAGGCTCACTGCGCACAATACATTTACTGCTGTTGTGCATTGTACACGCCCTCAGTTGCTGACGCATCTTTGATTACAGTGCAGGCTTGTTCGCTAGACAGCACCAAGGTTCAAAAAATTCTGAACAGAACCAGTTCAAGAACCCGTTCCCTGTCATTCAAAAAACACTCAGAAAGAAGTCAGAGGCGTATAACAGCCAGAAGTCAGTCAGGAGTAATGATTAATACGCTACATACACATTAAGGGTTTAATAAAGACCCCTTTCTTATGATGTTTTTGGCTAGAGGGGATGAATGTGCTACATTAAAATGTGTTGCCTTGTTTAATTCAGGTTTCAGTAATTCATAACATTTCATTTGAATATGCAGTATAAAAACAGTAGTGAATATAGTGTGGCTGTTGATGTAATGATGTGCTTTAGGTTTGGCAAGTGAGGGGATGCTTTAAACTTCTGAGGTTTGTATTTAAGATTACTGTTTGGGCCTTTTACCTTTATTAGTTAGTTCAGCTGAAGATCAACAGGAAATGGGAAGAGAGAGATGGGACGTGCATGACATGCAGCAAAGGGCCGCAGGTGGGAGTCTTGACTTTTAGCCTCTGTATATGGGGCACCCACTCTGCAACTGACCCCAACTTTTTGTTTTTAGTTTCAGTGCCCAGATGTAATGGTGGCCATTTTGTGCTTCTCACAACAAAACAGGAAATAGATAACTTCAACATACATTGTACAATTTGCACCAAATTTCCACAACATGATACAAGTCCAGGCCTACTGGCAAGTAAGCTTTATGTCATGCAATTTACTACAAATTTGCAATATGCGTACTGTTGACCAATCAGGTAGCCTTTTGTTGCTAAGCAAGCCCCGCCGTTTTCTTGGACCTCCAAAATAAAAAACGAGAAGAATATGGCAGCATATTGGTGGCTACAACAGAACAAAAAGAGGAGGACGATTAAAAAAAAACAAAAAAACATTCTAATACAAAGTGGAAAGGAAGCCAGGTTGGCGACTGGCTTGTGTACGATGCCACAACAGAAGAGATGCACTGTGGGGATTGCTGTGTGTTTGGAGAGTGGAGGACTCAGAGCCTCAGTCTATGCTCTGTGAGAGGGGTTTTAGTGTCTGACCTCCATTTTACAGTGTAATGGAGTTTGGTTATTGTTAATTATTATGATCGTTATTGTTGTTGTTTATCTAAATGTTATTCAGTCAAAATGGTCAAAATATGTCTTATCTTGAAAAGCAACATAAACTTACAAGTCATCTGTTATAAATGTAATGTTTTATTGTTAATCTGAAATAAAAAAAATGTTGAACCTGTGTATCTAATGACACTACAGGGACAAAGAAACTGACTAATGGATTACAGTTGGGTGTTAACTAAATAAATGAGTATAAATCAGTAAGATGATTGGCTGTTATTATTTCTGTTATTTTCTATTCTAAATGCGTGCCACACCGGGTCAGACACAACTGTAAGTCATTCTATTCATTAATGAGATTAAGTAGGTTAATAACTCAACAGCACTTTAATGTGGATTCTGTAAAAGAGTCGTTCACTTTTATTTTAGGCACAAAAAAAATTTTGGCAGGTGGATTTTGATTTTTTTTTTTGGTGGAATTTGCCATCTGCCACAGTGGCTGGAGGCCAAAAACGTTAGCTTCAGGCCCTGTGCATACTACACTTCAGCACATGCTCTCTCGCGCCCACAGGGGGACGAAGGAAGATTTGCAAAAGTTACGCAATCGCCACGCACCATTTCTGCAGGCAAGGAAACGCATTGCCACGCTTCCAGTCCAGTCGGCTCCACGCACGCGAAGTGCAGGACTCGTCCATCGCTGCTAACAGCTTTCATTTGAAGGTTATATTTGGATAGATACATTTTGACACAAAAGCGAAAAAAAATGCGTGTTTTTTTTCCGTTTATAGATTTTTCATGGAATTCCATTGGTCCTTAGTAACTTCCTGTCAGCTGATGTCATTTGCATACACTGCAACAAGAAATAAACTTTTTAAAACGCATTTAGAATGTTTACATCTTTGAAAAGGGCTAGAGTGCAAAATGAAATAACGTTTTCTCATTCATTGGAACAAAGAAGACACAAACAGTCAAAATCGGACACGGACCACTATTCACCAGCGTGACTTACTTTAGTCTGACAGGATGCCAGGGCAGAGTTCCATTATTCCCGATACCCAGGTCAGGACACACCGCCACGATACCGTTGAGAATGCGGGACATTCTCAGGAGCCTGGACACCTGTGGGTCGCAGCTTCTTGGCGTTGTCTAACGAGAGTACTAGAGGCAGCGTTCGAGGCGGAGCTTCGGTCATTTATATGAAAGGAAACAAAGTTCAACTGCCGCGTAAACCCCGTGCTCTAAAAGTACCCGGATGATCCGCTCTGCTTCCGCGTTGTATCAAGGCTAATGGAAGAAGGCTGGGTCACCAAAAATGTCAACAACCGGGTATACATTCTATGGTACAACCCTACAACTTAAAGATACAATCCATAGAAATTGAAAAAAAAAACAGTGATCAAAATTAGAGAACAGTAACCACTGTGTCAGAAGAGAAGATTTCAACAATGTTTTCTTCTCTAGGATTTAAAAATGAACAGGAAGTGAAGGGGCCACAGCTTTGACTGACTTCAGCACATCTGTGCACACAGGACATCACTAGTTTCTCACACTACTCTGGTTTGATCTTGGTCCATTCTGACTCAGTCTCTTCCACAATTCACTAACCGGAGTGGGTTTCTTAGACATTACTTTGTTGACAAGGATTTTCCAGTGTAACAGGGGGCATTGTCTTGTATGATAATTGCAGCTGATTGGGAGTCAGTTGCAGTAAAGGTATTGCATGTTGCTGAGGTTCACATGAATATTTGCATTCACCCTGCCATGTAGCTGCACAAGAGGCCCAACTTCTGCTGCAGAAAACATCCCTAAACCATGACACTTCCTCCTCCAAATGGAATTGAGTTCTTTACACACTTTGGGTTTAGTCTTTCCCCATTCCTACGCCCAACATAATTCCATCAGACCCAAATAAACTGAACGTCCTCTCATCACTGAAGTCACTCTGGACCAGTTCTCCTCTGTCCACACAGCATGCTCCTCAGCAAAGGCAAGTTTAGCCTTTTTATTCTTTCTGATGATGAGAGGTTGGGTCACTGCAGAGTGGGCTTTCTGTCAAAAAGTCTTAAACGATGAAACACTGTGTGCAGAGACAGTGTGCACTTCTGGATAATCTGCTGTCTCAGGGTTTCAGTCTTCTCCGCGTATGTCACCTTTATAATTGAGGCCCCTGGACTGAACCATATTTATAGAACTTATGGAATTTTACCACTCTGGTTGATAGAACATTACTTTACCAACATTACACTTCCTCTATGCATAAACTAGCTTTCGAGAAGCTTCAGCAGACATAACAGGGAATCTGAAATACAGAAACTGGATTTTATCAAAAAGTGTTGTTCAGGCAAAGCTAAAATTCAATTAAATTCAATTTTATTTATAGTGCCAAATCATAACCAAAGTTATCTCAGGACACTTTACAGAGTAAGTAAAGACCACACTCTATGACTTATTTATGATTTACATAGACCCAACAATTCCTCCATAGAGTACGTTGGCAACGCAAACCTTCCCTTTAACAGGCAGGAACGTCGGACAGACCCAGCTCTGTGGAGGACGGACATCTGTCTGCACCAGTTGGGGAGGAAGAAAAGTAGAGAGAAAGTTAGAAAAGACGCACAGATGGACAGAGAGAGACAGACAGACACACTTCCAGAGATGCAAGCAACCAAAGCGTAACAGTAACTATAATAATATCTATAGTAATGTGCATATGACTTATATGTTATGGCAGTTAATACAGCAGAAAAGTGGAAACAAGCACAGCTAAGGAGATTTAGGCCTAATAACTAATAATAATGTGGTATGGAATGAATAACAAGCTGAGCTGGTTCATGTGCGTGAACAGTCTTTCTTTAAATGAACCCCCAATACTCAGCTGCATGGCAGATTTCTTTTTATTATCATTACTAAAGAAAGTGTGACTTGTTGGTTCTGTAAATCATAAATCAGTCATAGTGTGGTCTAGACCTACTCTTTATGTCAACTTTCTTGAGAAACTTGTTATGATTTAGCACTTTAAATAAAATTGGATTTTCCATCCACATATGCTTTAGCCCCAACAAAGTCGGCTTTGATTCTATTCTTGAAGCGAAGCTTGTCCTTTTGTAGTTCAGCGTTGTTCTTTGCCTTTCTCCAGATTTCTCTCACAGCACAGTAGTAGAATGATGATCCCTCAAGTTTTGTTGCCGTCACATGTTCCCAGCTGTGCTTCACAGCTCCGGTGCCACCTTCTGACAGATCTCAGACACTTTCTGTTTGCACGGAGGCACCATCTTCGTTTTTGTATCGTTCTCCCTCTGCAGTGAATCAATTTCCACCTGCTGTTTACCGTTTTCAGATGAGTTGTTACTGATCATGTGCCAATTCATCAGCTGTCATTTATCGCTTTCAGGATTGTCATCTGTAGGTCATACAGCGAAGGCTCTGGTTCCCCACTGTTTCTTGGCAGCCGGACCGTTGCTAGGAGTGCTAGGAAGAGACCAGAGATCCACTTTGGTCTAATGTGCAGAAACTTTGTTCATCTCAGCATAACTATGCTCACCAATATTGTTTTGCGCTGTATTCGGAGTTACCTTGTTGCGTTTGTTATCTCGTTTTCCATGGCCACTCATTTTTTCCTTGAATAGCTTTGTAGGAAGCAGTTGCTAGCTTGGAAACCTCACCGAGCTAGGTTACTTGTAGTTGTTTTTAGATGTTTAGATGTCAGTCAACATTGACTTCAAAGTATAATGTTTCTTAAGAGTCTGATTTACCAGTATAATGTAATGTGGCTTCTGTTATTGAGTAGATTTGCAATCGGAGTCCAAATATTAAGAGACGTTTTAAAGAGTGTATCAGTGCCGCCAACTTCTTCTCCTTCTGGCCAAGCATACAGCCAACCCAGAGAGGCTCCTCCCCCTCGTCAAAGGCAGACCACACTGGATAGTTTTAATACATTGTGGTAGTATTAATAAGTAATGTTACATTCAGGCCCTGCGATAGACTGGCTTCCTGTCCCCACCTCATGCCCAATGTCAGCTGGGACAACTCCAGCCCCCTGCGACCCCCACGAGGGACAAGTGGTTGAAGATGATGGATGGATGGTATATTCAGATCTACGGCTAAAGGGTCATACATACATTTTGTTTCCTCCGTTTTCTCTTGAAAACAAGATAATTAATTTGAGATCTGGAGAAAACAAAAAGATAGTGTAGTCTATTAAATCATTGCAGCAAACTTCAGTGTATCAACGTCAAAGAAGCAGGAGAATATGGATCACCATCACATCTGTCTTCAATCAAGGCCTGACAGGCTGAAACAGCTTTATGCCTTTCTATTACAGATAATGTTCACATTAGTGTACATCATCGAAGAAGACGGTTATCACGTTTCATCCAATTTCTATCAAATTAATTATCCCATTATCTCGGGAAAACAAAGGAACATTATCTTGTCTCGAGAAAACGGAGGAAAATGATTGTTATCACAGGAAAATGGAGGAAATAAAATGTATGTAATGTATGACCCTTTAGGGCTTCTGTACAGATAAATATGCCCTTTCAACAGCTTTTTGGAGTGTGCAGTACCTTTGAGGTTATTCTGGACAGTATTTGTTATTGTTGCAATAATAATAAACATACATTTGCATGAAGCAGCATATTTGTCCACTCCCATGTTGAGTATTAAAATGTTAAAACATATCCCCTTATGGTACATTTAGAACAGAGTAAAAAAAAAAGATTGATTTGCGATTGTGTGTTAACTATGGACAATCATGCAATTAATCACAATGAAATATTTTAATTGATCGACGGCCCTTTTATAATATATATATATATATATATATATATATATATATATATATATATATATATATATAAAAATGATAATATTTTGAATCCAACATTGTTTTTTTCCAGACCAGATGATTAAAGAAGCTAAGTAATGAGCCATCTTGCTTTCTTCCCATCTCTGGTAGGAGCGCACATGCGTAGAACAGATCATGTCGTGTTGTAAAGTAAATTCAATTCTGCACGAGTGGGCCTTTGAACTGATAGTGCAGCTGGTATGGATCGTGTACCGACAGCACGCTGCAGTTTCAAGCTGTCTTCACAATGCCAGGAATGACATTCAGAGTTTTTATTTTCTTTCTTCTTTATTTATTTTTTTTGGTCTAAAAGTAAAAAAAATCTGCATATAAAATATCCACAATGTATGTTTTTCAACTGTAAAATGTAAACTTTTTAAACATGGGAGAGTTTTAACCCAAATTCACAGAAAAAAAATACTAGACACTATCCCAGTGTCCTCAATTGTAGCTACAGCTATACCCCTAATGCTAAATTTAGCTCAGCAAATGCAATAGTTGGGATTTGAAAGTGGAAAATCTGGGTAATTGGATAAAGTCCTGCTTTGAAACTATACAACTGTTTAATTGTAACTATGTCACAAACAGAACTGTAGTACAAAACTGTATGAACAAAAAACATTTTTGACATGTAAAGTGATTTGTGATTTAACAGCAGGGGAAAAGTGCAGCAGCTCAGATTGAGTTTTCAGAGTAGGCAGTAGCTTTGACCCAACTCAGCACAATCTTTACCAGGAAGCTGCTTCCACTTTCAAACATTATGGATGAACTAGAATTGTCCAATATTTTGTGCTGATCTTCCAAAAACTTTGAAATATGACCATTTTGAGTCCATACCCATGAATATGAATATGAAGAGCCAATAAGTGCACACAGCCACTGAGTTTGGCTGAATCGAAAATGTCCATCCTCCTGACTTGGGGACTTGGAGAGCGCACAGACTTCAGTCGTATGTACTGTGAAGTGTTCACTGTAATCACATAAAGTCTGCGAGGGCAAATTACGGCTAAGTCTGTTTGATTGTGGGAACAATCGAGCAACAACGTATCATATGTATCACATGTATCATATAGCTTTGGAATTACACTTCACAGCTTTTAAAGGGTATGGCGCAATAATAAAATGCATTTTGATTTCTTCTTTAGACTATACGGCTACATATTTCTGTACCATGATGCGGAATGCATCCACAAAGTCTGCGATTGTGGTGAAGTCCAGACATTTGGATTCAGCAGCATTTCAGTCTCTGACGGTTAGCCTCTCGGCTTCAGGGGGCTCTTTGACTGTGAATACAGCAGGGGCAGCAGTGTAGTAAGTCATGGATGAAGAGATCACACTCCACACAGAACACACTGCAACATGATGGACAGGAGAATATCTAGAGAAACAGGGAGAGAGAAATAAATTAATGCAAGCTCGTACATGTGTTTTAAACTTGAGGATCTCTGCATGCAATTGCAATTTCTGTTAAATTTACAGTGTGATCTTTATACCAGGTATACCAGTAAAGCACGTACCAACAATACTTAGAAAGTAACTATTTGCAAAATACTGAACCCCATAGTTAATTGAAAATAGCACAAAGACAACATATCAAATGTTATAGCTGAGAAATGTCATTGTTTTTTCAAAATTATATCCTCATTCAAAATTTGATGGCAGCTACATGTTTGCCTTTTCTTTCTGAGTTTTTCCCAAACATCCAGATTATTGCTCAGTAGGATATATACCCTGTAAAAATAGAATGGGAACCCAGTAGTTAAAAAACAACTATATAATTAGGATCCCAAATTATTGCCCCTTTATTTCATAACTTCACATTAGGTGCTTTTGCATTAGGGTCGAAAACCCAGATGAGGCGGGTTTCCCTCACTGAAACGCCCCCAATTTGCATGTAAGTTTCTCGGCCGTTTGTTTACTCTGTGGGAGAACAGGGCCTCTTTTCTCCCCTGAGAGAAGCCCGGTTGCTGATTGGATGTAGCTCTCAGCGGGATGTGACGTGTGGTCGTACAGACGCCACAAAAACACAGCAAAGTAGAGTAGACACTTTCATTCAGTGGTGTAGAAGAACGCTAACCTGACTCTCGGCAGATGACTTTCGTTCCGCCTTGCCTCCGTCTTTACTGGATTCCCTCCATAGGAAAGTGATTTCAGGTGGTCGAGCCAATCAGGACCGCCGGGCAGGGTTTTATAGATGTGACGTAGCGGAGAAGCAACTGTTGTGATTCAGACAAGAATGGCGGCTCACATCGAGGAAGCAGGCGTCCACATAGATGCTGTCGTTTCATCCGTGTCGTCCAATCTAGAGAATCTTTCTTTTTCAAAAGAACACCAGAGAATGGCTCTGAAGGCTTTTGTTGGTGGGAACCATGTCGGCTGTTCTGTTTAGATTTTCTCTGCATCGCTCACATCAGCGTCACTGATTGGTTTCCATGTGAGTGGTTGAAGTATCACGTCAATAAAGATGACGGACAACTGGTTTATCCAATCATATGCAAGGGTTTTTGATAAGGCCGAGCCTCCTGAAATCACGTTGCTACGGAGCGATCAAAGATGGATGAGGAAAGCAAGGCGGGACGATCTGGCGAGAGTCTGGTTAGTAGAACGCAGAACAGAAAATGATCTGTGCACACGCATCTTTGCATGGGCTTGTTGTGCTGCAGCGGCCGGGTTGGATTGTGAGCTGTAGTCCTTTGCTGCGTTCTCATTCTCTCTCTCTCTGTCTCTCAACGGTGACCCAAACGCAATCAGAGTGATACGTCACTTCCGGAGTCTCCTAAATCCCTCATGGGCCTTTTTTTGTAATGGAAACACAGCGAGTGAACGGCCATTTGAGAGGGCGTGGCCTGAAACTTTCCGAGCGGCCACATTTTACCGTAATGGAAACATGCCTATTGGCATTGGTACGTACTGTACCGGTACACCATTAGACAACGAAGTAATTACAGTGTAGGTTGCGGGCTGTAATCTAGTGTTACTGGAAAATGTATGTTCTACCATGGGCGAAGGCCTCTACAGATTCAGACATACTCTTGTCTACTCACACTTTTGTCTTTAAGTTCCCCTTGACAAGCTCGACAGAACCTGAAACCAAATCACAACAGGTTTACATACACAGCGGCACAGTATATATGTTTGAGTGTTTGAGTGTGTGAGTGCTTCAGAGCCACCTGTCTTCTTGGAGTTCCTCCACAGAAGTCTCTAAAAAAGCTTGGAGGGGGAAGAGGTGGTGGAAGGATCTGGCAAGATGGGGCGCTGACACCAGGGTCAAACCTTGTAAAACACATGGTACTTTTAAAGCAGCATAAGGAACTGCAGTACTTTTTTGACCCACACAAAGAAAAAGACAAATACACACATTCCGAATTCTTCCATCACACATACCACAGACTTTACACTCCACGGGAAGCTCTGTGTACTTGGCGTGGCACTGTGGACAGAAGTATCCTCCCAGAGACAGGCCGGCACCACTGCTGCTGTCCAGGTGACTGTGAGACACACACCAGGAGTCCAAGCCCATTGCAAAAAAATGTACTTAAGTATACAGTGGCTGCTCACAGTCCCGGCCACAAGGTTTAAAATGGTCACAGGTTTTGACTTACGACATGCTGAATGAAGGCTTGGCATCATGGTCACTCAGAGTGGCAATGGTGTGCTGAGGAAACCCTGAACAAACAAGTTGGTGTGAGACAAATATTCAGTAGATGCTTTTATAGTCATAAGTAATCTCAACATTTTGATGATGAAGGGCAAGAATGAATGTACTGTATGGACACAAAAAATACATTTTATAGGTTCCTTCCTTGTCTAGTGGGAAAATGGGGAGGGACTGTTCTTAGTGGTCAAAATGCTTTGCCTTAAACCTTAATCTTTTCCACAATAATTTTTCAAATTCTAGCCAATTCAGTTAAACAGCTTGACACAGTTTAAAACGTTTCAAAAAACATCATTCACATAGGACACAATAGAATTAGTTTGGGACCATTTTCAGTGGTATAGCAATGCCTGAAATGTAGTTTTGCATGGTCCACTGAGGCTTGCTACAAAATTTGATGCCACTAGGTAGCAGGGTTATGCAAATACAGCATATCTTTGCAATAATTAGTCAGATTAAACTTGTACTTAGTAAGATGTAACTGCAGGTGAGCCAATTCTTTCAGAGCCTCCATCTTGTCACGTTTACTGTGTGTTGACTTTGAAACACATTCAACTCTACAGTCCGTCCTCTATCACACACACACGCACGCACGCACGCACGCACGCACGCACGCACGCACGCACGCACGCACGCACACGCACGCACGTACGTACGTAGCTTGGATCGTTTCTTTCTCCAACATCATCAAACTCTTCAACCCCATGAATACAATTTTTAACTCCTTCACAACCAGTAAATTGAAAAATAAAGTAAATTAAATCAATAAAATTGACACAATACACAATCAGCTCTTCCTCCACCCTCCCCAATCCTCAACCCAATCCCCCACTACTTCCCACCCACTCATTTACTTCTTTCAGTGCCATCTCAGGGTACGTCCACACGATTTAAAAATGACCTTTTTTTTCCACACAGCCTCGACTCAAGAAATATCTGAGTCCACATGAAACGTTTTCGGCGTTTTCAAATCTTCCCACTCCCGGACCCGGTTTCAAAAGATCCCGTTTTCAGGCTCCCATAACGCCGGCTGCTGTGGATGGTCAGCGAAAATAATACTAAAGTTGTGCGGTTACAGGAAAACGTGTCTCCGTGTGGACAGGCCCTCAGTTACTGACCTATCCTCTACAGCAACCAGCATCAGGTCCTGCAGTTTGGTGGCACTGTGTGCACAGCCCAACTTCAAGCTGATTCTGTATCAAAAATAATAATTTCCAAGAGAATGGAAATACATTTTTTTTGATTGTCTGAGGACACACTGTTGCTGGCCAACTGCCCTTACATGCAGTTACAAGGCTTATTCTCCCATTTAGCACTAAATACCTGTTTTAAAAAGGCTTCAGTGTTGTTTATTTATGGATGCAGAATGCCAGTTTGTGTGGCTAACCTTAAAGCCAGTTCATTAGTGCTTTTACATTTACTTGTAAAAACACTTGGTGTATGTTAATTTAGAAACAGGAGAGGAGCTGATTAACAAAGATGGTGAAAGATGGAAACAGCATCTGGATACTGACCCATGCGTATTAAAGAGCATTCAGATGAGGAGCTGGCTGGAGGAGGTTTGACATGCAGCATCAGTAGCTCTTTGAAGTGACTTTCGTCCAGGATAACACGGTACGAGCCGCCCGTCTCCCTGGTCAATACAGTACACACCCTGACCTCTGCTGACAGGCCGATTACAGACACCCGTACCTTCAGAGACTTCAGGGTCTGACAGGAGAAGACATGGTTATAAATTACATGTTTTTAATTCTTCTTGGAGCATGAGAGGGGGGCAAGGAAGTTTTACATTTATATTAAAAAAATGCCATAATGCAATAAATTAAATGCCAGATATCCACTTAGCTTAGCAGCTGCAATGCAAATCAACTAAGACTATGCATCCCTAGGTTAAAAGGTGTTACGTCACCTTAATAAGCTCCCAAATGTTGGCTGGGTCACATGTAGTAAGACTACTGAGGATTATCAGGATCTCCCGGCTTGTATGTCCAGGCATGTGCCTGCATACAAAAACAGACACCAGCTGAGTGACATTCAGTGACATCATAGAAACCCATCTAGAACATAAACACTGCCAAACCTACTTGAGGGTCTGTATTGCCAGGTTGAGAGAGTTGTATAAGGACGGCTCTCCTACACACACGGTGTCCACTGCTTTCTTCAGAGCAGCAGAGTGCTTCTTTGGATTGCCTGGTGGTGAATTAAAACAGCACATCGCAGTACATTAAAGGTGCACTGCACACTCACTGCACAATGAACAGTGTACATGCTTTAGACAGAATAATGTTCTTTGCTGTTTAAAAAGATGATGACACATGGTTTATCCGTGGCATCACTAGCAGGAATGTGACATTTTTTTCTGTTGTGAAATAACTTAGTACTGCTTTAAATGAGAAATCCTAACACTGAAAACATGCCCTTGTTTAAAAAACAAATCTATTCTTTACAGGAAGCTTAAGAAGAAACTCTTAAGTATTACACTAAACAGGGATGGAGGCTATTATGTGATCCTCACCTGACAGGTCGGTCAGCTTCTCAGCCCTCTTATTCTTTGTAGTGATAATGCCCAGCTGAGGACACATAACTCATGTCAGTGTGTCACATGTCTACCATTATACATGCCCCCCATTTGCACCACCCACACCACCTTGAAGGTCAAGTTAATTGTCTATACAGCGCCAGTACTCAACAGAAGTCATTTAAGGATACCTCTCCTACAGAACAGGTCTATATCATGTCTTTTTATCTTTTATCGTTTTTATGTTGGCTTCATGGGATGAAATCAACAGTGTTTAACCAATTCATCGACTTTATTTCTCTGCCCAGCGCAGTGAGTGAAGCCTGCAGTGACAGACAGACACACACAGACTGAGCTGATCAGTCAATGAAGATACTGTTAATATGTTTAAAACACACATACAGCCGTAAATGTGTTTATGAGATGAGTGAGTGATGGCTGTCACAACGCTTCAAAGCACACTATGTGGAGCAGTGACTGTATGAGCACTATGTTAAGACACATGCAGCACCACCACAGCTCTCTGCTAAAATCAACCCCACCTGTAGAGAAAATACTGATATTTAAAAATAGTGTTAATATAGCGTCTTGTTTTTGTTAACTCAATATAGTGTCTCGTCTCGTGAGCTGAGGGTTTCATCAAACCCCTAGTAGATACAGTTAATATGTTCAAAACACATATACAGCGAGAGAAGACGAGGGTGTGGGTTGATATAGTTAATAATGTATCTGTTCTGTGAGATGAGCAAGTGGCGGTCGTCACAACGGCGCACAATAATTCAGCTACTGCTTAGGTGATTTTGACAATATTGGCGTAGTTCTGGGGATGACCGAAGATGCTGAATTAATTTCTGACTTTTTTGAAATTCAAAATGGCCATTGAAACCAAAACTGGCCATTTCCATTTTGATGCATTTTTGTTCTAGAGGACGCTGAATAAATTGATGGAACAGATAACTGCATCTCAGTTAAAGGTTGTAGGATATTTATGAACACAATTATCCAAACGATGCAGAGAATATGCATTTTAATTTACAGAACAATCACACTCTGAGGTAACTCCCAATTAGATATTGGAGGTAACAAAGACAAGTACCGTACCAAACAAGAATAATAGGACTATGGCTAAATAATATCCTTGAGAAAGAGAAAATCTATTCAATTCAATTCAAAAAACTTTATTTGTCCCCGGGGGGGCAAATATGTTTCACAGATAGAACCAAACAGCAACAAAAAACTGTGGTTCATGGAGTGGCCATTGAGACTTGCCCACAAAGCGAGTCAGTCCCCATTGATTCCCATTTTAAAATGCCCAATTTAACAAAATGAATAACAGTCTAGTATAAATAACAACAGTTTTAGTCTCTATAGATAATTTCAGTTCATAATAAAACTAAATGATTTATAGATTTAATAAAACTCACCAGTTTAAATTATATCAAGGCTTAAAGTTATGGCATATGCAAGTTAGCATCCAGCTGTTTCTGAACCCTGGGGATCTATACTGTACATTTCTAACATAAAACTTTGAGGTACTTCCATTTATGGGTTCACATTGCCTACTAAACAGGGTCAGGAACCTTTCAATTCCTGAACCTGTATTTACAGCATGATGGTGCACTACTTGCATCTTTATATAAGAAAACCTTTTTTTCTTCTTTTTTCCCCAATTAACTCAACTTTACTTTAAATGTTCAATGTAAAACATGAATGTAACGCATGATTGTATAAACATACCTGACTGATGGGGTTTTGGTCAAAGAATTCATCAACAAATGTTTCCATCAGCTGCAAAGGAAAGGAGAAAGGAGATGGTGCTTTACAGCTAATCATACCACATAGCTGCTGTTGAACAGTGTGAAGTTACCTTTAGAGTAGAAGTGAGGCGGTTTGGTCTCAAGTCCTGGTCTTCCATGCTTCTTGAACAGTCAATCACAACATGGAGGTGACGCATCTAGAGCACAGGACATCTTTTAACATTTTGAAGTTTTGGTATTGACATATTCTAAACATATTTTCAATACCAAAATCTCTTCTGTGCACTGTGCTTCAAACAGACCAGTTTCATACTGAACAGCTGAAGGTGTGTTATTTGATTGTCATTCCAATCAGCAACCTCACCCTGAAATTTGATTGTTCTTGCCATATTCACAAGAAGAGACATAATAAGCTGACTTGTACGTTATATTAACAGTTATTTTGTAAAACGGGAGTTACAAACGCTCTATATTTCCATATTTTTGTCTGATGATGATAAAATGATCTCAGATATATTGAAACAATTATGTGAAACACAAAGTTGACAAAAGTGTAAGTGAAGCACAAGGTTCTGCACGAGAGAGGGAAGACTGATTCACTCACCATTCCAAGCCTCACTTGTCCATGGCTCTCTATCACCCTATGAGGTTAACAAAGCAGTATGTACACATTTGGTATAACAATACATATACAGCAACAAGGGGAAATTCTCAACAATATAGCAGTACATATATAGATCCTAGAAGGAAGACCATGAAAAGACAACACAATTCAAAAGTGCAATAGAGGCACCTCCGGTGGCAGCCACATGGTGTAGAAGCAACAAATTGCTTGTGCCTACTTTTCATTTTTGTTAACTCCTCTACTTCTTAATTCAACAACCGAAGTGTTACAAGGATCACTTTCCCCCATTTACCCACATCTAAAAATGGCTTAAAAAATTGGCAAATCTGGGGAAAATGACTTGCGGCCAGCATAACAATCGAGACAATCTCCGTGCTACTGGACCAACACCTTGAGTCACGAGCAGCTGACTTCAAGACTTCTTTTAGCTTGCTTGAAACCAAATTTGACCACAGTGGAGGATCACGACCAACACCTTGCTTCTCTTAAGCTTGCTTCGGATGACCTGAGCCAGCATGTTCGTGAACTTGAAAATGTCTGCTCCAGCCTCTGTGAAATCAACTCCAAGCTAATGACTAAAGTCGTCGACCTGGAAGGTAGGAGGAGGCGGCAAATCTTGTGCATGCCGGGGCGGGCGGAATCTGTCAAAGGTGGGCACCCTAAAGAGTTCTTCTCTGGTCTGCTGTGCGAGGTTTCCTGGGGGGGACCTCAGAGATCGATGGAGCCCACTGCTTTCTAGCAGCTACACCAGCCCCATGCCCAGTCATCCTTTGTTTGCACCACATGTGCACAACCGGGGAGTCTTTTTCCTGTGATTAATGCACTTAAATATATATTTATAACTGTTGTTTTTTTCATGAATACTTTTTCGGGGCTTTCGCAATGCGAATAAAAACATGAACCAATCAGGTTGTTAGTTTACTTATTAGGATTATAAAACCACAAGGGTCTGCTGCTGGACCTCATTCATCTATGGATCAGAGGGAAAACTATTTGACTTTAAACATCGACAAAGGCAACGCAGATAGCTTCACTTTTTCCATTCTGACCTTTCACAATAAAAGCTCTAGACACACACAATACACAACAGTTAACTGTTTACCAGAGGGACACTTAAATTCATTCAGAGTATTTCACTAAAAGGAAACTGAAATAAATATCTTACAGCAGCTCAGTTTGAGCTTCTCCTGCTTCAGCTTCCTGACTGTGCAGAAATGACAGGAGGAGACGCTTTTATTTTGTCTCCTGGACGGAGTCTCTGTAGTGAACCTCCGTAACTGCACTCAGCAGCAGAAACAGGACAGGACTCCCCCTGAGCTGCTGTGAATGTTCAAACCATTTGTATCGCACATTTGCACTGCTGCCGCTGTGAATAGTGCCGCTGTCATTCAGTCTTTATATCAAACATCAAAATGATGACAAAGTATTTGCTGTGCCTGAATGTCAACCACATTATACTTTTCTTCTCAAAGTGCAGGAGCGCTGCTCCGGTGCATTCCGGCAGGACTACGCCCCTGGTTCTCATGTATTCCATAGGTTACAACTGGCATTTTTATGTTTCTCTTGTAAAGCACGCTGTTGCTTAGAAAATGTCAATATAAATAAAGATCATTGTTCTCTTGTATTGTTATTCTTGTTCGTATTATTTTTTTGCTACCACTTGCATTTGTATTTTTAGAACAGCCCACTGAAGCCTAGGTATTTAACCATTCACAAGGTCGATGATGTCACTGGAAACCTTTGTGCTCCAAGTTCCAACGACCGGTATGAGTACACTCACATACAATGTGGTGGATGAAATATTTAATATGTATCATTCATTTGATATTTTTAGGTCCATTTGGGCCAATCTTTTAAATAAAGAAATAATAATAATAATGATAATAAAAAAAGATAAAAATCCTATTTCAAATGAAATAAAATTAACATTTACCCAAAATAACAGAAGTCAAGGATGCTTTTTAAAAAAAGATTTTCAAATTTTCATCTTTCCAACATTTTTTCGTCATTGACAAATCCCAGTTTGTAGATGGTGCTAAATGGGGTGGGGGCGTTTGAGATTGTATGGATGTGTTAAATTGTTGTTCATGCTACTTGGTCTTTGTGTGCATCTCACTCATTTGCTAAAAAGTCTATTAAAATGTGCTTGAGAAAAAAGTGCAGTAGTCTTAAGAATAACAACGACTAGTATGTTGTACCTTTTCCTCTTGGACTGGAACAGGATCTCTTCCACTGTGGCTTTAAGTGAGCCAGATTCATCCTCCTTCAGCACCTCCCTGCAGGAGGAAAAAAAATCCACATTGATGCAACGACAACACATATCACAAGTTGAAAACTCTCCACAGTCTAACAGTCTTACCATGTCCTTTCATAACCCCCTTCCCAGCGCTTGGCTCTCTCTGGTTCTTCATCCATTATGTATGCCAGCCAGAAATGCAACTCCTGCTAACAGCTAGGAAACAGGGAAAATGCAGCTTCACATTATTACACAAGTCTACTGCGCAGGGGGTCAAACTCCATTAATGGCACGGGAATTAGCTGTCAGTACACAGAACTCTGATTTAAAAAACATTTCATCTAAAGCATGTCGAAGATCATAGATCAGAAGAATCTAATGATCCCCAAAAGGCTGGTTTCCTACAAAGAAGGCAGTGAAGACTAAAAAAGAAATAAATTATTAATTGGCAAGTACACTCACTGGAATCTGGCGTTACTGGAGATGTTAGATCTATTGTTATCATAAACAATAGCTAACAGACTAGCATATTACCCTTTACTCCAGGGGTGGGGAGCCCTGCTCCTGGAGTGACACTGTCCTTTCTCTCTGCTCCAACACACCTGAGTCTAATGCTCTGGTTTTATCAAGCAGCTGAAGCCTGTCAGGGCTTTAATAACCGTTAGACTCAGGTGTGTTAGAGCAGGGAGAAACCTAAAACATGCTTTAATCCAACATGGGCGAGTACAAAACTCAACAGCCTCCTCTCAGCCTGGATTCTAACTAAACAAAACCGGTGTTGTGCCGTATTCAGCACCCCTGCTGTGAAATGCACCCCCTAGCATTATAGGTGATATTCTGGATCAGAAGGCTGTTGTTTCGACCTATAGGAGTAGCTTATATAGAGGAACACACTTTTGAACCTATGAATTGCAAGAAAAGCTGGGATTATATTTAGGAAACGCTAAGTCAAAAACATTCAACTTGCTCAAAAGATCCATTTAATTCATTTTGTAGTTATGGTTGCTGTGTATTTCCACAGAAAATACAAAAAGGTGTTGTTTTGTGTTCGCTATTATCCAAGTTTGTGATTTTAAACTCTTTAAAATAGTTTAAAGACTAAGAAAACAATGTTCTGACCGTTGTGGGTTACCTGTATATAAGCTACTCCTATAGGTGGAAACAACAGCCTTCTGATCCAGAATATCACCTATAATGCGAGGGGGTGCATTTCACGGCAGGAGTGCTGAATATGGCACAACACCGGTACAAACATCACATCTTTCCTGAGTGACTTCAAAGAACGTGTCCAGAGTCACTGCCCAGCACCACTCTTTGGCATCATCCTGGTCCAAACAGAGGACGTTATATTCTACAATAGTGTTAGAAACAATAGACCCGCTTTCTGACTATAACACAGTCATTTGCTGAGCTAACGGAATTTGACATTAACGGACACTTTGAATTCAGTGGGCTATTTAGCAAGGCGCATCATTGGAGGTTGTTTAACTAAAGCTAATTAAGGCTGCTAACATGAACCAAGTTATCGTATGTATGCTAGCGTAATTAGTTCAAAACAAACATTTCTACAGCATGGTTGTACCGTAAGACTCGGCAGCTCCTGTGGAGTACCCACCATAGATTGGACCCACCTGCAACAGAGTTTACTTCCGGAAACAAACGCGTTCAAAACAAAGCAGTGTTTGTCAGCGGATGGATACACCGACTTCAGATGCACACCACCCCCTACCGTACCGGAGGGTGTAGCACAGCACGCGATGGGGCTCTTCTCTTCTTGCAAGTATTGTGATTGTGAATGCTTCAGAGCATTCCCACTATGTAATCCTAAAATGTATTATTATTATCATTATTATTATTATTATGACTTCTTTCGTACACTTTTAAACATATTTATAGGGCCTTGTAAATGTAACTGTAATAGAAAGGTATTATTGCTTTAAAGTTAACATCATTATGATAACTATTTGCTCTGACTGTATCAAAATTCAGGAACAGGAATCTTTGTGTGAAATATCCATAGTAGTAATGAGTTTATTTCATAACAAAAAATTGTGAGTTGACTGATAAATTAGATTGTTTAAACATTTGTAATATTTACTCTATGTTTTCTGAGTATACACTATGTATTGGAAATGGTTTTAAGCACTACAATTCACAACTAAACTTAATATTTTTGGAAACTTGACTGAACAACTTAAAAAAACGATTAGGTGAAGTCAGTCTAAATAAAAAACACTGTTGTCACTTTACAAATATTTTTCAGTTCACTTAACAATATAAAAATATTAAGTGAGTGTTACTTTAGTCCAGTCATTTTATGAAAAAGTGCTGAACAAACTGCAACCGCAGCAAACTCAACTTTTTTTAAATTCTTTGCTCACATAGGCAAACAGGGCATAATCTTATTACATATGTGCTAATTTTCATAAATACCAAAACATCTAAACATATCCAGGTGAACATGTCTGGTTGAATCTTGTTGACATACAACAGTAAAAGACTTCATGTTCAGGAGTGAATGAACCCATTTAGTCGACCCATGAGCATCAATACATGTAGCAGGAAGAAGGAGTTAGAGAAGGTTAGACCAGATCAAACAAAGGAAAAGACTAGGCACGAAAGCCTGGTAGCCTTTGTCCCTGAGTGCATGGCCATGCAAATCTTCCCCAACAGGTCACACCCAGTGTGAACTCTCCAAGGAACCCCAAACTGTTAGTCTATTGGCTGACCTGACCTCTGGTGATGACATCACCATCAGTGTCTATAAAACTCCTGGTCACTCCTGCTCACTCTCTCTTTACTCGAATCTCCTCATTCAAATCGTCTCTCTCTTGCTGGCTGCCAGCTGTCCCTAGGCCCTGAACATGGCCTCTATGGAGTAGGATCATCAGCCAGGTTTACCAACCAGTTACCAACCCAACTGAGCAGAACAAAGAGCAATCAACAAACAAGTCACAACAATCACACTGTCCTTCCGCACTGCCCCCCGGGCTTTAGGGTACTTGCCCCCCCTCCCTCTCCCCCTGCTGGCCAGCCAGTTTGTACTCACACTGCCTGGGCCTCGCACAAATGCTTCTTGCCTGTCCGTACATCATCACGCCGTAACATGTCACACGCATTGATGACGTCATTGCGATGCGTCGCTTTGTTTACAAATCTTTCCATAGACCTCAGAGTTTTTGTGCGTCTTGTCCGACTGTTTTTAAAGATTTTCATCCGACCAAATCTGCAGTAAACACTCCGCATCACACCATAAATGACGTGAGAGCCGCCGTAGGCCTCGTGCTCGTGCTCGTGCTCGTGCTCGTACACGTGCGCACGCTCGTGCTCGTACATGTGAAAACGCACTCTACAAAAGCCCACCTCTCTCAGACAGGCTGTGGATGGGCAGCTGGCCGCAGCTAGGTGCAGAGCGGTTGCACTCACACTGGTCAAACGCACTAGGCTTTACCAGTAAAACCTGTTTTGGCCCGGTAAAGCGGAAGGACAGTGTGAGTGCACCCTTAGGGCACCCTTAGGGCGCCCTTAGGGCGCACTCACACGCAAAACAACCAGGACAAGAACCTTTCTTCAACCAGTTTCCGTCACAAGGACCAGCCACTGGCATCGAAGCAACGCAACTTATCTTTCCCATCTCATGGACGGGTAACTAATCACCAACTGGGCATTACTACATGTTATAAGACTGTATGAACGGCTAAGCATAGAACTGTAACTTTGTTATAACCTGAATTAGAACTTCTGAGATCTTCAGCGAGCTGGCTTTTGTGTGACTTTAATGTTCACACTTAGGGCGCCCTTAGGGCGCACTCACACGCAAAACAACCAGGACAAGAACCTTTCTTCAACCAGTTTCCGTCACAAGGACCAGCCACTGGCATCGAAGCAACGCAACTTATCTTTCCCATCTCATGGACGGGTAACTAATCACCAACTGGGCATTACTGCATGTTATAAGACTGTATGAACGGCTAAGCATAGAACTGTAACTTTGTTATAACCTGGATTAGAACTTCTGAGATCTTCAGCGAGCTGGCTTTTGTGTGACTTAAATGTTCACACCTCCTCTGCAGGGGTCCAAGCCCACACCTCTCCTCTTTGTTTCACACACACGCACACACACACACACACAAACACATTTGTTGTTGGCTTTAGTTAGTTTATTGTGTGTTTTGTTTGTTGCATTTATTAATTTGTTAATAAATGTTTGTGTTTACCATATGTCTGTTTATTTAATATTACACAAAGATGAATGAGCCAGCCTCTACTAAGAAAAGAACTTTTAAATCCTTCAACTAATTAAACTATTACATTTATCAGTGTCATCATTCATTCATTCATCTTCAACCGCTTGTCCCTGTCGGGGTCGCGGGGGGCTGGAGCCGATCCCAGCTGACATAGGGCGTGAGGCGGGCTACACCCTGGACAAGACAAGACACCAGTCTATCGCAGGGCACATAGAGACGAACAGAGACAGACAACCATTCACACCTACGGGCAATTTTAGAGTCACCAAACAACCTAACACGTGCATGTTTTCGGATAGTGGGAAGAAACCGGAGTACCCGGAGAAAACCCACGCAAACACGGGGAGAACATGCAAACTCCAGTCGGCCCCAGTCGGGATGCGAATCTGGAACCTTCTCGCTGTGAGGCGACAGTGCTAACCACTACACCACCGTGTAGCCTACATTTATCAGTGTTCAACCCGTAATTAGGGGTTTAATATATTTATATAATATAATGAGACTTTTATATTAGTTGTCACTCCATCTATGACAGTGGTGCCCAGAGGAACTCTGGTTTAACTAGAGTAATTTTTATTATTATCTTTGATAATTATGGGTGATAGCTAATATTTACTTGATTAACGATAAGTTTATTGAAAATACTCAATCTCAATCTGAACGTGAGTCAAGGCCCTACATTTAATTGGTTCTCCATGTGAAGTTTTTAATAAATTAAAGTTATTAATTTTTAGTAATTTTTCTTTATTCATTTCCTTGTTCAAATATTTCATTTGATAGTCACACCTTTGATCCAATTAACCTAGAGTACCTACAGGAGTCACAGGAGGCGATTTGTGAACAGTTGTTCTTTGAGGTTAGATTGTTGAATCTCCTGGGAAGGGATGAAAGGGCAGCATTGTCTATTGGAGAGAAGTGGTGCCTCAGACCTCCTTCTCTGTTAAGCGATGGTTTCTCTACTTTTGCATAGATGGCTTCTTTTACTCCTCTTTCAAACCATCTGTCCTTTCTGTCCAGGTTGTGGACATTGTTGTCATCCAATGAGTGGACTTTCTCCTTGAGATGTAAGTTGACAGCAGAGTCCAGGCCTGAGGAGTTAGCTCTCTTGTGTTGGGCCATGTGTTTATGCAGTGGTTGTTTAGTTTCTCCAATGTAGAGATCTTTGCATTCCTCGTTGCATTGGCCAGCATAAACCAGATTGCTATTGTGGGTGTGTTGTGTTCTGTACTCTGTACTATTCCATTGCTTTTGCATAGCATCTATCCAGAGTCATATTAGCTGCATACAAGGTATTGTGGCTGCCCTCTTGTGCACTGCTTAAAGGAAATACAGACACTCTCCCTTGCTATTTGGAATTCACTCACTCACTCATCTTCAACCGCTTATCCGCGGTCGGGTCGCAGGGGCAGCAGCTCCAGCAGGGGACCCCAAACTTTCCTTTCCCGGGCAACATTAACCAGCTCTAACTGGGGGATCAGGAGGCATTCCCAGGCCAGTGTGGAGTGTTGTAGTAATGTATTTCTTCACTAAAGATCAACAAACAGGATCAGCCTTTTCTCCATGGTTTATTTTGCCAAAGCATTTTCTTCTGCAGAAACAAATACGTTCACCCCTGCTTCCTCACAAAGCCTAGAGTCTAGCAGGAATGACACATCCAAATCGTGCCCAGTCTTTTAGAGCAAGAGACAGGACGCGCTAAGCCTTAGTTGGGTGACGTCTTTAGACCAAACAAAACATGCCTTAGACACAATTCTGAACATTCTGAACCTCTCTTATCACAAGGTCTCTAACACAGAGTGCAGATGCACACATATGCTGTTATACCATAAAGAGTTAGTTATTTGCATTATCCATTAAGAAGGTTAGAGAGGAGACACAACTGTGTCTGACCTGACAAAACTATGATTATGAATAACAAATATCCAAAATTCCCACAACAGTCCCCCCTTTGAACATTTTATGTTCACTTACACAGGGAATTTGTAATTTATCTACATTTCAATTTTTGAAAAGGGTTAACATAGCATGCATCAAAACTGGTGAAAAAGCTTATTATATTATAGATGAATGAAGGGCATTTGGGTACAAACAGGGATTGGAATGGTCACAAAAGGTAATTATCATGTTATAAATGAGTGAGGGGGAAAGGAACAAATGATGAATAGCATAATACTGTCAGACCCGGGCAGGAATGAGGACTCAGATGCAGAGGTTCGTGGATCAACACTTAATTTATTAGCTTGACGACAGGAACGTGGCAAAGAACAAAAGCCACAAACAAAAAAATCACTCCGCACAGGAAGAACAAAACAAATATTGCCAGTAATAAAGCAAAGTACAAAATAAAGACGGTCCGTCCAGGAGGAAAAAACAAATGTCTCAAGAGAATCCAAAACCGAAAACTTACTTGGACTAATCAAGGAATACAAAAACCTGAACGTGGAAACAAAGAACTCGAAGGCATGAACAAGACTGTGGGACAAAACGCTGGATACATTTGACACAAGGTACGAAATAATCTGTAACGGAACAAGGGGGAAGACATGGACTTTATACACATGAGGGAAGGGGCTCCACAGGCGGAAACAATCTGGAATCAGGGAATGGCGTCAGACCGGTGACACAAAAGGAAGGGCAAGTGACCTGGAACGAGAGGAGAGTTATCTTTCAAAATAAAACAGGAAATTTTCAAGACAAAAACCCAAAGACAGGGCAAAGCTCACCGCGGCGTGACAGTACCCCTCCCTCTAGGGCCGACTCCTGACGGCCCAGGGAGTTCAGGATGAGCTTGAAAAAAAGTCCTTGATCAGGCTAGGGTCCATGATGTGGTGAGAGGGAACCCACTGTCTCTCTTTGGGGCCTTATCCTTCCCAGTCAACCAGAAACTGTCTGCCCCGGCTGCGTATCGCCAGTAACTGCTTAACCTTGTAAACTTGTCCCCCGTGGATCACCTCCAGGGGAGGAGGGAGTGCCGCTGTCGGTACTACAGAGCTCTCCTTCGCTGATTTCACCTGGCTGACGGGTAAGGTGGGATGTACGCGAAGAGACCGGGGCAGGTGAAGTCCAACCATCGCAGGTCCGACGAGTCTGGTGACTGGGAAGGGCCCGACGAATCGTGGAGCCAGCTTTTTGGAGGGAACCTTCAATATCGTTGGGGAACCCATGGATGACTGAAAATGCCAGTCATCATGACCTCCGCCGTTTCCTTGGCGGAGGGTAGCTTAGGCAAGGCAATGAATCTGAACATTTTGGAGATCAATCAACTACAGTGAGGACAGTGGTGTCACCTTGGGAGACCGGGAGCCCTGTGAAAAAAGGCGATGGAGATATCTGACCACGGTCTGGAGGGAATTGGAAGAGGTTGTAGCAAGCCCATGCGGCGCCCGGATGATGTTTTGTTCCGTGCGCAGACCAGAACATGCACATACTCCCGGGTCTGGCTCCATGGATGGCCACAAGAACCGCCGGGAGATGACTGACATAGTCCTTCTGACTCCCGGATGACATGAAAGCAGCGAGGTGTGAGCCCAATGACTCACCTGTGGACGCAACCCGGTGGGGACAAAAAGGCGATTATCGGGACATCCACTATGTGATGGGGCTCCATCATTAGCTTGCTTTACCTCAGTTTCTAAAGGCCAAGTCACCGCTCCAACCACACGGTTCAGTGGAAGGATGGTTTCTGGTTCCTTGGCTTCAGGCTCGGGGTCGAACACTCGTGACAGGGCGTCAGGCTTGACGTTGCAGGACCCCGGCCTGTAAGAGAGGGAGAAAGAAAAGCGGTTAAAGAAGAGAGCCCACCTGGCCTGGCGTGAGTTTAGCCTTTTGGCTTTCTTGATGTATTCTAAGTTCTTATGATCAGTCCAGACTATGAATGGGTGGTCGGCCCCCTCCAGCCAATGCCTCCATTCTTCCAAGGCGTCTTTCACCGCCAGCAACTTGCCGACATCGTAGTTCCGTTCTGCCTTGGACAGCTGTTTAGACAGGAAGGCGCAAGGGTGCATCTTGCTGTCCTGCTCTGAACGCTTTTTCTCCGTGGTTTATTTTGCCAAAGCATTTTTCTCTGCAGACAAATATATGTTCATCCCTGCATCCTCACAAAGCTAGAGTCTAGCAGGAATGACAACGAGCCAAAATCATGCCCAGTCTTTTAGAGGAAGAGACAGGACGCGAAAAGCCTTGGTTGGGTGACGTCTTTAGACCAAACAAAAACATGCCCTAGACATTACAATTCTGAACATTCTAAACCTCTCTCATCACAAGGTCTCGAACACAGGGTGCAGATGCACAAATATGCCATTATACCATCATGAGTTAGTTATTTGCATTATCCATCAAGAAGGTTAAACAGAGGAGACACTGAACTGTATCTGACCTGACAAAACTATAATTATGAATTACAAATATCCAAAATTCCCACAAAAGTCCCCCCTTTGAACATTTTATGTTCACTAAAACAGGAAATTTGTAATTTATCTATATTTCAATTTTTAGCAATTTTTAAAATAGCATGCATCAAAACTGGAGAAAAAGCTTTTTAAATTATAGATGAATAAAGGTAAATTTGGGTAAAAACAGTGATTGAAATAGTCATAAAAGGTAATATCATGTAATAAATGAGTGAGGGGGTAAAGGAAAAACGATGAATAGCATAATACAGATAAACCCCTTTCTTTCCATCCCCACCACAGGCCACAAATTGACCTGATGGTTTGAAACCTCCACCCTGAAGGGGAAAAATGATAAAATATGATTAAAAAGAAGGTGCGGATACAGCATATATGTATTTGGCCAAACTTCTAACCACAGGGCCCCCACTCACCGTCACCGCTCAGCTACTTTCTAATTTCTACAGCCGCTTTGACAAAGTCTGTTGTCACTCTTCACCGGGTTGAGACGAAGGATATCTAAACAACCCCCCCCCCCCCCCCCCCCTTTGTAGCGGTCTGGTCAAGCTGTAGAAGGTAAAGGAGCTAAGGTTGGACAGGCAAGCAGGCAGACCTGAGTGAGACAGTTTGCACACAATTACATGTCATGGTTTGCACAAAAGGGTGAGAACTTTATTGTTGTTATCATGCATGTGGTTGTAGTGTGATCGCCCTCTAACATTCACATTTTGTGTTTACATCAGTTTGACTCAATATCTGAGTCCAAAAACGGTGGTACCCACAGATCTTCATCTGGGGTCATGGTGATTCGTGGGTACTACCCCGTGGCGGAGCTCACTAAGGAAACGACGAGAGCTCTGCAGCAAGGCAGCACGCAACAAACAACATTACCACCTCCAGAATCAACACAGGGAGTAGTAATCTGACAGCGATGGATTTTCCATCCCCCATTGTGAGCCAGGACCAAGGTCCCAGCCGTCATGGGCTTCTGAGTTTTGCTTTTCTCTCAACAGTTCATTCAAGTGGGCGACAACATGAGTCAAATTGTCACCTAATGCAAGCACACGGGTGCAGCATTTTGTCCCGATAATGTCACACACCCCCTTGAGAGGCCAGGCTGTGGGTGTGTGTGAGGTTCAGTCTGCCCAGGTGAGGGCCCGCGTTCTTGCACTCAGGGTTGGTGGCAACGTTCCATGCACTGTTGCACATGGCGCTCACTGTCTAGTTGCAAAAGGACGGGCCCAGATTTTGGTCAAGTGATGTCCGGCACTTTCTTACAAAGCACACAGCTCCTCGTTGCTGTGTGGGGTTTGTCGTCATCACTGAATGATGCACCTGACTCAGAGTAGTTGTGACGTTTCTGAATCTGACTGTCGATCCCTCGTAGTTGACAGCACTGATGTTCAGAATCCCCAACCAGGGTGCGAGGCCGGCGATGGTCTGTCCGCTGACTGCATTGGCTTGGTAAAGGTCATCATGACCCCCAGAGTTTCAGAAATATTCAGCAGCCAGGGGGCCAGAGGCAGTGCCATGCCCACACCGTGAGGATGTTGGGCACAGACATAGCAACTGTCATTCGTCATCAGCCTATCGGCTAGAGCCACAGCTCGTAACCAGGCATTCTGCTCCAGTCGGTTGACCGGGGCGATGTCCACGATGTGTAGTTCCTGTCCGTTTTGATCTGCGAGGCTGGAGTAGGACTCACTCAGCAGCAGGAGTAGTAGGAGGTGTTGAGCCAGCAGCAGGTCCAGGTCCAGGTGGTGGCGCCCCCCCCCCCCCCCCCCCTCCCGTCCAGGAGTGGCGGGCATTGGAAGATCTGGTTCCCTCGGATCTGTTTGTGCGAGGGCGGCTGATGGCTCCGTGACTCTTTTGCAGTGGCTGGCATGGATCCAGGTGGCCCTTTCTGCGACCTTTACTGCGGTTTCTGTGACGAGCAGCACCTGGTAGGGCCCGTTCCACCTTTGTGATCGCCAAGATTCCCTTCTCAGATCTCGGACCACGACCCAGTCACCTGGCTTCAGGTTGTGCAGCCTTTGTGTGGTGGGTGTCTGCAGTGCGTCTTTCACCTGCTTGTGAATATCAGAGAGAACAGAGGTCAGATGTGTACAATATTTGCAACATCTCATCTTTGCAACACCCTGTCTCAGGGAATTGCCTTGGCTCAGGCCCAATCCCAGTTCGCAAAGGCCGACCAAACAGGATTTCAAACGGGCTGAGATTATTTCTGGACCTGATTCTCCCCCTCATGTACATCAGCACGATGGGGAGGGCCTTTGGCCAGGGCAGTTTTGTTTCCTGACAGCATTTAGCGAGTTTGTTCTTTAGGGTCCCATTTTCAAGTTCTACTGTCCCGCTGCTTGCTGGATGAAAGCTGCAATACCACCTCAGGTCAAAACCGAGCGTTTACAAAAGGGGTCCCATTGTCGCTTGATATTTGTGAGGGCACTCCCCATCTGGGAAGTATCTGTGTTAGTAAGGCTTTTGCCACTGTTGACGCATCTTGCTATGAAGTGGGAAAAGCCTCTACATACTTTGAGAACATGTCGACCATGACGAGGCAAAATTTCTTTCCCTCACTTGGTGTTAGTTCTATGAAGTCCATTTGTAAGTGATCAAGAGGTCTCGCCGCTGGGGGATGGGCGCTCTGTTTGACCCTAATGCCTCTGCCTGCATTGTTTGTTGCACAGATCACGCATTTTTGCAAAAAGTTTGGGAGTAAAGTGATGTAAGTAAAGTGATAAGCTTTTTGTGAACCAATGTCTTTGGATATCACTTGTCATCCCCCCCTTTTGACGCGTGGTCTCGACCATGCGTCAATTTAGCGTAATGGTGAAACAAATAGTCCGGCAAACAGGGCTTGTCATTAGGCCCATACCAAACGTTTAGTTTCATCACACTGCCAGCTTGCTTCCACTCCCGTTTCTCTTTTGGTGTGGCTCTGTTCTGCAGCTCTTGTAAGTCTGCGTAGGGTCTTACAGCAGGGCTGGAAGTGATAGCAAGCTGTGTTATCAGCGGTTGTTTAGCTGCGACCTTGGCCGCAGCATCAGCACGGGCATTCCCTGATGAGCACGGACATTCCCTCATGAGCAATGGCCGCCAAAGGTGCCTTGATACTTGCATAGTCAGGGATCCACTGTCTACAGTATGATGTCATGTCAAGAAAACTCATAATCTGTTTCTTTGTGATTGGTTTTGGGATTTCTTGGATGGCAGAGATGCACGTTTGGGAAAGTGTTTTCCCCTCTTGCGATATGTGTTCCAGAAAGGTGACCTGATTACACGCAAACGGCAACTTGGTCGCGCTGACCTTATGGTACTGTTGGGGCACGTGGTGGATTGCCGCATTTACCGCCTGCAAGTCCTGGACAAACCTCCACTCGTCTGGCGTACCTGGAGGCCGGATTTTTTTCACCGGACATATTGCCGTGCGGACGGGTGAGTTCTCACAGGGGACGATGATGCCTGCCCTGAGGAGGGCCTCAAACACCGGTTTGATGTTTTCCACAGTCTCTTCCCGTAATAGATACTGTCGCTGGATGGGCCTGTAGGAGAATTTTGGGGTGATTACTGATTATTATTGATCATTATCTTTCCGTGTGGTGCAGTGTAGTGTGATGTAGAGGATACCTCTGGGTTTTAAAGTTTAATCTTGACCGTTCTCAGAGCAGTTACTGCCTTTTGAATTGTTACTCGATGCACCTTTAACCCTTCATGATACTCAGTTGCGGGGTCGGCCGTTTGATTCCATCTGGTCGCCTTGATGCATTTTGTCAGGTAAGGTTCCAGATTTTGCGGCTCCTCTGTTTTGATCAAGGAAACATACGGGAACTGCGGCACTTAAAAAGAAACAGGCAGGCACACAGAGATTGCACAGCGTGTGTTATCCCAATACAGGCATTTCAGTTCTAAACTGTCACACAGAGTACTTTGTTTAAACCATGTTTGTTCAAATAGCATATCTTTCCCTAAGCAGATGTGCGCAGCACAATGCAAGTCAGTGTGACACAAGATACCAGGGTGTGTGTGTTGGGCTGGGTGAATGTATGGGCCTGCCGCAGCAGTGAGGCTCAAGTTGGGGAGGTGCCATAGATAGGGGTCAGTAGCCGCACTATCAGGAGAAGTCAGGAAGGCTTGAGTGTATGAATCATTTTTAATTATGGTTAGGCCTGAGTTTATGCCTAACACACATAAGATCTCTAACACATCTTCAGCTCATTTTGAAATCTGTGTGTCGTATAACAGATTTGGTCGCTCCGTAATCTACTAGGAATGTGAGGGGTCTGCTGCAACAGTGAGTGTTAGTGTGGGTAGATTCTTATAGACAGCAGAGTTTAGTGAAGCAAGTTTTTGTGATGTGTGTGTTTTCTAAGCATTCAATAGCCTGCAGTACGGAATTTAAACTGTGTTGTGGAGAGAGTGTGGATGTGTTGGTGTGCTCACCTGTTCCGTTCGGATGGCCTGTGTCCGGTCCAGATGCGCCCGTCACTCTCCCCAGCCCTCCGGCCAGTCAATCGCCCCCATGTTGGAATCCTTGGCGGTTGGTCTGCCATCACTCACACTCTGGGCAGTCGTTTCGCCAGTGTCCATGCTTTCCGCAGATGAAAAAGCTGTCGTCTCGCCCCCTTGGCCCTCGTCCACGCCCTCTGCCTTTTTCACGACCTCTGTGGTGATTATCTCTTCGTGGTAGGTCGAAAACGTTGGCAAAAAGTCAGGAGCCCCGCTGCATATTTCTGCCCTCCATCCTTGACCTTGGGGAACAGGAAGGCAGCCTGTTTCGTGTTCGTCACGGCGTTCGGGTTTTTGCTCCTGGTGTAGTGGGAGCCAGGCTCGTGCACGTAGGCGGGGTGTTGTGTAGATGATCGCGATCGCCGGGGGTCGAGTCCTCTGCCTCTTCCTCTGGATCTGCCTGTCGTTGTGGTCGGTTGGCCACCCCCCGGGGTTGTATTGTGGGGTTGGCAGCCTCTTGGATCTGGGGCTGAGCCTGCTGAGCCTGCTGAGCCTGCTGAGCCTGCTGCTGGTTGGCTTGTTGGGGAGCCGGCCTGGTCGGAGGAGCCGAGTCAAGGTCGAGGGTCGCATCTAGTTTAAGACACAGAAGAAGGAGGGGGAGGAGAGGTTAACCTTTCCCTGCCTGTCTGCTGCCTGTCTCTCAGCTTGGCTTCCTGTAGCCAGCTATCATAGGCGGCCCAATCAGCTTTGAAAGGCTCCTTCCTTCTGCCCCTCCTTCTCTTTTGCTTTTCCCTGTCTTCCTCATTCTGCCTGAGGTCCACTTTCTGAATTTCCAATTGTCTGAGACTAAAACTGCCTGTATTGGGAAAACCGCACTCAGTGGCCCAAAATTTGAATTGGTCAACGCAAGATTCACCGCAGTTTTGTTCATGTACTGGAGATTTGGACTTAGGGCTATGCCTTCGTTGCGTTTGCTTTGAGCTGACCCCATCTTGCTTAGTTTAGGTCTGTCTAGAGTCGCACTGGCGTGTCAATTATGCAATTTATTTTTCCTCTTAGGATGCCATTTCTATGTTTTACTGGTAGAAAGTTTAGGCCTAGCTTACCTTGGTTATGCTAAGCTGGTCTTTAGTGATATTTTAAATCAATTGAACCGTTAACTCTTTAGCTTTAATGCTAGCTAGTTTAGCTTTAGCTATATTGGTAATACTAAGCTAGGCTATGGCAATACCCACAGTCTAATTTTTTATATGCTATTTTTCCTCAATGCTAATTAGCTTAGCGTTAGCTATGCTAGTTATGCTAAGCTCGGCTATGGCAATAACTGCAATCGATCGTAAAATGCTAACACTTAGCTTAGCCTTTCTGCCAGCTATGCTACTTGGGCCTATAGCTAACTGCTAGGCCCTCTCAGCTGGTGCTATCTGTTGCACTCCCCTCCTGTCCAGCAGTTTGCCAAACCACTCCTGGCAGAAATGACATCTACTAAGAATTTAAACTGTACAACGTTTGATTAAAAAATGGCGACCAGGTTTTAAACTGGCGGGCCTCCAAGCCACGCCCAATACCTAAGTTTCAACTGCAGCCCAACTTCAAAATGGCAATTGATAGCACAACCACACCTATTTTCAATTTTCTTCTGCGCCACTGCTCCAAAATGGCGATATGCCTTTATAGCCACACCCAACTTTTGGATTTCAATTGTCAAAAATGACAACGCCCGCAAAACTTCATTTGTTTGATTCACAGCATGTATTTACGCAATTCTATTTTGCTGTTTTTCCTCTCAATTTGGATCACAGCTGAGTCATATTAACCTTTTCTACTCGGAACCATGAAAGCCAGCTGCTCAACATGCAGATAGCCGTTTGCCAAGGCACATACAGTATCTCAATTGGTCCTCTGGTCAGTCAAAACATATTTCACACACCCACGCATACAAACAGACCTGCAACATTCATTTCAATGCAAAACATCCTTGTTAAAAGTGGTTCAGTCAGTGATTAATCTGTTCAGTCAAAGATTTTCTAGAATCCAGTACACGAGAGCGAGCGAGAGCGAGAGCGCGAGGGAGCGAGAGAGCGAGCGAGGCACATGGGAACAACACACAGACTTACAACAAACTCCCTAGCATACTGTCCGGAATATCTCTTACTTTGCTCACGAGCTAAGCAGAAACGTTGCTGTAATTCACCTCAAACAGACTCGAACTGTGAGACGTTTTAACAAACCATTACTACTAATCAGACTCAAACTAAAAAAGAGCAGCTGATCAAACTGCTGGCCAGCCCTTGCACAGACTCTCACTGTACGTCAAAAAACAGAAAGACTCGAACTTTCGGCAGAGGAAGGTCCCGCACCCTCGTCTTCTAGGGCCCTAGTGTACGTCAACAAAAAGACAAATGGACAAACCATTTGCGAGGGACTGGCACCCTCGTCCTCTAGACGTCAACAACAACCAAAAGAATCTCACCGGAGATTATTGAAGAGATCCTCCACCGAGTTCAGTAGGCACCAGCAGTGAGAGGACACGCCTGCTGTTGGATGTTAGGCCCCCACTTCTCAGCTGAATTTGTGGCGAGGTTGAGGTAGGAGCTCCACTCCACTGTGTACAGGTTTCACCGTCAGTCCTGTCCAGCCCGTGCCTCTCACTCCGGGTGCCCACCCAGGGACGCCAAATTGTTGTGGAAATGGATTTCTTCAATAAAGATCAACAAACAGGATCAGCTTTTTCTCCATGGTTTATTTTGCCAAAGCATTTTCTTCTGCAGACAAAAATATGTTCACCCCTGCTTCCTCACAAAGCCTAGAGTCTAGCAGGAATGACACAGATCCAAATCGTGCCCAGTCTTTTAGAGCAAGAGACAGGATACGCTAAGCCTTGGTTGGGTGACGTCTTTAGACCAAACAAAACATGCCTTAGACATAACAATTCTGAACATTCTGAACCTCTCTCATCACAAGGTCTCTAACACAGAGTGCAGATGCACACATATGCTGTTATACCATGAAGAGTTAGTTATTTGCGTTATCCATTAAGAAGGTTAGACAGGAGACACTCAACTAATTCAATTATGAATTACAAATATCCAAAATTCCCACAACAGGAGATTTAATCTCTCCACCTGGTCCATGGTCTTCCCCGAGGCCTCCTCCCAGCTGGACATGCCTGGAACACACCAGTGGCTGAACTTCTCCCCCTATCTCTTAGGGAGACTACAGCCACCTTCCTGAGAAAACCCATTTTGGCCACTTGTGTAACGGGTTTGGTTAGGACCCAATAGCAGCACAAATACAGGCAGGTATCGTTGGTAACAAACTTTATTGGCTTGATGCAGGGAATAATCAGAGTCACGGCGCTGCAGGTAGCCACAGAGGAGACTGGAGTTACACTCACTCTGAAGAGCTGAACTTGGTAACCGCCAGTTAGCCACAGGAGCCGACAGGGAGAATCCAGAAGGGGACAGGCGAGGATCGTGGTCAGGGACGGAAGGCTGAGGTGGTTTCCAGGAGATCGGTCAAGAAGGATAGTCAGAGGCAGGCTGGGTCGAAACCGGGAGGTCAGGCAGAATAACGCTGGAGAGTCTGGTGCAAGCATCAAGAACAATCCGGCAGTGAGTGAGTGTGGAGTTGGGGCTTAAATACAGCCAGAGCAGAGAGCACAGGTGAGTGGAGTTGGCTTGATGAGAGGGGTGTGTCTGATTGGCAGATTGAAGCAGGTGCAGAGTGTGAGGCAGAGATGAACTGTGACAACTTGTACCCGCGACCTCGTTCTTTCGGTCATGACCCAGCTTTCATGACCATAGGTGAGGGTAGGAATGAAGATTGACCAGCTTTGCCTTCCGGCTCAGCTCTCTTTTCGTCACAACGGTGCGGTAGAGCGACTGCAACACCGCCCCCGCTGCTCCGATTCTCTGGTCAAACTCACAATCCATGGTCCCCTCACTCGTGAACATGACCCGAGGTACTTGAACTCCTTCACTTGGGGTAAGGACTCATTCCCTACCTGGAGTAAGTAATCCACCGGTTTCCTGCTGAGAGCCATGGCCTCAGATTTAGAGGTGCTGATCCTCATCCCAGCCGTTTCACACTCGGCTGCGAACCGATCCAGTGAGTGCTGAAGGTCACTGACCGACGATGCCATCAGGACCACATCATCTGCAAAAAGCAGCGATGAGATCCTCAACCCACCGAACTGCAACCCCTCCTCACCACGACTACGCCTCGATATCCTGTCCATGAAAATCACAAACAGGATTGGTGACAAAGCGCACCCCTGGCGGAGGCCAAACCCCACCGGGAATGAATCTGACTTACTGCCGAGGATCCGGACACAGCTCTTGCTTTGGGTATATAGAGATTGGATGGCCCACAGAAGATAAGATAAGATAAGATATGATAAGATAAGATAAGATAAGAAAAATTTTATTGTCTGTCACAAGTGAGAGAAATTCGTCTTTGAGAGGGCAGGTTCAAATTTACACAAAATAAATAAAAACATACAAAACAGACAGTCCCAAACAATGACAATACATTAATGCCTGAAGATGCAAGCAGTGCAAAGGGGTGACTGAGTGGAGTGAGATACGTTGCCCATTTGTGACTGTTCAGTGTGGTGATGGCAGTGGGGATAAAATATTTTTTATAGATGTTTTTTCGTGCCAACGGGACTTTGTAGCGTCGACCTGATGGCAGTAAGTCAAAGGATTGGTGGAGGGGGTGGGTGGGGTCCTGTGTGATTGTATTGGCTTTCCTGAGTACTGACCGGGTGTACAGTTGTGGTAGGGGGGTTTGGGGAGAGCCAATTATTTTGCCGGCCTGATTAACTATACGTGCAAGTTTTGTTTTGTGCTTGATGGTAAGGGTGTTGTACCAGGCTGAGATATTGAAAGTAAGTATGAATTCAATGAGTGAACAGCAAACCACAGTTAAAATGTCCTTGTTGACATTAAAAGCTCTGAGCTTCCTCAGCAGGTGGAGGCGCTGTTGGGCCTTCTTGTACACAGAGTCAGCATGTTGTGAGAAGGACAGTGATGTGTCCAGCTCTGTACCAAGGTATTTAAAAACCTCAACCTGTTCAACTGGCTGACCGTTGATGCTGAGTGGCTGAAACATCTGCTGTGAGCTCAGTGTTCCCCTGCTTTGACAGCAGAGCTCCTTTGTTTTCTCAATGTTGATTTCCAGAGATATTTCCTGAAAAGTTATGGCCAAGGTTTTCACTCTCTGATGGTAGTCAGACAGTGCTCTTGTGTCCGTCAAATGGGCTACTAAGGCCATGTCGTCTGCATACTTTAAAAGAGTCTTTCCTTCTCCACTGCACGAAATGTTGTTGGTGTAGATAAAGAAGAGAACAGGAGATAAAACACAGCCTTGGGGGAGACCAGTATTTAAAACCAGTTTGCTGGATTTAAAACCATTCACCTGCACTTGCTGTGGCCTGTCCTGTAGAAAACCAGTCCAAAAAGTCTTAAACAATGAGACACTGTGTGCAGAGACAGATCCATGCCCTGTTCAGTACTGAACTGGAGACCAACTCCAGCTGCCGTGAGTTGAGAGTCTTCTCATAATCCTGTCCTCTCAGGCACTTGTTTTCCGTGGACGACCGGCCTTTTTGAGGGACTTAAATTAATCTTTGTCCTTGTAAAGTTTCAGTATTCTTGAAATCACAGACTGTGAACGCCCAAGCTCGCTCTGATGGCTGAGAGGGTCATCCCTTTGGCCTTCATCTGGACAACCTGCTGTCTCAGGGTTTCAGTCTCCTTAGAGTAGCTTGCTATCTTGCAGAGTAAGGGGTTCAGGGGGTATAGGGATTTCAATATTGGACAACCTATAATCATCAAAATATTCAGATTCCAATGCATAACAATATAAAATTTGGTCTCCAACTGAAGGATGAGATGAGAACCTTAACTATTCCCGGATTTGCTGCCTGATGCACAATGTGTAAAATGTTGATCGAAAAATAACATCACTTTCTTAATTCCTGAATGACCAAGTGTGTTATTCTTCAATTATTATGTATATCTGTCTTTTAATTTTTTTTGGTTTGGTTATTGATATTGTTTCTGTGTGCCTTTTTGATTGTGTACTGAAAAATGTTCAAGAACTCCTTTATTTATCCTGTTTGAATTGTGCCATGAATGATGTTATGATGCAAGTCAATTTAAAAGATAATATTGCAAATCAAGAATCCCAATTCATCAAAAAACCTATTAAGACTGAAAATATGTAATTAAAAAGACCACACACCAAAGTCACATAAGTGACATCTCGATGAAGCTACGAAGCCTGTGTGCTCAGTACTGGGATGTAGCCTTATATTACTCACACAAGAAATAGCTCTTAATCGTTCTTTCTCTTGCCAAATTCTCTGGTCTAATGAGACCAAGAGGCTTCAGTCGGGCCACTCTGTCATGAAGTCCTGATTGGTGGAGGGCTGCAGTGATGGTTGACTTTGTAGAACTTTCTCCCATCTCCTCACTGCACCTCTGGAGCTCATTCACAGTGATCTTTGGGTTCTTCTTTACCTGTCTCACCAAGGCTCTTCTCCCTGATCGCTCAGTTTGGCCGGATGGCCGGCTCTAGGAAGAGTTCTGCTCGTCCCAAACTTTTTACATTTAAGGATTATGGAGGCCACTGTGCTCTGAGCAACCTGAAGTGCAGCAGAAATTCTTTTGTAACCTTGGTCTGATCCGAGCCTTGCCACAATTGTGTCTCTGAGCTCTCTGGGCAGTTCCTTGCTCTGACATGCACTGTGAGCTTTTAGGTCTCATATAGACAGGCGTGGGCCTTTCCTAATCAAATGGACAGCACCTGAGTTAAATATACGAGTGTCACATTATAGGCTCTGAATACTTATGGACATGTCATATTCACTTTTTGTTTTTTTAATACATTTGCAAACATTTCTACAATTCTGCGTTTTTCTGTAAAAGTGGGGTGCTGTGTGAACATTGATGAGGAAAAAAACAACTTAAACTATTTCAGGCTGCAAATTAACAAAGTGTGAGAAATTTAAGGGGGTCTGAATACTTTCCATACCCACTTTGGCAATGCGAGACTACAGACAAAAACACATCAAACAGTGGCAAAGTGCGGTTTGCTGTAATAATAAAAAGAATTCTGCGGCCTGTAGGCGTGGTCATGTGTTCTAGGCGGTAATAAACTACTCTTCAACTTACGTCAGCATGTCACAGGGGTTAAGGACTATTTACTAATTGGCTTAATTATCTCGCTGCCCAATCATAGAAATTGCTTGGTGTGCTTTGGGCATAACTGTTATTGCGCAACAATTTACACTTTTTAACAGCACCATCAGGACATCTTATTTGGAGGGAATCCATGTTAATGTTTTGATCCAGTTTCAATCGTGCCATGAATTACACTATAATGTTGGTCCATTAAGATGTTATTTCACAACACAGTTCACAAAAAAAGCTTGAGCCCTTTTTTATTGAAAGCTTACATCACTGCGTTTGTACATAAAAACATACCCTTTGCATACATCAGTTCAGACAAACACGCATGATTTACAATAATGGGAAATCTGGTATCAAAATATATAGACAAGGTGGGAGGATTTGATCACAACAAATTAAAAATGATTACGGTAAAATAATCGTAGACTAATGGCACCACTTAAGGGAATAGAGCCATCAGTCATTTTGTTACACTTTGGCTTTTCCTTTAAACCCTCTCTTACAGTAGAAAGCTACTCAAAAGCAGTTTCCTCGTACACATCAGCCACAGTGGACCCTAGTGCATCATCAAACACTGCCACCCACTGGCCAGCCATCATAAGTGTAATACAAATCTCTCAAAACCAAGATAGCCTGCAGATGGCTAGAAATGCAGAGTAGCTCAGGAATATTAGTATTAAAGTTACTGAAACTATTATTTTAGACTTTTCACAAATTATTAAATCTGTTATTTTATTCAATTTTTGGCTAAATACAGCTTTCTTGAGTTGAAAACTCAAGTGAAAAAAATGATTGTGCATGCCTAAAAATGAATAAAAAACCCTGACTGAGGTTATTATAATTCCGGTCTATAGTAAGAACTTACCATCCCAGTTTCCTAGAGACCATTTCAAATGGTTTCTTAAGTCGAAAAATAAACATTTACAAGGGATGGGATTTAATGATGCTAAGCAAATAATGTCTCATTGTACATGAAACTGTTTTAAAAAGGCTATGAAAGATGCACAATAACCGCCTCAAAAGTAGCAAGTACTGAAACAAAATTATCAAAAACTCTCACTTTCTAATTTAAAAACAAAATACATTTATTCACCGAAATAGTCCTTCATGAAACTCAGAGGTTGAAAACTTGATCAAAGAAAACAGTAAAAAACAAAAAAACTACACTTCCTTTCCCACTTCTTCTCTGGAAAATAGAATCACAGTTCATTGGCTTGATTTGATACAGATGTAATATAAAAAGGCAACAGGCTTTGACTATAGTAATCACACAGAGGTTTGGGATAAGATTAAACACAATGGTGTGGAAAATTGCAAATGTGTCTCTTTTCCTGCACGAGTGGGTCAGAGGCGAAGGTTCAAGGTCGACGGTCGTATTCACTGATCTTCCTCTTGATGTGTGACAGTTTGGACTTGAGATATTTACACCTGTTCTTCTTAATGTGGTAATCTGGGGACTGTGAAGGATGGAAAATAATTCAAATTGGACTTTATTCAACAAACATCTATTCAGAGAACTGTATTTCACTGTTAGGAACAACCTGTTGGAAATCCCTGCATATGCCTTACCTTCTTGAGATTCTTCAGTCTGGTGTATTCCTCCAGGGCGTCCTGAGATTAGAAAGATAGTGGTCTATGATCTGAAGCGAGCAATCACAGTAACCAGAGCATCTCAGAGCACCATCCCAGATCCCAGAGTTGCACTCAAATTTGACTCTGTTGAGACTAGCAATAATATTAGCTGACTTGCGAAGTGTTGTTAAAGTAAAGCCAAAACATCTGGATCAACACCTGGTGCCTGCTCCTTCCATGGTACATTTGGTAGAAACATTTGGTTTCTGTCTTTAAGTTAGTTGTTTTGAACTAGCCTGGTACAAAAATATTCACCCCCATCAGTGTTGTCATGGAGATATGACCTAAACATACAGACTAGAATGTTCTTTTGTACCAGGCCTTAAGTAGGTTTAATAATGATGTGAAAACGGCCTATTTAACATGGGGGTCAATGAGAAGCTGCTCTATTATAAAACGTGCCCCTAGTGGACACTCAGAGAATTGCAGTTTTGGATCAACCAAAGACTATAAAAAAATGGATGCAGCCTCTCCGCCGGGCCCTGTTCTCTCAACTTGATCCAATCATATTCACCTCTGGGAGCTGCCATCTTGTCAGACATTTCCTCTTACCAAAAAAGGGCATGTATGTGTTGTTGGGGGGCGGGAGAGATGGCCGTCTAGCTGACATTTACAGAATTAGCCACATTAGCTCCACCACCCAGGAGCTAGGCTGACAGAACACGCTGCTAGATAAATGGGAGTGGGAGTCAGTGTTGAGATTATTTTCCAGGACCGGGAGGGAACGGGGGTCAACAGGAACAGGATTTTTTTTAGAGGGCAGAGACTGACACGGCACTCTGTAGCGGAGTTTACACCGGCTCTGGGAGTAAAGTGCAGCCAGGATTTCTAATCTATGATTTAAACTGATATTCAACACAGTACCATGCTTAAAGACTGTGAAACACCGACCCTCACAGCCCGAATCCTCCCGGTGCTCCAGATTAGCATCTAGTGTATGTGTCATAGATAGCAGGCTGTATTCAGATGACGGAGTTAGCATGCTAATCCTGACAACTAGCCTCCGAGGAGAAGTGAGGGTCAGAGGCTAACTGTCACTCAAGAGGCCACGCCCCTAATTATTCATAAACTTTAACCTCCAATATAATAAAAACTAGCCAAAATTCACTCTCCTAAGTGTTGTCATGGAGATATTACCTAAACATATCTCCAACAACAGACTAGAATGTTTTTGTCCCAGGCCTTAAATAGGTTTAATTAATCTGTGAAAAACGGCCTGTTTAACATGGGGGGTCAATGAGAAACTGCTCTAGTGTGAAACCTGCTCCTACTGGACACTCTGAGAACTGCAGTTTTTGACACTTCCTGATTGGATCAACCAGGAAGTCGCTCTGGTGGGGGCTTGCATAATATACTACATCCATGCTGCGGCTCCACTGCTTCATCCCTACTTCAAAGTCTCTGGCTCCAAAATTGCAAGATGGCAGCACCCATGTCCAGGATATTTTTTCATTATATTGCCCTCCTGTGCCATAGATGCAAACAGGCTCCAGTAACATTAATGCACATGTTTTGGCTTTGTCCCAAATTATTTACTTTCTGGCAGTCAATTTTCAATTCTATCTCTACAGCATTTAAAATGAACCTTTCCCCACCTCTCCACCCATTGCTCTCCTTGGCCTTTCACCCAGAAATGTTCCTTGAATACCCAGCAAGATGCTGACCTTCTCCACCCTAATCGCCAAACAATTGCTTCTCATTAGCTGGAAGGCTACTCAGCTCCTTCTCATAAACACTGGAGGAGAGATTTAATGAGTTGCTTACATCTTGACATTATTAGGTATACACGACAAGGCAAGGCTGGTACATTTAGTTTTATTTGGGACCGGTTTATTTCTCTCTTCTGCTCCCTCAGCTCCTCTTGCTAAGTCATAAAATGTGAAGTACTCTGAATTATCCCCGGCTATATCAACCCAGAGATATCCCAGAGATGGTTTGTTATTTTAGATGGGGATTTTATTTGAAGTAATATTTGTTTTTCTTCCTGTTGTTAAAGTGTCGAATTTAGTTGTTGCTGTCAGGGTAGTGAGAATTCATAAATATTCTTTTTATATTAACCTCAATCTACCTATAACCATAACCACACATCATAGACAAGTCCTTTGAAGAAGGGTGGACTGTTCATCCACACTCCAAGGAGCCGAAACTCAAACTGCCACTTCCACACTCACCAGGAACTGTGGAGTGCCCTCAAGGTGTAGGTGCAGCTCTCTGTCCAGGTCAGCCAGGTTCTGGTTTATGCTGTCCAGCTCAGCCTGCAGGCTCTTGTACTCCTGGTGTTCCCGGTCAAATTCCCGTTTGTAGATCAGACGCTCTTGCTCATCCACAATGGCAGGAAACAAACTGCAGATGAGAAAATACGGAAATCTCAGCAATTTATTATGTGACAACTAGTCATGTTTAATAATAGGTTCTAAACATTTGCAAAGAACACACACAAGATGGATTTACGGTGAAAAAATGCACATCAACCCCTGTCAAATGCAGTCATTTATCATGACTAAATCAGAAGTGGCTATCAGATCCCTTTTCATCCACTCACACAGAGAAGTCCTCCTCCTCTAGGTCATCTCCAGACTCCACACCAGTGTCATAGTCCTTCAGCCTGGGCTTTAGGCCTCCCACAGAACTGCTAATGTCTGAGTCTCTGCAAATACAATGATTGAGTTATACATACAGTATGATGCAGCGTGGTGCAGCGTGATGCAGCGTTATGCAGCGTGATGCGGTCAGTATTTTTTTGGAAGGTGAGACTGCTGTCAATGTACAGTATGTGCTGAGGTATTTAAAATCATGAACCATCTCCACCATTTGCTCAATAATCAATATTGGCTACATTGAAGGGTTTGCTGTTTTGTATGATGAGATCTTTAATCTCAACGTTTATTTAGTTAGTTTTGAAGAGCTGACATATGGTTCAAATATTGACTCTCCATTCCAGTGAATGTTGGCTCCATTAACCCTCTGCAGAAGAGTATGTACATTTGTGTGGTTAGTTTTGTGAACATAGAGTGACATTGATTTATCGGACTAAACTAGGCCTTTATAGACTTTTAGGGAAACAGTTGCACTAGGAAGACTGAACCTGTCAAAAAAAAAAAGAATGCATAATTTAATAAATTACTATGAATAAACATTAAAAATATACGTTGGCTCAATCTTTCCCACACTGGGTTTGGACAACCCACTTTTGAAGTGTGAACCTAACATATGATTTGTTATTTCAAAACACACAAGCACCAGGGTTTGACTGGGTAAAAAGTTTGATATTTGATCAGCAGCTGTCGGCAGTTAGGCTAATCCTGAATATTTAAGGAACTTGTAGCCTATTACTGCGCACCTTTACTGGTCATCAGAGACACACTGGTAACATGTTTTATAGTGCCTCTGTAGTGCCCAATTGACCTTATTTCCAATATGTATTTTGTATATCAACACTACCGGATGAAGCCACATGTATCCTTGTGCTAGCTCCCCCTAGTTCATCTCTAGCTCTCCCGTTAACTTGATCTGGGCCATTTGATGACATTTACCATCAGTGTGTGGGTGCACAACAGTGTTGTGTGTGTCAGCTGATCTGACCACAGAGATGCAAGCTGTGGCTAGCTTGACCGCAGTGCTAAGCATCTCAGTTCTCTCTATAATGATCTCCTGACTGGAGGTAGCATGTAGTTAGCTTGCCAGTGTGGGAGCAGTGTAGGAGTGTAGTAGTCACTGTGATATCAATCAACCAATACGCAAAAGTTGATGGACCCATTACACACAATGACAGGCCCCTTGTTTGTATAATGCGGAAGAAAGAATATAATATATGCATGAAGAAATGTATAAATAAATCATTCAGAAATACAGAATAAATTGGGGAATCAATACAAAAGGTCTATAAATAAAGAAGCTAATTAAAAACAAGGATCAATACATGGCACATTTTAATGCCTTTTTAAAACTTTACATTTATTTCTTATATAATTTTTTTGTTTGTCATTTAAAGCAGTTTTATTACAAAGCTAATTGAAGGATAAGCAGTGAAAATACAAATGACAAATGAGACCTAACTATAGCTAGAGTGTGGATTAAAGCAGATAAAGCAACACTATAAATAAAAGTCTAGGTAGACCTTTTCATATTTCATTCATTCCAACAATTTGGATTTCTATGTAATGAGTTATTTGAGCCTCATGTGGCTGCTAACATCTCTTTAGACCAGTCTTATGTGTTCTTATATTTGATTCTGTCCACTTTAGTGCTGTCAGACAATATTAAGGGCCTGACAATTTTAGTGAATAGTTATGTGTGTTGTAAGGTTGATTTTATATCTGTGCAAGGTACTGCATATTCACTTGAAGGTCCCATTTTCCATATGTAAAAACATTTACTTCCATTAGGCATTAGTAGACCATCTCTAATCTCTAATGTGCTCTAGTGTGCCCATGTCTATGGGCTTGCTTTGCTGTGCTGTACGTTATTGAATTTACACTAAAGAGTGAAAGTTATTCACCTATCTTGACTTCCTGTGTTGTTAGTGACACCCTGGGGCGAGGATCATCCTGTATACCTGGACTACCTTAGACGAGCTTCAACTCAGTGCCATATATCTACAATGAACTCAGATTCAGGGACCCCAGAAAATGTCAGGCCCTGATGAGGAGCACTGCATGATGCATAACTTACCCGGGCAGGTAAAGAGGCTTGTTGTGGTCAAGCTGATCCAGATAGTCTCGAGACCCCCTAACTTTGGGGTTATGGTCATTCACCAGCACATCTGGCTCACCAGACACATTGTTCACCTGAAAGCAAGATGCAGGGTCAGACGTTTTTCGTCATTCAGGTTCAATAAAGAAAAGTGTTTGAGAGAAAACATGCTACTGTAGTGAGCTTTTGTTACAAATTCTGGGAATGAAAGGGGGAGGATTAACCAGGCATGGTAAATGCTGGTAGGCTACCAGGCATGAAAAAGTCATTAGAATTGTGGCTAATGAAGAGGGTTCTAAAAATTGAATTGCATTGTTTTTGGACCCAGTGTTTTTTAAATGTCAAGATGTCTTCAAGATGCATCAATTTTGACCAGTCATTTTAAACTGCCTCTCTAGTCCCTCAGCTTTATGAAAGTACAATGCTAAATACCCACCCCGATCTGTCATGTGATAAACAACTGTGTTATTTTATAGGTTATTGTTGGACTGTGTCATTGTCACAACCTATCACTTTTAAACTATGTACCTTAATGACTTTACCCTGTGTCTTATAAAGATAATGATCAAGTAAACATTTTTTACTTTACGGCATCTGACCTCACTAAAGCAAGAAAAAAAAAGAAAATCTGCAGCTGCAGATGATGTTTCCTACATTATCAACCATTAAAGGTATAATATGTAGTGTTATCTAGGGGTGTAAGGATACACATATTCATACAGTCACAGTACAGGGACTTATGGGTGGTTACAGAGGTGGACAGCGGTCTGTAAATGTGGCGTACATAGCGTTAGAGAGATAGTTAGATAATTTATTTGTCCCATTGGGGAAAATTCTTCTGTGAGTGATACACAAAATATACAAAAAAAACTTTCTGGGGGACGAGACCCATAAAAAGAAAAACTGTGAGAAAGTTGTTGTGAAGTTGAAGGGGCGCCTCAACAAGTGGAAATGGCTTTTACCTAAAATGTCATACAGAGGTCGCCCCATGATCCTGAACAACCTGGTCTCGTCCGCCCTGTGGCACCGGCTGTCCTGTGTCGATGGCAGAGGTACACCGGGTTTTAGTTGATTTCTTTTGGGCCAGGATGCACTGGGTCCCACAGAGTGTCCTCTGCCTTCCTAAGGAGGAGGGTGGCCAGGGCCTGGTCCATCTTGATTTTAAGTTGTTTTTAATGAAAGACGGAAAGGTAATTTCATCATAGAAACTTTTAGATACACTCGCCAGCACAAACACAAGAGCCAGCTTTTAAGCTTCGTTTTAGGGCAGGCTAAGATGGCAGTGTATGTGACCAGGAAGAGACAGGTGGAGGAAAACCTGCAGGTTGAGTCGGTCCCTTTCTGTGTGAACATGATAAAGGCCAGACTGCTGGTGGATTTGAGTTTTTATAAAACTGCAGGTGACCTGGACTCTTTTAAAGATCTGTGATGTTTCCAAAGTGCTTTGTGTTCTGTCACAGCTGGAGAACTGTTGTTAGCAACTCTCCCCCCATCCAAAACTGCCATTTCAACCAGCTGACAGTTTTTAAATGACTTGACCAGCAGCCTTTGCTACGAGCTGATTGGCTGGTGAAACAGGCAACGTGCTTACGTTCTAAAACCAGTTGCAAGCGACTTGGCAAGCAGAGTTGCAGGCAACAACATCAGCCGGTTGCCTATATGGCACCGGTTCTCAAATGAACGGTATCTACCAGACCAAATGCCAACACAGATTTGGGTGCCTCCTTTGGGTGCCACTTAAATGCTTTTAAAACAGACATTATAGGCAACAGAAGCTTCACCGCACGGGAGTGATGTGAGCTTAGCGTTATTTAACAGCATAACCTTGGCAGCAGGTCTTGTTAGCCTACCGTTAGCTTTTTTAATGACATGTAGGGGGCCGCAAGAGCACTTAAAAAAAACAAATTAAAAAAATCACCTGGCTGAAGCGCTTTTATTTCATTCATCCATGTTAATTTCTTTAGCAGTCAGTTATTGATATTTAGCATTAAGCCTCCATTTTCACCAGGGACCTGTTTCAAAATGTTTGACCTCAACCTATCAAGGCTTTATGGCAGAGTGGCCCGACTGAAGCCTCTTAGTCTCATTAGACCAGAAGGGAAGTTCTCTGGTCTGAGAGTCCTTTGTGTGTTTTTGGCTTTCATGTGTCGTGCACTGAGGAGAGGCTTCAGTCCGGCCACTCTGCAGTAAAGCCCTGATTGGTGGAGGGCTGCAGTGATGCTTGACTTTCTAGAACTTTCTCCCAACTCCCCACTGCACCTCTGGAGCTCATCCACAGTGATCTTTGGGTTCTTCTTTACGTCCCTCACCAAGGCTCTTCTCCCTGATCGCCCAGTTTGGCCGGACGGAAATTCTTTTGTAACCATCGCCTGATCTGATCCTTGCCACAATTGTGTCTCTGAGCTCTCTGGGCAGTTCCTTGGACCTCATTATTCTCATTTGCTCTGACATGCACTGGAGCTGTTAGGTCTTATATAGACAGGTGTGTGCCTTTCCTAATCAAGTCCAATCAATTGAATTAAACCCAGCTGGACTCCAATAAAGGTGTAGAACCATCTCAAGGACGCTCAGAAGAAATGGACAGTATCTGAGTTAAATATACAAGTGTCACAGCAAAGGCTCTGAAAACTTATAGACATGTCATATGTCACTTTTGTTTCTTTTGTTTCTACAATTCTGTGTTTTTCTGTCAAAATGGGGTGCTGTGTGTACATTAATGAGGGAAAAAAAAACTTCGATATATTTAGCAAATTACTGCAAATGAATAGAGAGAAATATGAGGGGGTCTGAATACTTTCTGTATCCACTCTAAAATAAAGGCTACCTCCTGACTCATGGCTCTGTGAATGGAGTCCGGTCTAATTGAGGTTGCCACACTTTCAGGGGGACAGTATAGTATTACATGAAGGAACTTGATTGGATTTTTAGGTATTGTGTTACAAGGATACCCATTTTAAAATTTATTTTCTCCTCCAAAAGTTTGATTGCCTGAGGTTTCAGTCAGGTTTTCCTTAGGCTCCTCTCATACTAGTCCTAGTTTAGCGGTAGCGACCTGTTCTCTGCATATGATAAGCATTCTGGTTGTATGAACCAGGACCAACCGGTTTTTCTACATCTCCCTGCATGGCTCAATACCATCGATACCATCACTACCATCAACAGGAAGCGTGAGACACTTTCTCTCAGCCAACTGCTGAAATGTCAGGTCCAAATGCATTCCTGGGAAAGTTCACACACCTGATATGAAAGGTATGCTGGTATGAAAATAGCTTTCAGGTCAACACTTTAATTTGTGTCAATGTCCTCAGAACACAACCCATGATGATGTCATTATGGAAAATGTAAGAATACTTAATTTGATTAATGTTCTTTTGTACATCCAGTCATAGAAGTGCTGTTTATGTTCTAATAGGAGTTGGCAAAGTATTTATTTTTAGAACACATCCTCCAAACAACACAGCACATAACGCTGCCACTAAGTGTTGCTTAACACACCACACCCAGAAACTGCAAATTAAACTATCCCTCCCTTCCTCACGTCTCGTCTGAAACTAGGATGGGACTTAGGATAACCAGAAGATATGGTAGACATGTATTTCAAGACTTCATGACGTTTTCAGATCTGTTTATATATAACACAAACACCTTTGTTGAAAAAAGAAAATTTAAAAATAAATCAAAAGATAAGTTAACCTCTCTGCAGCATCCACTGTTCCCATTTGACTTCCCCCTCACTCTTCTCTTCTGGGCTATATGATGCTCAAAGCTGAAGGTAACTTTCTATGAAAAATATGTTGGATTTTTTCATATTTGGGTTAGGGTTACAATGAGACAGACAGCAGTGAAAAAGTAATGTATCTCTACCGTATCTGCTTCCAGAGTCCTCTCTGTGTTCTAATGGCATATGTTAGTTTCCACTGCACCCTAAGAAAAACTAAGATTTTTACAGAAAGTCACCAACTACAGCTTTAACAGAGTGAAATATTCAAACCCAAGATTCCACAGGTTTTTTTATGGCTGCATCATCCCATCAAATATGAATATTTACGTAGATAAACAATTTACTCGCATTTCCCCCAAATTTCCCCTTACATATTTGTTATCTTTGGAATTGTTTTGATCTCTAGATGCTTGTAATTTCTGATTTAGAAGTGGTTGAGTGGGTTTTAATATGTTAATATTGGTGTAGTAAATGGTGATTGCCAAATTGAGTATTTAAAGTGGCCACTTAGAAAAGTAGTTCAAACTACTGTCCACATTTAGCAATCACACTCACACTCACACACTCACCCACTCCCCGACACTGTTGTGTAGACCATCTTTGACGACCTTCACTTCCTCCCAGAGAATGCGATCCCTGCCCCAGCGCCTGATCTTGGAGCGAGTCTTGACTGCAAACACCAGCAGGATGATGAGGGCAACAAACACCAGGAAGCCCAGGACGATAGCTATGGCCTGCAGGGGCAAGCAACCAAATATTCTTAGGTGTCCATCACAGTGATCATTATAGTCCCTTTTACACATGCACAGCAAATCTGAAATGATCCTGACATTACTTGACGGGACTGTGCGTAAGAACACAAAAGTCCATTCAGTCAGACATGACCTCAAACAGAGTTTGCCCTCCCTGCTCCTGAGTACAAAGACCAGGAAATCTTAGGGCGCGCTCACACTATCCTCCCGGACCGAGACCCGGACTTTAGGGTACTTGTCCCCCCTCCCTCTCCCCCCCGCGCCCCAGCCCCGTTTGTACTCACACTACCAGGGCCTCGGCCAATGCTTCTTGCTGTCCATACGCCATCACGCCGTAACACGTCACACGCATTGATCGCGTGTGTGGCTTTGTTTACAAATCTTTCCACAGACCTCGGAGTTTTTGTGCGTCTTGTCGACTGTTTTTGAATATTTTCATCCGACCAAATCTGCAGTAAACACTCCACCTCCGCATCACACCAACATGAACCTTTCACCGCCATTGTTGTTGTTGTTAAATGTCCGCGCATGGTCCGTCCTTCTATTTACATGTCCGAACAGGCGGACATAACGCTACTGCCGTAGGGCTCGTGCTCGTGCGCGTACACGTGCGCACGCTCGTGCTCGTACATGTGCAAACGGCTCCGCTAAAGCCCACCTATTTCAAGCGGGCCGTGGCGGCCCAGCTGGCCCCAGTTGAGCGCGGAGCGGGTGCGCTCACACTACTTAAAGGTACTAGACTTTAGCTGAAAAACCGGTTTTGGCCGCGGCCAAAAGGATAATGTGATCACGCCCTTAGAGTGAAACCATGTGTGAATAGAGCCGTTTATTCTCAAGCTTAGTCACAGAGATGCGGGGCATGTTGATGATGTTTATATCATCTGGGCCAACAGCAGAGGAAAACAAATCTCCAACAGTGAAAAAGAAGGGTAGTTTACACAAATGAGGCAACAAACACATCTAACTGGAGAGACAACGAAATTTTGGAACTTCTGTCAGTATAGACCAATACCAAACCATCAGACAAATTCAATGACGTCAAGAGCCTATGCTGTCTGTGACCAAATAAAGAACCGGATCGGTCAGCATGGTGTAAACCTGTCCTGCCTCCTGCCGTTAATTTTTTTTAAATCATACTGAAATTAATTAAAATAAAATGAAACACTGGAAAACTACAGTAGAACACAGCATAATACCTTGGTAAATGATCAGCAATGAAAATGAAAAATCAAGTGATTTATGTTAAATGGGGTGAAAACATGCCCAACCACTGTTATGATCTTGAAAGCAATTCATAATCGCCAAAGTTGCTTTATGAATTATTTTTGTAAATCAGGACCTACATTATATCTGATAAGAGCTTAGTTAGTAACTCTGACAATGACAATGGAAAACTGCTCTGCTTATTTGTCTGTGATCTGCACCACGTCAAACATCTGAAGCATTGCTATACCTGAAACTGTTTTCAGGCTGAATCTGTTTTAACACAGAAGTTAATATCAAAGTCTTCCTTGCTGTCTGTTTGTTGAGCTGGACCAGACATTCAGAACATTAACAAATATGGCAGCAACCAAATATTTGCTACAAAACCTCTAGTACAATGATAAACAATTTGAGCATTGGAAACTAGTTGATTTTCTATTGAAAAAGTGAGAAATACTGTCCTTCTACAGGCAGAATTTAAACCTTTCTTTAATAGAATCTAAATTCCTAAACACCGAAAAATATGGTTATAAAGATCAACAATTTTACAGTGTTCTACTTTCTATTTACATAGTTATCACTAGAAAATTACTGTAACTATGGCTAAAATGGAACAATATATCTGTAATATCTGTGTACACAAGCTACTGGATTTATTACTGGACTCCTCTTGGATAAGGAGCTACACAACCCACATAAAATCTAAAAAATCATAAAAAACCACATATCTCCCCGAAAAAGCAAGTGTACCACACCTCTTGGGGCTCCACCACACAGTAATGGTAGAGGTACTGGTTGAGGAAGATGCCCTGGGCCTGGTTCTGGTTCTGGTACTGGGCACACAGTTGGCGGACCTGGCTGTAGTAGACAGATCCAGTGGACTGGGCTGTTGGGTTCACTGCCACCAGGTACACAATAGTGGCAATGAGCATCAGAAATGCTAAGATGGCACAGATGATGATGGTTGCTAGGTAGAACTTTGATGAGCGGGCAGCATTTTGCCTCGAAACAACCAACACAAATATGATGAGAACAGCTATAAAGGTAATGGCAGATATGGCGATGATGAAGCCCTTGCCAGCTCTGGGATCCATTTGTGTTCCTCCATAGCCGTAGGAGCCCCCAATGCCAGCACCGCCTCCATATGAGCTACCATAATTGCCACCGTATGAGCCACCATACGAGCCGCCGCCATATGAGCCGCCGCCATATGAGCCACCGCCATAACCTGGCAACAGGCCAGCTCCGCCTCCCAGACCCATGAGGCTCATATCGTAGTCCCAGGCAAGTGTGGAGGCTACACAGGCAAACACAGCCACACACATGATGATGATGATTATGCTCAATATCTTCATCACCCCAGGTGGTGAAGTCCAGCGATAGAAGTGAAGCATCTTCTCTCCTGGGTAGTAGGAGAAAGCTGGGTTGGTCATGAGCTCACTGTGCCTGTGTCTGCTGCTGTGGCTGCAATAGAAAAGAACAGGGGAGAACAGACTGGAGTTATCTGGAACCCCCTGCATTTCACATATAGCATAATAATAATAATAATAATATAATAATAATAATAAACACACACACAAACCGAATAGAACTCACACTTGGCCCAGATGATCTGTGCCCTGTGCTTTAGGGTAATTGTCTCCCCTCCCTCTTGCCCCTCGGCCCAGGCCTGGCCTGCACTCACATTACTTGAAATGCTTCTTGCTTTTACATCGTCATCCCTCAGAGATTTAGTTATGTCTGACTGTTTTTGAATATTTTCATCTGACCAGATCTGCTGTAAACACTCCACCTCCACATCCACATCAAACCACCATGAACCGTTTGCCGTATCTTTTTAAATGTCCGATGCAGGAACAGTTTGTGCAATGTGCAATCGTGCTTTTCAAAAGCCCACCTCTCTCGACCGGGCCGTGAGCGTACCGTGCCTGAGCCTGGAACAGTTGTACTCACATTGGTCAAACGAACTAGACTTTAGCCTTGAAGAGCACTTGGGCACGGAAACAATGGATAGTGTGAGTGTGTGCTAAATAGAAACCAGCTTTGTCAGTAATAATTAGATTCCAGAGACCAAACAGTTCCCCCATGAGCAACAGTGGTGACGAAAACCAAATCAGACCAAGGCTACTTGTGACATTGGACAAAAATGACATAAAGCTTACACAACTTACACTATATGTTTTAATAATGAAAACTTCAATATATTATTAATTGATTGTTTAACAAAAGGAACAGTTAGACATTGTTATATTCTGTTTCTGCCTTAAGCTCCATTTGGATGGGATTCACATTACAGGGGGAGGTTGGGAACAAAATATTCACTGTACTTCTGGGTAACAACTCATCATTGGGATGGCACTTAAACCATCCCAAAATGACAGGATGTGGTCAAGAAAGTTACTTCCTTCGTTCTCACACAAAAGGAAAATTTCATACTGAGAGGGTTAAAAATCTAAGTACAATGACAAGCAGTTCTTCCTGTGAAAAAAAGACAACAATTGCAGCTGTAATTATTATTGAGGTGGAGGTAAAAAAAATCATTGCAGCTTCATGTACCTTATCTACCTGCTCTAAACAAGACCAACAGGGACCTGGGCTCTCATTTCTAAAGGTGGCGTACACACAGAAGACGGCGCACACCTCTTTCTAAGCAAACTTCGGGATTTATATTTTTATCACTCTGACCCACCCCGACGGCAGAAGGATGAAACATGAGAAACTGTGTGAAAAGAAGAACTTTGTCTAAAATAAATCAAAATATTCCCTCTCTTTTATCATATGAAGAATTCACAAAGACATTTTTACAATAATACTCAAACAGCTCCTTGATGGATTCTCTCTACAGTGGAAAAAAACAAGATATCTTTGGAAAAAAAACCCTCATAACTTATAAATATGTTGTGTAATTATTAAACAATACCTGCATGTTATGGAGTTTGAAAAGGAAATTTTGAGTCATTTAATTGCCTGCAAAAACAACTGTCTGCTACTGTTAAATCATCAGCATCATTTAAAATTATTATGCGCAATTGTTACCACATTGTGTCTTATCATGGATGAATTTCACCTACATATTATAAATGCTCATTATAGACTCTGAATCCGACAGACACAGCGCTGTGAAAGAGAAACTACAGCTCTAAATAGAACGTCACCTATTGTCAAAGAAAGGAAAGAAATAGTACACCAATGAACTGGCAAAACGTAGTTTGCAGTTTGCCTTCATGAAAGTTGTAGTTAAACAATGGTGATTGATCATGTGACCCACTAATGTAGTTTGCAGGGTTTTAACTTTATCAGCATGACATGTAAATTAAAAATGTCCCTTCTTGGGATGAATAAAGGATCATCTTATTTTATGAACTGAACTGTTAAGTAGCTATAAAGTTCAGCAGCCTTTACAAAAATACATTTTTATTTTGACTTTTTAAGGTAAAGTGTTTTAGTTAATAAAAATAAATAAATCATTTCAAAGTTCCACGCTGTGTCGTCTAATATTTTATTCCATTACTTTTGATGATGTTTTAGTTTTCCATTGTGGTATCGTTATCGAGATATTTAGGCAGGTATCGTACCAAAGTCATCATTTTGGTATCGTGCCAACACTAAATTCAACTTCACATTGATTCCTATGTCTTTTGTTTTGTTTTCCTCTCTGCATTTGTCATGATGTCGGTATGAATGAAAATTGAGTGTGTTTCGTTGACTATTTATAGGCCTCTATGGGCGTGACATGACTTTGCTAGCTGCAGCACACTGAGTTGATTGTTGATTGCGTAGGACGTGAGTGTGCACGGTTTTAGAAATGAGGCCCGACGATTGGTTGTTTTATGGAGAGGTATATTTCCCAAAATGTCATGCTGCTCCTTTAAACAACTATGCTACTAATGTTAGAACAATCAGTGGCCACAGAGGTATGTAAAAAAGTATAAAGAAATATAGTGGTTGGGACATGAGGATGAGTGTAGGAGTGAGGGATAAATGTAGGTCTACTTACTGTTTGCTACCACTCGGATGGTAAGGTGGGGGGCTGTGTTTGTTGCCCGGCATACTAAAGCCCAACTGGAATCCACCCTGCTAAACACAACACATAACCATTGATTTTAAAACACATGAGAAAAGTGACATTAAAGTAATATTAACCAGTAATATCACTGCCTGATCACACGCCTCTGTGGTGTTGTGCTATAAAGCAGCAGCAATAAATTGTGACACTGATTACCACCAATCTCAATACAGTGGCATCGGGGGAATTTTCAGACCTATGTTACAACCCCAGCAAATTCCCTTCTAAAATGTATGTCGCCACCATTTGGGACCACTGAGTGGAAGAATACAATTGGTTTAGTTCAGGTAGCATCACCAGCTTTCCTCTGAGTTCCTCTTCCTAGTCTTACGGTCAGACGGGAATCCAAAGAAAGAACACCTGTTCTTGCTGGAATGTGGACGAGCAATCTGTGCAGAAGACGAGGCAGCAGCACTCAGAGATGAGAAGTGGAGGGAAAGTGTGAGGACGTGAGGTCACATAGGAACATGAAAGGTGGACGTTCTCATGAGGCTTTTTGCAGAGCCGGTCACTGAACAGTCTTACAGTAAACTGTCAAACTGTGAACATGAAATCATGGGTACTCAAGGACAGATAATGACTGGGACCAGAAAACAAGTTTTCCATTGCAATATACACCAATGTCAATTTTCTGCAGCTGAGGTCCCATGGGGTCTACAGGAAGCTGCATTACAGGGGCGGTACTTAGCAGCCCGATATGTGGGAAGTAGGCTAAACCAGCCTATGTTCACTTAATACAGAGTGTGATGGAAAGCTTTGCTGTTGTTGAAACAGATCTTCAAATATTGACCTTCACCACTGAGCTGCTGTTCAGCAATTCAACCAAAAGAAGAAGCAAGTGATACTGTTTGGACCTTAGGTTTGTTTGTGGTGAAACAAAGCAGCACTGGGCTCAGTGGGCGGAGATCCACTTGTCCTTTTTCAAAAACATGAAGCTGATACGTGAGAGATGGGCTTGTTTCACAGAGAGGCGGAATATGACTGTTGCTATGGACATTCAAAGTCCTTTAAAGTCACAGATGGGAATATCACACAAGAGGAAAGCTTTTGCCAATTAACTATCGATTTACACCTGAAAGTAAGCCCGCAAGTCCTGTTACACTGCCATCACTGTGAAGATGCGAGAGTAACGAGGAACCTTGAACACAACTGCTAAACAAACGCACAAAGATATTAATCCCGGCAAAAAAAAATGGCGTGGACTAAACCTGACGTTTTCTCACCAAAGCAACTGTTCAACACAATGTGTCTCTTATCACAGTCCGCACTCAACATGTGGTTACACTAGAAGTTGGAAATGTACCCACCTTATGGAATGAACCGTCTGATCCCGATGAACACAGCAGTGATGAACGAAAACAACAGTGTGCGCGCGGCCCTGTGTGTGCGAGTAAAGAAACACGCGCACCTATAGGTGTGTTCGTCACGTGGGCTCTTCCTCAGGTCATACAGGACTAACCTGTCTCCTCTCAAAGACGGGAAAACCGTGGACTCTGTCACGGACACCGCATCCTGGACTCCACACCCACGCTCGGAGTGTCACCTGTGGGGCACGTTTTCACTAAAAGCAGCTGACATTTGAATATTTTGGTTTAATCATCAATGTCTAAATATATATATATATATATATATATATATATATATATATATATATATATATATATATATATATATATATATATATATATATATTCAATGAAAATTATTGTACAGAACGTTACCTTTTTGACTGTTGGAAATCATTTAAACCAAAACAAATTAAAATGTGAATTAATTAATTGATCTTCAACCGTTTGTCCCTGTCGGGGTCGCGGGGGGCTGGAGCCGATAGTTTGAACTCAATAGTGATTTTGAGTGACATATTCTACCGAAGTCTCACTGCTCATTCACCTTTAAATGATATAAAAACTATCAAGTGTTACTAGCTGAGGTGGAAAGGCTGTCATGCTAATCCAACAGCAAAATGTCTCCAGTGTTGGAGAACCTGACACCAAACAACTCAAACCGGTCCTCCGGCTGTTTCCTGGCAGAGCCACGACAGCAGCCATTTTAGGAGGGGGACGCTTGTTTGTTAGCTCGGAGCCAGAAATGGGGTTTGAAAGAGTCCAGACTGAAAGGATATGCAGTGTCCCTGAATTCAACACTTTCATTAGACCATTACACAAAGGACCCACACATCCCTTTGAAAGAAAGCCTCCTACAGAGGAGTTAATTTATCTCCACACTACCATAAACACTGCTAATAATAAGGAAGAATCACGACTGATATTCTGTCCATTTTGCAATCTGACTGTAATTATTGTGATTAAAGGTTGAATATGTAGAATCTTCATTAAAAAGCTCTATTTTTAAGAAAAATACACCCACAGCAGGGCATTTTGAGGGGTACAGAATAAAAGTATAGCTTTTCCATAAAAAATACATTTGGTCTGAATTAATATTTTTGACAATGACTTTCTGTCTCCTTCTGTTTCCATTGTAGCAGCCAATAGCGTTGGGCGTTGCTGGTTGCCAGGGTTGTCTGTTGTTGCTACAGAAACAAGAATCATTTTGATTTGAGAGCTATCTAATGGATTCCACAGCACTCAAAGAAAGACTTCCAGCTGAAGACTGGCTAACGTTAAATACTGTTGTCAAATTAACTGATTAGTCCAAACGAGTCGTTACCCTGTGTGAAACATCACTGACATGGAGCAGGCTGATCACTGACACACTTTGCAACAAACCTGGCAACCCGAATGCTGGGATTATTTTTTGTTGTTGCGACTACGATCTTGAGACACTAGATAGTGCTGTTCTGCTCATTCTTCATATTCAAAAATTTAAGAGAAATATCATTTGAACCACAATTTCTAAATACAACAAGACTCAAAACATTGGTTTTCCAGAAAAAGATGAGAAACCATAATGGTCTATAATAATGGTTCACCGTGTCTACCAATGACTTGTTCACCTATTCCTCAGACTATATTCTTATATACTTAGTCATATTGTTAGCTGTACCAATGGTAAACAAGGATAAATAAACTAGGATTTACAATGAATAAATACAGACTCTGAAAATAGAGCTTTTTTGTACTGTTTTTATAGTTGTTTCAACACCATGGGCTACCCTCATTCATAACCACTGGCCTCGACTAACCATTGACCAGCTGTAGCACACAGGTGTAGGTAGATGTAACTATAAAGAGGTTCTTCACTGGCATAAAGCAGTATGACATAGCAAATGATACAAAATAATACACACACACATATCAAACATATCAATTAACAAATACAAGTCCAGAAAAGCAGAGCTAAAACGAATTGTAAACACCCATCTGTTATACTCCACATTGTGATTTCTGTAACAGGGTGAGTTCATACATTTAGTAAATGTTCATATTGTACCTCACAGTTTTTGAGAGAAGACTGAACAATAAGGGTTGATAATACCATAATTTGATACAATAGTAATATATAAAAAACCTCAATACCTCTTTTGATACCATGGCAAAACATTAAAAAGAAAAAGTCCTTGGCACACAACATAAGATACTGTTTTCTCTTTCATTAATGCACAACCCTGCTCACATTGTTGGTTCAGAAAAAGGTCAGTGAACACACTTTAATCTGTGCAGTCTTGGGTTGAAAACCTAATCGTAGATCTGCTTTTTTTTATAGCTTCAGTACTTTCAAATGTGATATGTCCTTTGAAGCACATGCTATTGAAAATTATACTTTTGACAACCTTACTGGACAGAAGAAATGCGATGTAAAAAGCAATAACAACAACATACAGTAAGCATCGTGGTAAGCAACTTAACGTCCATAGTGATACTTGCAGTACATTAAAAACGAGCCTTAAATTAAGTGTTAAACCCGCCACAACAGACTTCTGCTGACCCCACTGTCGACTGCACTAACTTACTCCAATCATTCAGCACTCATTACCATGGAGTCAGCTAATCATCTTTCCGGGCAGCTGGCCAATTAGGAGATCCCATTTACACCTGGTGTTACATGAATGACTGTCCTCTATCCCACACTCAAATGAAAAGATCATTTGGTTTCTTGTAGAACTGTGGATCGCTTCGTAGCAGCTGACAGCAAACACAAGCATAAAATGAGGTGTACTAAAAATGTCCATAGCAACATTAATACAGGGGCTTTGGCATTTTCCCTGGGCTTCTAGTCTTTGTTGCTAAGTGGAAACTGGTATTCATCTTCTTATCTCCAGGTAAAACAACAAAACTCATTTCCCAAATCTTCCCCTTTGTTTGTTTCCTTTCTGTGTGTGTGTGTGTGTGTGTGTGTGTGTGTGTGTGTGTGTGTGTGTGTGTGTGTGTGTGTGTGTGTGTGTGTGTGTGTGTGTGTGTGTGTGTGTGTGTGTGTGTGTGTGTGTGTGTGTGTGTGTGTGTGTGTGTGTGTGTGTGTGTGTGTGTGTGTGTGTGTGTGTGTGTGTGTGTGTGTGTGTGTGTGTGTGTGTGTGTGTGTGTGTGTGTGTACAGTATATAAAAAAGCCGATCATTTACTGAGGTTACACATGATCCATTCCAGCTCTCCACGATCCCATTTTGATGACCTTACTTTTTGTTTTTGCCTCTCACTATTCTCTCTAAGGACTTTCTACTGAATTCCACTGATCTTGTTCACCCTATGAAAATTCCTTTCTGTTTGTTATGATGGCATTACTAGCAGCAGTGACGGCAGGTCCACCTGTTTTAATGTGGAAATGGAATACAATTAGCAATGAGGGTAGTTTTCGACCAACAGTTCAGGTCCCACCACAGTCCCACTTCTCTGGTCTCTAAAAGTGTTGTGGTGTTTAGTTGCTATCGTTCCACTCCATGACCTTGTTGTACTCCTGAATCTTCTGTTTGATATGAGAGAGCTTGTTCTTTAGGTATTCACACCTCTCCCTTTTCTCCAAATACGTTGGGTCCTGGCAAGAAAAACAGAAATAGATCAAATCAAAATTAGAGAACAGTAACTATTGTGTCAGAAGAGGAGATTTCAACAATGTTTTCTTCTATAGGATTCAAAAATGAACAGGAAGTGTAGAGGCCAGAGCTTTGAATGACTTCAGCACATCCCAACCCACAGGACATCACTAGTTTCTCACACTGCTCTGGTTTGATCTTGGTCCATTCTGACTCAGTCTCTTCCACACGTCACTAACTGGAGTGGGTTTCTTAGACATTACTTTGTTACCAAGGATTTTCCAGAGATTCTCTATGGGGTTTAGATCTGGACTCTGGACATTTCATTGTTTCATTATTCTGAGCTTCAGTGAACTGCTTCACCTGTTTTACAGTGTGACAGGAGGCATTGTCTTATATGAAAATTGCAGCTGATTTGGAGACAATTGCAGTGAAGGTATTGCATGTTGCTGAAGTAGGTTCAAATAAACATTTGCATTCACCCTGCCATGTAGCTGCACAAGAGGCCCAACTCCTGCTGCAGAAAACATCCCCAAACCATGACACTTCCTCCTCCAGAGTTAACTGACTTCTTTACACACTTTGGGTTCAGTCTTTCCCCAGTCCCACACCCAAAATAATGTTTCCATCAGACCCAAGTAAACTGAACGTCCTCTCATCACTGAAGTCACTCTGGACCAGTTCTCCTCTGTCCACACAACATGCTCCTTAGCAAAGGAAAGTCTAGCCTTTTTATTCTTTCTGCTGATGAGAGGTTTGGTCACTGCAGAGTGGGCTTTCACTCTAAAAAGTCTTAAACGATGAGACACTGTGTACAGAGACAGATCCTTTCCGTATTCAGCACTGAACTGGAGACCAACTCCAGCTGCAGTGTTGAACTGATTCCACATTGAGAGTCTTCTCATAATCCTGTGTTCTCGTGCACTTGTTTTACGTGAACGACCGGCCTTTTGAGGGACTTAAATTAATCTGTGTCCTTATAAAGTTTCAATCTTCTTGAAATCACAGGTATATATCAAGGTAAAATATCAAGGTATACTGTATATCAAGTATTGTCATTCAGCTAAAAAATATGGAGAAGTGACTTTTGGTCCATATTGCCCAGCACTAACAGTAGCAGAACATAAAACTAGAGAGGAATCCGTCAGGAAGGATGAGGAGAGAACAAGTGTCTGTGGCCACCACATCAAAACCATTCTCTTTTTGTGGGTTGTCTTACTTTTGCCTCTCTTTTGCAGCTGTTGTCACTTCTATTTGCACCAAAGCAGATGAGATTGATTCACAGATTCGCAGATTGATATCCCTGCAGTTTAACTCACTTGGTGTTATACTGTGACCTTTAAGTGTTCACTTCATTTTTTGAGCAGTATATAAAATGGCACCACAAGGCCTGAATATCAGATTATGCAGTAGAAATAACACCAGAGCATCTATCACACACAACACCTATTGTTTTAAGCTTAAAATATATATTTGTTCAGATTTTGGCACATCTACATCATGAAAGTCCTGTTTCTTTGGTTACCAGCATTTCCTGTTAGCAATGCACAGACAACAATCAGCACGATAACTTTGATACTGAAGGAGGTATCAAAGTGGAAGGGATATATTGTATATATATATATACAGTATATTTTGTTAACTGATTTTTTTCATTGCACAGGTGCATCAAGGTAAATCAAATGTTTATAGAAACAGAAATAACTTTCTAAAACCTGATCCAGAGCTTGGACTCTTGGCACAGAAACAGTCACTCAGTAAGTGACAGTGTTTGGATCAAAAATTTGCTTTTACGATACTTACAGCTTTCTTCTTCTGATATTCCATTAATATGCCACTGATCCGCTCCTTCTCCTGAAACAAAATTATAATATTACTGGATATAGTCAGTCATACTGTGTGCATGTGCGTGCGTGCATGCTTTTGTGGAGAGAAGAGGAGTGAGGGTGGTACCATTTGGCTGGAAGGCCGGGAGGGAAGGTTGTGCATCATCTCGTCCATCTCTTCAAACTTCTTGGCCATGGCCTGAACTTCAGCATGTAACTCTCTGTACTCAGCGTACTGGTCATTGAACACAGCCTTGTACTGGTCTCTCTCCTCTTCTGTGCGGATGCTGGAGTACTTTCTGTGGAAACAGAACAAGAGACAACACATTCAAACTACAAATGAATATGTCACAGTCAGTTGAAAAAAAAGCCCAACAACAACTGCTTCCCCCTTTTAATTCGGATCCAAAAAAGAGCAATAAAGTTCTACCAACACCTCAGAGCCAGTGAGCCCAGCTCCTACCACTACAAAGCCCTACAATGCCAAGAGGAGAGCAAAGGAGGGAGTCCCCTCAGCCAGCTGGTCCACAGGCTGAACTCCAACAGCACCGGGCACCAAGACCGGCCTCACACCATCCAGCCCCACCAAATTATAGCAAAAGAAAAAGACAATTACATCGACTATTGGACATCCACAACCAAAACCCAGAGCAAACTTCAATGCTATTTGGCCCTAAACTGAGCTCTGTAACTGAGCCCAGACTGAGGAAAACGTTGACCATGTACAGACTCAGCGACCACAGTCTGGCTTTAGAGAGCGGCAGACACAGACAGACCTGGCTATCCAGAGAGGAACGGCTGTGTCGCTTCTGTCCACACAGACAGGTGGAGACAGAGCAACACTTCCTGTTGTACTGCGACACATGATCTCAGAACCCTGATATACACTAAAATCACAGGTTCAACCCCAGACTTCCCCAAACTATCCGACCAAGAAAAACTACAACATTTACTGGGAGAAAAAAGTGGCACTGCTGTAGATGCAGCGAGATATGTGAACGCCTGCCACAGGAGAAGAGACGACCTGCACAACAACACCTGACATGATTTCCTCCACATGAGTTGACCTGCACACTGATATGCTGCTTATTATTGTTATCATCATTATTATTATTATTATTGTTGTTATTGTTATCATCATCATTATTATTATTATTGTTATTATTATTATTATCATCATCATCATTGTTACTTTTTTCTGTAATTCTGTACGCTTTGGCAATATTGTGAACCACAGTCATGCCAATAAAGCTTGTTGAAATTGAATTGAAATAGAGGGAGAGAGAGAGAGAGAGAGAGAGAGAGAGAGAGAGAGAGAGAGAGAGAGAGAGGAGAGAGAGAGAGAGAGAGAGAGAGAGAGAGAGAGAGAGAGAGAGAGAGAGAGAGAGAGAGAGAGAGAGAGAGAGAGAGAGAGAGAGAGAAGGGTGGGGGGAGAGAAAAAACTGGGAAAATATATATATTTTTTATGCGTTATCATTTCAGGTTTTGCAGCAAAAGCCAGATTAACATCAATAACTGGGAGGGATCTGAAAGTGTTCTCTAATTTTGCTCACTGTTTTTTTTCCCCCAAATAAAGTTTTTTGTTGAAGTGGGTAATTTAAAAAACATTCTAGTACAGCAGTGGTATAGCCACAGCGGATATTCTATTTAATTCTGAACAGAAAAAAAAAAAAGTGTTTCAGAATAAATCAAGTATTAATACTTTTTTATTAAAAACTTGTTCCCTTATTTTGAACCTTCAAGGTTGCGATGGGACTACACAATGCTACAAAGTTATACTCACGCCACATAGTCAGCTATGACGACAGGTTTGGGGATGTGTCCAGCTGGTATGTGACCTCTGAGGATCTCTGGCTCAAGCGCTATCAGAGGAGCGGTTGCAGAGTTGTAAGGAGTGTCCATGATGTCTGGCTGGAGAGTGGGGAGAGGAGTCTGCTCTGAGGCCCTGGAGGCTGGACCCAGCTACAGCAGATAAACATGATATGCATTCAGTTCATGTAAACTGTGTTCAATCTGGTGTCTGCTGGAACATTGAAAAATAAATCTTGTGTACTTACTACAGACAGAGGGAGTGATGATCCAATAGTTTTCATCTAGGTTTAGGGGAAGAAGAGATGGGGAAAGATTCACTAGATGTTCAATGACGTGTTAATAGTCTTCTTTTTCCTAGTGGGGCTGCATGAACAGTCTTTTGATGAGTTAAACAAATTCAGCTAAATGTCCCAGATACTGCTCTGCATGCTTAATAGAAGATTGTATTCCCAGAGAACAGCAGCGTACTCCTTGCAGATGAGACAGGAAGCATTTACAGTGCTTAATGTTAAATGTGTATTCATGTTCTGTTCGTTACAGACAGGCTGTCACCCCGCTCCAGTACGGTGTGTGTGGGGAGAGAGAGAGAGAGAGCGCGAGAGAGAGAGAGAGGTGGTGGTGGTGGGGGGGGGGGGGGGGGGGGGGGTAGAGAGAACATGCAGCAAGATAGATAGTGATCCCAATTATTCAACTTTGGACTTGCATGACAAAATGTTTGCATGAGCAAAGCCAATGATAAAATCCACAATTTTCAGAGACGATGTCCCTCTGCCCTGCTCCTTTTCTCTGCTGTAACTAACTACTGTATGTAAACATTGGTTTTGCCCATGCGAACACTTGATCATTCCGGGCAGACAGTAGTGTTCAGAAACATCAAGAGACCACAGTGGAGTTGTTCGACTAAAGCTGGATTATTATTTTTATTATTTACTATCGTCACCGTGGGTTAGAATAAGAAATAAAAGATATGGAGACTCCATTCACTGAACGGGACGGTGTACTTAATTTCTTCAGTCAGACAAACTCACATCGCCAACACTTCCCCTCTGTCCCCTTCAAAATAAAAGCACCCAAGAGGAACTGAGGTACATTATTAATAAGGTGTATTACACCGCTGTTTTGTCACGTTGTTTGGAATAACATAATATCTCCATGTATCTTGAGACATCAGCTGTTGTGTGATGTTAGTTTACCCCCCAGTCTAGCAGTCCTGGCCTACATAACCAGATAATGTCGTTTGAACAGCAACACCAAAATGTCCAATCAGGGCCACTTGTAACTAGTATGTAATGCTTTGGTTATATATCATACCAATGAACCTTTTATTAAAGTTTGTTTGTATGTTAGTTAACTTGCAAACTATCTTGTATGTTGCCAATGTTGCTAATTCATGTCAAAAACAGTAGCTAACGTACAAAACTTTAATAAAAGGTTTATAAATATAATAAATAACCAAAGTAATACATACTAGTTACATGTGGCCCTAATGGGACATTTTGGTTACAACAGCTGATGTCTCAAGATACATGGAGACATAACGTTAATCCAGACAATGTGACACAACAGCGCTGTAATACACCGTATTAATAATGTATCCCAGTTTCCTGAGTGCTTTTATTTTGAAGGTGACAGATTGGAAGTGTTGGCGATAGGAGTTTGTCTGACTTGAGAGGAGTGAAGAAATAAAGTACACCGTCCCGTTCAGTGAATGGAGTCTCCGTATCTTTCCTTTCTTACCCTACCCAAGTACAGGCGACTATAACCTACGGTCACAACAGTAAATAACAAAAAATAATAATCCAGCTTTAGTCGAACAACTCCACTGCGGTCTGGTGATGTTTCTGAATGCTTCCGGGATGTAGCTGTAATACTTCTTTTAACGAGCTGATTGGAGACAAAACAGCCAATCTGAATTGAGACAGATTGACTTCAGAATTCATTGACTAAATACGTGCTAGAAAGCCTTCATCTTTTGTTCAGAATCAGCTACTTATCACAGGTAACCAGTGCAACCTCCTTCTCATTCATCCCCAGAGCGCTTTACACAGTCGGACGCTCAGCTTCTACTGACTTCAGTGGGGAAGCGTAGAGCGGGTTGTTCCACTGCAGCCAAACTAGACGCTCAATGGATAAATGCTGGGCTTTGTCCCGCCCATCGGACGCTCAGCGTCTCTGAGGGTCAATGGGACAGTGGTCTGGCCCGGACGCTCGGCTTCTGCATGATGATCAGATGAGCTGTCTGAGGTGGAATCCTTTTTTGATTGACAGCTAAATGAACGAATCAGCGATCTTGAAGAATAATCATCCAGCGGGGCATTTTCTAAGTTTTTCATTCCGTTGTTCTGAACTGATCCAGGGACTTTACCGATACCCAGAGACTTTGTCTTTGTTGAAAACGACTAGCGTTGTGTTTGGCGACTCTGTTCTGTCACTCTGCGTTTCTTTCCCCAACAAGCAGCAGCAGCTGCGGAGCTTCTCCCCCCGTAACCTGGCGCAGCAGCTCCAGCTGGGCCAAGGCCGTTTAAGCAGCCTAGCTCAAGTCCCTGGAAAAGACACCTAGTTGGTACGACAAGGTCACAGATCATTTTCTTGAAAAGGAATGAAGGGTAGAATTTACTAACCGTGGCTCGAGTGCTCCTGCCGACCGCCCTATTTGTTGAAAAAGCAAATGCACGGAGCAAGATATGGAAGTATATCAGTGGATTTAAGATAAAAAAGTAATTAAAATAAAAATATTTCGAAAAATAGTCCGATTTTTTTTAGAAGTGCAAGAGAAATATTTTATAGTTCTTAATGATGAGTAAAGTTGTTTTCGTTCATGGATGTTGTCTGATTGGTGACGTATTTACGCCCCGGGGCGCAAAAATCTTTGCTGACAGAGCATGGATTAGTACATGTATGACTGATTTAAAGCACTTTTCAGAAAAGGCAAAGAAGCATGAGCAAACTGGGATCCACATGCAATATGCACTGTGACTAACCATGTTTGGGAGAATTAACATTTCATCTGAGCTTGATGAAGGCTACGGGGTAGGGATCAGTAAACACAATGAGGAGGTTGACAAAAAGTCGCACATTCCATCACCAATAATATACTGTGTTAAGGTCTGTGGTGCATTTGAACTTGCCCTGCGGCCATGATGAAAGTGAAAGCTCAGAAAATCCTGGTGTTTGTAGAGGATTGGTGGATTTTGTAGCATCACTGGATGCGGTTCTACATGAGCACCTGCAGACTGCCACTGTGTTTAAGGGTACATCCAAGACTGTACAGAATGAACTCCTTGACTGCATGCTGTCAGTTTTGAGAAAGTTCATCATTGCAGAAATTAGGAGTGCAGACTTTGTCTCCATCTAGACTGATGAAACAATGGACATTTCCACTCAGTGTCAGCTGGTACTTGTGATCCGCTACAACGACAAAGCCTATCATGTCCAAGAGAGTTTTTTTGAGTTCATACCTCTCCAAAGTGCCACAGCTGATTCCATCGCAACAGCACTTCAGGATAGGTTGGGCTTCTTTCGCCCTGATGACCAGGAGAGCAAGCCCATCGCTCAAGCATGTGATGGTGCAAGTGTCATGAGAGGAGCCACAAGTGGTGTGAAGAAGAAAGTCCAGGATGTCTATGTTAATGCACACTATGTCCACTGTTATGCTCACCAACATAACCTCATCATGCAGCAAGTGACTTCCCATATCCCAAAAGTGAGTCATTTCTTCTCAGACCTGGCTGGATTCTCTGACTTTTTTTTCAAGATCTCCAAAGAGAACCAGCGTGCTTGATAGAGTGGTGGCCCACAGACTCCCAAGAGTAAGCACAGTGAGGTGGTACTTCCCCAGCCGAGCTGTGAACACTATCTTTGAGCACACCTGGAGAAGACCTGCTCCAATGAAACCATCAGGGACAGGAGAGTTTGATCCAGTCACTGTGAGAGAAGCTGGAGGCTTTGTGAGACTGCTGGAGGATGATACTTTCAGCTTCTTCCTGAAACTGTTCCATATCATCATGTCTCATGTGGACATTCTCTACAGCCAGCTCCAGAAGCGGACCGTGAACTCAGTTCAGGGAATCATGCAGCAGTTCACAGACAGCATACAAAAGATCAGGTAAATTAATGTTCTGTTTAATATTACTGATATTGTGTTATTATACTTGAACCATTTCTTGTTATTTTACCTGGTGACTAAAGATGAACTTCTCTCTTCTGGTTCTGTTCAGAGATTCCCTCCTTACTCTCTGTGGAGAACACAGTGGCAGTCTATCTCAGCCGCACACTGGGCCTAGTTGAAGGACAGGCAGACAGATTCCAGCAGTACCACAGCCAGTTCCCTGAAGCAGCACTGAACACCACCGTGGAGGCTTATCCACTGCTGCACAAGAGCAAGCGGAACACTGAACTGGCTCTCATCTACAGCAATGATGAGTTGAAGAGCTGCAGTGGTACTGTGGCTCTGAACCAGCTCTTCATGGGGAACAATCTTCAGGACACATTCTTAGAGACTGTGGCTCTGCTTAAGATCCTCATCACAACTCCAATGACTACGGCTGAATCAAAGAGGTGCTTTTCAACACTGAAGAGAATCAAGACCCTTCTCAGGAACACAATGTCACAGGATCATCTCAATGTGTTGGCCATGCTCTCTATGGAGAAGCATCTTGCCAAAACCATCCCTGACTTTAACCACAGAGTCATTGAGAATTTCACTTCTCTCAAGGACAGAAGGGCAACATTTATGGACAAAAAGTAGAACACTTCATGAAATTATAATGTTGCTTTTGTTGTTTTCATTCATGTAAATACACTGGTGTGATACCTTAGTACATGTTCGCTTGCTTTTTGGTATAAGGTATGTCTATTATGGAGTTATAGCCCCCCCTGGAGAAAATCCACCAGCCGCCACTGTAGTATATCACATACATTGCCGACAGTAAAGGTAAGCCCACGAACACAACAAAGCCCATGTCAAGAGTTGGTTCTGTCATTACCCTCCTCTCTCCCTTTTGTTTGAGTTTTTCTCCCTCTGTCTGTTTTTCCCTGCATGTGTCTCTCCTTGGTGTTTTGGTTTGTCCAGGTCCGGAAGGCGTGGCCTTACCCAGCTGCAGCCTGTTACGCTGATCATCTGAAGAGTATAAAGACCCATTGTTATCCTTCCCTTGGTAAACTCTTTGTCGGATTGGCTCCCGTTACTCGTTTGTTTCATTTGTCGTTTTGGTTTTTGCGCTCCTCGTTTTTTATTTATCCAAACGTTGTTTGCTGTATTAATCGTTGTTCTCTTTGTTTCTCCGTAGTTTCCCGCATTCCTGTTTCCTCGTCCTGTTCCCTGATTGTCCGTCGTTTCCTCATCCTGTTTTCCCCGACCGTCTAGTTTTCAGTATATCTGTCTTCCCTGTCGTTATTTTACGTTTGTTTATCGTTTAAATTAAACTTTTTGTTTTGTACTTTTACCCCGTGTCTGTGTCATCATTTGGGTCCAGTTTCCCAGTGTTATTTCCCCGCACCGTTCATGACAGCCCACACATGTCTAGTTGAAAGGATTATCAATGACGTGTGAGTGTTAGGGATGTCACGAGAACTGATACTTGCTCCGTAAGTTTGGGTGCTGTGTCTCTTCCTGAACTAATGGGGGCAGTATAGAGTGTTCCAGTCAGACTTGAGAGTGATAGACCAACAAAAAGTAACACATAATTGTGAAGTAAAACTAAAATTATACATTGTTTACAAAAATTTAGGCTGTAGGTGCAACCGGCATCCCAAAGATGATTGTTCATTTCTGGATTAACGTGAACTTTCAGTTTGATTATGAGAAGGCCTCTGCCTTCTCAAACAAAAGGAAAGACTAGGCCCAAAGCCTGGGAGCCTTTGTCCCCGAGTGCATGGTCACAGAAAAAGCCTGCCATACACTCTCCCCAACAGGTCACATCCAGGTGTGAATTCTCCAAGGGACCCCCAAACAGTTCATTGGCTGACCTGACCTCTGGTGATGACATCATCAGTGTCTATAAAACTGTAGGACACTTCCTGCTCTTTCTTCTCCCTTGGCCTCTCTTCCTTGGAATCTCCACACTCAACTCAACAATCTCCTGCTGGATCCAGGGACCAGCTGCCCGCTGTCCCTCGGCCCTGAAAATGGCCTGTATCGAGTAGGATACTCAGCCAGGTTAACCAACCGGATACCAACTCAACTGAGCAGAACAAAGAGCGATCTGAGTCCTCTTCTGTCTAAGAGCAACAACCAAGACAAGAACCTTTCTTCAACCAGGCTCCTTCACAAGGACCAGGCACTGGCATCGAAGCAACGCAACTTATCTTTCCCATCTCATGAACTGGAAATGAATCACCAACTGGGCATTACTACACGTCATAGGACTGTATGAACGGCTAGATAGAACTGTTATCATGTTGTTACCTGAATTAGAACTTCTGAGGTCTTCAGCCTGCTGGCTTTTGTGTAACTTAAATCTTCACAGCATCTCTGCAGGGGTCCAAGCCCCACACCTCTCCTCTTTGTCTCTCATACACACACACACACACACACGCACACACTTACGCACGCACACACTTTACACGGTTTAGTTAGTTTATTGTGTTTTGTTTGTTGCATTTATTAATTTGTTAATAGATGTTTGTGTTTACCATATCTCTGTTTATTTAATATTACACAAAGATGAATGAGCCAGCCTCTACTAAGAAAATAACTTTTAAATCCTTCAATTGATTAAATATATACTGTTAAATATATTTAATGAGACTTTTATATTAATTGTCACTCCATCTATGACAGTGGTGCCCAGAGGAACTCTGGTTTAACTAGAGTCAATTTTATTATTATCTTTGATAATTATTGGTGATAACTAATATTTACTTGATTAACGATAAGTTTATTGAGAATACTTAATCTCATAATCTGAACGTGAGTCAAGGCCCTACATTTAATTGGTTCTCTGTGTGAAGTTTTTAATAAATTAAAGTTATTAATTATTATTATTATTTTTTTGTAATTTTTCTTTATTCATTTTCTTTTTCAAATATTTAATTTGATAGTCACACTTTTGATTCAATTAATCCTAAAGTACCAACAAAGCAAATAAAAATCTGAAAAGTGTGGCGTGCATTTGTATTCAGCCCCCTCTACTCTGATACCCCTAAATAAAATGCAGTGCAATCAGTTGCCTTCAGAAGTCACCTAATTAGTTAAGAGTTCACCTGTGTGTAATTTAGCATCATTATAAATACAACTGTTCTGTGAAGGCCTCAGTGCTTTGTTAGAGAACACAAGTCAACAAAGAGCATCATGAAGACCAAGGAACTCTCCAGACAGGTCAGGGAAAAAGTTGTGGAGAAGTTTAAAGCAGGGTTAGGTTATAAAAGAATATCCAAATTTTGACATCTTAAGGAGCACTGTTCAACTGCTAACCTACCAAGACATGGCCATCCACATAAACTGACAGACCGAGCGAGGAGAGCACTGGTGAGAGAAGCTGCCAACAGGCCCATGGTCACTCTGGAGGAGTTGCAGAAATCCACAAATCCACTCAGATGGGAGAATCTGTCCACAGGACAACTATAAGTTGTGTACTCCACAAATCTGGTCTTTATGGAAGAGTAGCAAGAAGAAAGCCATTGTTGAAAAACAGACATAAAGAAGTCCCATTTTCAAATTGCCACAAGCCATGTGTGGGACACAGCAAACATTTGGTAGAGGGTGCTCTGGTCAGATGAGACCAAAGTTGAACTTTTGGGCTGAATGCAAAGCGCTATGTGTGGAGAAAAAGTAACACTGCTCATCACCCTGAACACACCATCCCCACTGTGAAACATGGTGGTGGCAGCCTCATGCTGTGGGGATGCTTTTCTTGAGCAGGGACAGGGAAGCTGCTCAGAGTTGATGGGAGCCAAGTACAGGGCAATCCTGGAAGAAAACCTGTTGGATGCTGCAAAAGACTTGAGACTGGGAAGGAGATTCACCTTCCAGCATGACAATGACCCTAAACATACAGCCAGAGGCACAATGGAATGGTTTAGATCAAAGAATATTCATGTGTTAGTTTGGTAAGGAATAGTGAAGACATTGGGCCTCATTTATCAAACTTGCGTGAAAACTGGCGCAGATCTGAGCGCAGAATTGGTCGTATGACAGGACCCACGTGTGATTTATGAAACATTCGTATCGGACCAATCTTAGCGTATGAATGAGCGGGCCTTGATAAATGCGGCGGTTGAATTTGATCGTCATTAACATGTTACGCCCTTAAATATTCCTGGTTCGGAGGCCTCGCCCACTGAGGTCAAACATGTAGAGAAGGAACGCTGGGAAGAAAATAAACTTTTCCGACACACAGATCGGCATCCTGACATCCGAGATGGAGCAAAATAAAGATGTGCTTTTTGTCAGTCTTAAGAGTGGAATAAAAGGGCCCATAAAAACGCTGTATGGAAAAAAATAATGGAGGGAGTCAAACCGAAGCAGCGCTCCACTGAGACGCGAGTGCGCCTGTGCGCACTGTTGGACAGGTGTGCCGTATTCAGCACCCCTGCCGTGAAATGCACCCCCTCGCATTATAGGTGATATTCAAAAGATCCATTTAATTCATTTTATAATTATGGCTGCAGTTTATTTCCACAGAATATAAAAAAGGTGTTGTTTTGTGTTCGCTTTTATCCAAGTTTGTGACTTTAAACTCTTTTAAATAGTTTAAAGACTGTAAGTAACCAATGTTCTGACCGTTGTGGGTTACCTGTATATAAACAACTCCTATAGGTGGAAACAACAGCCTTCTGATCCAGAATATCACCTATAATGCGAGGGGTGCATTTCACGGCCGGGGTGCTGAGTACAGCACAACACTGGCGTTACCGGTGGGTTATTAGGTATTCCGTAAGAGGATAACCTTTGTCACCTAGAACCATACCAAGATGTTAATCATCTGATACCTTGTTTGATTTAATGCAATTTATCGAGGGTAGCCACTTACCAAGGAGATGACTTTGGCTCTGCAGTGCGTCTTGCTGCAGCCGCGCGCCAACATATTCATTCATTAATTCAATGTCGGGGTCGCGGGGGGCTGGAGCCGAGCTGTTTTGATATTTAAAAGAATTGCGTGTGTTCCCCACCACGTTTAAAAGCGATAGCTTGGCATCACACATCACCTGTACATTTATCGAGTGGTAGTTTTGGCGATTGATGAATGCGTAATCATTCATGGATGGTGCCTTCAGGCGCATGTGAGTACAATAAATCGCTCCAACCACAATTTTTATGTTTTTTTTTATTCGTTTTAAGAATCCGTTTTGATCTGTTCTTAATATGTGACTGCTTATGCCTAATAACAGCTGAGGTTCGTTCATTTTTTTCAGCCAGATTTTGCTGTGCTGCACCGCAAATACACAGGCTCAAATTTGCGTTCACGATCTCAGACCAGCCGTGAGATTTGATCGTAGCTCTCGCTCACGTCCAAATTGATAAATGCCGACGTTTGCCAGGAAATGGTCGTACGCACGTTTTTCTGCCGTACGTTCGTTTGATAAATGAGGCCCACTGTGTCCTGAGAAAAAAAATCACTTTGTCACTTTATATCACTTTTTACCATCACTACATCACTTTATTTAGTTGCACTGTAACTTATTTCAGTAAGAAATGCTGCTACACTTTACTGTACTTTACTGTAACTTAGTTCAGTAAGAAATGCTTCTAAACGTTTAACACGGTTATCACTTATTTAGTTTGTATTTATTTTATTTCAATATGCCACTAAACTGCACGGTGCGTATTGTTGTATATACCTACGTTTAACCACAATGTCCGTTGCACTCTGTCACATCTACTTAATTGTTTGATTTATTTTATGTTAGCTTTCTTTTGATTTGATTTATGTTAGCTTATTGTCACTCTGATCCTTTCCCACCTTTGTATTGAAACTGTTGCACAATAATTTCCCTCGGGATAAATAAGTCCAGACCTAAATCCCGTTGAGCATCTGTGTCAAGACTTGAAAGTTTCTGTTCACAGTTGCTCTCAATCCAATCTGACTGAGCTTGAGCTATTTTGCAAAGAAGAATGGGCAAAAATGTCAGTCTCTAGATGTGCAAAGCTGGTAGAGACATACCCCAAAAGACTTGCAGCTGTAATTGCAGCTCTCCAAAGCATTGACACAGGGGGGCTGAATACAAATGCACACCACACTTTTCAGATTTTTATTTGCTTAAATTTTTGTAAACCATGTATCATATGTGTTCCATCTAACAATTATGTGTTACTTTGTGTTGGTCTATCACAGAAAATCTCAATAAAATAAGTTCAAGTTTGTGGTTGTGAAGTGACAAAATGTGAAAAATACTTTTTCAAGGCACTGTACGCGCAATAGGTTTAACGCACGCCTCTTTACATTTCAGTCCGTCTTATCAATTAAATACTTTTGCAAATGTTTTCCAACATTTTTATTTTAATCTTTTAACATCAACTACATGCCACCACCACGCAGTCCGAAAAAATTACGCATCTACTGTTAGGGCGCACTCACACTGTCCTTCCGCACCGGGCCAAAACAGGTTTTTCGGCTAAAGCCTAGTGCGTTTGACCAGTGTGAGTGCAACCGCTCCACGCATAGCTGCGGCCAGCTGGCAGTCCACGGCCCGTCTGAGAGAGGTGGGCTTTTGTAGAGAGCGTTTGCACATGTATGAGCACGAGCGTGCGCACGTGTACGAGCACAAGCACGAGCACGAGCACGAGGCCTACGGCAGTTCTGATGTCATTTATGTGCCTGTGGCAGCAAAAGGTTTACGTTGGTGTGATGCGGAGGTGGAGTGTTTATTGCAGATTTGGTCGGATAAAAATATTGAAAAGCAGTCGGACAAGACGCACAAAAACTCTGAGATTTATGGAAAGATTTGTAAACAAAGCGACGCATTGCGATGACGTCATCAATGCGTGTGACGTGTTACGACGTGATGACGTATAGGGAGGCAAGAAGCATTGGCCATGGCCCAGGCAGTGTGAGTACAAACGGGCTGGCAAGCGGGGGGAGAGGGAGGGGGGGGGGGGGGGGTACAAGTACCCTAAAGCCCGAGGTGCGGTGCGGAAGGACAGTGTGAGTGCGCCCTTAGTAATTAGGTGTGTGTGCGTGTGTGCGTGCGTGCATGCGTGAATTGGCATAGAGAATTTACTGGTTTTGTTACGAACTACTGAATTTTTGGTATCTTGACATCACGTGTGTGTGTGTGTGTGTGTGTGCGTGTGCGTGTGTGTCACACACCTCATGTGCCAGCCCCTCCTTCCTGATCCTGGCTGCTTCGTGCCTCCACAGCTTCAAACACACTCCTGCACTAATGAAGTAGAGTACCATGGTGATGAAGAGAAAGACGATGGCTGCTGTCTGGCCAGCCTCGGTCCGACAAAACGCCCCATTTATTCCGTTATTAAAGACTGGTATGTTGCATAGCCCCCCTCTAGTGGTGTCCCTTACATACACTATCCCTGCTGCTAAAAAGAGCACTGCTAAGAGTAGGTTGATGGAGCACTCTGTGAGCGGCCACCATGAAGAGTCCAGAAGGATGGCTCTGTAGTACATGGACATACCAAGAACGACCAGAATAACAGTCATTATCCATGCTAGGCCTGCCACCACCAGAACAAAAGGTGTCTTTGGGCCTGTGTAGTAACTGCCCCCATGTCCATATGCACCAGCACCTCCACCGAGCCCCCCAAACAGCTGCGGCTGGGAGTATCCATACATATTGAACCACTCATTGTCCTTATGAACATAGGCACAGACGCAGGCGAATACAGCAGCTCCTAGCAGCAGCTGCACACAGCCCAGGATCCTCAGCAGGCCAGCCCAAGATTTCATATACGCATAGCGCTGGTGGTACTCCTCCACCCGCTCATGGTAGGTCAAGGCTGAGAGATTGGTGGGTACTGCAGATACAGAGTCAAGGGCTTCAGCACCCAGAAGCAGCCTGTCTCGCTCCTTCTGAGAGGTGTAGCTGCCCCCAGAGCCGCCATAGGTGTCACGGTAGGACCCCAGAAGGGACGGAGATGGAGGGGGTGAGCAGGGGACTCCTTCTGTGGTGTGGCAGTTGCCGCTCTTACTGGACGACAGGGTAGGGGAGGAAGGTGCAGATAGAGGTGGTGCAGGAGGGGGAATGGCCCAGCCCTTGCTGCCACGGTTACTGCTGTTGCCACGAAAGAAGTTCTTGACAGAGTCAGGGATGAAGCGGTGGACTGGCTTAATGTCCATGACGTCACTGTCAGCCTCCATTGGCTCATCATTGCTGGGGGAGTAAAAGGACTCAGGCCCAACCGCTGGCTGTTCGGGTAGAGGGGGAGGGGGAAGGGGGTCTAAACTTACAGCTGGCACTGTTCCATGCAAATGCTCTGGGGGTGAAGGAAGATCTGTTTCCGGCCATAAGGACCCCACAGGGACCTGGTCATAGTGTGGGATCTCCCGCACTCGGTTGAACCTGGTGACGGAACCAACTCCTCTTGAAGACATTGGGACCAGGACTCTGTGTTTGCTGCAGAGAGAAAGAAAGTGGATTAAAACCATCTACTGTCAACAGATGGACCTACAGTGGCTTTAAATGATGATTCCTATGTATATTAACTTGTGTCTTATAGTTATAGCTTTTCAAAACTTTAATTTATTTTGGTTATGATAACATTGTACTCACAAACGTGATTACTGAGATCTCAGCAGCAATATATCTTTCTTGCAAGAGATTGGCTTTGTTTTGGTTTCCATTGCTAATTTTCTTTAATTTCATCCATGAGAACCAGAGGGGCAAAAGTTACAATTTGGGCTAATATCAGATATATCAAATGGAAGCTCTTGACGAATTCTTTCTAGTGCCAAAAAAGATCATGCAAATTCAGATCCAACCCTGAGTTATTCATCAAAAACCAAAAGACCTACCACTGAAGTAACTGAACTGATTTTAAATATAGTTGGGGAAAATATATTTTAGGGCAGAACGGTGGTGTAGTGGTCTGGGATAAGCGGTTGCAGATCATGGATGTAAAATATATTTTAGCATAATCTTGAATAAAACAACCAGATTTCATGCAAGTGCATCAGAAACTCTATGCTATTCCTCCATCACATGTACATAGCACACGTCCCCTACATGCACTGTGCATTTTTCCATCAAATGTACAGATGATTTCTAGAACCCTGGACTTCAAGGCTACATTTTGGAGCCCAGAGCACAAGATTGAAGCCACACATTTGAGCCCGTGGACTACATAAAGTGAAGTAAGTTTTGATGATATTATGGGGTAAATATATTTGATGTATCGTATTACTGTTAATATCAATTTGGAATATTTCCAAAATTCCCCAGTTAACTTCCCATGGAGAGTTTCTGGAAAGTTTCCATTAATTTACAGGAAAATGTCCGCCCCTTTGCAACCCTAGCTATGATTAATATTTTGTTTAATGAGTATTTCCCACATATAAAGCAAAAACTATACTCTTTCTCCTTCATTGAAAAATTTTGCATTCTGCCTCACCCCACCCTCCCGCACGTACTTGCAGTAGCTGAGACTCTTCAGTAACTACTAGAACTACGTTCTACTGTAGCTTCTAGGTTGATGAGCAGTCCCAAGGTTTAAAGAGAAGCCCCGCAAATGGCTAATCAAGATGACTAATAACATGGGAGGGAGAGAATGGGAGAGAATCAGCCATTGGGACAGCTTCAAACAGGAGGCGGCGGAGGAGCCCTCCTGGAGCCCCAAAGGTGGATGGACGAACACGGAGCCCGAGCTGCCGGCACATGGACAATCTGCAACTAAGTTAAAGTTGCATTGTCAATCAGACCCAGACACAGATGAGGAATCCGTTGTCACTAAAATGGTGGACTAACAGACGTATCAGAATGCTAAATGTAGTTAGCATCTTTTCTTAGTTTCTGTTGTTTGTTAGCTTGTAACTGTCAGTGGCTGAAAGCTATGATGGCAGTGTGTTTTCTCTCTGTACTGACAGTTCACTCTGAGCTGGAGGTGTCACCTTTCTTTATCTGTGTTGTTTTAAAGTTTGTCCCCCGTCAAACAGTGTTTCACATATTACATTACATTACAGACAGTAATTGGTTAATGGATTAGTCATGTAATAACTAAGGCTGCCGTGATGCGTTTGAATTTCAAATTGCAGAGAAGTGCAATTCTCATCCTATGGAAATTATTTTAAATACCAAAAACTGACGTGAAAATTGCACATGAACACCCCCTCACGTGGTAATTTCCACTGGGGAGCTTGAAGAATATTTTGATACACGAGTTGCCAGGTTGAGACAACCTTTGAGCTTTTCAACCTCGCAAAGCGCATCTCAAGAGTCATCAATTGTGAGCATACACGCTTTTATACGTTTTCTGCTGCTGTTAGCGGATAGTTTTGGAGCCTATACAATGTTGTGGCATAGACAATTTCAATATCATGTGTTAACACTTCCTGTCATTTTAAAAAAATACCGTTATTGTTTGGTTTACCTACCCAGAGCAGATGCTAGCTAGCAGGTCTGGATCTGTGGGTCCGCAATGTTTCCTTTAACTAAAGGACCATTTTTTCTATAGCACATGAAGGCAGCATAACATTTGAGCCAATTGATAAGGCCGTCCAAACAAGCTCCTGTTGGCCAGTCCTGCTCATGTAGGGCTACTGCCCTGCATGTTTTAGGTTTCCCCCTACTCTAACTCGAACACAATTGGAAACAAAACAACTAGTCCAAACATTAAGTGAAGTTGTAAAAAAACAAACTGTTTTATGTGTTAATGTTAGCATGCATTTAATAAATCAGAAATCCCGTACAAACACTGGTAGAAAGCAGAAAACGCCCCTGCGTTGAGCCACCCCCCATGTAAACGTTAAGAATTGAATACAAATCAAGAAGAACAAAGGACTCCAGTTAGCAGAGAAATACAACAGAGAATAGGCTTCCTATATAGTTCAAGTTAACATCTCTATTCATGTCATTAAAGCGAAATGATACGACTGATTGGATATGTGGACGCGGACTCACCTGTTCCGTCTTCTCCGTCTGTTTTCCTCAGTCAAACAGGGAGCAGCGTCATCCTGTCCATCACCTTCTGTTCCCCACTCTCACACTGACCTCAGCTCAGTCAACACTTTGAACTACGGCTTCACTCACGTCAATTAGCGGGAAAGAAAACCGATCCCAGATCCCGTGCGCGGTGAAACTCACCTGGCCGGTCTGACCGGCCTAATGATGCGTTCACTGCCTCTACTTACACCCGATTTCGCAACTTCTGAGCCTTAATATAATGGAGCCTTCATGACCTATGGGAAATATGGTAAATACCAAAAATACGACATGAAATTTGCACATGAACACCCCCTCACGTGGTAATTTCCACTGGGAAGCTCGTAGAATATTTTGAGACATGAGTTGCCGAGATGAGACAACCTTTGAGCTTTTCAACCTCGCAAAGCGCATCTCAAGAGTCATCAATTGTGAGCATACACGCTTTTATACGTTTTCTGCTGCTGTTAGCGGATAGTTTTGGCGAGACATGAGTTGCCGAGATGAGACAACCTTTGAGCTTTTCAACATCGCGAAGCCCAACACAAGAGTCTACTTTATTACAACAACAATGTTTTTGAGCTTTTAAGGGAGATTGTAGACCAATCTTATGTAGCTAAAACAGAAATATAAGCTATGTCTTTTGTCCTTTTAGAAAATCTACCATTCATAATCTATAAAAAACCCAGCCTATTATTTTCCGTGTGTGTTTGAATAAATCCTCTTCTAGCTGGAGCTGATATAGGCAGTTTAAAATGGTTTCCCCAAGTAACAGGTCAGGATCTGTGGATCCGCCATGTTTTAATTAATTACGACAACAAACGCACTTGAAAACAACACACTGGTAATTTCCAAGAGGAAAGGACCATCTTTTCCGTAGCACGTGAAGGCAGCACACGATTGGCTAATTCACTGGCTTGATATTCGGAGAGCCAGCCTAGAGTAGGGTTTATTTTTGGCTATCACTGTTTTTGTTATTATAGGCTATTATTATTGTTATTATTATTATTATTATCATCATCATTATTATTATTATGCTCTTCGCCTCCCACACAGGACAGCTACACCAGTGACGTGCGGTCAGGGGAGGCAGGTGAGGCTGTGCCTCCCCTGTCATCATGAGAGGAAAAAGAAACGAAATAATAAAATAACACAAGTATTAATATTTGTCCTCTGGACTATGATTTTGGTGTGGTTCTTAATGTATTTTGACCATTTTTATAGTAAAAATCACAGAAAATTCTGTATTTCCTGCTTAAATAAACGGAGTCTCTTCGGAGACGAGAGGTGAGGCATGGACAGCCGAGCCTCCCTCCAGATTGCGCAATCACTCACAAACTGGATTGAGCGCGTGCAAGCGGCGCGTGCTTGTTGCCATTTCTGTGTATGTTTCCAATATGATGGTTGAGGACACTTTTATGTAATAAAAGCAAACGTCTTCTTTTCCATGGTGTTCAGTGATGTATTTTACGTGTGTGTGTGTGTAATATTTACATCTTATTGATGTGACATAAATCCACAGGGGAAATGCTGCCTTGAGGCAGGCAGTACCTCTACCTCAAGGAGGGCGGCGATAGTGAGCAGCCTAATAGCCAGGCAGGTCACGGTGAACTCTGACCCCTGTGCATAAAGTAAACACAAGAAGTATGCTGTGCGACGCTGTAGAGCTTAGCGACAAGCTGTCATTTCTCGCCCTGAAAATGGAGGATTTAATTTCTAAACGAAGACATTTTTCAAAGCTGGACTTTCAGTCAGTAAAGGTAAGATATACTGCAATATACAGTCATTTACAGTGAAGGTAAGATATACTGCAATATATAGTCATTTACAGTAAAGGTAAGATATACTGCAATATATAGTCATTTACAGTAAAGGTAAGATATACTGCAATATACAGTTGCACTGGTGTTTTAGAATGGTTTTCAGCATTCTATTCGCTCCTATTCTCTCATCCTATCCTATTGGCATCCTACTGTATGTTTGTAAATCTGACTTGTGAGTCAGTGCCTCCCCAACCCCAACCCTCACTGCACGTCACTGAGCTACACGCATGTGTGATAGTGGGATTTTATGTGTCTGTCACTGTGTGGTTAAAATACAGAAAAAGTAGAGTACTAATGAATATGCTAGTGAAGTTAGATTAAAAATAGTAAAATAATTCATTACAAGTATTCGAGGTGTTCAAAAGATATGTTTAAGAATTAAAACCCATTACAATTCATCTGAAGTGGTAAAAACACGTGTACAGCGATAAAAAGTGATAACAGTGCACTTGATGTGTGTTCGTGATGTCAACGTTTGACCCCCTCCCAGGTCTGCGGGGGTGGGGGAAGCCCCCCACCAGTATTTTGCAGTAAAGCTTCTTTTCCTGTCTTTTGTCACCACTGTCCCAACTGAAACATGTCGCTGGCATCAAATTCAAAATGGGCCTTTTATTTTCAAAAAAACGATGAAACGTCCCAGTTTCAACATTTGGTATCTTGTCTTTTTGTTATATTAAATGAAATACTGTATCTGGTTTACATGTTTTGTAAATCATGACATTCTTAATCTATTTAGTCTATTTAATTTATCTGTTTAGTATACAATAGCCTATTTCATTTTATAATTTTTTTTATGAAGGGCAATCAAAGGTCGGGAGCATAAATCATCAAAAACTCAAACACTACACATGCTACCTGGAAACCTCAGTTAGGCCTAACTATAGAAAGAAACGTTATCCAAGAACCCTACCATGGTGAAACCCACCTGGCCAGTCTGACCGGCTTCTCAATGTATTCACTGCCTCCGCTCTCATCCAACACCTCTGTTTCCAATTCTTTTAAGATTTTTACATTAGGTCTACATTACAATTATTTAAGTGACACTTTTCCAAAAATTGAGAAGGCCTTCACTGTTGCCCATAATGTTGGAATTGAATATTTTTTACCTGTTCTTATGAAATGATTGTGACAATGTTATTTATTCTTGATAGATTAAGTGTATATCTTCTCAAACCTTTATTTCTCAATCTCCTCCAAACAAATCCCAGTGAAAATGAAACCACATGTAAATAAAATAAAAGAGGAATGTGTCTGAAAACAAAAGTATTCCAACTTAATGGCCGACGGTGCCTATTTTAAAGGCATACTTCACCCATTTTGCATTAAGATTTGTATCATTACAAACCCAGTCATATTTTTAAATGGTTGTGCATCATTCCCTCATTTTACCCTAAGACGGGAGAGAGCCCACAAAGTATAGGAAATCGCTCTTTGATGAGTCATCTCATGTAGGAACTAGGAACCCGGATCTCATGTTGGACTTTTGCACTGCAGCCATCACATATAGTCGCCAGAACCTAATCAACCTGGGCCTAAGGCACACTGTGTCTGTAACTGGCGACTATCAGCAAAAACACAACTTCCCGGAGGACATCGTGAGACCACCGGGATCTTAGTGGATGGTCATCCCGCCCAGGAAGCGCAGGAGGCGGCGGAGAGAGAGGAAGCAGAAGCGATGATGCCGGTCGGGCCCAGATGCTAGGCTACGTAAACAACCGCACAGGCCAGCATTACCATGCCTCTTCATCTCCAACGCCAGATCCATCACCCATAAAATGGACGAACTGGAGCTACAGATGGCAACAACCAGTTTTGTGCGAAACTGCAGCGTTATTGTCATCACAGAGACGTGGCTTCACCCGCTGATTCCCGATGCTGCAGTTGAGCTAGCAGACCGCGCGCTACACCGGCAGGACAGAAACGGAGACTCGGGTAAGAGCAGAGGAGGGGGGCTTTGCGTTTACGTACATAACGAGTGGTGCTGTGACAGCAGGATCATTGACACACACTGTTCTCCTGATCTAGAGGTTCCGGCAGTCTCGTGCAGACCTTTTTATCTACCGAGGGAGTTCACTGTAGCCATTGTGATAGCTGTTTACATTCCACCGGATGCTAACGTTAGATCGGCCCTCAGCCTCCTGCTTGCTACCATAAACAAACAGCAGCTTGCCCACCCGGATGGGGTCTTTACCGTTGCCGGTGACTTCAATCAAGCGTGTTTAAGGACTGTGCTCCCAAAATTCGTACAATACGTGAATTTTGCCACCAGAGGGGAAAATACTTTGGACCATGTTTACTCTAACATCAAACATGCCTACAGAGCGACACCCCTCCCCCACCTTGCTGGATCTGACCATCTCAGCATGTCCCTCACCTACACCACCCTGCTGAGGAATACAAAGCCACTAACAAAGACAATAAAAACGTGGCCTGAGGGAGCCCTCTCTCAGCTGCAGGACTGTTTCTCAAGGACAGTATGGGATTTATTCTATAGCCATAACCTCCAGGAGCACACTGACACTGTGCTCTCCTACATCAAAAACTGTGTCGACAACGTCACCGTCGAAAAAAGGGTCAGGGTCTTTCCGAACCAGAAGCCCTGGATGAACAGTGAAGTCCAGTCCCTCCTAAAAAACCGCAACACCGCCTTCAAGTAAGGGGACGGGGCCCTGTACAGTGCGGCCAGGTCAGACCTGAAAAGAGGCATCAGGGAGGCCAAGGCGGCTTTTAAGAGGAGGATTGAGGACCACTTCGCTGTAAATGACCCCAGAAAGATGTGGCAGGGAATAAATCACATAACCAATTACAGAAGCAACAACCAGGGGACTGCTAGGACTGACGCCTCGCTGGCAGAGGAGCTCAATCGCTTCTTTGCCCGCTTCGAGACAGACAGGTCCTCAGCAACCACACCACTCCCACCTCCCTCCAGCACCACCACACTGTCATTTCAGGAACATGAAGTGGGACGAGTGCTGAGTACAGTGAACCCCAGGAAGGCGGCCGGCCCCGACGGAGTACTGGAGTGTGCGCTGACCAACTGACTGGAGTTTTCACAAGGATTTTTAACCAGTCCCTGGCACAGGCCACCATACCACCCTGCCGCAAAGCCTCCACAATCATCCCCGTCCCCAAGAAGACAGCAGTGGACAGCCCCAATGACTACAGACCCATTGCACTCACGCCTGTAGTCATGAAGTGCTTTGAAAGACTGGTCTCTCAGCACATCAGGGCCTGTCTGCCTCCCACTCTGGATGCCCATCAGTTTGCCTACAGGGCAAACAGATGCACCAAGGACGCCATCACCACAGCACTCCACACCGCGCTGAGCCACCTGGAGCACAGGGGGAGCTACGTGAGGATGCTCTTCCTGGACTTCAGCTCAGCATTCAACCACATCATACCAGAGATCCTGTTGCAGAAACTCTCTCACCTGGGCCTCTCCACCCCCATCTGCCACTGGATTAAAGACTTCCTGACAAACCGACCACAGTCTGTTAGACTTGGCCCTCACATCTCCACCGCGATCACCCTCAGCACAGGCTCTCCACAGGGATGCGTATTAAGTCCCCTTCTATTCACCCTATACACACACGACTGCTCCCCGACCCATCGCTCAAACACCTTCATCAAGTTTGCCGACGACACCACAGTGGGCGGGCTCATCTCAGGGGGAGACGAGTCCGACTACAGGGACGAGATAAACAGACTGACGACGTGGTGTTCAGTAAACAACCTCCAACTGAACACCACAAAAACAAAAGAACTGGTACTGGACTTCAGAAAGGGCAGAGCGGACCCAGCCCCCCTTTACATCCACGGGGACTGTGTGGAAAAGGTCCACTCCATCAGGTTCCTGGGTGTGCAGATGGCCGATGACCTCTCCTGGACTGCAAACACCACGGCGGTGGTTAAGAAAGCCCAGCAGTGTCTCCACTTCCTGAGGGTGCTCAGGAGAAATAACCTGGAGGAGAAGCTTCTGGTGATGTTCTACAGAGCCGCCAAAGAGAGCATCCTGACGTACTGCATCACAGTGTGGTATGCAGGGTGCTCAGCCGCAGACAGGAAGGCGCTGCAGAGGGACATCAACACAGCCCAGAAAATCACCGGGTGCCCTCTGCCCAGCCTGGAGGACATTGCCAGCTCTCGCTACCTCAGCAGAGCTGAAAACATTATCAAGGACTCCTTTCACCCCAGCAACCACCTGTTTGACCTGTTACCCTCAGGCCGTCGCTACAGGTCACAAAAATCACGGACAAACAGACTCAGAGATAGCTTCTTTTCTAGAGCTATCACTGCTGTCAATATCAAAAAATAAAACAACGAAACAAACTACCTCAATGTTACATGTATTGATCACATTGATCAGATTTAAAAATTAGAATCTAAATAACCTTAAACAAAGCCACTTTAAACTGAAAAAAAGCCACTTTAAAATTCTTGTGCAATAATAACATGCTCCACCCTAGATATACATATTTTAGTATAGTTTCTGTTCTCCACCCATCTGTTTATCCTGTTCCCCATCTGTTTATACCGTTCACATTATTCTATTGTTTATACTATCTTGTGAGTTTATTGCTTATATTATACTTTGCTTATTGTTTTATTATATATTATTTTCTAAAAATGTACCAAGGGGGAGTAGCACTCCAATTTCGTTATATGCAAATGCAATGACAATAAAGGCTATTCTATTCTATTCTATTCATGTTTCTGTAATAATGATTTATGTCAGATAAGAATAACAACTGAAATTCACAGACAACACAACATTTACAAAAACAATCCATCCATTCAAATATATAGGTTATCTAAATCCTAAACGGAAATCATGTATGTGTTGGTACAGAGCAGGGAAGTGGAATCAAATCAATGGTCACTGATGACGCATGAGGATAGGCAGGCTGCTGCCAGGTGAGAAAAAACTGAGAGCTGAACACTTGTGATCAGATCACCTGCCGGACAGATGTTAATCCCAGGTCAAAAAATCCTCATTGTTCCTTATCTTAATCCTACTCTTCATACTCCATTCTCTAGTCTTCTGCCCTCACCATCGCAGACAGGCTGCCGGTGGTCCTGAATCCTGGAGCCTCATTGAGGCCTGCACGGAGTGGCTGCAGTTCCGTCGTTAACTACTGGTTACACATCGTATTTAATTAGATAATACAGCTAAGCTGCTTGGCATCTCTGCCTGTCGCACCTCCTCCAGTGCACTTTGAGGTCAGCTGCAGGGTCGTCAGCTGGTGCCACCGTTCACTGATGTTTCGCCCCCAAAGCCAGGACACCTCGCGGTAGGGGGGCAGTAGCACTGTGGGGACGTCTCCCCACGCCACTCCCTGCAACTGACCTCAGTGGGGTGTTGAGCCCCAAGTACTGTCCCTCCTCCGTAACGACATCCAGGAACTTGCCTTCTCGGCCTCCTCCACCAACTCCTTTATTGAGCCTCTTTCAGGCTGCATCCGGTCATTCCCGCAGCACGGAGGAGACGGATCGCAGACCCCCCTGATGAAGCCCCTGCATCCGACCTCCACCGGGTGAATGGTCGCAGACCAGCCTCCACCTCTGCACTCCTCCGCCAGGTCGCTGTACTTCGCCCGCTTGAACTCATGTGCTGCTGGTATTCCCTCCTCCCAGGGCACAGTCAGTTCGATGATTAGAACCTTGTTACAGTAACTGTAACAAGGTTCTAATTGTAACACCTTGTTACAGTAACTGTAACAAGGTTAATTAGCACAACTATAACAAAGTCAGCCAGCTAAGTTTCCTGTAAGTATGGATGTGTAGAGGTTTTAAAAAGGCGTGTCGTTAGACCTGGATATTCAGGGCTATAGCCCTGGATCTCTTGGGAATAGCTCCGGACCTCTGTGCCGTCTGATAAAGAAAAACACAGTTGTTACGATTCCATCCAGCCAGCAGATGGCACTAGAGGCCAGGCAAGCACTGTAGTGATTCAGGAAGTAATGTAGGTATTCTAGCAGAGATGAGAGACATGCATTGACTGTTGATGTGAGCTGCATTAAAGCTAGCCCGGTTGCTACTAAAAGTCTCCTTATTTCTGAAAACAAAACCATAATGATGATGAAAACAGCCCAGTACAGTAGACTTTTATGTGGTTGCATTAGCAGCAGCCACAGATGCAACATTGTAATAGTGAAAACCGCAAAATTCTGACGTGTCCACACTGACGAGAGATCAGAATCAAACTTAAAGCACACTGACTTGATAACTTTAAGTCAAACTTAAAGCAGACTGACTTGATAACTTTAAGTCAAACTTAAAGCAGACTGACTCGATAACTTTAAATCACACTGAAAGCAGACTGACGTGATATCTTCTAAATCAAACTTAAAGCAGACTGACTTGATAACTTCAGAATCAAACTTAGAGTATACTGACTCGGTGTTTCGGTTTAACAAACTCCACCGGTTACCTGGTGACTTTCAGTTGAGTGCCTCTGCGCTTGCCGTAGTGACTGCAGATGATGAAAACAGAATTTTGTGTTTTTAAGAGAGATACTCATAGACTGTATGAAAATGACTTAGAGATAGATATTATTAGGAAGAACTCACTCTCTTTCTGTTTACTGCAACAACAAGCAACAAACAGAACTCCAATGACACATTTACTCAAACCAAACTATAAAGGCTGATCAGGGAGGTCACCTTATGTTTAAAATTGTTATGAAAAACTAAACACAGAGGCATTCACAAGGACAACTACCATTTTTTTGTTATTAACCAACATCTGCCTTCACTATGGCAACCGCAGACACCGGTCAGGAGAGAAAACGTCCGTCGGAGCAGTGATGTCTTGTAGTCTGCACAGTTTCAGGACCTGCAGTGGATTCAACCCGGTCCACTTGACATCGGGTCGGTGCGTGTCAGTGTGTCTGAGGCTGTAGGCTGTTCTTTTCTCTCTCATTCTGCTGCTGGTGCTGTACTGACCTTCCTTAACAGAAACATTAACCTACTCAGTAGGCCTTCTCGGGGGAGAAACACTCAAACCCCCGTCTGAAAAGGACTCTGACAAATGGGCTACAGCCCTGAATGTTTTCACTAGCTAGCGACGCGCCATATTGTATATGTATATGTGTACATCTATGGTATATATATATATGATACATATAACTGTCATTCAGAATTGTATCTATCATATTCATGCACAGTTGATTGCAGTTCCCTGAGCTAAAACAAACATTTCACAGAAAGAGTTTTGACCTGACAATAAGAGGGCGGACCTGCTCAACCTCCAAAAGGGTGTGCTAAATGGTCATTTGGAAAGGATATCGTGGCGTAGTCGTGGTGGGGAGGGGTTGCAGTTCGATGGGCTGAGGATCTCGTCTCTGCTTTTTGCAGATGATGTGGTCCTGATAGGACAGTCAGTGACCTTCAGCACTCACTGGATCGGTTCACAGCCGAGTGTGAAACGGCTGGAATGAGGATCAGCACCTCTAAATCTGAGGCCATGGCTCTCAGCAGGAAACCAGTTGATTGCTTACTCCAGGTAGGGAATGAGTCCTTACCCCAAGTGAAGGAGTTCAAGTACCTCGGGATCATGTTCACGAGTGAGGGGACGATGGAGCGTGAGTTTGGCCAGAGAATTGGAGCAACGGGGGCGGTGTTGCAGTCGCTCTACCGCACTGTTGTGACGGAAAGAGAGCCGAGCCGGAAGGCCTCCGAACCAGGAATATTTAAGGGCGTAGCATGTTTATGACGATCGAATTCAGTGGCCGCATTTATCAAGGCCCGCTCATTCGTACGCTGAGATTGGTCAGATACGAATGTTTCATAAATCACACGTGGGTCCTGTCATACGACCAATTCTGCGCTCAGATCTGCGCCCGTTTTCACACAAGATTGATAAATGAGGCCCAGTGTGTTTTTGTCACAACATGATTAAAGTTCACTATTGTTTGTTGTGCAAATATAGAATTGAGAGCATGGTGGTGTGGTGGTTAGCACTGTCTCCTCACAGCAAGAGGGTTCTGGTTTGAATCCCGGCAGGGGCCCTTCTGTGTGGAGTTTGCATGTTCTCCCTGTGTCTGCGTGGGTTCTCTCTGGGTTCTCCAGCTTCCTCCCACAGTCCAAAAACATGCATGTGTTAGGTTCATTGATGACTCTAAATTGCCCGTAGGTGTGAGTGTGAATATAAATGGTTGTCTGTCTCCGTTTGTCTCTATGTGCCCTGTGATAGACTGGCGTCCTGTCCAGGGTGGACCCCGCCTCATGCCCGATGTCAGCTGGTATCAGCTTCAGGATGGATGGAAGGAACTTTAAGAAGTAGTCTGGTTTTCCTTGAGAAGAACACGACACCACTCACTGGTTCACTTGGTGTTTTTAGAAATAAAAGCTTTCACATTGGCGGCCAGGCAAAGGTGGCAATTTGCAGTCCTGTGTATGTGAAACCTAGGCGTAATATTCCTCTTTTGACTTGATTGTCTCTATCATTAGTTTGATGCCTTTTACAATACTCACTGGTGTTCATTTTTTTCAAATTCGGTCCCAGTTTGAGTGAAATAGATGATAAAGCAGGAGATGCATTGGGGGCGTGACTTATTTGTGATTGATAGGTCTGAGATCTTTACTCTCACAGCTAACGTTACATCAGCCATGGAAACCTACATCCATGATGTTGTTCTTCAGGGGTCGCAGTTTGTTTTCAGTTTAACCGGTTGAACTTAAGAGGGTGCTTATAGAGAACTATGCATAAGCTTATTGACTTTGAACTACTACCTTTCGGTGATGACGGATGAAGAAAGCTGTCTCAAAACAGTTCATATCTCCAGGGAGGATATAATATACATATACTCATAGACCTAAGAACTACTACCTTCTGGAGGTAGCTGGTGGGGATTGCTATGCCTCCAAACTGTTTACATTAACAGACAACTGGTATTTTGGGGAAAATCGTTGTTAAAAACTCCATTAGTCACATTATTTGGATTAATCCCACACCCTTATACAAATATTAGTTGTTCCAAGGGATAAAGAAGATAAATGATTTCATGTATTCTTCTTTCTGGTTTCTCTTTATATTCATTCATTATTCTCTCATGACTTGTATTGCAAGTTGCTTAATTATTAGAGCAACAGTATTTTTGAGCAATGAAATATTCATCATATTCAGTTTATAAAATGCACAATTACAAACGGAAAGCAAATGTGTTCTGTTTGATCTGCAATATTCTGGGTTTAACCCAATGTGCTTGATAGTTATTGTTTAAATCAATTTAAACTATCGGTGTATGGTACCAATACTATGTTTTTGTATAGTCACAAATTATTTTGACTGTCTATCACTTCCTCGTTTAAGGGACCTAAAACACACTTCAAAGTTCTTGTTATCTACTTGTGAGAACAAGTTTATCCTTTTATTTCGGATGGATTTTCAATTTAACTCTCTAACTGTTATGTCATTGAATGTCAGAGGTATACACGATCTGTTGAAAAGAAAAGCAACCTTTGTATTCTGTAAAAATAGTGGGGCTGACTTAATATTTTTACAAGAAACACATTCAAGTGAGTCAGATGTACAATTCTGGAAAGGGCAGTGGGGAAATAAGATTTACTGTAGTCATGGTACTAACCGCTCTGCTGGAGTCTCTATTTTATTGCATAAATTTAAAGGGGAAATCTCAGACGTGGTGTCTTCACATGATGGTAGATGGATTCTCATAATTTTCAAGCATGATAATTCAAATTTCATAGTATGTAATATTTATGGGCATATTATGCATTCATCTAATAAGATACTCTTTAATTAGATAACATCAAAGATAAATGATCTATCACACAAATATCCTAACCCTTATGTTATTTTAGGTGGCGACTTTAATGTGTGTCCTGATGATGCAATAGATAGATTTCCTCTAAAACTGTGTCAATCTTCTTTGAACAACAATCTTGTTTCGAAACTTTGCTCAGATCTCTCCCTGACCGACACATGGCGTTTTTTTAATCCAGACATACAGGATTTTACATGGTCCAAGAATAACCTTTCATCTAGATCCAGGATTGATCTTTTTTTGGTCTCTTCCTCTGCGCTTCAGCATGTAAAAGATATCTCCCATTCGTTTTCTCCATTGTCAGATCATAAGAAAATCACTCTGAAGTCACAGAATAGAGGGTTCACGGAATACGTCTAAATTACGAGGATACTGGAAACTCAATAATGCCCTTCTTAAAGACAATTGCTTTAATGATAGTATAAAAGGTCTATTCAATGAAATGTTTTAATGAAATTGCTGACAACAAATATAAACAAAAATGGGAATACTTCATGTTTATGATAAGGAGTATTGCTGTAAAAAGAAGTAAAGAGTTAAAAGCCCTCAAAGATAAAACAGAAGCTGAATTGCTGAGCAGAATTGGTTTTCTCTTATCTAAATCCAACTTGTCTTCTGAAGAGGAGTTGGAAGTAAAGGAGATACAGTTAAAAATCGATCAGATTTACATTGAGTTAGCCAAAGGTGCATTTGTGAGATCTAGAGCCAAGTGGTTGGAGGAGGGGGAAACAAACTCCAACTATTTTTTTGCTTTGGAGAAGAGAAACAGTCAAAGAAAATCACTAAGTATGCTTAATATTAATGGTAGTAAATGTATGGATCAAAAATTAATTTCTGATTCTGTTTTCTCCTTTTATAGCAACTTGTACAAATCAGAATTCAACAATCCCTCTTGTGAAATGTTTATTGGTAAGGTTAAAAAACACAGTGAAAATTGATAAGGACTTGGAAAAAACTTGTGACTCTGGCCTGACCAGAGAGGAAATCAAGACTGCTCTGTTCTCAATGAAAAGTGGTAAATCCCCAGGTATAGATGGGCTTTCAGTTGAATTTTATATTCATTTTTGGGACATAATTCAGGAACCTTTAATCTGTATGTATTGTGAATTTGTGAGTCGGGAAGAGATGATTACAACTATGAAACAAGGCGTTACATCGCTAATTCCGATACCAGATAAAGACAACTTATTGATAGAAAACTGGAGACCTATCACTCTCCTTACAATTGATTACAAAATTCTAGCATCAGTTTACGCAACTAGATTAAAAATGGGTCTACCTCATATTGTTGCCAAAACACAATCAGGTTTCATTAAAGATAGACACATAAGTAATGACATCAGACTTATTTTGGATTTATTAGACTATGCAGATTCAGTACACTCAGAAGCGTTCATTCTCTTTCTAGACTTTTACAAAGCTTTCGACACCATTGAACATAAGTTTCTTACAAAATGTCTTAAATTGTTTGGTTTTGGAAACAAATTTATAGATACTATCGAAATGTTTTATAAAGGAATTAATAGCTCAGTGATCATCAACCACAGCACCTCTCATAGATTTGATATAAATCGCGGTGTTAGGCAAGGATGTCCAATTTCACCTTTTCTATTTATTTTAGTTGCTGAATTACTGTCATTAAATATAGTACATGATACAGATTTCAAAGGCATCTCTATATTTAATAGAGAAATAAGAATTTCTCAACTGGCAGACGACACAACTCTTTTCCTGAAAGATAAAGAACAGTTGGTCAAAGCTATTGATCTAGTGAAACAGTTCTTACTAGCATCAGGCTTGAAACTCAATGGCCCTCATTTATCAAACGAACGTACGGCAGAAAAACGTGCGTACGACCATTTCCTGGCAAACGTCGGCATTCATCAATTTTGACGTGAGCGGGAGCTACGATCAAATCTCAAGTCTGGTCTGAGATCGTGTACGCACATTTGAGCCTGTGTATTTGTGGTGCAGCACAGAAAAATCTGGCTGAAAATAATGAACAAACCTCAGCTGTCATTGTATGTTCACATATTAAGAACAGATCAAAACGGATTCTTAAAACGGATAAAAAAAATTGTGTCAAACTCATGTGTGTCTGAAGGCACCATCCATGAATGATTACGCATTCATCAATCGCAAAAACTACCACTCGATAAATGTACAGGTGATTTGTGATGCCAAGCTATCGCTTTTAAACGTGGTGGCCAGGTGGGGACACACGATTCTTTTATATTTCAAAATAGCTCGGCTCCAGCCCCCCGCAACCCCGACATTGAATTAATGAATGAATGTGTTGGCGCGCGGCTTCAGCAAGACGCACTGCAGAGCCAAAGTCATCTCCTCGGTTGGTGGCTACCCTCGATAAATTACATTAAAGCAAACAAGGTATCAGATGATTAACATCTTGGTATGGTTCTAGTTGACAAAGTATTCTCTTACGGAATACCTAATAACCCCGCTGGCAAACCCCGCTACAGAGCAAGAGCGCCGGTGTTGTGCCGTATTCAGCACCCCTGCCGTGAAATGCACCCCCTCGCATTATAGGTGATATTCTGGATCAGAAGGCTGTTGTTTCCATCTATGGGAGTAGTTTATATACAGCTAACCCACAACGGTCAGAACATTGGTTACTTAGTCTTTCAACTATTTTAAAGAGTTTAAAATCACAAACTTGCATAATAGCGAACACAAAACAACTAGGGATGTCCGATAATATTTTTAAAAATGTAATATCGGGAATTATCGGTATCGGGTTTTTACAACCGATGTTAGTTCTGTAGGCTTCAGCATTTCCGAGTCTACATGAATGCAACATGGGATGTTTACAGGCGCGTGCTTGATGACGTATAACAACAACAACACGCTAGACTCGTAGGTTGCTAACCGTGGCTAACAAGCTTGCTCGCCAGGTGCATGAGATGTCCGTGGTTTGGAAGTATTTCCAAGTGTCACCTACTAACAGTGAATTTGCGATTTGCAATGACTGCAAGGCGTTACTTATGAGAGGAGGAAACAAGGCGTCTTCCTTTAATACATCAAATTTGATTACCCACCTCAAGAAGAATCATGCGGAGTTATACGCTACATCTCTGCAGCAAAGTGATGAAAAGAAGCAACAGCCGACACCGAGAAACAAACTTTTTCTATCGTTCAAGATGCCGGATTCACCAAACTTGTGGAGTTCCTCGAGCCACTTTATGTCATGCCCAGTCGCAAGTATTTCTCAGACCAGTGCTTACCCGAATTGTATAGCATTGTTTACAGTCACGTCGAGAAGCTAATTTCCCGTGCTGTATCCATTAGATCCAATACAGGTTAGCATGTTGAGCTTGACTACTGATTTATTGATTGTATTATCTGCCAAGTTACGGCCGGTTACTCAGTCTGGAAAAAGAGGACTATGTTTGTTTACTACTCTGGACTGAAGATATGCATCTTCCTTGTTTTGATAATGTCTGTAGTGTTGTTTGAGGCAAAATATTCTCTCTAAAAACACAAACAAATAAATGAATGGCACTTTTTTTGCACTTTTTTCAACAACTTATTTTGTACAGACTGTGTTTACATTTGAAAAGCCATGTTGCATTAATGTATGCGTCCAGTGGGGCATCACAATAAAATTAGGCATAATGTGTTAATTCCATAATAGGTGATATGTGATGAATTTTGGTGTAAAAAGGCTGCATATATCGGTATCGGGTGATATCGGTATTGGAAATTAAGGGTTGGACAATATCGGAATGTTGGATATCGGCAGAAAAGCCAATATCGAGCATCCCTAAAAACAACACCTTGTGGAAATATACTGCAGCCATAATTACTAAATGAATGAAATGGATCTTTTGAGCAAGTTGAATGTATTTGACTGAGCGTTTCCTAAACATAATCCCAGTTTTTCTTGCAATTCATATGTTCAAAGGTGTGTGCTTTTAATTGGGTTCCCTGTATATAAACTACTCCTCTAGGTGGAAACAACAGCCTTCTGATCCAGAATATCAACTATAATGCGAGGGGGTGCATTTCACGGCAGGGGTGCTGAATACGGCACAAGACCTGTCCAACAGTGCGCACACACACGCACACGGGACTCAGTGGAGTGCTGCTTCGGGTTGACTGCCTCCGTTATTCTTTTCCATACAGCGTTTTTATGGGCCCCTTTTATTCCACTCTTAAGACTGACAAAAAGGATGCCGATCTGTGTGTCGGAAAAGTTTCTTTTCTAACCTGCGTTCCTCTCCGTGTTAGACCTCAGTGGGCGAGGCCTCCGAAACAGGAATATTTAGGTGCGTAACATGTTAAAGACGATCGAATTCAGCCGCTGCATTTATCAAGGCCCGCTCATTCGTACGCTGAGATTGGTCAGATACGAATGTTTCATAAATCACACGTGGGTCCTTTCCTACGACCAATTCTGCGCTCAGATCTGCACCCGTTTTCACGCAAAATTTAAATATGACGCCCAATGTATGTGAAAAAATGTGAATTATTGCCCATACACAATTGTGTTGATACAGTCATAGATAATATCCCAGGGAAAACCACAGTCAAGTATTTGGGCATTAATATAACAAAAAATTTAATAGCAAGGCAGCAACTAAACTCTTCTGGAAGAATTAAAAAAACTAGAGATATTTTTAATCTTTAGCTTCAGAGAGACTTAACATTATACGGCAGGGTCCTTTTGTCAAAAGCTGAAGGCGTCTCTCACTTTGTTTACCCGTCTCTTTCCCTCTTTATGAACGATGCCACTGCTAAAGAAATTAACAAACTATTTCTGGATTTCATCTGGAGAAATAAAATGTACAAACTTAAAAATGCAGTTCTATCTAACAGCAGAGCGGTGGTCTTGAAGTGCTTAATTTCATTGATATTATAAATACTTTTAAAATCAATTGGTTAAAAAGATGTTTGGCACATAAAAAATCATTATGGTTCTTCATCCCCAATCATATTTTTGACAAAATTGGTGGGCTGGCTTTCATTTTATCCTGCAACTACTCACCCAACAAGCTTCCTGTCACACTGTCCAAATTTCATCAGCAATCACTTCTCGCCTGGAAATTATGCTTTGTGCACAATTTTTCTCCTCACAAAACTCTTATATGGAATAACAAGTGTATAACTATAAGTAATACATTACCTTTCAAGGACTACAACTCAGTGATGAAAGCCATCCCCTCTGGCTTAATTATTTTGATGAGAAGTCACTTATCCTTCTGTGATAGAATTGGACCAGAGAGCACATCTGTTTTGCTTTTGAATGGTATTAATATACAAGAAAAAAATGTAACAATAAACATATAAGGAGGATTTTTCAAGATAAAAAGAGGTTTTCTCCAAGAGGAAAACTGTATTGGCGCTCTCATTTAGAGGACATAAACTGGGAAAAAGCATGGCTTTTACCTTACAAATACTGTATTCATAACAAAGTAAAAGAAACCCATTTCAAAATTCTTCATAAAATATATCCTGTTAACTCCTTCATTTCGAAATTCATGGATGTGGACAGCTTGTATTTTTTTTGTGGGCATGCTGATGAAACTTTAATCCATTTGTTCTTTGAATGTAATGTCACAATGCAATTTTGGTCAGAATTGAGTTCTCATGTTTTCACCCATGTTAACATGTTGTATTGTTTTTCCTTAAAAGATGTTAAATGTTATTATGAAAATAAGAAGAACAAGTGTCTACAATATTTGGTTAACCTTTTCATTTTGTTAGGTAAATATTTTATTCACAAGCAAAAGTTTTCAGCCTCCAAGCCAACCTTTCCTCATTTTTTGATTGAATTTAACTTACTCTATAAATCCCTAGCCCTGGTTAAAAATAAAAAATAATATACAATTTTTAGATAACTATGAAAAGATATTTGATATACCTTCTGGCATTTAGTGAAATTTATGACTGCAAAAATTATTACATATATTTATGGGATGACAGAATGATATTGTATTAGTTACTAGTATCTGCTTATGTTGTTTCTTATTATTATACTACCTTATATATATATATTTATTCTATATATATATATATATATAGAAAAAAGAAGATGGCAGCGTACGGGTAGGTTTCTTTTTGGAGGTTCGCAAATCTATGAGTGACTTCACCGCAGCTCCGTCCATTCATTATACAGTCTACGGTTGGCAATGAGGACGAGACACAGCACCACTGATAAGGTTCCTGAAGCAGCGACTCCATCCTTGGAGAAAGTAATGAGTAGGAAAAAGGCTGTTTGCTGAACAGAAAGATAGTACACAGTTTTATATACTGCCTTATGTGTTGTGGGGTCCGCACATATTTAGGCAGGCACATCCTGATTTGCCAGTTTCGTTCATGAAAATTTCAGTAGATGAAGGCATTCTTAGTATTGGAGGAGAGTATTTCCCATAGAGTACAGTAGTCTAAACCCACGATTCATCATCAAGTAACTGAAATGAATTTATTACCAACTAAACACTGTGACCTTTTCCCTTTGTTGTTCTTTCCAGGTTACTTCTTGACAATTAATGGGAAATTACAGTCCTGTAAAGCATTACTATACTGTTCAGTCACCTGTGGTTAACCCCGCCCCATGCCCACAGGTAACTGTCACCTGTAGTTAACCCCTCCCCCTGCCCAAGGGTAACTGTCACCTGTAGTTAACCCCGCCCCCTGCCCAAGGGTAACTGTCACCTGTAGTTAACCCCGCCCCCTGCCCAAAGGGTAACGGTCACCTGTAATTTTGATTTTGCTGAGGGAATTTTATTTTGTAAAGAATATGAAAGAAAAAGTTATATGCGCAATATTATTAATCAATCAATCAATCAATACTTTATTTGTTAGGGACAGTGCACATTAATGAACAACAATAACATATCACTGTAAAAGTGGCGGATTATAGCAAAGATGCTAATTTACATCCGTAGTCCCTGCTAAATTTTTTTTAGAAAAAATACAAATACTACTAAATAAATAAATAAAATACAAATAGAAGAGACAAGACACACCGCACAATACATTACATACTCAGGAGGACACCAGACCCACACAGGATAAAACAATGAAATAAAATGTCATGTGCAATATGATACAGACGAGTCAGGGGTCACACTTTTGATTTGATTTAAGCCACTTTTTGAGTTAACCTTTAAAAGATGAATATGCGGGGCATTCCCTTATTGCGGAGGGAAGACTATTCCAGATCCCCCCCTACAACAGACAACACATTCTTCCCAAATGCAGTGCGCCTGTGGGGGATCTCACAGTCTCCTCTAACACAAGCCCTGGTGCTCATACCTTCCAGAGTCCTTTTCTTAATGAATTCAGTCAGTGGTGGTGGAGCGAGACCATGGAGACTTTTATATACACAACACGCAAATCTAAATGTTTTAAAATTATGGAAACTTAAAAAATTGTGTTTTTCAAGAGTCTTGCAGATGTGGTAGGAGAAGGGTTTTTTATTCAGAGTTTTTAGGGCTCTTTTATAGAGAGTGTCTATTGGTTTAAGTGCTGTCGTACATGCCAGTGACCAGCTTGTGAAGCAGTAGTCTATATGTGAGAGGATCATACAGTGTAAAAACATCAAAGCTGCACTGGTGGGTAATGAATTCCTAATCTGTTTGAAATTTGCCAGGTTGTATTTGACAGAGTTAGACACTTTTTTGATGTGTTTCCTAAATGAGAGTGTCGAGTCCAGGATAACTCCCAAGTATCTGAACTCACTCACCAAAGCTCACCAAGTTAACCCCTCCCCCTGCCCAAAGGGTAACTGTCACCTGTAGATAACCCGCCCCCTGCCCACAGGTAATTGTCACCTGTGGTTAACCCCTCCCCCGCCCCCCGTTCAGTTACCTGTAGTTAACTCCGCCCTTCCTCTGCCTTCACTTCCTGTCACGTGATTCTGAGTTAAAACATGCAGATAAACAGAAAAAAACTGATCTAACAAGGTTGAGCCATAAGTCCATGACATCACTTTCGACGTGCCATGTTCTGTTGCGAAGGCTGTTCAGACCCAGTTTGTCGGTGAGTTAATGCCATAGCTGTTGACTTATGCTAGTTGAGGATCTTGTACAAAAAAAAACACAGTGAGTTTTCAATATATATATATATGTAGGAGACATACAGGTTAGAGATGAGGAGCATGGTGTGCTTGAGAGTGTGTGTTGCAGAGGCGGTGTTTCACGTGGGAGTGGGCGTGTGCACGTCCGGAAGTGTATGTGTAAAGGTGTGCACTTACCTGTGACACAGATGATGAGAGAGACAGGGTTGGGTAGTAGCCGTAATTTTTGTTGACCGCTATCCACTCATTCATTTATCACTTTTTTGTCTGTTTAATCCGCTGGTTTTCCTTATTCCATTCATCCATCTTTATTGCGCTGTAATAGCTCTGTGCTGTTCTTTCATAATAAATGCAACAAAAGCATATTTGGATTTCAGCGTATATGTAATCATAGCCTCGTAGCGCGTCACAAATCCGCGAACCTGAGTACCCAACCTCGTACTCTCAGCGGCCAAAGGGTTTTGTCAAGGAAGCCGCAACATCTTGTCAACAAAAAAGAACCAAGTCATCACGCCTCGACTAGTCCGAGAACAAAGGAGCCACAGCTAAGTGCCACACCACGCCATCCATTCACCTGGGAACAATTCAATTCAATTTCATTTCAATTTTATTTATAGTGTCGAATCATAACAAAAGTTATCTCAGGACACTTTACAGAGTAGGTAAAGACCACACTCAATGACTTATTTATGATTTACATAGACCCAACAATTCCTCTGTAGAGTACGGTGGCAACGAAAACCTTCCCTATAACAGGCGGGAACGTCAGACAGACCCAGCTCTGTGGAGGACGGCCATCTGTCTTGACCGGTTGGGGAGGAAGAAAAGGAGAGAGAAAGAGAGAAAAGACACACAAATGGACGGAGAGAGACAGACAGACACACTTCCAGAGATGCAAGCAAAGCCTAACAGTAACTATAATATTTATAGTAATGTGAATATAACGTATATGTTAAGACAGTTAATACAACAGAATAGTTGAAACAAGCACAGCTAAGGTGACAGAATATGAAAATGATAATAATTATGGTGGCAAACATGATCAATGATGAGTAGTGGCAATAGCAGCTACGATACAGCTACAAATTTTATAGTTTATTAAACTAGTGATAGTATATATGAGTAACAGTGATAATAGCAGCAGGAAGTATCATGTAGGACCACGGCAGCAGGCACCACCACGATCAGCAGAGACCTGCGAGACGACAAAGCACAAACAGCTCCGGGGAAGAAGCTGAATTAGTAACATGCATTGATGAGACATGAATGATACAGACAGAGAGGAGAGAAGCTCAGAGTATCAGGAAAAGTATTATCCCCCGGCAGACTAGGCCTATAGCAGCACAATTAAGCAGAATAAAGTCTCATCGTAAGCCCTAGCTGTAAGCTTTATCAAAAAGGAAAGTTTTAAGTTTACTTTTAAATAAGGGGACAGTGTCTGCCTCCCGAATAACATTTGGGAGTTTGTTCGCAATATTACGCAGGTGAAAATGTGCAGTCCTTGTTGTTAGTTTTATGTGAGAATCGAAGGACATATCCTGATCAAAAATAACACCCAGATTCCTTACTGTGGTGCTGGAGGACAACACAACATCATCCAGAGTAACAATGTCTTTAGCTATTGAGTTTCGGAGGCCTTTGGGGCTAAGTACAATAACTTCAGTTTTGTCTGAGTTTAACATCAGGAAATTGCTGGTCATCCAGCTTTTTATTTCCTTAATGCACATTTGAAGTTTATCTAACTGATGGGTTTCTTCTGGTTTGATCGACAAATATAATTGTGTATCATCAGCATAACAATGAAAATTTATGGAGTGCTTCCTTATAATGTTTCCTAAGGGAAGCATATATAAGGTGAAAAGAATCGGTCCAAGGACAGAACCCTGTGGGACTCCGTGACTAACTTTAGTGTGCATGGAGGATTTGTCATTAACATGTACAAACTGAGATCTATCTGATAAATATGACTTAAACCAGCTCAGTGCGGTTCCTTTAATGCCAATTAGATGCTCCAGTCTCTGTAGCAGGATGCGATGGTCAATAGTGTCGAAGGCAGCACTAAGATCTAGTAAGACAAGTACAGAGACAAGTCCTTTGTCTGAAGCTATTAGAAGGTCAGCCTGTGAATGTTCTCATTCGTCCAGGTCATCGTTATCCTCAAAGCAATTTCAGTCAAAAACAACTGGACTGGTTGTTTGTCTAGGAAGACGTTTCACCTCTCATCCAAGAGGCTTCATCAGTTCATGTACACATCTGACCAGGCTGGGACTTGTCCAACTAACTGGTGTGGAGATCCTGGTATTTAACCTCTCACAAGGCCGATGATGTCACTGAAACCCTTTGTGCTCCAAGTGCCCACGCCCGTCGTTAGAGTGACAGTCGGTGGTGGGCAGTTGGTTTCGACGTCGTTAGTGCTCTATTGAGTCTGAACGACAGTCGTTGGGGTCACCCGGGCCATGTGTGAACAGTTGTCCTTTGAGGTTAGATTGTTGAATCTCCTGGGAAGGGACGAAAGGGCGGCATTGTAAATTGGAGATAAGTGGTGTCTCAGACCCCCTCCTCTGTTTAGCGATGGTTTCTCCACTTTAACATAGATGGCTTCTTTTACTCCTCTTTCAAACCATCTGTCCTCTCTGTCCAAGATTTGGACATTGCTGTCATCAAAGGAGTGGGCTTTCTCCTTGAGGTGTAAGTGGACAGCCGAGTCCAGGCCTGAGGAGTTAGCTCTCCTGTGTTGGGCCATGCGTTTATGCAGTGGTTGTTTTGTTTCTCCAATGTAAAGATCTTTGCATTCCTCGTTGCATTGGACAGCATAAACCAGGTTGCTTTTGTGGTGGTGTGGTGTTCTGTCCTTCGGATGTACTAGTCTCTGTCTGAGTGTGTTACCGGGTTTGAAATACACAGGGATGCAGTGTTTGTTGAAAATCCTCCTGAGTTTCTCCGATACCCCAGCCACATATGGGATGACTATGTTGTTTCTCCTGTTATCTTTTTCTTTCTCATCCACTTTGGTTTTCTTTCTGGAGGCAGCTGCCGTTTTAACAAAGGTCCAGCTGGGGTAGCCACAAGTTGTGAGGGCGCCTCTCAGGTGCTTGCGTTCTTCCCCTTGAGCCTGTGAGCTAGTGGGTACGTTATCAGCTCTGTGCTGCAGTGTTCTGATAACGCCAAGCTTGTGTTCCAAAGGGTGGTGAGAGTCGAAAAGTAGATATTGATCCGTGTGAGTGGGTTTTCTGTATACCCCTATGTGGAGGCTCCTGTCATTCTCCATATGGACGTCACAGTCCAAGAAGGGCAAGCTGTTGTCTTTAACTTCCTCTCTGGTGAACTTGATGTTTCTGTCCACTGAGTTGATATGTTCAGTAAAAGTTTGCACCTCTTTGGATTTGATCTTAACCCTTTTAAGAAGAGGTTTAATTGCAGCTACTTTAAAAGACTGTGGTACATAACCTGCTGATAAAGACATGTTAATCATATCTAATACAGGAGTGCTAATTAAAGGTAACACTTCTTTAAGTAACCTAGTTGGAATAGAGTCTAGGAGACAAGTAGAAGGTTTTGATGCTGAAATAGTAGAGGTTCATTTGTTAAGGTCGACTGTAGAAAAGCAGTCCAAGAATATATCAGGTCGTACAGTTTGTAAGGTTCCTGGGTTTGATGAAAAAATAGTGCCAAGCGAGTTGATTTTGTCTCTAATAGTTATAATTTTGTCATTAAAGAAGGTCATGAAGTCGTTACTACTGAGGGTTATAGGAATACATGGCTCAATAGAGCTGTGGCTCTCTGTCAGCCTGGCTACAGTGCTGAAAAGAAATCTAGGATTGTTCTTATTCTCCTCTATTAAAGATGAGTTATAGGCTGCTCTGGCATTATGGAGGGCCTTCCTATATGTTTTAAGACTTTCTTGCCAAACTAAGTGAGATTCCTCCAGTTTAGTGGAGCGCCATTTACTTTCCAACTTTCCCGATATTTGTTTTAATTCACGGGTTTGTGAGTTATACCACGGAGCTAACTTCCTCTGTTTTTATTATCTTCTTTTTTAAAGGAGCAACAGAGTCGAGTGTTGTTCTTAGAGAGCCTGCAACACTTTCAACAAGGTGATCAATTTCAGAGAAACCAACGTTAGTGCAGGAGTCTTGAATATTAGGATGAGGCATTAAAGTAAATGCAGATGGAATCGCTTCCTTAAATTTAGTTATAGCACTATCAGATAAACATCTAGTGTAGACACTTTTGCCCAGAGGTGAGTAGTCCTGTAATATGAATTCAAAAGTTATTAAAAAATGGTCTGATAAAATAGGATTCTGTGGAAAGACTATTAAGTCATCAATTTCCACACCATAAACCAAAACAAGGTCGTGGGTGTGATTAAAACAGTGAGTAGGTTTATGTATACTCTGACTAAAACCAATCGAATCTAATAGAGAGATAAACGCGATACTGAGACTATTATTATCGCTGTCCACATGAATATTAAAATCACCTACAATGATTACTTTGTCAGATTTAATGACTAAATTTGACAGAAACTCTGAGAATTCAGACAGAAATTCAGAGTACGGACCAGGAGCACGGTACACTATAACAAATATAATTGGCTGCACAGTTTTCCAGGTTGAATGTGAAAGACTAAGAACAAGACTTTCAAATTAATTATAATTTAGTTTAGGTTTAGGGTTTATTAATAGGCCTGAATCATAAATAGCTGCAACGCCTCCTCCTTGACCACTGCCTCTAGGAATATGAGTATTAATATGACTGGGAGGAGTGGATTCATTTAAGCTAACATATTTCGGTCAGACAGAGTAAATCAATATGGTTATCTGATATCAGATCGTTTACTAATACAGCTTTAGATGACAGAGATCTAATGTTTAAAAGTCCACATTTTATTTTCTGATATTGTTGCATTGTCGCAGATTTTGCGTTGATTTGTATCAAGTTTTTCTTTATAGCTCCTCTTCTGTTCATTTTTGGACAGGTAGGCCTGAACCTGTTTGCTACGTGGATTAAGGAATCCGCTACGATTGGAATGCATTGTGTCAAATGAGGACAATGTATTAAATGGATGTTACGCTGGTTGCATTGGTGCAATGATGGTGGCGCAACTTCTCCGTGCTTTATTTGATTGTGATGTCGGGACTTTGTGGCATAAATACGTGGAGGCTGATGTTTTCTAAAGGCCTATTGCTTGTTGGAATGCTTGGATCAAATCTGCTCTGTCAATGAATTCAAAGGCAATGTCTATGGGTGGATTTTGAACGCGCTCTTGATGAACTGTGATTGTGTTGCTTCATACAAAATACAATCCAACAGAAATGAGTCAAATAAACGCTGTTGCTGAATGTTCAAACATGGAAAAAGGGAAATTAAACTGACGGCCAAAGCTGTTGGAAATAAAATCGAATGGCTCCAGCATGAGCGCAAAAGTGCCGTTAATAAAATGAAAGTACTTATTCCTCAAATAAAAGCGCACATGAGATCAAAAGAAAATGTCACCGAAATCCCCTTACAACTGAACAACTTGAATGCACTGTGTAAAAAGGCCAACGACCTGCACAATGAATTACTGCCACTACTTCCTGATGACGAAGGTGAAAACCAAAACGAGTGGCTTTCTAACATTATGGATTACAGTGATGCATTCAAGGAACGAGTGGAAAATCTACATGAAAACTCAAATTACCATTTCAGACAAATACTTTTGAGCAACCGCCAAAGGAAATAAACCCTGTAGTACAAGTTCCTGTGGAAATAAGCAAGTATTTGTCTGCTGCAGACCCTCCAGTAACTGTTCCCAATGCACAAGACCCTCAGGATGAACTTCGGCCCTGTGACAGCATCTCAAATGCACCCAAGAGATCACGCGCACATCATTCCTCATCCTCAGCCTCACGCTCATCTGCTCGCTTAAAAATGGAAACAAATCTTGCAATTTTGGCAGCAAAACAAAAAGCATTAATGGAAAAACATGCACTGGATGAAGAAGAGTTAATGCTACGCAAAAGAAGAGAACAGCTTTTACTGGAGAATGAAATCACTGAGGAAATGGCAAAACTAAGTGTTATAAAATCACAAAGCACTGTTGGCAGTAAATCAAGATCAAAGGTTTTAGATGGGATGAACTCATACTATGAAAGGACACGCTCAAAACAACTTGATGTCAATGCCACTGAATTTGTCCTATCACTGCCAGTTAAACTACAACTCAATGCAACTGAAACCACACAGACAGCGGTGAAGTCTAAAGTCACACACTTGCCTGACATAGAACTCTCCCAGGTCCTTCTTACACGCTCCAACGTTATCTAATGGCTCCTGAAGATCCTGTGACCAATGTTACACAAACCGACGCATCACAAAATGACAGTGTGCTGGACATAATGAGAAAACAAAATGAAATTACAACACTCCTAATACAACACAATACAACAATGCCTCTCAGCACTCCCAAAAACGGAAATTCCCATTTTCGATGGTAACCCACTCAAATACCATTCGTTCATTAAAGCTTTTGAAAATGGAGTTGAGAGAAACACCAATAACAACTGTGATAGACTCTACTTTCTTGAACAGTACATCGAAAGGGCATGCCAAAGAGCTGGTGAATAGCTGTCAGCACATTGAGTCGGACAGAGGATATTTGAAGGCGAAGGCTCTATTGAAAGAGCACTATGGCAATGAGCAAAAGGTGGCAGCAGCATACATGGAGAGAGCTTTGTCATGGCCCACTATTAGAACAGAGGATGTGAGGGCCCTCCAGGAATATAGACTCTTCCTGGGTGGATGTTGCAATGCTATGGAGGATGTGCAGTATTTAAATGATCTGGACACGCCCACAAACATGTTGGAAATCATCAAAAAACTGCCCTACAAACTCCGAGACCGCTGGAGGTGCCACGCATGTGACCTGCAGGAAAGATACAACAGAAGAGCAAGATTTATGGACATTGCCGACTATGTTGGAAAACAGGTGAAAATCTCAACAGACCCTGTGTTTGGAAACATCCAGGACACTGCTATATCAACCAAACAATTGAAACACAAACCTCACCCTCGCTCCAGCATCAGAGGAACCAGCTTCGCTACCACAGTGAATTGTGTTGGGAGAACAGCCCAATCTGTGAACGAAGACAAGGATACAAAACAACCAGCCAAGAAGATCTGCCCCTGCTGCACTGGAGGACACACATTGGATGTGTGTGCGCGGTTGGAAAAAATCGCACACAAGCAGAAAATTGACTTCCTGAAGGAAAATGGTGCTTGTTTTCGCTGCCTGTCTGTAGGACACATCAGCAAAAATTGCCAAAGGAAGATTTCCTGCTCGAAGTGTGGCCAAAAACACCCGACTGTGCATCATAAGGACAGTGTGGCAACTACAGCACCAGCTGGGAGAAGCGTCCAGGGGCTGGTGAGATGGATTGCAAGCTTCCTATTGCCGGTCCAAGTAAAGGCAAAGAAGGGCAATAAAATCATTCTCACATATGCCTTTTTGGACCAGGGAAGTACTGCAGTGTTCTGTACTGAGAGTCTGAAGCAGAAGCTCAATTTGTCCGGAAAGAGAGCCAACATTCTTCTCAGGACCATGGGACAGGAGAGGGTGGTCAGTAGTTAAATCATGCCAGAGCTGGAGGTGGTGGCACTTGAAGATGACAGCTTCATTGAGTTGCCAAAAGCGTATACTCAGTTGTCAATGCCAGTCCACAAAGCAAACATACCCACAAATAAGGATCTGACAAGGTGGCTATATTTAAAACACATCTCCTTACCACAGATTGAGGCTGGAATTGAGTTGCTGATTGGAACAAATGTCCCACGAGCCATGGAACCGCTGGAAGTCATCCGCAGTGAGCATAATGGACCCTACGCTATAAGGACGGTGCTGGGCTGGACGGTAAATGGACCACTGACAGGAAACGGTGGAGAGGCACCGTTTGTGCCTTGTGTGAACCGTGTGTCCATTGTAAATTTGGATGAACTGTGGCAACAGCAATTTAAGATGGATTTTCCAGAATCTACTGTGGAGGAACAAGTGGGTCTGTCCAGAGAAGACCTGAGGTTCATGGACATGGTCACAAAGTCGGCCAAACACATCGACGGTCACTACCAGGTCGCCCTGCCTGTAAAAAATTCAAACATCAGCATGCCAAATAACTGGAAAATAGTGGAACAGCGTCTATACCATCTGAAGAGGAGGCTCCAGAGGGATCCAGTGTTTTACAGGGAGTATCACACCTTTATTAATGATCTCCTTGCTAAAGGCTATGCTGAAAGAGTTCCTGATGCGGAGCTGGAAAGAAGTGATGGCAGGGTTTGGTACATACCACACCATGGTGTCTACCACCCGACAAAAGGAAAACTCAGAGTTGTGTTTGATTGCGGTGCCAGTTACAAAGGACAATCTCTGAATGAAGAGCTGTTGCAAGGCCCCGATCTAACCAGCTCGCTAATTGGAGGTTCAGGAGGGAACCTGTGGTCATCATGGCTGACATAGAAGCAATGTTTCATCAGGTGCAAGTGCCCCCAGATGACGCTGACCTGCTGCGATTCCTCTGGTGGCCACAAGGAGACCTGAGCCAAGCACCATATGAATACAGGATGAAGGTGCACCTTTTTCGGAGCTACATCCTCCCCTAGCTGCGTCAACTTTGCCCTTAGGAAATGTGCGGAGGATTTTGGACATGAGTACAAAGAGGAGACGGTGGACAAGCTGCAGCACTGCTTCTATGTGGATGACTGTTTGGTGTCAGTTGCGCCAGAGGAGGAAGCACTGACCCTCTGTCATGAGCTCATTTCTCTGTGCGCTAAAGGGGGATTCTGTTTGACTAAGTGGCACAGTAATAGATCTGACGTGCTTAAGGCCATCCCAGAGCTCTACAGAGCTAAAGGCCTGAGGCAGTTGAACCTGGAGCAGGAGTTTGTATCTATTGAAAGAGTGCTGGGTGTAGAGTGGTGTATCAAGTCAGACACCTTTAAATTCAAAATTGTATGGAAGGACAGACCACTCAACCGCAGAGGCATCCTTTCTACTGTAAGCTCTATTTATGATCCGCTGGGTATGTTAAGTCCCCTTGTTCTGACAGCAAAAAGGATCTTGAGGGATTTGTGCAGAAGAGGAGTTTGTTGGGATGACCTTATACCAGAGACTGTCTCCAAAGAGTGGCTTAAGTGGATGCAAGGGCTCCACCTGCTGGATAACTTTGAGCTACCCAGATGTCTAAAACCTCTGGAGTTTGGAGATGTTATTACTGCGCAACTACATCATTTCTGTGATGCTTGTGAGGAAGGCTATGGTACAGTCACTTACCTGCTGTTACAGAATGAGCACCTCCAAATGCACAGTGCTTTCATTATGGGAAAAGCTCGTGTTGCCCCACTGAAGACAGTTACAACTCCAAGAATGGAACTGATTGCTGCAACAATGGCCAGCCGCATGGATGTCCTGTGGAAGAAAAGAGCTACACATGAGTCTTCAGGAATCTGTGTTTTGGACTGATAGTGTTTCTGTGCTTAAAAACATTAACAATGAAAGCTCCAGATTCAAGGTGTTTGTTGCCAATCGTGTTGCAGAGATAATGAAATCATCTCACCCTGCTCAGTGGAGGTACGTGGATACAGCTTCAAATCCAGCAGACGCAGCATCCAGAGGGGTCAAAGTGGAGGCATTTCTGAATGACAGACTGTGGTTAACGGGACCTCTGTTTCTTTGCCAACCTAAAACAGAATGGCCTGTGAACCCTGAGCCTGTGAGCCATCTCTCTCAGGACGATCCAGAGGTGAAGAAAAGAGCCCTAGTCAATGTTGTCCAAACTGGAGAGGATCCCACTACTGAACTGGTCCATCATTATTCCTCGTGGATCTGATTAATAAAGGCAGTGGCATGGTGGCTGAAATATAAAGAATGGTTGTGGTCCTGCAACAGGGAGAGAAAAGGGCTAACAGCCAATCAGACTGAAGACAGCATACAGCAACAGAAAACGATGGAGCAGGAAAGGTGCACATTTAAAAGCGCAGCTGTCCTGGGAGCTCCTACAGTGGAAGACATTGACAAAGCTGAGCTGGCTATAATTCAGTTTTGCCAGAGGAGAAGGTTTTTAGAGTAGCTCTCGTGTCTGGAAAAGGGACAAAATGTCAAGAAAAGTAGTCAACTGTTCAGGTTGTGTCCAAGGCTGGAGAATGGAGTTTTGCGTGTGGGAGGACGACTCAGTAAAGCAGCACTGCCTTTGGAGTCTAAGCATCCTATCATTCTGGCAAAAGACCTTCATATTTCTACCCTGCTGCTGAGAAATATACATCAAGAGGTAGGACACAGTGGTCGCAACCACATGTTGTCCAAGCTCAGGGAGAAATATTGGATGATAGGAGTAAGTACTGCCATTAGGAGAGTTCTGTCCAAGTGCACCACCTGCAGAAGACTGAACGCCACTCCAGTATACCAACAGATGGCAGACTTGCCCATAGAACGACTCAAGCCTGATGAACCTCCATTCACTTGTGTGGGAGTTGACTATTTTGGACCCTTCAAAGTGAGGAGTAGGAGGAGTACAGTGAAAAGGTATGGTGTCATATTCACTTGTCTTGCATTGAGAGCTATTCACATCGAGGTGGCACCTTCTCTGGATACTGACTCCTTCATAAATGCACTGAGGCGTTTTATATCCAGAAGACAGGTCCGCGAGCTGCGCTCTGACAACGGGACAAATTTTGTGGGAGCAGAACGTGAGCTAAAAACAGCAATTGCACAGTGGAACCAGGCACAGGTGCATGATGTGTTACTCCAAAAGGGCATTAAGTGGACATTCAACCCCCCTGCTGGGTCATATCATGGAGGAGTGTGGGAAAGGTTGATCAGATTGGTGAGGAAAGTCCGGAACTCCACCCTGAAGGTACAACGCTTGGATTAGGAGGGACTCCACACAGTTCTCTGTGAAGTGGAAGCCATTATTAACAGCAGGCCCATCACCAAGGCCTCCACAGATCCTAACGACCTGGAGGCACTGACACTGAACCATCTGTTATTGCTTAAAAATCAGCCTTCATTACCACCTGGAGAGTTTCAAGCAGCAGACCTGTACACACAGAGAAGATGGAGACACGTTCAGTATCTGATCTGTTCTGGAAACGCTGGACAAAGGAGTACCTGCCTCTGTTACAGGAAAGACAGAGATGGACTGGGGTCCAGAGAAACCTTGTCGCAGGAGATCTAGTTTTGCTTATGGACAGCACCGCACCTTGTAATTCCTGGATTATGGGACGTGTCTTGCAAACCTTTCCGGATCGCAAGGGATTTGTTCGTCAAATTCGGATTAAGACTAGAACCAGTTGCTATATCCAAGGTGTGTCTGTTGCTGGAGAAAGAGGAGGCAGCATGAGGACGTTGCTGACCTTTATGGGGACTTTGTTTTTTTTTTTTGGACTTGAGCTGGACTATGCACTCGTCGGTCATAAAGATGACCAGAAGAAGGAATATTCAGTGTAATGGATTATTCATGGACTGGATTTTTTTGGTTTTTGAAATTGATATGAAGATTTATTGTGTCTCCTATTGTGTTTTGAAATGTGAATTATTATGTGAGACCTAATAATTAGGGGCTGGTGTGTAGGAGACATACAGGTTGAAAATGAGGAGCACGGTGTGCTTGAGAGTGTGTGTTTCAGAGGCGGTGGTTCACGTGGGAGTGGGCGTGTGCACGTGCAGAAGTGTGTGTAAAGGTGCGCACATACCTGTGACACAGATGATGAGAGAGACAGGGTTGGGTAGTAGCCGTAATTTTTGTTGACCGCTTTTGTTGATCCACTCATTCATTTATCACTTTTTTGTCTGGGCGGCAGTAGCTCAGTCCATAGGTGACTTGGCTGGGAACTGTAGGGTTGCTGGTTCAAGTCCCTGTGTGGACCATATATGGAGTGTGGACTGGTGGCTGGAGAGGTGCCAGTTCATCTCCTGGGCACTGCCGAGGTGCTGTTGAGCAAGGCACCGAACCCCCAACTGCTCGGGGCGCTGGTCACTGGCAGCCCCCTCGCTCTAACATCTCTCCTTCATTGCATGTATAGGTCCTGTTAGTGCATGTGTGTATTTCGGGCCTGTGTGTGTAACATGTATAATAATAAGAGTGAAAAAATTCAATTTCCCCGTGCGGGATAAATAAAGTAATTTTTATTCCATTCATCCATCTTTATTGCGCTGTAATAGCTCTGTGCTGTTCTTTCATAATAAATGCAACAAAAGCATATCTGGATTTCAGCGTATATGTAATCATAGCCTCCTAGCGCGTTACAAATCCGCGAACCTGAGTACCCAACCTCGTACTCTCAGCGGCCAAAGGGTTTTGTCAAGGAAGCCGCAACAATATATATATGTGCAGTCCACAGGGCACCATTCAGAGAGAATTCTGACAATTCTGATTGTTGTCCAGACAGAGCTTCTCCAGCAATCCACACTCTTTAGAACGTGTTAACCATATTGAGCAAATGCCTTTTTTTGTTTTTGTCAGAAACAGGCCACCATGCCTCTAGCAGGTGAAGACATTGGAGGTAAGCCTTAAGTTGCTGTCATTTTTGCAGCTGATGGTGGTCAAGAGCCACGGTCAGCAGGCACGACCACATGATTCTTCTTTGACTCAGTAGCTTTTATTTCAGGATTTGCCATTCCATAGATTCTCTTCTAAGCCTGTAACAAAGCTGTTAAATGTATTCAGTGGCTCCAGTGATTTTTCAAGTCTAAGAAAATAACCCTGATAATATTATAGCTATGTCACAAGGGTGATCTCAGCTGAGACTTGATGATAACAAATATACAGAGAGCCTGCATTACAAACTTCACCAAGCAAGCTATATACAGTGGATGTCAAAACTAGAGACCAATTAATTAATGCTTTATTGATTTATTCTGATTCTGATTGATTTTTTATTGTTCAGAATTTGATAGAATATCAGCTGTGTCTATACCACTGCTGTACTAGCATGTTTTTTTAAATAACCATTGCACTTCAACAAAAACCTTTATTTTCGTGAAAAAAAAACAGTGATCCAAATTAGAGAACAGTAACCACTGTTTAAGAAGACAAGATTTCAATAATGCTTTCTTCAGGCTATAGGATTCAAAAACCTTGAACGCCCAACCTCTCTCTGATGGCTGAGAGGGTCGTCCCTTTGGCCTTCATCTGGACAACCTGCTGTTTCAGGGTTTCAGTCTCTTTAGAGCAGCTTGGTATCTTACAAAGTAACCAGGAGAGCTGGAGATAAATAGGGTGTGTCCAACAATGAGGTCAATGTCACCAGATTAACACAAGATCTGAAAGTGTTCTCAAATTTTGATCACTATTTTTTTTTTCACAAAATAAAGGTTTTTGGTTAACTTGGTTATTTAAAAAATATTCTATTAAATTCTGGATAAAAAAATAACAGTATTTCAGAAAATTAATTCAAGTATGTATTTGTTGTTTGATCTCCACTGTACATGTACAGTGGGTACAGAAAGTATTCACCCCCTGAAATGTTTCTCTCCTTCTTACAGTGGTGGCTCCTCACAAATTTCTTAGGGGGGGAAACTTTTGGGATGATGGCTAAGATGACCCGTTCGATGGGTCAAATCCTAATAAATAAAAGTCAGACAGCTGACTTGACAGTGTTACATTAAACTGTTTAATTAGGTTATCCTGTTCAACCACTAGATGGCAACACCAGACATCAATTATACATACTGTACTGTATTTTTGTAAAACTATATCAATGTAAATGTCTCAAATAAAATACATTTGGTTCCACAATAAAACACTTCCAGCGTGGCCATCAACAGATACATTGTCATCTACTAGTTATAGCATCATGAATGCTATAGTGATAATCAAATCAAAACATATTATACTATCATCAAAACTGTAATTAATCAAATCTTTCAGAACATATTCAGTATATATTTGGCTGGTAATATGAAATCATTACAGCTATTTACATTTCAACATTTGGAGAGTTCAACATAACATAACTCACCATTTAATAACACACTCATTTATCACTTGTATTGAAATTTTGCTTGCCTCTCTTTCAAGCAGCCAAATTGACCAATTACCCTCTCGTTGAAATCAGGCATGTTCCTGACAAGGTCTCTTTCCATGGAAAGCATGACCAATGCATTCAGACGTTCCTGTCCCATTGTATTTCCCAGGAACGTCTTGATTCTCTTGAAGGTGGAGAAACACCTCTCAGCTGCAGCTGTTATCATTGGAGTGGTTAGAAGGATGTTCAACAGCGCCACAGTCTCAAAGAAGGTTTCCTGGAGGCTGTAGCTCTGTAGAACCTGGTACAGAGCCAGTGCACCACAGCAGCCCCTGTAGTCTGGACTTGTTTGTTGTTTTCAGATGCCGCTTAAACAGCTCTGCCTCTAGCAGCATGGCACTCACAAGGTGGCTGGTGAAGGAGAACCCGTCTGTGGCATGGCACAGGATTGTTATGCAGACCTCTTAAAATTATAAAAATGTACAGTCAGTAACACACAATTTTAAAAAATATATTCTACTGTAGTTGGCATGAATGCAAACTACTGCATCTACTGTCTAAATGTTCCGAAGCATGCATTTTGTTATTCATGCAGACTTATACTGTATCTTTGTGAGTATAATGGATAAGTAATGGGTGAGTATAAAATGATTACCATCCATTATTGAATCTAAGTCTGTAAAAAACAAAGGATGGGATTTTATATCACTTGGTTCCAACACTTGAGCATTCAGTGAATCAGTAGTGAATGCATATAGCTCTTGTGACAGCCTCTGCTTCTCTTGTTCTCCTTAGGCTCTCCTTGATCTTGTGGTACCTGCTGCTTCTTGCTGCTGCTGTTGTGGGGAGCTTTGTTCCCTGAAGGGAGACGGATCTAGGATATGCCAGTTTTTGCTCACCTCATCGTTATGACGCCGCATAGCTAACCTGTAGCTCTCATCCAACTGTGTTGCCACTCTCTCCCAAAGGCCGAAAGTTTTATGCATTTTTGATGCTTCATGTTTCTATGAGACCACCAGGGAAATCACCCCAAGGGGTAGGTGCTGCTGATTGGACAATAATATTAAGACCTTTATACAGTCTATGATTAAGTCTTAGATGGGCAAAATATGTATTTTTGTCGTGTGGCTGAAGGAGGGCGGTGCACTATCGCCCACTATGGGCCAGTCGCCCCTAAGAAAGCATGGGGGGCTGTGGCTCAGAGGTAGAGTGGGTTGTCCTCCATTCGAGAGATCGCATGTCCAAGTGTCCTTGGGCAGGACACTGAACCCCGGATTGCTCCCTGTGCTGTGCATTGGTGTGTGAATGTGGTGTGATGGGTAGATTAGATGGTATGTAGGTATCAGAAGACTAGGCGCTATATAAGTACAAGTCCATTTACTATTACATCCATCTAATCTGCAGCCGTTTGCTAAAATCACTTATTTGTTCCTCATTGATGTTCACACAGCACCCCATGTTGACAGAAAAACACAAAGTTGTAGATTTTTTTATTTATTAAAGAACAAAAACTGGCCCTAAGTATTCAGAACCTTTGCTCAGTATTGAGTAGAAGCAGCCTTTTGAGCTCATACAGCCAGGAGTCTTCTTGGAAATAATATTTTTTCAAACCTGGATTTGGGAATCCTCTCCGGTTCTGTCAGGTTGGATGGCGAATGTTGGACAGCCATTTTCAGATGTCTGAAGATGCTCAATGTGATATTTCAGTAATTGTTCTTTAATACATTTGCAAAAATGTTGTTTTCTGTCAGAATGGGGTGCTGTGTGTACATTAATGAGGAGAAAGAATCCACTTAAGGTAAATTATTTTCGCAAATGGCTGCATATAACCAAAGAGTGAGAAATTTAAGGGGGACTGAATACTTTCCATACCCACTGTAGATATACAAATAAAAAACGTGAAATACAGTTTATAGAAAAGGGCAAGAATGAGGACCAAATAGGCAGTGGTTGACCAAGGTAACAGCAGACAAAAGACACATGCTAACTTCCAGCACAATCATCTCAGAACTGAAAGAAACAAATGGGACTCTGGTCCACCCATCTACAAAAAACTGTCCTCTTATGTGTAAACAAAGCCAAACAACTCACCAATTCTGCACAAAAACACTAGAATTGGGGTGCAAAACTTGCAAAGGACTGAGGAGCGCTACAAGGTTGGGTGTGTGCAGGCAACAGTGAGGTGCCCTTTTGCTGAAGGTCATCCCCCTTCTCTCCCCCGTTTCCTGCCACTCTTCAGCTGTCCTGGTAAATAAGGACTCAAATAAGCCCTCTGGGTTTTTTCCCCTCTTTCTGCACTGCTTATTGTTTGTCAATTCGTAATTTCTATGTATGTTTTTAAATTGTGCAAAATAAATACAATTTTAAAAAAAGAAACCATGAAAAGGCCAAAAAAACCAACAACTTTGCAAGTGAACCTAAGTTCACTCCAGTTCCAAGTGACCAGAATCCTATATTTCCCTCATATGTGACCCGTATCTGATTTGCTTTGGACAGTGTGAACAGCACAAGTCCCGTTGAATCTGACATTTTTAATTAGAATCAGGACACTTTTAATGTGCTACTGAATCAGATACGTATCAGATTTTTCATTTAATGTGACTGACGTCATTCTGACCCGCGCTGCTCTGTTTTGGAAATGAATAACCAATAAAGTTGTTGTGGTTTTTTTTTAAAGTGCAATAGGAGCCTGGAACAGAATCAAAACAAACATGGAGGACAGCAGTGAAGCAGGCGGCCGGTGGAGGGAGAGGGAAGTTTTAGACCTCATTAGTATTTGGTCGTTTTAGTATTTGTAATTTCCCGGCTGCCTCCACACACTGTTTTTAGCATTAAGCCATAAAGTCCTACAATACCAGCTGATGTTACTGTGTTCGCTTTGGTAAACACCGTTGTGGTGTGATGTCATCAATGATCAACTGAGCATGTGGGTCACTTCAGGAGCGTGAGCTGTTCAAACAGCAATCTGTAGACAGGCCACATTTAAAGACGTAATGTGAACAGACAAACAAAAAATCAGATTGAGCAATAAATCAGAATTGTGCGTTAAGACCTGCAGTGTGAACAGAGCCCAAGATAATTGCTGCTGGTCCCACCAAAAGTCACCCCAGTTCACAGCATTTTTCACATATGCATTTTTTGATATGCATATATATATATATATGCAAAGTATATATATATACAGTGCCTTGCGAAAGTATTCGGCCCCCTTGAACCTTTCAACATTTCGCCACATTTCAGGCTTCAAACATAAAGATATAAAAGTTTAATTTTTTGTCAAGAATCAACAACAAGTAGGACACAATCGTGAAGTGGAACGAAATTTATTGGATACTTTAAACTTTTTTAACAAATAAAAAACTGAAAAGTGGGGCGTGCAATATTATTCGGCCCCTTTACTTTCAGTGCAGCAAACTCACTCCAGAAGTTCAGTGAGGATCTTTGAATGATCCAATGTTGTCCTAAATGACTGATGATGATATATAGAATGCACCTGTGTGTAATCAAGTCTCCGTATAAATGCACCTGCTCTTTGATAGTCTCAGGGTTCTGTTTAAAGCGCAGAGAGAACCATGAAGACAAAGGAACACACCAGGCAGGTCTAAAGACTGATTAGAGATGCAGCCAAGAGGCCCATGATCACTCTGGATGAACTGCAGATAACTACAGCTGAGGTGGGAGAGTCTGTCCATAGGACAACAATCAGTCGTGCACTGCACAAATCTGGCCTTTATGGAAGAGTGGCAAGAAGAAAGCCATTTCTCAAAGATATCCATAAAAAGTCTCGTTTAAAGTTTGCCACAAGCCACCTGGGAGCAGTGACGTGCGGTCAGGGGAGGCAGGTGAGGCTGTGCCTCCCCTGTCATCATGAGAGGAAAAAGAAACGAAATAATAAAATAACACAAGTATTAATATTTGTCCTCTGGACTATGATTTTGGTGTGGTTCTTAATGTATTTTGACCATTTTTATAGTAAAAATCACAGAAAATTCTGTATTTCCTGCTTAAATAAACGGAGTCTCTTCGGAGACGAGAGGTGAGGCATGGACAGCCGAGCCTCCCTCCAGATTGCGCAATCACTCACAAACTGGATTGAGCGCGTGCAAACGGCGCGTGCTTGTTGCCATTTCTGTGTATGTTTCCAATATGATGGTTGAGGACACTTTTATGTAATAAAAGCATACGTCTTCTTTCCCATGGTGTTCAGTGATGTTTTTTACGCATGTGTGTAATATTTACATCTTATTGATGTGACATAAATCCACAGGGGAAATGCTGCCTTGAGGCAGGCAGTACCTCTACCTCAAGGAGGGCGGCGATAGTGAGCAGCCTAATAGCCAGGCAGGTCACGGTGAACTCTGACCCGTGTGCATAAAGTAAACACAAGAAGAATGCTGTGCGACGCTGTAGAGCTTAGCGACAAGCTGTCATTTCTCGCCCTGAAAATGGAGGATTTGATTTCTAAACGAAGACATTTTTCAAAGCTGGACTTTCAGTCAGTAAAGGTAAGATATACTGCAATATACAGTCATTTACAGTGAAGGTAAGATATACTGCAATATATAGTCATTTACAGTAAAGGTAAGATATACTGCAATATATAGTCATTTACAGTAAAGGTACGATATACTGCAATATACAGTTGCACTGGTGTTTTAGAATGGTTTTCAGCATCCTATTCGCTCCTATTCTCTCATCCTATCCTATTGGCATCCTATTTTTTTTTGTAAATCTGACTTGTGAGTCAGTGCCTCCCCAACCCCAACCCTCACTGCACGTCACTGCCTGGGAGACACACCAAACATGTGGAAGAAGGTGCTCTGGTCAGATGAAACCAAAGTCGAACTTTTTGGCCACAATGCAAAACGATATGTTTGGCGTAAAAGCAACAGCTCATCACCCTGAACACACCATCCCCACTGTCAAACATGGTGGTGGCAGCATCATGGTTTGGGCCTGCTTTTCTTCAGCACAGACAGGGAAGATGGCTACAATTGATGGGAAGATGGATGGAGCCAAATACAGGACCATTCTGGAAGAAAACCTGTTGGAGTCTGCAAAAGACCTGAGACTGGGACGGAGATTTATCTTCCAACAGGACAATGATCCAAAACATAAAGCCAAATCTACAATGGAATGGTTCACAAATAGACATATCCAGGTGTTAGAATGGCCAAGTCAAAGTCCAGACCTGAATCCAATCGAGAATCTGTGGAAAGAGCTGAAGACTGCTGTTCACAAACGCTCTCCATCCAACCTCACTGAGCTCGAGCTGTTTTGCAAGGAAGAATGGGCAAGAATTCCAGTCTCTCGATGTGCAAAACTGATAGAGACATACCCCAAGCGACTTGCAGCTGTAATTGCAGCAAAAGGTGGCGCTACAAAGTATTAGCGCAAGGGGGCCGAATAATATTGCACGCCCCACTTTTCAGTTTTTTATTTGTTAAAAAAGTTAAACTATCCAATAAATTTCGTTCCACTTCACGGTTGTGTCCTACTTGTTGTTGATTCTTGACAAAAAATGACACTTTTATATCTTTATGTTTGAAGTCTGAAATGTGGCGAAATGTTGAAAGGTTCAAGGGGGCCGAATACTTTCGCAAGGCACTGTATATATATATATATCCAAAGTATATATATATATATATATGCAAAGTATATATATATGTATATATATATATATACATATATATATGCAAAGTATAGTATATATAGATATATATATATCTATATATATATAGATATATGAGTAAATAACTATCTATATATAGATATATATATATCTATATATACTATACTTTGCATATATATATGTATATATATATATATATATATATATAACTATCTATCAATAGATATAGATAGATATCTATCTATATATAGAGACCAATGTGACATAAACAGCTTTTTGTCCAACCAGCTATCTTTAAACTTCATAGATCTATATATATCTATATATATATAGATATATACATATATAATATATATATATAATATATATATATATATATATAATATATATATCAATTATATATATATATCAATTATATATATATATCAATATATATACAATAGATATATATATATATAATAGATATATATATATAATAGATATATATATATATAATAGATATATATATATATGAGAGAGAGAGAGAGAGAGAGAGAGAGAGAGAGAGAGAGAGAGAGAGAGAGAGAGAGAGAGAGAGAGAGAGAGAGAGAGAGAGAGAGAGAGAGAGAGAGAGAGAGAGAGAGAGAGAGAGAGAGAGAGAGAGAGAGAGAGAGAGAGAGAGAGAGAGAGAGAGAGAGAGAGAGAGAGAGAGAGAGAGAGAGAGACCAATGTGACATAAACAGCTTTTTGTCCAACCAGCTATCTTTAAACTTCAGAGATTCCGTTTGCATTTTATAAAACCAAGAAAAGTGGTGTTCTGCCCCATAATGGCTTTTACACTTAATCTTTTTCTTTGATTGTTGCCGATTCATTTTTCGTTCTGACTCCTCAATTGTGTATAATTAATGTTCATTGGATTGAATGTTATGGGTTATGCTTTGAGGTTCTTTTTTTTTTTTTTTACAAAACTGAAGGAGCAAACTTATAGATAGACAATATGGCTACACTACACAGAGTATCACTGATCTTATATGAAAACAACATTATCCCTGCCGTCTCAGACCACCAAGAGTGCTTCACATGTACAGAGATGAGTCAAATATAATACATCATTCACACAGTGTCATTTGGTCCAGGAGAGCTTTAAAACCCCACATGAACAGGAATTCACATGCTTTGTGTCTCCTAGTGTTGATGTCAGAGCTCATCATGGCGTAGTGGCACTTGGCTGGGCTGTATGAAGACGCCCTCCATGGAGCGCCACCAGTTGTGCTGGTTGGGAGTGCTCATGCCATGCACCTCCCGTTGGCCGCGGATAGGGTGGCCGTACTGCTCCCCTGTCACACTCAGGAAGACGTCAGTGCCCAAATGTTTGAAGCGCACAGTGTCATCGCGCTCCCAGTAGATGCCATCACACTGCACCGTCCACACGTCCAGGTCGTCACCCTCCCCGTTCTCTCCAAAGGCGCTGACCTCCTGCAGGTGAAATGGAACAGACCCAAAGCAACAATGAATGTATCCTACTAACACACAAACGTTAGCTAGGTATTTGTGAGTGTGGGGGCCACTGTCTGACCTGGTTATTGGACAGAGGGGAGCTGAAGTGGTGTGTGTGGAGGTTTCGACCAGTCTTCATATGCGTGATGCGTATGGCCTGACCACACCTTATGGCTGCCCCACGCTGACACGGATGGTTGGGCTTGCCACGAATCCGCCAATAACTGTTGGCATCATCTGCGTTCTCCACTCCAGTTACAGACTGTTGTCCACTGCCTACACACAAACACATACACACAGTGATGAACACTAAGGGCGCACTCACACTGTCCATTCGTTCAGTGCCCAAGCACGCTTCAAGGCTAAATTCTAGTTTGTTTGAGCAGTGTGAGTACAACTGTACAGCGCCCAGGTAAGGCACGCTTGCGGGCTGTGGCCCGGTTTAGAGAGGTGAACTTTTGTAAAACAAGGATGCACATGACCAAGCATTGACGGCTGTCCCAATGTCTATTTATAGTCTGTTCTCCGCAAGGGACATTTATAAAGATCCTATCGAACTTTTCGCGGTGGTTTGATGCAGAGGTGGAGTGTTTACTGCAGATTTAGTCCGATGAAAATATTAAAAAAGTCAGACAAAACTAAAGCACGGGGTGCCGTACGAATAGACAGTGGGAGTGCGCACTAAGAGGACTGTGTATTCAGTAGAGCAACAATAAAGTCCACACTGTGGTTTCACCATCATGGGTGGATTTACCTGTTGATGTGTGTTATTTTGTTATTAAACCCATAGCAGAACAAATGGTTTCTGAGAGTTTTAAAGGTCACATCTGCATCACCAAAACCAATCCGATAAGATGTGATGAAGTAGCCCCACAGCTGCTTCAGTTTCCGAACACAGCAGCAGAGTTGACAGAGTTTCATACTAAAACCTAAGTTGGTTAACACTTCATCAGGAAATAACTTTTGCTAAAAATGGAATAACGAATAGGATCTTGCAATGGGCCACTGACACCAAATGAAATGGAACTGTACGCATTCATGTATGCTACTCGACTACACAAAAAGTCTCCGATAGTGTTTTCACACGCACGCACGCACGTGTTAGAAACGACTTGTGTCCGCCTCTCGCATAACCACGACTCTTTATAGTGACCCGGCCGGATCTCACAGACAGCTTTGTGGCTAATTTAATTAGTTCCATGTTAAGGCCTCTACACATGATATGCGGTAAAAAGTTTGTGCAGCCCATTCCATTCATTTCCTATGGAGCAGACGGCAGTGCCCAATGTAGTTGCTCAGATTTGCCTCTCTGTCGCTGCGCTCAAAGTTCAACAGATTTAAACTTTAGTTTCCGCTGACCTTTAAAAAGAACAACCAATGACATAGAAGCTTTGAGTGTGACGTTTACATTTCCTAGGCAACCAGAGGGCGACATCAAGCCAGCTAGAAAGATGGAGGAAAAATGTATTGTTTGAGTGTTCGAGTTTCCCGAACTATTTAACGTTACACTAAAGTCGTATCAGGATCTCAGTAGAAAAGGTAATGATAAAAGTTTATAAGCTGTCACAGCAGGTTTGTGAATAGGCAGTTTATGAGCTAACAGATGTTTTAATACTAACGCTGATTTAACCGTTTACTGGGTCTCTCCACCCAACCTCACAGTGAGCCCAGCGCAAAAGTCTGTTCATAAGAAGGCCCCTTAAGTGAAGTGGTATGTTCAGGAAGAGCCTGTGAGACTTGAAGTGCATTTGTGTGTGCACAGCAGGTGCAAATGGTGAACACTCTTTCTTATCATGCAACTATCCAAAGCAAAAATTGGCACAATTGTTGTCCTTTAAAAGATTCATTATGCAGCTCTAGTATGAATATATTGTGCTCCTGTGACCAGAGTCTGCTAGTTCTAATGTAGTTCTGTGATTAACACTGCTGACTGTTTAGCTATATTTCAAATAACTACAATAAGCAGGCTAAGCCCCTGCTTACACACATTAGCATCTTTGTGACCTCTTGACATCTGATGGATGGGAATTGTATTTCAACGTAATATTTACGACTTGGTGCATTATAAACTTTATAATGGGCTTCGCTGAAAATGAAAACCAGCAAATATTTCAAATATATTTGAAAATGTAGGCATGGTACAGGCAGGTTAAGTGGACACACTAACTGGTTCATGGTGCTGATATCATGCGTGGGGGGAAATGTAATGCCTAGGTCTGTCGCAATACATCAATGAATCGCATGATAACTTTTCCAGCCGCAATCATTTCCATGTTTCCTGTTTTCCTGGTGTCCGTCTATCACAGAGTTTCACTGCGGTGCATCTGTTTCCACTGAGCCTCTCTCTTCCTCAGCATAATGAGGAGTTAACCCTCGTCTTGTGTTGTGTCAGTCACTTGTCAGCAGCACGGTCTGTGTCTGTGGAGGAGGACCCCTGGAGTTACCTTGAGTGCAGCAGGAGAGCCCTGTGAGGAGGTTAGAGGACACGCTAGTTGAGATTTGACGGAATAAAAACAAAGTTGGACTTGGTTTCAAAGCCGAACGCCACAGCTGCCGTTTGGGAGCACTTCAGGTTCAAACCTAATGACCGCAGTGAACCACTTCACCTGAGTAGGGATGTCACGAGAACTGATACTTGCGATACCTTTCGGTTCTAGAATAAAAAAACCTAGTCTGTGTGGCGTTCGGCATCGGCAGCTGTGGCGTTCGGCTTTGAAACCAACTCCATCTTTGTTTTTATTCCGCCAAATCTCAACTAGCGTGTCCTCTAACCTGCTCCTCACAGGGCTCTCCTGCTGCACTCTAGGTAACTCCACCACAGACACAGACCGTGCTGCTGACAAGTGACTGACACGACACCAGACGAGGGTTAACTCCTCATTACGCTGAGGAAGACAGAGGCTCAGTGGAAGCAGATGCACCGCAGTGAAACCTCTGTGATAGACGGACACCAGGAAAACAGGAAACATGGAAATGATTGCGGCTGGAAAAGTTTTCAAGCTCATTAAAAGTTATCGTTTTGAGGCTCCGTAAGTTTGGGTGCTGTGTCGCTTCCTGAACAAATGGGGGCAGTATAGAGTGTTCCAGTCAGACTTGCATTCAGAAGTAGCAGGTCACAAACAAGTGAAACAAGTGGACATAAACTCCATGTGGAACTACAGCGATCACTTCGCCCTGACTCGTTGATCTAAAAGGCACCAAGAGTCGTGTATGGAGGTACTTTGCGTATAAGACAGATGACCGTGGAGTTAGCATCAATCTGCAGAAACCAGTATACAAACGATGCTACCGCGGTCTTCAGACCAAGGGAGGCATCACTATCATTTTAGCATTCACCGTAACAACAAGCAACGTTCAAAACTCCACTCATGTGTCCACAGACACATTTGCTCAAACAAAACTATAAAGTCTGAACAGATAGGTAACGTTATGTTTAACATTGTGATGAAAAACTAATCAAGGAGGCATTCAGAGGACAACTACGGTTTACATTTCAGTCAGTCTTATCAATTAAATACTAATACAAACATTTTTATGTTAATGTATTAACATTAACTACCTGGCACCACCATGTCTGTAAAAATGACTGCATCTACTGCTAGTAATTAGGTGTGTGTGTGCTAATAAAGAAGTTAAAGTTTAAGTAAATAGGATCTCACAAAATCCTTTTTAGTTTTTACAGTGGTATTGAATCGGCATGGAGAATCAGGTCATTTCACTGGTTTGGGCACGGACTCGTGAATTTTTGGTATGGTGACATCTCTACACCTGAGAAATATATATATATATATATATATATATATATATATATACACCGATTCTACCCCAAAGTGAAAGCCCAGACCTTGTGTTTGCGGTGTTTCGTGGTTTCTGGGTGTTTGCAAGGTAACTTTAAATGGTCAGATTTCCTCTACAAACAGCTCCGTCGCAGCTGGAGGGACAACACACAGCATGTTGTCTGGTGTCTAAAGGCAGGGAGCGCACGGCCTGGAACCTGGCACCTGCGCTGTCGGAGTGGTTACCTGAGCCGTACTTGACATCGTGGGAGTGCAGGCGGACGTTGTGTCTGGTGTTGAGCAGCTTGAGCAGCGAGCCGCAGGTGACCCGGCTGAGGTCCTGGTCTGCTCCTCCGCACTGTGACCACAGCAGAACAAACAACAGTGATGAGACCAAAACACGAACAGCGAGCATCACCTCCATCTTTGTCTCTGTTCTGACACCGACAGGACTAACAGCACATTCAGTCACTGTCAAACCTTACTGCTGATGTCAACCAATCAGAGCTTGACAAGTCCTAAAGCGCGGAAGCAAATGTCGACATATGATTGGTCAAAGTACGTGTCCGCGCTTCATAGGGCTGGTAAGTCCCGCCCCTGTAGACCCCGCATCGACCGCTACTGCCCATGGCGCTGAAGAGCTGTGGGGCCTCCATCTTGGACCGGTCAACCGCTCCACTCAGTGTAATCTGTGTGGCAGGTGCAATGAACTGTCAGCGCATTCAATGAGTCATCCCTCACTGAATACCAAACTGATTTCACGTCTTTTTTTGCTGCAAAGCTCATACATGTAGCTATGATACAGGACACGCGGTTGGCCTCAGAAACAAAACGAGGGCATTAGTTCTCAAATCTCCAAAATAAAAAAAGTAAACATTAATTACTAAATGAATATCATACTAAGAAAATACTTACATTTTTAAGATCCAGGAAAAGTCATTTTATTAAGATGAGTCTTTCCTGTAATATGTCGTCACATTCATGTGTTGGGAGCTAAACTGTGGTGGCAGGATAGTGACCAGAGGTCAAATGAAAACACTGACATGTCAGCTCTGATGCTGTGGCTGCAGACAGTCAACACTCAATCTTTTTGGTCCTGATTAGGGACAAACCTGCCTGCAGGGGCAGAATGGGAAATAAAAATCCAACGTGACAATTCTGACTGCACAACGGGCCCAACGCATCCCCTCCACCAGGACAGGGGTGTCTGTGTGTGCATTTGTGTGTGTGTGCCACTGAGGAGGAACTATGAAGAACTCAGCTCAAATGTTTTGCTTATTCTCCACAATGTTGAAGCTTGAGCTAACCGTTTTCTTGTCCACTCACCTGCAGCACTAGTTGACGCCTGGTTGTTTATGAATAAATCTGTGATTTTTGACCATTTAGATGCACTTAGATATAGTGGTTGGGCTCTCTGTATCTACGGTTTAGAGAGATTTCTGAGATTTTCACAGGAACGTGCTTGCTTCTGAAGAGTTTTAACTCAGTGGGCCGGTCATGTATGGCAGGTCATGTACATCACACGGCTGCGCAGGGCAGTCTGCCGGCCGGTTCACTTAAGCTTATCGACGTATGGTGGCCATCGGGACAACCGGGAGATTTCCCGGAGAGTGTCGGCCCACGCTGCTGTATGTGAACACTGGGCTTAGTGTGAGACTGGAGAGAGCCTGATATTTTACGAGGTGGTACGTCATGTACAAAGTTTGAGAACCACTGCCCTAGCGTACGTGATGTTGGCTATAATAGGTATTTTGCCAATCACAAACTATAAATATGATGGAGAAGGAGAAACATAGTGGCAGTAAAGTCAGCTATTTTAAACGAAACAATATATGTTTAGGCTCTAGAGAGGGTTTTCTCAGTTTCCATCGATGCAGATGATACTCAGATTAATGAAAGCTGTGACCCTGCAAACAATTATCAGAACACTGTCAACCTGCTAAATTCCTGTAATTTCCTTCATAGCTAGGTCGGGATAGTGCTAACAAACATATATCAACAGTCTTCGTCCATATTCTCATTCAATAAATCAGAATTGCAGAAATCTATCAATATTTTTTTATATTATAAAATTAATTTTGACAATTTTATTTTCGACTGTGTTAAATCAATAGTTGATTTAGGCTAAATCATCTCAGAAATGTTTCATGGATTAGACCATTTCTTTCCATAAAAATTCTGAAAACTGTTATTAACTGTTACTTAATATCATACCTAAAGTGAGTCAATTAGATTACTGTCAGCTTCTTAGACTTTAGACTTTATTGTCCCCAAGGGGACATTCTTTTTCATTTCACAGTACAGTTATGGACAGCATGCTGACAGATGAAAACAGATGGACAAATTTATAGACAGTGGAAGTGGAGTGTTTTTTTTATCTTGGCCTTTTGTTGAGGGCTGCTGTGACTGAAGGCACCAGGTTTTTGCCATAACGAGCCCTCCTGCACACCAGGGACCTGAACCTGCGTCCAGAGGGATTAATGGTGAAGTGGCAGTTGAGTGGATGTGTGTTGTCCTTTGCTGTTTTAAATGTGATGTGTAAATGTGATGGCTTTGCTCTCTGGCATCAGTAAAAAAAATCTCTCTCCGGCCTCCAGTTCCTCCAAACCTCTGCTGCCAGGTATTCAACACTTTTCAGTTTGACGATGATGTTGAGGACTTGGACATATTAAAAGATCTGATCAAAAGCTACTGTGGAAAAACTCATTCACTAAAGACATTTGTTTTTTTATGCTGATACATACATACAAAGCTAAAGAGTGCAAGTTTGGTGACTTAAATGAGTCATTGATAGGGGACAGAGTTGTATGTGGTATAATATATCAGATAAGATCTAAAACAGACTACTTAGAGAGACGGAACAAACGCTACAAAGAGCAGAAGACATCTGCCACACTAATGAAGTGGGTCAAAGCCAGCTTAAAAAGTTACAGGAAGGAAGGAACTGATGTCCCAGCTCAAAACATATTCAAGAAAAAAACACATGGGGAAAAAAGAGACTGGCTGGAGCCAATCCCAGCAGACATCGGGCGTGAGGCAGGGTACACCCGGACAGGACGCCAGTCTATCGCAGGGCACATTGAGACGAACAGAGACAGACAACCATTTACACCTACGGGCAATTTTCCCAGTCACCAGACTAGTCGGTAACAGCGTTAGCCAGCAGATGGAGGCAGAACCGGTAAGAAAACACTTTTCAAAAATATGGAATTTAATGAACGCCAATCTAAAAGTTAACCTCTCACAAAGCTAACATTAGTAACAAGAGAATGTTGATCTTGTTTATGCAGCTGAGCTTAACACAGACGTTGCATTTAATTAATTATTTTGTTTCAGCTTTGAGTGAAGTTAATCAAATCAAACAAATATGACAAATATGACAAACAGAAATGTAACTGCAGCAGCCGACCAGGGGTGAAGTTAGTGTGAAGTTGGATATTAGATGGATAGGCTAGGAGTGAATATCTGTTGAATATTCAAGTAAGAACTAACTTCACCCGATCAGCAGCAACAGCAGGTGATGTGCTCATGTGTCATCTGTGGAGTGTGGCCGCTCTCACGTCTCTATGGGAGAGAATGACTGTTGCTCCTGATGTTAATGCTCCAAAAAGGACAGAAATAACAAGATTGTGCAACAAGTCTCAAATCTCCAAATCCAAGACAGGTCTCAAGTCACATTTGTGTGTGACTTAAGCGTGACTCAAGTCAAAGATAAATGGAAAGAAATGCTGAAAATAAATAACCAGCCGCCTACACGGCATTAATTGGTAATTGGAGTTGCATCTGATGACAAACTGGTTAAAGTTATAATCTCTGTGGCAGTTAGATGTAACTGCTGTTCTTTCAGAGCCCTCCATCATGTCACGTTTGCAGTGGCTATGTTTATTTGTCTTCAATTGATTTGTTTTTTGTTTTTTTCTTTGGTGACTGTTTACGTCAGTCAGCAGGGGTCACCTGGAAGTTAAATGGCCTTCTTTCTCTGTCTGTTGATCCTCCATTGTGAGTCGGCAGTAATGAGATAGACCTGCGCCGGTCAGGAACATTAGAGCAAACCTCACTCAGACGTTGGAGGTTCACGATTTCCGATTACAATAAAATGCATCATACTCTTCAGTGAAAAGTTTCACCTGGGCAGCTCAACCCCTGCTGACTAACGTAAACAGTCAGCAGCGTCACTAAAATGGCGACGTATTTCCATTTAGAGAGGGAATGTCTCCACAGACACACTACTAATAAAAAGACAACAAGTGCTTTCATCAGCGGATCACATGATCAATCACCATTGTTTTAACTCACTCTGTTTAAGATAGGAACTTCAAAGACAATTAAATAGATGAAAATCTTGCGAAGTATAACTTTAAGAGGATCTGTGGAGTTGAAGAAAAAACAGAGACTGATATTTTTTAAAGAAAAGGAGGATTTATTCACAGGACTGGGTTATGTTCCTAGAGTTCACCTAATCTTGACGACAGGAACGTGGCACAAAGCAAAAGCCACAAACAAAAAATCACTCCGCACAGGAGGAACAAAACAAAATTCGCCAGTAATAAAGAAAAGTACAAAATACTTTAAGTACCGTCAGACCGGTGACACAAGAGGAAGGGCAAGTGACCTGGAATGAGAGGAGAGTTATCTTTCAAAATAAAACAAAGACAGGACAAACCTCACGTGGCGTGACAGTACCCCTCCCTTTATGGCCGACTCCTGACGGCCCAGGGAGTTCAGGATGAGCTTGAAAAAAAGTCCTTGATCAGGCTAGGGTCCATGATGTGGTGAGAGGGAACCCACTGTCTCTCTTCGGGCCCATATCCTTCCCACTCCACCAGAAACTGTCTGCCCCGGCCCCGGTTGCGTACTGCCAGTAACTGCTTAACCTTGTAAACTGGTCCCCCGTCGATCACCTCCAGGGGAGGAGGGGGTGCCACGGAGCTCTCCTTCGCTGGTTTTACCTGGCTGACGTGAAAGGTGGGATGTACGTGAAGAGTCCAAGGCAGGCGAAGTCGAACCGCCGCAGGTCCGACTAGTCTGGTGACTGGGAAGGGCCCAACAAATCGTGGAGCCAGCTTTTTAGAGGGAACCCTCAGCCGTAAGTCCTTGACCGACACCCAAACCTTCTGGCCTGGCTGATAAGTAGGAGCAGGGTGTCTCTTGCGGTCTGCTGCTCTTTTCACTCGATCCCCCTGACGAATCAATACTTGACGGGCGGCTGCCAAGATGGGGCAACAGCGTCCGATCATGGCATGGGCTGAGTAAACTGACACCTCCAGCTCATTCTCTGGGAAGAGAGGTGGCTGATAACCAAAGACACGGTCAAAAGGAGAGAAACCAGTAGCAGATGTAGGAAGAGCATTGTGTGCATACTCAACCCAGACCAGGTGCCTGCTCCATGTGGAGGGATTCTGTGAGACCAGGCACCGTAGGCTGGTTTCCAGTTGTTGGTTGAGGCGTTCGGTCTGGCCGCTGGCTTCCGGGTGGTAACCTGAAGTCAGGCTGGCTTTGGCGCAGATGGGCCTGCCAAAATTCCCCTCCAGAACCGGGACACAAACTGGGGCCTCCGGTCAGAAACAATGGCCCTCATTTATCAAATGAACGTACGGCAGAAAAACGTGCGTACAACCATTTCCAAGCAAACTTCGGCATTTATCAATTTGGACGTGAGCGGGAGCTACGATCAAATCTCACGTCAGGTCTGAGATTGGGAACGCAAATTTGAGCCTGTGCATTTGCGGTGCAGCACAGCAAAATCTGGCTGAAACTAATAAACAAACCTCAGCTGTCATTAAGCATAAGCAGTCACATATTAACAACAGATCAAAACGGATTCTTAAAACGAATTAAAAAAATAAAAATTGTGGTTGGAGCAATTGATTGTACTCACGTGCGTCTGAAGGCACCATCCATGAATGATTACGCATTCATCAATCGCAAAAACTACCACTCGATAAATGTACAGTTAATTTGTGATGCCAAGCTATTGCTTTTAAACGTGGTGGCCAGGGGGACACACACGATTCTTTTATATTTCAAAACAGCTCGGCTCCAGCCCCCCGCGACCCCGACATGGACAAGCGGTTGAAGATGAATGAATGAATGTGTTGGCGCGCGGCTGCAGGAAAGCGCACTGCAGAGCCAAAGTCATCACCTCGGTAAGTGGCTACCCTCGATAAATTGAATTTAATCAAACAAGGTATCAGATGATTAACATTTTGGTATGGTTCTTCTAGGGGACAAAGGTTATCCCCTAACGGAATACCTAATAACCCTGCTGGCAAACCCCCCTACAGAGCAGGAACTCAGGTTCAACAGTGCGCACACATGCACACGGGTCACAGTGGAGCGCTGCTTCGGACTGACTGCCTCCGTGATTCTTTTCCATGCAGCGTTTTTATGGGCCCCTTTACTCCACTCTTAAGACTGCCAAAAAGCACATCTTTATTTTGCTCCATCTCGGATGTCAGGATGCCGATCTGTGTCGGAAAAGTTTCTTTTCTTACCAGCGCTTCTGCTCTCCATGTTTGACCGTGGATCAGTGGCCGAGGCCTCCGAACCAGGAATATTTAAGGGCGTAACATGTTAATGACGATCGAACTCCGCCGCCGCATTTATCAAGGCCCACTCATTCGTACGTTGAGATTGGTCGGATAAGAATGTTTCATAATACACACGTGGGTCCTGTCCTACGACCAATTCTGCACTCAGATCTGCGCCCGTTTTCACACAAAATTGATAAATGAGGGCCAATATCTTTGGGGAACCCATGGATCTTGAAAATGGTAGTCATCATGACCTCAGCCTTTTCTTTGGCGGAAGGTAGCTTAGGCAAGGCAATGAATCTGACCATTTTGGAGAATCGATCAACTACAGTGAGGACAGTGGTGTTACGTTGGGAGAGCGGGAGCCCTGGCTCCATTCAGCTGCCGTCCAGGCTTTGGCTCTGCCAGACATGTGTGAAATCATGAAGGCAATTTTGGAGTGGTCTGTGGGGAATGCATGAAGAAAAAGTTTGAAATGAAGCAAGCAGCCTATTAAAAAAATCTTGCAGGTTCCAGGCTCTCCCGAATACTGTGCAGGAGGTGCCATCCTGTAACGCGCGCCCCTGGCTGGCGAGTTGGGCGCTGGGGTAGTGTTCACGGCCGGAGGAGGAGCTGGGGCCGCTGGTCGAGAAAAATGCCCCATCAGGTCCTGTAACTGTGAGGAAAGCTGTCCCATGTGGTGGGCCGTGGCCATCTGGAAGTCCTCTTGCTGGATGAGGCGGGCCTCCTGGGTGCGCAGTGCCTCCGATAGGCGACCTGCCTCCGCTGAGTCCATACTGGCCAGATTATACTGTCAGAGTCCGGCAGGAATGAGGACTCAGATGCGGAGGTTCGCGGATCAACACTGAATTTATTAGCTTGACGACAGGAACGTGGCAAACAAAGCAAAAGCCACAAACAAAAAATCACTCCGCACAGGAGGAACAAAACAAAAGTCACCAGTAATAAAGCAAAGTACAAAATAAAGTAGCTCCGAACGGGAGGAATAACAAAAAACAAAGTAAACAAAATAATTACTCAAACAAGGACGCTCCAACCAGGAGGAAAAAACAAATGACACAAGAGAATTCAAAAACGTAAAACTTACTTGGACTAAACAAGGAATACAAACACCTGAACATGAAAAAACAAAGAACTCGAAGGCATGAACAAGACTGTGGGAAAAACCGCTGGATACATTCAACACAAGGTACGAAATAATCTGGCATGGAACAGGGGGGAAGACATGGACTTTATACACATGAGGGAAGGGGAACCACAGGTGGAAACAATCGGGAATCAGGGAATGACGTCAAACCGGTGACACAAGAGGAAGGGCAAGTGACCTGGAATGAGAGGAGAGTTATCTTTCAAAATAAAACAGGAAATTCACAAGACAAAAACCCAGAGACAGGACAAACCTCACCGCGGCGTGACATATTCAAGTAAACCCAGAAGTTTCACCAGTGGTCCATCCACCCAGAAAAGTCCCTGTTGCCCTGAAAAAGGAAATTAAACTAATGGAAAGATGAAGTGATATAGAAAAACAGCCGGAACACCTACGTGGTCTCATGGGAGGGCGTATAAATAGCACGCAACTTTTCATGACTTTCATGACTTTTCGCGTGCATGTCTACGCATATTAAGCTTTTAATTTTGAGAATTTTAAGTTTGTCACCAATGTGCTGTTTATTGTAGACCCTGTACTTCTGTACCATTAAATTGTTCAATAATAAAATAATAAAATATTAGAGTAACAGTATGTTAAGGTTCTATACAACGGTGAGAATCAGTGAGTTATAAGTGTTCAAAAAAACACATCCGAAGAAAAGGAGGTGGATTGTTTTACATTGTTGTAGTACTGGAGGTACCAATAGGTGGTGCTATATTATTGCATATGATGTTCTGTAGGTTCTGCAGTTACACCAACAAACCTTGTTCAGTCTGCACATGCTGTCTCATCCTTTGGTCTCATACAACACATGTGATTTTATTCATGTCTTATGTCATTTAAGCTATTTTATTGTGTGGTTAATTATATGTGTCTCTGACCTTCAGTTCATTTCACTCTCTTTGTGTTTTAATTCTGTTCCGTAAAACCTAAGCTGATTCTGTTCTGCTTAATGATGCTGCTATAGGCCTAGTCCAACAAGTCCTCCAACCCATACGACCACATAGGTTGTTTGTTCCTAACATCAGATACGACCCAAAGGAGCGTAAATTAGCGCCCCCTAGTGCCCCTACCGGTGGCAGGATGTATGCCTCTTTTCGCATGTGTCCATGGTGCATTGTGGGTCTATTTGATTACATCTTTTTTCATCGCTTGACACACGGATTAATAAAGGTAAGTAGCTAGTAATGAATAGTGCTAAAAACTATTTGAGAATGATCAAATGTGTAAATCATTGCATTCTATGTCCTTTCGCCATCTATTAAGGTAATAGAAACTAGATTATTATCGGCTATATAATGTTTTAAGAGGTCAGTTAACATTCATTTAACTAGGCAATAAAGCTAGTCAGCTAGCGCGGACAACCGCTAATTTGATATTAAACTTGATGATGATTTGTATAAATATCCGTTTTCACAATAGCTAATATTAATTGAAAGAGATCGCTCGTCATTGTTTTAGGTGTCTAACGTTATATGCGTTTACACGCTCCCAATCAGTCTTACGTTACATGAAATGGTAAGCTAAAATGATATGTATTTTAGATTTAATCTTTTCTTTTAATCAGGCTGTCTAGTTGAGATTCAAATTTCTTTTTAGACACCCTAGATTACGTAAAGACACGTACAGGTGCAAAGCCAGGAATACATGAGACACGGTAGAGGACAGACAAAACAGGTGTACCTTCAAATTTGTGACCCATTTACTATGTTTGTGACTATTTGTGCATGTTTTAAGGAAGAATGCATTTGTTAATATACCACCTAACGGATTTTATTCTCAATAGACCATTTCAACGGAATTCCATTGCTAGGCAACAGCCTTGTTCCTTGTTTACTTCCTGTCAGCTGGTGTCATTCACATACACTGCAACAGGAAATAAACAAGGACTGTTTTGGAATGTTTATGTTTACATCTTTGAAAAGGTCTATAGGTATTTCTTAATTCATAACAAGCATTTATTGTTAGCTTCTAGAGCCCTCAAGAAACTATCACATATACAGTTTTTATAAATTGACTTGGAAGAAAAACTAATTTGGGGAAACAGGTCGTGAGTAGTATTATGCTGTAAGAACAGCATGCAGTGTTTTCATTTCTTATTTCTGTTTCTGTCTCCAGATGCCTACTCAAAAACAATGCATCACATGCAAGGAAATGATTCGTGTGGCCAGCAAGATGTGTAAGCAGTGCGGGGCCAAGCAGCCTTACAAAAAAAAATTTGAAAACCGAAAGAAAAAATTTGGCCAAGATTGGAACCACAAAAAAAACAAAAAAACTGCAGCATCAACAAAGTGTATGATGCAACAAATCTACTTGTAGGTTTTTTTTTTTCTTTCAGACAGTTGTCATAAAATAATAAGTAATTAATCACTGATCTTTACATTTACATTGCTATATTTCTCTTACATTATTTGCTTTTGCAGCAATTTAACACTCATCTTTGTTTTATTGTGAAATAAAACAAAGATGAGATGAGACAATCCTGAATTCTCGATTTAATGTACCACTCCCAATTGTCTTGTCTTGTTGTCTTGTTTTCACTCTACCTAAGTCACTGGTGAACAGGGTTATGCACTACTAGATCAGAGTCTGCTGTTATAGCGTATATATAAACACATTGCTATCGCCAGATCGTTTATTGCCCCCTTTGACCTGCAGTTGTTGCTTCTGTGGAAGGTGGAAAGCTGAACAACCGGCAGCAGTAGCTTCTACATAAATGTTCTGAGCGACATTTTTAAAAACACAGAGCTTGTGGAAACAGATCATTAACAGTTATAACCTCTTTGGATATAATATGGATGCAAAATCAAAGCAGTGCTCGGTGGAGGAGACCAACTGTCTCCTACTAGGAATATGGTCCTCAGCCTCGGCTGAGGTTCAGAAAAAACTAGAGGGAGCCTTGCAAACAAAACCCGCGTTGCACTCTCATTGGCTACTGGATTCCCCCACAGTTCCAGATATTTAGCCTGCTAGATATCTTTTGTCGGGGCTTTTGTCGGGTGCTCCAACATCTGTCGGCCTGTGGAAAGTCAGGGCTTGAATCCTGTAGTGAGCTCTAGCCATTACTTGATGCCTGAAGTACAGATCAATGCCTAATAACTGCATATTTATTCTGGTCAGCTGCTTGTTGCCAACTAAATTAAAACAGCATAAAAAATCTTTGCATACCCATTATTAATATTCTTTTTTTCATTTTTAACCAAATTAATATAATAAATTTATATTATTAATAAAATAAATAAATTATTAAATTGTTTTTGGTTCAATGCAAAGGTTTTTTTTTTTTTTTAACTTTCAACTAAATCGACATCAAATATAAATAAGTTAGGAAGGCCCCTCACCACATTAATTTCTTGATTATTACATGTGGAATGGTGAATGCCACCTCTAGTTAGGCTTGAAAAGATACAATTTTAGTCCAGAAGTAAGATGACGGTAATGTTTAGACATAAAAGCTAGACCCTTTTTTTCTTAAAGCAGAGAGAGCAGAGAGGGGACAGAGCAAAGTAGTGGCTGAAAACTAAATGCAGATACCAATTTTTGGGTGTACAGAGTCACACATACACAACTGTATAGTGCAATACATCACATGCAACATGGTCCACTAAAGACTATGCAGTGGATATAGAGTGCTACAGCCAAATAGAGTCCTATGCCAAATTCTCCACCGGACATTTCTATTGTGCTGTCTTGTGCAAGTTTAAGATGCCACCATGATGCAGGCATCAGATGTGTTTATAAAACTGCAGCACAGTGACAGTGCAGACATTTAATACAGGATGTTCATATGATCAGCTGTCACTCTGTCACTGTTATGAGAGACACAAGTATGCAGTGTCGTTCAGACACTTAAACCACTTAATTGTAGGGTAACATAATGTGATATCAAGATCAAATAAAGTCTATCTTTCTTCAAATGCTTCCTTGCTGTGCCATAATAATAAAACTAATAATAATGGAGATATTTAAAGCAAAATACAGTAAAATTCCTGTTGTTAAAGGCGCACCCTCCCCCTGGTTTCCCCTCAGCCCATGTCTTGCACTGCCATTGGTTGTTGGAGTCCCTGACAGCTTCATGTGAGTCACTAGTGAGACCCTTGGCTCTTCTCTTCGAAAAGTAAACACATTGCACTTAGGTGTTGACCGTAATCTCCGAGCCAACAGTGATTTGCCTCCATTTTTGTAGTCATTTGGTGGTTAAATTCATGCTTCAAAAATAATTTAAAAATATATTTTAAAAGATTGCTTGGGGCAAGTTAATTTCAAACACAGTTGTTCAACTGATTAACTGGGCAAAACATGAGAAAATGTAATAGAAAATTCTTGGGATCTAATAAAAAGTAATATGTAATAGCCACAATAACTGGGCCAAGTGTAGCTGAGTATAAACATATGATCTATCGTATTGTTTGACAAGATGTTAGTCATAGACAGTATGTAATAGCATGCAAGATTGATTCAAGCAACTTTCAAATACATAGAAAAACCTGAAAATGAACATTTTCATTGCAGGATTATATCTGACGTTCTTTGATATCTTATAGTATGGTTTTGACCTGCTCTTTATGAAAAATGTCCTGAGACAACTTCTGTTATGTTAAGGTAATTCAATTCAATTTAATTAAATTTTATTTATAGTGTCAAATCATAACAAAAGTTATCTCGGGACACTTTACAGAGTAGGTAAAGACCACACTCTATGACTTATTTATGATTTACATAGACCCAACAATTCCTCTGTAGAGTACGGTGGCAACAAAAACCTTCCCTATAACAGGCAGGAACGTCGGACAGACCCAGCTCTGTCGAGGACGGCCATCTGTCTTGACCGGTTGGGGAGGAAGAAAAGGAGAGAGAAAGAGAGAAAAGACACACAGATGGACAGAGAGAGACAAAGACAAACACACTTCCAGAGATGCAAGCAACCAAAGCGTAACAGTAACTACAATAACATCTATAGTAATGTGAATATGACTTTAATGTTAAGGCAGTTAATACAACAGAATAGTAGACACAAGCACAGCTAAGGTGATAGAATATGACAATGACAGCATTTATGGTGGCAAACATGATCAATGATGAGTAGAGGCAATAGCATCTACGATACAGCGAGACATACCACTGGTGGTGTTTTTATGGTCACAAAATTTTATAGTTTATTAAACTAGTGATAGTATATATGAGTCACAGTGATAATAGCAGGACCACGGCAGCAGGTACCACCACGATCAGCAGAGACCTGCGAGACGACAAAGCACAAACAGCTCCGGGGAATAAGCTGAATTTGTAACATGCATTGATGAGACATGAATGATACAGACAGAGAGGAGAGAAGCTCCGAGTATCAGGAAATCTTAAGTTTACTCTTAAATATGGGGACAGTGTCTGCCTCCCGAATAACACTTGGGAGTTGGTTCCACAGGAGAGGAGCTTGGTAGCTGAAGGCTCTGCCTCCATTTCTACTTTTGGAGACTCTTGGAACAACAAGTAGCCCTGCATTCTCAGAGCGCAGCGATCTAGTCGGGTAATACGGTACTATGAGCTCTTTAAGATACAACGGAGCCTGACCAAAAAGAGCTTTGTAGGTAAGGAGAAGGATTTTAAATTCTATTCTAGATTTTACAGGTAGCCAGTGCAAAGAAGCTTATACAGGAGAAATATGTTCTCTTCGGTTTGTTTTAGTTAGTACACGAGCTGCAGCATTTTGGACCAACTGCAGACTCTTTACAGACTTATTGGAGCAGCCTGATAATAAGGAGTTGCAGTCTAGAAGGAACAAATGCATGGACTAGTTTTTCTGCATCTTTCTGAGACACAATGTTCCTAATTTTCGCAATATTACGCAGGTGAAAATATGCATTCCTTGTTGTTAGTTTTATGTGAGAATCGAAGGACATATCCTGATCAAAAATAACACCCAGATTCCTTACTGTGGTGCTGGAGGACAACACTACATCATCCAGAGTAACAATGTCTTTAGCTATTGAGTTTCGGAGGCCTTTGGGGCCAAGTACAATAACTTCAGTTTTGTCTGAGTTTAAGATCAGAACATTACGGGTCATCCAGCTTTTTATTTCCTTAATGCACATTTGAAGTTTAGCTAACTGATCGGTTTCTTCTGGTTTGATCGACAAATATAATTGTGTATCATCAGCATAACAATGAAATTTTATGGAGTGCTTCCTTAAATATCTCCTAAGGGAAGCATATATAAATACCATAAATAAAATGTAATTGGATAGTTTGTAGTGGTAGCTGTGTTTTTAGATATAGAAGCATGTGATGCCTGTGAGAAATAACCAAAGATGACCTACCTTATTCATCTATGATTGTAAATCCTTGATTAGCATAACAGTCAAGCTGAGAATAAGTGCTGGGGGATTGTGGATAGGAGTCACATGGGGATTGCAAATGGTGACAAAAGGGGGGTCGTAAATACTGATAACTTCCACAGGGGCCATAAACATGGGGTAGTGTGTTTGTGTTAATTCTAATGTCATTGTGTTTGTAAGAGGCTTTGATCTGACTTGTATATCTGCTGAAGAAATTTGGAGACAGGCAGAGATTGTTGGAGACCCGGCTGTTGGTCTGATCTCTCCTGTCTGCAGCAGTATTTAGTAAAGATATGATTGAGAAACACTGAGGACTTCAGATAATTTCTTTCACATTTGGCGACGAGGATGGGATGGACGTTCTGCTGATCAGGCCTGAGTCCTGACTGAAGGTTAAACCGGTAAGTAAAAATTCCGCTCCACCAAAGGAGGACAGGATTCCGCCTGATGTCAGGAACGGGTGCTGGACAGCAGACGCTCCATCCATTTTAAACGTGAGTACAGTGTTTTTTTTAGATCATATCTCGTTTGTAATTTTGAAGACAAGCTTCATTTACTTGTGGGTTTTTGAAGCTCAAAAGAAGGAGGTAAACCTAGGCGACAGTTCGAGAACCTGTGTGTGGTCTGCTGTCAAGATATTCTGTTATTCCTGTGAGTTTGAATATAAGGTCCGACGAGTCTATTTGTAGAGGTCGGATCGTTTTTATATGTCCTTTGTGATTTTGAAGACTAGTTTCATTTTCTGTGTGATTTTGAGGCTCTGAGAAGGCGAGGTATCCTAGGTGACAGTTTGAGACAATGTGGTCTGCTGTCTGATATTCTATAAATCCTGTAGGGTTGAATATCGAGGTCCAATGAGTCCCGTTTGGAGATTGGACCGTCTTCATATTTTCTGTGTAATTTTATTTTGTAGAACTAGTTTAATTAAAAAAAAATATATATGCACTTAAAGCTATATAAGTGATGTCTTGAATAGACATAAATGAATATAATGTATTGTGAGAGGTTGGTGCAACCTAACAAATGAGAGAAAATACATAAGCATTTAGGGAGAAAAATGAATGATTTATGAATCAATTATTTAAAGGAGTAGAAATTTTTGAAATGCAAATATAATTTGCATGAGTGTAGGGATTCCCAACTACAATAAAATGGGCGTATGAATGTGGTAAGAAAAATAAACTTTGGGGTAACTAATTTCAGTGTCTAAATATCCGGTTTGGATATTAAAAGGGTGCGTTGCTCTGAACGAATGTGTTTTATAAACCACCTGGCTGAAAGATTATCCAAAGTTAGTGTATGTGTGATAAGATCTAACCATGTTCGGATGGAAAGATCAGCATGTGTGAAATCTGTCTGAGTGAACAATAAGCCCATTGAAAGTAAAAGCACATCCCAGTGGGTCAACAGAAAAATGGGAAACAAAATGGGAAATTTTTACAGATCCTGCTAAATTTATAGCAGATAAATGGGTTAATGTGGTTGAGAGCTTCCATTTTGGCATTACTAGACTAAGAGTTTTTTTTTGTTTGTTTGTTTTTTCGTCTTTTATTAGGCACATATTAGGTACATATATAGTGAAGAGGGTAAAGATATGAGAGAGAAAGGGACAGCGAGTAGGGAAAGATAGGAGGAAAGCAAACTCAGTTATAGAAAGACAAGAAATTAAAGAAATAAGTATGTGTGACAGAAAGAGAAGTGAATGATGATGAGGAGCAGAGATTAGGGATAAAAGACAGGGCCTCCTCATGCTGTCTCCAGGCCATGCAGCCCTCCATCAAGCCCATATGCATATTCCCAGAAGGACTCTGACAATGAGGGGGAGGGGAGACTGAACCTGCATTTGATGTGTCAGTTGTCACAAAACCAGTGACGGAGGAAAACAGACTGAAACAAAGAAAAAGATAACTTTGCTTCTCCAGAAAGTTCTCTCTCCAAACAGCAACTTCTTTTCGACTACTGGCCTGAAGAAAAGGAAACGGATGTCCACGGCACCAGATGTTCAGTTGAATTGAACACTGAAGAGCTTGTGTTCAGGACGTGGCAGCCAGAGGAACTAAAAGATTGCAAGGAGGGGGAGCGAGAGAGGTGTGAACTCCGATGGGGCAACATCCGGCTGGCCATTTGGTTCACGATACCAGCAGAATGAGGCACAGAATCCTGGACAAAGATTGGCCTCATCGAGACAACATCAGAAGGAGAGAAAGAAGGAGACTGGGACAATGGCTCAATGCTGAAGATCCAGAGAAGTCCTGGTTGCGTGTTTTTTCATGGTTCCCCAATGAACAGGCCATACAGACAGCGGAGGAAGGTCAGAGTATTTGAAAATCACAAATTAGAAATTAAAGATAAAACATCCACACTAGATGACACGTTAGTTGAACTTAGAATGAACAGGATGTTAATGTTCAACACATACATACACTTGCATATACATATAGGAACATTTATTAAGAATAAGTATTGGTGTCAATAGGGAAAATTAGGGTTTTGCAGTAAGAGTTGATCATTAGACACAGAAAGTTAAGGTTTTAATTGCTATGCCCAGACAAAATATTTTTTAGCTCACATAAGAAAAAAAATTCAAGTTATTGAAAGCGACACTGATTATTTCTTATTAAACAAGCATGCCATTGTGGAATATCTCAAATATACCTCCCATTTTACCTGAATAGGCATCATAGATGTCACAGGTTTGAGTTTCTGGTGATTGATTTTAGAAAATGCAATATTGATGCATCACTGTAAATCCTGACTCATTATTCTGGGTTTTTTGCTTTCACTCTCAATGGTATTTTAATTTTTGGAATTAATGGTACAGTTTTCTGGGAAAACCTGGTTTAAAAAACTGCCATAGTGATGGTGAAGTTTTCAGAAACATACGTCTTGTTTTTGCAAATTGAAGCATTAGATATAACAATAATAATAAGGATAATATTATTAATAATGATAATAAGTGGGTCCTGACTGCATCCATAAAAACTGGATGGGTTTTTAAAATAAATAAATGAATAAATAGATTAAATTCTATTGCCATTTATGGATTATTATTATGTTTCTGTGGAGATCTCCCCCTGTATAAAGAAACTTGGCCAATGACTGACTTTTTAGACTGTGACTGCTGAGGCAAACTGCCTGTACCGACTTAAAATGACCTACCCGATCGAGCTCTGATTGTTTCTTTTTAATTTTTGCATGATAGTTGTATGTCAGTAGTTTTATGTCTATTAACAAACACTAACATCTGACCCTATTGTATTTTCGAAGTGTGCATGTTATGCACGATACTCATTGTCACACTAATGTTTAATGTCAGCCTGAGGCGCTGTACTGTCTTAATTTTTGAGCTTTTGATCCAACAGCTAAAGATGAAGAACCATTCTTGGATGGAAATGTTTAACAATGGATCAAAACCATGGAAAGCATTGTTTGATACATAGTGTCTAACGATAATTCTGTTTTTCTTCATAGATGGTTCTGCGAGGAGTCCATCTAACTGCTCTTTCTGTGTTTGCCTTTGAACTAAACTGCTAAATAACTCGTCTGCTAAAGCGAAGAGTTATTTGTGTTAATCTGTACTTTTCTTTCTAGGGGCAACAGATGATACAGTGTCAGAGTCACAATATGCTTTAATATTGTCCCTAACTTTCACACTCTGGAAAAAACTGTGGCATTCTCACTCCTACAGGAAAACCTTTTGTTCTTAACCTTTTGTCTCTAACACTTTTACCTGTTTACAGTTAAAAGAGTTCACGCTGACTATAACAACTCAGTTTTCACAGGGCAACGCCATTGCAGATGATGGTGCTAAAGAAGAACATGGGACAGTGGTAAAGACTGTTTCCGACGGTGTGTTAAGTGCTAGTAACCTCTGACACCAGGAGATGGAAGAGAGAAAAAAATGGCATCCATGGCATCGAATAGGGCAAAATAAAGCAAAGAAACCTATATAGTGGTTCAGATGAAGAAACGGTGTGAATAGAATTGTGTTTGTTGTAATGTTTTTCGTTGTTTTTATTTTTCCTTGTCATATTCGGAGAGTTAAGAGTGAATCTCTACTAATGTTTGTAGTGTGTAGTCAAAGAAAGAGTTAGTTGATGATATTGTGTTATTTCCAAAAAATTATTTGACACTTTGTGTCAAAAGGGGGGAATGTGAGAAATAACCAAAGATGACCTACCTTATTCATCTATGATTGTAAATCCTTGATTAGCATAACAGTCAAGCTGAGAATAAGTGCTGGGGGATTGTGGATAGGAGTCACATGGGGATTGCAAATGGTGACAAAAGGGGGGTCGTAAATACTGATAACTTCCACAGGGGCCATAAACATGGGGTAGTGTGTTTGTGTTAATTCTAATGTCATTGTGTTTGTAAGAGGCTTTGATCTGACTTGTATATCTGCTGAAGAAATTTGGAGACAGGCAGAGATTGTTGGAGACCCGGCTGTTGGTCTGATCTCTCCTGTCTGCAGCAGTATTTAGTAAAGATATGATTGAGAAACACTGAGGACTCCAGAGAATTTCTTTCACATGCCTCCCTTGTCTCACACTGAATTTGAATAGTTGTGTTTTTACCAAGGTTTTTTGTTTTTTACATTGCTACTAAAACAGTTTATGGTGACCTCACTCTGAGTCTCAATGTATAGCTTATATCAATAGGTAGCATATCTTATGTATTATGACCTTCAAGTTATGTATCTAATTTTCTGTCTTGTGATTTTGTGCGAATTTGGTTTCAGCTCCACAAGTGGCAACTTTTAGAGCGACATCCCATCCTCCTCCTTGCCAGCAGAGCTCCAGATGGGTTTACAGCCGAGTGTGTCTGTCCATGGGAAATGGACACAGAAGATGCCAGGAATGCCCTTATTACAATTAAGAGGATTTATGAAAGTCTTCTTAGCGGTAATGTACACAGTGCATGCTGTATTTTCTAGACTCCTTTGAAATACTGCCTTTGCAACATATTTCTGCATAGTGTAAAGCAAAGTCTTTTTTTCTTTGTTAACATGTGAACAACATGGCTTAGGATGAAAATGCAGACCTGGTTACCCATCAGTCTTTAACTGTGTCCTTCCACAATTTGATCTGGAATAATGAATCTTGATGGATTCCATAGTGGTATTATGTCTCTTTCATTTGGTACTGACATGTTCTCGTACAGCAAACTGTTTTGTGCTCTAATCAAGTGTCACACACCAAATAATAGTATAGGGGACAGGGGGAGGCAAACTCTTATTGTGCATCGGCTGGTCCCATGGTCTTACCTGACTTGTCAGATAGTTTGTTTCACAGAAACATCTGAGAAGGCGTCATTAAAAACGGATAGGGGAAAGGGTAGGCCCTTTCTAAACATATCTGGTAGGTTATTGGATGAACCATCTGTTAATCAAACTCTCACAGACAAGGGGACTTGACTCGGGTCTTGAGGAGTTGAAGCATTTACTCATTGACAATAAACTACACACATTGCTCTGCTACATTCACAACGTTACCACATTTTGTAATTAATACTCTCCATCACACACAAATGCACACACAGAAACACGTTCTCACTGTCATTGAAAGTGTGTCTGCGTGTGTGTATGAAACTCTCTCCCTGTCTGTCACAGACAGGGAGAGGACAGTTCGGCAGTGGGAAAGGCCTCACATTAGTTGTGTTAAAAAGTAATTTAAAAAAGATATATGCTTTTTTTTAAATCCCTGATCCTTAGCCTGGCGGGGAGTCCATTTAGGCCCAGGAGAGCACTGGGGTAGTAATATACTGGGAGAAACCCTGGTGTGTACAACTGCTTATGCCAACATCACATTTTTTTCTTCCCAAAAGTGGCTACGGTGGTGGAACCAGAAACCAGGATGGGGCAGACTCCAGCACCTCTGCTCACCCCAGAGTCTGACACTGAGTTCACACTCATACTCACTCCTGTGTCCACCTCCCTCCCTGTGTCCACCTCCCTCCCTGTGTCTGTGACGGATTGAATTATCTGTATTACCAGCATACTGAACAATATGTATTATCAGCAGCAGAGTAGCAGTTAATGTATTTAGTATGAGTATGTTCCTTTAATTTAATAGTTAAAAGTCATTAATCTTTACTCTGTTATAGCAGTTTGAGTACAGCATTTTTGTACCTCATGCTTTATGTTTAAAATGCCATTTTAACACCAGCAGTATGAACAGTAAGTTGTAATTACCTGAGGGCTACAATAGGGGCAGTGTAGAGCTGTTGAGCTATTTTACAGCGCGCTTCACTTCTTTCTCTCAGTTAATAAGACGCATAGTCTGAGGAAAGTTGTGTCCGTGCATCTTTCATTCATAACTCCCCTTTTCAGGTATGGGTGCCTCATAATAAGAGTTGTTGGTTACTGTAGTGTTAGTTGAATGTGTAGACGTTCTCAGAAGATGATTTGTAACGCAGTATGACCGTGTATTGTGATGCAATGAAGTTTATTACCGGACGATGAGTAAGCCGCCACATGAGCAAATCTGTTGCGATGCTAGCTCCACTGCACTGTCGTCTTTATAGTATTTCGTAGCTGTGGGGAACTCTGTTGTTGCTGGAAATGTCAGGCCATTGTGTATGTACTTAAAAGGAAGATTTATTGATTAAGTGTATTTGTAATAGTTAGTATGGTTTAAAGCTGCAGTATGTCATTTTGGTAAGCAAAGTACATTTTTTTGTATAGCTATTTGTTGATCTCAAATGAGCCAATTTACTTCACTGTGCTTTACTATATTATACTTGCCATTCAGAGTTGAAAATACTAGTGCAAGTGCTTATGATAAAAGATATTGAATGTAATGTTGATGCACATGTTCTCTTGTAATATTTCAGCAGAATTACTGATGTGTGTTATTATTTCAGTTAATAAGACCCATAGTCTGAGGAAAGTTGTGTCCGTGCATCTTTCATTCATAACTCCCCTTTTCAGGGCTTTTACATGTCCACCTCCCTCCCCATGTCCACCACTCTCCCTGTGTCCACCTCCCTCCCCCTGTCCACCTCCCTCCCCGTGTCCACCTCCCTCCCCCTGTCCACCTTCCTCCCTGCCCCTAACTCAGTATCTTCCTCGCGTAAAAGAAAAGCAAATAAGAAAGCAGACAAAAATGGTATGCATGGGTTCAACAGTTATTCTCTTATAATAGAATTGTGTATGATAACACTGATTTAGCTGAAGTAATAGGACCTGCCTCATTGATGTTTTTGTATGAATTCTACAAAAGCACATGATATGCATCACTTTTTTGTACAGCAAGCTATTGAATGTCATGATCAGACAAGCATAGAACCTTTTTTTGGAAGAAGAAATACTCACGTCCATATTTACATGTTAATATAACAGTCCTCATTATTTTTAACTAATGTTTGGATTAATATGAAAAGTAATACAAAAAAGTATACAGAAGTCTGAATTAGACAATCTGAGTATCTTCCCCTGTTACAGTCTTTGTGGTGCAGAATTCCCTCTTGTAACTCAGTGAGCCATAAGAAGGTTACTTAGACTTCATATTTGTCTGACCTGCAGAATATATTTTTGTACAAAATGAAATATGATTATATGTGCATTAAATTCTTGCAGTATAATTCCTCTAGTTATGAATTTATTTGTGGCCAGTATCTACAGGAAAATATTCACAGCCACCAATGACTAATTCAATATGTGCATGTAAGTATTATTTAAAACAGAGTTCAATAAATGGATTCAAAAATGATCCTTGATGAAAAACAAAATAACACCCACATTTGGTACGTTGTGGGAATTCCCTTAACTCAAAACATTTTTTTAAATTATGTTAACACTGTCCTGCATGTTTAAGTTTCTCTCTGCTCCAACACACCTGATTCTAATGATGTGCTCGTTATCAAGCAGCTGAAGCTTGTCACAGGTTTGAAAATCATATTGCATTGGTTGCATTACATATTGTATATTGTGAGATGTCACACACCCATTGCTGCGTGTCCTCCAGAGAGATGTTGAGCTCCTGCTTGAATCTCTCAAGACTAGCTCCTTCGATTTCTGCTCTCTGTTTAGTCTATTCAGAATGTTTTAAAAAAACAAATATAGATAAGTCATGGTGTGATCCGTAAAAAGGTATGTTAACATAGGGCATTAGAGATAAGAGAATAAAAATGTTTTCACTTATGAACCCGGAATAATGTCAGAGAATCAGGTCCAGAGATAGTCCCGACTTTCTCTTTCACACATGCAGCACACACTAAGAAGTGTTCACACTTAATGTAACTACTTAGTTTGGTTAAGGCAAGGGGAGCGTGCAGGGGGTAGTACATTATGTGGAGACAATAAGCTAATAAAGCTGGTTCTTAATATCATCGCAAACAAAAAAGTCTATAATCTGTATTTGAATCCGTCTGATGATTTCAGAGTCAGTCCTTACTGACAAAAGTTCATGAATCTTGTCGTCTCCCTTGTTAAGACATTTTCATTGCCTATAAATGTCATCAACTCCGTGGATACAGCAGGCAAAAATCGTCTGTATTCACACATGTGCACACTCTGGAATTACCCAGTCTTTGCACTACTAAGCTGGGAGGGTAAACTCCATTTGATGCCCGGTCCGACTGAATCCGATATTTGTGTACACACACAGCTGTACCAGGAAATGCTCAGATAGTTTCAGGTTTGCAGTGCATGTTTGACAGGGGATTAAGATGTAGGACAACTATCTAGTCGAATTTAATATACCAAAAGTATTTCATAGTATCAGACAAAATATGTTATTTTAAAAAAAGGGGACAATATCAGTGAGTGTATCTCTAATCATTATTGAAAAAACTAAATGACAACACACAAAACATTCAAGCACAAATTTGTGAGGATATTCTAAAAAGTATGTCCTCAAAAGAGACTATGTGCCTCATGAAACAATTATTTCCTTGTTATAACAAAAGCTATTTTATTGTGAAAGAATGCAATACGTATATAAGAATGCTAATTCGATAGAAAGGACATTGAGTTGTTTGCTGCAGTCATTTGACATCAAAAACACTAAATGGTGATTGTTGTTAGTTGTCATGATGACAACACACGCCAGTGGGGCCGTAAAGTGTGCCGCAGCTTGTTGGGAGGATGCTTGGGAGACGTTCTTCAGAGGGAGAAGGTGTGAGGAGAAGGGACTGTTAAACTTAGTAGCAGTGAGTCAGTGGACCATAAGCCTATTGTTCTGCTCATTTTTTGTAGCCAATGCAGCACGAAAACACAGTGAACCAGCAAGCCAGCAGCCAACCAGCAAATGGCTCTGCCATGCTTCCACACCACACCAGTCACAGGACATGAGCTGAACAAAGTTGTCATTCCTTTAACCTGTGATGCCAGTATTCAAGCCCACAGAAAGTAACCATGAAATGACAAATGTTAACTTGCATTGAAGACTTCTTACTTTGACAAATCTTTTTTCCAGTGTCTTGTGCAGACTCTCTGTCTTCCTGTTGTTCCATCCCATGGCAAGCACAGTTATCATATCTGCTCTGCCTGTAAAAAAAAAAAAACAGACACACAAAACCCCCCAGAAAATATCAAAATTCAGACAAATTTTACAATCTGGTACCGGGTCAAGCCTACCCTTTTTCTGACTACACACCAACCTGACTTAGTCATGTATTTTGTAGTCAGAGCAGCCCTCGAGAGAAAGCTGTTGACCTGTTCCACCTCCTCACCAACTGTATTTCCTGCACCATCCTGGCTTCTGCCACCCCACTTCACCTGAAAACACATGTACAAAGCAGGGTTGCATATAATATACTAAATTATTTCACTAATGTAAGCCTGTGAATGTTCTCATTCGTCCAGGTCATCGTTATCCTCAAAGCACATCTGAAGAACATACCCCTACAGTCTCTTGCACAGGAAACATTGATATGGCTTGTTATCCCTTCAAGTATTGGTGTTTCCTAAATGGTAGTCTACATTAGTGAATCCTCAAAGCAATTTCAGTCAAAAACAACTGGACTGGTTGTTTGTCTAGGAAGACGTTTCACCTTTCATCCAAGAGGCTTCATCAGTTCATGTACGCATCTGACCAGGCTGGGACTGGTCCAACTAACTGGTGTGGAGATCCAGGTATTTAACCTCTCACAAGGCCGATGATGTCATGAGAGGTTAAATACCTGGATCTCCACACCAAATTTGCGTGCATTAGGGACGGGCACTAGTAGTTAATTCCAAGATTGAGGGATTGCATTAGTTTCCCAAGGGCCAATCGAGTACTCGTTTTTCCAAATCTATTTTTAGAAGTGAACGCATCTTCCTGCAGGAATAATGATGCACAGCAATACAGCCTACCCAACCCCTAATGCTTATTCTCAATCAGGTGGCAGGTATCAGCAGCTGATACCTGCCAGTCGGATGGAGATGAGGACTACGCAAGGAATCAGTCACTCAGGTCCATCCCTAGCGTGCATGATGGCATAAATGTAAGGAGACAAAGTAGGACTTTGGAAAACACCAGTGCAATCCCTGTAACCAATCAAATAACAAGATGTTGCCAAATTAACGTTAATGCCGTCTTGGATCTCCTGGGCATGCAAATGCTTCAGATAACACAATAGGCATATCCATTTTCTAGGGTCATATGATCTCAAACTTGTGATTGTTAGCAAGTTGTGGTGTTGTTTTTTATAGTCTATGGTTGTTGCCCCTACGTGGCCTACAAATGCTTATTATTGCAGCCTAAACATTCATTAAAACCTCAGTTATGGTTTGTTGTTAACTACCTGCAAGTGATGTCCATACAAAAGAAGGTCGTTTTGGCAGCTGGAGCCAGCTCCTTCTGCAGGAACATCGGGTAGGCATATATTTCACCACAGTAGTGATTCAAGCCATGCAGCAAGATTCCATGTCTGCACACAGCTATTTGCAGACCCTCCTCATCTACCTTGGCCCTGGACTTCTGTGATGTTTCTCTACCTGCTGTGAAAGTGGCTGGCCCACAAGCATCATGACCAGGCCTCTATAAGTAGATACAATCATTTACATGTAACCCGGGACAAGTGAAAATTAAAGAGGAATTACAAGGTTGCCTTAATCCTTACACTCGACATTTGGCTTCTGATTTTGTCAACAAAGGCAGACACTTTGGCATCTTGTGCGATAAACAGTCCATCAAAAAGAGGTGGTTCTTCTGTCCTGTTAAATTGGAATAATTTGTTCAACATTTTCACACATCCATATATTTTTTAGTCTCTCCGAATCTGAATGTGACAAATCAATACTGCTATTTAACATTAACTTGATTGTGAAGTTATGGTTTACTGTACAAGTTAAAATAAATAACATCCATAAAGATGTAAGGCATGGATTAGAACCATTGAAGGGAGACAAAAAGTTCCTGGACAACAGAAAGGATTGTTGTCATCAAATGCAAGCGTAGAAACAAACACTAAAATCTTCAAGTTGGATTAAAAGTATTAATTAACTAATGGAAACAATGAACATCAATTTTATATATATAATGTTACTTTCCATGTGTCATGAATTTGGAGTATTATTAATATTACTATTTTCAAAATAAAAAGCATATAATCAGAGGCTACAAAATGATTTAAATTATATGTATGTGGAGCATAAATAATTATATCTATTAACTAACAAAAGACAATTTTCCCACTGACCCTTTGGACTTCTTGAATATGTAATGCTTTCTGTTGCCATCTGCAGATATAGCCAGCATGTCTGGGGTACAAGCTGGGCATTTAAAGGGCTCCACAAGACACAGACCTTCCTTTCTAAAATTGCAGAAAGCAAACTCTCTTTAGACTCTGTGGAAGGTGTCACCACAAACACTAACCGTCTGGAAACAAGCATGGTAATATTTTGGTTGATAAAAGGTTTTTAAAATTGGATTTCCAAAATCTTGCAAATGAAAAGACTTTTTGCCCGTCCAGTAGAAAGGGCCCGATGTTCAAGCATTTTAAGAAATGCTTGTTGGGATAAAGCTGGACTGGCCAACTTCATTTGTTCAAATGATGTGAAAACATCAAACTTGAATAACATCTGGCAGCTGGTGGTTTCTGGCCAGTATCTATAGCCAATCAAGTCACTGATGCCTGGGGTCCATTTGTAAGAGCAGAGTGGGCAGCACACATCAGGCAGGCACAGGTTGTATGAACCTGAAAACAAATAAAATATATTTACTATTTGACCAGTATATGTCCAACACAGGACAAAACTTCTGGTGGGATATAAAAAGCAGAAGGGAGTGACATCTTACCATTGATAGTCACCAAGACAGTCTGCTTTCCTGGGACAATGGTGAAGTATTGGCTTGAACCACAGGAGCAGGTTGGTGTTGGTGGAGGAATTGTACGTAGACACACTGCAGTGAATAAAGGTCATATTGTTAAATAAAAATACACCTAAAGCAAACTTCACCCATAGCTTATATTGTGCTACTGTACATGCAGCGCACATCATGAAAACATGGGAAGACAACATTACTAAATTCTTTGAACACACCTTGTTCACTGAGTTGATGGTTGCCACTTTCATTCTCTACCACTTTGGATGTGATAGGAATAGGTCTGAAAAAAACACCAATCATGGCTTCTCTATCATGGAAGATGTTTTTAGCATGAATGATTCGGTCACACGCAGAACAGAGAAACTGAGTTCCTGAGGGAACACAGTCTAGGCACCGGACCACAGCATCAGCTGTTTTACATTGCTGACAGCAATGTGGAGTTACAGTGTCTGCGCCCGATTTCGAATTCAAGAGCACTGGCATTGCGGCTCAGAATTTTTTTTTAGACATTAACTGTCTTCTTGTCCATGCTGGCATGGTGGGTGTCTCCTGAACTGACAGAACTCAGCAGGGTTTTTAGTCTCTGAAGATGTTGATCTAAAATAATAAAACACAAAAATTGATGTAAAGGCCAGTGTATTTAAAGACAGAAAAGTAATTTCCGAAATGGCTTTGTTACTGCATTTGCATAAAGAAATCACGGCCACTACTTGAGTCAGTTGCCTAAATTTCACATTTTTAAATGGAAACATAAAGGTCGTCTTTAAGCTATTTAAGCTATCAGATGTCAATATGTGTACCAAGACTTGGGACATCTTGAGGAATGTCATCTGTCAGCAACTCCTCCACTTCGGGGGGCTTCCTAGCGCCACAAGGTTTAACTATAAACACAAAACATGATGTAGGAAACATTACTGCTGGCCAACTTGTGAATAACAGTATAACTGTATTATATTTTACTGACCAGATCGATTCTTCCTAAAGTGTTGAGCTATAATGTTCTTTATAAACTTTAGTCCCTTTCTGTTTTCTTTTCTTCAGAGGCTAAAAGTAAAAAAATAAGGCGATAAATTAGCCTTTACTCAGGCACACACATCCTTTTCAATTGTGTGTAGAAGTGTAAATTTCAGTAAATGATGAGTCAATAAATTAATAATTGCATTAGAGGGAAACTTAACCCTTTTTGCTTCCAACTCGGCTATCAGGGCTTTTCCTGCCTCCAACCATTCATCAAAACTTGGGATGGCCCAGATGCCATTTTAGATGAGAGAGAGAGAGAGAGAGAGAGAGAGAGAGAGAGAGAGAGAGAGAGAGAGAGAGAGAGAGAGAGAGAGAGAGAGAGAGAGAGAGAGAGAGAGAGAGAGAGAGATAAACTAACAAATAGAAGAACAAACAAAGGATACAGTCAAAGTAAAGACACAGACAAGGAGACAAAATGACAAAGCAAAAGCTCAGAAAATTAAATTAGTGTAACAGGGAGAAGGATTAAGAAAATGGCTCTTAAAAGAACCATTGGATTTGTGATATATGAAGAGAGTTTTTTTGATGTACAAAGACCTGGAAAATAAAAAAAAGCAGGATTAGTTGCACTTCCATAAATGTTACTTATTGCCACTAAAAATAAACATTTAGCAATATGCAGAGTAAATTATCAAAGGAATAAAAAGAGGAATAAACTGTGTAGCATTTTTTTTGTCAAGATAGCATAAATAAAAAACGTGTTAGCATGTGCGCTAACCTTAGCGCCTTATTGATAGTTAACACACGACCTCCGTGGCATTCCCAACTGATTTCTAACTTAAACGTCAAACTGAACTAACTTAGTTACACATGATTTGCAGACAATCACCGTGATAGCTTACGCACAAAACACAACATAATCACATAAATTGAGTACACAGACGTGACGGACTTACCAATGCTACGACGTTCAGTGAAACGTGAATGCCACGCCTCATTCTGGCGCATCACATTTGGATTGGTGACAAAGGTTAAAGGGCAGATGATGAGCAGATACCCAACACACCTTTTATTGTAGTTATGTACACGGTCACTAAACCTCGAAACGTGCCTATGGGTCGTAATAAGCTCCTTGATCAAACGACCTATGTGGTCGTTTTTGGGTGGAGGACAGGCTGCCTAGTCTGCTGGGAGATAATCCTGTTCCTGATCCTCTGAGCTTCTTTCCTCGCTGTTTGTATTATTCATGTCTCATCAATGCATGTTACTAATTCAACTTCTTCCCAGGAGTTGTTTGTTCTTTGTCGTCTCTCAGGTCTCTGCTGATCGTGGTGGTGCGTGCTGCCGTGGTCCTGCATGCCTCTTCCTGCTGCTATTATCACTATTAGTCATATAAACTATCATTAGTCTTGTAAATTTTAACATTTGAAGCCATAAAAACATCATCAGTAATATATCTCATTATATCACAGCTGTTATTACCACTACTCATCATTGATCAGAATCAGAATCAGAATCAGAATCAGGTTTATTGCCAGACAATTTTCATTGCAAGGAATTTGACTTGATTTGACAGTGCCTACATAAATATAAACATGAACACAAGCAAACTAAACATATGGCATTGAATTATATACATGAAATATAAGTGACTGTATTTGTATGACCAGTGCAGGTGGTAATGTACAAGTTAAAGTGTCCAGTGAAAAAAAAAAAAGGGGGGGGGGGGGGGGGGGGGGGGTTAATATAACACCTGTGATTTGGGTACGTTAATATAACGTGTGAGTTCCAGATGTCGTTAATATAGCGAATGACAGTTAAGTGTCTTTAACAGAATTCCAGAGCCTGACGGCAGAGGGGAAGAAACTGTTCTTGTGGCGGGAGGTTTTGGTCCTGATGGACCGCAGCCTCCGGCCAGAGGGGAGAGATTCAAACAGATAGTGTCCAGGGTGGGAGGGATCAGCAACTATCCTCCCTGCTCTCCTCAGGGTCCTGGAAGAGTAGAGTTCTGGGAGAGAAGGGAGGTTGCAGCCAATCACCTTTTCTGCAGAACATATGATACGCTGCAGTCTGCGCCTGTCCTTGGCAGAGGCAGCAGCGTACCAGACGGTGATGGAGGAGGTGAGGATGGACTCGATGATGGCAGTGTAGAAGTGGACCAGCATTGTCCGTGGTAGATTGAACTTCTTCAGCTGCCTCAGGAAGTACGTCCTCTGCTGAGCCTTCTTGATGAGGGAGCTGATGTTTGGCTCCCACCTGAGGTCCTGGGAGATGATGGTTCCCAGGAAGCGGAAAGACTCCACAGTGTCCACTGGAGAGTCACACAGGATGATGGGGGAGGGTGCTCTTGCTCTTCCTGAAGTCTATAGTCATCTCCACTGTTGAAGCATTTAGCTCCAGGTTGTTCTCCCTGCACCAAGTCACCAGTTGGTCGATCTCCCATCTGTAGGCAGACTCATCCCCACCAGAGATGAGTCCAATGAGGATGGTGTCATCCGCGAACTTAAGGAGCTTGACGGACTGGTGACTGGAGGTGCAGTTGTTAGTGTACAGGGAGAAGAGCAGGGGAGAAAGAACACAGCCCTGCGGAGAGCCGGTGCTGATCGTCCTGGAGTCCGAGGTGAGGCTTCCCAGCCTCACGTGCTGCTTCCTGTCAGTCAGGAAGTCAGTGATCCACCTGCAGGTGGAGTCTGGCACGTTGAATTGAGAAAGCTTGTCCTGCAGACGAGCCGGGATGATTGTGTTGAATGCAGAGCTGAAGTCCACAAACAGGATCCTGACGTAGGATCCTGCAGAGTCCAGATGCTGGAGGATGAAGTGTGTAGCCATGTTAACAGCATCGTCTACAGACCTGTTGGCTCTGTAGGCAAACTGCAGGGGGTCCAGGAGTGAGTCTGTGATGGATTGTGATTGATCATATTTACCACCATAATTATGATCATTGTCATACTCTATCACCTTAGCTGTGCTTGTTTCTACTATTCTACTACATTAACTGCCATAACATATAAGTCATATTCACATTAATATAGATATTATTATAGTAACTGTTAATTTTGTGGTTGCTTGCATCTCTGGGACTGTCTCTCTGTCTGTCTTTGTGTCTGTCTTTGTCCTTTCTCTCTTTCTCTCTCCTTTTCTTCCTCCCCAACCGGTGCAGACAGATGTCCGTTCTCCATAGAGTTGGGTCTGTTCCAAGTTCCTGCCTGTTAAAGGGAAAGTTTTCAACACCATTGTGTGTACAAGATTGTTGCTGCTGCTCATGGGGGAATTGTTGGGTCTCTGTAAATCATACATAAGTCATAGAGTGTGATCTATACCGACTTCTTATGTAAAGTGTTATGTAATGATAACTTTTGTTATGATTTGGTACCCTTTAATGCCTAACATACTGTAACAGCAAAACCTTTAGCTCCCCCTCTGCCTGTGAGGGTTGAATGATGAATAATGGCACAATATTGTGGTGAATTAAACTATGTGATAAATGGAGTGTGGAAAATTTCCAGACAATTTAAGCCAAAATAGGGGTCAACATTGAAAAAAATCCCTCAGGTGAATGTAAAGGGAATATTTGGGTCTTTTTGAAACTTTCCCCTCCTGGGATTCTTCAGGACTTTTTTTTTTTACTCAGACATATTGAGGATACAAGGATACAAAATCAGCTGAGTTTGCTGCTGTTGCAGTTTGTTCGGCCTTTTTCATAAAACGGCTGGACTATGCCTGCACCTCACTTTCTCGCCCAGCAGGCCGCGACAGATTGCCATAAAACAGACAGGACGTTTGTAATCATTGTCATCATCATCATCATCATCACCACCACCTCCGTTATAATATGTGGCCATTACTTTTCTTCAGCCGCTGCTCTGGGGTGCGTGTCCAGCTGAGGCAGTGAGGCTGGTGTGAGGCTGCTGTGTGTGAGCTCCACCAGTTTACAGCAGCTCCAGGTGCCTCCCATGGTGTCAGACCAGCGGATGTGTGGTTTCACTGTGCGTCCCATCAGATAGGAAAGGTGACACATTACTGCTCCTACCTGTGGACCTTATCTTTCCTTTAGAAACCACGCCATAAACAGCAGCATGCTTTTGAGTAGGCTGTAAGTCTATTTGAAGCTATTTAAACAGGCAAAGCAATGTCGTTGATGATAATAACAACAGCAATAATAATTTGATTGTTACATTAATAGCCAACCTTAACGAAAAAAACATTATATTTATTAACTCTTTACTTTATATGAAGGCTACAGTATGCTATCTAATTTAATAGATATATATTCTGCCATTGTCCCTGGACAATTTCATTGCAAGGAGAGATCCAATTCTCCAAACAATTCCTTAATTCTCCTTAATTCTTCCATTCATTTTAGGATCTCGAATTTGATCTGAAATTCAAAGGATTAAGCATTTCATGCAAGCTGAAAATTACACACAGTAGATATTATGGTCTACAACAAATGTGTTGTATTGTTCCAAGTGCAATATATTTATTACAACTATTTAATATGCATAGCAATACAACCGCTTCTCTCACTCTCCTCCTTCCCCATGTATAGAGCTTCTCTCCATTCCCCTATTTCCCCATGTATATAGCTTATTTATTGTTGTATTCTAGTATTTTATACCCATTTTTGAACTGTTTTAATTGTTCTGGAAGTGTTTTAATGCACCAAATAGAGTTGCAGTCCTAATTGCGTTGTAATGCAATTCCAATGATAATAAAGGCTATTCTATTCTATTTTATTGTATTCTATTCGATTCTATTCTTAACGGACCAATTGTTAAATGTGGACTGTGCTCCAGTGATCTAAACTGTGGTCTGTTTAGAAGCGGAGAGAATTCTGAGCAGTAAGATGTTTCTGAAAGATTCCTGCATGGTGTCTCTCCTTCGAAAGGAACTTTTCCCTCCTTTTGCCTGTGGGGAAACGTGCACCGCTGCTGACCTTTAACAGGGCTTTAGTAGTAGAGAGGGGGCTGTTCAGTCCCAGCAAGCAGAGCAGAGCAAATGTAAATGTGACCCCCCACCTCTGAGGAGGAAGTGCTGTGTTGCTCTGTTCCTCCTGCTGACTGAGGGTCAGTCCTGTATAGTCTCACACTGAACTTACCCAGTGTGTCCTTCATTTGATATGTGTTGAAGATGAAAGAGGGCAGTCAGAAATGATAAATAATAAATAATGCAGAAAACCATGTTCAGAAACAATATAATTATAATCTGATACAAATCCATTTTTAGATTGCTTCTATGATTTCTACAGGCTAAAGATCGAGATGTATTTATATAGAGCGCTAAATTAAGTTTGAAGTGGTTTTATTCATTTAGGAATTAATCATTGTTATCCAGCATATTTAAGATCATGTTTAACTCAATCGGATATTAAAAAGCCTTGTCCGCCAACAGCTTAATGAGGGTAAACAAGACCAGTGTGATGGTACTAATATGGATAATAATAATAATAATAATAATTATTATTATTATTATTATTAAATAGTGTGTTTTCCATTTCACAGAAGAAGCCAAATGTATTAACACAAGCAGCTGACAAGGACTTACCAGAACTGAAATAGAACGGACAGAAATGAGGATTAATCAAGTACTATCTAATCAAAGAACGAGACATTTGCTGCCAGGTACGTGACAGCTTTTTTATTTCTACCGCTGTGGACATAAAACATTGAGGTTCTATATCCATCTATACGCAGCCCTTTGGATGGATGCTCTAATATTTCCCACCAAGAAGATGTCCACAGCCCAAAGTAGATGGGAAAGACAGGCACTTTGTTTGTAGCCCACACAAACCACCAATGGCCTCAAAATTCAATTAATTATTTTTGTTGTAAATTAAGCCTCCTACACTAAAACATTTTAGTTTTATGAAGAGCTGAGACATCGATTGGATGAGTATGTGTGTACAGGCAGATGTGTAGTGGGTGTGTGTGTCTGATCTCGCTTGAGTGTTGTTTAATGACATCATTTTGGATGTTACACTTATGTTCCCTCTAACCCTACAACGTGTTTTATACAGCTACCCAATTCTTTCAAAAAACAACCAATACACCCTTCGGAAATCACATTATTTATTTTCTATACATTTTTATACTCTACACACCTTAAATGTTCATCCAAATTACAAATATACATTAGATATGCACTGATTCAATACCCGGATCGAATATCTGCTCTGATATCGACTAATGAGCTGGATCAGATATCGGATGAATGAGGCCGATCCAGCATTCTGATCCAGTCCTTTCTTTTTTATTAATATCAAACACAGCAATACAGTGACAGCTATCTACTCACTTCAATTCTATGTTTGCAGCAGTGGTTAGGCTTTTATATTACATTTAAAATATCTGTTTGCAGTGCACTTTACATGGAAGTGTTGTTTTGTTTTTTTTGCTGCTAATGCACACTTTATTTGTTAATAAATAACATTAAGTCCATTCATATCTATATATCTATATATACATGGACAGTTATACGCCTCATTTAGCCAACAGTAGGATCGGATCAGTATCAGGTATCGGACAATACGCTCAGCCCAGGTATTGGTACCTGTTTGGATCAGAAAAAACATTGTGCATTGTGCATCTCCAATGTTTGCATATATACTTAGAGATGAATGATTGAATGAATGAATGAAGGTTAATAAAAAACTGGTCTCCTGGGTTCATTTAATATTAATATTCCCTTAGACATAATTCAGGACGTAAAAACAGGGATCAAAAGAATTTCACTTTATCTTGTTGACATCTTTTGTTACTGTCTTGGAACTATAGGAGGCTTAACCTCCCTCCTGTCACCACCCCAACATCCCGTATCATCACAGCCCAGATCTGGAAACAGACACAAACGCTACTTCTTCTTTGAATGTTGTCTTTATTGAAGTGATCATCCTGATTCATCTGGGTAAGAGGCAGTGAAAAGCGTGAGTTAACTTGTGGTTCCTTGCTCACAGGCAGGGTATGGCAGGCTGAAGGGGAGGAGGCTCGACCCAGCTGACTGATGCCCTTTCATTATTGCACTGCTTGCTGCAGCTCCCACAGTAGTGCAACAGGGAAAGAGTGTCAGGCAGAGAGCGTCCTGTATGTCCCAGGTGGTCCCAAGTGCAGCCTGAAGAGCAGTATTCATTCAACCCGTCTCTTTACGTTCAAGACTGTAGCATCAGAGATTTTTTACCATTTCTGCTCAATTCATTGTTTAGTCTATTTGAGAATACTACAGTTCTACAAATCCTTGTTCTACATGTGGAAAACAAGTAATAAACGAGACACAAATGTGACATGAACAGATGTTTCTGTTCTGTGGCTACTGCACACTGTTAATTCGTTTAATTCAAATATTTGTTAAGTACACTTTTGAGGCAGATTAAGTTGATTTACAGAAATAGCTGGGTGACAAGGAGAAGAGGAGATTGCTTTTACATGGCAGTCAAGGGAAAGGTTCATAATTGTATCAGAATAGTAAAATTATAAAGTATTATGACTCACACCACTGTTTTCACAACTGGACCATGGTCTGGTTGAATACTTGACTCTGATTGGCTGCACGATGTCCTTCAAAATGTAAAATAGGACAGTAGTTCCAGTGTAACAGTGTGTTCACGGTTTGAAATGAAGGTGCCCCTGCTTTTAGTAGGGATCCAAACAATTAATCGATTATCGATTGTCGCACCTGACGGACCGCTGCATTTCTTACATGAAAGATGTATTATTATGACTATTCTTAATATTATTATTTCTGCTTTATTATTAAAAAGTCATCATAGTTTCCTGGAGACCCATTGGTACTTATCAACATGAGTTTCTGAATTATAAATTCTGTGAGCTAACGAATACTGCTACAGGTACAATATACAGCATTCTTTCCATACATTTACAGATGAACACATGCTGAACAGGAAGATATTAACTGCTATTATGATATAAATGTCAGGTTATCATTCTGTTTTCTTAAGAAACTATCTGCTTACAAGCGGAAATGTATTCATTCAATGTATTAATCTTCTCCTTTGACCAGCTGTAGTCTACATCAGTGGTGAATGCTCCATGACTGTCCAGGTGTGCCGCACAATCTTTTTTTTCTAATGGCCCAAATTTTCTTCTCATTTAAAGTGAATTCCCGGTGTAAAATCATCCCAGGGTCTTTCAAGGTAAATTGGGTCATCAAATAAGCCATCAAGACCATTTATTTTTCGTGTAACAACTATTAACGGAGATTTTCGAGAGAGTCGCTAACAGCCTGTTGTGGCTAATACTGATTAGCTCGGGGCGGGGAATTGGATGCACTTAAACGTCTTTTTTAACCACTAACACTGCTCCGAATAACACCAAACCTCACAAGAGTCCCTACACATTAACAGAAGCACCAACAACATAGTTAGTGAACACAGAGTTTATGTTAAAGACTTACCTACTGGCCCCAGTACCAGCTGCTCGGTTCAAGTCAATAACCAATGTCAAACAAAAAAGAAGGAGCCCATTGATGATTTATTCCAGCAAAACACTTGAACGTTGTGGTTTTTGGCAGTTTGATTAAATGTCCCACATTATACAATAAGGTTTTAGAACAGTTTTTTTTCTCAAGAATACTTTTAAACAGACCGTGATTACTACACTGCGAAAGAGCAATGTTGTTTTTTGGGGATCAAGGTCCATTTTTTAAAACATTCACACCGCGAATAAAGACATCAACCAGGTTGTGTTGTTATTTTATGAGGATTATAAAACACAGACACAGAGGTCTGCTCATAGACCTCATACATCCATGGATCAGACTGAAAATTATTTTGATGCTTTCAAACCTATGATTCAACCTCAACAACTTTAAGTTGTATTTATTTGCATTGATTGAAGATATAAATTAAAATGATCATGTTATAACAATACCAATACCAAAATCTAAAGCTAGTAAGTAGCAAGTAGTAGAAAATTTACGAGAAAAAAGTCACAGACTTATTAGATTCAAAGTCAGGAAAATAGTGTTTTATTTTTCTCCTCCAGTGTTTTGTTTTACACTCCCTGTTGATCTGCAAAATTTTTCTCTAAATATTACCCCCCTCCCCCGGGTCTGTAATTTTTTTTTCATACTTGGCCCTTATACGCTGTTGTACACTCACAGAACGACAGGCATTTAAATGAAAAATCCTTAATTTCTTCTTTTCCCTTCCTCTTTCATCTTCATTGTCTGCATCCTTCATCTTTTGCTCTTCTGGTTCTTTAACTCCTGAAAAATATCTCCAGGTTTGTTTTTTCCCCCTAACTAACATTAACTTTACTACTTAATTTATCAGCTGTTTTGTTTAGATTCGTACTGTTCCGTTAGTCTTCTCCATATTAGTGTGGCTCGCTCTTTATCGATACACTGCATGCTAGGCACGTAGCCAATAGTTGTATGACACGTCGGGGCTCCAGACTTTTTTCACTCGGAGCACTGTGGCCCCCAACTGAAAATTTTAGGGGCGCAACCTGAAATTTTAGGGGCACACAAATGGATCGACACGTATGATGGCAGCGTGGAGGGCGAGTGCAAAAAGGAAGTAAAGAAGGACATATTGAACAACCAATGAAACGCAGCCTTAGAGTGCCTCCTCAACACCACAGGATGGAGACTGCAACAAGTAAGTTAGACTGATCCTCTGAACTTATCAAAGTCATCATTTCACAACCCATTCAATGTTTAACTCTATACTTCAGACTGTGGCCGACCGTACACATGGATTATCATTATCATCACATTACGCTGTAATGTGTGAATGTAAATATCTGATTCAGTTGAACCAGGCACCAAACAATTTACCCTCCCAGCTCCCTAGTACAAAAACCGTCTCTGAGTGGGCTCATGTGTGAATACAGCTGCTCATTCTCCAGTGTATCCACAGAGTTGAATGGTGAATCTTGATGATGTTTTTATCACGCGTTGGCCAAAAGCAGAGCGAAACAAACCTCTGGTGGCGAAGAAGAAGTGAGATTTACTTAAAGGCGGCAACGGGAATGGAAAACTGGAGAGCTGACTAGATTCAAGAACTTCTGTTGGAAAGAAGTGACACCAAAATCCCCAAATAACGGAAAGAGACTCTTTTGTTTATCACCAAATTAAGAAGTGGCTCTGTCGGTGCTCTGTAATCTCATGTACTCCCAGCTTCCTGCTCTACCCAGAACTAAACCCCAAACTGCTCCCTGTGCTGTGCACGGATGTGTGAATGTAGTTTGAATGATCTGATCTAGGTTAGATGATGGGCTGCCATCAGTGTATGAATGAATGGGTGAATGTGACAAGTTGTGTTAAAAGCGACTGGACAGGTGCTATATATACTGCAAGTACAAGTTAATCTACCATTTATTAGGCAGTGAGGTGTTGCAAAGCAAATATGGAACCAAGAGCATTATTCATTGCTGAAGGAAGCTATGGCAAAGGGAAAGGAGAACCCGCACAAGAAGGACAAAATCGGATTCAAGTTGCTACTGCCTCCTACTGAAGGTCCCGCCCCAACCCCAAGTCAATGACCACCAAAAAAAATCTTATTCTGTAGGAAAGACCAGGATGTTCTGGATTATACAGTTATACAGACACTGCTTATGGGAAGAGATGTTGCTGTTGAACTGTTAAAAGTTTTCGAAGCTGTGAGCACTTAATTCCACTCACCTCCATTATTGCGGTGAAGGCAGAAATCTAACAGACAGATACAATATTACATTGATGGATGGATACCCTCTTAGGTTCTTTATAATATCATTTAATTATTTTGATTGTATTTGAAGAAATCTAGCATCAGCACTGTTTTCTTCATCGTCTAAATGTGAATTTACTTGATGAATTCAGGATTTTTAGTATTGTTTATATTCAGACTATTTTTGAATTAATGAATCAAAAGTCATCAAAGTATTATTCACCTACTGAAAATGCTGTTATACAATAACAATCCAACCAGGCCCGACATATTAGTATTATTATTTTTTCACATAGAATCAGACAGGCTTACTTTGACACCAACTGTATTTTTGTAGGTGTATTTACAAACTTAAAAAAAACTTAATGAAAATGAGTTAGTTAGCCTAAGAGGCTTGTTATGCCCAATCCAGAGAATCTCATTCAAACTCATGTCCCGTAGTTTAGATAAGATATCTCACATTATTTTACATTTTCTTAAATCATGTTTTGGATATTGGGAATATAAACCAAACGAATCTGGTTCATTTTTTTCTTTCACTTAGTTGTATCTGTACTTGTATTTACACACTTAAGACTCCACATTTCACTCACAGCAAAGTTACAATGTCAAACATTCTCACACAGCTTGTATCACAGTTGTGCAGCCAGCAGCAGTATGAGCCTCATCGTAATATAATGGAGGGAGCTGGAGCACCAGCTGGCAGAAGAATGCCTGTGTGACATTGCTGCATAACACACCGGAGATCATCCCTCATAGTCAAGACCCTATAAGCAATATTGCACTACTGTGTTAACTTTAGTGAAAGCAGAGGCAATATTGATAGGGTCTCGTCTGCAAGGTGATGTAGATAAGACAGACTTCATTTCAATCTGAGGCCACAGGTGACTAGAGGAGACAGAAGAGGGAGGAGGTGTTTTTTTTACATTTTTTAAATTTTCACTGGGCTTAAAAATGCTCTCAGATTTAAAGAGGGCTCCGGAGGTCTTAGTCAGGGAAGATTAGATCCGTGGTAGCTACAGTACGGAGAAAGAGGAGAGCACCTTCTGAGAGGAATTAGCTGAATAATATGTTATCTGAAGCAATATCTAATATAATAATATAAGCAATGTCTGCACTTTATTAGATTCTCCTTGTTACGTCATTTCTCTGATGTGGCCTACTTCATCTCAAAGTTCTTTCGTTCTCCAGTCTCAAATTTAATCTTATTTATAAATATATCCTCTGCAAAACTATATGCTATAGAGATAGCTGTTAATCCGATATGTAAATTGCTATGGGGATATTTAAAATCTGACATAAAAACAATGCACAAACTAATTAAAATCAGGTGTTTTTACAGATCACATCACTGAGAAAAATGTATGGATTTTTTAAAAGATCAACATGGCCGATATATGGTATATTTCTGATGGTCAACCCCTTCTCTGGGTATACATGTGGTTATAATGTGAGCAGTTGAGTAGGAGTAAGCAGCTTGATAAATGTTTATTGCTGTTTGAGTCTTAGGTGGAATTTGTAGAGGTTTGAAAGAAACACAGGACAATATCTATCAAAAATTAATTTGACATTTTCACTGTTTTGAGAGTATTCATTTTGAAGAGTTTGGAGTCCACATGGTCAGAGAACACGTTCACTGAGGTTTCTCACATTTACTACCACTCAAAGACACAGTTCTATTTAACTGTTTCTCTTCTGCAGGACATTATCTCAAGGTATCTGCCATCCACTATCTTTCCATTTATCAGGGTTAAGGAAACAGTTGGGTCATATTAAACAGAAAGAGCATCTGAGGAGCCTCCATTATTTTCAGTGGCAGAAATGCAGGGACCTCTGCCCATGTCTCTGACCTGCTCCGTAAACACAATAAGATCTCACTTCAGGGATGAAAAACGATTCTTTACAGCTTATGCTGCAAGTTAGAGTCAAGTTTAAAATGTCAAAATCTAATTTGTCATACACATCCATTCACTAATAAATTCAACTTTCATACAATCAAATCCTAACACTACACTTCTTCCTAGAAAGCTAGAATTTGAAATCTTTTTTGGTGCACTATGGCAACATAAACATTTCAACCAGCAATCACTATATATACATAAACATTTTGAATCTTAATAATCTAAGAAAATAGCAAAAAAAAGGAAAACACTAACTTAAACAATTTATTAATTATAAACAAATACTTACTAAATAATTTTCTACCGATCAGCCAATAAAATTGACTTATTTATAAATAAAACTACTTCAGGTCAGCTATAATCACACTACTTTCCATTACATTTACACTATTAATTCTTTAGCAATAAAATATGACCATTTCGTATTTCTGAAAATACTTTTTGTGCTTTCGTTACTTGTTATTAATAAAAGCTGTAAGAAGACACACATACACATAAATTATGTCAGAGACCGGAACATAAACAGAGGGTGTTATTGTGGCCATCACTGTGCAGCAACTGTGACATGGTCTGTGCATGGTGTTGTGGAATGACATACTGTTCAATACAGATGCATTTACACTCGACAGACCCCTGAACATGATGCGTCTCACACGCCATCTGAAGTTAGTTGAAGCAATAAGATCGCCGTCACTGCTTAGCGTGCTACAACTGCTGTAGCCGATCACTAAGGAGACACATTATTGGAAGCAGAAGGCTGGCAGCATTAGTCCCTCCTCCATGGACCGGCCCTATGCGCTACATTACATATAGATCCAGTCTGCTCTGGTATTTGCCTTCCAGCACAATGACAGACAAGATTGCACATGCTGCTGATCCAGACACTCTCCCATCTGCTCCGTACTTCAGCATTTTTCTGTCATATTTCTCTCTCCTCTCTCTCTCGCATCTCTCACTCTCCTCTCTCTCTTCTCTCTCTCTCTCTCTCTCTCTCATCTCTCTCTCTCTCTCCCTCTCTCTCTCTCTCTCTCCTCTCTCTCTCTCCTTCATCTCCTCTCTCTCTCTCTCCTCTCTCTCTCTCTCCTCTCTCTCTCTCTCTCTCTCTCTCTCTCTCTCTCTCTCTCTCTCTCTCTCTCTCTCTCTCTCTCTCTCTCTCTCTCTCTCTCTCTCTCTCTCTCTCTCTCTCTCTCTCTCTCTCTCTCTCTCTCTCTCTCTCTCAAAGTGAACCTCCACTATTTATTTTTGCCACAAATAGCAATATCTTCATATTCTGTGATTAAATGTATGTGGGCCTAAATCAGCCAATACATGCATTATTGCAAAATAGAAGACCGTCCTCTCGCTTTAAGGTGGTTTTATCCTCCATTCCATCCCTCACTGCAACACTTCCCCCCTTAAGACATACAACAAACAGTAAATTCCACAGTCGCTTGCAAAACAGTGGCTAAATGTGACGCTATAGTCTCCGGTGCTCCACAGCGTGCGCACACACACAGAGCAAAGGCAGTAACCCCCAGAGCGGCCCTGCCCTCCACATTCCTCACAAGAAGCCCCATCCCCCCTACGACCTGCCCCAAATACGAAACTTACCCAGTTTTTCCCACCCACGCCGTGACTTCTTCAAGCCTGCACACTCAAATTAGCTTTTAAAGCCGACTGGAAGAGAGAGAAAAAAAGAAAAAGAGCCCTGTGCTCCACACACACACACTGTAGTGTTAACCTTAAGTCCCACGTGCCCCTTTACAGAAAAGTCTTTTAACATTTGTTCAAAAATAAAATGTTTTCTATAAAATACACAGTTGCAACTAAACTGTATTCCAAAGTGGAGCTTTTATCTTTTATTTTTTTCACACATTAAAACAGCTGCATATCATTTCAGAAACACAATCCTTTTTATCTCTTTGCTCTTCCAAAATTACTATTTCCATGTAGCTTAAATCTGTCTGACTAGCTTCTGTACACTGATTTCAAAATATACATTTACAGTATGTCATTAAAACATGTTAAAATGTATTATGGTTAATTTGTGGTTCCACTTAATCCCTGATCCTGATTCAATCGCTGCTGTCAGGATTATGGCAGAATCAGATCATTAAAAAGTCCTTGTACAGCAGGAGAATGGAAGGTCCAGCATTTAAGTGATTTTACACTTGTGGCCAGCATGTAGATTCATATTGCACTGCCCAACAAAATGTGTGAAAAGTTGGGAGAATTAACTTAATCTGACACGTGGTCTGCAGAGCAAACCAAGACAGCCTCTGAAGCTCTGTGAACAAAATGTTCTTTTTTTTAGGAGGCGTGGTCCAGTAGGCCTATATCTCTCAGGGTAAAATAGAGCCTAATAATGCGGTGTGTTTGAAGAAAAGCCACACACTCTTCCTGTCATAGGGGCACTGGTTCCCAAACTGTGGTCTGGGGACCTCTAGCTGTCCTGGAGAGACTTTCCAAAATTCAGGAGACTTTTAGATTTCACTCAGTAAAATTGCTCATTTAAATACATTGTTCTAGCCAGACAGTTGAGATGTTTGAGAAAGCTGAACAACACCGAAAACTCCTTTTCATTGTCTTCAAAATGAAAGTCATGTTAAATTGTGTCTATGTGGATCTTAAGACCAAATAATAAAAATTAATAAGAAATAAATAAATATCTAGCTCCACATTTATTAAATTGTCCTCTTTATAATACAGGGCAAAGTTAGAAAGAAAATCAAAAATGAGCGGTGCAATTCCTCTCTAAAATTGTAGTTGTCAATTATTGAGAAAACTGAGCGGCTAGATCAAGTATAGCGTGTCTCATTTAATGCTTAAACTCTAATGTAAAGTTTATGCAAATCACTCTATTCATGTCGGATTTGATGTTAAATGACAATTGGAATTGGATTAAAGGATTTTTCCAAGTATGACCATGAACTAACACTTTGCCAGCAAAGACCAGTTATGGTACAAATGGCCCAACTCTCCTCTAAATATATGGCCTATGTCATATGATTGGTGCTGGAAATGTGTGTTCCTGTGTGAGTAAATCTGGAGGAAGGTGTGGGGGTAGGGAGGGAGGCTACCTTCAACTAAGAAACCTACAGATCCTCCTCCATGCTTTATGTGCTCTATTTTTCTCCATTTAGCAGCACCGTCATTCCGTCCCACTGCTGCTGTAGTGTAGGGCGAAGGCCGAATGCTATGACAATACTATTGCACTGCTTTAGCGGATGGTACAGTAGTGCAACATCGTCAAAGCAGCTGACCTCTGCAAGCTGACACACACACACACACACACACACACACACACACACACACACACACACACACACACACACACACACACACACACACACACACACACACACACACACACACACACACACACACACACACACACACACACACACACACACACACACACACACACACACACACACACACACACACACACACACACACACACACACACACACACACACACACACACACACACACACAGACAGACAGAGACAGAACAGTGCTTTTACAGCGGCCATACTTCACATATACACCACACTAGAGACATACCACAATGACAAACTGACAGATCAACATAAATAAAAAATTATGACATACTGTGGCAAAGCTAGTCCAGTCAATTTAGAGCTTCCAGAGTCCCAATTCTATATTTTCTTGTCACATTAAAGATTTGTAAGTAGAGGAAGTGGGAGACTGAGGAGGGGGGAAGGCGTGGTGTAAAGATGGGGGTGGGGGGTGGTGTGTGTGTGTGTGTGTGTGGGGGGGGGGGGGGGGGTGTCAGCCAATGCCCTTTTAATATTGCACTGCTCATCTGATTTCACAGTAGTACAACAGAAAAAGGGCTTTGGACAACACGGCTGCTCTTCAAATCCCTTCCCTATTGAAAGCCCAGCATGTAAGCAGTCAGCTGCAACGTTACTAAGTGATGTCGACAGTATGGGGCCTATACGTGAGCCTACCGCCACACAACTAGCATGTTGCAAGTCATATGCAAACCAGCAGCCGTGAAACAACCCAATAGGCTTATTCGCTTCACAACACAATGTAGCCTATATGGCGTAAAATGCAGAAATAGAAAAGCGTATAATCTATGCAAATTATAAAGGAATTGTTAAGATATACAGCCCATGACTTATGGAAATAATGTTTGGTGACAGTGGTTTGGTATGGTGGTAATGTGACTCCCCTCAGTAGGTCTGACATCTTTCCTGTAATTTGTTCTGGTCAGCGTTAGGCAAGAAGACTGTGGGGGAACATATTTGCTCAAATCTAAAGCAAAGCTGCTCCTATGGGCTGCAGCCTCACTGAAAACAGCAAGTGAACAGGACTTGGAGCGTGGAGGAAATGAGGGTGGAGAAAACATATATAGGGCAAAGAGCACATTCCACGATACAATACCAGAAACCCTCATTTAATACCTGGGCCTACTATTTCTGTCCCTTTAGCCAAAGTGGCAATTTGAAACCCTCCTAGTTTAGAAAACCGATGGGTGGGGTCTACGGGGGGCTTTGTTATTTTCAGCATTCAGAAACATTTAGAAAGAAAGAAATTTTTCCTGCCAAAATGGATAAAAACACTTAATAAAAACCTCCATGGTGTCTCAAACTCCATCACATTTACACCAAAAAAATACCACAACTAGGTCCAGCAGCTAGCTAAGACAACTTTTTGGTTTTGGTTTAAATAGAAAACAATTATGAAATACTCTTAAAGAAGAGCTCTGTCTTATTCCCTAACACGATAAGCAGCTCACATTTGTTTGAATGACGAAACGTTAAATAAGGAAAGTGATTTTCTCCATGTGTTTCTGTTAAAGCACACTGTAAAATATGATTGTGTAAACGCTGCAGCTCCAGCCTCCGGAGCACACATTCCTCCAGTCAAGAGTAGAGCTCCAACCACAGCTCCTCCAAACACAAGGACATGTGGCTGCGTGGAGAAAACCCATATATCTGCCCCATGTAAGGCCCTGTATGTTCACTAAAGCCCACAGTGGTTTCACTCCAGTCTACATGTTACTTTAATATGACACTTTGATTCAAAATAAAGCCACATTTCAATAATCCTCAATAACTTACTTGGAAAGATTTTAGGTCAATTGTTGATTATGAAATTGTCTTGTGTTCCAAGTAGTATGGAGAAATAAACCCCAGACTGTAGGTGTGTCACAGCAGGCCTATCAGCTGTGTTATTACATTACAGTGTCATTAATGAACACTGGACAATTTGCCGGGACCGACTGGCAGCCCTGGCGGACCCACGGGCCCTGGAGCTGGAGCCCACTGTAAAGCCCGTGGATGAGCTCACATGATTGGACACTACTTAGTTTGGATTTCTCAGTCTGCGGCCACGAACCATCAGTGTCATGGGTACTCACTGGTCGATCCCCGCCTTTATCAGGCTTGCCCTGGCATCGACGCGCGCTCGTTCTGCCTCCACCTCTCTCACACACACACACACACACACACACACACACACACACACACACACACACACACACACACACACACACACACACACACACACACACACACACACACACACACACACACACACACACACACACACACACACACACACACACACACACTAGCTGCAATACAGTTCTAAGCTACGAGAGCTCGCGGAACCTCTCCGCGGCCAATCAGACCCACCGACATCCACGTCTGCCCGCGGCTCCACGCCGTCTCCGCCCCGCAGCAGCAACGCTCTCCTCGCGCAGTCCGGGGTTCTGGTGAACGGTACCTGGCGGAGGCAGGGCCGGTCCGGACAGCCCAACACACAGAAGAAGAAGCACAACGGGCCAGTTGGCCGTTTTAGCGGAAAAAGCCGTCCTGGCTGTGCCCAACCTTTCTCCCGCACGTGCGTCCGTTTCAACCGCAGTAACGGTTCGCGAGGCTGAAAGGATCCTCGGTTATAAAACGGTATTTCGTCTACAGGCAACCTCACGGCCTCCCAGCTCCGGACTCCATCTTTGACTAGTTGACATTCAGCTCTTGCCGAGACAAATTCCTTATTTACATGCCGGCCTGCCATTGGTCCGTTTCTGCGCCTGTCTCTGCCCTCATTGGTGGAAAATGTATCTCATCACCTTCGGGATTGGTCACATACCAAGGGGACGTCATTGTATGGTTTAATATTAACAATGAACACAAATTTCCTCTTTCATTCACAAATTTCTCATTATCTGCCTTTCAGGTGCTGAAGTGGGATTTTTCTTCAAAGGAAAAAAATGGACAATCAGTCCCCGGGATCTGCACCCATGATTTCAATGGAAAATGTCAACTGATGATGGACGAGCGATCCTCTCCACACTGAAGACCACCCTGATCTGAAGCAGGAGCAGACATGTGGACACAATCCACTGCTGCTTTTTTTTATTGTTAAAGATAATTTTTTTGGCAGTTTACAAGCCTTTAATTATATAGGACAGACAGGAAATGGGGTGAGAGAGAGGGGGAGACATGCAGCAAAGGGCCGCAGGTCGGAGTCGAAGCCACGGCCGCTGCCTTTAGGACCTGGGGCGACAGCTCTAACCACTGCTCCACCGGCCTCCAGCGCTGCTTTTTGTTGGTAAAGTAAAGGCCTAGGCTCCATCTGACAGCCTCATTGTCAGCGCGCTGCTCAGTGAGTCCCTTCTGGTGCACATGGATGCTGCAGCATCAGAGGAGATTCCCCTGCAGGAGAAGGTGGTCCACTCAGGCTGCTATAGTGGGTGGAGGACGGCCGGCCTGGGAAAGGTTAAAGGTGACGGGGCTCTCCGAACATTCTGCTGTCGACGCTTTGAGGAGCGCAGCAGCCTGTGAAATCTGGCATTCCTGACCAATGGAGCTGAAATCATTTCATTGTCTGGCAGGAAAGAGCCGCTTCCACACCAATCTCCCCTGTCCTGCTCTCCCCTCCGATACGACAAGTGAGGGTGTGATTCTGCTCCTCTGGTGTCTGGTGTTAGAGACAATGTGTTCAAATAGGATTTTTTATGTTCTAACAATAAATAAATAATCATAATATTCAGGGTGATTTAGGTTATTCCAGTTCAAGCCCACAGCCTGTGGTCTCTCTAGTTTATGATAAAGTTTCTATTGTGAGGTAAACACATATTCATTTCCACTGGAGCTCAGATGAATCTGAAACATCTTCTGTTTTCTCCTTCAGTTCAATAAAGCCTGCTGGAGGGGGGGGGGGGGCTCTTCCCCCAACAATACATTTCATAGGTATAATAAATAACCAAAACTAAATAATGAAATAAAAAAGAAATTAAAAAAGGAGTGTGTGTGTGTGTGTGCGTCTGTTGAAAACAATATTGCCAAAGCAAAGCATCAAAATACAATACAATAAGTCCAAATATTCAGACACGTTATATACATTATGTACATTATCACTCACTCTGTGTGTGTGTGTGTGTGTGTGTGTGTGTGTGTGTGTGTGTGTGTCCCTCAGGTTGTGGCATGTTAATATAATCTAGCCAGCTAAATGTACCCCCGTCACCTTCTCTGGGGAGTATTTTTAGTTTAAAGAGATCATTCAGTTCTTTAAACTCTGGGAGAACAGA